>NC_133026.1:149888333-151201666 GCF_048771995.1 Taeniopygia guttata | reverse complement strand
CCCCTAAAATTCTCAAATTTTCTCAAAATTCCCATTTTTTTCCTAAAATTCCCAATTTTTCCCCAAAAATTCCCAATTATCCCAAAATTCCCAATTTTTTCCCCAAAATTCCCAGGATTTTCCCTTTAAATTCCCATTTTTTCCCAAAATTCATATATTTTCCAAAAAAATTCCCACATTTTCCCCATAAAATTCCCAAATTTCCCCAAAATTTTTTCCTGAGTGACCCTGAGTGACCCTGAGTGACCCCGAGTGACCACTGAGTGACCTATGAGTGACCCTGAGTGACCAATGAGTGACCCTGAGTGACCCTGAGTGACCCTGAGTGACCCTGAGTGACCCTGAGTGACCAATGAGTGACCAATGAGTGACCCTGAGTGACCAATGAGTGACCCTGAGTGACCAATGAGTGACCAATGAGTGACCCCTGAGTGACCAATGAGTGACCCTGAGTGACCCTGAGTGACCCTGAGTGACCAATGAGTGACCAATGAGTGACCCCGAGTGACCACTGAGTGACCCTGAGTGACCCTGAGTGACCCTGAGTGACCCTGAGTGACCAATGAGTGACCCTGAGTGACCAATGAGTGACCCTGAGTGACCCTGAGTGACCCTGAGTGACCCTGAGTGACCCTGAGTGACCAATGAGTGACCCTGAGTGACCAATGAGTGACCAATGAGTGACCCCTGAGTGACCAGTGAGTGACCCTGAGTGACCAATGAGTGACCAATGAGTGACCAATGAGTGACCCTGAGTGACCCTGAGTGACCAATGAGTGACCCTGAGTGACCCTGAGTGACCAATGAGTGACCCTGAGTGACCAATGAGTGACCCTGAGTGACCAATGAGTGACCAATGAGTGACCCTGAGTGACCAATGAGTGACCCCTGAGTGACCCTGAGTGACCCTGAGTGACCAATGAGTGACCCTGAGTGACCCTGAGTGACCAATGAGTGACCCTGAGTGACCCTGAGTGACCAATGAGTGACCAATGAGTGACCCTGAGTGACCAATGAGTGACCAATGAGTGACCCTGAGTGACCAATGAGTGACCAATGAGTGACCAATGAGTGACCCCTGAGTGACCCCTGAGTGACCAGTGAGTGACCAATGAGTGACCCTGAGTGACCAATGAGTGACCAATGAGTGACCCTGAGTGACCAATGAGTGACCAATGAGTGACCCTGAGTGACCCTGAGTGACCCTGAGTGACCACTGAGTGACCAGTGAGTGACCAATGAGTGACCAATGAGTGACCCTGAGTGACCCCTGAGTGACCAATGAGTGACCCCTGAGTGACCCTGAGTGACCCTGAGTGACCAATGAGTGACCAATGAGTGACCCTGAGTGACCCTGAGTGACCAATGAGTGACCAATGAGTGACCAATGAGTGACCCTGAGTGACCAATGAGTGACCAATGAGTGACCCTGAGTGACCAATGAGTGACCAATGAGTGACCCTGAGTGACCAATGAGTGACCAATGAGTGACCAATGAGTGACCCTGAGTGACCCTGAGTGACCAATGAGTGACCCTGAGTGACCCTGAGTGACCAATGAGTGACCCCGAGTGACCAATGAGTGACCAATGAGTGACCCTGAGTGACCCTGAGTGACCAATGAGTGACCCGAGTGACCAATGAGTGACCAATGAGTGACCAATGAGTGACCCTGAGTGACCCTGAGTGACCCTGAGTGACCAATGAGTGACCAATGAGTGACCACTGAGTGACCCTGAGTGACCAATGAGTGACCCTGAGTGACCCTGAGTGACCCCTGAGTGACCAATGAGTGACCAATGAGTGACCCTGAGTGACCCTGAGTGACCAATGAGTGACCAATGAGTGACCCTGAGTGACCCTGAGTGACCAATGAGTGACCCTGAGTGACCCCTGAGTGACCCCGAGTGACCCTGAGTGACCCTGAGTGACCAATGAGTGACCCTGAGTGACCAATGAGTGACCAATGAGTGACCAATGAGTGACCCCTGAGTGACCCTGAGTGACCAATGAGTGACCAATGAGTGACCAATGAGTGACCCTGAGTGACCCTGAGTGACCAATGAGTGACCCCTGAGTGACCAATGAGTGACCCCTGAGTGACCCCTGAGTGACCAATGAGTGACCAATGAGTGACCCTGAGTGACCCTGAGTGACCCTGAGTGACCAATGAGTGACCAATGAGTGACCCTGAGTGACCCTGAGTGACCAATGAGTGACCACTGAGTGACCCCGAGTGACCAATGAGTGACCCTGAGTGACCAATGAGTGACCAATGAGTGACCAATGAGTGACCCTGAGTGACCCTGAGTGACCCTGAGTGACCCCTGAGTGACCAATGAGTGACCCTGAGTGACCAATGAGTGACCCTGAGTGACCAATGAGTGACCACTGAGTGACCCTGAGTGACCAATGAGTGACCCTGAGTGACCAATGAGTGACCAATGAGTGACCAATGAGTGACCCTGAGTGACCCTGAGTGACCCTGAGTGACCAATGAGTGACCCCTGAGTGACCCTGAGTGACCCTTAGTGACCAATGAGTGACCAATGAGTGACCCTGAGTGACCCGAGTGACCAATGAGTGACCCTGAGTGACCAATGAGTGACCAATGAGTGACCAATGAGTGACCCTGAGTGACCAATGAGTGACCAATGAGTGACCACTGAGTGACCAATGAGTGACCAATGAGTGACCCTGAGTGACCAATGAGTGACCCCTGAGTGACCCTGAGTGACCAATGAGTGACCAATGAGTGACCACTGAGTGACCAATGAGTGACCAATGAGTGACCCTGAGTGACCAATGAGTGACCCCTGAGTGACCAATGAGTGACCCCTGAGTGACCCTGAGTGACCAATGAGTGACCAATGAGTGACCCCTGAGTGACCCCTGAGTGACCAATGAGTGACCCTGAGTGACCAATGAGTGACCAATGAGTGACCAATGAGTGACCCTGAGTGACCAATGAGTGACCAATGAGTGACCCTGAGTGACCCTGAGTGACCAATGAGTGACCCTGAGTGACCCTGAGTGACCCTGAGTGACCAATGAGTGACCCTGAGTGACCACTGAGTGACCCCTGAGTGACCAATGAGTGACCAATGAGTGACCCCGAGTGACCCCGAGTGACCCCGAGTGACCCCTGACCCCGGGTGACCCCTGACCCACCTGGGATGGGGAATGGCCGGCTCAGGCCGCAGCTCCGGACGCGCAGAGTGACCAGTGCCGGACACTGTCCGAGGAGAGTGACCAGAGAGTGACCACCGGTGTCCCCCAGCGGGGTCAGGCTGAGGTCCAGCTCCTGCAGGGCCTGAGTGACCAGAGAGTGACCACTGAGTGACCACTGACCGCTGAGTGACCACTGAGTGACCACTGAGTGACCATTGACCGCTGAGTGACCACTGAGTCACCCTGAGTGAGAACTGACCACTGCGTGACCACTGAGTGACCAGTGAGTGACCACTGAGTGACCAGTGACCACTGAGTGACCAGTGAGTGACCAGAGAGTGACCACTGACCAGTGAGTGACCACTCAGTGACCACTGAGTGACCACAGTGACCACTGACCGACCACTGAGTGACCACTGAGTGACCACTGACCACTGAGTGACCAGAGAGTGACCACCGGTGTCCCCCAGCGGGGTCAGGCTGAGGTCCAGCTCCTGCAGGGCCTGAGTGACCAGAGTGACCACTGAGTGACCACTGAGTGACCACTGAGTGACCAGTGACCACTGAGTGACCACTGAGTGACCACTGAGTGACCACTGAGTGACCAGTGACCCCTGAGTGACCACTGAGTGACCACTGAGTGACCAGAGAGTGACCAATGAGTGACCAATGAGTGACCACTGAGTGACCAGTGACCACTGAGTGACCACTGAGTGACCACTGACCACTGAGTGACCACTGAGTCACCCTGAGTGAGAACTGACCACTGAGTGACCACTGAGTGACCACTGACCACTGAGTGACCACTGAGTGACCACTGACCACTGAGTGACCACTGAGTGACCAGAGAGTGACCACTGACCACTAAGTGACCATTTAGTGACCACTGAGTGATCCTGAGTGACCATTAAGTGACCACTGACCACTGAGTGACCAATGAGTGACCAATGAGTCACCCTGAGTGAGAACTGACCACTGAGTGACCACTGAGTGACCAGTGAGTGACCACCGGTGTCCCCCAGCGGGGTCAGGCTGAGGTCCAGCTCCTGCAGGGCCTGAGTGACCAGAGAGTGACCACTGAGTGACCACTGAGTGACCAGAGAGTGACCACTGAGTGACCACTGAGTGACCAGTGACCACTGAGTGACCGCTGAGTGACCACTGAGTGACCAGTGACCACTGAGTGACCGCTGAGTGACCACTGAGTGACCAGTGACCACTGAGTGACCCCTGAGTGACCCCTGAGTGACCACTGAGTGACCAGAGAGTGACCAATGAGTGACCACCGGTGTCCCCCAGCGGGGTCAGGCTGAGGTCCAGCTCCTGCAGGGCCTGAGTGACCAGAGAGTGACCAATGAGTGACCACTGACCACTGAGTGACCACTGAGTGACCACTGAGTGACCCTGAGTGACCACTGACCACTGAGTGACCACTGAGTGACCACTGAGTGACCAGTGAGTGACCAGTGACCACTGAGTGACCAGTGACCACTGAGTGACCAGAGAGTGACCACCGGTGTCCCCCAGCGGGGTCAGGCTGAGGTCAAGTTCCTGCAGGGCCTGAGTGACCAGAGAGTGACCACTGAGTGACCACTGACCACTGAGTGACCAATGAGTGACCAGAGAGTGACCACTGAGTGACCCTGAGTGACCACTGAGTGACCAGTGACCACTGAGTGACCCTGAGTGACCAGAGAGTGACCACTGAGTGACCAGTGAGTGACCACTGAGTGACCACTGAGTGACCACTGACCACTGAGTGACCAGTGAGTGACCACTGACCACTGAGTGACCCTGAGTGACCACTGAGTGACCACTGAGTGACCACTGAGTGACCAGTGACCACTGAGTGACCACTGACCACTGAGTGACCACTGAGTGACCAGAGAGTGACCCCTGAGTGACCACTGACCGCTGAGTGACCAGTGCCGGACACTGTCCGAGCAGAGTGACCAGAGAGTGACCACCGGTGTCCCCCAGCGGGGTCAGGCTGAGGTCCAGCTCCTGCAGGGCCTGAGTGACCAGAGAGTGACCACTGAGTGACCACTGAGTGACCAGTGACCACTGAGTGACCACTGACCACTGAGTGACCAGAGAGTGACCACTGAGTGACCAGTGACCACTGAGTGACCACTGAGTGACCACTGAGTGACCAGAGAGTGACCAATGAGTGACCAATGAGTGACCACTGAGTGACCCTGAGTGACCACTGAGTGACCACTGAGTGACCACTGACCACTGAGTGACCAGAGAGTGACCACTGACCACTGAGTGATCAGTGAGTGACCACTGACCACTGAGTGACCAGAGAGTGACCACCGGTGTCCCCCAGCGGGGTCAGGCTGAGGTCCAGCTCCTGCAGGGCCTGAGTGACCAGAGAGTGACCACTGAGTGACCACTGAGTGACCACTGACCACTGAGTGACCAGAGAGTCACCCTGAGTGAGAATTGACCACTGAGTGACCAATGAGTGACCACTGAGTAACCACTGAGTGACCCTGAGTGAGAACTGACCACTGAGTGACCAGAGTGACCACTGACCACTGAGTAACCACTGAGTGACCCTGAGTGAGAACTGACCACTGAGTGACCACTAAGTGACCATTTAGTGACCACTGAGTGATCCTGAGTGACCATTAAGTGACCACTGACCACTGAGTGACCACTGAGTGACCAATGAGTGACCAGAGAGTGACCCTGAGTGACCCTGAGTGACCAATGAGTGACCACTGAGTGACCATTAAGTGACCGCTGACCAATGAGTGACCCCTGAGTGACCACTGAATGACCAGTGAATGACCACTGACCACTGGGTGACCACTGAGTGATTTTTTGGGCATTTTTTTCTGCTTTTTGAGCTTTTTGGGGGGAGTTTGGCCATTTTTGGGGATTTTTTTTCTCGACTTTTTTTTGGAATTTTGGCCATTTTTTGGGGATTTTTTTCTCGATTTTTTTTGGAATTTTGGCCATTTTTTGGGCGATTTTTTTCTCGATTTTTTTGGGGATTTTGGACATTTTTGGTGGATTTTTTGTGGGATTTTTTGCCATTTTTGGGGGCTTTTTTTTGGGATTTTTGCAGTTTCTGGTGGATTTTTATGGATTTTTTTTGGGATATTTTGCAGAATTTTTGTGGGATTTTTTTGTGATTTTTCCCATTCTTTGAGCTTTTTTTGGAGATTTTTTTGGGGATTTTTGCCATTTCTCAGGCAGTTTTTCTGGGGATTTTTCCCATTTTTTGGGAGATTTTTTCCTTCTTTTCAGCCCTTTTTTTTGCAATATTTTTCCAATTTTTGGGGGGATTTTCCCCATTTTTGAGCCATTTTGGGGGGGATTTTCCCCATTTTTTGGGAGATTTTTCCCATTTTTGGAACCATTTTTTGGCGATATTTTTCCCATTTTTGGGGGGATTTTCCCCATTTTTTGGGGACATTTTTCCCTTTTTTAGAGCCATTTTTTTGGGGAGATTTTTCCCATTTTTGAGCCATTTTTTTGGAGATTTTCCCCATTTTCTGCGAGATTTTTCCAATTTCTGAGCCATTTTTTGGGAGATTTTTCCAATTTTTGGGGAATTTTTCCCATTTTTTGAGCCACTTTTGGGGGATTTTTCCCATTTTTTAAGCCGTTTTTTGAGTCATTTTCAAGGGGTTTTTCCCATTTTTTGGGGTATTTTCCATTTTTTGAGCCATTTTTGGGGAGATTTTCCCTATTTTTTGGGGGGGATTTTTCCCATTTTTGGAGCCATTTTTTGGGACATTTTCCCCATTTTTTTGCGATATTTTTCCCATTTTTGGGGGGATTTTTCCTATTTTTGAAGCCATTTCTTGGGGTATTTTTCCAATTTTTGGAGCCCTCTTTTTGCAATATTTTTCCCATTTTTGGGGGGATTTTTCCCATTTTTTGAGCCATTTTTTTGCGGTATTTTCCCCATTTTTTGGGAGACTTTTCCCATTTCTCGAGCCATTTTTTTGCGATATTTTCCCCATTTTTGGGGTATTTTCCCCATTTTTTAAGGGTATTTTTTTGAGATTTTTCCCTGCTCACCTGCAGTGTTCCTGCGGCGGTGGCAATGCTGCGGATTCCGGCGGCTCCGATGCAGCTCCCGTGCAGCCGCAGGCGGGCGAGGCGCGGCAGCGCCGCCAGCGCCATCCCCAGCTCGGCGCCGCTTTTGGGGCATTTTGGCCTTTTTTGGGCATTTTTTACTTGATTTTGTGGGATTTTTGCCATTTTTGGGGGGACTTTGCTGTTTCTGGTGGATTTTTGTGGCATTGTTTTGAGATTTTTGTGAGATATTTTGCAGAATTGTTCTGGATATTTTTTGTGTTTTTTTTCCCATTTTTTCAGCCTTTTTTAGGGATTTTTTGTGAGGTTTTTTTTTTAAATTTTTCCCATTTTTTGAGCCACTTTTTTGTGATTTTTCCCATTTTTGGAGCCCTTTTTTAGGGTTTTTTTGCGGGGTTTGTTTTTGAATTTTTCCTATTTTTTCAGCCACTTTTTGGGACATTTTTTCCATTTTTTGCGATATTTTTCCCATTTTTTGGGAGATTTTCCCTATTTTTTTGGGGGGATTTTTCCCATTTTTGGAGCCATTTTTTGGGACATTTTCCCCATTTTTTTTGTGCTATTTTTCCCATTTTTTTTGGGTATTTTTCCCATTTTTTGAGCCCTTTTTTTGCAACTTTCTTCCAATTTTTGGGGGTATTTTCCCCATTTTTGAGCCTCTTTGGGGGGATTTTTCCCATTTTTGGAGCCATTTTTTGGGACATTTTCCCCATTTTTTGCGATATTTTTTCCATTTTTGGGGGGGGATTTTTCCTATTTTTTGAGCCATTTTTGGAGGGATTTTTCCCATTTTTTGATCCAATTTTTGGGACATTTTCCCCATTTTTTTTGCGCTATTTTTCCCATTTTTCCCCCAGTTTTGAGCCCATTTTTGGGGGAATTTTTCCCATTTTTTTAGGGTATTTTTTTGAGATTTTTTCCCCGCTCACCTGCAGTGTCCCTGCGGCACCAGCAATGCTGCGGATGCGGCGGCTCCGATGCAGCTCCCGTGCAGCCGCAGGCGGGCGAGGCGCGGCAGCGCCGCCAGCGCCATCCCCAGCTCGGCGCCGCTTTTGGGGCATTTTCACCATTTTGGGGCGATTTTTTGGGGAATTTTTGCCGTTTGGTGGAGGATTTTTTGGGGATTTTTTTTGGGGGTATTTTTGCATTTTTGGTGATTTTTGTGGGATTTTTTGGGGGTTTTTTTCCCATTTTTTAAGCCATTTTTTGGGACATTTTTTCCCATTTTTTTGCGATATTTTTCCCATTTTGGGGGGGATTTATCCCATTTTTTGGGACATTTATTGGGGAAACTTTCTCATTTTTGAGCCGTTTTTTGGGGTACTTTTCCCATTTTTTGAACCAGTTTGGGGGGATTTTTTTCATTTTTTGAACCATTTTTTGGGACATTTTCCCCGTTTTTTGGGAGATTTTTCCTATTTTTGAGCCATATTTTTTTGAGATTTTTGCCATTTTTTGATGATATTTTTCCCATTTTTTGGGATATTTTCCCCATTTTTTGAGCCCTTTTTTGGGACATTTTCCCATTTTTTCGAGCCATTTTTTTGGCGATATTTTCCCCATTTTTGGCGTATTTTCACCATTTTTTGAGCCATGTTTTGGCTTTTTCCCACTCACCTGCAGTGTCCCTGCAGCACCGGCGATGCTGCGGATTCCGGCGGCGCCGATGCAGCTCCCGTGCAGCCGCAGGCGGGCGAGGCGCGGCAGCGCCGCCAGCGCCATCCCCAGCTCGGCGCTGCTTTTGGGGCATTTTGGCCTTTTTTGGGCATTTTTTTACTTGATTTTGTGGGATTTTTGCCATTTTTGGGGGGACTTTGCTGTTTCTGGTGGATTTTTGTGGCATTGTTTTGAGATTTTTGTGGGATATTTTGCAGAATTGTTCCGGATATTTTTTGTGGTTTTTTTCCCATTTTTTCAGCCTTTTTTAGGGATTTTTTGTGAGGTTTTTTTTTTTAATTTTTCCCATTTTTGACCCATGTTTTTGGAGATTTTTGCCATTTTTGAGCCATTTTTTTGTGCTATTTTTCCATTTTTTGGGAGATTTTTCCTATTTTTGAGCCATATTTTTTTGAGATTTTTGCCATTTTTTGGTGATATTTTTCCCATTTTTTGGGGTATTTTCCCCATTTTTTGAGCCCTTTTTTGGGACATTTTCCCCATTTTTATGAGCCATTTTTTGTGAAATTTTTCCATTTTTTGGGGCATTTTTCCCATTTTTTGAGCCCTTTTTTTGCGCTATTTTTCCCATTTTTGGGGGATTTTTCCCATTTTTTGAGCCATTTTTTTGCACTATTTTTCCCATTTTTGGGGGATTTTTTGCATTTTTGGGGGGATTTTTCCCATTTTTTGAGCCATTTTTGGGGAATTTTTCCCATTTTTTAAGCCATTTTTTGAGCCATTTTCAAGGGGATTTTTCCCATTTTTTGTACTATTTTTCCCATTTTTTGAGCCATTTTATTGCGATATTTTCCCCATTTTTTGGGACATTTTTCCCATTTTTGGAGCCATTTTTTTGGGGTATTTTTCCCACTTTTGGAGCCATTTTTTGAGGTATTTTCCCCATTTTTTGAGCCATTTTTTGGCTTTTCCCCGCTCACCTGCAGCGTCCCCGCAGCAGTGGCAATGCTGCGTATTCCGGCGGCTCCGATGCAGCTCCCGTGCAGCCGCAGGCGTGCGAGGCGCGGCAGCGCCGCCAGCGCCGTCCCCAGCTCGGCTGCGTCGGCGTCCCCGAGGCTGCGCTGGTGCAGCCGCAGCTCCCGCAGCTCCTCCTGCGCCCGCAGCGCCCGCAGCAGCGCCCGCAGCTGCAGCCGCCGCAGCGACAGCCCCGCCGGCACCTCCAGCGCCCCGCACGCAGCCTGCAGCCGCAGCAGCTGCAGCAGCGCCTGCGACGGGGCTGCGGGGAAAGGGGGAAATGGGGGTTTGGGGGGATTTTCGGGAGAAATTTGGGAATTTTGGGGGGGGAAATGGGATTTTCAGGGGGATTTTGGGGGAAATTTAGGGAGAAATTTGAGATTTTTATAAAAAATTGGGATTTTGGGGGGAAAATGGGATTTGGGGAGAAAAATGGGATTTTTGGGGTGGATTTTGGGGAAAATTTGGGGAGAAATTTGCAATTTTGGAGAAAAAATTGGGATTTTTGGGGGAAAAATGGGATTTTTTGGGGGAAAATGGTATTTTTTGGGGGAAAAATGGGATTATTTGGGGGAAAAATGAGATTTTTTTGGGGGGAAAATGGGATTCTGGGGGAAAATGGGATTTTTGGGGGAAAATGGGATTTTTGGGGGAATTTTGGGAATTGCAGGGAGAAATTTAGGGGTTTGGGGGAAAAATTTGGGATTTTGGGGAGAAATCTGGGAATTTTAAAGGGGAAATTTGGGGATTTTGGGGAGAAATTTGCAAATTTTGGGGGAAATCTGGGAATTTTAAAGGTAAGTTTGGGAATTTTAAGCGGAAATTTCGGAATTTTAAAGGGAAATTTGGGAATTTCCAGCTCTGAGCTCTGCAACTGCAGCTGCAGCAGCGCCTGCGACGGGGCTGCGGGGGGGGGAAAAAATGCGATTTTTGGGGGGGTTTTGGGGATTTTGAGGGAAATTTAGGGGGAAATTTGGGGTTTTGGAGAAAAAATTGGGGTTTTAGGGGGACAAAATGGGATTTTTTGGGGGAAAAATGGGATTATTTGGGGGAAAAATGAGATTTTTTGGGGGGAAAATGGGATTTTGGGGGGGAAAATGGGATTTTTGGGGGGAAAAAATGGGATTTTTGGGGGGGAAATGGGATTTTGGGGGGAAAAATGGGGATTTTGGGGGGAAAATTGGATTTTTGGGGGGGGAAATGGTATTTGGGGGGGGAAATGGGATTTTGGGGGGGGAAATGGGATTTTTGGGGGAATTTTGGGAATTGCAGGGAGAAATTTAGGGATTTTAGAGAAAAAATTGGGTTTTTTGGGGGGAAAAATGGGATTTTTGGGGAAAAATTGGGGGTTTGGGGGGGAAATGAGGCATTTTTGGGGGGAATTTGGAGGGGATTTTTGGGGGGATTTTGGGGGTGAATTTAGGGAGTTTGAAGGGAATTTTAGGGGAATTTTGGGTGATTTTTGGGGAATTCCGGGAGGATTTTCGAGGGGATTTTTGGGGAATTTTAGGGTGATATTTTTGGAATTTTGGGGGCATTTTGGAGGGGAGTTTTTTTGATTTTTGGGGTGAATTTTGGGGTGAATTTTGGGGGGATTTTGGAGGGAATTTTTTTGGATTTTTTGTGTGAATTTTGGGGAGATTTTTGGGGAATTTTCGTGGAATTTTGGGGGGATTTGGGAGAAGTTTTAAGGAATTTTGGGGAGATTTTTAAGGAATTTTTGTGGGGAATTTGGAGAGGAATTTTTGGGAGATTTTTGGGGATTCCGGGTGGATTTTGGAGGGGATTTATTTTGATTCTTGGTGTGAATTTTGGGGAGATTTTTGGGGTATTTTGGGGACATTTTTGGGGAATTTTGGGGGGGAATTTGGGAGAATTTTCAAGGAATTTTGGGGAGATTTTAAAGGAATTTTTCAGGGGATTTTGGAGGGAATTTTTGAGGGGAATTTTGGGGAGATTTTTGGGGAATTTTGGGAGGATTTTGGGGAATTTTGGGGGAGATTTTTGGGTGAAATTCTGGGGTGATTTGAGGGCAAATTTAGGGAGTTTGAAGGGAATTTTAGGGGAACTTTAGGGAGATTTTTGGGGAATTTTGGTAGGATTTTGGAGAGGATTTTTGGGGGATTTTTTTTGAATTTTGGAGAGATTTTGGAGGGGATGTTTTTGGATTTTTGAGGGAATTTTGTGGAGATTTTTGGGGAATTTCTTTGGGATTTTGGGGGGGATTTTTGGGGATTTTGAGGGGATTTTGGGGAATTTCAGGGGGATTTTTGGGGATTTTTTTAGGATTTTTGGGGGGAATTTTGGGGAGATTTTGGGATGAATTTTTAGGGGACTTTTGAGAGAATTTGGGGAGATTTTTGGGGAAATTGGGGGGATTTTGGAGGCGAGTTTTTTGGATTTTTGGGGGTAAATTTTGGGGAGATTTTTTGGGAATTTTGGCAGAATTTTGGGGGGATTTTGGGGGGGGGGGATTTGGGAGAATTTTTGAGGAATTTTGGGTAGATTTTTGGGGAATTTTTGGGGGAATTTGGAGGGAATCTTGGAGAGATTTTTGGGGCTTCCAGGCAGATTTTTTTGGATTTTTGGGGTGAATTTTGGGGAGATTTTTTGGGAATTTTGGGGACATTTTTGGGGAATTTTGGAGGGAATTTTTGGGGATTTTGGGGGGATTTTTGGGGTGATTTTGGGGTATTTTGGGGCTCACCCAGGCCCAGGCTGGCGCAGATTCTCCGGTAGCGCTCCGGGAGCGGCGGCAAATCCCAGCCCAGGATCTCGGCCTCCACCTGGAATAATCCAAAAAATCCCCAAAAATCAGCCCAAAAATCCCCAAAATTCCCCAGAAATCCCTCTAAAATGACAAAAATCCCCCCAAAATCCCCCAAATTTCCCCAAAAATCCCAAAAATTCCCAAAATTCCCCAAAAATCCCTCAAAATTCCTGAAAATTCTTCAAAAATTCCCAAAGTATTCCTGAAATTCCCGAAAAATTCCCCAAAATTCCTGAAACATCCCCAAAATTCCCAAAATATCCCCAAAAATTCCTGAAATTCCCAGAAAAAAATCCTCAAAAAACCCCCAAAATTCAAAAAAAATCCACCAAACATCCCTCTAAAGCCCCCAAAATTCCTCAGAAATCCCAAAAATGCCCCCAAAATTCCCAAAAAATCCCCCAAAATTCCCAAAAAAAGCCAAAAAATCCCCAAATATCCCTGTAAAAATCCCCCAAAATTTCCCTGAAAAATCCCCCAAAATTCCCAAAAATAAACCAAAAATCCTCACAAATCTCTCTCAATCCCCCAAAATTTCCCTGAAAAATCCCCCAAAATTCCAAAAAAATCCCAAAAAAATCCCTGAAAAACCCCTGAAATTCCCAAAAAATGCCAAAAAATCCCCGAAGAATTCCCCAAAAATCCCTCTAAAAAAACCCCAAAAATCCTCATAAAATCCCCAAAAATTCCTCTAAAAATCCCAAAAAAAATCCCCCAAAATTCCCAAAAAATCACAAAAATTCCCAAAGTATTCCTGAAATTTCGGAAAAATCCCCCAAAATTCCTGAACCATCTGCAAAATTCTCAAAATGTTCCCAAAATTTCCCCAAAATCCCCCAAAATTTCAAAAAAATCCCCAAAAAATCCCCCAAATTTCCCAAAAAATCCCAAAAGTTCCCAAAATTTCCCCAAAAATCCCTGAAATGTAAAAAAAAAAAATCCCCCAAAATTCTTAAAAAAACCCCCCAAAATCCCTGAAAAATTCCCCAAAAATTCCCCAAAACCCCCACAAACATGCCCCAAAATTCCCAAAAAATCCTCAAAAATTCCCCTGAAATTCCCCAAAACCCCTAAAAATCCCTCTAAAAATCACCAAAAATTCCCCAAAATCCCCCCAAAAAATGCCAAAAATCCCAAAAAAATCCCCCAAAATTCCCAAAAAAATCCCAAAAATCCCCCAAAAATCCCTCTAAAACCCCCAAAAATCCCTGAAATTACCCAAAGAATCCCCAAAAATCCCTCTAAAAACCACCAAAAATCCCCGAAAAAATCCCAAAAATCCCCCAGAAAATCCTCAAAAATCTCTCTAAAACCCCCAAAAATCCCTCTAAAAGCTGCAAAAATCTTCCAAAATACCCCAAAATCCCCCAAAAATCCCTCTAAAAACCCAAAAAATCCCCCAAAATTCCTAAAATATTCCCCAAAATTCCCCAAAAATCCCTCTAAAAACCCAAAAAATCCCCCAAATTCCTCTAAATCCCCCAAAAAGCCCAAATATCCTCAAAAAATCCCCCAAAATTCCTATAAATCCCTGAAAAATCCCCCAAAATACCCCAAAAATCCCTCTAAAATTCCCAAAAATCCCTGTAAAACCCCCAAAACCCCCCAAAAATCCCTCTAAAAACCCCAAAAATCCCCGAAAAAATCCTTAAAAATCCCGAAAAATTCCCAAACTATTCCCGAAATCCCCAAATCCCTGTGTCGCACCTGGTCGCCGTCCCTGAGCAGGTGGGTGACTCTGTCCTGCGGCTCCAGCAGAGCCCCGGCCCGGCGCAGCCGCAGCTGCGGGCGGCTCCCGGCACCGCGCCAAAAGCGCTCCGCCGCCGCCGCGCACAGAGCCGAGATGCGCGCCGAGGAACTGAAAATGTAAATATTTAATTAAATTTATACAATTTAATCACATCCGATTTTTACAGAATAATGAGGGAATTTTTGGGGATTTTTTGGGGATTTTTGGGGATTTTTTTGGGGATTTTTGGGGATTTTTTTTCTGATTTTTTGGGGATTTTTTGGGAATTTTTTGGGATTTTTTCTGATTTTTTTGTGCATTTTACGGGGCATTTTTTCTGAATTTTTGGGGATTTTTTGGGATTTTTTTGTGATTTTTTGTGAATTTTTGGGAATTTTTTTTGGGATTTTTTGGGATTTTTTTGCAAATTTTCGTGAATTTTTGGGGGGATTTTTTGTGAATTTTCTGCGACTTTTTGCAAATTTTCTGGGATTTTTTTGCAAGTTTTTGGGAGTTTTTGGGGGATTTTTTTGGATTTTTTTCTGATTTTTTGTGAATTTTTTGGGATTTTTTTCAGATTCTTTTGGAATTTTTTTTCAGATTTTTATGGGAATTTTTGGGGATGATTTTGGGGGGATTTTTGGGGGATTTTTTGTGAACGTTGTGTGGAATTTTTTGGGGGATTTTTTGGGATTTTTTGGGAATTTTTTGGAAATTTTTGGGGATTTTTTGGGGATTTTTTGGGATTTTTTTCAGATTTTTTGGGATTTTTTTGGGATTTTTTGTGAATTTTACAGGGGATTTTTTGGGAATTTTTGGGGATTTTTTGGGATTTTTTTGAGGATTTTTTGGGATTTTTTTGCAAATTTTTGTGAATTTTACAGGGAATTTTTGGTGAATTTTCGGGGATTTTTTTGTGAATTTTACAGGGGATTTTTGGTGAATTTTCGGGGATTTTTTGTGAATTTTTGGTGGTATTTTTGGGATTTTAGGGGGGATTTTTTGGGAGTGTTTTGGCCCTGCCGGGCTCCAGCAGCCGCAGCTGCGGGCGGCTCCCGGCCCCGCGGCTGAAGCGCTCCGCCGCCGCCGCGCACAGACCCGAGACGCGCTCTGAGGAGCTGAAAATCAGATTTTATATCAAATTTAATCAAATCCAATTTTTACAGGAATATGAGGGAAGTTTGTGGAATTTTTTCTGATTTTTTGGGGGATTTTTGGGGATTTTTTCGGATTTTTTGGGGATTTTTTTGGGATTTTTTGGGATTTTTTTGGGATTTTTTTGGGATTTTTGTGAATTTTATGCGGAATTTTTTGTGATTTTTTTATGATTTTTTTGGAAATTTTTGGGGATTTTTTGGGATTTTTTGTGAATTTTTTGGGATTTTTTGTGAATCTTACGGGGGATTTTTTGTGAATTTTCCGGGATTTTTTGTGAATTTTCTGGGATTTTTTGGTGAATTTTTGGAATTTTTTTCGGATTTTTTGGGATTTTTTTCTGATTTTTTTGTGAATTTTACAGCAGATTTTTGGGGAATTTTTTGGGATTTTTTTGCTGAATTTTTGGGATTTTTTTGGGAATTTTTTGGGATTTTTTTGAGGTTTTTTGGTATTTTTTGGGGATTTTTTGTGAATTTCCTGGGATTTTTTGGTGAATTTTCTGGGATTTTTTCTGATTTTCACACAAATTTTACATGGGAATTTTGGTGAATTTTCTGGGATTATATTGTGAATTTTACAAAGGATTTTTGGTAAATCTTCTGGGATTTTTTTGTGAATTTTGGGGATTTTTTGGGATTTTTTGAGATTTTTTGGGGATGTTTTTTGCAATTTTTTTCTTATTTTTTGGGATTTTTTTCAGATTTTTTTGTGAATTTTCCAGGGGATTTTTGGTGAATTTTCGGGGATTTTTTGTGAATTTTTGGAGGGATTTTTGGGATTTTTAGGGGGATTTTTTGGGAGTGTTTTGGCCCTGCCGGGCTCCAGCAGCCGCAGCTGCGGGCGGCTCCCGGCACCGCGGCTGAAGCGCTCCGCCGCCGCCGCGCACAGACCCGAGATGCGCGCCGAGGAGCTGAAAATCAAATTATACATCACATTTATATAATTAAATCACATTTATATTACCAGGAATATGAGGGAAGTTTGGGGGATTTTTTCTGATTTTTTTGTGGATTTTTTGGGATTTTTTTCGGATTTTTTTCTGATTTTTGGTGCATTTTATGGGGGATTTTGTTCCGAATTTTTGGGGATTTTTTTTTAGGATTTTTGGAGATTTTTTAGGATTTTTTTGCGGATTTTTGGGATTTTCTTTGGGATTTTTGGTGAATTTTCTGGCATTTTTTTGTGAATTTTGGGGATTTTTTCACGATTTTTTCGGGATTTTTTGTAAATTTTACCAGGGATTTTTGGTGAATTTTCTGGCATTTTTTTGTGAATTTTTGGGAATTTTTTGCTGAATTTTGGGGATTTTTTTGGTGAATTTTCTCGGATTTTTTTCGGGATTTTTTGGGATTTTTTTGAGGATTTTTGGGGATTTTTTTGCAAATTTTTGTGAATTTTACAGGGAATTTTTGGTGAATTTTCTGGGATTTTCTGTGAATTTTATGGGGTTTTTTTGCAAATTTTTGGGATTTTTTGCAAATTTTTGTGAATTTTGAGGGGATTTTTTTGGATTTTTTTCACATTTTTTAGTGATATTTACGGGGGATTTTTGGTGAATTTTCGGGGATTTTTTGTGAATTTTTGGTGGTATTTTTGGGATTTTTAGGGGGATTTTTTGGGAGTGTTTTGGCCCTGCCGGGCTCCAGCAGCCGCAGCTGCGGGCGGCTCCCGGCACCGCGGCTGAAGCGCTCCGCCGCCGCCGCGCACAGACCCGAGATGCGCGCCGAGGAGCTGAAAATTAAATTATACATCAAATTTATCACATTAAATCAAATTTATATTACCGGGAATATGAGGGAAGTTTGGGGGATTTTTTCTGAATTTTTTGGGGATTTTTTGGGATTTTTTTGTGAATTTTACCAGGAATTTTTGGTGAATTTTCTGGGATTTTATGCGAATTTTTGGGATTTTTTTGGGGTTTTTTTGGGGTTTTTTTGTGATTTTTTTTCGGATTTTTTTGCGAATTTTACGGGCAATTTTTGGTGAATTTTCTGGGATTTTTTGTGAATTTTTGGGATTTTTTGGGGGATTTTTAGGGGATTTTTTGGGATTTTTTTGGGATTTTTTTTGGATTTTTTTCTGATTTTTGGTGCATTTTATGGGGGATTTTGTTCCGAATTTTGGGGGATTTTTGGTGAATTTTCTGGGATTTTTTTGTGAATTTTGGGGATTTTTTTGGAGATTTTTGGGGAAATTTTGGGATTTTAGGTGAATTTTCTGAGATTTTTTTGGGAATCTTTTTGGATTTTTCTGAGGATTTTTGGGGATTTTTTGGAGAATTTTTGGGGATTTTTTGGAGGATTTTTAGGGGAATTTTTGGGGATGTTTTTTGCAATTTTTTTCTTTTTTTTGGGATTTTTTTCAGATTTCTTTGTGAATTTTACAGGGGATTTTTGGTGAATTGTCGGGCATTTTTGGTGAATTTTTGTGGATTTTTTGTGAATTTTTGGTGGTATTTTTGGGATTTTTAGGGGGGATTTTTTGGGAGTGTTTTGGCCCTGCCGGGCTCCAGCAGCCGCAGCTGCGGGCGGCTCCCGGCACCGCGGCTGAAGCGCTCCGCCGCCGCCGCGCACAGAGACGAGATGCGCTCTGAGGAGCTGAAAATCACATTTTATATCAAATTTATACAATTTAATCACATTTATATTTGCAGGAATATGAGAGAAGTTTGGGGGATTTTTTGCAAATTTTTGGGAATTTTTTGCTGAATTTTTGGGATTTTTTTTGGGATTTTTTGTGAATTTTACGGGGGATTTTTGGTGAATTTTCTGGCATTTTTTGTGAATTTTCGGCTTTTTTGGGGGGATTTTTTAGTGAATTTTCTGGGATTTTTCTGGTGAATTTTGCTGGAATTTTTGACAACTTATTTGAGGCTTTTTGGTGAATTTTATGGGAATTTTGGGGAATATTTTGGGGAATTTTTTGGAAATTTTTGAGGAATCTTTTGTGGATTTTGGGGGAATTTTGGGGAATATTTTGGGGAATTTTTGGGGAATATTTTTTGATTTTTGTGGATTTTGGGGGAATTTTTGGGGAATATTTTGCGGAATTTTTTGTGAATTTTTGAGCAATATTTTGTGGATTTTGGGGGAATTTTTTGGGAATTTTTTGTGAATTTTTGGGGAATATTTTGTGGATTTTTTGGGATTTTTTAGGAAAACTTTCGGGGATTTTTTTGATTTTTCAGGAATAATTTTTGGATTTTTGGGGATTTTTTGGATGAATTCTGCTGGAATTTCTGACAACTTATTTGAGGTTTTCTGGTGAATTTTATGGGAATTTTGGGGATTTTTGGGGAATATTTTGTGGATTTTTGACGAATTTTTGGGGAATATTTTGGGGAACTTTTGGGGAATTTTTGAGGAATATTATGTCGATTTTTGGGGAATTTTTGGGGAATATTTGGTGGATTTTGGGGGAATTTTTGAGGATTTTTTTTGTGGATTTTTGGGAAATTTTTGGGGAATATTTGGTGGATGTTTTGGGATCTTTTATGAAAACTTTTGGGGATTTTTTGGATTTTTTTAGAATAATTTTTGGATTTTTGGGGATTTTTTCTGGGAATTCTGGGCTGAATTTTGGGGTTTTTTTGGGGGGATTTTATGGAATTTTTGGGGGGAATTTTGGGCGTTTTTATGGAATTTTGGGAATTTTTTGGGAATTCTCACCTGGGCAGCACCGGGATGAGGAAAATCTCGTCCTGGATTCGGATCCGGATCCTCAGGGCCGGAACCGGAGCAGAATTCCCGGAACCATCCGGAATTTCCCCCAAATTCCCGGAAAATTCCGGATCTTCCGCCGAATTCCCAGAAAATTCCGGAATTTCTGCAGAATTCCCTGAAAATTCTGGAATTTCCGACGAATCCGAACCAAAATCAGGAAATTCCCGCGGCTCCGAATCCTCCAAATCCTCCAAATTTCGGGAGCTGCCGGATTTGGGAATTTTGGGATTTTTGGGAATTTTGGGATCCCGGAATTCCCGAAATTCCCGAAAATTCCGTCGGGGTTTTTTCCGGGACGGCCCCAAATCGTCCTCCAGCCAATCCTCCTGCGCCAGGAATTCCTCCAGCGGGATCAGCGCCGGCCGGGAAACTTCCGGAGCAAATTTGGGAATTCCCGACGGAATTTTGGGAATTCCCGACGGAATTTTGGGATTTCCCGCCAAAATTTTGGGATTTCCAGACGGAATTTTGGGATTTTTTGGCAGAATTTTGGGATTTTCTGGCTGAAATTTGCGATTTTCTGTCGGAATTTCGGGATTTTCTGTCGGAAATTCGGGATTTTCTGTCGGAATTTCGGAATTTTCCAGCAGAATTTCAGAATTTTCTGTCGGAATTTCGGGATTTTCCGTCGGAATTTCGGGATTTTCCGCGCCGGATTTTCCCAAATTTGGGGTTTTTTCCTCGTTTTCGGCCTCCGGGATCCGTTGGCGCTTCCGGGTGGGGCTGGAGGCGGAATTTGGGATTTGGGATTCCTCGGGAGCCTCTGGAAAAGGGAAAAATTTGGGATTTAGGGGGGGGAAATTTGGGATTCGGGGAAAATTTGGGATTTGGGATTGGGGTGGAATTTTCCCCCCAAAAAATTGGGATGGGGGAAGAAATGGGGAAAAAAAGGGGAAAAAAATGAGAAAAATGGGGGAAAAATGGGGGAAAAATTGGGAAAAATGGGGGAAAAATGGGAAAAAAATTGGGAAAAAATGGGAAAAAGTTAGAAAAATAAAAAAGGTTAAAAAATATTAAAATGTCACTGAAATAGTTGAAAAAAATATGGAAAAATATGAAAAAAAGGTAAAATATTCTAAAAAATATGTAAAAAAATTAAGGAAATGAGAAAAAAGAGGAAAAAATATTTTAAAATAATTTTAATTTTAAAAAAGTGTAAAATTCTTTAAAAATGGTTTAGAAATTAGCGGAGAACAGTAAAAAAATAATTTAAAATGGTTAAAAATCACAGAAAATTTAAAAGAAGTTCTGGGGGAAAAAATACTGGAAAACACAAAAATTTTCCAAAAAATATGGAAAAAAAAAGGAGAAAAAAAAGGAAAAAAAATCATTAAAAACGGTAAAAATTTGGAAAAAAAAGAGAAGAAATTTGGGAGAAAAATCTGGGAAAAAAAAAAAAATCCCTGAAAATTTTCAAAAAATTGGGAAAAAAAATCGGAAAAAAAATGGAAAAAAATCCTTTAAAGTCGTAAAATTTAAAAAAAAAAATCCTAAAAAAAAAAAATAGTCTGGAAAAAAATTTAAAAACCTAAACAAAAAACCCCCAAAATTTTTCAAAAAAAACCACAAAAAACACAAAAAAAATCCCAATAAATGCAAAAAAAGAATTCCTGATAAATTCCTCCAAAATTCCCAATATTTTCCCAATAAATTCCCAATAATTTCCCAATAAATTCCCGATATTTTCTTCATAAATTCCCAATAAAATCCCAATAAATTCCTGATAAATTCCCAATAAATTCTGAAAAAATTCCCCTAAAATTCCCGATAAAGTAGAATTATTATTATTTTCCAAAAAAATTCCAGGTTTTTTCCCAATAAATTCCCGATAAAATCCCAATAAATCCCTGATAAATTCTCAAAATTTCCTTATAAATTCCCAATATTTTTCCAATATTTTCCCAATAAATTCCCAGTATTTTCCCAGTAAATTCCCAATAAAATCCCAATAAATCCCTGATAAATTCCCAATATTTTCCTAATATTTTCCCAATAAATTCCCGATAAAATCCCAATATTTTCCCAATAAATTCCCGATAAAATCCCAATATTTTCCCAATAAATTCCTGATTAATTCCTGATATTTTCCCAATAAATTCCCAATGAAATCCTGATAAATTCCCGATATTTTCTCAATAAATTCCCGATATTTTCCCAATAAATCCCTGATAAATTCCCAATATTTTCCTAATAAATTCCTTATATTTTCCTAATATTTTCCCAATAAATTCCCAATATTTCCCAATAAATTCCCAATAAAATCCCAATAAAGCCCCGATAAATTCCCAATATTTTCCTAATAAGTTCCCAATATTTTCCCAATATTTTCCCAATAAATTCCTGATATTTTCCTGATATTTTCCCAATAAATTCTCAATAAATTCCCAATATTTTCCCGATAAATTCCCAATAAAATCCCAATAAAGCCCCGATAAATTCCCAATATTTACCCAATAAATCCCTGATATTTTCCCAATAAATTCCCAATATTTTCCCAATAAATCCCTGATAAATTCCCAATATTTTCCCAATAAAATCCCAATAAACCCCCGATAAATTCCCAATATTTTCCCAATAAATCCCCGATAAATTCCTAATATTTCCCTAATAAATTCCCAATATTTTCCTGATAAATTCCCAATATTTTTCAATATTTTCCCAATAAATCCACGATATTTTCCCAATATTTTCCAAAAAAAATTCCCAATATTTTCCCCATATTTTCCCAATAAATTCCCAATAAAATCCCAATAAATCCCTGATAAATTCCCAATAAAATCACAATAAATCCCAATAAATTCCCAATAAATCCCCGATAAAATCCCAATATTTTCCCAATAAATTCCCGATATTTTCCCAATAAATTCCTGATATTTTCCCAATAAATTCCCGATATTTTCCCAATATTTTCCCAATAAATTCCCGATATTTTCCCAATATTTTCCCAATATTTTCCCAAAAAAATTCCCAATGAAATCCTGATAAATTCCCGATATTCTCTCAATAAATTCTTATATTTTCTCAATAAATTCCCAATATTTTCCTGATATCTTCCCAATAAATTCCCGATAAAATCCCAATAAATCCCTGAAAAATTCCCAATATTTTCCCAAAAAAATCCCAATAAATCCCCGGTAAATTCCCAATATTTTCCCAATAAATCCCCGATATTTTCCCAATAAAATCCCAATAAACCCCGATAAATTCCCAATATTTTCCTAATAAATTCCCGATATTTTGCCGATATTTTCCCAATTAATTCCCGATATTTTCCCAATAAATTCCCAATAAAATCCCAATAAAATCCCAATAAAGCCCCGATGAAGTCCCAATATTTTCCTTATAAATTCCTGATATTTTCCCAATAAATTCCCAATAAAATCCCAATAAATTCCCAATAAATCCCAATAAAATCCCAATAAAGCCCCGATAAAGTCCCGATAAAGTCCCAATATTTTCCTAATAAATTCCCGATATTTTCCTAATAAAATCCCAATAAAACCCCGATAAATTCCCAATATTTTCCTAATTAATTCAAGATATTTTGCCGGTATTTTCCCAATAAATTCCCGATATTTTTCCAATAAAATCCCAATAAAATCACAATAAAATCCCAATAAAGCCCCGATAAAGTCCCAATATTTTCCTAATAACTTTCTGATATTTTCCCGATAAATTCCCATAAAATTCCCAATACATTCAAATTATTTTTCGTATGTTTTTCCAATAAATTCCTGATATTTTCCCGGTATTTTCCAGATAAATTCCCGATGAATTCCCAATAAATCCCCAAAAAATTCCCAATAAAATCCCAATAAATCCCTGATAAATTCCCAATAAAATCCCAATAAATCCCCGATATTTTCCCAATAAATCCCCGATATTTTCCCAATAAATCCCCGATATTTTCCCAATATTTTTCCAATATTTTCCCAATAAATTCCCGATATTTTCCCAATAAATCCCCGATAAATTCCCAATATTTTCCCAATAAATTCCCGATATTTTCCCAATAAATCCCCAATATTTTCCCAATATTTTCCCAATAAATCCCCGATATTTTCCCAATATTTTCCCAATAAATCCCCGATATTTTCCCAATAAAATCCCAATAAATTCCCGACATTTTCCCAATATTTTCCCAATAAATCCCCAATATTTTCCCAATATTTTCCGGATATTTTCCCAATAAATTCCCACCTTTTTCGCGGAGCAGCCGGAGGGTTTCCCAATATTTTCCCAATAAATTCCCAATATTTTTCCAATATTTTCCCTATAAATTCCCAATAAAGCCCCGATAAAGTCCCAATATTTTCCGGATATTTTCCCAAAAACTTGCCAATATTTTCCCAATAAATCCCTGATAAATTCCCGATATTTTCCGGCTGTTTTCCCGATATTTTCCCACCTTTTTCTCGGAGCAGCCGGAGGGTTTCCCGGGCGCTCTGGCGGGTCTCGGTGTCGAGCTCGGGGCCGAAGCTGCGCAGCCACTCCTGCAGCGTCTGCAGCGGCGTCCGGCCCTGGGAACGCAGGAAAAACCCAAAAAATCAGAGAAAATCCTAAAAAATGTCCTGAAACAGCAGGGAAATGGCACGGGAAAATTAAAAAAAAATCAGGCAAAAAAAGGGAAAAAATCCTAAAAAATTCCTAAAAAAAATCGGAAAAAATCTGAAAAAAATCGGGAATAAATCAGAGAAAAATCCTAAAAAATGTCCTAAAACATCAGGGAAATGGCACGGGAAAAATAAAAAAAAAATCAGGCAAAAAAAGGGAAAAATTCCTTTAAAAATCCCCAAAAAAATCCAAAAAAATCTGAAAACATCGGAAAAAAAATCTGAAAAAAATCCTAAAAAACGTCCTACAACATCAGGGAAATGGCACGGAAAAAATAAAAAAAAATCATGCAAAAAAGGGGAAAATTCCTAAAAAAATCCCCAAAAAATCGGAAAAAATCTGAAAAAAAATCGGGAAAAATCCTAAAAAATATCCTAAAACATCAGGGAAATGGCACAGAAAAATTAAAAAAAAAACATGCAAAAAAAGGGAAAAATTCCTAAAAAAATCCTAAAAAAATCGGAAAAAATCGTGAAAAAAATCCGAAAAAAATCCTAAAAAATCATGCAAAAAAAGGGAAAAATTCCTAAAAAAATCCCCCCAAAATCAGAAAAAAATCTGGAAAAACATTCCTAAAAAAATCCGAAAAAAATCCTAAAAAAAATTGGGAAAAAAATCCGAAAAGAATCCTAAAAAATATCCTGAAAAATCAGGAAAAAATCAGGGGGAAAAAAAATCGTGCAAAAAAGGGGAAAAATTTCTTTAAAAATCCCAAAAAAATCCTAAAAAAAACCAGAAAAAAATATCAGAAAAAAATCCTAAAAAATATTCTGAAAAATCAGGGAAATATCATGGAAAAATTTTTTAAAAAATCATGCAAAAAAAGGGAAAAATTCCTAAAAAAATCAAAAAAATTCGAAAAAAATCAGGAGAAATATCCGAAAAAAATCCCCAAAAATGTCCTGAAAAATCTGGGAAATATCACGAAAAAAAAAAAAATCATGCAAGACAGGGGAAAAAATTCCTAAAAAAATTCAAAAAATCCGAAAAAAATTTAAAAAAAATCAGAAAAAAAATCTAAAAAAATGTCCTGAAAAATCAGGGAAATGTCACGGAAAAATTAAAAAAAAATCATGCAAAAAAAGGGAAAAAATTCCTAAAAAAATCCTCCAAAAAATCCTAAAAAAATCGGGAAAAAAATCCGAAAAAAATCCCAAAAAATGTCCTGAAAAATCAGGAAAAAAAGGGGAAAAAATTCCTAAAAATATTTTTTAAAATCCTGAAAAAATAAGGAAAATATAATAAAAAAAATCCTAAAAAATGTCCTGAAAAATCAGGACAAAATCAGAAAAAATCAGGAAAAATCAGAAATAAATCAGGAAAAAAATCAGAAAAAAAATCTGAAAATGTATTAAAAAAAAGCTAAATAAATCAGAAAATAATAATTTTAAAAACATTATAAATAAAAATCTGAAAAAATCAGAAAAAATTCTGAAAAAATCAGAAAAAAAAAATATAAAAAAGCTAAAAAATCTGAAAATAATTTAAAATTCATTTAAAAATCTGCTAAAATCAGAAAAAATCAGAAAAAAATCAGAAAAAAATCAGAAAAAAATCAGAAAAAAAATCAGAAAAAATCAGGAAACATCCGAAAAAAATCAGAAAAAATCCGGAAAAAATCTGAAAAACATCAGGAAAACCTCAGAAAAAAATCAGGAAAAAAATCAGAAAAAAAATCGGGAAAAAATAAAAAAAAAATCAGAAAAAATCCGAAAAAAATCAGGAAAAAAATCAGGAAAAATCAGGAAAGTTCAGAAAAAAATCCTAAAAATTCCCACTGAATTGGGGATAAATTTGGGAATTGTCCTCACCTTGGCGTCCCTGGCGTCGAGCCGGGCCCCGGCGCGGATCAGCAGCTGCGCCACGGGGAACCTCAGGGGGCAGAAATTCCCTTCAAAAATCCCCCAAAAATCAGAAAAAATCCGAAAAAAATCAGGAAAAAATCAATAAAACATCAGAAATATATATTTTTAAAAAAGCTAAATAAATCAGAAAATAGTAACTTAAAAATCAGAAAAAAACCAGAAAAAATCAGAAAAAAATCTTTAAAAAATCAGAAAAAAAATCAGAAAAAATCAGGAAAAAATCTGAAAAAATTCAGGAAAAATCAGAAAAAAATCAGAAAAAAAAATCTGAAAAAAATCCGAAAAAATTCAGAAAAAATCAGGAAAAATCAGGAAAAATTATAAAAATATAGTAAAAAAAAGCAAAAAAAAATCAGAAAATAATAATTTAAAAATCATTAAAAATCAGAAAAAAATCAGAAAAAAATCAGGAAAAATTCAGGAAAAAAATCTGAAAGAAAGGGAAAGAAATCAGGAAAAAATCAGAAAAAAATCAGGAAAAATTCAGAAAAAAAATCAGAAAAAAATCAGAAAAAAATCCCGAAAAAATTCCCCCAAAATCCGAAAAATTTCAGAAAAAAATCAGGAAAAATCAGAAAAAAATCCGAAAAAAATCAGGAAAAATCAGAAAAAAATCAGGAAAAAATCTGAAAAATATTTGAAAAAAAAGCTAAAAAATCAGAAAATAATAATTTAAAAATCTGAAAAAATCTGAAAAAAATTAGGAAAAAATTAGAAAAACATCAGGAAAAACTCAGAAAAAAATCAGGAAAAAATCCGAAAAAAAATCAGGAAAAAATCAGAAAAAAATCAGAAAAAAATCGGAAAAAATCAGGAAAAATCAGAAAAAAATCCGAAAAAAATCCAAAAAAATTCAGAAAAAATCTGAAAAAAATCAGAAAAAATCAGAAAAAAATTTTTAAAAAGTCCAAAAAAAATCCGAAAAAATTCAGAAAAAAATCAGACAAAAATCCGAAAAATTTCAGAAACAAATCAGGAAAAATTCAGAAAAAATCAGGAAAATATCAGGGAAAAATTCAGAAAAAATACGGAAAAAAATTAAAAAAAAATCAGAAGAAAATCAGAAAAAATCAGAAAAATATATTAAAAAAAAGCTAAAAAAAATCCGAACATAATAATGTAAAAATCACAAAAAATCTGAAAAAATCCGAAAAAAATCAGGAAAAAAATCCGAAAAAAATCAGGAAAAAAATCAGAGAAATATAAATTAAAAAAAGCTAAAAAATCAGAAAATAATAAGTTAAAAATCATTAAAAATGAGAAAAAAAAATCCGAAAAAAATCATAAAAAAATTCAGAAAAAATCAGAAAAAAATCAGAAAAAAATCGGAAAAAAATCAGAAAAAATCAGAAAAAAATCAGGGAAAATTCAGAAAAATATATTTAAAAAAACCTAAAATATCAGAAAATATTAGTATAAAAATCTGAAAATAATCTAAAAAAAAACCAGAAAAAAATCAGGAAAAATCAGAAAAAATCAGAAAAAAAATCAGAAAAGAAATCATTAAAAAATCCCCTAAAAAATCTGAAAAATTTCTGAAAAAAATCAGAAAAAAAATCAGGAAAAAATCAGAAAAAAATCAGGAAAAATTCAGAAAAAATTCCTAAAAATTCCCGGCAGAATTCCCGCCGAATCCCCACCAAATTCCGTATAAAATTTGGGAATTTTCCTCACCTTGGCGTCCCTGGCGTCGAGCCGGGCCCCGGCGCGGATCAGCAGCTGCGCCACCGGGAACCGTCCCGAGGCCAACGCGTCGTGCAGCGGCGTCAGCCCCTCGCAGCCCGGCCCGCCCGCGTCGTCCCGCGCCGCGCCCCGCGCCAGCAGCAGCCGGGCAATCTCTGAAATCGTTAATTAACTCGTTAATTAATCCTGGTCCTAAAAATCATCCTGATCCTAAAGTTGATCCTAAACCCAAATCTGAGCCTGATCCTAAATCTGACCCTAAACCTGGTCCTGATCCCGTCCCTGACCCCGCGCCAGCAGCAGCCGGGCGATCTCTGAGAATCGTTAATTAATGCGGTAATTAGTCCTGGTCCTGATCCTGAATCTGATCCTGAACCTAAATCTGATCCTAAACACAAATCTGAGCCTGATCCTAAAAATAATCCTTATCCTAAACCTGGTCCTGATCCCGTCCCTGACCCCGCGCCAGCAGCAGCCGGGCCACCTCTGAAAATAGTTAATTAGTTAGTTAATTAGTCCTGGTCCTGGTCCTAATCCTAAATCTGATCCTAAATCTGATCCTAAACCCAAATCTGATCCTGATCCTAATTCTGATCCTGATCCTAAACCTGGTCCTGATCCCGTCCCTGACCCCGCGCCAGCAGCAGCCGGGCGATCTCTGAGAATCGTTAATTAATGCGTTAATTAGTCCTGGTCCTGGTCCTGAATCTGATCCTGATCCTAAATCTGATCCTAAACCCAAATCTGATCCTGATCCTAAAAATAATCCTGATCCTAAACCTGGTCCTGATCCCGTCCCTGACCCCGCGCCAGCAGCAGCCGGGCAATCTCTGAGAATCATTAATTAATTAGTTAATTAATACTGGTCCTAAAAATAATCCTAAATCTGATCCTAAATCTGATCCTAAACCCAAATCTGAGCCTGATCCTAAATCTGACCCTAAACCTGGTCCTGATCCCGTCCCTGACCCCGCACCAGCAGCAGCCGGGCCACCTCTGAGAATGGTTAATTAATGAGTTAATTAGTCCTGGTCCTAAAAATAATCCTGATCCTAAAGCTGATCCTGATCCTAAATCTGGTCCTAAACACAAATCTGGTCCTAAAAATAAACCTGGTTCTGATCCCGTCCCTGACCCCGCGCCAGCAGCAGACGGGCGATCTCTGAAATTGTTAATTAACTCGTTAATTAATCCTGGTCCTAAAAATAATCCTGATCCTAAATCTGATCCCAAAAATAATCCTGATCCTAAAGCTGATCCTAAACCCAAATCTGATCCTAAATCGGCTCCTGATCCCGTCCCTGACCCCGCGCCAGCAGCAGTCGGGTGATCTCTGAAAATCGTTAATTAATGCGTTAATTAGTCCTGGTCCTAAAGCTGATCCTAAACACAAATCTGACCCTAAACACAAATCTGTTCCTAAACCCAAATCTGATCCTAATCCTGGTCCTGATCCCGTCCCTGACCCCGCACCAGCAGCAGCCGGGCCACCTCTGAAATCGGTAATTAACTCGTTAATTAGTCCTGGTCCTGATCCTAATCCTAAATCTGATCCTGATCCTAAAGCTGATCCCAAAAATAATCCTGATCCTAAATCTGATCCTAAATCTGATCCTAAACCTGCTCCTGATCCCGTCCCTGACCCCGCCCCAGCAGCAGCCGGGCGATCTCTGAAATCGTTAATTAACTCGTTAATTAATACTGATCCTGATCCTAAACCTGATCCTAAACCCAAATCTGATCCTAAATCTGATCCCAAAAATAATCCTGATCCTAAAGCTGATCCTAAACCCAAATCTGATCCTAAATCGGCTCCTGATCCCGTCCCTGACCCCGCTCCAGCAGCAGCCGGGCGATCTCTGAAATTGTTAATTAGTTCATTAATTAATCCTGATCCTAAAAATAATCCTGATCCTAAAGCTGATCCTAAACCCAAATCTGATCCTGATCCTAAACCTGGTCCTGATCCCGTCCCTGACCCCGCGCCAGCAGCAGCCGGGCGATCTCTGATAATTGTTAATTAATGCGTTAATTAATCCTGGTCCTAAAAATAATCCTAAATCTGATCATGATCCTAAAGCTGATCCCAAAAACAATCCTGATCCTAAACCCAAATCTGATCCTAAACCCAAATCTGATCCCAAACCCAAATCTGAGCCTGATCCTAAATCTGACCCTAAACCTGGTCCTGATCCCGTCCCTGACCCCGCACCAGCAGCAGCCAGGCGACCTCTGAGAATTGTTAATTAGTTCATTAATTAATCCTGGTCCTAAAAATCATCCTGATCCTAAACACAAATCTGATCCTAAATCTGGTCCTAAACACAAATCTGGTCCTAAAAATAAACCCGGTTCTGATCCCGTCCCTGACCCCGCGCCAGCAGCAGCCGGGCGATCTCTGAAATGGTTAGTTAATGCGTTAATTAATCCTGGTCCTGATCCTGAATCTGATCCTGATCCTAAACCCAAATCTGATCCCAAAAATAATCCTGATCCTAAACCCAAATCTGATCCTAAACCTGGTCCTGATCCCGTCACTGACCCCGCGCCAGCAGCAGCCGGGCCACCTCTGAAATCGTTAATTAATTCCTTAATTAGTCCTGGTCCTAAAAATCATCCTGATCCTAAATCTGATCCCAAAAATAATCCTGATTCTAAAGCTGATCCTAAAACCAAACCTGATCCCATCCCTGATCCCGTCCCTGACCCCGCGCCAGCAGCAGCTGGGCAATCTCTGAAATTGTTAATTAATTCGTTAATTAGTCCTGGTCCTGATCCTAATCCTAAATCTGATCCTGATCCTAAATCTGATCCTAAACACAAATCTGAGCCTGATCCTAAAAATAATCCTGATCCTAATCCTGGTCCTGATCCCGTCCCTGACCCCGCGCCAGCAGCAGCCGGGCCACCTCTGAAATTGTTAATTAACTCGTTAATTAGTCCTGGTCCTAAAAATAATCCTGATCCTAAATCTGATCCTAAACACAAATCTGATCCTAAACCCAAATCTGGTCCTAAAAATAATCCTGATCCCAAACCTGGTCCTGATCCCGTCCCTGACCCCGCGCCAGCAGCAGCCAGGCGATCTCTGAGAATGGTTAATTAATGAGTTAATTAGTCCTGATCCTGATCCTAAAGCTGATCCTGATTCTAAATCTGATCCTAAACACAAATCTGAGCCTGGTCCTAAATCTGACCCTAAACCTGGTCCTGATCCCATCCCTGACCCCGCACCTGCAGCAGCCGGGCGATCTCTGCAAATTGGAAATTAGTCAATTAATCCTGATCCTGATCCTAAATTTGATCCTAAAAATAATTCTGATCCTAAACCTGATCCTGATCCTAAACCTGATCCTGATCCTAAACCTGATCCCAAACCTGATCCTAAACCTGATCCTAAATTTCATCCTAAACCTGATCCTAAGCATGATCCTAAACCTGATCCTGATCCTAAATCTCATCCTAAATCTGATCCTAAATCTGATCCTAAACCTGATCCTAAATCTGATCCTGATCCTAAACCTGATCCTAAAGCTGATCCTGATCCTAAAGCTGATCCTGATCCTAAAGCTGATCCTAAACCCAAATCTGATCCTAAACCCAAATCTGATCCTAAACCTGGTCCTGATCCCATCCCTCACCCCGCCCCAGCAGCAGCCGTGCCACCTCTGAAATCGGTAATTAATGTGGTAATTAATCCTGATCCTGATCCTAAATCTGATCCTAAACCTGGTCCTGATCCCATCCCTCACCCCGCCCCAGCAGCAGCCGGGCCACCTCTGAAATCGGTAATTAATTCGTTAATTAATCCTGATCCTAAAGCTGATCCTAAACCTAAATCTGATCCTGATCCTAAATCTGATCCTGATCCGAAATCTGATCCTAAACCCAAATCTGATCCTAAACCCAAATCTGTTCCTAAACCCAAATCTGATCCCAATCCTGATCCCGTCCCTGACCCCGCGCCAGCAGCAGCCGGGCAATCTCTGAAATCGTTAATTAATTCGTTAATTAGTCCTGGTCCTGATCCTAATCCTAAATCTGATCATGATCCTAAACCCAAATCTGATCCTGATCCCAAAAATAATCCTGATTCTAAATCTGATCCTAATCCTGATCCCGTCCCTGACCCCGCGCCAGCAGCAGCCAGGCGATCTCTGAGAATTGTTAATTAGTTCATTAATTAATCCCGGTTCTAAAAATAATCCTGATCCTAAAGCTGATCCTAAATCTGATCCTAAACCTGGTCCTGATCCCATCCCTGACCCCGCCCCAGCAGCAGCCGAACGAACTCTGAAAATCGGGAATTCATCAATTAATCCTAAAACTGATCCTAATCCTAAACCTGATCCTGATCCTGATCCTAATCCTGATCCTAAATCTGATCCTAAACCTGATCCTGATCCTAAACCTGATCCTGATCCTAAATCTGATCCTAAACCCAAATCTGATCCTGATCCTAATCCTCATCCTGATCCTAAATCTGATCCTAATCCTAAATCTGATCCTAAACCCAAATCTGATCCCAAACCTGATCCTAAATTTCATCCTAAACCTGATCCTAAACCTGATCCTGATCCTAAATCTGAACCTGATCCTAATCCTGATCCTAAATCTGATCCTAAACCTAAATCTGATCCCAAACCTGATCCTAAATCTCATCCTAAATCTGATCCTGATCCTAAACCTAAACTTGGTCCTAAACCTGGTCCTGATCCTAAACCTGATCCTAAATCTGATCCTGATCCTAAATCTGATCCTAAACCTAAATCTGATCCCAAACCTGATCCTAAATTTCATCCTAAACCTGATCCTAAACCTGATCCTAAACCTGATCCTGATCCTAAATCTCATCCTAAATCTGATCCTGATCCTAAACCTAAACCTGGTCCTAAACATGATCCTGATCCTAATCCTGATCCTGATCCTAAATCTGATCCTGATCCTAATCCTAATCCAAATCCTGATCCTAAACCTGGTCCTAAATCTGATCCTAAATCTCATCCTAATCCTGATCCTAAATCTGATCCTCATCCTAAACCTGATCCTGATCCTGAACTTGAATCTAAATATGATCCTGATCCTAAATCTGATCCTAAACCCAAATCTGATCCTGATCCTAAACCTAAACCTGGTCCTAAATCTGATCCTGATCCTAAACATGATCCTGATCCTAAACCTGATCCTGATCCTGATCCTAAATCTGATCCTGATCCTAAATCTGATCCTGATCCTAAATCTGATACTAAAAATAATCCTGATCCTAAATTTCATCCTAAACCTGATCCTAAATCTGATCCTAAACATGATCCTGATCCTAATCCTGATCCTATATCTGATCCTAAACCTAACCCTGATCCTAAACCTGATCCTGATCCTAAACCTGATCCTAAACCTAAATCTGATCCGAAACCTGATCCTAAATTTCATCCGAAACCTGATCCTAAACCTGATCCTAAATCTCATCCTAAATCTGATCCTAAACCAAAATCTGATCCTGATCCTAAATCTGATCCCAATCCTAAACCTGATCCTGATCCCAAATCTGATCCTGATCCTGATCCTAAACCTGATCCTGGATCCTAAATCTGATCCTAAATCCAAATCTGATCCTGATCCTAAACCTGATCCTGATCCTAAATCTGATCCTGATCCTAAATCTGATCCTAAATCCAAATCTGATCCTGATCCTAAACCTGATCCTGATCCTAAATCTGATCCTAAATCCAAATCTGATCCTGATCCTAAACCTGATCCTGATCCTAAATCTGATCCTGATCCTAAATCTGATCCTAAACCCAAATCTGATCCTGATCCTAAACCTGATTCTGATCCTAAACCTAAATCTGATCCAAAACCTGATCCTAAATTTCATCCTAAACCTGACCCTAAATCTCATCCTAATCTTGATCCTAAATCTGATCCTCATCCTAAACCTGATCCTGATCCTGAACTTGAGTCTAAATCTGATCCTGATCCTAAATCTGATCCTAAACCCAAATCTGATCCTGATCCTAAACCTGGTCCTGATCCTAAACCTGATCCTAAATCTGACCCCAAACCTGATCCTAAATTTGATCGTAAATCTGATCCTGATCCCAAACCTGATCCCAAACCTGATCCTAAATTTCATCCTAAACCTGATCCTAAATCTGATCCTGATCCTAAATCTGATCCCAAACCATTTGATCCATTTCCCCCATTTTTCGCTCCCACCCCCCAAAATCCCCCAAAAAATCCCAAAATGATCCCCAAAAAACCCCAAAAATCCCCCAAAAACCCCCAAAAATCCCCCAAATCCCCCAAAAAACCCCAAAAATCCCCCAAAACCCCCAAAATCCCCCAAATTTTCGTAAACTGCTCTGACCGAGGTGTCCGTGGTTGGCGGCCTCGTGCAGGGGGGTCCAGCCGCAATAATCCCGAGGGTTCACCGGGTGACCCTGGAAAAAATTGGGAATTTTTTGGGAATTTTGGGAATTTTTTGGGTGAAAATTTTGGGAATTTTGGGGAATTTTTTTGGGAATTTTTTGGGATTTACCTGGTCCAGGTAGAGCCGGACCCGTTTGAGGTCGCCCTCGATGCAGGCGCGGTGCAGGGGGGTCTCGCCGCGCTCGTTCCGACGGTTCCACTGCCGGAAATTCCGGAATTTTGGGGATTTTTGGGAATTTTCCCCAGCGGGAATTTGGGAATTCCCAGGTGGGAGAAGCTCCTCCAAAAATTCCCGATTTTTTTGGGATTTTCCTTGAGTTTTTGGGGATTTTCCTTGAGTTTTTGGGGATTTTTCCTTCATTTTTTTGGGATTTTTCCCATTTTTTTTTCCAGATTTTTCCTCAATTTTTTTGGGATTTTACCCCAATTTTTAAAAAATTTTCCCTTGATTTTTTTTGGGGATTTTCCTTGAGTTTTTGGGGGTTTTCCCTCAATTTTTTTTTGATTTTTCACCTTTTTATTTTCCTCCAATTTTTTGGGATTTTCCCTATTTTTTTTTTTGGATTTTCCATCATTTTTGGGATTTTCCTTGAGCTTTTTGGGATTTTTCCCCCAATTTATTTGGATTTTCCTTCAATTTTGGGGGATTTTTCTCTCAATTTTTGGGGATTTTCGGGAATTTTCCCGAGAGGGAATTTGGGAATTCTCAGCTGGGAAAAGCTCCTCCAAAAATTCCCGATTTTTTGGGGATTTTCCATCCTTTTTTGGGGATTTTCCTTGAGTTTTTGGGGATTTTTCCTTCATTTTTTTGGGATTTTTCCTATTTTTTTCCAGATTTTTCCTCAATTTTTTTGGGATTTTACCCCAATTTTTGGGGGATTTTCCCTTCTTTTTTTTTTTTGGATTTTCCATCTTTTTTTGAGATTTTCCTTGAGTTTTTTGGTATTTTCCCTCAATTTTTTGGGATTTTCCTCGAATTTTTGAGGATTTTTCCTCCATTTTTTTTTATTTTTCCTTTTGGATTTTTCCTTCATTTTTTTGGGATTTTCGATAATTTTCTGGGATTTTCCTTGAGTTTTTGGGGATTTTTCACCTTTTTTTCTGGATTTTCCCCAATTCTTGGGGATTTTCCCCCAATTTATTTGGATTTTCCTTCAATTTTTGGGGATTTTCTCTCAATTTTGGGGGATTTTTGGGAATTTTCCCAAGTGGGAATTTGGGAATTCCCAACTAGGAGAGGCTCCTCCAAAAATTCCAGATTTTTTTTGGATTTTCCCTGCATTTTGTTTGGATTTTCCATCATTTTTTGGGATTTTCCTCAAATTTTTGAGGATTTTTCCTCCATTTATTTTTTGATTTTTCCCATTTTTTCTGGATTTTTCCTCAATTTTTTTTGTATTTTACCCCAATTTTTTGGGGATTTTACCTTCATTTTTTTTTGAATTTCCATCATTTTTTGGGGATTTTCCTTGAGTTTTTGGGGATTTTCCCTCATTTTTTTGGGATTTTCCTCAAATTTTTGAGGATTTTTCCTCAATTTTTTTGGATTTTTCCTTTTGGATTTTTCCTTCATTTTTTTGGGATTTTCCATCATTTTTTGGGATTTTCCTTGAGGTTTGGGGGATTTTCCCTCAATTTTGGGGGATTTTTCCTCATTTTTTCTGGATTTTTCCCAAATTCTTTGGGATTTCCCCCCCAATTTATTTGGATTTTCCTTTAATTTTTGGGGGATTTTCCATCAATTTTTGGGATTTTCTGCCCTATTTTTATGGATTTTCCCACGATTTTTTAAAATTTTCCCACAATTTTTTGGGACTTTCCATCAATTTTTGGGGGTTTTACCTCAAATATTGAGATTTGAGTCAATTTTTTTTTAGGATTTTACCCCTATTTTTTTCCACAATTTTTTGGATTTTCCTCAATTTTTGGGGATTTTACCCCAGTTTTGGGGGGGATTTTCCTCCATTTTTTGCAACTTTACCTCAATTTTTTGGGATTTTCCGTCAATTTTTAGGAATTTCCCTCAATTTTTCGGGATTTTAACCCAAATTTTTGGTATTTTACCCCAAGTTTTTCAATTTTCCTCAATTCTTTTGTCTTTTCCCCCAATTTTTTGGGGATTTTCCCTCAATTTTTGTGGCTTTTTTGGGATTTTAATCCAATTTTTTGGGGATTTTCCTACGATTTTTTGGACTTTACTCCAATTTTAGGGGAATTTCCCTCAATTTTTGGGATTTTACTCCAATTTTCTGGGATTTATCCCCAACTTTAAGAGTTTATCTCAAATTTTGGGAATTTCCCTCAAATTTTTTTAAATTTTCCCCAATTTTTCCGATTTTCCTCCCTATTCTTGTGATTTCCCCCACTTTTTTGGGGGATTTTACCTCAAATTTTGAGATTTTAGTCCAATTTTGGGGATTTTCCATCAATTTTTAGGGATTTTACCCCAATTTTTGAGGATTTTCCTTCAATTTTTGGGGATTTTCTCTCAATTTTAGGGGATTTTACCTCAAATTTTGAGATTTTACTCCAATTTTTGGGGTTTTCCATCAATTTTTAGGGATTTTACCCCAATTTATTTTAATTTTCCTTCAATTGTTTGGGGATTTTCTCTCAATTTTTGGGATTTTACCCCAAATTTTTGGGGGGATTTTCCTCCAATTTTGGGAATTTCCTCCAGAATTTCAGGGATTTCTTCCAATTTTTGAGGATTTCCCCTCATTTTTTTGGGATCTTCCTCTTAAATTTTGGGATTTTACTGAATTTGGGGAAGAATTTGGGGGATTTTGGGGGATTTTTGGGAATTTTTGGGGTGCCCCACCTTGTTGCTGCGGCGCCTCCCGGGGACACTTTTGGGGTACCCCTCGAGATCTTCCTCTTCATCATCTGCAAAAATCCCAAATCGCCCCAAAATTCCCTCAGAAATCCCTAAATTCTCTTCAATCCCAAATTTTCCCAAATTTCTCCCAAAACGTCCCTCGAATTCCCCCCTAAAATTCCCCAAATCCCCCAAAAATCCCCAAAGATTCCCCAAAACCCCCCCAAAAAATCCCAGTAAAATCCCCAAAATAATCCCAATAAAATCCTCCATAACAATCCCCAAAATCATAATAAAATCCCCAAAAAATCCCAAAAAATTCCCCATGAAAATCCCATTAAACCCCACTAAAATTCCAAAAAAAAGCCTCAAAATCCCCCTAAAATTCCCAAAATCCCCCAAAAATCCCCCCTAAAATCCCCAAGGATCCCCCAAAAAATCCCCCAAAAAATCCCAAAAAAATCCCCAAAATAATCCAAATAAAACCCCCAAAAAATCCCCAAAAATGCCATTAAACCCCACTAAAATCCCAAAAATCCCACAAAATCCCCCTAAAATTAAAAAAAAATACCCCAAAATCCCCAAAAATCCCCCGAAAATCCCAAAAAATCCCCCTAAAATCCCAATAAAATCCCCAAAATAATCCCAATAACACTCCCAAAAAATCCCCAAAAATCATAATAAAATCCCAAAAAAATCCCCAAAAATCAAAATAAAGTCCCCAAAATCCCTCAAAAATCCCTCAAAAATCCAAAAAAGATCCCAAAAAATCCCCACAATAATCCAAATAAAACCCCCAAAAAATCCTCAGAAATCATAATAAAATCCCCTAAAAATCCCCCAAAAGTCCCAATAAATTCCCCATTAAAATCCCATTAAACCCCACTAAAATCCCCAAAAAAAGCCCCAAAATCCCCCAAAAATCCCCCAATTTTCTCTCACCGCTCTCGGACAGCTCCGAATCCGATTCCTCCTCCTCTTCCTCCTCCTCCTCTTCATCTTCATCTTCATCTTCCTCCTCTTCATCCTCCTCCTGGGGGTCCCCCCCGAGCTCCTTTTGGGTCTCCTCGGCCCCCTCGGGGTCCCCGGCCCGGAGCTGCTGAGCCCGGAGCCGCCGCAGCACCCGGCGCTGAAATTTGGGGAAAAATGGCCCAAAAATGGCAAAATTAACCCCAAAAAAAACCCAAAACTACCCCAAAAACAGCACGAAAATATAGCCAAAATAGCCCCAAAAATAGCCCCAAAAATCGGGAATTTCGAGGAGAAAAGGGCCCAAAAATGACAAAATTAACCCCAAAAAATCCCCCAAAACAACCCCAAAAATAGCCCTAAAATATCCTCAAAATAGTCCCAAAAATACCAAAATTAGCCCAAAACAATCCCAAATATTGCCCCAAAAATAGCCCTAAAATAACCCAAAACACCCCAAAAATTGGGAATTTCGGGGGGAAAAGGGCCCAAAAATGCCAAAATTAACCCCAAAAAATCCACAAAACAACCCCAAAAACGGCCCCAAAATATCTCCAAAACAGCCCCAAGAATCGGGAATTTCGGGGAGAAATGGCCCAAAAATGCCAAAATTAACCCCAAAAAACACCCAAATGACCCCGGAGCCGCCGCAGCACCCGACGCTGGAAATTGGGAATTTTGGGGAGAGAAATGGCCCAAAAATGGAAAAATTAACCCCAAAAAATGGCCCTAAACAACCCCTAAAATACAGCAAAAATAGCCGCAAAAATCGGGAATTTCGGGGGGAGAAATGGCCCAAAACGGCAAAATTAACCCCAAAAAAATCTCAATTCCTGCCCCAAAATGGCCCTAAAATATCTCCAAAAAAGTCCCAAAAATCGGGAATTTTGGGAGGAAAAACGGTCCAAATATGCAAAAATTAACCCCAAAAAATCCACAAAAAAACCCCAAAAATGGCCCTAAATTATCCCCAAAAACAGCCCCAAAAATCTTGAATTTCAAGGGGAAAATGCCCCAAAAATGACAAAATTGGCCCCAAAAAATCCCTTAAAACAACCCCAAAAATATAGCAAAAAAAGCCCCAAAACCAGCCCAAAAATCGAGAATTTCAGGGGAAAAGGGCCCAAAAATGACAAAATTAACCCCGAAAAATGGCCCTAAAATATAGCCAAAATAGCCCCAAAAATAGCCCCAAAAATCGGAAATTTCGGGGGGAAAATGGCCCAAAAATACCAAAATTAGCCCCAAAAAACACCCAAACCAACATCAAAAATAGCCCCAAAATATCTCCAAAAAAGCCCCAAAACAACCCCAAAAATCCCCAAAGTAGCCCCAAAAATATCCCCCAAAAAACCCAAAAAGAGCCCCAAAAATCAACACAAAAAACTCCAAAACAGCCCCGAAATTGGCAATTTCAAGGGGAAAATGGCCCAAAAATGCCAAAATTAACCCCAAAACATCCACAAAACAACCCCAAAAATGGCCCTAAACTATAGCCAAAATAGCCCCAAAAATAGCCCAAAAATCAGGAATTTTGGGGGAAAAAGGGCCCAAAAATGCCAAAATTAACCCCAAAAACAGCACGAAAATATAGCCAAAATAGCCCCAAAAATCAGGAATTTCGGCGGGGAAAATGGCCCAAAAATGCCAAAATTAACCCCAAAAAATCCACAAAAATGGCGCTAAAATATAGCCCAAACAGCCCCAAAAATAGCCCAAAAATCGGGAATTTCGGGGGGAAAAACGGTCCAAAAAATGCCAAAATTAACCCCAAAAAACAGCCAAACGAGCCCGGAGCCGCCGCAGCACCCGACGCTGAAATTCGGAATTTTGGGGAGAGAAATGGTCCAAAAATGCCAAAATTAAACCCAAAAAATGGCCCTAAACAACCCCTAAAATATAGCAAAAATAGCCCCAAAAATAGCCCAAAAATCGGGAATTTCGGGGGGAGAATGGCCCAAAAATGCCAAAATTAGCCCCAGAAAATCCACAAAACAACCCCAAAAATGGCCCTAAAATATAGACAAAACAGCCCCAAAAATCGGGAATTTTGGGGGGAAAAGGGCCCAAAAATGACAAAAGTAACCCCAAAACAACCCCAAAAATATAGCAAAAATAGCCCCAAAAATAGCCCCAAAATCAGGAATTTCGAGGAGAAAAGGGCCCAAAACCACCAAAATTAACCCCAAAAAATCCACAAAACAACCCCAAAAATCCACAAAATAACCCCAAAAATGGCCCTAAAATATAGCCAAAATACCCCAAAAATTGCCCCAAAAATCGGAAATTTCAGGGGGAGAAATGGCCCAAAAATGCCAAAATTAACCCCAAAAAATCCACAAAAAGAGCCCTAAAATATAGTTCAAAGAGCCCCAAAAATAGCCCAAAAATCGGGAATTTTGGAGGGAAAATGGCCCAAAAACGGCAAAATTAACCCCAAAAAACACCCAAAGGAGCCCGGAGCCGCCGCAGCACCCGACGCTGAAATTTGGGGAAAAAAGGCCCAAAAATGGCAAAATTAAACCCAAAAAATCCACAAAACAACCCCCAAAAATAGCCCTAAAAACCTAAAAAATAGCCCCAAAAATCAGGAATTTCGGGGGGAAAATGCCCCAAAAATGACAAAACTAGCCCCAAAAAATCCAAAAAACAACCCCAAAAATCCACAAAACAACCCCAAAAATGGCCCTAAAATATAGCCAAAATACCCCAAAAACTGCCCCAAAAAATTGGAAATTTGGGGGGAAAATGGCCTAAAAATGCCAAAATTAACTACAAAACAACCCCAAAAATAGCCCTAAAATATTCCAAAAGAGCCCCAAAACAACCCCAAAAAACCCAAAAGTAGCCCCAAAAACGGCCCTAAATTATCCCCAAAAACAGCCCCAAAAATCAGAAATTTCAGAGGGAAAATGGCCCAAAAATGCCAAAATTAACCCCAAAAAATCCCCCAAAACAACCCCAAAAATAGCCCTAAAATATCCCAAAAGAGCCCTAAAATTCCCCCAAAAAATCCCCAAAAAAAGCCCCAAACACCCCTAAAAATTCCCAAAAATTTCTAAAAAATTCCCAAAAATTCCTAAAAAATTCCCAAAAAATTCTAAGAATTCCAAAAAAATACCAAAAATTCTGAAAAAAACAAAAAATCCCAAAAATCCTAAAAAATAAAAAAATCCCCAAAAAACCCCAAACATCCCAAAAAATTCCAAAAAATTCCTAAAAAGTCCCAAAAAATCCCAAGGAATCCAAAAATATTCCCAAAAAAATCTAAAAATATTCCCAAGAATCCTAAAAAATAAAAAAAAAATCCAAAAAACCCGATTAATCCAAAAAAATTCCCAAAAATTCCCAAAAAAATTCCTAAAATTTCCCAAAAAATTCCAGAAATATTCCCAAAACTTCCTAAAGAAGCCCAGAAAAATCCCTCAAAAACCCCAAAAAATCCTCTAAAAATCCTCTAAAAACCTCCCAAAATGTCCTAAAATCCCCCCAAAAATAAAAAAAAAAATCCCCAAAATTCCAAAAAATCCCCAAAATCCCCAATTTTTCCAAAAATTCCAGATTTTTCACCTGCAGCTGGGTGTCCCCGGCACTGCGGGCGCATCCCAGAGCCCCAAAAAATCCCGCAAAATTCACAAAAAATTCCCATAAAAATTCCGAAAAAAATTCCGAAAAAATTCCAAAAATTCCCCAAATTCACAAGAATTCTAAAAATTCCCAAAAATCTCAAAAATATTCCCAAAAAATCCCAAAAATAAATCCCCAAAAATTCAAAAAAACCCAAAAAATCCCAAAGAATCCTAAAAAATAAAAAAAATCCCCCCCAAAAAAACCCAAACATCCAAAAAAATTACGAAAAAATTCCTAAAAAATCCAAAAACAATCCCAAAAAATCCAAAAATATTCCTAAAAAATCCCAAAAATTTTTAAAAATAGTCTAAAAATTGAAAAAAATTACCAAAAAATCCCTAAAAAACTCAAAAAAACCCTTTAAAAACCCCTCAAATGCCCTAAAATGCTTCCAAAAATCCCCAAAAAATTCCACAAACAATTCCGAAATTCTGGAAATTCCCAAAAATTCTGGAATTCCTAAAGAATTCCTAAAAAACCCCCAAAAATCCAAAAAAAATTCTAAAAAATCCCTTTAAAAACCCCAAAAAATCCTTTAAAAACCTTCCAAAATGCCCTAAAATCCCCCAAAAAAATCCTAAAAAATTCCAAAAAAATTCCCAAAATTCCGGAAATCCCCAAAATTCCCAAAAATTCCGGAATTCCCACCTGTAGCTTCACATCCCCGGCACTCCGGGCGCACCCCAGAGCCCCAAAAAATCCCCAAAATTCACAAAAAAACCCCTAAAAAATACCAAAGAATCCGTCCAAAATGCCCCAAAATTCCCAAAAAAATTCTGAAGTTCCCAAAAATTCCCAAAAATTCCAGAAAAAATGCCAAAATTCCCAAAAAATCCCCAAAAATCCAAAAAAATCACAAAAAATCCCAAAAAACCTCCGAAACATCCCAAAAAAATCCCAAAAATTCCAAAAAATCCCAAAAATTCCTAAAAATTGTCTAAAAATTCCCAAAAAAATCCTAAAAATTCCCAAAAATCAAAAAAATTCCTAAAAAAATCCCTTAAAAACCTTAAAAAAATCCTTTAAAAACGTTCCAAAATGCCCTAAAATCCCCCAAAAAAATCCCAAAAAATTCCCCAAAAATGCCGCAAAATGTCCTAAAAATTCCCAAAATTCCAGGAAATCCACAAAATTCCCGAAATTCCCACCTGTAGCTTTGTGTCCCCGGCGCTCCGGGCGCAGCCCAGGGCCCCCAAAAAATCCCCAAAATTCACAAAAAAACCCCTAAAAAATCCCAAAAAATACCCCCAAAATGCCCCAAAATTCCAAAAAAAATTCCGAAGTTCCCAAAAATTCCCAAAAATTCTGAAAAAATTCTCAAAAAAATCCCAGAAATGCCCAAAAATTCTTAAAATTCCTGAATTCCCACCTGCAGCCGGGGGTCACTGATGCTCCAAAAGTCCCTTAAAAATGCCACCAAAAATCACTTAAAATCCCAAAAAAAAGCCCCAGACATCCCAAAAATTCCTAAAAATTCTAAAAAAGTTGTCTAAAAAATTCCCAAAAAATCTTAAAAATTCCAAAAAAATCCCTCAAAAAAAAACCAAAGTCTTCTAAAAACGTCTGAAAATGCCCTAAAATCCCCCAAAAAATCCCTGAAACAATCCCCAAAAAATTTAAAAGAAAATCCGAAATAATCCCAAGAATTCCTAAAAAATCCTAAAAATTGTCTAAAAATTCCCAAAAATTCCTAAAAAAATCCCAAAAAAAAGCCCTCAAAAAATCCTTTAAAAATCCTTTAAAAACCTTCCAAAATGCCCTAAAATCCCCCCAAAATATTCCCCAAAAATCCCCAAAATTCCCAAACTTCCAGCATTCCCACCTGGAGCTTTGCGTCGCTGGCGTTCCGGGTGGATCCCAGAGCCCTAAGAAATCCCCAAAACAATCCCCAAAAAATCCCAAATAACCGCAAAAATTCCTAAAAAATCCGAAAAATTGTCTAAAAATTCCCAAAAAATCCCTAAAAATTCCTAAAGAAATCCCAAAAAATCCCCAAAAATCCCCAAAAATTCAAAAAAATTCCCAAAAAATCCAAAAATATTCCTCAAAAAACCCCAAAAAATCCTTTAAAAACCTCCCAAAATGCCCTAAAATCCCCCAAAACTCCCAAAAAATTCCACAAAACTTCCACAAAACTTCCCAAAAAATTCCCAAAAATCTGGAAATCCCCAAAATTCCCAAAATTCCCACCTGTAGCTTTACATCCCCGGTGTTCCGGGTGCATCCCAGAGCCCCAAAACATCCCAGAAACAATCCCCAAAATCCCCAAAAAATGTAAAAAAATTCCCAAAAAATTTTCCTAAAACAACCCCAATGAAATCCCTAAAAATTCCTAAACAATTCCTAAAAATTTAAAAAAAAAAAACGAAAAAAATTCTTAAAAAATTCCTAAAAATTCCTAAAAAAATCCCAAAAAAATGCCCCCAAAATCCCCAAAAATCTTTTGAAAACTGCCTAGAATGCCCTAAAATTCCCCCAAAAAATCCCCAAAAATCCCCAAAAAACGCCCCAAACATCCCTAAAAATTCCCAAAAATTCCCTAAAAATTCTGGAAAATTCCTAAAAAAGTCCCAAAAAATTCCCAAAAAATTCCCAAAAATCCCTAAAAAATCCCTAGAAAACCTCAAAAAAACCCTTTAAAAACCCCTCAAAATGCCCTAAAATCCCCCAAAAAAATCCCAAAAAATTCCCCAAAAATGCCGCAAAATGTCCTAAAAATTCCCAAAATTCCTAAAAATTCCCGAAATTCCCGGAATTCCCACCTGTAGCCGTTCATCCCCGGCACTCCGGGCGCATCCCAGAGCCCCAAAACATCCCTGAAACAATCCCATAATAATTTAAAACAAAAATCCCAATTAATCCCAAAAATTCATTAAAAAATCCCCAAAACTTCCTAAAAAAATTCCCAAAATTTTCTAAAAATTCCAAAAAATCCCCAAAAAATCCCCAAAAATTCCCAAAAATCCAAAACATTCCTAAAAAAATCCCTAAAAAATCCCAAAAAATCCTTAAAAAACCTTCTAAAAGCCCTAAAATCCCCCCAAAAAATTCCCCAAAAATGCCGCAAAATGTCCTAAAAATTCCCAAATTTTCCTGAAATTCCCAAAATTCCCGAAATTTCCACCTGTAGCTTTGTGTCCCCGGCGCTCCGGGCGCACCCCAGAGCCCCAAAACATCCCAGAAACAATCCCCAAAAAATCTAAAAAAATTCCCAAAAAATTTTCCCAAAACAACCCCAATGAAATCCCTAAAAATTCCTAAACAATTCCTAAAAATTTTCAAAAAAACCCCAAAAAATTTTTGAAAAAATTCCTAGAAATTCCAAAAAAAATCCCAAAAAAATGCCCCCAAAATCCCCAAAAATCTTTTGAAAACTGCCTAGAATGCCCTAAAATTCCCCCAAAAAATCCCCAAAAATCCCCAAAAAACGCCCCAAACATCCCTAAAAATTCCCAAAAATTCCCTAAAAATTCTGGAAAATTCCTAAAAAAGTCCCAAAAAATTCCCAAAAATTCAAAAAAAAAAAAAATCCCTCAAAAACCCCCAAAAAATCCTTTAAAAACCTCCAAAAAAGCCGTAAAATCCCCCAAAACGCCCCCAAAAAAATCCCAAAAATCCCAAAAAAAATCCCAAAAAATTCCCAAAATTCCTAAAAATTCCCAAAATCCCGGAATTTTCACCTGAAGCTTTAGATCCCCGGCGCTCCGGGCGCACCCCAGGGCGTTCCGCAGGGGGTTCAGGATCTGCGCCGGCGCCGCCCCCGAATCCTCCAGAGCCGCCGCCACGTTCAGCCACGTCCGGCACGACTGCGGATTACGGGGGATTTTGGGAATTTTTGGGGGGAATTTTGGGGGATTTTGGGAATTTGGGGTTTGGAGGATTTGGGGTTTTGGGGTATTTGGGGATTGAGGAGCAGGAATTTTGGGATTTTGGGGATTTGGGATTGGGGTTTTGGGAATTTTGGGATCACGGATTTTGGGATTTTGGGATTTGGGGCTTTGGGGGATTTGGGGAGTTTGGGAATTTTGGGGTCTTGGATTTTGAAAGTTTGGGGTTTGGGAATTAAGGAATTTTGGGGTTTGGGGTTGGGAATTTGGGGATTTGGGAGCAGGAATTTTGGGGACTTTGGGGTTTGGGGATTTGGGGTTTGGGGATTTGGGGATTTGGGGATTTGGGATTTTGGGGATTTTGGGGATTGGGATCTGGGGTTTTGGGGGATTTGGGATCAGGAATTTTGGGATTTTGGGGATTTGGGGATTTGGGATTTGGGGATTTTGGGATTTGGGGTTTGGGGAATTGCGGGATTTGGGATCAGGAATTTTCAGGATTTTGGGGATTTGGGATCAGGAATTTTGGGAATTTTGGGAATTTGGGGGATTTGGGGATTGTGGGTTTGGGATTTGGGGTTTGGGATTGGGAATTTGGGGTTTGGGGTTTGGGATTGGGAATTTGGGGTTTGGGATTTGGGATTTGGGGATTTTGGGAATTTTGGGGGATTTTGGGAATTTGGGGTTTGGTGATTGGCGTTTGGGATTTGGGATTTGGGGATTTGGGATCAGGAATTTTGGAATTTGGGGATTTGGGGGATTTGGGACTTTGGGAATTTTGGGGATCTGGGATTTTGGGATTGGGATTTATAGATTCGGGACTTTGGGAATTTGGGAATTTTGGGAATTCGGGGGTTGGGGATTTGGGATCAGGAATTTTCAGGATTTTGGGGATTTGGGATCAGGAATTTTGGGGATTTGGGAATTGGGGATTTTGGGGAATTTGGGGATTGTGGGTTTGGGGTTTGGGGAATTTGGGGATTTGGGATTTTGGGAATTTTTGGAATTGGGGATTTTGGGATCAGGAATTTTGGGGATTTGGGAATTTGGGGATTTTGGGGTTTGGGGTTTGGGGGATTTGGGGTTTGGGATTTCGGGTTTGGGGTTTGGGGATTTGGGGATTTGGGATCAGGATTTTGGGATTTGGGGTTTGGGATTTTGGGGTTTAGAATCAGGAATTTGGGGATTTGAGATGGCGAATTTGGGATGGGAATTTTGGGATTTTTGGGATCAGGAATTTGGGGATTTAGGAGCAGGAATTTGGGATTTTGGGGATATAGGATCAGGAATTTCGGGAATTTTGGATTTGGGAATTTTGGGATCAGGAATTTTGGGATCGGGAATTTGGGGAATTTTGGGATTTGGGGTTTGGGGTTTGGGGGATTTGGGAATTTGGGGTTTTGGGGATTTGGGATTTGGGGATTTTGGGATTTGGTGGTTGGGGGTTTTGGGAATTTGGGATTTGGGGATTTGGGATCAGGAATTTTGGGGATTTGGGGATTTGGGAATTTTGGGGGATTTGGGGTTTGGGGATTTGGGATCAGGAATTTCGGGAATTTTGGGATTTGGGAATTTTGGGATTTGGGGGTTTGGAGGATTTGGGGATTGAGGAGCAGGGACTTGGGGATTTTGGGGATTTGGGATTTTGGGAATTTTGGGATTTTGGGGATTTGGGATTTTGGGAATTGGGGATTTGGGATCAGGAATTTTTGGAATTTGGGGTTGGGGATTTGGGGTTTGGGATTTGGGGTTTATTTGGGGTTTCGGGTTTGGGGTTTGGGATCGCGGATTTAGGGTTTTGGGGATTTGAGATCAGGAATTTTGGGACTTTGGGACTTTGGGAATTTGGGATCGGGAATTTGGGGAATTTTGGGATTTGGGGTTTGGGATTTGGGGTTTGGGGATTTGGGATTTGGGGATTTGGGATTTGGGGTTTTGGGGGTTTGGGGTTTGGGATTTGGGGTTTGGGAATTGGGGTGTTTGGGGTTTGGGGTTTGAGGATCAGGGATTTGGGGTTTGGGGATCAAGAATTTTGGGAATTTTGGGAATTGGGGCTTTGGGAGATTTGGGGAATTTGGGGATTTGGGATCAGGAATTTTGGGGGTTTGGGGATTTTGGGATTTGGGGTTTGGGGTTTGGGGAATTTGGGGATTTTGGGGATTTGGGATTGGGAATTTTGGGGATTTGAGATCAGGAATTTTGGGATTTGGAGTTTGGAGATTTGGGGTTTGGGATTTGGGGGTTTGGGGGATTTGGGATCAGGAATTTTCAGGATTTTGGGGATTTGGGGGATTTGGGGGATTTGGGATCAAGAATTTTGGGGATTTGGGGATATGGGATCAGGAATTTGGGGATTTAGGATGAGGAATTTGGGGATTTGGGATGGGAATTTTGGGAATTTTGGGGATATGGGATCAGGAATTTTGGGATTTGGGATCAGGAATTTCAGAATTTAGGGATTTGGGGATTTAGGATCAGGAATTTGGGGATTTTGGGGATTTGGGATCAGAAATTTCGGGTTTTTGGGATTTCGGGATTTTGGGAATTTGGGATGGAATTTTGGAAATTTGGGATGGGATATTTGGGATTTCGCGTTTGGGGTTTGGGATGAGGATTTTGGGGGTTTGGGATCGGGAACTTGGGATGGGAATTTTGGGAATTTAGGATCAGGAATTTGGGATTTTCGGGATCAGGAATTTCGGGATTTAGGAGCGGCAATTTTGGATTTTGGTGATTTAGGATCAGAATTTTGAGGATTTGGAATGGAAATTTTGGGATTTTGGGAATTTGGGGTGGAATTTTGGGAATTTTGGGATTTTGGGAATTTTGGATCAGGAATTTGGGGATTTAGGATCGGGAATTTTGGGAATTCCGAGAATTTGGGGATTTTGGATCTGGAATTTGGGGATTTAGGATCAGGAATTTGAGATTTAGGATCGGGAATTTTGGGGATTTGGGATTTTGGATGGGATTTTGGTGGTTTGGGATTGGGAATTTTGGGATTTTGAGGATTTGGTGATTTAGGACTGGGAATTTGGGGTTTAGAATCAGGAATTTGGGGGTTTGGGATCAGGAATTTGGGGGTTTGCGATCAAGAATTTGGAATGGGAATTTTGGGAATTTTGGGAATTTTGGATCAGGAATATGGGATTTAGGATCGGGAATTTTGGGAATTTGGGGATTTGGATGGGATTTTGGTGGTTTGAGATCGAAAATTTGGGGATTTTGGTGATTTAGGATCAGAATTTTGAGGATTTGGAATGGGAATTTTGAGATTTTGGGATTTTGGGAACAGGGATGGATTTGGGATCCCGATTTTGGGATTTTGGGGATTTGGGATTGGGAATTTTGGGATTTAGGATCTGGAATTTCGGGATTTAGGAGCGGGAATTTTGGATTTTGGTGATTTAGGATCAGAATTTTGAGGATTTAGGAGCGGGAATTTCGGGATTTTGGTGATTTAGGATTGGATTTTTGGGGATTTAGAATGGGAATTTCAGGATTTTGGGAATTTGGGATGGGAATTTTGGGATTTTGGGGTTCCCACCTCCAGGGGCTCCCCGTTGCGCAGCTCCAGCTCCCTCTGGAAGTGCTGCAGGGCCCGGGAATGTGGGAACGGGGATGGATTTGGGATCGGGAATTTCGGGATTTTGGGAATTTGGGGAATTTGAGATCAGGAATTCTGGGATTTTGGGAATTTTGGGATTTTGGGGATTTGGGATCGGGAATTTTGGGATTTTGGGGATTCTAGGATTTAGGACTGGGAATTTGGGGTTTAGAATCAGGAATTTGGGGATTTAGGATGAGGAATTTGGGGTTTACGATCAGGAATTTGGGATGGGAATTTTGGGGATTTGCGATCAGGAATTTCGGGATTTTGGGATTTAGGATCGGGAATTTGGGATTTAGGATCGGGAAGTTTGGGAATTTTGGGAATTAAGGATTTTGGATGGAATTTTGGTGGTTTGGGATCAGGAGTTTGGGGACTTAATGATCAGGAATTTCGGGTTTTTGGGATTTCGGGATTTTGGGAATTTGGGATGGGAAATTTAGGATTTCGGGTTTGGGATTTTTGGGAATTTTGGGGATTTGGGATTGGGAATTTTGGGATTTAGGATCTGGAATTTCGGGATTTAGGAGCGTGAATTTTGGGATTTTGGTGATTTAGGATCAGAATTTTGAGGATTTAGGAGTGGGAATTTCGGGATTTTGGGAATTTTGGGATGGAAATTTGGGATTTCGGGGTTCCCACCTCCAGGGGCTCCAAGGCCCGGGAATGTGGGAATGGGGATGGATTTGGGATGACGATTTTGGGATTTTGGGAATTGGGATGGAATTTTGGATCAGGAATTTGGGGATTTGAGATCAGGAATTTGGGATGGGAATTTTGGGATTTTGGGAATTTTGGATCAGGAATTTGGGATTTAGGATGGGGCATTTTGAGAATTTGGGGATTTGGGATTTTGGATGGGATTTTGGTGGTTTGGGATCGGGAATTTTGGGACGTGCGATCAGAAATTTCGGGATTTTGTGATTTCAGGATTTTGGGAATTTAGGATGGAATTTTGGGAATTTTGGATCAGGAATTTGGGGTTTAGGATCAGGAATTTTGGGAATTTCGGATTTTGGTGGTTTGGTATTCGGGAATTTCGAGATTTAAGATCGGGAATTTCGGGATTTTGGTGATTTAGGAATAGAATTTTTACGATTTGGAATGGGAATTTCAGGATTTTGGGAATTTGGGATGGAATTTTGGGATTTTGGGATGGGAATTTGGGAATTTGGGATGGAATTTTGGGATTTTGGGATGGGAATTTGGGAATTTGGGGTTCCCACCTCCAGGGGCTCCCCGTTGCGGAGCTCCAGCTCCCTCTGGAAGTGCTGCAGGGCCCGGGAATGTGGGAACGGGGATGGATTTGGGATCGGGAATTTGGGATTTTGGGATTGGGAATTTTGGCATTTAGGATCGGGAATTTTGGGAATTCCAAGAATTTGGGGGTTAGAATCAGGAATTTGGGGATTTAGGATCAGGAATTTGGGGGTTTGGGATCGGGAATTTGTGGATTTGAGATCAAGAATTTGGGATGGGAATTTTGGGAATTTGGGATGGGAATTTTGGGAATTTGGGATCAGGAATTTGGCATTTAGGATCGGGAATTTTGGGAATTTGGGGATTTGGGATTTTGGATGGGATTTTGGTGGTTTGGGATCAGGAGTTTGGGAATTTAGGAGCGGGAATTTTGGGATTGTGGTGATTTAGGATCAGAATTTTAGGGATTTGGAATGGGAATCTTGGGATTTTGGGAACAGGGATGGATTTGGGATCCCGATTTTGGGATTTTGGAGATTTGGGATTGGGAATTTTGGGATTTTGGGGATTTGGGGATTTAGGATCGGGAATTTGGGATTTAGAATCAGGAATTTGGGGATTTAGGAGCGGGAATTTTGGGATTTTGGTGATTTAGAATCAGAATTTTGAGGATTTGGAATGGGAATTTTGGGATTTTGGGGGTTTGGGATCGGGAATTTTTGGATTTTGGGAATTTTGGATTGGGAATTTTGGGAATTTGGGGATTTGGGATTTTTGGATGGGATTTTGGTGGTTTGGGATCAGGAATTTGGGGACTTACCGATCAGGATTTTCTGGTTTTTGGGATTTCGGGATTTTGGTGATTTAGCATCAGAATTTTAGGGATTTAAAATGGGAATTTTGGGATTTTGGGAATTTTGGGATGGAATTTCGGGATTTTGGGGTTCCCACCTCCAGGGGCTCCCCGTTGCGGAGCTCCAGCTCCCTCTGGAAGTGCTCCAGGGCCCGGGAATGCTGCCCCAGGTCCCGGAAGGTCGTGGCCAGCGAGACGTGGATCACCGCCAGGTCCCGGCCCGGCAGCGCCGCCGCCTCCGCCAGCTCCAGCTGCAAAATTCCGGGAAAAAAAAACGGGAAAAAGGGGAAAAAATCAGCCACAAAATTGGGAAATAAACAGGGGTGAAATGGGAAAAAAAATGGGTGGGAGAATGAGGGAAAACGGGGAAAAATCGGGAAAAAATCAGAAAAATGAGGGAAAAAATCAGAAAAAATCGGGAAAAAATCAGAAAAAAACCAGGAAAAAATCGAAAAAAAATCCCAAAATTCGGTTAAAAAAATCTGGAAAAAATCTCAAAAAAATCCCCAAAACTCAGCAAAAAAATCCTCAAAAAATCCTCCAAAATCAGGAAAAAAATCGGGAAAAAATGAGGAAAAAATCCGGAAAAAAATCAGAAAAAGAGTGAAAAAATCCCAAAAAAATCAGGAAAAAATCCCAAAAAAATCAGAAAAAAATCTGGAAAAAAATCCCAAAAAATCCGGAAAAAAATCTGGAATAATCAGGAAAAAAATCGGGAAAAAAAATCTGGAAAAATCAGAAAAAAATCAGGGAAAAAATCAGGAAAAAATCAGGAAAAAATCAGAAAAAAATCGGGAAAAAAATCAGAAAAAAATCAGGAAAATATTGGGAAAAAATCAGAAAAAAATCATAAAAAATTTCCAAAAAAATCAGGAAAAATCAGGGAAAAAACAGGAAAAAATTGGGAAAAAAAGAGGAAAAAATCGGGAAAAATCGGGAAATATCAAAAAAAAAAAGGGAAAAAATGAGGAAAAAATGAGGAAAAAAATGAGAAAAAAATCAGGAAAAAAAATCAGAAAAAAATCAGGAAAATCAAGAGAAAATCCCAAAAAATAAAAAAAAAACAGAAAAAAATCGGGAAAAATCAGAAAAAGTCAGGAAAAAATCAGGAAAAAATCGGGAAAAAGTCAGAAAAAAATCAGGAAAAAATTGGGAAAAAATCACGAAGAAATCAGGAAAAAATCCCCAAAAAATCTGAAAAAATCAGGAAAAAATTGGGAAAAAATGAGGAAAAAATCGGGGAAAAATCGGGAAAAATCAGGAAAAAAATGGGAAAAAATGAGGAAAAAATGAGGAAAAAATGAGAAAAAAATCAGGAAAAAAAAATCAGAAAAAAATCAGGAAAAAAATCAGGAAAAAATCCCAAAAAATCAGGAAATAAAATCAGGAAAAAATCGGGAAAAAAATTGGGGGAAAACTGGGGATAAATTGGGAAAAAATCAGGAAAAACCAGGGAAAAAATGAGGAAAAAATCAGGAAAAAATTGGGAAAAAATCCCAAAAAATCAGGAAAAAATCAGGAAAAAATTGGGAAAAAATGAAGAAAAAATGAGGGAAAAAACATTAAAAAATCCAAAAAAATCAGAAAAAAATCAGAAAAAAGTCAGAAAAAAATCAGAAAAAAATCAGAAAAAAATCAGAAAAAATCCCAAAAAAGTCAGAAAAAAAATCTGGAATAATCAGGAAAAAATTGGGGAAAAAAATCGGGAAAAAAAGGGAAAAAATCGGGAAAAAATCAGGAAAAAAATCAAAAAAATCAGGAAAAAATAGTGAAAAAAATCAGGAAAAATTGGGAAAAAATCGGGAAAAAATGGGGGAAAATCAGGAAAAATCAGGAAAAAATCATTTTAAAATTCCGGAAAAATCAGGAAAAAAACAGGAAAAAATTTGGAAAAAAATGAGGAAAAAATTGGAAAAAAGTCAGGAAAAATCATGAAAAAATCAGAAAAAATTTAAAAAAAAACAGGAAAAAAATCAGGGAAAAATCCCAAAAAAATCAGGGAAAAATCAGGAAAAAATCAGGAATAAATCGGGAAAAATGAGGAAAAAATCGGGAAGAAATTGGGAAAAAATCGGGAAAAAATTGGGGGAAAATGAGGAAAAAATGAGGAAAAAGTCAGGAAACAATTGGGAAAAATCAGGAAAAAATCAGAAAAATTCAGTAAAAAATTGGGAAAAAAAATCAGGAAAAGAAATCAGGAAAAAATCAGGAAAAATCAGGAAAAAATCAGGAAAAAATCGTGCAAAAATCCCAAAAAATCAGAAAAAAAAAATCAAGAAAAAATGAGGAAAAAATCACAAAAAATTAGGAAAAAATCGGGAAAAAAATCAGAAAAAATCAGGGAAAAATGAGGAAAAAATCAGGAAAAAATCAGGAAAAAATTGGGAAAAAATGAAGAAAAAATGAGGAAAAAATCAGAAAAAAATCCCCAAAAATCAGGAAAAAATCGGGAAAAATCAGGAAAAAATTGGGAAAAATCAGTACAAATCAGGAAACCCCCCCCAAATTCCCGGAATTCCCAAAATCCCATTTTTTTACCTGTTTCTGGTAGAACTCGGCGGCGCGCTGGAAGTGTCCGAGCCGGGCCAGACTGTCCCCGAGGCGCTCGCAGAGGGACATTGGGGACATTGGGGACATTGGGGACACCGAGGGGACATCGGGGTCACAGCGGGACAGCGCGGCCAGAGCACGGCACACCCGGGAGGCTGCGGACACCAAAGGGACATTTGGGGACATTTGGGGACATTGGGGACATTGGGGACATTGGGGGGATTGGGGACATTGGGGGACATTGGGGACATTGGGGGGATTGGGGACATTGGGGACATTGGGGGGACATTGGGGACATTGGGGGGACATTGGGGACATTGGGGGGATATTGGGGGGACATTGGGGACATCAATGGGGACATTGGGGACATTGGGGACATTGGGGACATTGGGGGGACATTGGGGGGACATTGGGGGGATTGGGGACATTGGGGACATTGGGGACATTGGGGACATTGGGGGCATTGGGGACATTGGGGACATTGGGGGGACATTGGGGACATTGGGGACATTGGGGACATTGGGGACATTGGGGGCATTGGGGACATTGGGGACATTGGGGGGACATTGGGGACATTTGGGGACATTGGGGACATTGGGGACATTGGGGACATTGGGGACATTGGGGACATTTGGGGACATTGGGGGGACATTGGGGACATTGGGGACATTGGGGGGACATTGGGGGGACATTGGGGGGATTGGGGACATTGGGGACATTGGGGACATTGGGGGGACATTGGGGACATTGGGGACATTGGGGACATTGGGGACATTGGGGACATTTGGGGGTGTTGGGGACATTGGGGACATTGGGGACATTGGGGACATTGGGGGGACATTGGGGACATTGGGGACATTGGGGACATTGGGGACATTGGGGACATTGGGGACATTGGGGGATTGGGGACATTGGGGGGACATTGGGGACATTGGGGACATTGGGGGGACATTGGGGGGACATTGGGGGGACATTGGGGACATTGGGGACATTGGTGGGGACATTGGGGACATTGGGGACATTGGGGACACTGGGGGGATTGGGGACATTGGGGACATTGGGGACATTGGGGGGTTTGGGGACATTGGGGACATTGGGGACATTGGGGACATTGGGGACATTGGGGACATTAGGGGGACATTGGGGGGACATTGGGGACATTGGGGGGATTGGGGGGACATTGGGGACATTGGGGGACATTGGGGACATTGGGGACATTGGGGACATTGGGGACATTAGGGGGACATTGGGGACATTGGGGACATTGGGGACATTGGGGACATTGGGGGGTTTGGGGACATTGGGGACATTGGGGACATTGGGGACATTTGGGGACATTGGGGACATTGGGGACATTGGGGACATTGGGGACATTGGGGACATTGGGGACATTAGGGGGACATTGGGGGGACATTGGGGACATTGGGGGGATTGGGGGGACATTGGGGACATTGGGGGACATTGGGGACATTGGGGACATTGGGGACATTGGGGACATTAGGGGGACATTGGGGGGACATTGGGGACATTGGGGGGATTGGGGGGACATTGGGGACATTGGGGGACATTGGGGACATTGGGGACATTGGGGACATTGGGGACATTGGGGACATTGGGGACATTAGGGGGACATTGGGGGGACATTGGGGACATTGGGGACATTGGGGGGACATTGGGGACATTGGGGGGATTGGGGACATTGGGGGGATTGGGGACATTGGGGACATTGGGGACATTGGGGACATTTGGGGGGTTGGGGACATTGGGGACATTGGGGACATTGGGGACATTGGGGGGATTGGGGACATTGGGGACATTGGGGACATTGGGGACATTGGGGACATTGGGGACATTTGGGGGGTTGGGGACATTGGGGGGATTGGGGACATTGGGGACATTGGGGGGACATTGGGGACATTGGGGACATTGCGGGGACATTGGGGACATTGGGGGCATTGGGGACATTGGGGACAATGGGGACATTGGGGGGACATTGGGGACATTGGGGACATTGGGGGGACATTGGGGACATTGGGGACATTGGGGGGACATTGGGGACATTGGGGGCATTGGGGACATTGGGGACATTGGGGGCATTGGGGACATTGGGGACATTGGGGACATTGGGGGGATTGGGGACATTGGGGACATTGGGGGGACATTGGGGACATTGGGGACATTGGGGACATTGGGGACATTGGGGACATTGGGGACATTTGGGGACATTGGGGGGACATTGGGGACATTGGGGACAATGGGGACATTGGGGACATTGGGGACATTGGGGACATTGGGGGGACATTGGGGACATTGGGGGGACATTGGGGGGACATTGGGGACATTGGGGGGACATTGGGGACATTGGGGGGACATTGGGGACATTGGGGACATTGGGGACATTGGGGACATTGGGGACATTGGGGACATTGGGGACATTGGGGACACTGGGGACATTGGGGACATTGGGGGGACATTGGGGACATTGGGGGGATTGGGGGGACATTGGGGACATTGGGGACATTGGGGACACTTTGGGGACATTGGGGACATTGGGGACATTGGGGACATTGGGGACATTGGGGACATTTGGGACATTGGGGACATTGGGGACATTGGGGGACATTGGGGGGACATTGGGGACATTGGGGACATTGGGGACATTTGGGACATTGGGGACATTGGGGACATTGGGGGGACATTGGGGACATTGGGGACATTGGGGGGACATTGGGGACATTTGGGACATTGGGGACATTGGGGGCGTTGGGAGGATTGGGGACATTGGGGACATTGGGGGACATTGGGGACATTGGGGACATTGGGGAGACATTGGGGGGATTGGGGACATTGGGGACATTGGGGGACATTGGGGACATTGGGGACATTGGGGAGACATTGGGGGGATTGGGGACATTGGGGACATTGGGGACATTGGGGGCATTGGGGACACTTTGGGGACATTGGGGACATTGGGGACATTGGGGACATTGGGGGCGTTGGGAGGATTGGGGACATTGGGGACATTGGGGACATTGGGGACATTGGGGACCTTGGGGGGACATTGGGGACATTGGGGACATTGGGGACACTTTGGGGACATTGGGGACATTGGGGACATTGGGGGCATTGGGGACATTGGGGACATTGGGGACATTGGGGGGACATTGGGGGCATTGGGGGGACATTGGGGACATTGGGGGGGACATTGGGGACATTGGGGACATTGGGGGGACATTGGGGGGACATTGGGGGGACATTGGGGGGACATTGGGGGGATTGGGGACATTGGGGACATTTGGGGACATTGGGGACATTGGGGACATTGGGGACATTGGGGACACTTTGGGGACATTGGGGACATTGGGGACATTGGGGACATTGGGGACATTGGGGACATTTGGGACATTGGGGACATTGGGGACATTGGGGGACATTGGGGGGACATTGGGGACATTGGGGACATTGGGGACATTTGGGACATTGGGGACATTGGGGACATTGGGGGGACATTGGGGACATTGGGGACATTGGGGGGACATTGGGGACATTTGGGACATTGGGGACATTGGGGGCGTTGGGAGGATTGGGGACATTGGGGACATTGGGGGACATTGGGGACATTGGGGACATTGGGGACATTGGGGACATTGGGGACATTGGGGGGACATTGGGGACATTGGGGACATTGGGGACATTGGGGACATTGGGGACATTGGGGACACTTTGGGGACATTGGGGACATTGGGGACATTGGGGACATTGGGGACATTGGGGACATTTGGGACATTGGGGACATTGGGGACATTGGGGGACATTGGGGGGACATTGGGGACATTGGGGACATTGGGGACATTTGGGACATTGGGGACATTGGGGACATTGGGGGGACATTGGGGACATTGGGGACATTGGGGGGACATTGGGGACATTTGGGACATTGGGGACATTGGGGGCGTTGGGAGGATTGGGGACATTGGGGACATTGGGGGACATTGGGGACATTGGGGACATTGGGGAGACATTGGGGGGATTGGGGACATTGGGGACATTGGGGACATTGGGGGCATTGGGGACACTTTGGGGACATTGGGGACATTGGGGACATTGGGGACATTGGGGACATTGGGGACATTGGGGGCGTTGGGAGGATTGGGGACATTGGGGACATTGGGGGCGTTGGGAGGATTGGGGACATTGGGGACATTGGGGGACATTGGGGACATTGGGGACATTGGGGACATTGGGGACCTTGGGGGGACATTGGGTCATTGGGGACATTGGGGACACTTTGGGGACATTGGGGACATTGGGGACATTGGGGGCATTGGGGACATTGGGGGGACATTGGGGACATTGGGGACATTGGGGGACATTGGGGACATTGGGGACATTGGGGGGACATTGGGGGGACATTGGGGACATTGGGGGACATTGGGGACATTGGGGACATTGGGGGGACATTGGGGGCATTGGGGACATTGGGGGGACATTGGGGACATTGGGGGGGACATTGGGGACATTGGGGACATTGGGGGGACATTGGGGGGACATTGGGGGGACATTGGGGGGACATTGGGGGGATTGGGGACATTGGGGACATTTGGGGACATTGGGGACATTGGGGACATTGGGGACATTGGGGGGACATTGGGGGGACATTGGGGACATTGGGGGCATTGGGGACATTGGGGACATTGGGGACATTTGGGGACATTGGGGACATTGGGGGGGTTGGGACATTGGGGACATTTGGGGACATTCTGGGGCCATTTTTTGCCATTTTGGTGCAATTTTTTGCCATTTTTTGCCATTTTGGTGCCATTTTTTGCCATTTGATGCCCTGAGGGATATTTGGGGACATTCTGGGGACATTTAGAGACATTTTAGTGCCATTTTTGTAATTTGGGGCCATTTTTGTCCCATTTTTGGTCCTTTTGGTGCTGAGTTTTACCATTTTGGCCCCATTTTTTGCCTATTTGGTGCCATTTTTGACCCGTTGTTTCAATTTTTAGCCATTTTTAGCCATTTTTTGCCATTTGGGTGCCTCCAGGGACATTTTGGGGACATTTTAGGGCCATTCTTGTGCCATTTCTGCCATTTTTGTGCCATTTTTGTGCCATTTTTTGCCATTTGATGCCCCCAGGGACATTTTGGGGACATTTTGGGGACATTTGGGAACATTCTGGGGCCAATTTTGTGCCATTTTTGCCACTTTTTGGCCTTTTGGGGCCATTTTTTGCCATTCTGGCGCCATCTGGGGCCATTTTGGTGACATTTGTAGCCATTTTGGTGCTGGTTTTGACCCGTTTTTTTCAATTTTTAGCCATTTTTTTGCCATTTGATGTCCCCAGGGACATTTGGGGACATTTTAGTGCCATTTTTGGCATTTGGGGCCATTTTTTTGCCATTTTTTGCCATTTTGGTGCTGTTTTGGACCCGTTTTTTTCAATTTTTAGCCCTTTTTTGCCATTTGGGTTCCCCCAGGGACATTTGGGGACATTCTGGGGACATTTTGGTGACATTTTTGGGACATTTGGGAACATTCTGGGGCCATTTTTGTGCCATTTTTGCAATTTTTTGGCCTTTTGGTGCCATTTTGGTGCCATTTTTGCCATTTTGGTGCCATTTTTTGCCATTTTTAGCCATTTTTGTGCCATTTTTTGGCCTTTTTATGCCATTTCTTGCCATTTTGGTGTCCCCCAGGGACATCTGGGGACATTTGAGGACATTTGGGGACGTTCTGGGGCCATTTTTTGCCATTTTGGTGCCGTTTTTAACCTGTTTTTTTCAATTTTTAGCAATTTTTAGCCATTTTTTTGCCATATAGGTGCCCCCAGGGACATTTGGGGACATTTTGGGGACATTTTGCCACTTTGGGGCCATTTTTGCCATTTTGGTGCCATTTTTATGCCATTTTTTGCCATTTGATGCCCACAGTGACGTTTTTGGGACATTTTTGGGACATTTTGGGGATATTTTGGGCCATTTTTGTGCCATTTTTGCCATTTGGTGCCATTTTTTGCCATTTTTTGCCATTTTGGTGCCGTTTTTGACTCATTTTTTTCAATTTTTAGCCATTTTTTGCCATTTGGGTGCCCCCAGGGACATTTTGGGGACATTTAGGGAAATTTTAGTGCCATTTTTTGCCATTTTTAGCAATTTTTTGCCATTTTTGTGCCATTTTGGTGCCATGTTTATGCCAATTTTGTGCCATTTTTAGCCATTTTTTGGCCTTTTGGTGCCATTTTTTGGCATTTGGGTTACCCCAGTGACATTTTGGGGACATTTGGGGACATTTTTGTGCCATTTTGAGCCATTTTTGCCACTTTTGGCCCTTTTGGTGCCTTTTTTGCCATTTTTATGCCATTTTTTGCCGTTTGGGTGCCCCCAGGGACATTTGGGGACATTTTGGGGACATTTAGCTGCCATTTTTGCCATTTGGGTGCCAGTTTTGTGCCATTTGTTGTCATTTTTGTGCCATTTTGGTGCCATTTTTAGCCATTTTTTGGCCTTTTGGTGCCATTTTTTGCCTTTTTTTTGCCATTTTGGTGCCATTTTTTGCCATTTTGGTGCTGTTTTTGACCTTTTTTTTTCAATTTTTAGCCATTGTTTACCATTTGATGTCCCCCAGGGACATTTTGGTGCCATTTTGGTGCCTTTTTGGGGACATTTTTGTGCCATTTTGTGCCATGTTTATACCATTTTTTGCCATTTTGGTGCTATTTTTTTGCCATTTGGTGCCCCCAGGGACATTTGGGGACATTGGGGACATTTGGGGACATTCTGGGGCCATTTTTTGCCACTTTGGTGCCATTTGTTGCCATTTTTTGCCATTTTTGTGTAATTTTTATGCCATGTTTTGCCCTTTGGGTGTCCCCAGGGACATTTGGGGACATTCTGGGGACATTTTGGGCCATTTTGGTGCCATTTCTGCCATTTTGGTGCCCCCTGGTTCCATTTTTTGCCATTTGTTGCCATTTTTGGCCATTTGGGGCCATTTTTTGCCATTTTGGCTCCATTTTTTGCCACTTTGGTGACATTTTTTTGCTATTTGGGGCCATTTTTCTGCCTTTTTTGCCATTTGGGGCCACTCTTTACCATTTTGGTGCCATTTTTTGCCATTTTTATGCCATTTTTTTTCAATTAAGTTGGCCCCAGGGACATTTTGGGGACATTTAGGTCCATTTTTGTGCCATTTTTGTGCCATTTTTAGCCATTTTGGTGCTATTTTTGACCCATTTCTTTCAACTTTTAGCGATTTTTAGCCACTTTTTGCCATTTGATGCCCCCAGTGACATTTTGGGGACATTTTGGGGACATTCTGGGGCCATTTTGGTGCCGTTTTTTGCCATTTTTTGCCATTTTGATGCCATTTTTTGCCATTTGATGTCCCCAGGGACATTTGGAGACATTCTGGGGACATTCTGGGGCCATTTTAGTGCCATTTCTGCCATTTTTGTGCCATTTTGGTGCCGTTCTTTGCCATTTTGATGCCATTTTTTGCCGTTTGCGTGTCCCCAGGGACATTTTGGGGACATTTTGGGGACATTTGGGGACATTTGCTCCCATTTTTAGCCATTTTTTGCCACTTTGGTGCCATTTTTTGGCATTTGGGTTACCCCGGGGACATTTGGGGACATTCTGGGGCCATTTTGTGCCATTTTGGTGCCATTTTTTGTGCCATTTTGGTGTAATTTTTTGCCATTTTTTGCCATTTTGGTGCCATTTTTGACCCTTTTTTTCAATTTTTAGCCATTTTTTGCCACTATGGTTCCATTTTTCGCCATTTGATGACCCCAGTGACATTTTGGGGACATTTTGGTGCCATTTTGGAGCCATTTTAGGGACATTTTGGGGACATTTTGTTGCCAAACTGACCGTGTCGGAGGCAGGTGCGGACGTGTCTCCCTTGGGCGCCGTGGGCGATGCCGAGAGCCCGAGCGCGGCGCAGCGCCCGACGCCCGGCGCCGAAATCCCCCCGCGCCAGCTGCACCTGCAAAATACCGGAATTCCCATGGAAATCACGGAAAAATCCACAGAATTCCCGCGAAATTCCCAAAAAATTCAACAGAATTCACGAAATTCCCGTGAAATTCCCAAAAAATTCAACACAATTCCCGAAATTCCCATGAAATTCCAAAAAAAATTCAACACAATTCCCGAAATTCCCGTGGAATTCATGGAAATATCCCACAGAATTCCTGAAATTCCCATCGAATTCCCGAAAATATCCCATGGAATTCACGAAAAATTCCAACAAATTCCCGAAAATATACCACAGAATTCCCGAAAATATGCCACAGAATTCCCGAAAATTTCCCACAGAATTCCTGAAATTCCCATGGAAATCACGGAAATATCCACAGAATTCCCAAAAATATCCCACAGAATTCCCGGAATTGACATGGATTCCACGAAAATATCCACAGAATTCCCGAAAAATCCCGCGGCATTCACGAAAAAAATAACAGAAATCCCCCAAAATTCCAGAAGCATCTGAACACTCCAAAAAACACTTGAAAAATTGAAAAAAAATTCAGAAAAAAAAAAAAAAAAACCTTTAAAATTCTCCAAAAAAAACCCAAAAAATCCCCAAAAAACCCACCAAAAATCACTGGGGAAAATGCCCAAAATTTCCCAAAAAAAACCCAAAAATTCCCCTAAAAATTCCAAAGAACATCCCCAAAAAAATCCCAAAATCTCACAAATTGCTCAATGAAAAGTGGGAGAAATAACAGGAAAATCCTTTAAAAAATGGCAAAAAAAATGGCAAAAAAAATCACAAAAAAATTATTAAAATTCCTAAAAATTCCCAGAAAATCCAAAAAAAATTCCCAAAATTCCAGAAACATGTGAACACTCGGAAAATACCCAGAAAATAAAAAAAAAATTCCTAAAAAATCTTAAAAAGTCCCAAAAAAATGACAAAAAATTGGAAAAAAATCACAAAAAATCACCAAAAAACCCTAAAAAATTTCCCAAAAATTCCCAAAAAAATTCCCAAAAATTCCCAAAGTTTCCCAAGAATTCCCGATTTTCCTGACCTGTCCGATGGCGGCCTCGGCCTCGGCCAGGAGCCGCGGGGGCCGGAGGCTCCACAGGAAATCCGGGAATTCCCTCCCAAAGCCCCAAAATTATGGGAAAATCCCAAAAAAATCCCAAAAAATCAGAAAGAATTCCCGAAATTTTCTGGAAAAATTCCCAAAAATTCCCAAAAAATTCCCAAAATTCCAGAAGCATCTGGAGAGTCAAAAAATAGCCACAAAATTTAAAAATTCAAGAAAAATCGCAAAAAAATCGCAAAAAATTGCAAAAAAACCACAAAAATCATCAAAAATTTCCAAAACTTTCTGGAAAAATTCCCAAAAATTCCCAAAAATTCCTCAAAAATTCCCAAAATTTCAGAAGCATCTGAACATTCAAAAAACACTAAAAAAGTTCTGGAAAAAAAAAAAATCACAAAAAAACCCTAAAAAAACCCCAAAAATTCCCGAAAAAATTCCGGAAAATTCCCAAAAATTTCCAAAATTTTCTGGAAAAATTCCCAAAATTCCAGAAGTGTAAAAACACTCAAAAAACACTAAAAAAATCGAAAAAAAATAAAAAAAAATCAGAAAAAAATCGAAAAAAATCACAAAAAACCCCAAAAATTCCCAAAAAAATTCCCAAAAAGTCCCAAAAAAAATTCCCAAAAATTCCCAAATATTCCCAAAAAATTCCGGAATTTCCTGACCTGTCCGATGGCGGCCTCGGCCTCGGCCAGGAGCCGCGGGGGCCGGAGGCTCCGCAGGAAATCCGGGAATTCCCTCCCAAAGCCCCAAAATTCCGGGAAAATCCAAAAAAAAAAAAATCCCAAAAAATCCCCAAAAAATCATAAAGAATTCCTAAAATTTTCTGGAAAAATTCCAAAAAATTCCCAAAAAATTCCCAAAATTTTAGAAGCATCTGGAGAGTCAAAAAATAGCCACAAAATTTAAAAATTCAAGAAAAATTTGCAAAAAATTGCAAAAAAACCCACAAAAATCGCCAAAAATTCCCAAAATGTTCTGGAAAAATTCCCAAGAATTCCGAAAAAATTCCCAAAAATTCCCAAAATTCCAGAAGTGTCGGAACACTCAAAAACACTCAAAAAATCGGAAAAAAAATGGAAAAATATAAAAAAAATCACAAGAAAATCACAAAAAAACCCTAAAAAACCCTAAAAATTCCCGAAAAAAATCCGGAAAATTCTCAAAAATTCCCAAAAATTCCAAAAAAATTCCCAAAATTCCAGAAGTGTCTGAACACTCAAAAAACACCCAAAAAAATAAAAAAAAAATCGGAAAAATATCAAAAAAATCACCAAAAAAATCACCAAAAATCGCCAAAAAATCCTAAATAATTCCCAAAAATTCCCAAAAAAATTCCCAAAAATTCCCAAAAAATTCCCAAAATTCCAGAAGTGTTGGAACACTCAAAAAACACTCAAAAATCAAAAAAAATTGAAAAAAAAATCGAAAAAATCACCATAAAATCATAATAAATTTCCGAAAAAATTCCCAAAAAATTCCAGAAAATTCCCAAAAATTCCAAAAAATTCCCAAAAAATTCCCAAAATTCCAGAAGTGTAAAAACACTCAAAAAACACTTGAAAAATCGAAAAATAATCAGAAAAAAATCGGAAAAAAAAATCACAAAAAAAATCACAAAAAACCCCAAAAATTAAAAAAAAATTTTCCAAAAATTCCCAAAAATTCCCAAAATTCCAGATCTGTCTGAACACTCAAAAAACACTCAAAAAATCGGAAAAAAATTGGGAAAAAATCGAAAAAATCACAAAAAAAATCACAAAAAATCATCTAAATTCCCAAAAATTCCCAAAAAAATTCCAGAAAATTCCAAAATATTCCCGAAAATTCCCGAATTTCCTGACCTGTCCGATGGCGGCCTCGGCCTCGGCCAGGAGCCGCGGGGGCCGGAGGCTCCGGGCGCATTCCCGGGCGCGTTCGAGGCTCCGAAGGGATTCCGGGAATTGGCGGCGGCGCTGCTGGAGCAGCCCCAGATTGAAATGGGCCCGGAACTGATCCTCCAGGGAGTGGCACTGCCTGGAAAAATTCCCGAAATTCCAATCAAAATTCTCGAAATTCCGATCCCAAATATCAAAAATTCAGATTCCCAAAATTCCCATCTAAAATTCCCAAAATTCCAGCCACAAATTCCCAAAATTTCAGTATCAAACACCCAAAAATCCTCTCCAAAATTCCCAGAACTCCCAAAATTCCATCCCCAAAATTCCCAAATTCCCAGATTCCCAAAATCCCAATCCCATATCCCAAAAATCCCAAAAATTCTCTCCAAAATTCCCCAAAACCCAAAATTCCATATTCAAATTCCCGAAATTCCCAAATCCCGAAATTCCCATCCCAGATCCTCCAGGGAATGGCACTGCTTGGAAACATTCCCAAAATTCCCATCAAAATTCCCGAAATTCCCATCCTAATTCCCAAAATTCCCATCCCAGATCCCCAAAATCCAAATTCCCAAAATTCACATGTAAAATTCCCAAAATTCCCATCGAAATTCCCATTGAAATTCCCAAAATTCCCACTGAAATTCCAAAAATTCCCATCGAAATTCCCATTGAAATTCCCAAAATTCCCATCGAAATTCCGATCAAAATTCCCATTGAAATTCACGAAATTACGATCAAAATTCCCGAAATTCTGATCCTAAATCCCGAAATTCCCATCCCAGATCCTCCAGGGAGTGGCACTGCCTGGAAAACATTCCCAAAATTCCCAAAATTCCAATCAAAATTCCCAAATTCCCATCCCAAATCCTGAATTCCCATCCCAGATCCTCCACGGAATGGCACTGCCTGGAAACATTCCCAAAATTCCCAGTGAAATTCCCGAAATTCCCAATGAAATTCCCAAATTCCCATCCCAGATCCTCCAGGGAATGGCACTGCCTGGAAAATTCCCAAAAAATCCCTGTGAAATTCCCAAAATTCCCATCCCAAATCCCCAAAATCCAAATTCCCAAAATTCCCATGTAAAATTTCCAAAATTCCATCCAGAAATTCCCAAAATTTCAGTCCCAAACACGCAAAAATCCTCTCCAAACATCCCAGAATTCCCAAAATTCCCATTGAAATTCCCAAAATCCAAATTCCCAAAATTCCCACCTAAAATTCCCAAAATTCCCGAAATTCCCATGGAAATTCCCAAAATTCCATCCAGAAATTCCCAAAATTTCAGTCCCAAACACCCAAAAATCCTCTCCAAACATCCCAGAATTCCCAAAATTCCCATTGAAATTCCCAAAATCCAAATTCCCAAAATTCCCACCTAAAATTCCCAAAATTCCCGAAATTCCCATGGAAATTCCCAAAATTCCATCCAGAAATTCCCAAAATTTCAGTCCCAAACACCCAAAAATCCTCTCCAAACATCCCAGAATTCCCAAAATTCCCAATGAAATTCCTGAAATTCCCATCCCAGATCCTCCAGGGAATGGCACTGCCTGGAAAAATTCCCGAAATTCCCACTGAAATTCCCGAAATTCTGATCCTAAATCCTGAAATTCCCATCCCAAATCCTCCAGGGAATGGCACTGCCTGGAAAACATTCCCGAAATTCCAATCGAAATTCCCAAAATTCTGATCAAAATTCCTGAAATTCCCATCCCAAATCCCCAAATTCCAGATTCCCAAAATTCCCACCTAAAATTCCCAAAATTCCATCCAGAAATTCCCAAAATTTCAGTCCCAAACACCCAAAAATCCTCTCCAAAATTCCCATTGAAATTCCCAAAATTCCCATCCCAAATCCCAAAAATTCAAATTCCCGAAATTCCCATTGAAATTCCCAAATTCCCATCCCAGATCCTCCAGGGAATGGCACTGCCTGGAAAAATTCCCAAAATTCCCACTGAAATTCCCGAAATTCCCATCCCAAATCCCCAAAATCCAAATTCCCAAAATTCCCATGTAAACTTCCCAAAATTCCATCCAGAAATTCCCAAAATTTCAGTCCCAAACACCCAAAAATCCTCCCCAAACATCCCAGAATTCCCAAAATTCCCATTGAAATTCCCAAAATCCAAATTCCCAAAATTCCCACCTAAAATTCCCAAAATTCCCATTGAAATTCCTGAATTTTCAATCACAAATTCCCATTGAAATTTCCAAAATTCCCAAAATTCCCATTGAAATTCCCATCCCAGATCCTCCAGGGAATGGCACTGCCTGGAAAAATTCCCAAAAAATCCCAGTGAAATTCCCGAAATTCCCATCCCAAATCCCCAAAATCAAAATTCCCAAAATTCCCATGTAAAATTTCCAAAATTCCATCCAGAAATTCCCAAAATTTCAGTCCCAAACACCCAAAAATCCTCTCCAAACTTCCCATTGAAATTCCCAAAATTCCCATTGAAATTCCCGAAATTCCGATCCTAAATCCCCAAAATTCAAATTCCCAAAATTCCCATCTAAAATTCCTGAAATTCCCATCAGAAATTCCCAAAATTCCCATCTAAAATTCCCGAAATTCCCAAAATCCAAATTCCCAAAATTCCCATCTAAAATTCCCAAAATTTCCATCCCAAATTCCCGAAATTCCCATAGAAATTCCTGAAATTCCCATCCCAGATCCTCCAGGGAATGGCACTGCCTGGAAACATTCCCAAAATTCCCTGTGAAATTCCCGAAATTCCGATCCTAAATCCCGAAATTCCCATCCCAGATCCTCCAGGGAATGGCACTGCCTGGAAAATTCCCAAAAAATCCCTGTGAAATTCCCAAAATTCCCATCCCAAATCCCCAAAACCAAAATTCCCAAAATTCCCATCTAAAATTCCCCAAATTCCTGTCACAAATTCCCAAAATTTCAGTCCCAAAGAACCAAAAATCCTCTCCAAACATCCCAGAATTCCCAAAATTCCATCCCCAAAATTCCCAAATTCCCAGATTCCCAAAATCCCAATCCCATATCCCAAAAATCCCAAAAATTCTCTCCAAAATTCCCCAAAATCCAAAATTCCATATTCAAATTCCCAAAATTCCCAAATCCCGAAATTCCCATCCCAGATCCTCCAGGGAGTGGCACTGCCTGGAAAATTCCCAACATTCCCAGTGAAATTCCCGAAATTCTGATCCTAAATCCTGAAATTCCCATCCCAGATCCTCCAGGGAATGGCACTGCCTGGAAAATTCCCAAAATTCCCAAAATTCCAATCAAAATTCCCAAATTCCCATCCCAGATCCTCCAGGGAGTGGCACTGCCTGGAAAAATTCCCGAAATTCCAATCAAAATTCCCGAAATTCTGATCCTAAATCCTGAAATTCCCATCCCGGATCCTCCAGGGAATGGCACTGCCTGGAAAATTCCCAAAATTCCGATCAAAATTCCCGAAATTCCCGAAATTCCCATCCCAGATCCTCCAGGGAATGGCACTGCCTGGAAAATCGGGATAAAATTCCCAAAATTCCCATCCCAAATCCCAAAATTCCAATCCTAAATCCCCAAATTCCAGATTCCCGAAATTCCCATTGAAATTCCCAAAATTCCCATTGAAATTCCCAAAATTTCCGTCCCAAACATCCAAAAATTCTCTCCAAAATTCCCATTGAAATTCCCAAAATTCCCATCTAAAATTCCCAAAATTCCCATTGAAATTCCCAAAATTCTGATCCTAAATCCTGAAATTCCCATCCCAGATCCTCCAGGGAATGGCACTGCCTGGAAAAATTCCCAAAAAATCCCTGTGAAATTCCCAAAGTTCCCACTGAAATTCCCTAAATTCCGATCATAAATCCGCAAAATCAAAATTCCCAAAATTCCAGCCACAAATTCCCAAAATTTCAGTCCCAAACACCCAAAAATCCACTCCAAAATTCCCATCGAAATTCCCGAAATTTCCATCCCAAATTCCCAAAATTCCCATTGAAATTCCCAAAATTCCCGAAATTCCCATGGAAATTCCCAAAATTCCCATCTAAAATTCCCAAAATTTAAGTCCCAAACACCCAAAAATCCTCTCCAAAATTCCCATTGAAATTCCCAAAATTCCCATTGAAATTCCCGAAATTTCCATCCCAAATTCCTGAAATTCCCATTGAAATTCCCAAAATTCCCAACCCAAATCCCCAAAATCCAAATTCCCAAAATTCCCCAAATTCCCATTGAAATTCCTGAAATTCCCATTGAAATTCCCAAAATTCCAATCGAAATTCCCACTGAAATTCCCATCCCAGATCCTCCAGGGAGTGGCACTGCCTGGAAAAATCCCAAAATTCCAATCAAAATTCCCGAAATTCCCACTGAAATTCCCAAATTCCCATCCCAGATCCTCCAGGGAATGGCACTGCCTGGAAAAATTCCCAAAATTCCAATCAAAATTCCCGAAATTCCATCCCAGATCCTCCAGGGAATGGCACTGCCTGGAAAAATTCCCAAAAAATCCCTGTGAAATTCCCAAAATTCCCATCCTAAATCCCCAAAATCAAAATTCCCAAAAAATCCCTGTGAAATTCCCAAAATTCCATCCCAAATCCCCAAAATCAAAATTCCCAAAATTCGCATCCCAACTTCCCAAAATTCCCATTGAAATTCCCTAAATTCCAATCCCAAATCCCAAAATTCCCATTAAAATTCCCAAAATTTTAGTCCCAAACTACCAAAAGTTCTCTCCAAACATCCCAGAATTCCCAAAATTCTCAAATTCTCAAAATCCCAATCCCGAATCCCAAAATTCCCAGTCCCAAATCCCAAAATTCCCAAAAATCCTCTCCAAAATTCCCAGAATTCCCAAAAATCGACTCCCAAACCTCCAAATTCCTTCCCAGAACCCCCAAAAACCCCATTTAAAACCCCCAAATTTCCCTCCCAGCATTCCCGAAATTCCCGAAATTCCCGCAATTCCCGTCATTCCCGTCATTCCCGGAATTCCCTCTCTCACGTGGCCATGTGGGCGCTGAGATTCCCAGAATTCCCAAATTTCCCAAATTTTCCCAGAAAAAAAATAAAAAAATTCCCCAAAATCCCAAAAATTCCCAAAAATCCCAAAAAATCCTCTCTGAAATTCCCAAAAAATCCCAAAACTCCTCTCCAAAACCCCCAAAATGTCACAATTCCATCCCAAAATCCCCAAAACCACTCCCAAAATTCCAAAAAAATCCCAAAAAAATCCCAAATTCCCTGAAGTCCTCTGCAAAATTCCCAAAAATCTCCAAATTCCTTCCGAAAACCCCCAAAAATCCCATTAAGAACGCCCCAAAATCGTCCTCAAAACCCCAAAATTTCCTTCTCAGCATTCCCGAAATTCCCAGCATTCCCAAAATTCCCGAAATTCCCGAAATTCCCGGAATTCCGCTCTCACGTGGCCATGTGGGCGCTGCCAAATTCCCAAAATTCCCACAAATCCTCTCCAAGATTCCCAAATTTCCTACAATTCCACTCCAAAATCCCCAAAATCAACTCTCAAAGCCCCAAATTCCTTCCCAAAACCCCAAAAAATCCCATTAAAAACCCCCAAATTTCCCTCTCAGCATTCCCAAAAATTCCCAAAATTCCCGGAATTCCCAAAATTGCCAAATCTCAATCCTGGAATTCCCAAATTTCCATCCCAAACCTCCAAATTCCTTCCTAAAACCCCAAAAAATCCCATTAAAAAGCCCCCAAATCCTCCCCAAAACTTCCCTCCCAGCATTCCCAAAACCCCCAAAATTCCCGAATTTCCCTCCCAGCATTCCCAGCATTCCCAGCATTCCCGAAATTCCCGGAATTCCCATGGAAATTCCCGGAATTCCGGGTCTCTCACGTGGCCACGTGTGCGCTGTGCCGCAGCAGCCGGGAGCTCTCCCGATTTTCCCATTTTCCCAATTTCCTCCTTCCAAACCCCCTCCAAACCTCCCCAAATCCCTCTAAAACCCCTCCAACATTCCCAAAACTCCCAAAAATTCCCAAAAATCTCTCTGAATATTCCCAAAAATTCCCAAAATTCCCGTTTTTCTCACCTGCATGGCCTCAGGGAAGCGCTGCACCTCAGGACTGGGTGCGCCAAATTTTCCCGTTTTTCCCATTTTCCTCCTTCCAAAACTCCTCCAAACCCCCTCTAATATTCCCAAACCCCCCAGAATTCCCAAAAACCTCCCAAAATTCCCAAAAAATCCTCTCTAAAATTCCCAAAAACCCCAAAATGTCACAATTCCATCCCAAAATTCCCCAAAACTCCCCAAAATCCTCTCTGAAATTCCCAAAATTCCCAAAAATCCTCTCCGAAATTCCCAAAATGTCACAATTCCATCCCTAAATTCCAAAAATATTCCCAAAATTCCCAAAAATCTTCTCCAAAATTCCCAAAAATCCTCTCCAAAATCCCCAAAAATCCTCTCCAAAATCCCCAAAATGTCACAATTCCATCCCAAAATTCCCCAAATTCCCAAAATCCCAGAAATCCTCTCCAAAATTCCCAGAATTCCACTTCAAACCTCCAAATTCCTTCCCAAAACCTCCAAAATCCTTCCCAAAATCCCCAAAAATCCCATTAAAAACCTCCAAAATCCTCTCAAAACCCCCAAATTTCCCTCCCAGCATTCCCAAAAACTCCCAAAATTCCCAAAAATTCCCAAAAATCCCCAAAATTCCTAAATTTCCATCCCAAATCTCCAAATTTCTTCCCCAAACCCCTCAAAAATCCCCAAATCCCACCCCAGAACTCCCAAAATTCCCTCCCAGGACGACTAAAAATCCCATCCAGAATTCCCAAAATTCCCAAATCCAATTCCAAAATTCCCAAAAATCCTCTCCAGAATTCCCAAAAGTCTGAGAAATCCTCTGCAATATTCCCAAAAACCTCAAAATTCCTTCCCAAAGCCCCCAAAATCCGCCCTTAAACCTCTCCAGAACCCCCAAATTCCCCTCCTTGCATTTCCAAAAATTCCCAAACCCCCCAAAAATTCCCGAAATTCCCGTAATTCCCGTCTCTCACGTGGCCAGGTGTGCGCTGTGCCGCAGCAGCCGGGAGCTCTCCTCGAGGTTCCCGAGGGATTCCTGCGCCAGGCCCAGGTTCAGGAACAGCCGCGCCCGCATCCGCTGCAGCTCCCGGGAGGGAACATGGCCTGGGAAATAGGGAAAAAAGTCGGAAAATTGGGAATTACATCAGGAAAATCGGGAATTACAGTGGGAAAATCCGGAATTACAGCAGGAAAATCCGGAATAACAGCGGGAAAATCGGGAATTACAGCGGGAAGATCGGGAATTACAGCGGGAAAATCCGGAATTACAGCGGGAAAATTGGGACTTCCAGGAATTTTAGCAATATGGGAATTCTTGGGTGGGAATTTGGGGTTTTGGGAGTGAAATTCCAGGATTTGGGATCAGAATTTGGGGATTTGGAATCTGGAATTTTGGAATTTGGGATCTGGAATTTGGGGATTTGGGATCTGGAATTTGCGGATTTAGGAGCAAAATTTGGGGATTTGGGATCAAAATTCCCAGATTTGGGGTCAAAATTCCCAGATTTTGGAGCAAAATTTGGGGATTTGGGGTTGAAAATTCTGCGCTTTGGGATTGCGGATTTGGGTTTGAGATTCCCGGATTTGGGAGTGAAATTTGGAGATTTGGGATCTGGAATTTTGGGATTTGGGGATTTGCGATCAAAATTCTGGGATTTTGGAACAGAAATCCGGGATTTGGGAGCAAAATTTGGGGATTTGGGATCTGGAATTTGGGGATTTGGGATCAGAATTCTGAGAGTTGGGATCGAAATTCTGGGATTTGGGAATTTTGGGATTGGGGAATTTGGGTTCCGCATCCACTGCAGCTCCCGCACGGGGACATGGCCTGGGAAAAAGGGAATTACAGCCGGAAAATTGGGAATTCTGGGAATTGGGATCGAAATTCCCAGATTTTGGAGCGAAATTTGAGGATTTGGGGTCAAAATTCCCGGATTTGAGGTCAAAATTTCGGGATTTGGGGACAAAATTCCCAGATTTGGGAGAGAAACTTGGGGATTTGGGAGCAAAATTTGGGGATTTGGGATCCGCAATTTTGGGATTTGGGATCTGGAATTTTGGGAATTTGGGATTTGGGAGCGAAATTTCCGGATCTCAGGGCGAAATTTCCGGATTTGGGATCAGAATTCCTGGATTTGGGAGCGAAATTTTGGGGTTTTCGATCAGAATTGCAGGATTTGGGTTCTGGGATTTGGGAATTTGGGATCGCAGTTTTGGGATTTGGGATCTGGAATTTTGGGATTTGGGATCGGAATTCCGGGATTTGGGATCAAAATTCCCAGATTTCAGAGCAGAATTCCTGGATTTTGGAGCGAAATTCCTGGATTTGCGGTCAAAATTCCCGGATTTGGGAGCGAAATTTGAGGATTTGGGTGCAAAATTTGAGGATTTGGGGTTGAAAATTCCGGGATTTGGGATCTGGAATTTTGGGATTTGTGGATTTGGGAGCAAAATTTGGGATTTGGGATCAGAATTCCCGGATTTGGGGTTGAATATTCCGGAATTTGGGATCGAAATTCCCGGATTTGGGGTCAAAATTCCCGGATTTGGGAGCGAAATTTTGGGGGTTTGCGATCCAAATTCCGGGATTTGGGATCGAAGTTCTGGGATTTGGAATCTGGAATTTTGGGGAATTTTGGGATTTGGGAGTGATGTTTTTGGGATTTGGGATGCGCAATTTTGGGAATGTTGGGATTTGGGATGGGCAATGCTGGGAACAGCCGGGCCCGCATCCGCAGCAGCTCCCGGGAGGGCACCTGGCCTGGAAAAAAGGGAATTTCGGGAATTACAGCGGGAAAATCGGGAATTCTGGGATTTGGGATCGGAATTCTGGGATTTGGGGTCAAAATTTGGGGATTTTGGAGCGAAATTTGAGGATTTGGGATCAAAATTCCCAGATTTGTGGTCGAAATTCCCGGATTTGGGGTCAAAATTCCCAGATTTCGGAGCAAAATTTGGGGATTTGGGGTTGAAAATTCTGCGCTTTGGGATTGGGGATTTGGGCTTGAGATTCCCGGATTTGGGAGCGAAATTTGGAGATTTGGGATTGTACTTTTGGGATTTGGGAATTTGGGGATTGGGGAATTTGGGCTCCGCATCCGCAGCAGCTCCCGGGCGGGGACCTGGCCTGGAAAAGCGGGAATTCCGGGAATTGGGATCGGAATTCCCGGATTTGGGGTCAAAATTTTGGGATTATGGGTCAAAATTTGTGGATTTGGGGTCAAAATTTCGGGATTTGGAAGCAAAATTTGGGGATTTGGGATCAGAATTCCGGGGTGTGGGATTTGGGGATTTGGGATCTGGAATTTTGGGAATTTTGGGATTTGGGGTCAAAATTTGGGGATTTGGGATCAAAATTCCCGGATTTGGGAGCGAAATTTCCGGATTTGGCAGCGAAATTTTAAGGTTTCTTCAATCAGAATTCCGGGATTTGCGATCCGAATTCCCGGATTTCGGATCAGAGATTTGGGATTTGGGATCTGGAATTTTGGGAATTCTGGGATTTGGGATTGAAATTCCCGGATTTGGGGTGAAAATTCCCAAATTTGGGAGCAAAATTTGGGGATTTGGGGTTGAAAATTCTGCGATTTGGGATTGGGGATTTGGGCTTGAGATTCTCAGATTTGGGGATTTGGGATGGAAATTTTCCAGGATTTGGGATCTGGAATTTTGGGATTTGGGATCAGAATTCCAGTATTTGGGATGGGAATTTTGGGAATTTGGGATCGGAATTTGGGGATTTGGGGTCAAAATTTGGGGATTTGGGATGGGAACTTTGGGATTGGGTAATTTGGGCTCCGCATCCGCTGCAGCTCCCAAGAGGGAACCTGGCCTGGAAAAAGGGAATAAAAATGGGAATTCCAGGAATTCTGGGATGTGGGAGCAAAATTCCAGGATTTGGGAGCGAAATTCCAGGATTTGGGGTCGAAATTCCCGGATCTGGGGTCAAAATTTCGGGATTTGGGAGCAAAATTTGAGGATTTGAGAGCAAAATTCCCAAATTTGGAGTTGAAAATTCTGCGATTTGGGATTGGGGATTTGGGATCTGGGATTTGGAATTTTGGGAATTTTGGGATTTGGGATTGAAATTCCCGGATTTGGGAGCGAAATTTTGGGATTTGGGAGCAAAATTTGGAGATTTGGGAGCAAAATTCCAAGATTTGGGGTTGAAAAGTCCGGGATTTGGGATCTGGAATTTGAGGATTTGGGAGCAAAATTCCCGAATTTGGGGTTGAAAATTCTGTGATTTGGGATTGGGGATTTGAGATCAAAATTCCAGGATTTGGGATCTAAAATTATGGGATTTGGGATCTGGAATTTTGGGAATTTGGGGATTTGGGATCGGAATTCTGGGATTTGGGATTTGGAAATTCCCCAAAACCCCCCAAAAACTCCCCCAAAAATTCCCAAAAAACTTCCCCAAAACCCCCAAAATTCTCTGAAAAAATCCCAAAAACTCCCAAAATTCCCTGAAAAATCCCAAATTTTCCCCAAAATTCCCAAAATCCCCTGGATCGGCACCTTCCAGCTGTGTCTCCACGATGTCCAGGCTGCTCTGGAACGCCACCAAAAAAAACCCCAAAAATTCCCAAAAAACTTCCCAAAATTCCCAAAAATACCCTAAAACCTCCCAAAAAAATTCCTAAAACTCCTAAAATCCCCAAAAAATTCCCAAAACCTCTGCAAAAATCCCCCAAACTCCCAAAAAGTGCCCCAAAAAATCCAAAAATCCCCCCAAAATCCCTAAAACCACCCGAAAAAATCCAAAAAAAATCCCCACATTTTCCCAAAAACTCCCAAAAATCAAAAACATTCCCTACAAATCCCTAAGAAATCAAAAAAAAAGCCAAAAAATCCCCAAAAACTCCCTCAAAACCCCCCAAAAAAACCCCAAAAATTCCCAAAAAGCTTCCCCAGAACGCCCAAAAACTTCCCAAAAATCCCAAAATTCCCTGAAAAATCCCAAATTTTCCCAAAAATTCCCAAATTCCCTTGGATTGGCACCTTCCGGCGGCATCTGCACGATGTCCACGCTGGTCTGGAACACAGCCCCAAAAAATCCCAAAAATTCCCAAAAAACGTCCCCAAAACCCCCAAAATTCTCTGAAAAATTCCTAAAAATTCCCAAATTTTCCCCAAAATTCCCAAAATCCCCTGGCTCGGCACCTTCCAGCTGTGTCTCCACGATGTCCAGGCTGTTCTGGAACGCCATCAAAAAATGCCCAAAAAACTTCCCCAAAACCCCCAAAAACTTCCCCAAAACCCCCAGAAACTTTGCAAAATTCCCAAAAAATTCCTGAAAAATTCCAAAAAATTCCTGAAAAATTCCCAAATTCCCTTGGACTGGCACCTTCCAGCGGCATCTCCACGATGTCCACGCTGGTCTGGAACACCAAAAATCCCCCCAAAAATCCTGAAAATTCTCAAATTTTCCCAAAAAATCCAAAAAATCCCGAATTATCCTGACATCACCAAAAACCTCAAAAAAAAAAAAAAAAACCCAAAAATTCTCAAAAAGTCCCCCAATAAACCCCCCAAAAAGTCTCAAAAAATCCTAAAATTCCTCAAAAATTTCGGAATTGTCCCAAAAAAAATCCCCAAATTTTCCAAAAAGTCCAAAAAAAACACGCAAAAAACCCCAAAAATTTTCCCCAAAACATCCCCAGAAATCCCCCAAATTTTTCCCAAAACCAAAAATAAAACTTCTTGAATTTTCCCAAAATTCCCCAAAAGAATCCAAAAATCCCACAAAAAAAAAGGAATTTTCAAGAAAAATCCCCAAAATTCCCCCAAAATCCCCTAATTTCCCAAAAAAACTTCCAAAAATCCTGAAAAAAATCCGGAATTTTTCCCAAAATTCCCAAATTTTCCAGAAAAATCCCTGAAAACACCTTAAAAAAAACCAAAAAATGGCCAAAACCCCCAAACGTTTCCTGAATTTTCCCCAAACTCCCAAAAAATTTCCCAAATTTTCCAAAAAAATTGCAAAAATGCTTCAGAAACTCCAGAAAACTTCCTAAAAACCTCCCAAATATCCACAAATCTGCCCAGAAGTCCCTAAAAACTCCCAAAAAATCCCCAAAATTTGCCAAAAAGCTTCCCTTCCCCAAAACCCCCAAAAAATTCCCAAAATTCCCAAAATTTTCCCCCAAATTCCCAAAATTCCCCGGCTCGTCACCTTCCAGCTGGGTCTCCACGATGTCCAGGCTGTTCTGGAACGCCGCCAGCGCCCGGCGCAGTGCCCAACTCCCCGAAATTCCCGAATTTCCTGGGGTCTCCTCGGCTCCCTCGGGGCTTTCCGGGAATTCCAGGAATTCCGGGAATTGCGGGAATTGTGGGAATTCCGGGATTTGGGATGCGGGCGGTGCCTCGGCCAGGAGCAGGAAGGTGCGGCCGATGGTGGCCCAGGCGCGCTGCTGCTCCACCGCCGAGCCCAAACGGAGAGCGCCCTGCAGGTGCTGCTGCTGGTGCTGGAAATGGGGAGAAAAAACGGGATTTTGGTAAAAATGGGGATAAATGGGAAAAAAAGGGGGAAAAAAGGGGGAAAATTGGGAGAAATTCGGAGGAAATTCGGAGAAAATTCGGAGAAAATTCGAAGAAAATTGAGAAAAATGGGGAGGAAATGGGGAGGAAACGGGGAGAGAATTTGGGGAAATTGGGGAAAATTTGGGGGAAATTTGGAAGAAATTCGGGGGAAAATTGGGGAAAAATTGGGGGGAAATTGGGAAAAAAAAGGGAGAAAATTGGGAGAAATTCAGAGAAAATTCGGAAAAAATTAGAAGAAAATTGAGAAAAATCAGGAGGAAACGGGGAGAGAATTCGGGAAAATTGGGGAAAATTTGGGGGAAAATTGGGGAAAAATTGGGAGAAAATTGGGAGAAATTGGGAGAGAATTGGGAGAAATTGGGAGAAAATGGGGGAAATTTGGGGGGAAATTGGGAGAGAATTGGGGGAAATGCGGGAGAAAAGTGGGAGAAAACTGGGAGAGAATTCAGGGAAAAATGGGGAAAATTGGGGGAAAATCGGGAGAAATTGGGAAAATGGGAAAAAATTGGGAAAGAATTGGGGGAAAATTGGGAGAGAATTGGGAGAAAATTGGGAGAGAATTGAGAGAAAAATGGGGAAAAATTGGGGGAAAATTGGGAGAAATTGGAAAACAACCGGGAGAAAATCCGAGAAAATTTGAAGAAAATTGAGAAAAAACAGGAGGAAATGGGGAGAAAATTCGGGGAAAATTGGGGAAAATTTGGGGGAAAATTGGGAGAAATTGGAAAACATTTGGGGGAAATTGGGGAAAAAATGGGAGAAAATTGGGAGAAATTCGGAGAAAATTCGAAGAAAATTGAGAAAAATTGGGAGGAAATGGGGAGAGAATTCGGGGAAAATTGGGGAAAATTTGGGGGAAATTTGGGGGGAAATTGGGGAAAAATTGGGGGAAATTTGGGGGGAAATTGGGGAAAAATTGGGAGAAATTTGGGAGAAAATTGGGAGAGAATTGGGAGAGAATTCAGGGAAAAATTGGGAGAAAACTGGGAAAATTGGTGGAAAATTGGGGGAAATTTGGGGGAAAATTGGGAGAAATTGGGAAAATGGGAAAAAATGGGGAGAAATTGGGAAAAATTTGGGTGAGAATTGGGAAAAATGGGAGGAAATGGAAAATGGCCCCGGGGCTGCTGCTGCTCCACCGCCGAGCCCAGGCGCAGAGCGCCCTGCAGGGGCTGCTGCTGGTGCTGGAAATGGGGAGAAAAAATGGGGAGAAAAAACGAGATTTTGGTAAAAATGGGGAAAAATTGGGGGGAAATTGGGAAAAAAAGGGAGAAAATTGGGAGAAATTCGGAGAAAATTCGGAGAAAATTTGAAGAAAATTGAGAAAAATTGGGAGGAAATGGGGAGAAAACGGGGAGAGAATTTGGGGAAAATTGGGGAAAATTTGGGAAAAAATTGGGAGAAATAGGGGGAAATTTGGGGGGAAATTGGGGAAAAACTGGGAGAACATTGGGAGAAATTGGAAAAAAAATGGGAGAAAATTGGGAGAAATTCGGAGAAAATTCAGAGAAAATTCGAAGAAAATTGAGAAAAATCGGGAGTAAATGGGGAGAAAACGGGGAGAGAATTTGGGAGAAATTTGGGAAAATTTGGGGGAAAATTGGGGGGAAATTGGGAGAAATGTGGGAGACAATTCGGAGAAAATTCGGAGAAAATTGGGAAAAAAATCAAAGAAAATTGAGAAAAATGAGGAAGAAATAGAGGCAAGATTGGGAGAGAATTTGGGGGAAATTGGGGGGAAATTTGGGAAAATTTGGGAAAAAATGGCAAAAATTGGGAAAAAATGGCAAAAATTGGGAGAAAATTTGGGGAAAATTGGGAGACAATTGGGGGACATGTGGGAGAGAATTCAGGGAAAAATGGGGAAAAAATGGGGGAAAATTGGGAGAAAATTGGGGGGAAATGGGAAAAAAAACTGGGAGAAAATCCGAGAAAATTGGAAGAAAATTGAGAAAAATGGGGAGGAAATGGGGAGAAAATGGGGAGAGAATTCAGGGAAATTGGGAAAAATTTGGGAGAAATTTGGGTAAAAAAAAGGAGAAATTGGTTAAAAATGGGAAAAAATAGGAAAAATGGGGGGAAATGGAAAAAAATGGGAGGAAATTGGGAGAAATTCAGAGAAAATGCGAAGAAAATTGAGAAAAATGGGGAGGAAATGGGGAGGAAACGGGGAGAGAATTCGGGGAAAATTGGGGAAATTTGGGGAAAATTTGGGGGGAAATTCGGGTAAAATTGGGAAAATTTGGCTGAAAATTGGGAGAAATTGGGAAAATGGGAGAAATTGGGATAAATTTGGGGGAAAATTGGGAAAAATTGGGGGAAATTTGGGGGGAAATTGGGGAAAAATTGGGAGAAAATTGGGAGAAATTCAGGGAAATTTGGGGGCAAATTGGGGAAAAATTGGGAGAAAATTGGGGAAAAATTCGGAGAAAATTGGGGGAAATTGGGGAAAATTTGGAGGGAAATTGGGGGAAAATTGGGAGAAAATTGGGGAAAAATTGGGGAAAAAATTGGGAGAAATTGGAAAAAAACTGGGAGAAAATCTGAGAAAATTTGAAGAAATTTGAGAAATATCGGGAGGAAATGGGGAGAAAAGGGGGAGAGAATCGGGGGGAAATTGGGTACAAAAATGAAAAATTGGGGGAAAATTGGGAGAAATTGGGAAAATGGGAGAAAATGGGGAGAAATTGGGAAAAATTTGGGTGAGAATTGGGAAAAATGGGAGGAAATGGAAAATGGCCCCGGGGCTGCTGCTGCTCCACCGCCGAGCCCAGGCGCAGAGCGCCCTGCAGGTGCTGCTGCTGGTGCTGGAAATGGGGAGAAAAAATGAGATTTTGGTAAAAATGGGGAAATCGGGAAAATTGGGGGGAAATGGGAAAAAAAACTGGGAGAAAATCTGAGAAAATTTGAAGAAAATTGAGAAAAATAGGTAGGAAATGGGGAGAAAATGCGGAGAGAATTCGGGGGAAATTGGGAAAAATTTGGGAGAAATTTGGGTAAAAAAAAGGAGAAATTGGTTAAAAATGGGAAACAATAGGAAAAAAGGGAGGAAAATTGGGAGAAATTTGGAGAAAATTTGAAGAAAATTGAGAAAAATCGGGAGGAAATGGGGAGAAAACGAGGAGAGAATTCGGGGAAAATTGGGGGAAATTTGGGGGGAAATTGGGGAAAAATGGGGAGAAAATTCGGAGAAATTGGGGGAAATTTGGGAGGAAATTGGGGAAAAATTGGGAGAGAATTGGGAGAAATTGGGAGAGAATTGGTGGAAAAGTGGGAGAGAATTCAGGGAAAAATTGGGAGAAAACTGGGAAAAATTGGGGGAAAATTGGGAGAAATTGGAAAAATGGGGAGAAATTGGGAAAAATTTGGGTGAGAATTGGGAAAAATGGGAGGAAATGGAAAATGGCCCCGGGGCTGCTGCTGCTCCACCGCCGAGCCCAGGCGCAGAGCGCCCTGCAGGTGCTGCTGCTGGTGCTGGAAATGGGGAGAAAAAACGGGATTTTGGTAAAAATGGGGAAATGGGGGAAGTTGGGAAAAAAACGGGAGAAAATGGGAGAAAATTGGGAGAAAATTGAGAAAAATCGGGAGGAAATAGAGACAAGATTGGGAGAGAATTCGGGGAAATTTGGGGAAAATTTGGGAGGAAATTGGGGAAAATTTGGGGAAAATTTGGGAAAAAATGGCAAAAATTGGGAAAAAATGGCAAAAAGTGGGAGAAAATTTGGGGGAAAATTGGGAGAAATTGGGGGAAATTTGGGGGCAAATTGGGGGAAATGTGGGAGAAAACTGGGAAAAATTGGGGGAAAATTCGGAGAAATTCAGAGAAAATTCAAAGAAAATTGAGAAAAATCGGGAGAAAACGGAGAGAGAATTTGGGGAAAATTGGGAGAAATTCGGGGAAATTTGGGGGGAAATCGGGGAAAATTTGGGGGAAAATTGGGAGAAATTGAGAGACAATTGAGGGAAATGTGGGAGAGAATTGGGAGAAAAGTGGGAGAGAATTCAGGGAAAATTGGGAGAGAATCGGGGGAAAATTGGGAGAAAACTGGGAAAAATTGGGGGGAAAATGGGTGAAATTGGGGAAATGGGAGAAATTGAGAAAAATTTGGGTGAGAATTGGGAAAAATGGGAGGAAATGGAAAATGGCCCCGGGGCTGCTGCTGCTCCACCGCCGAGCCCAGGCGCAGAGCGCCCTGCAGGGGCTGCTGCTGGTGCTGGAAATGGGGAGAAAAAACGAGATTTTGGTAAAAATGGGGATAAATGGGGGAATTGGGGGGAATGGGGAAAAAAAACGGGAGAAATTCGGAAAAAAAACGGAAGAAAATTGGGCGAAATTCGGAGAAAATTCGAGGAAAATTGAGAAAAATCAGGAGGAAATGGGGAGAAAACGGGGAGAGAATTTGGGGGAAATTGGGGGAAATTTGGAGGAAAATTTGGGAAAAAATGGCAAAAAGTGGGAGAAAATTTGGGGGAAAATTGGGAGAAATTGGGGGAAATTTGGGAGAGAATTCAGGGAAAAATTGGGGGAAAATTGAGATAAATTGGGAGAAATTTGGGGGGAAATTCAGGTAAAATTGGGGAAAATTTGGGGGAAAATTGGGAGAGAATTGGGAAAAATTGGGAGAAAATTGGGAGAAATTGGTAAAATGAGAAAAAATGGGGAGAAATTGGGAGAGAATTGGGAGAAAAGAGGGAGAAAAGTGGGAGAGAATTGAGGGAAAAATGGTTAAAAATTGGGGGAAAATTGGGAGAAACTGGGAAAAAAACTGGGAGAAAATCTGAGAAAATTTGAAGAAAATTGAGAAAAATCGGGAGGAAATGGGGAGAAAAGGGGGAGAGAATCGGGGGGAAATTGGGTAAAAAAATGAAAAATTGGGGGAAAATTGGGAGAAATTGGGAAAATGGGAAAAAATGGGGAGAAATTGGGAAAAAATTGGGTGAGAATTGGGAAAAATGGGAGAAAATGGAAAATGGCCCCGGGGCTGCTGCTGCTCCACCGCCGAGCCCAGGAGCTGAGCGCCCTGCAGGTGCTGCTGCTGGTGCTGCCAAATGGGGAGAAAAAATGAGATTTCGGTAAAAATGGGGAAAATTGGGGAAAATTGGGAAAAAAAACGGGAGAAAAACGGGAGAAAATTGGGAGAAATTCGGAAAAAATTCGAAGAAAATTCGAAGAAAATTGACAAAAATCAGGAGGAAATGGGGAGAAAATTCGGGGAAAATTGGGGAAAATTTGGGGGAAAATTGGGGGAAATTGGTTAAAATTGGGGAAAATTTGGGAAAAATTTGGGAAAAATTTGGGAGAGAATTGGGAAAAAAGGGGGAGAGAATTGGGGGAAAATGGGGAAAAAATGAGGGAAAATTGGGAGAAATTGAGGGAAATTTAGGGGAGAAATTGGGGAAAAATTGGGAGAAATTGGGGGAAATTTGGGGAGAAATTGAAAAAAAAAAGGGGGGGAAATTCAGAGAAAATTCGAAGAAAATTGAGAGAAATCGGGAGGAAATGGGGAGAAAACGGGGAGAGAATTCGGGGAAAATTGGGGAAATTTGGGGGGAAATTGGGGAAAATTTAGGGAGAAATTGGGGAAAAACTGGGAGAACATTGGGAGAAATTGGAAAAAAAAACGGGAGAAAATTGGGAGAAATTCGGAGAAAATTCGGAGAAAATTCGAAGAAAATTGAGAAAAATCGGGAGTAAATGGGGAGAAAACGGGGAGAGAATTTGGGAGAAATTTGGGAAAATTTGGGGGAAAATTGGGAAAAAATTGGAAAAAATTGGGGGAATATTGGGAAAAATTGGGGGAAATTTGGGGAAAATTTGGGGGAAATTGGGAAAATTTGGGGAAAATTTGGGAAAAAATGGCAAAAATTGGGAAAAAAATGGCAAAAATTGGGAGAAATTGGGAGAGATTAAGAGAAATTGGGGAAAAATTGGGGAGAAATTGGGAAAAAATGTCAAAATTTGGGAGAAAATTTGGGAAAAAATTGGGAGAGAATTGGGAGAAAAGTGGGAGAGAATCAGGGGAAAATTGGGAGAAAACTGGGAAAAATTGGAGAAAATTGGGAGAAATTGTGAAAAATTTGGGGGAAAATTGGGAAAAATGGGAGAAAATGGAAAATGGCCCCGGGGCTGCTGCTGCTCCACCGCCGAGCCCAGGCGGAGAGCGCCCTGCAGGTGCTGCTGCTGGTGCTGGAAATGGGGAGAAAAAACGGGATTTTGGTAAAAATGGGGATAAATGGGGGAAAAAAAGGGAGAAAATTGGGAGAAAATTGGGAGAAATTAGAAAAAAAACGGAAGAAAATTGGGCGAAATTTGGAGAAAATTCGAAGAAAATTGAGAAAAATCGGGAGGAAATGGGGAGAGAATTCAGGGAAATTTGGGAAAAAATTGGGTATAAAAAAGGAGAAATTGGTTAAAAATGGGAAAAAATAGGAAGAATGGGGGGAAATGGAAAAAATGGGAGGAAATTGGGAGAAATTCAGAGAAAATGCGAAGAAAATTGAGAAAAAATGGGGAGGAAATGGAGAAGAAACAGGGAGAGAATTTGGGGAAATTTGGGGGAAAATTGGGGGAAAATTTGGAAACAATTGGGAAAAAATGGCAAAAATCGGGAGAAATTGGGGGAGATTGGGGGAAATTGGGGGAAAATTGGGGAGAAATTGGGAGAAATTGGGGGAAATTTGGGGGGCAATCGGGGAAAACTTGGGAGAAAATTGGGGAAAAATTGGGGGAAAATTGGGAGAAATTGGAAAAAAACTGGGAGAAAATCTGAGAAAATTTGAAGAAATTTGAGAAAAATCAGGAGGAAATGGGGAGAAAACGGGGAGAGAATTTGGGGAAAATTGGGTGCTGGAAAAATGGGGAGAAAAAATGGGAAATTTGTTAAAAATGGGAAAAAGTAGGAAAAATTGGGGGGAATGGGAAAAAAAACGGGACAAAATTGGGAGAAATTCGGAGGAAATTCGAAGAAATTTCAGAAAAATGGGGAGGAAATGGGGAGAGAATTCGGGAAAGTTGGGGGAAATTTGGGGGAAAATTGGGGGGAAATTCAGGTAAAATTGGGGAAAATTGGGGGAAAATTGGGAAAAATTTGGGAGAGAATTGGGAAAAAAGGGGGAGAGAATTGGGGGAAAATGGGGAAAAAATGAGGGAAAATTGGGAGAAATTGGGGGAAATTTGGGGGGAAATTGGGGAAAAATTGGGAGAAATTGGGAGAGAATTGGGGGAAAATTTGGGAGAAAATTGGGGAAAATTGGGGGAAATTTGGGGGGAAATTGGGAAAAACTGGGAGAAAATTGGGAGAAATTCGGGGAAATTTGGGGGGAAATTGGGAGAGAATTGAGGGAAATGTGGGAGAGAATTGGGAAAAAAGTGGGAGAGAATTCAGGGAAAAATTGGGAGAAAACTGGGAAAAATTGGGGGAAAATTGGGAGAAATTGGGAAAATGGGAAAAAATGGGGAGAAATTGGGGAAAAATTGGGAGAGAATTGGTAATAATGGGAGGAAATGGAAAATGGCCCCGGCGCCGGGGCCTGAGCAGGTGCTGCTGCTGGTGCTGCGAAATGGGGAGAAAAAATGGGATTTTGGGTAAAAATGGGGAACATGGGGGAAAAAAGGGAGAAAATTGGGAGAAATTCGGAAAAAATTCCAAGAAAATTGCGAAACATTGGGAGGAAATAGGGAGAAAATGGGGAGAGAATTCGGGGGAAATTGGGGGAAAACTGGGGCAAAATTGGGGGAAAATTTGGGTAAAAAAATGAGAATCCCCTCCAAACCGCCTCTAACACTCCCAAACCCCCCAGAATTCCCAGAAATTCCCGGGAATTCCCGGAATTCCGTGTTTTCCTGACCTGCAGGGCCTCGGGGAAGCGCTGCAGCTCGGCCAGGCGCTCTCCCACCTTGCGGTGCGCCACGGCCGTGCCGAGGGCGTCGCCGGCGCCGCGCAGCAGCCGCAGCTCCTGACGGTGCTGCTCCAGCGCCTCCGGGAACCGGCCTGCGAGTGCGGAGAGGGAGGGATCAGTGGGGGATTCCCGACCCAGATCATGGAATTCCCAACCCTGATCCCAAAATTCCAGCCCTGATCCTAAAATTCCAACCCTGCTTGGAGAAATCACAGTCCTGATCCCGAAATTCCAGCCCTGATCCCAGAATTCAGAACCCTGAGCCCAAAATCCCAACCCTGAGCCCGGAATTCCCAAACCTGATCCCAGAATTCCCAACCCTGATTGGAGAAATCCCAGCCCTGATCCCAAAATTCCCAACCCTCAGCACGGAATTCCAACCCGGATCCCGAAATTCCAACCCTGAGCACGGAATTCCCAACCCTGATTGGAGAAATCCCAGCCCTTATCCCGAAATTCCAACCGTCAGCACGGAATTCCCAACGTTGAGCCCGAAATTCCAACCTTGATCCCAGAATTCAGAACCCTGAGCCTGAAATTCCAGCCCTGATCCCAAATTTCCCAACCCTCAGCCCGGAATTCCCAACCCTGAGCCCAGAATTCCAGACCTGAACCCAAAATTCCAAAGACATTTGCCCTCCCTGATCCCAAAATTCCAACCCTGAGCCCAGAATTCCAAACCCTGATCCCAAAATTCCAACCGTGATCCCAAAATTCCAGCCCTGAGCCCAAAATTCCAGCCTTGATCCCGGAATTCAGAACCCTGAGCCTGAAATTCCAACCCTGATCCAAAAATTCCCAACCCTGAGTCTGGAATTCCCAACCCTCAGCATGGAATTCCAACCCTGATCCCGAAATTCCAAACCCTGAGCCCCAAATTCCAACCCTGAGCCCATAATTCCAGCCCTAATCCCAGAATTCAGAACCCTGATCCTGAAATTCCAGCCCTGATTGGAGAAATCCCAGTCCTGATACCAAAATTCCAACCCTGAGCCCGGAATTCCCAGCCCTGATCCCAAAATTCCAGCCCTGATTGGAGAAATCCCAGCCCTGATCCCGAAATTCCCAACCCTGAGCCCGAAATTCCAAACTCTGAGCCTGGAATTCCCAACCCTCAGCGCGGAATTCCAACCCCTGAGCCCAAAATTCCAACCCTGATCCCAAAATTCCAGCCCTGATTGGAGAAATCCCAGCCCTGAGCCCGGAATTCCAACCCTGATCCTGAAATTCCCAACCCTGAGTCTGGAATTCCAAACCCTGATCCCAAAATTCAGAACCCTGATCCTGGAATTCCGAACTCTGAGCCCGGAATTCCCAACCCTGATCCTGCAATTCCCAATCCTGAGTCTGGAATTCCCAACCCTGAGCCTGAAATTCCAACCCTCAGCCCGGAATTCCAACCTTGATCCCAGAATTCAGAACCCTGAGCCCGGAATTCCCAACCCTGAGCCTGAAATTCCAGCCCTGATTGGAGAAATCCCAGCCCTGATACCAAAATTCCAACCCTGAGCCCGGAATTCCAGCCCCTGAGCCCAAAATTCCAGCCCTGAGTCCGGAATTCCCAACCCTCAGCCCGGAATTCCCAACACTGAGCCCGAAATTCCAGCCCCGATCCCAAAATTCCAAACCCTGATCCCCAAATTCCAGCCCTGAGCCCGGAATTCCCAACCCTGATGCCGAAATTCCAAACCATGATCCCCAAATTCCAACCCTGATCCCGGAATTCCCAACCCTGATCCCAAAATTCCAACCTTGATCCCAGAATTCAGAACCCTGAGCCCGGAATTCCCAACCCTGATCCCAAAATTCCAAACCCTGATCCCAAAGTTCCAGCCCTGATCCCGGAATTCCCAACCCTGAGCACAGAATTCCCAGCCCTGATTGGAGAAATCCCAGCCCTGATCCCAAAATTCCAACCCTGTGCCCGGAATTCCCAACCCTGATTGCAGAAATCCCAGGCCTGATCCCGAAATTCCAACCCTCAGCATGGAATTCCCAGCCCTGATCCCCAAATTCCCAACCCTGAGCCCGGAATTCCTGACCCTGAGCCCGGAATTCCCAACCCTGAGCCTGAAATTCCAGCCCTGATCCTGAAATTCCCAACCCTCAGCACGGAATTCCCAACCCTTATCCCAAAATTCAGAACCCTGATCCCAGAATTCCCAACCCTGATCCTGAAATTCCAACCCTGAGCCCGGAATTCCCAACCCTGATTGGAGAAATCCCAGCCCTGATCCCAAAATTCCAGCCCTGATCTCAAAATTCCAGCCCTGATCCCGAAATTCCAGCCTTGATCCCGGAATTCAGAACCCTGAGCCTGAAATTCCAACCCTGATCCAAAAATTCAGAACCCTGATCCTGGAATTCCAAGCCATGATCCAAGAATTCCAGAGAGATTGAAAGGCCTGAGCACAGAATTCCCAACCCTGATCCCAGAATTCCCAACCCTGATCCTGGAATTCGAACCCTCAGCAAGGAATTCCAACCCTGATCCTGAAATTCCAAGACCTGAGCCCAGGATTCCAGAGGGATTGAATGGCCTGAGCCCAGAATTCCCAAAACTGATCCCAAAATTCCAGCCCTGATCCTGAAATTCCAAGCCCTGAGCCCGGAATTCCCAACCCTGATCCCAGAATTCCCAACCCTGAGCCTGGAATTCCAACCTTGATCCTGAAATTCCAGACCTGAGCCCAGAATTTCGAACCCTGATCCTGGAATTCCAAACCCTGATCCCAAAATTCCAGCCCTGATTGGAGAAATCCCAGCCCTGATCCCGAAATTCCAAACCCTGATCCCAAAGTTCCAGCCCTGAGCCTGAAATTCCAGCCCTGAGCCCGAAATTCCAACCCTGAGCCCAGAATTCCAGAGGGATTGAATGGCCTCAGCCCAGAATTCCAAACCCTGATCCCAGAATTCCAGCCCTGATTGGAGAAATCCCAGCCCTGATCCCGAAATTCCAACTCTGAGCCCGGAATTCCAGCCCTGATCCCAAAATTCCGAACCCTGATCCCAAAGTTCCAGCCCTGATCCCGAAATTTCAACCTTGATCCCAGAATTCAGAACCCTGAGCCCAGGATTCCCAAGCCTGATCACAAAATTCCAAGCCCTGATCCTCAAATTCCAAGCCCTGAGCCTGGAATTCTGAACCCTGATCCCAAAATTCCCAACCCTGATCCCAAAATTCCCAACCCTGATCCCCAAATTCCAACCCTGATCCCGGAATTCCCAACCCTCAGCCTGAAATTCCCAACCCTGAGAGTGGAATTCCCAACTCTGAGCCCAAAATTCAGAACCCTGATCCTGGAATTCCGAACTCTGAGCCTGGAATTCCCAGCCCTGATCCCAAAATTCCAGCCCTGATCCCAGAATTCAGAACCCTGATCCCGAAATTCCCAACCCTGATCCCCAAATTCCAACCCTGATCTAAGAATTCAGAACCCTGATCCCAAAATTCCAGCCCTGATTGGAGAAATCCCAGTCCTGATACCGAAATTCCAGCCCTGATCCCGGAATTCCCACCCTGATCCCAGAATTCCCAACCCTGAGCCCGAAATTCCAAGCCCTGATCCCAAAATTCAGAACCCTGATCCTGGAATTCTGAACCCTGATCCTGAAATTCCAGCCCTGAGCCTGGAATTCCCAACCCTGAGCCCGGAATTCCAGCCCTGATCCCCAAATTCCAACCCTGATCCCAAAATTCCAACCCTGAGCCCAGAATTCCCAACCCTGAGTCTGGAATTCCCAACCCTCAGCACGGAATTCCCAACCCTGATCCCAGAATTCCCAGGCCTGATCCCAAAATTCCAAACTCTGATCCCAAAATTCCAAACCCTGATCCCCGAATTTCCAGCCCTGATTGGAGAAATCCCAACCCTGAGCCTGGAATTCCAGCCCTGATCCCAAAATTCCAAACTCTGATCACAAAATTCCAGCCCTGATCATGGAATTCCAAACCTGATCCGAGAATTCCCAACCCTGAGCACGGAATTCCAACCCTGATCACAAAGTTCCAGCCCTGATCCCAAAATTCCAGCCCTGATCCCAAAGTTCCAACCCTGATCCTTCAATTCCAGCCCTGATCATGGAATTCCAAACCCTGATCCCAAAATTCCAAACCCTGATCCCAAAATTCCAGCCCTGATTGGAGAAATCCCAGTCCTGATCCCGAAATTCCCAACCCTCAGCACGGAATTCCCAACCCTGAGCCTGGAATTCCCAACCCTGAGCCCAAAATCAGAACCCTGATCCCGGAATTCCGAACTCTGAGCCTGGAATTCCCAACCCTCAGCCTGGAATTCCCAACAATCAGCACGGAATTCCCATCCTCAGCACGGAATTCCCAACGTTGAGCCCGGAATTCCCAACCCTGAGCACGGAATTCCCGACCCTGATCCCAAAATTCCAGCCCTGATTGGAGAAATCCCAGCCTTGATACCAAAATTCCAACCCTGAGCCCAGAATTCCCAACCCTGAGCCCGGAATTCCCAGCCCTGATCCCGGAATTCCAGCCCTGATCCCAAAATTCCAACCCTGAGCCCGGAATTCCCAACCCTCAGCACAGAATTCCCAACCCTGATCCCAAATTTCCAGCCCTGATTGGAGAAATCCCAGTCCTGATACCAAAATTCCAGCCCTGATCCCAAAATTCCCAGCCCTGAGCCTGGAATTCCAGCCTTGATCCCAGAATTCCGAACCCTGATCCCAAAGTTCCAGCCCTGATTGGAGAAATCCCAGCCCAGATCCCGAAATCCCAACCCTGAGCCCGGAATTCACAACCCTGAGCCTGAAATTCCCAACCCTGAGCCCGGAATTCTCAACCCTGATCCCAAAATTCCAACCCTGAGCCCGGAATTCCCAACCCTGAGCACGGAATTCCCAACCCTGATCACAAAATTCCCAACCCTGAGCCCAAAATTCCGAACTCTGAGCCCAAAATTCCAACCCTGATCCCGGAATTCCCAACCCTGATTGGAGAAATCCCAGGCCTGATACCAAAATTCCAACTCTGAGCCTGGAATTCCCAACCCTGAGAGTGGAATTCCCAACTCTGAGCCCAAAATTCAGAACCCTGATCCTGGAATTCCGAACTCTGAGCCTGGAATTCTGAACCCTGATCCTGAAATTCCAGCCCTGATCCCAAAATTCCAGCCCTGATCCCGAAATTCCAGCCCTGATCCTGAAATCCCAGCCCTGAGCCCGGAATTCCCAACCCTGATTGGAGAAATCCCAGTCCTGATACCAAAATTCCAACCCTGATCCCAAAATTCCAACCCTGATCCCAGAATTCCCAACCGTGATCCCAAAATTCCAGCCCTGATTCCATAATTCAGAACCCTGATCCCGAAATTCCCAACCCTGATCCCAAAATTCCAGCCCTGATTGGAGAAATTCCAGCCCTGATACCAAAATTCCAGCCCTGATCCCGAAATTCCAACTCTGAGCCTGGAATTCTGAACCCTGATCCTGAAATTCCAGCCCTGATCCCAGAATTCAGAACCTTGATCCCAAAATTCCAGACCCTGAGCCCGAAATTCCAAACTCTGAGCCTGAAATTCCCAACCCTGATCCCCAAATTCCAACACTGAGCATGAAATTCAGAACCCTGATCCTGGAATTCCAAACCCTGATCCCAGAATTCCAGCCCTGATCCCGAAATTCCAGCCCTGAGCCCGGAATTCCAACCCTGAGCCCAAAACTCCAAACCCCGATCCTTCAATTCCAGCCCTGATCATGGAATTCCAAACCCTGATCCCGGAATTCCCAACCTTGATCCCGAAATTCCCAACCCTGATCCCAAAATTCCAACCCTGATCCCAAAATTCCAGCCCTGATTGGAGAAATTCCAGCCCTGATCCCGAAATTCCCAACCTTGAGCCCGGAATTCCAAACCCTGAGCCCAAAATTCCAGCCCTGAACCCAAAATTCCCAACCCTGATCCCAGAATTCCAACCCTGATCCCAGAATTCCAGCCCTGATCCCAGAATTCCAGCCCTGATCCCAAAATTCCCGACCCTGATTGGAGATTTCCCAATCCTGAGCCCGGAATTCCCAACCCTGATCCTGGAATTCCAAACCCTGATCCCAAAATTCCAGCCCTGATTGGAGAAATTCCAACCCTGAACCCAGAATTCCCAACCCTGAGCCCAAAATTCCAGCTCTGATCCCAAAGTTCCCAACCCTGATTGGAGAAATCCCAGTCCTGATCCCAAAATTCCAGCCCTGATCCCAGAATTCCCAACCCTGAGCCCGAAATTCCCAACCCTCAGCACGGAATTCCCGACCCTCAGCAACCAGAATTCCCAACCCTGATCCCGGAATTCCAACCCTGATCCCAAATTTCCAGGCCTGATTGGAGAAATCCCAGCCCAGATCCCGAAATTCCAACCCTGAGCCCGGAATTCCCAACCCTGAGCCCAAAATTCCCAACCCTGATTGGAGAAATCCCAGTCCTGATCCCAAAATTCCAACCCTCAGCCCAAAATTCCAACCCTGATCCCGGAATTCCCAGCCCTGATCCCAAAATTCCAACCCTGAGCCCAGAATTCAGAACCCTGATTCTGGAATTCTGAACCCTGATCCTGCAATTCCCAATCCTGAGTCTGGAATTCCCAACCCTGATCCCGGAATTCCCAACCCTGAGTCTGAAATTCCAAACCTGATCCCAAAGTTCCCAACCCTGATTGGAGAAATCCCAGCCCTGATCCCAAAATTCCAACCCTGAGCCCGAAATTCCAAACCCTGATCCCAAAGTTCCAGCCCTGAGCCCAGAATTCCCAAACCCTGATCCCAAATTTCCAGCCCTGATTGGAGAAATCCCAACCCTGAGCCCGGAATTCCCAACCTTGAGCCCGGAATTCCCGACCCTCAGCCCGGAATTTCCAACCCTCAGCATGGAATTCCCAACCCTGAGCCCGAATTCCCAACCCTGATCCTGAAATTCCCAACCCTGATCCCAAAGTTCCAGCCCTGATCCCAAAATTCCAACCCTGATCCCGGAATTCCCAACCCTCAGCACGGAATTCCCAGCCCTGATTGGAGAAATCCCAGCCCTGAGCCCAGAATTCCAACCCTGATCCCGGAATTCCCAACCTTGATCCCAGAATTCCCAACCCTGAGCCCGGAATTCCCAAACCCTGATCCCAAAATTCCAGCCTGATCCCAAACACCATTCCCAGTTCCCCATTCCCATTCCCAGTTCCCCATTCCCATTCCCAGTTCCCCATTCCCATTCCCAGTTGGAATTCCCGCATTCCCGGCCGGAATTCCCGGATTTTATTCCCGAATTCCGTCTCTCTCACCGTGCTCCGCCAGGATCTCTCCAGTTCATTCCCATTCCCAGTTTCCCATTCCCAGTTTCCCATTCCCAGTTTCCCATTCCCAGTTTCCCATTCCCATTCCCAGTTTCCCATTCCCAGTTTCCCATTCCCATTCCCAGTTGGAATTCCCGCATTCCCAGCTGGAATTCCCGGATTTTATTCCCGAATTCCGTCTCTCCAGCCCATTCCCATTTCCAGTTCCCCATTCCCAGTTTCCCATTCCCAGTTTCCCATTCCCAGTTTCCCATTCCCATTCCCAGTTGGAATTCCCGGATTCCCGGCCGGAATTCCCGGTTTTTATTCCCAAATTTCCAGCTCCATTCTCACCGTGCTCCGCCAGGATCTCCCCAGTTCATTCCCAAATTCCCATTCCCAGTTCCCCATTCCCAAATTCCCAGTTCCCCATTCCCAGTTTTCCATTCCCAGATTCCCATTCCCATTCCCAGTTTCCCATTCCCAGTTAATTCCCAGTTCCCCATTCCCATTCCCAGTTCCCCATTCCCATTCCCAGCAGGAATTCCCGGATTCCCGGCCGGAATTCCCGGATTTTATTCCCAAATTCCGGCTCTCTCACCGTGCTCCGCCAGGATCTCCCCAGTTCATTCCCAAATTCCCATTCCGAGTTTCCCATTCCCATTCCCAGTTTCCCATTCCCATTCCCATTCCCATTTTCCCATCCCCATTCCCAGTTGGAATTCCCAATTCCCGGCCAGAATTCCTGGATTTTATTCCCAAATTCCGCCTCTCCAGCCCATTCCCATTCCCAGTTCCCCATTCCCAGTTCCCAAATTCCCATTCCCAGTTTCCCATTCCCATTCCCAGTTCCCCATTCCCATTCCCAGTAGGAATTCCCGGATTCCCGGCCAGAATTCCCGGATTTTATTCCCAAATTTCGGCTCCTCTCTCACCGTGCTCCGCCAGGATCTCTCCAGTTCATTCCCAAATTCCCATTCCCAATTTCCCATTCCCATTCCCAGTTCCCCATCCCCATTCCCAGTTTCCCATTCCCATTCCCAGTAGGAATTCCCGGATTCCCGGCCGGAATTCCCGGATTTTATTCCCAAATTCCGCCTCTCTCACCGTGCTCCGCCAGGATCCCTCCAGTTCATTCCCAAATTCCCATTCCCAGTTCCCCATTCCCATTCCCATTCCCAATTTCCCATTCCCAGTTTCCCATCCCCATTCCCAGTTGGAATTCCCAGTTAATTCCCAGTTGGAATTCCCGCATTCCCAGTTGGAATTCCCGGATTCCCGTCCGGAATTCCCGGATTTTATTCCCAAATTCCGTCTCTCTCACCGTGCTCCACCAGGATCTCTCCAGTTCATTCCCAAATTCCCATTCCCAGTTTCCCATTCCCAGTTTCCCATTCCCAGTTTCCCATTCCCATTCCCAGTTGGAATTCCCGCATTCCCGGCTGGAATTCCCGGTTTTTATTCCCAAATTCCGGCTCTCTCACCGTGCTCTGCCAGGATCTCTCCAGTTCATTCCCAAATTCCCATTCCCAAATTCCCATTCCCATTCCCAGTTTCCCATTCCCAGTTTCCCATTCCCATTCCCAGTTGGAATTCCCGGATTCCCGGCCGGAATTCCCGGATTTTATTCCCAAATTCCGCCTCTCTCACCGTGCTCCGCCAGGATCTCTCCAGTTCATTCCCATTCCCAATTTCCCATTCCCATTCCCAGTTTCCCATTCCCAGTTCCCCATTCCCATTCCCAGTTAATTCCCAGTTTCCCATTCCCATTCCCAGTTGGAATTCCCAATTCCCGGCTGGAATTCCCAGTTTTTATTCCCAAATTTCCAGCTCCTCTCTCACCGTGCTCTGCCAGGATCTCTCCAGTTCATTCCCAAATTCCCAAATTCCCATTCCCAGTTTCCCATTCCCAGTTTCCCAGCCCCATTCCCAGTAGGAATTCCCGCATTCCCGGCCGGAATTCCCGGATTTTATTCCCAAATTCCGCCTCTCTCACCGTGCTCTGCCAGGATCTCTCCAGTTCATTCCCAAATTCCCATTCCCAGTTCCCCATTCCCATTCCCAGTTTCCCATTCCCAATTCCCCATTCCCATTCCCAGTTTCCCATTCCCAGTTTCCCATCCCCATTCCCAGTTGGAATTCCCGGATTCCCGGCCGGAATTCCCGGTTTTTATTCCCGAATTCCGTCTCTCTCACCGTGCTCCGCCAGGATCTCTCCAGTTCATTCCCAAATTCCCATTCCCAGTTCCCCATTCCCAATTTCCCATTCCCAGTTTCCCATTCCCAGTTTCCCATTCCCAGTTTCCCATTCCCAGTTTCCCAGCCCCATTCCCAGTAGGAATTCCCGCATTCCCGGCCGGAATTCCCGGATTTTATTCCCGAATTCCGTCTCTCCAGTTCATTCCCAAATTCCCAGTTTCCCATTCCCATTCCCAGTTTCCCATTCCCAGTTTCCCATTCCCAGTTAATTCCCAGTTTCCCAGCCCCATTCCCAGTAGGAATTCCCGGATTCCCAGTAGGAATTCCCGGATTCCCGGCCGGAATTCCCGGATTTTATTCCCGAATTTCCGTCTCTCTCACCGTGCTCCGCCAGGATCTCTCCAGCCCATTCCCAAATTCCCATTCCCAGTTTCCCATTCCCAGTTTCCCATTCCCAGTTTCCCATTCCCATTCCCAGTTGGAATTCCCAGTTTCCCAGTTGGAATTCCCGCATTCCCGGCCGGAATTCCCGGTTTTTATTCCCGAATTCCGGTTCTCACCGTGCTCCGCCAGGATCTCCCCGAGCCGGTTGCAGGCTGCCGCTTCCTCGGCCGCGTTCCCGTCCCGCTGCGACTTTTCCTTGGATTTCTCCAGCTCTGACGGACACAATTCCCAAAAAAAAATTAAATTAATGTGGGAAAAATCCATCGGGAATTTGGGAAGGGATGGGTTTTTAAGGGATTTATGGAAATTCCCATTAAAATCTAAGGAATTCCCAAGAAAATCCACAGGGAGTTGTCAAAAAAATCAGGGAATTGTAAAGAAAATCCAGGGAATTCTCAAAAAAAATCCAGAGAATCCTTAAAAAAATCCAAGAAATTTCAAAAAAAAAGTCAGGAAATAAAAAAATATCCAGGGAATTAAAAAAAAAAAAATCCAAGGAATTGCCAAAAAAAAATCCAGGAAATTCCAAAAAAAATCCAGGGAATTGCCAAAAAAATCCAGGAAATTCCCATTAAAATCTAAGAAATCCCTAAAAGGATCCAAGGAATTCCCAAAAAAATCCAAGGAATTGCCAAGAAAATCCAGGAAATTCCATAAAAATTCAAGGAATCCCTAAAAATCCAGGAAATAAAAAAATCCAAGGAATTCCCAAAAAATATAGGGAAATAAAAAAAAAAAAATCCAAGGAATTCCCAAAAAAAACTCAGGGAATTCCATAAAAATCCAAGGGGATTGAGGGATTAAAATGCCACAAATTAAAAATTTAAATATTCATGAGGGGTTTGAGGGATTAAAAAGCTCCAAATTGAAAATTTAAACATTCGTGAGGGGTTTGAGGGATTGAAAAGCTCCAAATTAAAAAATTTAAACATTCGTGAGGGGATTTGGAGCTCCTGGGAAAAATTTAAGGGATTGAAAAGTCCCGAGGTAAAAATTTAAAATATTTAAAATATTCGTGAGGGGATTTGGAGCTCCTGGATGGGGTTTGAGGGATTGAAAAGCCCCAAATTGAAAATTTAAATATTTGTGAGGAATTTCAGGGATTAAAAAGCCCCAAATTAAAAATTTAAACATTCGTGAGGGGTTTGAGGGATTAAAAAGCCCCAAATTGAAAATTTAAACATTCGTGAGGGGATTTGGAGCTCCTGGGAAAAATCTGAGGGATTGAAAAATCCTGGAGTAAAAATTTAAAATATTTTAAATATTCGTGAGGGGATTTGGAGTTTTTGGGAGGGGTTTGAGGGATTGAAAACCCCCGGAGGTAAAATTTAAATATTCATGAGGGGATTTGAGGGATTAAAAAGCTCCAAATTGAAAATTTAAACATTCGTGAGGGGTTTGAGGGATTAAAATGTCCCAAATTAAAAATTTAAATATTCGTGAGGGGATTTGGAGTTTTTGGGAGGGGTTTGAAGCATTGAAAACCCCCAAATTAAAAATTTAAATATTCGTGAGGGGATTTGAGGGATTAAAAAGCCTCAAATTAAAAATTTAAACATTCCTGAGGGGAATTGGAGCTCCTGGGAAAAATTTGAGGGATTGAAAAGTCCAGAGGTGAAAATTTAAAATATTTAAAATATTCGTGAGGGGATTTGGAGTTGCTGGGAGGGGTTTGAGGGATTGAAAAGCCCTGAGATAAAAATTTAAATATTCGTGAGGGGTTTGAGGGATTAAAAAGCCCCAAATTGAAAATTTAAATATTCGTGAGGGGTTTGAGTGATTAAAAAGCCTCAAATTAAAAATTTAAACATTCCTGAGGGGTTTGAGGGATTAAAATGTCCCAAATTAAAAATTTAAACATTCGTGAGGGGTTTGAGGGATTAAAAAGCTCCAAATTGAAAATTTAAACATTCCTGAGGGGAATTGGAGCTTCAGGGAAAAATTTGAGGGATTGAAAAATCCTGAAGTAAAAATTTAAAATATTTTAAATATTCGTGAGGGGATTTGGAGCTCCTGGGAGTGTTTGAGGAATTGAAAAGTCCTGAGGTGAAAATTTAAACATTTGTGAGGGGTTTGAGGGATTAAAAAACCCCAAATTAAAAAATTTAAACATTCGTGAGGGGATTTGGATTTTTTGGGAGGGGTTTGAGGGATTGAAAAGTCCCGAGGTGAAAATTTAAAATATTCGTGAGGGGTTTGAGGGATTAAAAAGCCCCAAATTGAAAATTTAAACATTCCTGAGGGGATTTGGAGTTTTTGGGAGGGGTTTAAAGGATTGAAAAGCCCCAAATTGAAAATTTAAATATTCATGAGGGGTTTGAGGAATTAAAAAGCCCCAAATTGAAAATTTAAACATTCCTGAGGGGTTTGAGGAATTAAAAAGCCCCAAATTAAAAATTTAAACATTCCTGAGGGGTTTGAGGGATTAAAAACCCAAAATTAAAAATTTAGACATTCCTGAGGGGTTTGAGGGATTAAAAAGCCCCAAATTGAAAATTTAAACATTCCTGAGGGGAATTTGGAGCTCATGGGAGGGGTTTGAGGGATTGAAAAATCCTGGAGTAAAAATTTAAAATATTTTAAATATTCGTGAGGGGATTTGGAGTTTTTGGGAGGGTTTGAGGGATTGAAAACCCCCGGGGGTAAAATTGAAATTTTCGTGAGGGGATTTGAGGGATTAAAATGTCCCAAATTGAAAATTTAAACATTCGTGAGGGGTTTGAGGGATTAAAAAGCCCCAGATTGAAAATTTAAATATTTGTGAGGGGTTTCAGGGATTAAAAAGCTCCAAATTGAAAATTTCAACATTCGTGAGGGGATTTGGAGTTTTTGGGAGGGTTTGAGGGATTGAAAAATTCCCAGGTAAAAAAATTTAAATATTTGTGAGGGATTTGAGGGATTAAAATGTCCCAAATTGAAAATTTAAACATTCCTGAGGGGTTTGAGGGATTGAAAAGCCCCAAATTAATATTTAAATATTCGTGAGGGGATTTGGATTTTTTTGGAGGGGTTTGAGGAATTGAAAATCCCCGGGGGTAAAATTGAAATTTTCATGAGGGGATTTGAGGGATTAAAAAGCCTCAAATTGAAAATTTAAACATTCCTGAGGGGTTTGAGGGATTAAAAAGCCCCAAATTAAAAATTTAAATATTTGTGAGGGGATTTGAGGGATTAAAAAGCTCCAAATTGAAAATTTAAACATTCCTGAGGGGATTTGGAGCTCCTGGAAAAAATTTGAGGGATTGAAAAGTCCCGAGGTGAAAATTTAAAATATTTAAAATATTCGTGAGGGGATTTGGAGTTTTTGGGAGGGGTTTGAGGGATTGAAAAGCCCCAAATTGAAAATTTAAACATTCGTGAGGGGTTTGAGGGATTGAAAAGCTCCAAATTGAAAATTTAAACATTCCTGAGGGGTTTGAGGGATTGAAAAGTCTCAAATTGAAAATTTAAATATTCGTGAGGGGATTTTGAGCTCCAGGGAAAAATTTGAGGGATTGAAAAGCCTTAAATTAAAAATTTAAATATTCGTGAGGGGATTTGAGGGATTAAAAATCTCCAAATTAAAAATTTAAATATTCATGAGGGAATTTGAGGGATCAAAAAGCCCCAAATTAAAAATTTAAATATTTGTGAGGGGATTTGAGGGATTAAAAAGCCCCAAATTAAAAATTTAAACATTCCTGAGGGGTTTGAGGGATTAAAAAGCCCCAAATTGAAAATTTAAACATTCCTGAGGGGGTTTGAGGGATTAAAAAGCCCCAAATTGAAAATTTAAATATTCATGAGGGGTTTTGAGGGATTAAAAAGCTCCAAATTAAAATTTAAACATTCGTGAGGGGATTTGGAGCTCCTGGGAAAAATTTGAGGGATTGAAAAGTCCCGAGGTGAAAATTTAAAATATTTAAAATATTCGTGAGGGGATTTGGAGCTCCTGGGAGGGTTTGAGGGTTTGAAAAATCCTGAGGTAAAAATTTAAAATATTCGTGAGGGGTTTGAGGGATTGAAAAGCCCCAAATTAAAAATTTAAATATTCGTGAGGGGAATTTGAGCTCCTGGGAGGGTTTGAGGGATTGAAAAGCCTCAAATTGAAAATTTAAATATTCGTGAGGGGTTTGAGGGATTAAAAAGCTCCAAATTGAAAATTTAAACATTCGTGAGGGGTTTGAGGGATTAAAAAGCCCCAAATTAAAAATTTAAACATTCGTGAGGGGATTTGGAGTTTTTGGGAGGGGTTTGAGGGATTGAAAAGCCTCAAATTGAAAATTTAAACATTTCTGAGGGGTTTGAGGGATTAAAAAGCCCCAAATTGAAAATTTAAACATTCCTGAGGGGAATTTGGAGCCCCGGGAAAAATTTGAGGGATTGAAAAATCCCCGGGGGTAAAATTTAAATATTCGTGAGGGGATTTGAGGGATTAAAATGTCCCAAATTGAAAATTTAAACATTCGTGAGGGGATATGGAGTTTTTAGGAGGTGTTTAAGTGACTGAAAAGTCCCGAGGTGAAAATTTAAAATATTCGTGAGGGGTTTGAGGGATTAAAAAGCTCCAAATTGAAAATTTAAACATTCCTGAGGGGTTTGAGGGATTAAAATGTCCCAAATTGAAAATTTAAACATTCGTGAGGGGTTTGAGAGATTAAAAAGCCCCGAGGTGAAAATGTAAACGTTTCTGAGGGGATTTGGAGTTTTTGGGAGGGGTTTGAGGGATTGACAAGCCCCGAGATGGAAATTTAAACATTCGTGAGGGGATTTGGAGTTTTTAGGAGGGGTTTGACGGATTGAAAAGCCCCGAGATGGAAATTTAAACATTCGTGAGGGGAATTGGAGCTCCTGGGAAAAATATGAAGGATTGAAAAGCCCCAGGGGTAAAATTTAAATATTCGTGAGGGGATTTGGAGCTCCTGGGAGGGGTTTAAGTGACTGAAAAGCCCCGAGATGGAATTTTAAACATTCATGAGGGAATTTGGAGCTCCTGGGAGGGGTTTGAGGGATTGAAAAGCCCCAAATTGGAAATTTAAACTTTCGTGAGGGGATTTTGAGCTCCTGGGAGGGGTTTAAGTGACAGAAAAACCCCAAATTGAAGATTTAACCCCCCTGAGGGCATTTGCACCTCACGGCTGCCTGAGGGACGCAAACCCCGAGGGCAGCGCGGGGCCGCCTGTGGAGGCTCCGGCTCGGGAGGAACTCCCGGAGCTTTGCGGGTGCCCGTTCCCCGTCCCAGCCCCGTTCCAGCCCCTCTCCCGCCCCTCCGGAGCCGTTTTCCCCCCGCTCAGCGCCATTCCAGCCCCGACTCACGGCGGATCTCCCGCGCCGCCTCCGCGCTCAGCGCCTCCGCCATTGCCGCCGCTCGTCCAGACCACGCCTCCCCCGCGCGCTGATTGGCTGAGAGCCGCCGCGTTAACCAATCAGCGCCCGTAGAGACGAAAGCGCACGCTGCTATTGGTTGATAAAGGTGAAGTCCCGCCCCTTTCGTGAGGCGGGAAAAGATCGCGGCGGATCTTCCGCGCTCAGGGCCTCCGCCCTGACCACGCCTCCCCCGCGCGCTGATTGGCTGAGAGCCGCCGTGTTAACCAATCAGCGCCCGGAGAGGCGGGAGGAGACGTTCCTATTGGTCGGTACGGGTGAAGTCCCGCCCCTTTCGTGAGGCGGGAAAAGATCACGGCGGATCTTCCGCGACCGGAGCCTCCGCCCTGACCACGCCTTCCCCGCGCGCTGATTGGCTGAGCGCCGCCGCGTTAACCAATCAGCGCCCGTAGAGACGAAAGCGACGCTGCTATTGGTTGATAAAGGTGAAGTCCCGCCCTTTTCGTGAGGCGGGAAAAGATCACGGCGGATCTTCCGCGATCAGCCCCTCCGCCCTGACCACGCCTCCCCCGCGTGCTGATTGGCTGAGCGCGGCCGCGTTAACCAATCAGCACCCGGAGAGGCGGAACGGGACGTTCCTATTGGTCGGTATAGATAAAGTCCCGCCCCTTTCGTGAGGCGGGAAAAGGCGCTTCCGCCCGGCCCTGGGGTGGTGCGGGGAGGGGGCGCCCCCTGGCGGCTCCCAGTTCATCCCAGTTCATCCCAGTTCATCCCAGTTCAGTCCCAGTGACTCCCAGTAACTCCCAGTGACTCCCAGTGACTCCCAGTTCAGTCCCAGTCCCTCCCAGTCCATCCCAGTTCACTCCCAGTGAGTCCCAGTTCATCCCAGTTACTCCCAGTTCACTCCCAGTTTGCTCCCAGTTCATCCCAGTAACTCCCAGTTCATCCCAGTAACTCCCAGTTCACTTCCAGTAACTCCCAGTGACTCCCAGTTCACTCCCAGTTCATCCCAGTCCATCCCAGTTCATCCCAGTTCAGCCCCAGTTCATCCCAGTTCATCCCAGTCCATTCCCAGTCCATCCCAGTTCATCCCAGTTCATCCCAGTCCATCCCAGTTCATTCCAGTTCAGTCCCAGTAACTCCCAGTTCATCCCAGTAGCTCCCAGTTCAGTCCCAGTAACTCCCAGTTCACTCCCAGTTCAATTCCAGTCCATCCCAGTTCATTTCCAGTAACTCCCAGTTCAGTCCCAGTCCATCCCAGTCCATCCCAGTTCATCCCAGTTCATCCCAGTTCATCCCAGTGACTCCCGGTTCAATCCCAGTCCATCCCAGTCCATCCCAGTCCATCCCAGTCCATCCCAGTCCATCCCAGTGACTCCCAGTTCATCCCAGTCCATCCCAGTCCATCCCAGTTCACTCCCAGTAACTCCCAGTTCAATTCCAGTTCATCCCAGTGGCTCCCTGTTCAGTCCCAGTTCATCCCAGTTCATCCCAGTTCATCCCAGTCCATCCCAGTTCATCCCAGTTCACTCCCAGTTTACTCCCAGTTTACTCCCAGTAACTCCCAGTTCATCCCAGTCCATCCCAGTTCATCCCAGTTCAATTCCAGTTCATCCCAGTGACTCCCAGTTCATCCCAGTTCCTCCCAGTTCAATTCCAGTTCATCCCAGTTCATCCCAGTAACTGCCAGTAACTCCCAGTTCACTTCCAGTAACTCCCAGTAACTCCCAGTCCATCCCAGTCCATCCCAGTCCATCCCAGTCCATCCCAGTTCATCCCAGTTCAGTCCCAGTTCACTCCCAGTCCATCCCAGTCCATCCCAGTTCATCCCAGACCATCCCAGTCCCTCCCAGTCCATCCCAGTTCATCCCAGTTCATCCCAGTAACTCCCAGTTCATCCCTGTTCAGTCCCAGTCCATCCCAGTCCCTCCCAGTAACTCCCAGTTCCATCCCAGTCCATCCCAGTTCACTCCCAGTGCCTCCCAGTGACTCCCAGTTCATCCCAGTTCACTCCCAGTGACTCCCAGTTCATCCCAGTTCATCCCAGTTCAGTCCCAGTAGCTCTCAGTTCACTCCCAGTTTGCTCCCAGTTCATCCCAGTAACTCCCAGTTCAATCCCAGTTCATCCCAGTTCACTCCCAGTGTACTCCCAGTCCATCCCAGTTCATCCCAGTAACTCCGAATTCATCCCAGTCCATTCCCAGTAACTCCCAGTTCATCCCAGTAACTCCCAGTAGCTCCCAGTTCATAACTCCCAGTGACTCCCAGTCCATCCCAGTTCACTCCCAGTTCATCCCAGTCCATTCCAGTTCATCCCAGTAACTCCCAGTCCATCCCAGTCCATCCCAGTTCATCCCAGTTCATCCCAGTTCATCCCAGTTCATCCCAGTTCAGCCCCAGTTCATCCCAGTTCATCCCAGTTCCCTCCGAGTCCATCCCAGTCCATCCCAGTTCATCCCAGTCCATCCCAGTTCATCCCAGTTCAGCCCCAGTTCATCCCAGTTCAGCCCCAGTTTATCCCAGTCCCTCCCAGTTCATTCCCAGTTCAATTCCAGTTCATCCCAGTTCATCCCAGTTCAGTCCCAGTTCACTCCCAGTCCATCCCAGTCCATCCCAGTTCATCCCAGTTCAGTCCCAGTTCAGCCCCAGTTCATCCCAGTAACTCCCAGTTCATCCCAGTAAATCCCAGTTTGCTCCCAGTTCATCCCAGTTCATCCCAGTTCATCCCAGTTCATCCAGGTTCACTCCCAGCAACTCCCAGTCCACTTCCAGTAACTCCCAGTTTATCCCAGTTCATCCCAGTCCATCCCAGTAACTCCCAGTCCATCCCAGTTTACTCCCAGTAACTCCCAGTTCATAACTCCCAGTAACTCCCAGTAACTCCTAGTCCATCCCAGTCCTTCCCAGTCCATCCCAGTCCATCCCAGTTAATCCCAGTAACTCCCAGTTCATCCCAGTCCATCCCAGTTCATCCCAGTCCATCCCAGTTCATCCCAGTCCATCCCAGTCCATCCCAGTTCACTCCCAGTTTGCTCCCAGTTCATCCCAGTCCATCCCAGTAGCTCCCAGTCCATCCCAGTTCATCCCAGTTCACTCCCAGTTCATCCCAGTCCCTCCCAGTATATCCCAGTCCATTCCCAGTCCATCCCAGTCCATCCCAGTTCAGTCCCAGTAACTCCCAGTTCATCCCAGTTCATCCCAGTCCATCCCAGTTCATTCCCAGTCCATCCCAGTCCATCCCAGTCCCTCCCAGTCCATCCCAGTCCATCCCAGTCCATCCCAGTTCCTCCCTTTGACCCAACCCCACCAAAATTTGGGTTCAAATCCCTCAAATTTTAACCAAAATTCTTCAACTTTTGGTTAAAAAAAACCCAAAAATCTCCAAATTTGGGTTGAAAAAAATTCAAATTTCGGTTCAAAACCCCAAAATCACCAAAATCACCCAAAAACCTCCAAATTTTCTCCAAAATCACCCCAAAACCTCCAACTTTTCACTAAAATTGCCAAAAAAACCCAAATTTTCACCAAAATCACCCGAAAATCCCAAATTTTCACCAAAATCACCCCCAAAAATCCAAATTTTCACGAAAATCCCCCAAAACCTCCAAATTTTCACCAAAACCTACAAATTTTCATCAAAACCACCCCAAAATCCCAAATTTTCACCAAAATCACCCCAAAATCCCCAATTTTCACCCAAACCACCCAAAACCTCCAAATTTTCACCAAAACCACCCCAAAATCCCAAATTTTCACCAAAATCACCCCAAACCCCCAAATTTTCACCAAAATCACCCCAAAACCCCCAAATTTTCACCAAAACCCCAAATTTTAACCAAAACCATCCCAAATCCACAAATTTTCAACAAAATCACCCCAAAACCCCAAATTTTCACCAAAATAACCCCAAAACCTCCAAATTTTCACCAAAATACCCCAAAACCTCCAAATTTTCACCAAAATCACAAAAAAAACCCCAAATTTTTCACCAAGATCACTCCAAAAATCCAAATTTTCACCAAAATCACCCCAAACCCCCAAATTTGCACCAAAACCTCCAAATTTTCACCAAAACCACCCCAAACCCCCAAATTTTCACCAAAATCACCCCAAAACCTCCAAATTTCCACCAAAACCTCCAAATTTTCACCAAAATCACCCCAAAAATCCAAATTTTCACCAAAATCATCCAAAAACCTCCAAATTTTCACCAAAATCCCCCAAAATCCCAAATTTTCACCAAAACCCCCAAATTTTCACCAAAATCACCCCAAACACCCAAATTTTCACCAAAATCACCCCAAAACCTCCAAATTTTCACCAAAACGACCCCAAAAATCCAAATTTTCACCAAAATCACCCCAAACCCCCAAATTTTCACCAAAACCTCCAAATTTTCACCAAAATTACCCCAAAACCCCCAGATTTTCACCAAAATCACCAAAAAAAACCCCAAATTTTAACCAAAATCACCCCAAAACCTCCAAATTTTCACCAAAACCTCAAAATTTTCACCAAAATCACCCCAAACCGCCAAATTTTCACTAAAATCACCAAAAAAACCCCAAATTTTCACCAAAACCACCCCAAAACCTTCAAATTTTCACCAAAATCACCCCAAAAATCCGAATTTCCACCAAAATCACCCCAAAATTTCCAAATTTTCACCAAAATCACCCCAAAATCCAAATTTCCACCAAAACCACCCCAAAAATCCAAATTTTCACCAAAATCACCTCAAAACCTCCAAATTTTCACCAAAATTGCCCCAAAATCCCAAATTTTCACCAAAACCTCCAAATTTTCACCAAAATCACCCCAAAACCTCCAAATTTTCACCAAAACCTCCAAATTTTCACCAAAATCACCCCAAAATTTCCAAATTTTCACCAAAACCTTCAAATTTTCACCAAAACCACCCCAAAAAAATCAAAATTTTCACCAAAATCGCCCAAAACCTCCAAATTTTCACCAGAATCACCCCAAAACCTCCAAATTTTCACCAAAACCTCCAAATTTTCACCAAAACACCCCAAAACCTCAAAAGTTTCACAAAACCTCCAAATTTTCACCAAAACCACCCCAAAACCCCCAAATTTTCACCAAAATCACCCCAAAACCTCCAAATTTTAACCAAAATCACCCCAAAACCTCCAAATTTTCACTAAAATCACCTCAAAACCTCAAATTTTCACCAAAATCACCCCAAAACCACCAAATTTTCACTAAAATCACCTCAAACCCCCAAATTTTCACCAAAATCACCCCAAAACCTTCAAATTTTTACGAAAACAACCCCAAACCCTCAAATTTTCACCAAAACCACCCCAAAATCCCAAATTTTCACCAAAATCACCCCAAAACTCCATTTTTTTCACCAAAACCACCCCAAAACCTCCAAATTTTCACCAAAATAATCCCAAAATCCCAAATTTTCATCCAAAACCATCCCAAACCTCCAAATTTTCACCAAAACCACCCCAAAACCTCAAATTTTCACCAAAATCATCCCAAAAATCCAATTTTTCACGAAAATCACCCCAAAAATCCAAATTTTAACCAAAACCTCCAAATTTTCACCAAAATCACCCCAAAATCCCAAATTTTCACCAAAATCACCCCAAAACCTCCAAAATTTCACCAAAATCACTCCAAAAAAATCCAAATTTTCACCAAAATCACCCCAAAACCTCCAAATTTTCACCAAAATCCCCCAAATTTTCACCAAAACCACCCCAAATCCACCAATTTTCAACAAAACCACCCCAAACTCCCAAATTTTAGCCAAAATTGCCCCAAAACCTCCAAAATTTCACCAAAATCACCCCAAAATCTCCAAATTTTAACCAAAATCACCCCAAAACCCCAAATTTTTCACCAAAACCTACAAATTTTGACCAAAATCACCAAAATGTCCAAATTTTCACCAAAACCACCCCAAAATCCCAAATTTTCACCAAGACCACCCCAAAATTCCAAATTTTCACCCAAATCACCCCAAAACTTCCAAATTTTCACCAAAACCTCCAAATTTTGGGTCAAATCCCCCCAATTTTCACCCAAACCCGTCGTAATTTCGGCAAAATCGCCCCCAAAAAACCAAAAAAAATTGGAAAACTCCCCAAATTTTTGGAAAACTCCCCAAATTTTTATTTTCTAATAAAACGAGCGGCGGCCGACGCTCCTCCCCCCAAAATCCCCCAAAATCCTCCAAAATCCCCCAAAATCCTCCAAAATCCCCCAAAATCCTCCAAAATCCTCCAAAATCCCCCAAAATCCTCCCGGCGACGCCGATTTTGCCGAATTCCGTCGTTTTCGGGCGTTTCCGGGTCGGTTCCGAGGTTTCGCCGTCGGTTTTTCGTCGTTTTTTGGTGATTTTGGGTCGGGTCGAGGCGGTTTTGGGTGGGGTCGGAGAAGTTTTGGGTGGGTTTCGCTCGGTTTTGGTGGATTCAAACCAAATTTTGGTGGGTTTTAACCATTTTTGGTGGGTTTTGGTCAATTTTGGTGGTTTTGAGACGTTTCTGGTGGGTTTGGACCAAATTTTGGTGGTTTCAAGACGTTTCTGGTGGATTTGGACCAAATTTTGGTGATTTCAACCAATTTTTGGTGGGTTTAGGTCCATTTTTGGTGGTTTCAAGACGTTTCTGGTGGGTTTGGACCAAATTTTGGTGATTTTGAGACTGTTCCGTTGAGTTTACGCCAATTTTTGGTGGTTTTGAGACGTTTCTGGTGTGTTTTGACCAATTTTTGGTGGTTTTCAACCATTTTTGGTGGGTTTAGGTCCATTTTTGGTGGTTTCAAGACGTTTCCGTTGAGTTTACACCAAATTTTGGTGGTTTCAAGACGTTTCTGGTGGGTTTGGACCAAATTTTGGTGGTTTTAAACCATTTTTGGTGGGTTTAGGTCAATTTTTGGCGGTTTCAAGACGTTTCCATTGGGTTTGGACCAAATTTTGGTGGTTTCGACCAATTTTTGGTGGTTTCAAGATGTTTCCGTTGGGTTTGGACCAAATTTTGGTGGTTTTCAACCATTTTTGGTGGGTTTAGGTCAATTTTTGGTGGTTTCAAGACGTTTCTGTTGAGTTTACGCCAATTTTTGGTGATTTCAAGACGTTTCTGGTGGGTTTGGACCAAATTTTGGTGGTTTTGAGACGTTTCTGGTGGGTTTAGGTCAATTTTTGGTGGTTTCAAGAGTTTTCCGTTGAGTTTACACCAAATTTTGGTGATTTTGAGAATTTCTGTTGAGTTTACGCCAAATTTTGGTGGTTTCAAGAAGTTTCTGGTGGGTTTGGACCAAATTTTGGTGATTTCAACCAATTTTTGGTGGTTTCAAGACTTTTCCATTGAGTTTACGCCAAATTTTGGTGGTTTTGAGATGTTTCTGGTGGGTTTGGACCAAATTTTGATGGTTTCAACCCATTTTTTCCTGGTTTCAACCCACTTTTACCACTTTCAACCCATTTTTTGATGTTTTCAACCCATTTTTTGACAGTTTCAACCCATTTTTACCATTTTCAACCCATTTTTCATGGTTTCAACCCATTTTTTCCTGGTTTCAACCCATTTTTTGATGGTTTCAACCCATTTTTTCCACTTTTAACTCATTTTTTGGGTGGTTTCATCCCATTTTTACCACTTTTAACCCATTTTTTGGTGGTTTCAACCCATTTTTGCCGGTTTTTGATGGTTCCAATCCGATTCCATCCGCTCACCACCAATTTTTGTCTCTTCTCCACCAACTTTCGTCTCTTCTCCACCAATTTTCGTCTTTTCTCCACCAATTTTTGTCTCTTCTCCACCAATTTTTGCCACTTTAAAGCCAATTTTTTAAAGGAAATATTTTTTTGCTTTCACTTCCTTTTCACTACCCCAAACCCACTTTTCACTCTTCCATTTTTTGATGGTTTCAACCCATTTTTTGATGGTTTCAACCCATTTTTACCACTTTCAACCCATTTTTTGATGGTTTCAACCGATTCCAATCCGCTCACCACCAATTTTCGTCTGTCACCGATATTTCTCATTTTTAACCCATTTTTTTGTGGTTTTAACCCATTTTTACCAATTTCAACCCATTTTTTGGACAGTTTCAAACCATTTTAACGTTTTCAATCCATTTTTACCACTTTCAACCCATTTTTTGATGGTTTCAACCCAATTTTACCACTTTTAACCCATTTTTTGGTAGTTTCAACCCATTTTTTGATGGTTTCAACCCATTTTTTCCAGGTTTCAACCCATTTTTACCACTTTTAACCCATTTTTTGATGGTTTCAACCAATTTTTGTAGGTTTAAAGCCATTTTAACCACTTTTAACCCATTTTTTGATGGTTTCAACCCATTTTTTGATGGTTCCAACCCACTTTTACCACTTTTAACCCATTTTTTGATGGTTTCAACCCATTTTTTGATGGTTTTTTAATGGTTTCAACCCATTTTTTGATGGTTTCAACCCATTTTCTCATGGCCTCAACCCATTTTTACCACTTTAAACCCATTTTTTGATGGCTTCAACCCATTTCTACTACTTTTAACCCATTTTTTCATGGCTCCAACCCACTTCTACCACTTCCAACCCATTTTTTGATGGTTTCAACCCATTTCTACCACTTTTAACCCATTTTTGATGGCTTCAACCCACTTTTACCACTTTCAACCCATTTTTTTGGGTGGTTTCATCCCATTTTTGCGACTTCAAAGCCATTTTTGATGGTTTCAACCCATTTTTACCACTTTAAACCCATTTTTTTGGTGGTTTCAACCCATTTTTGATGGTTCCAATCCGATTCCATCTGCTCAACATCAACTTTCGTCTCTTCATGACCAATTTTTGTCTCTTCCCCACCAACTTTCATCTCTTCCAACCCATTTTTTTGGTGATTTCAACCCATTTTTTCCACTTTTAACCCATTTTTTTGGTGGTTTCAACCCATTTCTGCCACTTTAAACCCATTTTTTGCTGCTTTCAACCCACTTTCAACCCATTTTATGATGGTTTCAACCCACTTTTACCACTTTTAACCTATTTTTATCACTTTCAACCCATTTTTTTCTGGTTTCCACCCATTTTTACCACTTTTAACCCATTTTTTTGGTGATTTCAACCCATTTTTGATGGTTCCAATCCGATTCCATCTGCTCAACATCAACTTTCGTCTCTTCATGACCAATTTTTGTCTCTTCCCCACCAACTTTCATCTCTTCCAACCCATTTTTTTGGTGATTTCAACCCATTTTTTCCACTTTTAACCCATTTTTTTGGTGGTTTCAACCCATTTCTGCCACTTTAAACCCATTTTTTGCTGCTTTCAACCCACTTTCAACCCATTTTATGATGGTTTCAACCCACTTTTACCACTTTTAACCTATTTTTATCACTTTCAACCCATTTTTTTCTGGTTTCCACCCATTTTTACCACTTTTAACCCATTTTTTTGGTGATTTCAACCCATTTTTGCCGTTTTTTGATGGTTCCAATCCAATTCCATCCGCTCACCACCAAATTTTGTCCATTTCCGACACCAACAACAACCCAACTCCACCAACAACAACCCAACACCACCAACAACCCAACACCACCACCAACCACCCAACTCCTCCACCACCGCCGCCTCTTTTCTCCTCCCACCCCACCCCAAAAACCAAACCCCTCAAAAAAAGTCACGTTTTATTTTTGGATCTGGAATATAAAAAGCCGCAGGTTGATGTTTTTGGCCGCCAAGAGTTTGTTGCACTCCACGGAATCGACGATGGGCAGCGCCATGTAATCGGTCTCGTTGCTCTCGTTGCTGAAGACGAAGTGGTAGATGACCGGGTTGATCTTGACGTCGTCGTAGGGACCTTCCAGAAGAAGGAAGGAACATTCCATGGGGGAGTTGACTTTGCTCTTGAGGATCAGTTGGAAGCTCAAGGTGCGTTTGCAGGACAGGTTGGGGTTGCGTTCCGAGTCGTTGACGCGCGCCTTCAGAACCCACGTCTGGTTGAGGACCGTCAGCCGCGGCGTCTCGTAGTAAAGGCGCGTGATGAAGTCGTCGGTGCGGTACGGGCGGAATTGCACCTCTGGGGGGAAAAAATTTGGGATGAGAGGTTGGAAAAAGGTCGGAAAAAGGTTGGGATGGGGTGGGAATTGTCACCGAGTTCCTGCGGATTCGTCGTTGGTGGAGTCGTCTACAGAATCTACGGGGATTTGTCGTTATCTTACAGAATTCCCATAAAACATCATCAAATCCTAAAAGGATTTACCAGGATTTGACAAAATTCCCAAAATTATCACCAGATCCCAAATGGGATTCAACAAGATTCCAAAAAATTCTTGGAATTATTATGGGATCCAAAAGGATTCACCATTATCCTATAGAATTCTTGGAATTATCACCGGATCCCAAAAGGATTCACCAGGATTTTACAAAATCCCTGGAATTATAATGGGATCCAAAAGGACTCATTGTTGTCCTACAGAATTCCCAAAATTATCATCAGATCCTAAAAGGATTCACCAGGATCCTACAAAATTCCCAGAATTATCACCACATCCTAAACTGGATTTTCCATGATGCTCCAAAAATGGGATCCCAACCCATCCCAATCCATCCCAATCCCATCCCAGTCCATCCCAGTCCATCCCAGTCCATCCCAGTCCATCCCAGTCCATCCCAGTCCATCCCAGTCCATCCCAGTCCATCCCAGTCCATCCCAGTCCCATCCCAGTCCATCCCAGTCCATCCCAGTCCATCCCAGTCCCACCCAGAGCCCTCAGCCGCGTGATGAAGTCGTCGGTGCGGTACGGGCGGAATTGCACCTCTGGGGGGAAAAAAAAAAGGGGAAAAAAATTTGGGATGAGAGGTTGGAAAAAACCGTCGAGGAACCCAATGAAAACTCCATAAAACCTCAAAAAACCTTCAAAAAACCCCGAGAAACCTTCAGAAAACCACCAGAATTTTGTGGAATTTTGGGAATTTTGTGGAATTTTGGGACTTTTTCTGGATTCCCGTACCGGTGTAGCCGATCTTCTCGAAGCTGAGCAGGCTGAAGATGCTGTTGTAGAGCTGCATCTCCTTTTTCAGAAAACCTTTGGAAAACCATGGAAAACCCTTGGAAAATCCCAAAAAACCTCCAGAAAACAATGGAAAACCCTCAGAGAACCTCCAGGAGACCCCATAAAACCTTCAGAAAACCTCAAAAATCCTTTGGAGAACCCCAAAAAACCTTCTCAAAACCCTCAGAGAACCCCATAAAACCTTTGGAAAACCATGGAAAACCCTCGGAGAACCTCCAGGAGACCTCATAAAACCTTCATAAAACCTCAAAATTCCTTTGGAAAACCTTCAGAAAACCATGGAAAACCCTTGGGGAACCTCCAGAAGACCTCAAAAAACCTTTGGAAAACCTTTGGAAAACCATGGAAAACCCTTGGAGAACCTCCAGGAGACCCCAAAAAACCTTCAGAAAACCTCGACAAACCTTCGGAAAACCTTCAGAAAACCATGGAAAACCCTTGGAGAACCCAAAAAACCTTCACAAAACCCTCAGAGAACCCCACCAAATTTTTGGAAAACCATGGAAAACCCTTAGAGAACCTCCAGGAGACCTCAAAAAACCTTCAAAAAACCTCGAAAAACCTTCAGAAAACCATGGAAAACCCTTGGAGAACCTCCAGGAGACCCCATAAAACCTTCAGAAAACCTTCAAAAAACCTTTGGAAAACCTTCAGAAAACCATGGAAAACCCTTGGAGAACCTCCAGGAGACCCTATAAAACCTTCAGAAAACCTCGGAAATCCTTTGGAAAACCTTCAGAAAACCATCAAAAACCCTTGGAGAACCCAATAAAAACTTCATAAAACCTCGAAAAACCTTCGGAAAATTTCAGAAAACCATGGAAAACCTTTGGAGAACCTCCAGGAGACCTCATAAAACCTTCAGAAAACCTCGACAAACCTTCAAAAAACCTCAAAAAACCTTTGGAAAACCTTCAGAAAACCTCGAAAAACCTTCAGAAAACCATGGAAAACCCTTGGAGGACCTTCAGAAGACCCCATAAAACCTTCAGAAAACCTCGAAAAACCTTTGGAAAACCGTCTGAAAACCATGGAAAACCCTTGGAGAACCTCCAGGAGACCTCAAAAAACCTTCAAAAAACCTCAAAAAACCTTCAGAAAACCATGGAAAACCCTTGAGGAACCCAATAAAAACTTCATAAAACCTCAAAAAACCTTCAAAAAACCCCGAAAAACCTCCAGAAAACCACCAGAATTTGGTGGAATTTTGGGAATTTTGTGGAATTTTGGGAAATTTTTGGGATTGCCGTACCGGTGTAGCCGATCTTCTCGAAGCTGAGCAGGCTGAAGATGCTGTTGTAGAGCTGCATCTCCTTTTCCATAAAACCTTTGGAAAACTATGGAAAACCCTCGGAGAACCTTCAGAAGACCCCATAAAACCTTCATAAAACCATGGAAAACCCTTGGAGAACCTCCAGGAGACCCCATAAAACCTTCAGAAAACCTCAAAAATTCTTTGGAAAACCTTCAGAAAACCATGGAAAACCCTTGGAGAACCTCCAGGAGACCCCATAAAACCTTCAGAAAACCTTGGAAAACCTTCGGAAAACAATGGAAAACCCTTGAGGAACCCAATAAAAACTCCATAAAACCTCAAAATTCCTTTGGAAAACCTTCAGAAAACCATGGAAAACCCTTGGAGAACCCAATAAAAACTCCATAAAACCTCAAAAAACCTTCGGAAAACCTTCAGAAAACCATGGAAAACCCTTGGAGAACCTCCAGGAGACCTCATAAAACCTTCAAAAAACCTTTGGAAAACCTTCAGAAAACCATGGAAAACCCTTGGAGAACCTTCAGGAGACCCCAAAAAACCTCCAGAAAACCTTGAAAATCCTTTGGAAAACCTTCAGAAAACCATGGAAAACCCTTGGAGAACCTCCAGGAGACCCCAAAAAACCTTCAGAAAACTCTTGGAGGATCCCATAAAACCTTTGGAAAATCATGGAAAACCCTTGGAGAACCTCCAGGAGACCTCATAAAACCTTCAAAAAAACTCGACAAACCTTCAGAAAACCATGGAAAACCCTCGGAGAACCTCCAGGAGACCCCATAAAACCTTCAGAAAACCTCGAAAATCCTTCGGAAGACCTTCAGAAAACCATGGAAAACCTTTGGAGAACCTTCAGAAGACCCCATAAAACCTTCAGAAAACCATGGAAAACCCTTGGAGAACCTTCAGGAGACCCCATAAAACCTTCAGAAAACCTCAAAAAACCTTCGGAAAACCATGGAAAACCCTTGGAAAACCCCAAAAAACCTTCAGAAAACCATGAAAAACCCTTGGAGAACCCAAAAAACCTTCAAAAAACCTCCAGATTTTTGTGGAATTTCCATGAATTTTGTGGAATTTTGGGAATTTTGGGAATTTTTCAGGATTCTCGTACCGGTGTAGCCGATCTTCTCGAAGCTGAGCAGGCTGAAGATGCTGTTGTAGAGCTGCATCTCCTTCTTGCGCGTTTGGTCCATCTCGTCCAGGATCTCCATCAGCTCGTTGCCCGTCTTGGTGGGGTGGGAACAGGCGGCCTCGTGCACCGAGAGCTCGTGGAACGGGCCCTGCCAGGGACACCCGATCCGCTTGTACTTGCACTGCGTCACCCTAAGGAAAAAAACGGAATTTCGGGAATTTTTGGGAATTTTTGGGAATTTTCGGGGATATTTTGGGAATATTCTTGGGAGATAAACGGGAAATCTGGGAGAAAAATGGGAAATTTGGGGGAAAAATGGAAAATCAGAGCGGGAAATTTGGGATAAAAATGTGGAAAATGAGTGTGGGAAAATTTGGGATAAAAGTGGAAAATCGGAGTTGGAAATTTGGGAGAGAAATGGAAAATCAAAGTGGGAAATTTGGGATGAAATGGAAAATCGGAGTTGGAAATTTGGGAGAGAAATGGGAAAATCTGGGAGAAAAATGGAAAATCAAGAGTGGGAAATTTGGGATAAAAATGGAAAATCAGGCTGGGAAATTTGGGATAAAAATGGAAAATCTGGGAGAAAAATGGAAAAGCACGACTGGGAAATTTGGGATGAAATGGAAAATCAAGAGTGGGAAATTTGGGATAAAAATGTGGAAAATCAGATTGGAAAATTTGGGATGAATGTGGAAAATCAGAATGGAAATTCAGGAGATAAATAGAAAATTTGGGATGAAAATGGAAAATCAAGAGTGGGAAATTTGGGATGAAATGGAAAATCTAGAGTGGGAAATTTGGGAGAGAAATGGAAAAACCACATTGGAAAATTTGGGATGAAAATGGAAAATCAGAGGGGGAAATTTGGGAGAGAAATGGGAAAATTTGGGAGAAAAATGGAAAATCTGGGATAAAATGGGAAATCAAGACTGGGAAATTTGGGATAAAAATGGAAAATCAAGAGGGAAAATTTAGGATAAATGTGGAAAATCGGCGTCGGAAATTTGGGAGAAAAATGGGAAATCGAAGTGGGAAATTTGGAATAAAAAAGGAAAATCAGAGCAGGAAATTTGGGAGAGAAATGGAAAAATCCGGGAGAGAGAAACCCGGAAAAGCTGAGCGGGAAATTGGGGAGAAAAGTGGAAAATTTGGGGAAATTTGGGGAAATTTGGGGAAATTTGGGAGCTCGGCCTCGTGCACCGAGAGCTCGTGGAACGGGCCCTGCCAGGGACAGCCGAGCCGCTTGTACTGGCACTGCGGCACCCTGAGGAAAACACGGAATTTCCGGAATTTTCGGGGATATTTTGGGAGAGAAACGGAAAATCTGGGAGAAAAATGGGAAATTTGGGGGAAAAATGGAAAATCAGAGGGGGAAATTTGGGATGAAATGGAAAATCTGGAGGAGGAAATGTCGGATAAAAATGGGAAATCGGAGTTGGAAATTTGGGATAAAACTGGAAAATCTAGAGGGGGAAATGTCGGATAAAAATGGAAAAACCAGATTGGAAAATTTGGGATGAATGTGGAAAATCAGAGTGGGAAATTTGGGATAAAAATGGAAAATCAGAGTTGGAAATTTGGGATAAAATGGAAAATCAAAGTGGGAAATTTGGGAGAAAAGGGGAAAATCAGAGCGGGAAATTTGGGAAAGAAATGGGAAAATTTGGGAGAAAAACAGAAAAACCAAGTTGGGAAATTTGGGAGAGAAATGGAAAATCAAGATGGAAAATTTGGGATAAATGTGGAATATCGGCATGGGAAATTTGGGAGAGAAATGGAAAATCAGGAGTGAGAAATTTGGGAGAAAACGGGAAAATCAGGGTGGGAAATTTGGGATAAAAATGGAAAATCTAGAGTGGGAAATTTGGGATGAAACAGAAAATCAAGAGTGGGAAATTTGGGATAAATGTGGAAAATTAGAGTGGGAAATCCAAGAGAGAAAAGGAAAATTTGGGATGAAAAATGGAAAATTGGAAGGGAAAATTTGGGAGAGAAATGGAAAATCAAAGTGGGAAATTTGGGAGAAAAATGGGAAAATTTGGGAGAGAAATGGAAAATCTGGGAGAAAAATGGAAAATCAGAGTGGGAAATTTGGGATAAAAATGGAAAATCAGAGTGGGAAATTTGGGATAAAAATGGAAAATCAGAGGGGGAAATTTGCGAGAGAAAGGGAAAATTTGGGAGAGAGAAACACGGAAAAGCTGAGCGGGAAATTGGGGAGAAAAGTGGGAAATTTGGGGAAATTTGGGAGAAATTTGGGGAAATTTGGGGAAATTTGGGGAAATTTGGGAGCTCGGCCTCGTGCACCGAGAGCTCGTGGAACGGGCCCTGCCAGGGACAGCCGAGCCGCTTGTACTGGCACTGCGGCACCCTAAGGAAAAACACGGAATTTCGGGAATTTTCGGGGATATTTTGGGAATATTCATGGTGTTCTTGGGAGATAAAAATGGAAAATTTGGGAGAAAAATGGGAAATTTGGGAGAAAAATGGAAAATCAGAGTGGGAAATTTGGGATAAAAATGGAAAATCAGGGTGGAAAATTTGGGATGAAATGGAAAAACCAGATTGAAAAATTTGGGATAAAAATGGAAAACCAAAGTCGGAAATTTGGGATAAAAGTGGAAAATCAGAGCGGGAAATTTGGGATAAAAAGGGAAAATCAGGGTGGGAAAATTTGGGATAAAAATGGAAAATCAGGGTGGGAAAATTTGGGATAAAAATGGAAAATCGGAGCGGGAAATTTGGGAGAGAAATGAGAAAATTTGGGAGAAAAATGGAAAATCAGAGTGGGAAATTTGGGATGAAATGAAAAATCGGAATTGGAAATTTGGGAGAGAAATGGAAAATCAAAGTGGGAAATTTGGGATAAAAACGGGAAAATCAGAGTGGGAATTCAGGAGAGAAAGGGAAAAATTGGGATGAAATGGAAAATCAAGACTGGGAAATTTGGGATAAAAATGGAAAATCAAAGTGGGAATTTAGGAGAGAAATGGAAAATCAGGGTGGGAAATTTGGGAAAAACATGGAAAATCAAGAGTGGGAAATTTGGGAGAAAAAGGGAAAATCTGGGATGAATACGGAAAATTGGCGTGGGAAATTTGGGAGAGAAATGGAAAACCAAAGTTGGAAATTTGGGATAAAAGTAGAAAATCGGAGTTGGAAATTTGGGAGAGAAAAGGAAAATCTGGGAGAAAAATGGAAAATCCAGACTGGGAAATTTGGGATAAAAATGGAAAACCAAAGTCGGAAATTTGGGATGAATGTGGAAAATCGGAGTGGGAAATTTGGGAGAAAAATGGAAAATCAGGAACAGAGAAACACAGAAAAGCTGAGCGGGAAATTGGGGAGAAAAGTGGAAAATTTGGGGAAATTTGGGGAAATTTGGGGAAATTTGGGGAAATTTGGGAGCTCGGCCTCGTGCACCGAGAGCTCGTGGAACGGGCCCTGCCAGGGGCAGCCGAGCCGCTTGTACTGGCACTGCGGCACCCTAAGGAAACACGGAATTTCCGGAATTTTCGGGAATTTTCGGGAATTTTCGGGGATATTTTGGGGATATTCACGGTGTTCTTGGGAGAGAAATGGAAAATCTGGGAGAAAAATGGGAAATTTGGGAGAAAAATGGAAAATCAAGAGTGGGAAATTTGGGATAAAAATGGAAAATCGGAGTGGGAAATTTGGGATAAAAATGGAAAATCAGAGTGGGAAATTTGGGATAAAAATGGAAAATCGGAGTTGGAAATTTGGGAGATAAATAGAAAAATTGGGATGAAATGGAAAATCAGAGGGGAAATTTGGGATGAATGTGGAAAATCAGAGTGGAAAATTTGGGATGAAAGTGGAAAATCAGAGTGGGAAATTTGGGATGAAATGGAAAAACCAGATTGGAAAATTTGGGATGAATGTGGAAAATCAAGAGTGGAAAATTCGGGAGAGAAATGGAAAATCAGAGTGGGAAATTTGGGATAAAAATGGAAAATCAGAGTGGGAAAATTTAGGATAAAAATGGAAAATCAGAGTGGGAAATTTGGGAGAGAAATGGAAAATCTAGAGTGGGAAATTTGGGATAAATATGGAAAATCAGAGTGGAAATTCAGGAGAGAAAGGGAAAATCTGGGAGAAAAATGGAAAATCTGGGAGAAAAATGGAAAATCGAAGTAGGAAATTTGGGATAAAAATGGAAAAACCAGATTGGAAAATTTGGGATGAATGTGGAAAATCGGAGGGGGAAATTTGGGAGAGAAATGGGAAAATTTGGGAGAAAAATGGGAAATATGGGAGAAAAATGGAAAATATCGGAGAAAATTGGGAAATTTGGGAGAAAAATGGAAAATCTGGGAGAAAAGTGGGAAATTTGGGACAAAAATGGGAAATATGGGAGAAAAATGGAAAATCGAAGTGGGACATTTGGGATAAAAATGGAAAATCGGAGTTGGAAATTTGGGAGAGAAATGGGAAAATTTGGGAGAGAAATGGGAAATTTGGGAGAAAAATGGAAAATCGAAGTGGGAAATTTGGGAGAAAATGGGAAAATCAGAGTGGTAAATTTGGGATAAAAATGGAAAATCCAGAGGGGGAAATTTGGGATAAAAACGGAAAATCAGGGTGGGAAATTTGGGAGAGAAATGGGAAAATTTGGGAGAAAAACAGAAAAACCAAGTTGGGAAATTTGGGAGAGAAATGGAAAATCAGAGTGGAAAATTTGGGATGAAATGGAAAATCGGAGGGGGAAATTTGGGAAAGAAATGGAAAAGTTGGGACAAAAATGGAAAATCAGAGTGGGAAATTTGGGAAAAAATGGAAAATTTGGAGTGGGAAATTTGGGATAAAAATGGAAAATCAGAGTGGGAAATTTGGGATAAAAATGGAAATGGAGTTGGAAATTTGGGAGAGAAATGGGAAAATTTGGGAGAAAAATGGAAAATTTGGGATAAAAATGGAAAATCAGGGTGGGAAATTTGGGATAAAAATGGAAAAAACAGATTGGAAAATTTGGGATGAATGTGGAAAATCAGAATGGAAAATTTGGGATGAAATGGAAAATCAGAGTGGAAAATTCGGGAGAGAAATGGAAAATCAAGAGGGAAAATTTGGGATAAATGTGGAAAATCAGAGTGGGAATTCAGGAGAGAAATGGAACAATTTGGGAGAAAATGGAAAATCGGAGGAGAAAATTTGGGAGAGAAATGGAAAATTGAAATGGAAAATTTGGGGAAAGAATTGGAAAATCAGATTGGGAAATTTGGGATAAAAATGGAAAATAGGAGTTGGAAATTTGGAGAGAAATGGGAAAATTTGGGAGAAAAACAGAAAAACCAGGCTGGGAAATTTGGGAGAGAAATGAGAAAATCTGGGAGAAAAATGGAAAATCAAGAGTGGGAAATTTGGGATGAAATGGAAAATCAGAGCGGGAAATTTGGGATAAAAATGGAAAATCAGAGTTGGAAATTTGGGATGAATGTGGAAAATCAGAATGGAAATTCGGGAGATAAATAGAAAAATTGGGATGAAAATGGAAAATCAAGACTGGGAAATTTGGGATAAAAATGGAAAATCAGAGCGGGAAATTTGGGATAAAAATGGAAAATCAAGAGAGAAAATTTGGGATAAAAGTGGAAAATCAGAGGGGGAAATTTGGGATAAAAATGGAAAATCGGAGTTGGAAATTTGGGAGAGAAATGGGAAAATTTGGGAGAGAAATGGAAAATCAGAGTTGGAAATTTGGGAGAGAAATGGAAAATCAGAGTTGGAAATTTGGGATAAAAATGGAAAATCAGAGTGGGAAATTTGGGATGAAATGGAAAATCAGAGTGGGAAATTTGGGATAAAAATGGAAAATCAGAGCGGGAAATTTGGGAGAGAAATGGAAAATCGGAGTTGGAAATTTGGGAGAGAAATGTGAAAATTTGGGAGAGAAATGGAAAATCTGGGAGAAAAATGGAAAATCAAAGTGGGAAATTCAGGATAAAAACGGAAAACCAGAGTACAAAATCCAAAAAAATCCCCCAAAAATTCCTGAAATTCCTGACCTGTCCTGGCACTCCTCCTTCTGGTGCTGCTCCAAGGAACATCTCAAGAACTTTTAGGTGGGAAACCATCCCAAAACCCCCAAAATCCACCCTAAAAATCCCTAAAAAATACTAAAAAAAAATCCCCAAAAAAAATCCCAAAAAATCCCAAAAAAATCCCCAAAAAATCCCAAAAACCCATTCTCCATGTCTCATCTATCCTCAAACTCTCTTTGGTGGCGCTCCAAGGAACATCTCAAGAACTTTAAGGTGGGAAACCATCAAGAAACCACCAAAAACCTCCCCAAAACTACCAAAAAAACCCCAAAAATCACCAAAAATCCCCAAAAAATTCCCGAAATTCCCGACCTCTCCTGGCACTCCTCCTTCTGGTGGCGCTCGAGCAGGGAGCGGGGAACTGGTGATGCTCCAAGGAACATCTCAAGAACTTTTAGGTGAGGAACCATCCCAAAACCACCAAAAATCCCTAAAAAATACCGAAAAATCCCAAAAAAAACCCAAAAAATTCCAAAAAAGTCCCTTGTCAATCCCTCACCATCCTCACGCTCCTTCTGGTGGCGCTCCAAGGAACATCTCAAGAACTTTAAGGTGGGAAACCATCAAGAAACCGCCAAAATCAACCCCAAAACCACCAAAAAACCACCAAAAATCACAAAAAAACTCCAAAATTTCCCCAAAAATCCCCAAAAAATCCCCAAAAAATTCCCGAAATTCCCGACCTGTCCTGGCACTCCTCCTTCTGGTGGCACTCGAGCAGGGAGCGGGGAACTGGTGCTGCTCTAAGGAACATCTCAAGAACTTTTAGGTGGGAAACCATCAAGAAACCACCAAAAATCTCCCCAAAACCACAAAAAATCCCAAAAAATCCCAAAAAAATTCCCAAAAAATTCCCGGCGTGTCCTAACACTTTCTCTGGTGCTGCTCCAAGGAACATCTCAAGAACTTTAAGGTGGGAAACCATCAAGAAACCACCAAAAACCTCCCCAAAAACACCAAAAAATCACCAAAAATCACCACAAAACTCCAAAATTTCCCTGAAAATCCCCAAAAATCCCCAAAAAATTCCCAAAAAATTCCCGAAATTCCCGACCTGTCCTGGCACTCCTCCTTCTGGTGGCGCTCGAGCAGGGAGCGGGGGAACTTGTGATGCTCCAAGGAACATCTCAAGAACTTTTAGGTGGGAAACCATCCCGAAACCACCTAAAACCACCCCAAAACCACCAAAAAACCACCAAAAATCACCACAAATCCCCAAAAATTCCCCAAAAAATTCCCGAAATTTCCCGACCTGTCCTGGCACTCCTCCTTCGGGTGGCGCTCGAGCAGGGAGTGGGGAACTGGTGATGCTCCAAGGAACATCTCAAGAACTTTTAGGTGAGGAACCATCAAGAAACCACCAAAAACCCCTAAAAAACACCAAAAAATCCCCAAAAAACTCCAAAAAATTCCCTTGTCTATCCCTCACCATCCTCATGCTCCTTCTGGTGGCGCTCCAAGGAACATCTCAAGAACTTTTAGGTGAGGAACCATCAAGAAACTGCCAAAAACAGCCCCAAAACCACCAAAAAAACCCCAAAAATCACCACAAATCCCCAAAAAATCCCCAAAAAATTCCCAAAATTCCCGACCTGTCCTGGCACTCCTCCTTCTGGTGGCGCTCGAGCAGGGAGCGGGGGAACTGATGATGCTCCAAGGAACATCTCAAGAACTTTTAGATGGGAAACCATCAAGAAACCGCCAAAAACCTCCCCAAAACCACCAAAAATCCCAAAAAATCCCAAAAAAATCCCCAAAAAAATCCCCAAAAAATCGCAAAAATCATTCTCCATGTCTCATCGATCCTCAAACCCTCTTTGCTGGTGCTCCAAGGAACATCTCAAGAACTTTAAGGTGGGAAACCATCCAAAAACCACCAAAAACCACCAAAAATCAGCACAAAACTCCAAAATTTCCCTGAAAATCCCCAAAAAATTCCCAAAAAATTCCCGAAATTCCCGACCTGTCCTGGCACTCCTCCTTCTGGTGGCGCTCGAGCAGGGAGTGGGGGAACTGGTGCTGCTCCAAGGAACATCTCAAGAACTTTTAGGTGGGAAACCACCCAAAACCACCAAAAATCCCTAAAAAATACCAAAAAATCCCCAAAAAACTCCAAAAAATTCCCTTGTCAATCCCTGACCATCCTCACGCTCCTTCTGGTGGCGCTCCAAGGAACATCTCAAGAACTTTTAGGTGGGAAACCATCAAGAAACCACCAAAAACCTCCCCAAAACCACCAAAAAAACACAGAAAAATCCCCAAAAATCCCAAAAAATCCCTAAAAAATTCCCGACCTAACACTTTCTCTGGTGCTGCTCCAAGGAACATCTCAAGAACTTTAAGGTAGGAAACCATCTAAAAACCACCAAAAATCCCTAAAAAATACCGAAAAATCCCAAAAAAACCCCAAAAAATTCCCAAAAAGTCCCTTGTCAATCCCTCACCATCCTCACGCTCCTTCTGGTGGCACTCCAAGGAACATCTCAAGAACTTTAAGGTAGGAAACCATCCCGAAACCACCAAAAACCTCCCCAAAACTACCAAAAAAACCCAGAAAAATCCCTAAAAATCACCAAAAATCACCACAAATCCCCAAAAATTCCCAAAAATATTCCCAAAAATTCCCGACCTGTCCTGGCACTCCTCCTTCTGGTGGCGCTCGAGCAGGGAGCGGGGAACTGGTGATGCTCCAAGGAACATCTCAAGAACTTTAAGGTGGGAAACCATCAAGAAACCACCAAAATCAACCCCAAAACCACCAAAAAAACCCCAAAAATCGCCACAAAACTTCAAAATTTTCTCGAAAATCCACAAAAATTACCAAAAAATTCCCAACCTGTCCTGGCACTCCTCCTTCTGGTGTCGCTCGAGCAGGGAGCGGGGAACTGGTGATGCTCCAAGGAACATCTCAAGAACTTTAAGGTGGGAAACCATCCCAAAACCACCTAAAACCTCCCCAAAACCACCAAAAAACCACCAAAAATCACCAAAAATCCCCAAAAATTCCCAAAAAAATTCCCGAAATTCCCGACCTGTCCTGGCACTCCTCCTTCTGGTGCCGCTCGAGCAGGGAGCGGGGGAACTGGCGGGCGCAGAAGCCGCACTCGGCCGGCAGCTCGCTGACCGCCTTCTCCACGGCCAGGTTGCGGCAGCAGAGGCTCTTGGAGATCTCGCAGCGGCAGTTGGGGCAGGTGGCCTGCTCCTCCTTCAGCCGCGAGTCGGCCAGCAGGTGGATGAAGCAGCCCGCGCACATCAGGTGCCCGTTGGTGCACTGGGAATTCCAAAAAAAATTGGAAATTTTTGAAGATTTTTAGGAATTTTTAAGAATTTTTCGCAATGTGATCTTGATGGACTGTGTTGTTGCAGTAGGAGAAGGGAAACTGAGGCACGGGGCGGTCACTTGATTCCCCATTGGTTCCGCATCTCCCATTGTAATTCCCCACTCATTCCCAATTTCCCATTGGAATTTCCCATTGATTCCCCATTGATTCCCAATTTCCCATTGATTCCCCATTGGATTCCCCATTGATTCCCAATTTCCCATTGGAATTCCCCATTGATTCCCAATTTCCCATTGGAATTCCCCATTGGAATTTCCCATTGATTCCCAATTTCCCATTGATTCCCTATTGGAATTTCCCATTGGAGTCTCCCATTGGAATTTCCCATTGATTCCTAATTCCCATTGGAATTTCCCATTGATTCATAATTCTCCATTGGAATTTCCCATTGGAATTTCCCATTGATTCCCAATCTCCCATTGGAATTTCCCATTGATTCCCAATTTCCCATTGATTCCCCATTGGAATTTCCCATTGATTCCCAATTTCCCATTGGAATTTCCCATTGATTCCCAATTTCCCATTGGAATTTCCCATTGATTCCCCATTGATTCCCCATTGCAATTCCCCATTGGAATTTCCCATTAATTCCCAATTCCCCACTGACATTCCCCATTGATCCCCGTTGATTCCCATGGATCCCCATCCATTCCCATTTCCAGCAGGTGGATGAAGCAGCCCGCGCACATCAGGTGCCCGTTGGTGCACTGGCAATTCCAAAAAAAACCGGGAATTTTTAGGGATTTTTGGGAATTTTTACCAATTTTTAGCGATGATGGAATGTGTTGTTGGGGTACGAGAAGGGAAACTGAGGCACGGGGCGGTCATTTGATTCCCATTGGTTCCGCATCTCCCACTGGAATTCCCCATTGATTCCCCATTGGAATTTCCCATTGATTCCCAATTCTCCATCGGAATTTCCCATTGATTCCCCATTGATTCCCAATTTCCCATTGGAATTCCCCATTGATTCCCAATTTCCCATTGGAATTTCCCATTGGAATTCCCCATTGACTCCAAATTTCCCATTTGAATTCCCCATTGATTCCCCATTGGAATTTCCCATTGATTCCCCATTGATTCCCAATTCCCCATTGGAATTTCCCATTGATTCTCCATTGATTCCCAATTTCCCATTGGAATTCCTTATTGATTCCAAATTCCCCATTGGAATTTCCCATTGGAATTTCCTATTGATTCCCCATTGGTAATTCCCCATTGATTCCCAATTTCCCATTGGAATTCCCCATTGATTCCCTATTGATTCCCAATTTCCCATTGGAATTTCCCATTGATTCCCAATTTCCCATTGATTCCCCATTGATTCCCAATTTCCCATTGGAATTCCCCATTGATTCCCAATTTCCCATTGGAATTCCCCATCGATTCCCCATTTCCCATTGATTCCCCATTGGAATTTCCCATTAATTCCTAATTCTCCATTGGAATTCCCCATTGATTCCCAATTTCCCATTGGAATTCCCCGTTAATTCCCAATTCCCCACTGATATTCCCCATTGATCCCCATTGATCCCCATGGATCCCCATCCATTCCCATTTCCCAGCAGGTGGATGAAGCAGCCCGCGCACATCAGGTGCCCGTTGGTGCACTGGGAATTCCAAAAAAAATCCGGAATTTTTAGGGATTTTTAGGGATTTTTCGCAATTTAATGCTAAAGGAATGGGTTGTTGCAGTAGGAGAAGGGAAACTGAGGCACGGGGCGGTCATTTAATTCCCCATTGGTTCCACATCTCCCACTGGACCTCACTACTCATTCCCAATTTCCCATTGGAATTTCCCATTGATTCCCAATTTCCCATTGGAATTCCCCATTGGAATTCCCCATTGATTCCCAATTTCCCATTGGAATTTCCCATTGATTCCCCATTGATTCCAAATTTCCCATTGGAATTCCCCCTTGGAATTCCTTATTGGAATTTCCCATTGATTCCTAATTCTCCATTGGAATTTCCCATAGATTCCCCATTGATTCCCAATTTCCCATTGGAATTTCCCATTGGAATTCCCCATTGATTCCCAGTTTCCCATTGGAATTCCCCATTGATTCTCCATTGATTCCCAATTTCCCATTGGAATTCCCCATTGATTCTCCATTGATTCCCAATTTCCCATTGGAATTTCCCATTGGAATTCCCCATTGATTTCCCATTTCCCATTGATCCCCATTGATTCCACATTGGAATTCCCCATTGATTCTCCATTGATTCCCAATTTCCCATTGGAATTCCCCATTGATTCTCCATTGATTCCCAATTTCCCATTGGAATTTCCCATTGGAATTTCCCATTGATTCCAAATTTCCCATTTGAATTCCCCATTGATTCCCCACTGGAATTACCCATTTATTCCTAATTCTCCATCGGAATTTCCCATTGATTCCCAATTTCCCATTGGAATTTCCCATTGATTCTAAATTTCCCATTGGAATTCCCCATTCATTCCCCATTGATTCCCAATTCCCCATTGGAATTCCCCATTGCAATTCCCCATTAGAATTTCCCATTGATTCCTAATTCTCCATTGGAATTTCCCACTGATTCCTAATTCTCCATTGGAATTCCCCATCGATTCCTCATTTCCCATTGATCCCCATTGACTCCACATTGGAATTCCCCATTGATTCTCCATTGATTCCCAATTTCCCATTGGAATTCCCCATTGATTCCCAATTTCCCATTGGAATTCCCCATTGGAAATTCCCATTGGCATTTCCCATTGATTTCCAATTTTCCACAGGAATTTCTCATTGGAATTCCCCATTGAATCCCCATTTCCCTTTGATCCCCATTGATTCCCCATTGATTCCCAATTTCCCATTGGAATTTCCCATTGCAATTCCCCATTGCAATTCCCCATTGGAATTTCCCATTGATTCCCAATTCCCCATTGATTCTCCATGGATTTCCAATTCCCCAGTGATTCCCCATTGATTCCAAATTCCCCATTGGAATTCCCCATCGAAATTCCCCATTGATTCCCAATTTCCCATTGGAATTTCCCATTGGAATTCCCCATTGGAATTCCCCATTGATTCCCAATTTCCCATTGATTCCCCATTGGAATTTCCCATTGATTCCTATTTCTCCATTGGAATTTTCCATTGATTCCCCATTGATTCCCAATTTCCCATTGATTCCCCATTGGAATTTGGCACTGATTCCCAATTTCCCATTGGAATTCCCCATTGATTCCAAATTTCCCATTGGAATTCCCCAGTGATTCCCCATTGATTCCAAATTCCCCATTGGAATTTCCCAGTGGTATTTCCCATTGATTTCCAATTTCCCACTGGAATTTCCCATTGGAATTTCCCATTGGCATTTCCCATTGATTTCCAATTTCCCGTTGGAATTTCCCATTGATTCCCCATTGATTCCCAATTTCCCATTGGAATTTCCCATTGATTCCCCATTGATTCCCAATTTCCCATTGATCCCCATTGAACCCCCTTTATTCCCCACTGATTCCCCATTTCCCACTGGAATTTCCCATTGGAATTCCCCATTGATTCCCAATTTCCCATTGGAATTCCCCATTGATTCGCCATTGGAATTTCCCATTGGAATTTCCCATTGATTCCAAATTTCCCATTGGAATTTCCCATTGGAATTTCCCATTGGAATTTCCCATTGATTCCCAATTGGAATTCCCCATTGATTCCCCATTGATCCCTACTGGCATTTCCCATTGGAATTCCCCATTAATTTCCGATTTCCCATTGATCTCCATTAATTCCCAATTCCACATTGATCTCCATTGGAATTCCTCATTAATTCCCCATTGATTCCAAATTTCCCAATGATCGCCATTGCTTCCCAATTTCCCATTGATCCCCATTGATTCCGAATTTCCCATTGATCCCCAATTCCTCTCTGATCCCCAATTTCCCATTGATCCCCTTTGATGCCCAATTCCCATTGATCTCCACTAATTCCCAATTCCACATTGATCTCCATTGGAATTCCTCATCAATTCCCCATTGATTCCAAATTTCCCATTGATTTCCCATTGATCCCCATTGATCCCCAATTCCTGTTTGATGCCAAATTTCCCATTGATCCCCACTGATCCCCAATTTCCCATTGATCCCCATTGATTCCCAATTCCCATTGATCCCCATTGATTCCAAATTTCCCATTGATCCCCAATTCCTCTCTGATCCCCAATTTCCCATTGATCCCCACTAATTCCCAATTCCACATTGATCTCCATTGGAATTCCTCATCAATTCCCCATTGATTCCAAATTTCCCATTGATCCCCATTGATTCCCAATTCCCATTGATCCCCAATTCCCATCGATCCCCATTGATTCCCAATTCCCATTGATCCCAAATTCCCCATTGATCCCAAATTCCCTATTGATTCCCATTGATCCCCAATTTCCCATTGATCCCCATTTCCCATTGATCCCCATTGATCCCCATTGATCCCCAATTTCCCATTGATCCCCATTTCCCATTGATCCCCACTGATCCCCATTGATCCCAAATTTCCCATTGATCCCCATTGATCCCAATTGATTCCAAATTTCCCATTGATCCCCACTGATCCCAAATTTCCCATTGATCCCAAATTTCCCATTGATTCCCATTGATTCCCAATTATCATCGATCCCCATTGATCCCCATTGATTCCTAATTTCCCATTGGAATTTCCCATTGATTCCCAATTTCCCAATGGAATTGCCATTGATTCCCCATTGGAATTTCCCATTGGAATTTCCCATTGATTCCCAATTTCCCATTGGAATTTCCCATTGATTCCCAATTTCCCATTGGAATTTCCCATTGATTCCCCATTGATTCCCAATTTCCCATTGGAATTCCCATTGATTCCCCATTGGAATTTCCCATTGGAATTTCCCATTGGAATTTCCCATTGATTCCAAAATCCCCATTGGATTTTCCCATTGATTCCTAATTCTTCCATTGGAATTCCCCATTGATTCCCAATTCCCCATTGGAATTCCCCATTAGAATTCCCCATTGATTCCCAATTTCCCATTTGAATTCCCCCCTGGAACTTCCCATTGGAATTTCCCATTGATTCCTAATTCTCCCATTGGAATTTCCCATTGGAATTCCCCATTGATTCCCAATTTCCCATTGGAATTCCCCATTGATTCCCAATTCCCATTGATCCCCATTAATTCCCCATTGATTCCCCTTTGATGCCCAATTCCCATTGATCCCCATTAATTCCCAATTCCACATTGATCCCCAATTCCCCATTGATCCCAAATTTCCCATTGATCCCCACTGATGCCCAATTCCCATTGATCCCAAATAATTCCCAATTCCACATTGATCTCCATTGGAATTCCTCATTAATTCCCCATTGATTCCAAATTTCCCAATGATCGCCATTGCTTCCCAATTTCCCATTGATCCCCATTGATTCCCAATTCCCATTGATCCCCAATTCCCCATTGATCCCCTCTGATCCCCAATTCCCTATTGATTTTCCATTGATCCCCCTTGATTCCAAATTTCCCATTGATTCCCAATTTCCCATTGATCCCCAATTCCTCTCTGATCCCAAATTTCCCATTGATCCCCATTGATCCCCAATTGCCATTGATCCCCATTGATTCCAAATTTCCCATTGATCCCCATTGATCCCCAAATTTCCCATTGATCCCCATTGATTCCCAATTCCCATTGATCCCCATTGATTTCCATTGATCCCAGGCTGGCATCAGATCTGGGATTGAATTAATCCCAGGATTTAATTAAAATCTGCTTTTAATTAAGTCTGTGTTTAATTAAAATCAGGATTTAATTAAGTCTGTGTTAATTATTTACAGGATTTAAATAAAATCAGGATTTAATTAAGTCTGTCTTTAACTAATCCCAGGATTTAGTTAAAATTGAGATTTAATTAAATCTGGGTTTAATTAATCCCAGGATTTAATTAATCCTGGGATTTAATTCAATCTAGCTTTAATTAATGTCATGGTGGGATTAAATCCATTAATTAATCCAGGGATTAATTAATTCTGGAATCTCATTAATCCCAGGTTAAATGATCTCCTGGATTTAATTTAATCCTGGCATTAATTAACCCCAGAATTAATTAAATCCCATGTTTAATTAATCCCAGAATTAATTAAATCCCTGGTTTAATTAATCCCTGGATTTAATTCCATCCTAGGATTAATTAACCTCAGAATTAATTAAATCCTGTCTTTAACAAGTTCCAGAATAAATTAATCAATGCCTAGATTAATCAGTCAATTAATCAAATAATTGGTTCCCATCCTGGAATTAATTAATGCTCGTTTAAATTAATGTCAGAATTAATTAATCCCGATTTGAATAAATCCTAAAATTAATTATCAAATCCCAGAACTAATCAATCAATTCTTGAGTTAATTCATTAATCCCTGAATTGATTAATCTCAGAATTCATTAATAAACCCCATAGCTCATTAATCAATCCCAGGATTAATTAATCCACGCATAATTAATCAATTAATCAATTAATTAGTATCTAAATTAACCAAACAATTTGATCCCATCCTAGGATTAATTAATCCCATTAAAAATAAATTGTGGAATTAATTAATCAATGCCTGGAATAATTAATCACTCAATTAATCAATTAATTGGCTCCAGTCCTGCACTTAATTGCAGTTTTAATTAATCCCAGAATTAATCAATAAATTACAGAACTAATAATCCATCCCTGAAATAATAAACTGATTAATTAATCAATCAATTAATCAGTTAATTTGATCCCATTTTGGGATTATTAATTAATTAATTAATTAAATCCCAACTTTAATTAACTGCAGAATTAACAAATCCCAGTTTTAATTAAATTAAATTAATTAATTAACAACTCCCAGAGCTAACTAATCAATCCCTGAACCAATCAATCAATTAATTGGATCTTGATTTGGGATTAATTAATCTCATATTTAATTAACCCAGGATTAATCAACAAACCCCAGCTTTAATTAATTTAATTAATTTAATTAATTTAATTAATTAATGAACACCCCAGACCTAACTAATCAATCCCTGAATCAACCAACCAATTAATTAATTAATTAACTGGATCCCAATTTGGGATTAATTAACACCAGCTGTAATTAATCCCAGCATTAATTAAGAAATCCCAGTTTTATTTTAATTAATTTAATTAATTAATTAACAAACCCCAGAGCTAACTAATCAATCCCTGAACCAATCATTTAATCAATTAATCACTTAACCAGATCCCAATTTGAGATTCGTTAATCCAAACCTTAATTAATCCCAGGATTAATTAACAAATCCCAGTTTTAATTAATTTAATTTCCTTAATTACTTTATTTAATTAAATTAATTAATTAACGAATCCCAGAGCTAACTAATCAATCCTTGAACTAATCATTTAATCAATTAATCAATTAATTGGATCCCAATTTGGAATTAATTATTCCCATCTTTAATTAAACCCAGGATTAATTAACAAATCCCAGCTTTAATTTAATTACACTAACTAATTTAACTAATTAACAAACCCCAGAGCTAACTAATCAATCCCTAAACCAATCAATCAATTAATCAGATCCCAATTCGCGATTAATTAATCCCAGCATTAACTAACAGATCCCAGCTTTAATTTAATTAATTCAATTAATTCAATTAATTCAATTAATTTAATTAATTTAATTTAATGAATTAGTTTAATTAATTTAATTAAATTAATTAAATTAATAAAATTAATTAAATTAATTAATTAAATTAATTAAATTTCTTGACTAACACACCCCAGACCCAACTAATCAATCCCCGAACCAACCAACCAACCAACCAATCAATTGATTAATTGGCTCCGTTATTAATTAATCCCCAATTAACTCCTCCAGCCTCGTCTTGGTGGCCCCTGGGACAATTTGGTGGCCCTGAGGGGACTTTGGTGGCCCCTGGGGGGACTTTGGTGGCCCCTGAGGGGACTTTGGTGGCCCTGAGGGGACTTTGGTGGCCCCTGAGGGGACTTTGGTGGCCCTGAGGGGACTTTGGTGGCCCCAAAAGGGACTTTGGTGGCCCCTGAGGGGACTTTGGTGGCCCCAAAAGGGACTTTGGTGGCCCCTGAGGGGACTTTGGTGGCCCCTGAGGGGACTTTGGTGGCCCTGAGGGGACTTTGGTGGCCCCTGAGGGGACTTTGGTGGCCCTGAGGGGACTTTGGTGGCCCTGAAGGGACAATTTGGTGGCCCTGAGGGGACTTTGGTGGCCCTGAAGGACTTTGGTGGCCCCAAAAGGGACTTTGGTGGCCCAGGAGGGTGACAGGGCCACCAAAGGGTGACAGGGCCACCAAAGGGTGACATGGCCACCAGGGGGGTGTGGCAGTGCCACCTCAGCCCTGTCCCCATGTCCCCAAGGGGTATCTGAATGCCACCACCACTGTCCCCATGTCCCCAAGGGGTATCTGAATGCCACCACCACTGTCCCCATGTCCCCAAGGGGGGTGTCCCTGTCCCTTGAAGATGTCCTGGTGCCACCACTGCTGTCCCCATGTCCCCAAATCCCTGTCCCATGTCCCCAAGGGGTGTGTCCTGGTGCCACCACCACCTGTCCCCATGTCCCCACACCCCCAAATCCCTGTCCCCATGTCCCCAAATCCCTGTCCCCATGTCCCCAGTCCCTGTCCCCATGTCCCAGTGCCACCTCAGGCCTGTCCCCATGTCCCCAAATCCCTGTCTCCATGTCCCCATGTCCCCAAATCCCTGTCCCCATGTCCCCAAATCCCTGTCCCCATGTCCCCAAATCCCTGTCCCCATGTCCCCAGTCCCTGTCCCCATGTCCCAGTGCCACCTCAGGCCTGTCCCCATGTCCCCAAATCCCTGTCCCCATGTCCCAGTGCCACCTCAGGCCTGTCCCCATGTCCCCAAGGGGGGTGTCCCTGTCCCCTGAAGATGTCCTGGTGCCACCTGAGGATGTCCCTGTGCCACCACTGCTGTCCCCATGTCCCCAAATCCCTGTCCCCATGTCCCCACAGGGGTGTCCCAGTGCCACCACCACTGTCCCCATGTCCCCAAATCACTGTCCCCATGTCCAAATGCCACCACCACTGTCCCCATGTCCCCAAATCCTGTCCCCATGTCCCTACAGACGTGTCCCGGTGCCACCACCACCTGTCCCCATGTCCCCAAATCCCTGTCCCCATGTCCCCAAACCCCCAAATCTCTGTCCCCAAATCCCTGTCCCATGTCCTGGTGCCACCACAGCACTGTCCCCGTGTCACCAAACCCCTGTCCCATGTCCCCAATCCCTGTCCCATGTCCCCAAATCCCTGTCCCATGTCCTGGTGCCACCACCGCTGTCCCCGTGTCACCAAACCCCTGTCCCATGTCCCCAATCCCTGTCCCATGTCCCCAAATCCCTGTCCCATGTCCCCAAATCCCCATCACATGTCCCCAAATCCCTGTCCCCATGTCCCCAAATCCCTGTCCCATGTCCCCATGTCCCCAAATCCCTGTCCCCATGTCCCCAAATCCCTGTCCCATGTCCCCATGTCCCCAATCCCTGTCCCCATGTCCCCAAATCCCTGTCCCCATGTCCCAGTGCCACCACCGCCTGTCCCCATGTCCCCAAGGGGGGTGCCCCTGTCCCCTGAAGATGTCCTGGTGCCACCTGAGGATGTCCCTGTGCCACCACTGCTGTCCCCATGTCCCCATGTCCTCATGTCCCCATGTCCCCAATCCCTGTCCCCATGTCCCCACAGGCGTGTCCTGGTGCCACCACCACTGTCCCCATGTCCCCAAATCCCCAAACCCCCGTCCCCATGTCCCCAAGGGGGGTGTCCCAGTGCCACCACCACTGTCCCCCTGTCCCCATGTCCCCAAATCTCTGTCCCCATGTCCCCAAGGGGGATGTCCCAGTGCCACCACCCCCTGTCCCCCTGTCCCCACGTCCCCCCCCCCCATACCTGGTAGACGGAGGCCTTGGGCAGATCGAGGCACACGGTGCAGCAAAGCACCGAGTGCAGCCGCTCCTCCAACTTCACGTTCCCCGCCGCCCCCTCAGCGCCGCCGCCGCCGCCGCCGCCGCCGCTCCCCGCCGCCCTCAGCCGCTTCTTGGGCGGCGCGTCGGGATCTCCTCCCGCCTCCATCAGCAGCGCCGCCGCTTCTTCCCCGCTTTCCCCTCCTCCTCCTCCGCTGATGGCGGCTGAGGCCGCGGGAACGGGCGCGGAAGGAGCGGAGGGAGCGGCGGGGCCGCCGCCGCCATCGCGCTCCTCCGGCCCCGACATCGCCGCCGCCATCGCCGCCTCACCCCGCCGCCATCTTGGGCGCCCTCACGGCTTTCCCCCTCAGCGGTGTAGCCAATGGGAAGACGCGAGGGGCGGGGCGGGAAATGCGACAGCCAATAGGAGGCTGAGAAGAGTGGATTGATGGGTGAGGCGGCCAATGGGAAGGGGAGGTGAGGGGAGGTGATGGAGGGGGCGTGGTTTGGTGATGTCATGGAAGGGGTGGGCCAATGGGAGGGTGAGGAGGGGATGGGGGCGGGGCTACGGGAAGGAGGGGGGGGAGCGCGGGGGGGCACCAGTATAAACCAGTATGGACCAGTATAAACCAGTATGGACCAGTATAGACCAGTATAAATCAGTATAAATCAGTGTAGAGTGCTATGGGACCAGTATAGACCAGTATAAACCAGTATGGACCAGTATGGACCAGTATAAACCAGTATAGACCAGTATGGACCGGTATGGACCAGTATAGAGCAGAGAGGACCAGTAAAAACCAGTATGAACCGGTATAAACCAGTGTGGAGCATTATAGACCAGTATGGACCAGTATAAACCAGTATGGAACACTATAGACCTGTATGGGACCAGCATGGACAGTGAGGACCAGTAAAAACCAGTATGAACCGGTATAAACCAGTTTGGAGCATTATAGACCAGTATGGGACCAGTATGGACCAGTATAGACCAGTATGCACCAGTATAGACTGATATGGGACCAGTAAAACCAGTATGGACCAGTATAAACCAGTATAAACCAGTATAAACCAGTATGGACCAGTATAAACCAGTATGGACCAGTATGGACCAGTTTGATCCAGTTTGAACCAGTATGGACCAGTGCCACCACCTCAGTGCCACCATCAGTGTCACCATCAGTGCCACCATCAGTGCCACCACCAATGTCATCCAAGTGCCACTGTGCCTTTATTGGTGTCCCCACAGTGCCACCACCCCAGTGCCACCATCAGTGCCACCATCAGTGTCACATCAGTGTCACCCCAGTGCCACCATCAGTGTCACCATCAATGTCACCCCAGTGCCACCACCCAAGTGCCACCATTCCTTTATTGGTGTCCCCATAGTGCCACCACCCCAATGTCACCCCGGTGTCACCATCAGTGCCACCATCAGTGCCACCCCAGTGCCATCAATGTCACAGCAGTGCCACCACAGTGCCACCATCAGTGCCACCCCAGTGCCACCATCCAATTGCCACCATGCCTTTATTGATGTCCCCACAGTGCCACCACCCCAATGTCACCAGTGCCACCCCAGTGCCACCATCAATGTCACCCCAGTGTCACCACCCCAGTGCCACCGTGCCTTTATTGGTGTCCCCGAAGTGCCACTCCAAATGTCACCCCAGTGCCACCAGGACCACCCCAGTGCCACCCCAGTGCCACCATCAGTGCCACCCCAGTGCCATCAGTGTCACCATCAGTGCCACCATCAGTGTCACCCCAGTGCCACCACCCCAGTGCCAACAGTGTCACCCCAGTGCCACCACCCCAGTGCCATCAGTGTCACCCCAGTGCCACCATCAGTGCCGCCACCCAAGTGCCACTGTGCCTTTATTGGTGTCCCCTCAGTGCCACCACCGCAATGTCACCAGGACCATCCCAGTGCCACCATCAGTGTCACCACCCATGTGTCACCGTGCCTTTATTGGTGTCCCCACAGTGCCACCATCAGTGTCACACCAGTGCCACCACCCAAGTGCCACCGTGTCTTTATTGGTGTCCCTGAAGTGCCACCACCCCAGTGCCACCAGTGCCACCATCAGTGTCACCCCAGTGCCACCATCAGTGTCACCATCAGTGTCACATCAATGTCATCCAAGTGCCACTGTGCCTTTATTGGTGTCCCTGCAGTGTCACACCAGTGCCACCAGTGCCACCATCAGTGTCACCTTAATGGCACCAGGACCATCCCAGTGCCACCCCAGTGCCACCATCAGTGTCAACCCAGTGTCATGCCAGTGCCACCCCAGTGCCACCATCAGTGTCACCCCAGTGCCACCACCCCAGTGCCACCATCAGTGTCACCCCAGTACCACCCCAGTGCCACCCGAGTGCCACCATCAGTGCCACCACCCAAGTGCCACCATGCCTTTATTGATGTCCCCACAGTGCCACCACCACAGTGCCACCCAAGTGCCACCAGGACCACCCCAGTGCCACCATCAGTGTCACACCAATGCCACCATCAATGTCACTGTGCCTTTATTGATGTCCCCATAGTGCCACCCCAGTGCCACCATCAGTGCCACCACCAATGTCATCCAAGTGCCACTGTGCCTTTATTGGTGTCCCCATAGTGCCACCACCCCAGTGTCACCAGTGCCACCATCAGTGCCACCACCCAAGTGCCACCGAGCCTTTATTGGTGCCCCCACAGTGCCACCTGCAATGTCACCACCCCAGTGTCACACCAATGCCACCACCTGATGCCACCATCAGTGCCACCACCAATGTCATCCAAGTGCCACCATGCTTTTATTGGTGTCCCCACAGTGCCACCACCCCAATGTCACCCCAGTGTCACCAGGACCATCCCAGTGCCACCACCCAAGTGTCACCGTGCCTTTATTGGTGTCCCCGAAGTGCCACTCCGAATGTCACCCCAGTGCCACCAGGACCACCCCAGTGCCACCAGTGCCACCCCAGTGCCACCATCAGTGTCACACCAATGCCACCATCAATGTCACCGTGCCTTTATTGATGTCCCCACAGTGCCACCATCAGTGTCACCCCAGTGCCACCATCAATGCCACCAGGACCACCCCAGTGCCACCACCCCAGTGCCACTGTGCCTTTATTGGTGTCCCCACAGTGCCACCATCAGTGCCACCCCAATGCCACCACCCCTCTGTCCCCTCAGCGCCGCATGTCCCTCATTGTCCCCAGCAGTGCCACACTGGCCGCCACCCTGACCCAGGGGACACCCGCGGGTGCCACCACGTCCCCGAGTGCCACCAACGCCGCCGCCACCGCCGCGGTGCCACCTCCGGTCAGCGCCGCCAGCGCCAGCAGCGAGGCGACCGTCAGCGCGGTGACAAAGTGACACGGTGGCACTCGGCCGGGCCACCACAGTGCCACCGATGCCACCGCCGCGCTTGTCACCAACAGGACGTTGGCGGTGGCATTGTCACCGCTCAGGCGGTGGCACCCGAAGGCCACCAAGGGTTGGGCCACCACTGAGCAGATCCAGGAGCTGGATGGGGCCTCGGGGACGTTGGGGACAGCGGTGGGTGGCCTTGGGGACATCAATGGGGACATCAATGGGGACATCGCGTCGGTGGCGGCCACCAGGGCCTGGAGAAGGAAACCGGCGGCCGGGCCACCCGTCAGCTGTGGGACACAGAGGGGACATCTCAGGGACATCTTGGGGACATCTCACGGACATTGGGACATTGTGGGGACATTTTAGGAACATGGTGGGGACATCTTGGGGACATCTCAGGGACATTGTGGGGACATTGTGGGACAGGAATGGGGACACCAAAGGGACGTCTTGGGGACACCTTGGGGACATCTTTGGGGGCATCTTAGGGGACATTGTGGGGACATCAAAGGGATATCATGGGGACATTTTAGGGACATGGTGGGGACATGGGGACATCTTTGGGGACATCACGGGGACATCAAGGGGACATGGTGGGGACATCTTTGGGGACATTGTGGGGACAATGTGGGGACATCTCAGGGACATGGTGGGGACATTTCAGGGACATTGTGGGGACATTGTGGGGACATTGGGGACATCAAGGGGACATCTTTGGGGATATTGTAGGGACGTGGTGGGGACATCTTTGGGGACATTGTTGGGACATTGTGGGGATGTGATGGGGACATCTTTGGGGACATCTCAGGGACGTCTTGGGGACATTGGGACATAGTGGGGACATCCCAGGGACACTGTGGGGACATTTTAGGAACATTGTTGGGACATGGAGGGGACACCTTGGGGACATTGTGGGGAGATTGTGGGGACGTCATGGGGACATTGTGGGGACATTGGGACATGGTGGGGACGTTTTAGGGACATCTTGGGGACATTGTGGGGACAGGGTGGGGACATGGAGGGGACACCTTGGGGACATCTTTGGGGGCGTCTTTGGGGACACAGTGAGGACATCATGGGGACATTGTGGGGACATCTTGGGGACGTTGTGGGGACATTGTGGGGACTTCGCGATGTCATGGGGACGTTTTAGGGACATGGTGGGGACATCTTGGGGACATCATGGGGATGTTCTAGGGACATGGTGGAGACATTGTGGGGACATCTCAGGGACATCAAGGGGATGTGATGGAGACACCTTGGGGACATCTTTGGGGACATCCTTGGGGACATCTCAGGGACATCTTGGGGACATCAAAGGGATGTGATGGAGATACCTTGGGGACATCTTTGGGGACATCTTGGGGACATCTTGGGGACATTGGGATATTGTGGGGATGTTTTAGGGACATGGTGGGGACATCTTTGGGGACATGGTGGGGACATTGTGGGGACACCTTGGGGACATCATGGGGACGTCTTGGGGACATTATAGGGACATTGTGGGGACATGGAGGGGACATTTTGGGGACATGGGGACATCGTGGGGATGTTTTAGGGACATGGTGGGGACATTGTAGGGACATCTTTGGGGACATTGTGGGGACATTGTTGGGACATGGAGGGGACATCACAGGGACATCTTGGGGACATTGGGACATTGTGGGGACATTGGGACATTGTGGGGACATCTTGGGGACATTGTTGGGACATGGCGGGGACACCTTGGGGACATCATGGGGACATTGTGGGGACATGGTGGGGACATTGTGGGGACATTGTTGGGACATCTTTGGGGGCATCATGGGGACATGGAGGGGACACTGTGGGGATGTGATGGGGACATCTTGGGGACATCTTGGGGACATCTTGGGGACATCTTTGGGGACATGGTGGGGACATCTCAGGGACACGGTGGGGACAGCGTGGGGACATCTTTGTGGACACATCTTGGGGACATCTTGGGGACATTGGGACGTCGTGGAGATGTGATGGAGACACCTTGGGGACATCTCAGGGACATTTTGGGGACATCACAGGGACGTCATGGGGACATCTTGGGGACATCTTTGGGGGCATCTTTGGGGACATCTTTGGGGACATCTCAGGGACACCTTGGGGACATCTTGGGGACATTGTGGGGATGTGATGAGGACACCTTGGGGACATCTATGGGGACACCTTGGGGACATTGGGACATCGTGGGGACATTTTAGGGACATTGTGGGGCCAATGTGGGGACATGGAGGGGATATCTTTGGGGACATCTTTGCTTTGGGGACATCTTTGGGGACATCTTTGGGGACATCTTTGGGGACATCTTTGGGGACATCTTGGGGACATCATGGGGATGTTTTAGGGACATTGTGGGGACATCATGGGGACATCTCAGGGACATCTCAGGGACACGGTGAGGACATCAAGGGGATGTGATGGAGATACTTTGAGGACATCTTTGGGGACATCTCAGGGACATCTTGGGGACATTGGGAATCATGGGGACGTTTTAGGGACAGGGCTGGGGACATCATTGGGACATCATGGGGACATTGTGGGGACATCGTGGGGATATTGTGGGGACACCTTGGGGACATGGAGGGGACATCTTTGGGGATGTCAAGGAGACACCTTGGGGACATTGTCGGGAGACGGTGGGGACATCTTGGGGACATCTCAGGGACATCTTTGGGGACATCTTTGGGGACATGGTGGGGACATCTTGAGGACATTTTAGGGACATCGTGGGGATGTTTTAGGGACATGGTGGGGACATGGTGGAGACATTTTGGGGACATCATGGGGACATTGTGGGAACGTTTTAGGGATATGGTGGGGACATCATGGGGACATCGTGGGGACATTGTGGAGACATTGTGGGGACATGGAGGGGACATCTTTGGGGACGTCATGGGGACATTGTGGGGACATTGGGACATTGTGGGGACATCATGGGGACATCTTGGGGACATTGTTGGGATATTGTGGGGACAGTGCAGGGACATTGTGGGGACACCTTGGGGACATGGAGGGGACAGGTGTCCCTAAAGTGTCCCCAATGTCCCCAATGTCCCCAATGTCCCCAATGTCCCCAATGTCCCCAATGTCCCCCCAATGTCCCCAGTGTCCCCAATGTCCCCCAATATCCCCAATGTCCCCAATGTCCCCAATGTCCCCAATGTCCCCAATGTCCCCAATGTCCCCAATCCCCCCAATGTCCCCAATGTCCCCAAATGTCCCTAGTGTCCCTGACCTCTCTGGCTCTCAGGGCGCAGCCCAGGCTGGTGACACAGAGCACGGCGTGTGACAGGGCCACCCCGATGTCCCCAAGTGTCCCCAAGGCCACCCCGCTGTCCCCCATGGCTTGGGGACACCTGTGGGGACATCCAGATGTCACAGTGTCCCCTCCCCCCCCCAGCATGTCCCCAAACCCCCTCAATGTCCCCAATGTCCCCAAGGCCACCCTGATGTCCCCAAGGCCACCCTGATGTCCCCCCAATGTCCCCAAACCCCCCCAATGTCCCCAATGTCCCCCCAATGTCCCCAATGTCCCCAAACCCCCCCAAATGTCCCCAATGTCCCCCCAATGTCCCCAAATGTCCCCAAACCCCCCCAATGTCCCCCCCAATGACCCCCCAATGTCCCCAAGGCCACCCTGATATCCCCAATCCCCCAATGTCCCCAAATGTCCCCCCAATGTCCCCAAGCCCCCCAAATGTCCCCCCAATATCCCCCAAATGTCCCCAAATCCCCCCCAAATGTCCCCAAATGTCCCCAAGCCCCCCCAAATGTCCACCCCAATGTCCCCAGTGTCCCTAAGGCCACCCCGATGTCCCCAATGTCCCCCCCAATGTCCCCCCGATGTCCCCATACCCCCCCAATGTCCCCCCCACAATGTCCCCAACCCCCCCCAATATCCCCCCAGTGTCCCCAATGTCCCAAATGTCCCCCTCAATGTCCCCAATGTCCCCCCAATGTCCCCTCAATGTCCCCAATGTCCCCCCAATGTCCCCCTCAATGTCCCCAATGTCCCCCCAATGTCCCCAACCCCCCCCAATGTCCCCAATGTCCCCAATGTCCCCAAACACCCCAATGTCCCCCAATGTCCCCAATGTCCCCGATGTCCCCAATGTCCCCAAGGCCCCCCTGATGTCCCCAAATGTCACCAAGGCCACCCAGATGTCCCCAAACCCCCCCAAATGTCCCCCCCAATGTCCCCAATGTCCCCAATGTCCCCAAACCCCCCCAATGTCCCCTCAGTGTCCCCAATGTCCTCCTGAGTGTCCCCAAGCCCCCCTGATGTCCCCAATATCCCCCCAATGTCCCCAACCCCCTCCAAATCCCCCCAAATGTCCCCAATGTCCCCCCGGTACCGGCACTTCCGGGTGCGGCCGAAACCAGGGAAGGGGCGTGGCCAAAGGCGAATCCGAGCGCTCTGATTGGCTGCGTGAGCTGTGGGCGGGGCTAAGGGGGTGTAGGTGGGCGGGGCCGCGCGGTGGGCGGGGCTACAGCGCGGTGGGCGTGGTTTGTTGCGGGCGGGGGAATTATGGTAATTAGAGCGCGGGGATTGGCTGTTTGATGGTGGGCGGGGCTAAATATGGTAATTAGGGCGGCGATTCTCAAACCCCAAAATCCCAAACCCCAAACTGGGAGGAACTGGTTCAAACTGGTTCAAACTGGTTTCAAAATGCTTTAATCTGGTTCCAAACTGGTTCAAACTGGTTTCAAAACGCTTTAATATTGTTCAAACTGGTTCCAACTGGTCCAAACTTGTTTCATTTCATTCCAAACTGGCTCAAACTGGTTCAAACTGGTTTCAAAATGCTTTAATCTGCTTCCAAACTGGTTCAAACTGGTCCAAACTGGTTTCAAATTGCTTTAATCTGGTTCCAAACTGGTTCAAACTGGCCCAAACTGGTTCAAACTGGTTTCAATATGCTTTTTTCAGGTTTCCAAACTGGTTCAAACTGGTTCAAACTGTTTCCAAATTGGTTCAAACTGGTTCAAACTGGTTTCAAAATGCTTTAATCCAGTTCCAAGCTGGTTTCAAACTGGTTCCAAACTGGTCTAAACCGGTTCCAAACTGGTCCAAACTGGTCCTAATTGATTTCAGCTGGTCCAAACTGGTTCCAAACTGGTTTAAACTGGTTCTAAACCGGTTCCAAACTGGTTTAAACTGGTTTCAAACTGGTTCCAAACTGGTTTAAAACGGTTCCAAACTGGTTAAAACCAGTTCCAAACTGGTTTAAACTGGTTCCAAAAAATGAGGGCGGGGACACACCCCCCAAAATTTTGGGGTGGCCGGGCTCAAATTTGGGGGGGGGGGCGTGGCACCCCCAAATTTTTTTGGGGTGACCCCATGACGTCATCACCCCTCATGACGTCATCACCCCAAAATTTTAGGGGGGTCGGATACAAATTTTGGGGTGTTTTGCCTCAATTTTGGGCCAAAAATTCCAAAATTTGGCCATTTTTGAGGGTGAAACACCCAAATTTTGGTCACCGGGTTTTGGGGTGACCCCAAAAATTTGGGGGTGTCCCTATGACGTCATCAACCTAAATTTTGGGGGGTTTTGATGCAAATTTTGGGGTGTTCAGCCTTAATTTTGGGCCAAAAACTCCAAAATTTGGCCATTTTGGGAGGTGGCACCCCAAAATTTTGGTCACCGGGGTTTGGGGTGACCCCAAAAATTTGGGGGTGCCCCTATGACGTCATCACCCCAAATTTTGTGGGGTTTCATGCAAATTTTGGGGTGTTCAGACTCGATTTTGTGTCAAAAATCCCCAAATTTTGGCACTTTTGGGGGTGACACCCCCAAATTTTGGTCACCGAGATTTGGGGTGACCCCAAAATTTGGGGGTGTCCCTATGACGTCATCACCCCAAGTTTGGGGCGGTTAAACACAAATTTTGGGGTTTTTGGACTCAATTTTGGGCTAAAAACTCCAAAATTTGGCCATTTTGAAGGTGAAACACCCAAATTTGGGTCATTGGGGTTTGGGGTGACCCCAAAAATTTGGGGGTGTCCCTATGACGTCATCACCCCAAATTTTGGGGGTTTTGATGCAAATTTTGGGGTGTTCAGAATCAATTTTGGGCCAAAAAACCCAAAATTTGGCCATTTGGGAGGGTGACACCCCAAATTTTGGTCATCGGGGTTTGGGGTGACCCCAAAAATTTGGGGGTGCCCCTATGACGTCATCAACCCAAATTTCAGGGGCTTAGAACACAAATTTTGGGGTGTTCAGCCTCAATTTTGAGTCAAAAAACCCGAAAATTTGGCCATTTTGGGAGGGTGACACCCCCAAATTTTGGTCACCGGGATTTGGGGTGACCCCAAAAATTTGGGGGTGTCCCTATGACGTCATCAACCCAAATTTTCTGGGTTTTGATGCAAATTTTGGGGTGTTCAGACTCATTTTTGGGCCAAAAACCCCCAAAATTTGGCACTTTTGGAGGTGAAACACCCAAATTTTGGTCACCGGGGTTTGGGGTGACCCCAAAAAATTTGGGGGTGCCCCTATGACGTCATCCTCCCAAATTTTGTGGGTTTTGATGCAAATTTTGGGGTGCTCAGACTCAATTTTGGGCCAAAAAACCCAAAAATTTTGCCAGTTTGGGAGGTGACACCCCCAAATTTTGGTCACCGGGATTTGGGGTGACCCCAAAAATTTGGGGGTGCCCCAATGACGTCATCAGCCCCTGATGACGATGTCCCCGGGGTGGCTCAGCCAAACGTCGAAAATGCTTTTATTGGGGGGGGGGAGGAGGAACCCCCCGAAATCCACCCGGGAACCCCCAAAATCCACCCGGGAACCCCCAAAATCCACCCGGGAACCCCCAAAATCCACCCGGGAACCCCCAAAATCTACCCGGGAACCCCCAAAATCCACTTGGGACCCCCCAAAATCCTTCTGGGATCCCCTCAAATCCTTCTGGGACCCCCCAAAATCCACTTGGGACCCCCTCAAATCCTTCTGGGACCCCCCAAAATCCACCCGGGACCCCCCCAAATCCTTCTGGGATCCCCCCAAACCCTTCGGGGACCCCCCAAAATCCACCCGGGACCCCCCAAAATCCTTCTGGGACCCCCCAAAATCCTTCTGGGCTCCCCCCAAACCCTTCGAGGACCCCCCCAAACCCTTCGGGGACCCCCCAAAATCCACCCGGGACCCCCCCAAATCCACTCGAGACCCCCCAAAATCCACCTGAGATCCACCCCCACCCCCCCAAACCCCCCCCAAAATTCGGGGCGCCGCCCCCACCCCCGGCGCCACCGCGTTGGGCGCCGGCCCGGCGCTGTAGGACGTCGGCAGCTGACCCCAAATTTGGGGGCGGTTTGGGGGCGCCCCGAATTTGGGACCCTCCCAATTGGGGGGCGGCCGGAGGAGGGAATCGATGGAGAAATTGGAATTTTGGGGGGCAGGAGGGGACGGGGGGAAGGGGCACCCCGAGAGGATGAAGGGGGAGAGGTCGGGGACGAAGGGGATGGCGGCGTTGGCGTTGTTGGCGTTGACGTTGTTGTTGACGTTGTTGTTGACGTTGTTGTTGACGTTGTTGACGTTGTTGGCGCGCGCCACCGCCGTGTTCTGCAGCCGCAGCGCCGCCGGAGGGATCCGAGCCACGTCCACCGTCCAAAAGTTGCCTTTGGAGTGAGGCTTGGAGGGGTCCTTCAGCACCTGGGGGGGGAAAATACGGTGAGAAATGAGAAAAATGAAAGAAAAATATAAAAAATTGGGTGAGAAAGGTGAAAAAATCATGAAAAATGGGGTGAGAAATGCAAAAAATGCAAAAAAAATTGGGTGAGAAACGCGAAAAATGCAAAAAAACCCCAAAAAATCGGGTGAGGAAGGCGAAAAATGCAAACAGATCCTGAAAATTGGGTGAGGAACACGAAAAATGCAAAAAAATCCGGTGTGGAAGGCAAAAAATGCAAAAAAACCACAAAAATTGGGTGAGAAATGCCAAAAATGAAAAAAAAACCATGAAAATTGGGTGAGGAAGGTGAAAAATGTAAAAAAATCATGAAAAATGGGGTGAGAAATGCGAAAAATGAAAAAAAAATTGGGTGAGAAACCCGAAAAATGCAAAAATATTGGGTGAGAAAGGCGAAAAATGCAAAAAAAAATGGGTGAGAAAGGTGAAAAATGCAAAAAAAACCATGAAAATTGAGTAAGAATGGCAAAAAATGCAAAAAAAAACCCCGCGAAAATTGGGTGAGAAATGCGAAAAATGTAAAAAAACCACTAGAAATGGGGTGAGAAACGCAAAAAATGCAAAAAATTGGGTTAGAAAGGCGAAAAATGCAAAAACCAAAAAAAATTGGGTGAGAAGTGCGAAAAATGCAAAAATATTGGGTGAGAAAGGTGAAAAATGCAAAAAAAACCCATGAAAAATCGGGTAAGAAAGCTGAGAAATGCAAAAAACTCCAAAAAATTGGGTGAGAAACATCAAAATGCAAAAAAAACCATGAAAAATGGGGTGAGAAACGTGAAAAATGCAAAAAAATTGGGTGAGAAATGCAAAAAATGCAAAAAAACCACAAAAAATCAGGTGAGGAACACAAAAAATGCAAAAAAATCGGGTGTGGAAGGCAAAAAATGCAAAAAAAACACAAAAATTGGGTGAGAAATGCCAAAAATGAAAAAAAACCACGAAAATCGGGTGAGAAATGCAAAAAATGCAAAAAACCCACAGAAATTGGGTGAGAAATGCGAAAAATGCAAAAAAATCCTGAAAATTGGCTGAGGAAGGCGAAAAATGCAAAAACACCCAAAAAAATCAGGTGAGAAACGCGACAAATGCAAAAAACCCCAAAAAAATCCTGTGAGAGATGCACAAAATGCAAAAAAACCAAAAAAACACTTTGAGAGACGCAAAAAATGCAAAAAACCCACAAAATTTGGGTGAGGAGGGTAAAAAATGAAAAAAAACAAGAAAAAATAGGGTGAGAAAGGCGAAAAATAAAAAAAACAAGAAAAATGGGGTGAGAAACGTGAAAAATGCAAAAAAACCCCAAAAAATCGTGTGTGGAAGGCAAAAAATGCAAAAAACCCCAAAACAATCGGGTGAGAAACGCGAAAAATGCAAAAAAAACAAAAAAATCCTTTGAGAGATGCAAAAAATGCAAAAAAACCAAAAAAATACTTTGAGAGACGCAAAAAATGCAAAAAAACCACAAAATTTGGGTGAGGAAGGTAAAAAATGAAAAAAAACCAAGAAAAATGGGGTGAGAAAGGCAAAAAATGCAAAAAAAAATCCCAAAAATCGGGTGAGGAAGGCAAAAAATGAAAAAAAAATCCCAAAAATTGGGTGAGAAACGCGAAAAATACAAAAAAATCCCCAAAAAATCCCCAAAAATATCCCAATAAAATCCACAAAAAAATCCCAAAAAATCCCCAATAAAATCCCCAAAAATGCAAAAAAATCTGAATAAAATCCCAAAAAAATCAGAATAAAATCCCCAAAAAAGCTCCAGAAGCCCCAAAAAAAAACCCCAAAAAATCCCAAATTTTTCCCAGACCCAAAAATTCCCAAAATTCCCAAAAATTCCCGAATTTTCCGACCTTGGCGAAGCAGGGGTTGGAGGAGAGGTTGTGGCGCACTCCCAATAAAATCCCAAAAAATCCCAAAAAAAGCAAAACAATCTGAATAAAATCCCCAAAAAAAACCCCCAATAAAATCCCAATGAAATCACCCAAAAATCCAAAAAAATCCCCCAAAAAATCAGAATAAAATCCTCAAAAAACCCAATAAAATAAAAAAATCCCCCCCAAATCCCCAAAATTCCCAATAAAATCCATAAAAAATCCCAAAAAAACCCCCAAAAAATCAGAATAAATTCTAAAAAAATCCCCAAAAATTTAGAATAAAATCCCCAAAAAATTCCCCCAAAAAATTCCCAAAAACATCCTCAAAAAAATCCCCCAAAAATCCTAAAAAAATCAAAATAAAATCCCAAAAAATCAAAATAAAATCCCCAAAAAATCAAAATAAAATCCCAAAAAAAGCCCCAAAACCCCCCAAAGAAATTCCAATTTTTTCCCAGATCCCAAAATTCCCCAAAAATTCCCAAAATTCCCGAAAATTCCCAATTTTCCGACCTTGGCGAAGCAGGGGTTGGAGGAGAGGTTGTGGCGCACTCCCAATAAATTCCCAAAAAATCTCCCAAAAATTCCAATAAAATCCCCCAAAAATCCCAATAAAAACCAAAAAAATCGGAATAAAATCCCAAAAAAAATCCCAAAAAATCCAGAAAAAATCCCTCTAAAATCCCAAATAAATCCCAAAAAAACCCCAAAAATCCCCGGAAAATACCCAAAAACCGCCCAAAAAATCCCCAAAAAATAAGAATAAAATCCCCAAAAAATCCCCCCAAAAAATCCAAATAAAATCCACCAAAAATCCCCAATAAAATCCCCAAAAATGCAAAAAAATCTGAATAAAATCCCAAAAAATCAAAATAAAATCCCAAAAAAAGCCCCAGAAGCCCCCAAAACCCCCCTAAAAAAATCCCAATTTTCCCCCAAACCCCAAAATTCCCAAAAATTCCCCAAATTTCCCCAAAAATTCCCAAATTTCCCCACCTTGGCGCAGCAGGGCTTGGAGGAGAGGTTGTTGCGCACTCCCAATAAAAAACAAAAAATCCCAATAAAATCAAAAAAAATCCCCAAAAAATCCCAAAAAATCAGAATAAAATCCACAAAAAAAATCCAATAAAATAAAATACGAATTCCCAAAAAATCCTCAAAAAAATCCCCAAATGATCCCCAAAAGATCCCCAAAAATCCCAATAAAATCCCCAAAAAATCCCAATAAAATCCCAAAAAAATCCCCAAAAAATCCCAATAAAATAAAAAAAAAATCCCAAAAAGGCAAAAAAATCTTAATAAAATCAAAAAAATTTCCCCAAAAATTCCCAAAAAAAATCCCAAAAAATCCCCAAAAATCAGAATAAAATCCCCAAAAAATCCCGAAAAAATCCTAAAAAAATCAAAATAAAATCGCAAAAATCAAAATAAAATCCCAAAAAATCAAAATAAAATCCCAAAAAAAGCCCCAAAAGCCCCCAGAACCCCCGTAAAAAAATCCCAAATTTTTCCCAGACCCAAAAATTCCCAAATTTCCCCCAAAATTCCGGAATTTCCGACCTTGGCGAAGCAGGGGTTGGAGGAGAGGTTGTGGCGCACTCCCAATAAAATCCAAAAAATCCCCCAAAAATCCCAATAAAATCCCCCAAAAATCCCAATAAAATCCCCCAAAAATCCCAATAAAAACCAAAAAAATCGGAATAAAATCTCCAAAAAAATCCCAAAAAGTCCAGAAAAAATCCCACTAAATTCCAAAAAAAATCCCAAAAAAACCCCAAAAATACCCCAAAAATACCCAAAAAACCCTCCAAAAAACCCCAAAGATCCCAATAAAATAAAAAAAAAAAAATCCCAAAAAAATCTCAATAAAAATCCCCAAAAAATCTCAATAAAATCCAAATAAAATCCAAAAAAATCCCAAAAAAATCCCCCAAAATCCCCAAAAACTCCTAAAAAAATCAAAATAAAATCGCAAAAAAATCAAAATAAATTCCCCAAAAAATCAAAATAAAATCCCCAAAAAAAACCCAGAAGCCCCCAAACCCCCCCTAAAAAAATCCCAAATTTTCCCCAAACCCCAAAATTCCCCAAAATTCCCCAAATTTCCGACCTTGGCGCAGCAGGGGTTGGAGGAGAGGTTGTGGTGACCTCCCAATAAATTCCAAAAAAAATCCCAAAAAAAGCAAAAAAATCGGAATAAAATTCCAAAAAAATCCCCAATAAAATCCCCCAAAAAATCCCCAAAAAATCCCAATAAAAACCAAAAAAATCGGAATAAAATCCCCCCCAAAAATCCCAAAAAGTCCAGAAAAAATCCCACTAAATTCCAAAAAAAATCCCAAAAAAACCCCAAAAATACCCAAAAAATACCCAAAAAACCCTCCAAAAAACCCCAAATATCCCAATAAAATAAAAAAAAAACCCAAAAAAATCTCAATAAAAATCCCAAAAAAAATCTCAATAAAATCCAAATAAAATCCAAAAATCCCCCAAAAAATCCCAAAAAATCCAGAAAAAATCCCTCTAAAATCCCAAATAAATCCCAAAAAAACCCCAAAAATCCCCTGAAAATACCCAAAAAAAACCCCCAAAAAATCCCCAAAAAATAAGAATAAAATCCCAAAAAAATCCCCCAAAAACCCCCAAAAAATCCAAATAAAATCCACCAAAAATCCCCAATAAAGTCCCAAAAAATGCAAAAAAAATCTGAATTAAATCCCCAAAAAATCAGAATAAAACACAAAAAAAGCCCCAAAACCCCTCAAAAAAAACCCAAAAAAATCCCAATTTTTTCCCAGACCCCAAAATTCCCAAAAATTCCCAAAAATTCCCGAAAATTCCCAATTTTTCCCACCTTGGCGAAGCAGGGGTTGGAGGAGAGGTTGTGGCGCACGGAATCCTTCCAGCCCTGGTAGCGCCCCCCGAAGAACGGGAAGAGGCTCCGCAGCTGCTGAATGATCTGAAAAATAAAAATAAAATACAAATTTTGGGAGGTTTTGGGTAATTTTGGGGTGGGAAAATTAAAATAAAAATTTAGGTAAAAATTCATTGGAAAAAAACGGCAAAATTCTCAAAACAAACTCGGAAAAAATGAAAAAATGTTTAAAAAATGAATGAAAAGTTGTTACAAATAAAAATCCCAAAAATCCCCCCAAAACCCCAAAAATCATGAAAAATTAATAAAATTCGCTAAAAATAAAAATAAAAAAAATCCCAAAAAAATCCCCCCAAAAAAATCACAAAAAATGAATAAAAAATCACTACAAATAAAAACCCCAAAAATCCCCCAAAACCCCCAAAAATCTTAAAAAATGAATAAAATTCGCTTAAAATAAAATCCCAAAAATCCCCCCAAAAAAATCCCAAAAAATGAATAAAATTCACTAAAAATAAAAATCCCAAAATCCCCACAAATCCTCAAAAATCCCCCCAAAAAATCGCAAAAAATGAATAAAAAATCACTACAAATAAAAACCCCAAAACCCCAAAAACCCCAAAAACCCCAAAAACGCCAAAAATCCCAAAAAATACCAAAAACTCCCAAAAAATCAAAAAAATCCCCAAAAAATCCCAAAATATCCCCCCAAGCCCCCCCCCAAAAATAAACCAAAAACCCAAAAAATCCCCCAAAATCCCAAAAAACCCTTAAGAAATCTCCCTAAAAATCCCCAAAAATCCAGGTAAACCCCCCCCCCAAAAATTCCAGTAAAATCCCAACAAAATCGCCAAAAATCCGCAAAAAATCCCCCAAAAAATCCCCAAACAACCCCTTCCAAAAAAAAAATCCTAAAAATAAAAAAAAATCCTAAAAAACCACAAAAAATCTCCCCAAAAAATCCCCAAAACCCCAAAATCCAAAAAAATCCCAAAAAAATCTGCAAAAATCCCAATAAAATTCCAAAAAAAAAAACCAAAATCCCCCAAAAATTCCCCCCAAAATCCCAAAAATCCCCAAAAAGTCCCCCAAAAAATCCCCCCAAAAGTCCCCTAAAATCTCCCAAAAAAATCCCCAGAAAATCCCCCCCAAAAAACCAAAAAAATCCCCCAAAAATCCCGGTAAAATCCCCCCCAAAAAATTCTAGTAAAATCCAAATAAAAATCCCCCAAAAATCCCGGTAAAATCCCCTAAAAAATCCCCAATGAAATACCCCAAAAATCTCCCCAAAAATCCCCAAAATCCCCCGAAAAAATACCCCAAAATCCAAAAAAATCCCGGTAAAATCCCCCCAAAAAATTCCAGTAAAATCCAAAAAAAAATCCCCCAAAAATCCCCAAAAAATCCTCCAGGAAATCCCCCAAAAAATCCTCAAAGAACTCCCCAAAATCCCAAAAAAAACCCCAAAAAATCCCCCCAAAATTCCCAAAATCCCCCCAAAAAACCCCCCAAATCCCCCAAAAAATCCCAAAAAAATCCCCAAAATCCCCACAAAAAATCCCCCTAAAAATCCCCTAAATCCCCAAAAATCCCGGTAAAATCCCCGCCAAAAATCCCAGTAGAATCCCCAAAAGAATCCCCCAAAAAATGCTCAAAAAAATCCCCCAAAAAATCCCCAAAAAACTCGCAAAATCCCAAAAAAATTCCCTAAAAATCCCCGAAAAACCCCCAAAAAATCCTCCAGGAAATCCCCCAAAAAATCCTCAAAGAACTCCCCAAAATCCCAAAAAAACCCCAAAAAATCTCCCTAAAAATCCCCTAAAATCTCCCTAAAAGATCTCCCTAAAAATCCCCCAAAACCCGAAAAAAACCCCCAAAAACTCCCAAAAATCCTCAAAAAAATCCCCCAAAAAATCCCAATAAAATCCCCCAAAATCCCTCAAAAATCCCTAAAAAAACCCCAAAAATTCCAAAAAATCCACAAAAAATCCCCCAAAAAATCCCAATAAAATCCCCAAAAATTCCCCCCAAAATCCCTCAAAAATCCCTAAAAAAAACCCCAAAAACTCCCGAAAATCCTCAAAAAAATCCCCCAAAAAATCCAAAATAAATCCCCCAAAAAATCCCAAAAAATCCCAAAAAACTCCCAAAAATCCTCAAAAAAATCCCCCAAAAACTTCAAAAAATCCTCAAAAAAATCCCCCAAAAAATCTCAAAAAATCCCCCCAAAACCCGAAAAAAAACCCCCAAAAACTCCCAAAAATCCTCAAAAAAATCCCCCCAAAAATCCCCCAAAAAATCCCAATAAAATCCCCAAAAATCCCCCCAAAATCCCTCAAAAATCCCTTAAAAAAACCCTAAAAATCCCCAAATCCCCAAAAAATCCCCCCATAAAATCCCCCAAAAATCTCAAAAAATCCCCAAAAAAATCCCCCAAAATCCCCAAAAAAACCCTAAAAAATCCCCCAAAATCCCCCAAATCCCGAAAAAAAACCCTCCAAAAACTCCCGAAAATCCCCAAAAAAATCCCAATAAAATCCCCCAAAAATCTCCAAAAATCCCAAAAAATCCCTCAAAAATCCCTAAAAAAAACCCCAAAAAATCCCAATAAAATCCCCCAAAAATAAAAAAACCCCTAAAAATCTCCCCAAAAAATCCCCCCAAAAATTCCAGTGAAATCCAAATAAAATCCCAAAAAATCCCAAAAAAATCCCAAAAAACTGCCAAAATCCCAAAAAATCCCCCCAAAAAAATTCCCCAAAAACCCCAAAAATTCCCCAAAAATCCCCAAAATCCCCCCAAAATCCCCAGAATCCCAAAAAATCCCCCAAAAACCCCCAAAAAATCCCAAAAATCCCCCCCAAAATCCCCCCAAAAAATCTCAAAAAATCCCCCCAAATCCCGAAAAAAAACCCCCAAAAACTCCCAAAAATCCTCAAAAAAATCCCCCCAAAAATCCCCAAAATCCCCCAAAAAAATCCCCCAAATCCCAAAAAAAACCCCCAAAAACTCCCAAAAATCTTCCCAAAAAATCCCCCAAAATCCCCCAAAATCCCCAAAAAACCCCAAAGAAATCCCCAAAAAATCCCCAAAAAATCCCCAAACCCCCCCCCAAAAATCCCAATAAAATCCCCCCAAAAATCCCCCAAATCCCGAAAAAAAAATCCCCAAAAAAATCCAAAATAAATCCCCCAAAATCCCCAAAAATCCCCCAAAAATCCCCAAAAATCCACAAAAATCCCTAAAAAAAACCCAAAAATTCCAAAAATCCCCCTAAAAAATCCCCCCAAAAATCCCCCAAAATCCCCCATCCCCCTCCCCCCCTCCCGTCTCTATCGCGGCTCTATCGCGACATGGGGGGGGGGGGTCTGGTCCCCCTTTGTCCCTCTGTCTCTTTGTCCCTCTATCGCCCTTTGGTCGCGATTGTCGCGATTGTCGCCCCCCGTGTCGCCGCTTTTGTGGCTTTTGTCGCGATTGTCGCCGCTGTCGCCCCCCCTGTCGCCACTATCGCCGCTTTTGTCGCGATTGTCGCCGCTGTCGCCACTATCGCCACCTCTGTCGCCCCCCCCCCGTCGCCGCTGTCGCGGCTTTTGTCGCGATTGTCGCCGCTGTCCCCTCCCCCCGTCTCCGCTTTTGTCGCGATTGTCGCCACTGTCGCGGCCTTTGTCGCCATTGTCGCCCCCCTGTCGCGATTGTCGCCACTGTCGCCGCTTCTGTCGCGACTATCGCGGTTTGTCGCCAGCGATGGCGGCGGCGGGGGAGGGCGCGGAGCGGAAATTTGGGGATTTTGGGGGAATTTTGGGGGGTTTTTTTGGGGATTTTGGGGGATTTTATTGGGGGGTTTTGGGGAATTTTGGGATTTTTTTGGGATTTTACCGGGATTTTTGGGGGGTTTTTTGGAGTTTTTTAGGGGATTTTTTGGGGATTTCACCGGGATTTTTGGGGGATTTAGGGGGATTTTACCGGGACTTTACCGGGATTTTGGGGGATTTTTGGGGATTTTTTAAGGATTTTATGGGGATTTTTTTCGGATTTTGGGAATTTTTTGGGGTTTTTTTGGGGGGATTTTTTTGGGGATTTTTTTGGATTTTTGGGAATTTTTTGGGGGGATTTTTTGGGGAATTGGCATTTCTTGGGGATTTTTTTGGGGATTTTTTAGGGGTTTTAGGGAGTTTTTTGGGAATTTTTGAGGATTTTTGGGGGGATTTTTTAGGGTTTTTGGGGGATTTTTTTGGGATTTTTTGTGGGATTTTTTGGGATTTTGGGGATATTTTGGGGGATTTTTGGGGATTTTTGGGGTTTTTTTGGAGAGTTTTTTTGGGGATTTTACCGGGATTTTTGGGGGATTTTGGGGTATTTTTGGGGGGATTTTACCGGGATTTTAGGGGAATTTTTTGGGGGGTTTTGGGGATTTTGGGGTTTTTTTGGGGGATTTTTTGGGGATTTTTGGGGGATTTTTCGGGGTTTAGGGGATTTTTTGGGATTTTTTTGGGCATTTTTTTTGGGATTCTGTTGGCATTTCTTGGGGATTTTTGGGGGATTTTTTAGGGTTTTTCGGGGATTTTGGGGAGATTTTTGGGGTTTTTTTGGGATTTTGGGGGGGAATTTTTTGGGATTTTTCGGGGGAATTTTTGGGGATTTTTCGGGGGAATTTTTGGGAATTTTACTGGGATTTTTTGGGACTTTTTGGGCGGAATTTTACCCGGATTTTTGGGATTTTACCGGGATTTTTGGAGGGTTTTTTGGGGGGGATTTTACCGGGAATTTTTAGGGATTTTTGGGGATTTTTTTGAGATTTTGGGGATTTTATTGGGATTTTACTGCAACATTTTTGGGGGGGTTTTTGGGGGATTTTACCGGGATTTTGGGGGATTTTTTGGGATTTTTGGGGCATTTTTTGGGGATTTTTTGAGATTTTACCGGGATTTTTGGGACTTTTTTTGGGGGGGATTTTTTGGGATTTTGGTGATATTTTGGGGGATTTTTTGGGGGGATTTTTGGTGGATTTTTTTTTTTGCGGATCTTTTGGGGATTTTTTGGGTATTTTTGGAGCTTTTTAGGGTTTTTCGGAGGGTTTGGGATCCGGGAATTTTGGAGTTTGGGGATTTCTTTGGGGGGATTTTTTTAGGTTTTTCGGTTTGTTTCTTTTTTTGGGGGGGGGGTGGGGGAATTTTGGGCTACCGAGAATTCCGGGATCCCGAGGGGGTCCCGGGGAGAATTCGGTGGATCCCGAGGGGGTCCCGAGGATGGATCGGGAACCCCGAGGGGGTCCCGGGGAAGAATTTGGGGGATCCCGGAGGGGGTCCCGGGGACGGATCGGGAATCCCGAGATGGTCCCCGGGGAGAATTTGGGGGGTCTCGGGGGTCTCCCGGTGGTCCCGGGGATGGATCGAGAATCCCGGAGGGTCCCGGGGAGAATTTGGGGGATCCCGGAGGGTCTCGGGGAGAATTTGGGGGATCCCGAGGGGGTCCCGGGGATGGATCGGGAACCCCTCGGTGGTCCCGGGAGTGGATCGGGAACCCCTCGAGGGTCTCCCGGGGGTCCCGGGGCTCTCCCGGGGCTCTCCCGGTGGTCCCGGGAGTGGATCAGGAACCCCTCGGGGGTCTCGAGGATGGATCGGGAACCCCGAGATGATCCCGGGGGTGGATGTGGCTCCGAGTTCGGGGGTCCCGGGGGTCTCCTGGGGGTCCCGGGGGTCTCCCGGTGCTCCCGGGAGTGGATCGGGAATCCCGGAGGGGTCCCGGGAGTGGATGGGGAACCCCTCGGTGCTCCCGGGAGTGGATCGGGAACCCCTCGAGGGTCTCCCAGGGCTCTCCCGGTGCTCCCGGGAGTGGATCGGGAATCCCGGAGGGTCCTGGGGATGGATCGGGAACCCCTCGGGGGTCCCGGGGGTCTCCCGGTGCTCCCGGGGGTCCCGGGCCGGTTACCTGGGCGAGCTTGAGGCGGCGGCCGGGGGCGGCGCGGATGACGAGCGCGATCAGCGCCAGGTAGGAGTAGGGGGGTTTGGGGTGGCGGCGGTACCGTTGGGGGCGGCCCGGGGACCCCCGCGAACCCCGAGAACCCCCCCGGGAACCGCCCCGGGAACCGCCCCGCGAAGCGCCGGAGCGGCCGAAGGGGTCGCGGGAGCCGCCCCGGGCCGGGGCAGGAGCGGCCGAGAGCGGCGGCGGCGGCGGCGGCATCGCGGAGGGGAATGGACGGGACTTACCCCCGGGGGCGGGAGGGGACCCGGGGCGGGGAATGGGATTGGGAGTGGGGAGGGGTTTAATTGGGGTTATTTGGGGTTTATTTGGGGTTTGGGGTTTATTTGGGGTTTGGGGTTTGGGGTTTATTTGGGGTTTGGGGTTTCTTTGGGGTTTATTTGGGGTTTATTTGGGGTTTGGGGGTTATTTGGGGTTTATTTGGGGTTTTTTTGGGGTTTATTTGGGGTTTATTTGGGGTTTATTTGGGGTTTATTTGGGGTTTGGGGTTAATTTGGGGTTTATTTGGGGTTTTTTTGGGGTTTATTTGGGGTTTATTTGGGGTTTATTTGGGGTTTATTTGGGGTTTATTTGGGGTTTATTTGGGGTTTATTTGGGGTTTGGGGTTAATTTGGGGTTTATTTGGGATTTATTTGGGGTTTATTTGGGGTTTATTTGGGGTTTATTTGCGGTTTATTTGGGGTTTGGGGGATTTGGGGTTTGGGGTTTGGGATTTGGGGTTTGGGGGATTTGGGATTTGTGATTTGGGGTATGGGGGATTTGGGGTTTGGGGTTTGGGGTTTGGGGTTTATTTGGGGTTTGGGGCTTATTTGGGGTTTGGGGTTTGGGGTTTATTTGGGGTTTATTTGGGGTTTGGGGTTTGGGGGATTTGGGGTTTGGGGTTTGGGGGATTTGGGGTTTATTTGGGGTTTGGGATGTGGGATTTGGGGTTTGGGGTTTGGGAGATTTGGGGTTTGGGGTTTGGGGTTTGGGGTTTGGGGTTTGGGGTTTATTTGGGGTTTGGGGTTTGGGGGATTTGGGGTTTGGGGTAATTTGGGGTTTGGGGGGTTTGGGGTTTGGGGTTTGGGAGATTTGAGGTTTGGGGTTTGGGGTTTGGGGTTCGGGGGATTTGGGGTTTGGGGTTTGGGATTTGGGGTTTGGGGTTTGAGGTAATTTGGGGTTTGGGATTTGGGGTTTGGGGTTTGGGGTTTATTTGGGGTTTATTTGGGGTTTATTTGGGGTTTGGGATTTGAGGGATTTGCGATTTGGGGTTTGGGATTTGGGGTTTGGGGTTTGGGGGATTTGGGGTTTGTGGGGTTTGGGGTTTGGGGGATTGGGGATTTGGGTTTGGGGCTTGTTTGGGGTTTGGGGTTTGGGGGATTTGGGATTTGGGATTTGGGGTTTGGGGTTTGGGGTTTATTTGGGATTTGGGGTTTGGGATTTGGAGTTTGGGGTTTGGGGTTTGGGGGATTTGGGGTTTGGGGTTTGGGATTTGGGGTTTGGGGTTTGGGGTTTGGGGGATTTGGGGTTTGGGGTTTGGGATTTGGGGTTTGGGGTTTGTGGGATTTGTGGTTTGGGGTTTGGGATTTGGGATTTGGGGTTTGGGATTTGGGGTTTATTTGGGGTTTGGGGTTTGGGATTTGGGGTTTGGGGTTTGGGATTTGAGGTTTGGGGGATTTGGGTTTGGGGTTTGGGGTTTGGGGTTTGGGGTTTGGGGTTGGTTTGGGGTTTGGGGTTTGGGGTTTGGGGTTTGGGGTTTGGGGTTTGGGGGATTTGGGAATTGGGATTTGGGAATTGGGATTTGGGAATTGGGGTTTGGGGTAATTTGGGGTTTGAGGTTTGGGATTTGGGGTTTCGGGTTTGGGGTTTATTTGGGGTTTATTTGGGGTTTGGGGTTTATTTGGGGTTTGGGGTTTGTTTGGGGTTTATTTGGGGTTTGGGGTTTGGGGTTTGGGGTTTGTTTGGGGTTTGGGGTTTGCGGTTTGGGGGATTTGGGGTTTGGGGTTTGGGGGAATTTGGGATTTGGGGTTTGGGGTTTATTTGGGGTTTATTTGGGGTTTATTTGGGGTTTATTTGGGGTTTGGGGTTTGGGGTTTGGGGTTTGGGGGATTTGGGGGATTTGGGGTTTGGGGGGATTTGGGGTTTGGGATTTGGGGTTTATTTGGGGTTTGGGGTTTATTTGGGGTTTATTTGGGGTTTGGGGTTTGGGGTTTATTTGGGGTTTGGGTTTGGGGTTTATTTGGGGTTTGGGATTTGGGGTTTGGGGTTTGGGGTTTATTTGGGGTTTGGGGTTTGGGATTTGGGGTTTATTTGGGGTTTGGGGTTTATTTGGGGTTTATTTGGGGTTTGGGGTTTGGGGTTTATTTGGGGTTTGGGTTTGGGGTTTATTTGGGGTTTGGGATTTGGGGTTTGGGGTTTGGGGTTTATTTGGGGTTTGGGGTTTGGGATTTGGGGTTTGGGGGATGTGGGGTTTGGGGTTTATTTGGGGTTTATTTGGGGTTTGGGGGATTTGGGATTTGGGGTTTATTTGGGGTTTGTGGGATTTGGGGTTTATTTGGGGTTTGTTTGGGGTTTGGGGTTTGGGGTTTGGGGTTTGGGGGATTTGGGATTTGGGGTTTGGGGTTTATTTGGGGTTTATTTGGAATTTGGGGTTAATTTGGGGTTTATTTGGGGTTTATTTGGGGTTTATTTGGGGTTTATTTGGGGTTTATTTGGGGTTTATTTGGGGTTTATTTGGGGTTTATTTGGGGTTTGGGGGATTTGAGGTAATTTGGGGTTTGGGTTTGGGGTTTGGGATTTGGGGTTTGGGGTTTGGGGTTTGGGGTTTGGGGTTTGGGGTTTGGGGTTTGGGGTTTGGGATTTGGGATTTGGAGTTTGGGATTTGGGGTTTGGGATTTGGGGTTTGGGGTTTGGGATTTGGGGTTTGGGTTTGGGGTTTGGGGTAATTTGGGGTTTGGGATTTGGGGTTTGGGATTTGGGGTTTATTTGGGGTTTATTTGGGGTTTATTTGGGGTTTATTTGGGGTTTATTTGGGGTTTGGGATTTGGGGTTTGGGATTTGGGGTTTGTGGTTTGGGGTTTATTTGGGGTTTATTTGGGGTTTGGGGTTTGGGGTTTGGGGATTTGGGGGTTTGGGGGATTTGGGGTTTGGGGTTTGGGGTTTGGGGTTTGGGGGATTTGGGATTTGGGGTTTGGGAGTATTTGAGGGACTGGAATTCCCAACATTGTCGGAGCCGGAATTCCAAAGGAAATTGGGATTTCAGAATTCCCGGAATTCTCCTGACCCCAAATCCCTCCTCCTCCAAAAATTCCCTCCATCCCATAAAAACCCCTCCCAAAAATCCCAAAAAACCCCAAAACTCTCAAAATTCCTCCATTTTCCAAAATTCCCAATTCCCAAAAATTCGAAAAATCCCCAAACCCAAAAATTTCCAAATCCCAATCCCCAAAAATCCCCAATTTTTCAAAATTTCCAACTCCGAAAAATCCCAAAAATCAATCCCAAAAATCCCCAAATTCCCACAAATCCCAAAATTCTGAATTTCCAAAATCCCCAAAATTAAAAAAAAACAATCCCAACATTCCTAAAAATTCCAAAAAATGAATTCCAAAATTCCCCAAAATCCATCCCAAAATGAAAAAATAAAAATCCCAAAAGTCCATCCCAAAAATTCTAAGAATCCCACAAATCCCAACATCCTGAATTAACAAAAATCCCCAAATTTCCAAAAATCCCCCAAAATCCCCAAAATTCCCAAAAATCAATCCCAAAAATCCCCAAATCCCCCAAAATTTCCCAAATCCCCAAAATTCCCCAAATCCCTCCAATCCATCCCAAAAATCCCTCCCAAAATCCCAAAATTCCCAGAAATCGATCCCAAAAAATTCCAAAAATCCCCAAATCCTGAATTTCCAAAAAATCCATCCCAAAATTCAGAAAAATCCCAAAAATCAATCCCAAAAATCCCCAAATCACCCAAAATTCCCAAAATCTCCAAAATCCCTAAAATCCCTCAAATCAATCCCAAAAATCCCAAAATCTACCCCAAATATTCTAAGAATCCCACAAATCCCAAAATCCTGAATTTCCAAAGTCCCAAAATCCCAAAAATCCCCCCCAAAATTAAAAAAAAATCCCAAAAATCCATCCCAAAAATCCCCGAATCCCCTAAAATTTCCCAATTCCCCAAATCCCTCAAATCCATCCCAAAAATCCCAAAAATTCTAAAAATCCCACAAAGCCAAAATCCTGAAATTCCAAAAATCCCAAAATCCCCAAAATTCCTCAAAATACCCAAAATTCCCAAAAAATCCCCCAAATTCCCAAAAAATCCTCAAAATTAAAAAAAATCTCCAAAATCCCCCAAATCCCAAAAATTCCCAAGAAATCCCCCAAATCCCCCAAATTTCCCAAAAAATCAATCCCAAAATTCCCCAAAACTCTCCAGAATTCCCTAAAAATCCCCAAAAAAATCCCCAAAAATCCCCCCAGAAATTCCCAAAAATCCCCCCAAAAATTCCCAACATTCCCCAAATCCCCAACATCCCAAAAAAATCCCCAAAATTAAAAAAAAATCCCCAAAAAATTCTCCAAAATCCTCAAAAAAAACCCCCAAATCCCCCCAAAACCCCAAAATTCACAAAAAAAATCCCAAAATTCCCAAAAAAATCCCCTAAAATCCCCAGAAAATTAAAAAAAAATCCCCAGAATTCCCAAAATTCTCCAAAAATCCCCCCAAAAATCCAATAAAATTCTCCAAAATTCCCCAAATATCCCCAAAAAATCCCCCAAATCCCCCCAAACCCCCAAAATTCCCAAAAAAATAAATCCCAAAATCCCCAAAAACATCAATCCCAAAAATTCTAAAAATCCCACAAATCCCCAAATCCTGAATTTCCAAAAATCCCAAAATTCCCAAAATCTCCCAAAATTTCCCAAATCCCAAAAATTCTAAAAATCCCACAAAGCCAAAATCCTGAAATTCCAAAAATCTCAAAATCCCCAAATTGCCCAAAAATCCCCAAAATTCCCCCAAAACCAAAAAAATTCCCCAAAATTCCCAAAAAATCCCCCAAATCCCCCCAAAAAGACAAAATTCCCAAAAATATCCCCCAAATCCCCAAAATTCCCAAAAAATCCCCAAAATTCCGCAAAATCCCCCAAAAATTCTCCAAAATCCTCAAAAAAAACCCCAAATCCCCCCAAAACCCCAAAATACCCAAAAAATCAATCCCAAAATTCCCAAAAAATCAATCCTAAAATTCCCTAAAAATCCCCAAAAATCCCCAGAATTCCCAAAAATCCAAAAAAAATCCCCAAAATTCCACTAAATCCCAAAAAAACCCCCAATTTCCCCCCAAAAAATTCCCAAAATCCCCAAAAATTCCCAAAAAATCCCCAAAATTCCAACAGCTCACCGTCCTTTATTCGGGAACATTTTGGGAATTGGGGGGTCCAGCCCCGAAATTCCCAAAAAAAACCCAAAAAACCCAAAAAACAAATCCTGGAGTTCCGGGGGGCGTGGCCACGACAACGAGGGGGCGTGGCCATGCAAACTAGGAGGGTGTGGTTATGTAAATGAGGAGGCGTGGCCATGCAAATTAGGAGAACTCGCGGACGAATTTGGTGTAGAAGTCGCTGAGTTTCTGCAGCAGCAGCTTCAGCTTCTCCGTGGGCGGCAGGATGGTCATGCTGGGGGGAAATTCCCAAAAAAAATTCGGGAAAAGGCACCGGGGAACGTCCCAAAAAAAATTTGGGAATTTTGGGTGGAAATTGGGGGAAAAAGGAAAAAAAAATGGCGAAAAAATGGTGAAAAATGGCAAAAAAATTGAATTTTTTCTTCATTTTTTGGCCCAGGAATTGTAAAAATGGAGGCGGGATTTGGGATTTTGGGATTTTGGGATTTTGGGATTTTGGGATTTGGGATTTTGGGATTTTGGGATTTTGGGATTTTGGGATTTGGGATTTTGGGGATTTGGGATTTTGGGATTTGGGATTTTGGGATTTTGGGATTTGGGGTTTTGGGGATTTGGGATTTGGGGATGGGTCATGCTGGGGGGGAAATTCCCGAAAAAAATTCGGGAAAAGGCACCGGGGAACGTCCCAAAAAAAAATTTGGGAATTTGGGGCGGAAATTGGGGGAAAAACAGGAAAAAAAATGGCGAAAAAATGGTGAAAAATGGCAAAAAAATTGAATTTTTTCTTCATTTTTTGGCCCAGGAATTGTAAAAATGGAGGCGGAATTTGGGATTTGGGATTTTGGGATTTGGGATTTTGGGGTTTGGGATTTGGGATTTTGGGGTTTGGGATTTGGGATTTTGGGATTTGGGATTTGGGGAATTTGTGATTTTGGGATTTTGGGATTTGGGGTTTGGGGATTTGGGATTGGGGATGGGTCATGCTGGGGGCGAAATTCCCCAAAAAAATTCGGGAAAAGGCACCGGGGAACGTCCCAAAAAAAATTTGGGAATTTTGGGCGGAAATTGGGGGAAAAAGGAAAAAAAAATGGCGAAAAAATGGCAAAAAATGGGAAAAAAATTGAATTTTTTCGTGATTTTTTTTGGCACAGGAATCGTAAAAATGGAGGCGGAATTTGGGATTTGGGATTTGGGATTTGGGATTTGGGATTTGGCATTTTGGGATTTGGGGTTTTGGGATTTGGGGTTTGGGATTTTGGGATTTGGGATTTTGGGATTTTGGGATTTTGGGATTTGGGATTTGGGGTTTTGGGGATTTGGGATTGGGGATGGGTCATGCTGGGGGAAATTCCCAAAAAAAATGCGGGAAAAGGCACCGGGGAACGTCCCCAAAAAAATTTGGGAATTTTGGGGCGGAAATTGGGGGAAAAAGGAAAAAAAAATGGCGAAAAAATGGCAAAATATGAAAAAAAATCGAATTTTTTGCCACAGGAATTGTAAAAATGGAGGCGGAATTTGGGATTTGGGATTTTGGGATTTTGGGATTTGCGATTTGGGATTTGGGATTTGGGATTTTGGGATTTTGCGATTTTGGGGTTTGGGATTTGGGGTTTGGGGATTGGGGATTGGGGATGGGTCATGCTGGGGGAAAAATCCCAAAAAAAATTCGGGAAAAGGCACCGGGGAACGTCCCCAAAAAAAATTTGGGAATTTTGGGCGGAAATTGGGGGAAAAAGGAAAAAAAAATGGCAAAAAAATGGTGAAAAATGGCAAAAAAATTGAATTTTTTCTTCATTTTTTGGCCCAGGAATTGTAAAAATGGAGGCGGAATTTGGGATTTTGGGATTTGGGAATTCGGTATTTTGGGGTTTGGAATTTGGGATTTTGGAATTTGGGATGAGAAATTTGGGGTTTGGGTTTGGGGTTTGGGATTTGGGATCAGAATTTTGGGGATTTGGGGTTTGGGTTTTGGGGATTTGGGGTTGGGTCATGCTGGGGGGAAATTCCCAAAAAAAATTCGGGAAAAGGCACCGGGGAATGTCGCAAAAAAAATTTGGGAATTTTGGGCGGAAATTGGGGGAAAAAGGAAAAAAAAATGGCAAAAAATGACGAAAAAATGGCAAAAAAATGGCAAAAAATGAAAAAAAAATCGAATTTTTTGCCACAGGAATTGTAACAATGGAGGCGGAATTTGGGATTTTGGGAATTTGGGATTTGGGATTTTGGGATTTGGGATTTGGGGTTTGGGATTTGGGATTTTGGGATTTGGGATTTTGGGATTTGGGGTTTGGGGTTTGGGGTTTGAGATTTGGGATTTGGGATTTGGGATGGGATTCCCTGGAATTTTGAGATGGAATCGATCAGGAATTTCGGGATGGATTTTCTCAGGATCAGGAATTTCGGGATGGGAATTCCCGGGATCAGGAATTTCGGGATGGAATTGATCAGGAATTTTGGGATGGAATTGATCAGGAATTTCATGATGGGAATTCCCGGGATCAGGAATTTTGGGATGGATTTTCTCAGGAATTTGGGAATTTCGGGATAGGAATTCCCAGGATCAGGAATTTTGGGATGGAATCGATCAGGAATTTCAGGATGGATTTTCTCAGGATCAGGAATTTTGTGATGGATTTTCTCAGGAGTTTGGGAATTTCGGGATGGGAATTCCCGGGATCAGGAATTTTGGGATGGAATCGATCAGGAATTTTGGGATGGAAATTCCCGGGATCAGGAATTTTGGGATGGAATCCATCAGGAATTTCGGGATGGAATCTCTCAGGAATTTCGTGATGGATTTTCTCAGGATCAGGAATTTCAGGATGGGAATTCTCGGGATCAGGAATTTCGGGATGGATTTGATCAGGAATTTCGGGATGGGAATTCCTGGGATCAGGAATTTCGGGATGGAATCTCCCGGGATCAGGAATTTTGGGATGGAATCCATCAGGAATTTCGGGATGGAATCAATCAGGAATTTCGTGATGGATTTTCTCAGGATCAGGAATTTCAGGATGGGAATTCTCGGGATCAGGAATTTCGGGATGGAATCGATCAGGAATTTGGGAATTTTGGTACGGAATTGATCAGGAATTTCGGGATGGAATTGATCAGGAATTTCGGGATGGGAATTTCTGGGATCAGGAATTTCGGGATGGAATCGATCAGGAATTTGGGAATTTCGGGATGGAATCAATCAGGAATTTCGGGATGGAATCTCCCAGGATCAGGAATTTTGGGATGGGAAATCCCGGGATTGGGAATTTCAGGATGGGAATTCCCAGGATCAGGAATTTTGGGATCGAATTGATCAGGAATTTCGGGATGGAATCGATCAGGAATTTTGGGATGGGATCAATCAGGAATTTCGGGATGGAATCGATCAGGAATTTCGGGATGGAATTGATCAGGAATTTCGGGATGAAATCTCTCAGGATCAGGAATTTCGGGATGGGAATTCCCGGGATCAGGAATTTTGGGATGGAATAGATCAGGAATTTCGGGATGGGATCTCTCAGGAATTTGGGAATTTCGGGATGGATTCTCTCAGGAATTTGGGAATTTCGGGATGGAATCTCTCAGGAATTTGGGAATTTCAGGATGGAATCGATCAGGAATTTTAGGATGGAATCTCTCAGGAATTCGGGAATTTCGGGAGTGGATTTCCTGGGATCAGGAATTTCGGGATGGAATCTGCCAGAATCAGGAATTTCAGGATGGGATCTCTCAGGATCAGGAATTTCGGGATGGAATCTCCCGGGATCAGAAATTTGGGATGGAATCAATCAGGAATTTCGGGATGGAATCGATCAGGAATTTCGGGATAGAATCTCTCAGGATCAGGAATTTCGGGATGGAAACTGCCGGAATCAGGAATTTCGGGATGAAATCGATCAGGAATTTTGGGATGGGAATTCCTGGGATCAGGAATTTGGGAATGGAATCCCTCAGGAATTTGGGAATTTCAGGATGGAATCGATCAGGAATTTTGGGATGGATTTTCTCAGGATCAGGAATTTCGGGATGGGAATTCCCAGGATCAGGAATTTCGGGATGGAATCGATCAGGAATTTTGGGATGGGAATTTCTGGGATCAGGAATTTGGGGATGGGATGTCCCAGGATCAGGAATTTTGGGATGGGAATTCCCGGGATCAGGAATTTGGGGATGGAATGAATCAGGAAATTTCGGGATGGAATCTCTCAGGATCAGGAATTTCGGGATGGAATCTCTCAGGATCAGGAATTTCGGGATGGAATCTCTCAGGATCAGGAATTTCGGGATGGAATCTCCTGGGATCAGGAATTTTGGGATGGAATCTGCCGGGATCAGGAATTTCGGGATGGAATCAATCAGGAATTTTGGGACAGGATCAATCAGGAATTTTGGGATGGGAATTCTCGGGATCAGGAATTTTGGGATGGGAATTCTCGGGATCAGGAATTTTGGGATGGGAATTTCCAGGATCAGGAATTTCGGGATGGGATCGATCAGGAATTTGGGGATGGGAATTCCCAGGATCAGGAATTTTGGGATGGAATTGATCAGGAATTTGGGAATTTTGGGATGGAATCTCCCAGGATCAGGAATTTTGGGATGGGAATTCCCAGGATCAGGAATTTCGGGATGGATTTTCTCAGGATCAGGAATTTTGGGATGGAATCGATCAGGAATTTCGGGATGGGAATTCCTGGGATCAGGAATTTCGGGATGGGATCTCTCAGGAATTTGGGAATTTTGGGATGGAATCAATCAGGAATTTGGGGATGGAATCGATCAGGATCAGGAATTTTGGGATGGAATTGATCAGGAATTTTGGGATGGATTTTCTCAGGAATTTGGGAATTTTGGGATGGATTGTCTCAGGAATTTGGGAATTTCAGGATTGATTTTCTCAGGAATTTGGGAATTTTGGGATGGGAATTCCCAGGATCAGGAATTTCAGGATTGGAATTCCCAGGATCAGGAATTTTGGGATGGAATCTCTCAGGAATTTGGGAATTTTGGGATGGAATCGATCCGGAATTTTGGGATGGATTTTCTCAGGATCAGGAATTTCGGGATGGAATCAATCAGGAATCTGGGGTTGGGAATTCCCAGGATCAGGAATTTTGGGATGGAATCGATCAGGATCAGGAATTTCGGGATGGAATCAATCAGGAATTTCGGGATGGAATCTCCTGGGATCAGGAATTTGGGGATGGAATCTCTCAGGAATTTGGGAATTTTGGGATGGAATCTTCCAGGATCAGGAATTTTAGGATGGAATCTCCCAGGATCAGGAATTTGGGATGGAATCGATCAGGAATTTCGGGATGGAATCAATTAGGAATTTCGGGATGGAATCGATCAGGAATTTCGGGATGGGAATTCCTGGGGTCAGGAATTTTGGGATGAGAATTCCCGGGATCAGGAATTTTGGGATGGATTTTCTCAGGAATTTGGGAATTTCAGGATGGAATCGATCAGGGATTTCGGGATGGGAATTCCCGGGATCAGGAATTTTGGAATGGAATCCCTCAGGAATTTGGGAATTTCGGGATGGAATCGATCAGGAATTTGGGAATTTCGGGATGGAATCGATCAGGAATTTGGGAATTTCAGGATGGATTTTCTCAGGATCAGGAATTTCGGGATGGAATCGATCAGGAATTTTGGGATGGAATTGAGCAGGAATTTCAGGATGGATTTTCTCGGGAATTTGGGAATTTCGGGATGGATTTTCTCAGGAATTTGGGAATTTTGGGATGGGAATTCCCGGAACCCACCGGAAGTGGTAGGTGCCCTCCTTCTGGCCGAAGCCGCTCCCCGGCACCACGCAGATCCCCGTCTCCTCCAGGAGCCGCATGCAGAAGAACATGTCCGGGGCCTGCTCCTTCTCCTGGGATCCGGAAAAACACGGATCGGGATGGATCCCGATGGATCCCAAAAATCCTGGGATGGATCCCGATGGATCCCAAAATTCCTGGGATGGATCCCGGTGGATCCCAGAGCTCCTGGGATGGATCCCAATTGATCCCACAACTCCTCGGATCAATCCCAATGGATCCCAGAATTCCTGGGATGGATCCCAGAACTCCTGGGATGGATCCCAATGGATCCCAAAAATCCTGGGATGGATCCCAGAACTCCTGGGATGGATCCCACAACTCCCAGGATGGATCCCACAAGTCCTGGGGTGGATCCCACAACTCCCGGGATGGATCCCAATGGATCCCAAAAATCCTGGAATGGATCCCACATCTCCTGGGATGGATCCCAGAACTCCTGGGATGGATCCCGATGGATCCCAAAAATCCTGGGATGGATCCCGATGGATCCCAAAAATCCTGGGATGGATCCCAAAAATCCTGGGATGGATCCCAGAACTCCTGGGGAGATCCCAGAAATCCTGGGATGGATCCGAATGGATTCCAGAGCTCCTGGGGTGGACCCCAATGGATCCCACAACTCTTGGGATGGATCCCACAACTCCTGGGATGGATCCCAAAGGATCCCAGAACTCCTGGGGTGGATCCCAGAACTCCTGGGGTGGTTCCCACAACTCCTGGGATGGATCCTGCCACTCCTGGGATGGATCCCAGAACTCCTGGGGTGGATCTGGGTGGATCCCACAACTCCTGGAGTGGATCCCACAATTCCTGGGATGGATCCCACAACTCCTGGGATGGATCCCAGTGGATCCCAAAGCTCCTGGGGAGATCCCAGAACTCCTAGGGTGGATCCCGGTGGATCCCAGAACTCTTGGGATGGATCCCAAAAATCCTGGGGTGGATCCCAGAACTCCTGGGATGGATCCTGGTGGGTCACATAACTCCTGGGGAGATCCCACAACTCCTGGGATGGATCCCAGAACTCCTGGGGTGGATCCCAATGGATCCCAGAACTCCTGGGATGGATCCCACATCTCCTGGGATGGATCCCAGAACTCCTGGGATTGATCCCAATGGATCCCACAACTCCTTGGGTGGATCCCAGAACTCCTGGGATTGATCCCGTCCATCCCAACATCTCCCAGTTGGGATCCTGTCCATTTCCACATCTCCCAGTTTGGGATTTTGTCCATTCCAACATCTCCCAGTTGGGATTCCATCCATCCCGCCCATCCCAGTTGGGATCCCATCCATTCCATCCATCCCAGTTGGGATCCCGCCCATCCCAGTGTGGATCCCATCCATCCCGCCCATCCCAGTTGGAATCCCATCCATCCCATCCATCCCAGTTGGAATCCTGCCCATCCCAGTTGGGATTCTATCCATCCCATCCATCCCAGTTGGGATCCCATCAATCCCAGTTTGGCTCCCACCCATCCCGCCCATCCCAGTTAGGCTCCTGCCCATCCCAGTTGAGATCCCACCCGTCCCAGTTGGGATCCCTTCCATCCCAGTTGGGATCCCACCCATCCCAGTTTGGCTCCCGCCCATCCCAGTTTGGCTCCCGCCCATCCCAGTTGTTATGTCGCCATCCCAACATCTCCCAGTTGGATCCTGCCCATCCCAACATCTCCCAGTTGGGATCCCATCCATCCCATCCATCCCAGTTGAGATCCCGCCCATCCCAGTTGGGATTCCATCCATCCCAACATCTCCCAGTTGGGATCCCATCCATCCCAGTTGGGATCTCCTCCATCCCCAAGATCTCCCAGTTGGGATCCCATCCATTCCCAACATCTCCCACTTGGGATGCTGCACATTCCAACATCTCCCTGTTGGGATCCCATCCATTCCCAGCATCTCCCAGTTGGGATCCCGCCCATCCCAGTTTGGCTCCCGCCCATCCCAGTTGACTCCCGCCCATCCCAGTTTGGCTCCCGCCCATCCCAGTTGGCTCCCGCCCATCCCAGTTGGCTCCCGCCCATCCCAGTTGGGATCATGCCAATCCCAGTTGAGATCCCGCCAATCCCAGTTGAGATCCCATCCATCCCAGTTGGGATCATGCCAATCCCAGTTGAGATCCTGTCTATCCCATCCATCCCAGTTGAGATCCCGTTCATCCCATCCATCCCAGTTGGAATCCCATCCATCCCAGTTGGGATTCTATCCATCCCGCCCATCCCAGTTGGGATCCCATTCATCCCAGTTTGGATCCTGCCCATTCCAACATTCCCAGTTTGGGATTCTGCCCATTCCAACATCTCCCAATTGGATCCTGCCCATTCCAACATCTCCCAGTTGGGATCTCATTCATCCCAACATCTCCCAGTTGGGATTCCATCAATCCCACCCATCCCAGTTGGGATCCCGCCCATCCCAGTTGGGATCCCACCCATCCAATTTGGGATCCCATCCATCCCACCCATCCCAGTTGGGATCCTGCCCATCCCGCCCATCCCGCCCATCCCGGTTGGGCTCCCATCCATCCCAACATCTCCCAGTTGGGATCCCATCCATCCCAGTTGGGATCCCATCCATTCCATCCATCCCATCCATCCGATTTGGGATCCCATCCATTCCAATATCTCCCAGTTGGGATCCCATCCATCCCAACATCTCCCAGTTGACATCCCGCCCATCCCAGTTGGGTTCCCGCCCATCCCAGTTGGGTTCCCGCCCATCCCAGTTTGGCTCCCGCCCATCCCAGTTTGTCTCCCGCCCATTCCAGTTTGGCTCCCGCCCATCCCAGTTTGTCTCCCGCCCATCCCAGTTTGGCTCCCGCCCATCCCAGTTGGGATCCCGCCCATCCCAGTTGGGATCCCATCCATCCCAGTTGTCTCCCGCCCATCCCAGTTGGGATCCCGCCCATCCCAGTTGGGATCCCATCCATCCCATCCATCCCAGTTGGGATCCCGCCCATCCCAGTTTGGATCCCATCCATCCCATCCATCCCAGTTGGGATCCCATCCATCCCACCCATCCCAGTTGAGATCCCATCCATCCCATCCATCCCAGTTTGGCTCCCGCCCATCCCAGTTGAGATCCCATCCATCCCATCCATCCCAGTTTGGCTCCCGCCCATCCCAGTTGGGATCCCATCCATTCCAACATCTCCCAGTTGGGATCCCGCCCATCCCAGTTGGGATCTCCTCCATCACCAAGATCTCCCAGTTGGGATCCCATCCATCCCGACATCTCCCAGTTTGGATCCTATCAATCCCAGTTGGGATCGTGCCCATCCCGCCCATCCCAGTTGGGCTCATGCCCATCCCGCCCATACCAGTTGGGCTCCCGCCCATCCCAGTTGGCCTCCCGCCCATCCCAGTTTGGCTCCCGCCCATCCCAGTTGGAATCCTGCCCATCCCAGTTGGCTCCCACCCATCCCAGTTGGCTCCCGCCCATCCCAGTTTGGCTCCCGCCCATCCCAGTTTGGCCCCGCACCTTGGCGGCGGCGAGGGCGCGCGCCGGGATCTGGATGCGGGGGAAGGCGTACATGGCGCCCTGCACGGGGTTGCAGCTGATCCCGGGCGTGCGGTTCAGGATCTCCTCGGTCAGGCGGGCGCGCTCCGCCAGCGCGCTCAGCACCGCCTGCTTCTCCTGCCGGGAACGGGGACGGAAATGTGGGAATGTGAGCCCGGACAACCCCGCTGGCCCGTCCCCGTTCCGGTATCCCGTTGTCCCGTTATCCCGTTATCCCACTATCCCATTGTCCTGTTGTGTTGTTATCCCGTTATCCCGTTATCCTGTTATCCCGTTGTCCCGTTATCCCATTATCCCATTATCCTGTTATCCTGTTATCCCATTATCCCATTGTCCCATTATCCCCTTGTCCTGTTATCCCGTTATCCCATTATCCCGGTGTCCCGTTATGCTGTTATCCCATTATGCCATTATCCCATTGTCCCATTGTCCCATTATCCCATTATCCCATTGTCCCATTGTCCCATTGTCCCACTATCCCATTATCCCATTATCCCATTGTCCCCTTATCCCATTATCCCATTATCTTGTTATCCCATTGTCCTGTTATCCCGTTATCCCATTGTCCCATTGTCCCATTATCCCATTATCCCATTGTCCCATTGTCCCACTATCCCATTATCCCATTATCCTATTATCCCGTTCCATTATCCCAATTAAATTCCATTCCATTTCATTCCATTATCCCATTATCCCATTGCCCCATTATTCCATTATCTCATTATCCCATTGTCCCATTATCCCGTTATCCCGTTGTCCCATTATCCCATTATCCCATTTTCTCATCCCAATTCAATTCCATTCCAACCCATCCCATTGCCTCATCCCATTCTCCCATTGTCCCACTAATCCACTATCCCATTATCCCATTATCCCTGTGTCCTGTTATCCCGTTATCCCATTATCCCGGTGTCCCGTTATCCTGTTATCCCATTATGCCATTATCCCATTATCTCCTTATCCCATTGTCCCATTATCCCATTATCCCTGTGTCCCGTTATCCCGTTATCCCATTATCCCATTATCCCATTGTCAGCACCGCCTGCTTCTCCTGACGGGACGGAGATTTGGGAATGCTGAGCCCGGACAATCCCGCTGGCCCGTCCCCGTTATCCCGGGATGGAGACGTGGGAATGTGAGCCCGGACAATCCCGCTGGCCCGTCCCCGTTATCCCAGTGTTCCGTTATCCCGCTGTCCCGTTATCTCATCCCAATTCAATTCCATTCCATTCCATTACCCCATTATCCCATTATCCCATTGTCCCATTATCCCAATATCCCATTACCCATTATCCCATTATCCCAATTCAATTCCATTCTATTTCATCCCATTATCCCACTATCCCATTATCCCGTTGTCCCGTTATCCCATTATCCTATTATCGCATTATCCCGTTCCATTATCCCAATTCAATGCCATTCCATTTTATCCCATTATCCCATTATCCCATTGTCCCATTATCCCATTATCCTATTATCCCATTATCCCAATTCAACTCCATTCCATTTCATCCCATTATCCCACTATCCCATTATCCCGTTATGCCATTATCCCATTATCCCGTTATCCCGTTATCCCGTTATCCCATTATCCCATTATCCCATTATCCCATTATCCCACTATCCCATTATCCCATTAACCCATTATCTCATTACCCCATTGTCCCATTATCCCATTGTCCCATTCCATTATCCCATTATCCCATTTCCCCATTGTCCCATTATCCCATTGTCCCATTGTCCCATTATCCCATTATCCCGTTATCCCATTGTCCCATTATCCCGTTATCCCATTATCCCATTATCCCGTTATCCTGTTATCCCATTGTCCCGTTATCCCGGTGTCCCGTTATCCTGCTATCCCATTGTCCCGTTATCCCATTATCCCGTTATCCCATTATCCCATTATCCAATTATCCCATTATCCCGTTATCCCGTTATCCCATTATCCCATTACCCCATTGTCCCATTATCCCATTATCCCGTTATCCCATTATCCCGTTATCCCATTATCCCATTATCCAATTATCCCATTATCCCGTTATCCCGTTATCCCATTATCCCATTACCCCATTGTCCCATTATCCCATTATCCCATTGTCCCATTATCCCGTTATCCCACTATCCCATTCTTTTATCCCATTCCATTATCCCATTATCCCGTTATCCCATTATCCCATTATCCCACTATCCCATTATCCCATTATCCCATTGTCCCGTTATCCCATTTTCTCATCCCAATTGAATTCCATTCCAACCCATCCCATTGCCCCATCCCATTCTCCCATTATCCCACTAATCCACTATCCCATGAATCCCATTCCATTATCCCATTATCCCATTATCCCATTATCCCATTATCCCATTGTCCCATTATCCTGTTATCCCATTATCCCATTATCCCATTATCCCATTATCCCATTATCCCATTATCCCATTGTCCCATTATCCCATTATCCCATTATCCCATTATCTCATCCCAATTCAATTCCATCCCATCCCATCCCATCCCATTGCCCCATCCCGTTATCCCATTGCCCCATCCCGTTATCCCATTATCCCATTATCCCGTTATCCCATTATCCCATTGTCCCATTATCCCATTGTCCCATTATCCTGTTATGCCATTATCCCATTGTCTTGTTGTTATCCCGTTGTCCCATTGTCCCGTTATCCTGTTATCCCAATATCCCATCTCAATTCCATTCCATCCCATCCTAATGTCCCATCCCACTGTCCCATTATCCCGTTATCGCATTAACTCATAATCCCATTATACCATTAACCCATTATCCCATTATCCCATTATCCCATTATCCCATTTCATTACTCCATTATCCCATTATCCCATTATCCCATTATCCCAGTGTCCCATTATCCCATTATCCCATTATCCCATTATCCCATTTCATTACTCCATTATCCCATTATCCCATTATCCCATTATCCCAGTGTCCCATTATCCCATTATCCCATTATCTCATCCCAATTCAATTCCACCCCATCCCAATGCCCCATCCCATTATCCCATTTTCCCATTATCCCATTTTCCCATTATCCCATTAATTGCCCCATCACCCCATTATCCCGTTAATTACCCTGTTATCCCATTAATTATCCCATTAATTTTCCCATTATTCCAATCCCATGAATCCATTCACATGGATCCCACCCCATGGATCCCACCCCAATCCCATGGATCCCACCCCATGGATCCCATCCCCACCCCATGGATCCCACCCCATGGATCCCATCCCATGGATCCCACCCCATGGATCCGCCCCATGGACCCCACCCCATGGATCCCACCCCATGGATCCCACCCCATGGATCCCACCCCATGGATCCCATCCCATGGATCCCACCTCAGATATCCCACCCCATGGATCCCACCCCATGGATCCCACCCCATGGATCCCACCCCATGGACCCAATCCCATGGATCCCACCCCATGGACCCAATCCCATGGATCCCGCCCCATGGATCCCACCCCATGGATCCCGCCCCATGGATCCCACCCCATGGATCCCACCTCAGATATCCCATCCCATGGATCCCACCTCAGATATCCCATCCAATGGATCCCACCCCATGGATCCCATCCCATGGACCCAATCCCATGGACCCAATCCCATGGATCCCATCCCATAACCATGGATCCCACCCCATGGACCCACCCCATGGATCCCATCCCATGGATCCCACCCCCTGGATCCCACCCCCTGGATCCCACCCCATGGATCCCACCTCAGATATCCCACCCCATGGATCCCACCCCATGGATCCCACCCCATGGATCCCACCCCATGGATCCCACCTCAGATATCCCACCCCATGGATCCCACCTCAGATATCCCACCCCATGGATCCCACCCCATGGATCCCACCCCATGGATCCCATCCCATGGATCCCACCTCAGATATCCCACCCCATAGATCCCATCCCATGGATCCCACCCCATGGATCCCACCCCATGGATCCCACCTCAGATATCCCACCCCATGGATCCCACCCCAATCCCAATGATCCCATGGATCCCATCCATGGATCCCACCCCATGGATCCCACCCCATGGATCCCACCTCAGATATCCCATCCCATGGATCCCACCCCACGGATCCCACCTCAGATATCCCACCCCATGGATCCCACCCCATGGATCCCATCCCATGGATCCCACCTTAGATATCCCAATCCCATGGATCCCACCCCATGGATCCCACCCCATGGATCCCACCTCAGATATCCCACCTCATGGATTTCACCCCATGGATCCCATCCCATGGATCCCACCCCATGGATTTCACCCCATGGATCCCACCCCATGGATCCCACCCCATGGACCCCACCCCATGGATCCCACCCCATGGATCCGCCCCATGGACCCCACCCCATGGACCCCACCCCATGGACCCAATCCCATGGATCCCACCCCAATCCCAATGATCCCATGAATCCCATCCATGGATCCCACCTAAGATATCCCATCCCATGCATCCCACCCCATAGATCCCACCCCATGGATCCCATCCCATGGATCCCATCCCATAGACCCCATGGATCCCACCCCATGGATCCCATCCCATGGATTTCACCCCCATGGATCCACCCCCATGGATCCCATCCCATGGACCATGGATCCCACCCCATGGATCCCACCCCATGGATCCCACCCCATGGATCCCACCCCATGGATCCCACCTAAGATATCCCACCCCATGTATCCCACCCCATGGATCCCACCCCATGGATCCCACCCCATGGATCTGCCCCATGGATCCCATCCCATGGACCCCATCCCACCCCATGGATCCCACCCCATGGATCCCACCCCATGGATCCCACCCCATGGATGCCACCCCATGGATCCCACCCCACGGATCCCACCCCACGGATCCCACCCCATGGATCCCACCCCAATCCCATGGATCCCACCCCATGGATCCCACCCCATGGATCCCACCCCATGGATCCCATCCCATGGATCCCATCCCATGGATCCCACCCCATGGATCCCACCCCATGGATCCCATCCCATGGATCCCACCCCATGGATCCCACCCCATGGATCCCACCTCAGATATCCCACCTCATGGATTTCACCCCATGGATCCCACCCATAGATTCCACCCCATGGATTTCACCCCATGGATCCCACCCCATGGATCCCACCTCAGATATTCCACCCCATGGATCCCACCCCATGGATCCCACCTCAGATATCCCACCCCATGGATCCCACCCCATGGATCCCATCCCATGGATCCCATCCCATGGATCCCATCCCATGGATCCCACCCCATGGATCCCATCCCATGGATCCCACCTCAGATATCCCACCCCATGGATCCCATCCCATGGATCCCACCCCATGGATCCCACCTGAGATATCCCACCCCATGGATCCCATCCCATGGATCCCACCCCAATCCCATGGATCCCACCCCATGGATCCCACCCCATGGACCCCACCCCATGGATCCCACCCCAATCCCATGGATCCCACCCCATGGATCCCACCCCATGGATCCCACCCCATGGATCCCACCCCATGGATCCCATCCCATGGATCCCACCTCAGATATCCCACCCCATGGATCCCATAGATCCCATGTCCCGTACCGCCTGGAACCTCTCGTAGGACGGCTCTCCAGGCCGGGGCGGGTCCATGACCATGGATCCCACCCCACAGATCCCATCCCATGGATCCCACCCCATGGATCCCACCCCATGGATCCCATGGATGTCTCCGTACCGCCTGGAACCTCTCGTAGGACGGCTCTCCAGGCTGGGGCGGGTCCACCACGGCGTCCAGGAGGAGCTGTCCCGGCACGGGCGGGCAGAGCCGCACCGACACCAGCTTGGCCAGCTGGGCCTTCACCTCGGGGTGGAGGTTCACCACCTCCATGTACCCACCACGCAGACCACACCTGTGGGGCGGGAATGTCCCATCGGAAACGTCGGAAATTGGTGGGAAGGAGGACGGGGATGGGGTGGGGTGGGATCTGTGGGTGGGATTTGGGATGGGAATCCATGGGTGGGAACCTATGGAGAAGGACCCATGGGTGGGAACCTATGGAGAAGGACCCATGGGTGGGAACCTATGGAGAAGGACCCATGGATGGGAATCCATGGATGGGAACCTATGGAGAAGGACCCATGGGTGGGAACCTATGGAGAAGGATCCATGGGTGGGAACCTATGGAGAAGGATCCATGGATGGAATCCATGGATGGGAACCTATGGAGAAGGATCCATGGATGGAATCCATGGATGGGAACCTATGGAGAAGGTCCCATGGGTGGGAACCTATGGAGAAGGACCCATGGATGGGAACCTATGGAGAAGGACCCATGGGTGGAAACCTATGGAGAAGGACCCATGGGTGGGAACCTATGGAGAAGGACCCATGGGTGGGAACCTATGGAGAAGGACCCATGGGTGGAAACCTATAGAGAAGGACCCATGGGTGGAATCCATGGATGGGAACCTATGGAGAAGGATCCATGGATGGAATCCATGGATGGGAACCTATGGAGAAGGATCCATGGATGGAATCCATGGATAGGAACCTATGGAGAAGGATCCATGGATGGAATCCATGGATAGGAACCTATGGAGAAGGATCCATGGGTGGGATCCATGGATGGGAACCTATGGAGAAGGATCCATGGGTGGGAACCTATGGAGAAGGACCCATGGGTGGGAACCTATGGAGAAGGATCCATGGATGGAATCCATGGATGGGAACCTATGGAGAAGGATCCATGGGTGGGAACCTATGGAGAAGGACCCATGGATGGGAACCTATGGAGAAGGACCCCTGGGTGGAATCCATGGATGGGAACCTATGGAGAAGGACCCATGGATGGAATCCATGGATGGGAACCTATGGAGAAGGACCCATGGATGGGAACCTATGGAGAAGGACCCATGGATGGGAACCTATGGAGAAGGACCCCTGGGTGGAATCCATGGATGGGAACCTATGGAGAAGGACCCATGGATGGAATCCATGGATGGGAACCTATGGAGAAGGACCCATGGATGGGAACCTATGGAGAAGGACCCCTGGGTGGAATCCATGGATGGGAACCTATGGAGAAGGACCCATGGATGGGAACCTATGGATGGGGATTTGGGATGGGAATCCATGGATGGGAACCTATGGAGAAGGACCCATGGATGGAATCCATTAATGGGAACCTATGGAGAAGGACCCATGGGTGGGAACCGATGGAGAAGGATCCGTGGACTGGGATCCATGGATGGGGATTTGGGATGGGAATCCATGGGTGGGAACCTTTGGAGAAGGACCCATGGATGGGAACCTATGGAGAAGGATCCATGGGTGGGAACCTATGGAGATGGATCCATGGATGGGAACCTATGGAGAAGGACCCATGGATGGGAACCTATGGAGAAGGAGCCATGGATGGGAACCTATGGAGAAGGAGCCATGGATGGGAACCTATGGAGAAGGACCCATGGATGGAATCCATGGATGGGAACCTATGGAGAAGGACCCATGGATGGGAACCTATGGAGAAGGACCCATGGATGGGAATCCATGGGTGGGAATCTATGGAGAAGGATCCATGGGTGGAATCCATGGATGGGAACCTATGGAGATGGACCCATGGGGTGGAGGTGACATCCCCAACCCCAACCCCAGGAGATCCATTGGGTGGTGACATCTCCATCCCCAATTCAGGAGATCCATGGGGTGGTGGTGACACCTCCATCCCATCCATGACATCCATGGGGTGGAGGTGACATCTCCATCCCCAATCCATGACCCCAATCCCACCCCCAGGAGATCCATGGGGTGGTGGTGACATCTCCATCCCCAATCCAGGAGATCCATGGGGTGGAGGTGACATCTCCATCCCCAACCCCGTCCCAGGAGATCCATGGGGTGGAGGTGACATCTCCATCCCCAATCCAGGAGATCCATGGGGTGGAGGTGACATCTCCATCCCCATCCATGACCCCAATCCCACCCCCAGGAGATCCATGGGGTGGTGGTGACATCTCCATCCCCATCCCATGACATCCATGGGGTGGTGACATCTCCAACCCCAATCCATGACAACCATGGGGTGGTGATGACATCTCCATCCCAATCCAGGAGATCCATGGGGTGGTGACATCTCCATCCCCATCCATGACATCCATGGGGTGGAGGTGACATCTCCATCCCCAATCCAGGAGATCCACGGGGTGGTGGTGACATCTCCATCCCATCCCATGACATCCATGGGGTGGAGGTGACATCTCCATCCCCATCCCAGGAGATCCATGGGGTGGTGGTGACATCTCCATCCCCATCCCATGACATCCATGGAGTGGAGGTGACATCTCCATCCCATCCATGACCCCAATCCCACCCCCAGGAGATCCATGGGCTGGAGGTGACATCTCTATCCCACCCCCAGGAGATCCATGGGGTGGAGGTGACATCTCCATCCCCAATCCAGGAGATCCACGGGATGGTGGTGACATCTCCATCCCCAATCCATGACATCCATGGGGTGGAGGTGACATCTCCATCCCAAATCCATGACTCCAACCCCACCCCCAGGAGATCCATGGGGTGGTGACATCTCCATCCCATATCCAGGAGATCCATGGGGTGGAGGTGACATCTCCATCCCCAATCCAAGAGATCCATGGGGTGGTGATGACATCTCCACCCCATCCATGACCCCAGTCCCCAATCCAGAAGATCCATGGGGAGGTGACATCTCCATCCCCAATCCAGGAGATCCATGGGGTGGAGGTGACATCTCCATCCCCAATCCATGACATCCATGGGGTGGAGGTGACATCTCCATCCCATCCCATGACATCTATGGGGTGGTGGTGACATCTCCATCCCATCCATGACCCCAATCCCACCCCCAGGAGATCCATGGAGATGACATCTCCATCCCATCCATGACATCCATGGGGTGGAGGTGACATCTCCATCCCCAATCCAGGAGATCCATGGGCTGGTGGTGACATCTCCATCCCCAATCCATGACCCCAATCCCACCCCCAGGAGATCCATGGGGTGGTGGTGACATCTCCATCCCCGTCTCATGACATCCATGGGGTGGAGGTGAGATCTCCATCCCATCCCATGACATCTATGGGGTGGTGGTGACATGTCCATCCCATCCATAACCCCAACCCCAACCCCAGGAGATCCATGGGGTGGAGGTGACATCTCCAGCCCCACCCCCAGCAGATCCATGGGGTGGAGGTGACATCTCCAACCCCATCCCATGCAATCCATGGGATGGTGATGACATCTCCATCCCCAATCCATGACATCCATGGGGTGGAGGTGACATCTCCATCCCCAATCCAGGAGATCCATGGGGTGGAGGTGACATCTCCAACCCGTGACATCCATGGGGTGGTGGTGACATCTCCATCCCATCCATGACCCCAACCCCAATCTCAGGAGATCCATGGGGTGGTGGTGACATCTCCATCCCCAATCCATGACATCCATGGGGTGGTGGTGACATCCCCAATCCATGACCCCAATCCCACCCCAAGGAGATCCATGGGGTGGTGACATCTCCATCCCATATCCATGAGATCCATGGAATGGTGGTGACATCTCCATCCCCAACCCGTGACATCCATGGGGTGGTGGTGACATCTCCATCCCCAATCCAGGAGATCCATGGGGTGGAGGTGACATCTCCACCCCCAATCCAGGAGATCCATGGGGTGGTGACATCTCCATCCCCAATCCAGGAGATCCATGGGGTGGAGGTGACACCTCCAAGACCAATCCAGGAGATCCATGGGGTGGAGGTGACATCTCCATCCCCAACCCATGACATCCATGGGGTGGAGGTGACATCTCCATCCCATATCCAGGAGATCCATGGGGTGGTGGTGACATCTCCATCCCATCCATGACCCCAACCCCACCCCCAGGAGATCCATGGGGTGGAGGTGACACCTCCATCCCCACCCCCAGGAGATCCATGGGGTGGAGGTGACATCTCCATCCCCATCCATGACATCCATGGGGTGGTGGTGACATCCCCAATCCATGACCCCAATCCCAACCTCAGAAGATCCATGGGGTGGTGGCACCTCCATCCCACTCATGACCCCAATCCCACCCCCAGCAGACCCACGGGGAGGTGACATCTCCATCCCCAATCCAGGAGATCCATGGGGTGGTGGTGACATCTCCATCCCATCCAGGAGATCCATGGGGTGGAGGTGACATCTCCATCCCGTTCCCGGCGTTCCCGGCACTCACTCTCCCATGAAGCCCTTGGAGATGGAGTGGAAGGAGGCCAACTCCACCGAGTCCGCGTAGGGCGGCCCCATCTCCATCAGGACCTTCTTGAAGGAGTGGAAGGTGGAACCCTCGGCGTAGACGTTGTCCTGGTACACCTGCGGTGGCCCAGAGGACATCCCGGGGTTTTTCCGGGGTTTTTCCGGGGTTTTTCCGGGTTTTTCCGGGGTTTTCCCAAAGTTTTCCGGGATTTTTGGGGGGATGGACCTCGCCCCACCTCGTCGGCCATGAGGAACAGCTTCTCCTCGAAGGCGAACCTGATGACGTCCTCGATGCACTCCCGGCTCTGCACCTGGCCTGGGGTGGGACGGGGTCGGATCCTGCCCCACGGAGCCGCCCCATGGATCTGCCCCATAGATCTGCCCCATGGATCTGCCCCATGGATCTGCCCCATAGATCTGCCCCATGGATCCCACCCCATGGATCCCACCTCAGATATCCCATCCCATGGATCCCATCCCATGGATCCCATCCCACAGATCCCATGGATCCCACCTCAGATATCCCACCTCAGATATCCCACCCCATGGATTTCACCCCATGGATCCCACCCCATGGATCCGCCCCATGGATCCCACCCCTTGGATCCCACCTCAGATGTCCTACCCCATAGATCCCACCCCATGGATCCTATCCCATGGATTCACCCCATAGACCCCATGGATCCCACCTGAGATATCCCACCTCAGATACACCATCCCATGGATCCCACCTCAGATATCTCACCCCATGGATCCGCCCCATGGATCCCACCCCATGGATCCCATCCCATGGATCCCACCCCATGGATCCCATCCCATGGATCCACCCCATGGATTCCATGGATCCCACCTCAAATATCCAACCCCATGGATTCCACCCCATGGATCTGCCCCATGGATCCCACCCCATGGATCCCACCTCAGATATCCCACCCCACAGATCCCACCCCACAGATCCCACCCCACAAACCCCACATATCCCACCCCACATATCCCACCCCTCGGATCCCACCCCACATTCCGCACCCCACAAACCCCACATATCCCACCCCAAAAACCCCACACCCCACAAACCCCACATATCCTGCCCCACATTCCACACCCTATAAACCCCACATATCCCACCCCACATATCCCACTCCACACATCCCACCCCACATATCCAACCCCATAGATCCCACCCCACATATCCCACCCCACAAACCCCACAGATCCCACCCCACATTCTGCACCCCACAGACCCCACATCCCCCACCCCACAGATCCCACCCCAGGTGTGCTATCCCATCCCATGGATCCCACCTCAGATATCCCACCCCACATATCCCACCCCACATTCCGCACCCCACAGATCCCACCCACAGATCCCACCCCCCACTCCCCAAACCCCCCACCCCACATCCCCCACCCCACAAACCCCACATATCCTGCCCCACATTCTGCACCCCACAAACCCCACAGATGGCACCCCACATCCCCCACCCCACATTCTGCACCCCACAAACCCCACAGATCCCACATCCCCCCCCACCCCACAAATCCCCTGCCCCACAGATCCCACCCCACATATCCCACCCCATGGATCCCATCCCACAGATCCCACCCCCACCCCACACCCCCGCCCCACAGCGGGTACCGGTGGGGTTGCCGGGGTTGATGATGCAGAGCACTCGGGGGCAGCAGCGCCGCCGCCCCTCGCTCAGCGCCCGGCGCAGCTCGGCCACGTCCAGAGCCCAGCGGCGCTCCTCGTTCAGCAGGTACCCGAGAGAGACCGCGTCCAGCTCGGCCAGCGCCGCCGAGTACAGCGGGTACTGCGGGATCGGGATCAGCACCCCCGTGCGGGACGGGCCCGAGCCCCACACCAGCAGCTTCAGCATCGTCTGGGGACAGCAGGAGAATGGGGACATCAGGGGACAGCCCCCCGAGCACAGCGGGTACTGCGGGATGGGGATCAGCACCCCCGTGCGGGAGGAGCCCGAGCCCCACACCAGCAGCTTCAGCATCGTCTGGGGACACCGAGAGTGGGGACACTGAGGGGACACTGAGGGGACAATCACAGGATGGAAACTGGGACATGGAGGGGAAAATCAGGGGACAATCGTGGGGTGGGATGGGGGACATGGAGGGGACAATCAGGGGGTGGGATGTGGGACACTGAGGGGACAATCGGGGGACAATCGTGTCATGGGATGGGGGACATTGAGGGGACACTGGGGGGACAATGTGGGGACAATCACAGGATGGAAATTGGGACATGGAGGGGAAAATCAGGGGACAATCGGGGGGTGGGATGGGGCACATGGAGGGGACAGGGAGAGGAGAGGATGGGGACACTGTGGTGACACTGCGGGGACACTGAGGGGACAATCGGGGGGTGGGAATTGGAACATGGAGGGGACCATGTGGGGACAATCACAGGATGGAAACTGGGACATGGAGGGGAAAATCAGGGGACAATTGGGGCGTGGGATGGGGGACACTGGGGGGACAGTGAGGGGACACTGAGGGCACAATCACAGGATGGAAATTGGGACATGGAGGGGACAATCAGGGGACACTCAGGGATTTGGATGTGGGACACTGAGGGGACAATCAGGGGACAATCAGGGGGTGGGAATTGGGACATGGAGGAGACAATCAGGGGACAGTCACAGGATGGGATGGGGGACACTGAGGGGACACTGAGGGGACAATGCGGGATGGGGATCAGCACCCCCGTGCGGGACGAGCCCGAGCCCCACACCAGCAGCTTCAGCATCGTCTGGGGACACCGAGAGTGGGGGGACATCAGGGGACACTGAGGGCATGGCCCCATCGAGTACAGCGGGTACTGCGGGATCGGGATCAGCACCCCCGTGCGGGACGGGCCCGAGCCCCACACCAGCAGCTTCAGCATCGTCTGGGGACACCAAAATGGGGGGACATCAGGGGACAATTGTGTCATGGGATGGGGATCAGCACCCCCGTGCGGGACGGGCCCGAGCCCCACACCAGCAGCTTCAGCATCGTCTGGGGACACCGAGAGTGGGGGGACATCAGGGGACAGCCCCCCGAGTACAGCGGGTACTGCGGGATGGGGATCAGCACCCCCGTGCGGGACGGGCCAGAGCCCCACACCAGCAGCTTCAGCATCGTCTGGGGACACCAAAATGGGGACACTGAGGGGACAATCAGGGGACAATCGGGTCATGGGATGGGGGACACTGAGGGGACAATCACAGGATGGAAACTGGGACATGGAGGGGAAAATCAGGGGACACTCAGGGGTTCGGATGTGGGACACTGAGGGGACAATCATGGAGTGGGATGGGGGACACTGAGGGGACAATCAGGGAACAATGTGGGGACAGTCACAGGATGGAAACTGGGACATGGAGGGGAAAATCAGGGGACAATTGTGGGGTGGGATGTGGGACACTGAGGGGACAATCAGGGGACAGTTGGGGGGTGGGATTTGGGACATGGAGGGGACAGGGAGAGGAGAGGATGGGGACAGTCAGGGGGTGGGATGGGGGGCACTGAGGGGACACTGAGGGGACAATCGGGGGGTGGGAGTTGGGACATGGAGGGGACACTGAGGGGACAGTGAGGGGACAGTGAGGGGACACTGAGGGGGTGGCAATCAGGACATTGAGGGGACAATCAGGGGACAATCGGGGGGGTGGAAATTGGGGCATGGAGGGGACAGCGAGGGGACACCGTGGGGTGGCAATCAGGACATTGAGGGGACAATCAGGGGACATAGTGGGGTGGCAATCAGGAAATTGAGGGGACAACGAGGGGACATCGTGGGGTGGTCACGGGGACGTCACGGGGACATGGTTGGGGTGGGCACGGGGACAAGGAGGGGACAAGGAGGGGACAGGAACTTGGGGCCACCGTCACCACGGCAACCACAGCCGGCCTTGGGGACACCGCGGTGCCACCACCAAGGGAGCTGGCAGTGTCCCCAGGGAGGCGTGGGGACACCGAGGACACGGTGCCACCACCCCCGCTGAGCTGGCAGTGTCCCCAGGGAGGCGTGGGGACACCAGGACACGGTGCCACCACCCCCGCTGAGCTGGCAGTGTCCCCAGGGAGGCGTGGGGACACCGAGGACACGGTGCCACCACCCCCGCTGAGCTGGCAGTGTCCCCAGGGAGGCGTGGGGACACCGAGGACACGGTGCCACCACCCCCGCTGAGCTGGCAGTGTCCCCAGGGAGGCGTGGGGACACCGAGGACACGGTGCCACCACCCCCGCTGAGCTGGCAGTGTCCCCAGGGAGGCGTGGGGACACCGAGGACACGGTGCCACCACCCCCGCTGAGCTGGCAGTGTCCCCGGGGAGGCGTGGGGACACCAGGACACGGTGCCACCACCCCCTCGGCTCCGCTCCTGGTGCCAAGAGCAGCACAAAGGTCCCTTTGTCACCCTTTGTCACCCTTTGTCACCCTTTGTCACCCTTTGTCACCGCCCGCCGTGGGAACGGCCCCAGGAGGTGGCAGCGCGCCCGGATGTCCCCGAGGCAGTGGCACGGTGGTGGCAGGGTGGTGGCAGAGTGGTGACAGGGGTGGTGACACGGTGGTGGCAGGGAGGTGGTGACAGAGGTGGTGACAGGGTGGTGGCAGGGCGATGACAGGATGGTGGCAGGGTGGTGACAGAGGTGGTGGCACAGTGGTGGCAGGGACGGTGACATGGAGGTGGAAGGGTGGTGACACAGTGGTGACAGAGATGGTGACAGGGGTGGTGACAGAGATGGTGGCAGGGGTAGTGGCAGGGTGGTGACAGGGATGGCAGGGAGGTGACAGGGCAGTGACAGAGGTGATGGCAGGGTGGTGACAGAGCAGTGGCAGAGGAGGTGACACAGTGGTGGCAGGGAGGTGGCACAACGGTGGCAGAGGTGGTGGCAGGGTGGTGACAGGTGACAGGGGCGGTGACAGGGCGGTGGCAGAGGTGGTGACACAGTGTTTGCAGGGTGGTGACATAGAGGTGGCAGGGTGGTGACACGGTGGTGACACGGTGGTGGCAGGGAGGTGACAGGGGTGGTGACAGGGGTGGTGGCATGGTGGTGACAGAGATGGTGGGAGGGTGGTGACACAGTGGTGGCAGAGGTGGTGGCACAGTGGTTGCAGGGTGGTGACATGGTGGTGGCAGGGAGGTGACAGGGGTGGTGACACAGAGGTGGCATGGTGGTGGCAGAGATGGTGGGAGGGTGGTGACAGGGTGGTGGCAGAGGTGGTGGCAGAGGTGGTGGCAGGTGGCAGGGCAGTGACACAGTGGTGACACGGCAGTGACATGGCGGTCACAAGGATGGCAGGGATGGCAGGGAGGTGACAGGGCAGTGACAGGTGACACAGGGGTGGTGACACGGCGGTGACCCCCGTCCCCGTACCACGATGGCGTCGCTGGCCCCGGCCGACAGGAAGATGTCCTCGGCGCGGGCGGGGACGCCGCCGTCGCGCCGCTCGATGTGCCGCGCCACGTCCTCGCGCACCGGCTGCAGCCCGGGGCTGGCGCTGTACGCGCCTGGGGACAGGGGACAGCGCTGTCACCTCCTGCGGTGGCACCGACACGCGTGGTGTGGCACTGTCACTGCCCCGCGTGGTGTGGCGCTGTCACCAGGTCCCCGTGGTGGCACTGCCCCGCGTGGTGTGGCGCTGTCACCGCCCCACGTGGTGTGGCGCTGTCACCTCCCACCCGCTGTCACCACCCTGTGTGGCACAGTGCTGTCACCGGGTCCCCACGGTGGCACCGACCCGTGGTGGCACTGACCCATGGTGGCACCGCCCCACGTGGCACTGTCACCGCCCCACGTGGCGTGGCGCTGTCACCAGGTCCTCATGGTGGCACCGACCCCATGGTGGCACTGCCCCACATGGCGCAGTGCTGTCACCAGGTCCCCATGGTGGCACCGACCCGCAGTGGCATCGACCCCACGGTGGCATCGACCCCATGGTGGCACCGCCCCACATGGTGTGGCGCCGTCGCCGGGTCCCCGCGGTGGCACTGACCCCATGGTGGCACCAACCCCACGGTGGCACTGACCCCGCGGTGGCACTGACCCCATGGTGGCACTGACCCAGTGGCGCTGTCCCCATGTCCCCATGGTGGCACTGACCCCGCAGCACTGTCCCCATGTCCCCGCGGTGGCACCGACCCACGTCACTGTCCCCATGTCCCCACGGTGGCACCGACCCACGTCACTGTCCCCATGTCCCCACGGTGGCACCGACCCACGTCACTGTCCCCATGTCCCCCACGGTGGCACTGACCCACGTCACTGTCCCCACGTCCCCGTGGTGACACTGACCCTGCATCACTGTCCCCATGTCCCCGCGGTGGCACTGACCCCACAGTGCTGTCCCCACGTCCCCGCAGTGGCACCGCCCCACGTGGCACGGCGCTGTCCCCACGTCCCCGCGGTGGCACTGACCCACATGGCACGGCACTGTCCCCACGTCCCCGCGGTGGCACCGACCCACGTCACTGTCCCCAAGTCCCCGCAGTGGCACTGAGCCACACTGCCACCGCCCCACGTGGCGTGTCACTGTCCCCACGTCCCCGTGGTGGCACCGACCCCACGTCACTGTCCCCACGTCCCCGCAGTGTCACCGACCCACGTCACTGTCCCCACGTCCCTGCAGTGTCACCGACCCCATGGTGGCACTGTCCCCATGTCCCCGCGGTGGCACTGACCCCATGGTGGCACTGCCCCACGTGGTGTGGCGCTGTCCCCATGTCCCCGCGGTGGCACTGACCCCATGGTGGCACTGCCCCACGTCACTGTCCCCATGTCCCCACGGTGACACTGACCCCACGCTGCCACTGCCCCACATGGTGTGGCACTGTCCCCATGTCCCCGCGGTGTCACTGACCCACGTCACTGTCCCCAGGTCCCCACGCTGTCACCGCCCCACATGGCATGGCGCTGTCCCCATGTCCCCGCGCTGTCACCACCCCCCATGGTGGCACTGTCCCCATGTCCCCGCGGTGTCACCGACCCACATCACTGTCCCCATGTCCCCGCGGTGGCACCAACCCCACGTCACCGTCCCCATGTCCCCGCGGTGGCACCGCCCCCATGGTGGCACTGTCCCCATGTCCCCACGCTGTCATCGCCCCACGTGGTGTGGCGCTGTCCCCATGTCCCTGCGCTGTCACCACCCCCATGGTGGCACTGTCCCCGTGTCCCCGCGGTGTCACCACCCCCATGGTGGCACTGTCCCCATGTCCCTGCAGTGTCACCGACCCGCGTCACTGTCCCCATGTCCCCGCGGTGGCACTGACCCTGCGGTGGCACTGTCCCCATGTCCCCATGGTGACACCGACCCCGTGTCGCTGTCCCCATGTCCCCACGGTGTCACCACCCCCCATGGTGGCACTGTCCCCAGGTCCCCACAGTGTCACCAACCCACGTCACTGTCCCCACGTCCCCGCGGTGGCACCGCCCCACGTGGCGTGGCGCTGTCCCCACGGTGGCATTGACCCATGTCACTGTCCCCACGTCCCCGCGGTGGCACTGCCCCACATAGCATGGTGCTGTCACTGGGTCCCTGTGGTGACACCAACCCGCGGCACTGTCCCCATGTCCCCGCGGTGGCACTGACCCCATGGTGGCACCGCCCCACGTGGTGTGGCGCTGTCCCCACATCCCCGCGGTGGCACCGACCCGTGTCACTGTCCCCATGTCCCCGCGGTGTCACCGCCCCACGTCACTGTCCCCACGTCCCCGCGGTGGCACCACCCCCATGGTGTCACTGTCCCCATGTCCCCGCGGTGACACTGACCCCACGGTGGCACCAACCCATGTCACTGTCCCCATGTCCCCGTGGTGTCACCGACCCCACGTCACTGTCCCCATGTCCCCACGGTGGCATCGACCCACATCACTGTCCCCATGTCCCCGCGGTGGCACTGACCCCATGGTGGCACCGACCCCACGGTGGCACCGACCCCACGGTGGCACCGACCCCACAGTGGCACTGACCCCACATGGTGCGGCACTGTCCCCATGTCCCCATGGTGGCACCGACCCACATGGTGCGGCACTGTCCCCATGTCCCCGCAGTGTCACCGACCCACGTCACTGTCCCCATGTCCCCACGGTGTCACCACCCCCATGGTGGCACTGTCCCCATGTCCCCGCGGTGTCACCGACCCACGTCACTGTCCCCATGTCCCCATGGTGGCACTGTCCCCACGTCCCCGCGCTGTCACCACCCCCATGGTGGCACTGTCCCCACGTCCCCGCGGTGTCACCGACCTGCGCTGCCACCCCCGCACGCCGCCAGCAGCCGCCGGGCGCGCGCCTCAGCATCGGCCGGGACCGAGGGGTGACCCTGGAGCTCCGGGCACAGGCACAGGGCCACCACCTGTGGGGACATTGGGGACATTTGGGGACATCAATGACACCGAGGGGTGACCCTGGAGCTCCGGGCACAGGCACAGGGCCACCACCTGTGGGGACATTTGGGGACATTTGGGGACATCAATGACACCGAGGGGTGTCCCTGGAGCTCCGGGCACAGGCACAGGGCCACCACCTGTGGGGACACTTGGGGACATTTGAGGACATCAATGACACCGAGGGGTGACCCTGGAGCTCCGGGCACAGGCACAGGGCCACCACCTGTGGGGACATTTGGGGACATTTGGGGACATTTGGGGACATTTGGGGACACTTGGGGACATCAATGACACCGAGGGGTGACCCTGGAGCTCCGGGCACAGGCACAGTGCCACCACCTGTGGGGACATTGGGGACATTTGGGGACATTTGGGGACATTTGGGGACACTTGGGGACATCAATGACACCGAGGGGTGTCCCTGCAGCTCCGGGCACAGGCACAGGGCCACCACCTGTGGGGACATTTGGGGACATTTGGGGACATTTGGGGACATCAATGACACCGAGGGGTGACCCTGGAGCTCGGGGCACAGGCACAGGGCCACCACCTGTGGGGACATTGGGGACATTTGGGGACATCAATGACACCGAGGGGTGTCCCTGGAGCTCCGGGCACAGGCACAGGGCCACCACCTGTGGGGACATTGGGGACATTGGGGACATCAATGACACCGAGGGGTGACCCTGGAGCTCCGGGCACAGGCACAGGGCCACCACCTGTGGGGACACTTGGGGACATCAATGACACCGAGGGGTGTCCCTGGAGCTCCGGGCACAGGCACAGGGCCACCACCTGTGGGGACATCAGGGACATTTGGGGACATTTGGGGACATCAATGACACCGAGGGGTGTCCCTGGAGCTCCGGGCACAGGCACAGGGCCACCACCTGTGGGGACATTTGGGGACATTTGGGGACACTTGGGGACATCAATGACACCGAGGGGTGACCCTGGAGCTCCGGGCACAGGCACAGGGCCACCACCTGTGGGGACATTGGGGACATTGGGGACATCAATGACACCGAGGGGTGACCCTGGAGCTCCGGGCACAGGCACAGAGCCACCACCTGTGGGGACATTTGGGGACATTTGGGGACATCAATGACACCGAGGGGTGTCCCTGGAGCTCCGGGCACAGGCACAGAGCCACCACCTGTGGGGACATTGGGGACATTTGGGGACATTGGGGACATCAATGACACCGAGGGGTGACCCTGGAGCTCCGGGCACAGGCACAGGGCCACCACCTGTGGGGACATTGGGGACATTTGGGGACACTTGGGGACATCAATGACACCGAGGGGTGACCCTGGAGCTCCGGGCACAGGCACAGGGCCACCACCTGTGGGGACACTTGGGGACATCAATGACACCGAGGGGTGTCCCTGGAGCTCCGGGCACAGGCACAGGGCCACCACCTGTGGGGACAGTTGGGGACATTTGGGGACATTTGGGGACATCAATGACACCGAGGGGTGACCCTGGAGCTCCGGGCACAGGCACAGGGCCACCACCTGTGGGGACATTTGGGGACATTTGGGGACATTTGGGGACACTCAGGGACACTCGGGGGACACTCGGGGACATTTGGGGACACTTGGGGACAGTTGGGGACACTTGGGGACACTCGGGGACACTTGGGGACACTTGAGGACACTCGGGGACACTCAGGGACACTTGGGGACACTTGGGGACACTCGGGGACATTTGGGGACAGCCGGGGACACTCAGGGGACACTCGGGGGCACTTGGGGACAGTTGGGGACATTTGGGGACAGTTGGGGACACTTGGGGACACTCAGGGACACTCGGGGACATTTGGGGACAGTTGGGGACACTCAGGGACACTTGGGGACACTCGGGGACACTCAGGGACACTTGGGGACATTTGGGGACACTTGGGGACATTTGGGGACATTTGGGGACACTTGGGGACATTTGGGGACACTTGGGGACATTTGGGGACATTTGGGGACACTTGGGGACACTTGGGGGACACTCAGGGACACTCAGGGACATTTAGGGACATTTGGGGACACTCAGGGACACTTGGGGACAGTTGGGGACATTTGGGGACATGCAGGGGACATGTGGGGACACTCAGGGACACTTGGGGACACTCAGGGACACTCAGGGACACTCGGGGACACTTGGGGACATTGGGGACACTCAGGGACACTCGGGGACACTCAGGGACAGTTGGGGACACTCAGGGACACTCAGGGACACTTGGGGACACTTGGGGACACTCGGGGACGTTTGGGGACACTCAGGGACACTCGGGGACACTTGGGGACAGTTGGGGACACTCGGGGACACTTGGGGACACTTGGGGACACTCGGGGGACAGTTGGGGACACTCGAGGACACTCAGGGACACTTGGGGACACTTGGGGACACTCGGGGACAGTTGGGGACATTTGGGGACACTCCTGGTGGCCGTACCTGGCGCAGGAAGGTGATTGGCTGCTGGGACACTCAGGGACACTCAGGGGACAGTTGGGGACACTTGGGGACACTCGGGGACACTCGGGGACACTTGGGGACACTCGGGGACATTTGGGGACACTCAGGGACACTTGGGGACACTCGGGGACACTTGGGGACACTCGGGGACACTTGGGGACATTTGGGGACACTCAGGGACACTCAGGGACATTTGGGGACATTTGGGGACACTCCCGGTGGCCGTACCTGGCGCAGGAAGGTGATTGGCTGCTGGGACACTTGGGGACATTTGGGGACACTCGGGGACACTTGGGGACACTTGGGGACACTCGGGGACACTTGGGGACACTTGGGGACACTTGGGGACACTCGGGGACACTCAGGGACATTTGGGGACACTTGGGGACATTCGGGGACACTCGGGGACATTTGGGGACACTCGGGGACATTTGGGGACACTCGGGGACACTTGGGGACACTTGGGGAGACTCGGGGACAGTTGGGGACACTTGGGGACACTCCGGGACATTTGGGGACACTCGGGGGACACTTGGGGACACTTGGGGACAGTTGGGGACAGCAGGGACACTTGGGGACACTCAGGGACACTTGGGGACACTCGGGGACATTTGGGGACACTTGGGGACACTTGGGGACACTCGGGGACATTTGGGGACACTCGGGGACACTTGGGGACATTTGGGGACACTTGGGGACACTCGGGGACACTCGGGGACACTCAGGGGACATTTGGGGACACTTGGGGACATTTGGGGACACTTGGGGACACTCAGGGACACTTGGGGACACTTGGGGACACTTGGGGACATTTGGGGACACTCAGGGACACTCGGGGACATTTGGGGACACTTGGGGACACTTGGGGACACTCAGGGACACTCGGGGACATTTGGGGACACTCAGGGACACTCGGGGACACTCGGGGACACTTGGGGACACTTGGGGGACACTCGGGGACACTCGGGGACACTCAGGGGACACTCGGGGACACTCGGGGACACTCGGGGACATTTGGGGACACTTTGGGGACATTGGGGACACTTGGGGACACTTGGGGACACTTGGGGACACTTGGGGACACTTGGGGACACTCAGGGGACACTTGGGGACACTCGGGGACACTTGGGGACACTTGGGGACACTCGGGGACACTCGGGGACACTTGGGGACACTTGGGGACACTCAGGGACACTTGGGGACATTTGGGGACACTCAGGGACACTTGGGGACACTTGGGGACACTCGGGGACACTTGGGGACATTTCAGGGACACTTGGGGACACTTGGGGACACTCGGGGACACTCGGGGGACAGTTGGGGACACTCGAGGACACTCAGGGACACTTGGGGACACTTGGGGACACTCGGGGACAGTTGGGGACATTTGGGGACACTCCTGGTGGCCGTACCTGGCGCAGGAAGGTGATTGGCTGCTGGGACACTTGGGGACATTTGGGGACACTCGGGGACACTTGGGGACAGTTGGGGACACTCGGGGACACTTGAGGACACTCAGGGACACTCAGGGACACTTGGGGACATTTGGGGACACTTGGGGACACTTGGGGACACTTGGGGACACTCGGGGACACTCAGGGACACTTGGGGACACTCAGGGACATTTGGGGACACTTGGGGACACTTGGGGACACTTGGGGACACTCGGGGACATTTGGGGACACTCGGGGACACTCGGGGACACTTGGGGACATTTGGGGACACTCGGGGGACACTCAGGGACACTTGGGGACACTCAGGGACACTCAGGGACACTCAGGGACACTCGGGGACATTTGGGGACACTTGGGGACACTCAGGGGACAGTTGGGGACACTCAGAGACATTTGGGGACACTCGGGGACACTTGGGGACATTTGGGGACACTCAGGGACACTCAGGGACACTTGGGGACACTTGGGGACATTTGGGGACACTCGGGGACATTTGGGGACACTTGGGGACACTCGGGGACACTTGGGGACACTGCTGGTGGCCGTACCTGGCGCAGGAAGGTGATTGGCTGCTGGCCCATGGCGTGAGCGTCACCGATGTTGGCCTTGATCACCTCCGTGAAGGGCTTGGGGACACCCTGGGGACATTTGGGGACATTGGGGACATTGAGGACATTGGGGACATTGGGGGCATTGGGGACATTGGGGACATTGGGGGCATTGGGGACATTGGGGACATTGGGGACATTGGGGACATTGGGGACATTGGGGACATTGGGGACATTGGGGACATTGGGGGGACATTGGGGGACATTGGGGACATTGGGGACATTGGGGACATTGGGGACATTGGGGACATTGGGGGGACATTGGGGACATTGGGGACATTGGGGACATTGGGGACATTGGGGGGACATTGGGGGACATTGGGGACATTGGGGACATTGGGGACACTTTGGGGACATTGGGGACATTGGGGACATTGGGGGGACATTGGGGGGATTTGGGGACATTTGGGGACATTTGGGGACATTTGGGGACATTTGGGGACTTTGGCCACCTCAGACTCTGCCCCGGGGGTGGCACCGCCCTGGAAGTGCCACCACTGTCACCTTTGTCACCTTTGTCACCTTTGTCACCTTTGTCACCGCTGTCACCCCCCCGGCCTGTCCCCACGCCCCTCCCCCACCCCCCCAAAAAAGGGAACCCCGGGGAGGGAAAATCGATTTTTTTGGGGAAAAAAATCGCTTTTTTGGGGGAAAAAAATCACTTTTTTTGGGAAAAAAACCCACTTTTTGAGGAGAAAAAAATCACTTTTTTTGGGGGAAAAAAATCCCTTTTTTGGGGTGAAAAAATCCCATTTTTGGGGAGATAAAATCCCATTTTGGGGTGAAAAAATTCCCCATTTTTGGGGTGAGAGAATCCCTTTTTTTGGGGAAATAATCACTTTTTTGGGGGGCAAAAAAATCGCTTTTTTGGGGGGGAAAATTCCTTTTTATGAGGAAAAAAAAATCACCTTTTTTTGGGAGAAAAAATAACTTTTTGGGAGAAAAAAAATCCCTTTTTTTGGGGAAAAAAATCAGCTTTTTTGGGAAAAAAATCACCTTCTTTTTGGGAAAAAAATCAGGTTTTTTGGGGGGGAAAAATCAGTTTTTTGGGGGAAAAATTCACTTTTTGGGGGGAAAAAAATAACCTTTTTTTGGGGAAAAATTCCCTTTTATGGGGGGGAAAAATATCTTCTTTTGGGGGGGAAAAAATCCCTATTTTGGGGAAAAAAATCACTTTTTTGGGGGATAAAATCCCATTTTTGGGGAAAAATTACTTTTTTGGGGGGGAAAAAAATAGCTTTTTTTGGGAAAAAAATCGCTTTTTTGTGGAAAAAATAACATTTTTGGGGGAAAAAATATCATTTTTTGGGAGAAAAAAATAACTTTTTGGGGAGAAAAAATCACCTTTTTTTGGGAAAAAAATCACCTTTTTTTGGGGGGGAAAGAATCACTTTTTTGGGGGGAAAATTCCTTTTTTGGGGTAAAATTCCCTTTTTTGGGGAAGAAATTCATTTTATGGGGGATTTAATCCCATTTTTGGGGTGATAAAATCCCATTTTTGGGTGATTAAATCCCATTTTTGGGTGAACCCCAATTTTGGGGGGGTTATGGGGTGGGAGGGGCCAAATTTGGGGTTTGGGGGTCCTGATTTGGGGTCCCGATTTTGGGGGTCCCGATTTGGGATTTGGGGGTCCCGATTTTGGGGTTTTTTTGGGGGGTTTTTTTGGATTTTTGGGGTATTTTTGGAGGGTGATTTTTTTGGGGGATTTTTCTGGGTTCTTTTTGGGAAATTTTTAGGATTTTTTTGGGGTTTTTTTAGGATTTTTCTGGGGTTTTTTGGGGGCAATTTTTGGGTTTTTTGGGGAATTTTTTGGGATTTTTTTTGATTTTTTGGGGGATTTTGAGGGGATCCTTTGGGGGAGTTTTTGAGGACTTTTGGGAGTTTTTTTGAAGATTTTTCGGGGATTTTTTAGGTTTTTTTGGGGGGGGAATTTTTTTGGGGATTTTTCTGGGGGATTTTTTTTTCTTTTTTGGGTGATTTTTGGGGGATTATTTGGCGGGTTTTTAGGGGTTTTTTGGTTTGTTTTTTTTTTTTTTTTGGTTTTTTGGAGGGGGGTTTGGGGGATTTTTGGGGACTTTTGGGGATTTTTTTGGAGATTTTTTGGGGGATTTTTGGGGGATTTTTCTGGGTTTTTTTGGAGAGAATTTTTTTGGGGGGGGATTTTTTTGATTTTTTGGGGTTCTTTTTGAGATTTTTTGGGGGAATTTTTGGGGGCTTTTTGGGGACTTTTGGGAGTTTTCTTGGGGGGTTTTTTTCGGATTTTTTTTTGATTTTTCCGGATTTTTTTAGGATTTTTTTTAGAATTTTTTGGGGGGATTTTTTTGGGATTTTTTTGGGATTTTTTAGGATTTTTTTGGGATTTTTTAGGATTTTTTTTGGATTTTTAGGGGATTTTTTAAGGGATTTTTAGTGGGATTTTTCTGGGGATTTTTTTGGGTTTTTTTAGGATTTTTTTTCGGATTTTTTCGCATTTTTTGGGATTTTTTTTGGGTTTTTTTGGGGATTTTTTGGGGATTTTTTTAGGATTTTTTTCGGATTTTTTGGGGGGTTTTTTGGGCATTTTTCAGGTTTTTTTAGGATTTTTTTAGATTTTTTTTAGGATTTTTCTGGGGATTTTTTTGGGATTCTTTTTGGAATTTTTTGGGGGTTTTTTGGGCATTTTTTGGGGATTTTTTTAGGATTTTTTTTGGGCTTTGGGGGCGTTTTGGGGGATTTTTGGGGGGATTTTTTGGGGGGATTTTCTTTAGGATTTTTTTAGGATATTTTAGGATTTTTTTCGGGATTTTTTTGGGGGGATTTTTTGGGGGATTTTTTTTAGGATTTTTTAGGGATTTTTTCGGATTTTTTCGGATTTTTTTCGGATTTTTTTCGGGATTTTTTTGGGGGGATATTTTTGATTTTTTTTAGGATTTTTTTAGGATTTTTTTTTTTTTCGTATTTTTTCGGATTTTTTGGTGGTTTTTTAGGATTTTTTTGGGGATTGTTTTAGGATTTTTTGGGGGATTTTTTTAGGGATTTTTTTAGGATATTTTTTAGTGGGATTTTTTTGGGGATTCTTTTAGTGGGATTTTTTAGGGGATTTTTTTAGGATTTTTTAGTGGGATTCTTTAGGATTTTTTTAGGACTCTTTTAGTATTTTTTTAGTATTTTTTTGGGATTTTTTGGGGGATTTTTTTTGGATTTTTTAGGGATTTTTTTAGGATTTTTTGGGGGGATTTTTTTGGGGTTCTTTTTGGAATTTTTTTGGGGGGATTTTTTTGGGGCTTTTTTGGGCATTTTTTTGGGATTTTTTTAGGATTTTTTGGGGGATTTTTTTGGGGGATTTTTTGGGGAATTTTTTGGGATTTTTTTGGGCTCTTTTTAGGATTTTTTGGGGGATTTTTGTAGGATCTTTTTAGGATTTTTTGGGGGATTTTTTTGAGTTTTTGGGATTTTTTAAATTTTTTGGGGGTTTTTTGGGGATTTTTTTTTTATTTTTTGGGGAATTTTGGGGGATTTTTTTGGGGATTTTTTTTTAAAATTTTTTTGGGGATTTTTGGGGGATTTTTTGGGGCTTTTTGAGGACTTTTGAGAGTTTTTTGGGTTTTTTTTTTATTTTTTAGGGTTCTTTTGGGGTGTTTTTGGGGTGATTTTTTGGGGAGTTTGTTGTGGTTCTTTTTGGGGACTTTCGGGGATTTTTTTTTGGGGGGGGGGATTTTTTTGGGGGGTTTTTTGGGGACTTCTGGGATTTTTTAGGGAGTTCTTTTTTGGGATTTTTTTAGGGGATTTTTGGGGGATTTTTTTTAGGATTTTTTTAGGATTTTTTTTTATTTCTTAGGACTTTCTTTGGGGGGATTTTTTTTATTTTTGGGGGATTTTTTTGGGGGGATTTTGTTAGGATTTTTTGGGGATTTTTTTGGGGTTTTTTTTTGGGGATTTTTTAAGGATTTTTTTGAGGTTTTGGGGGCATTTCTTTAGGATTTTTTTTTTTTTTAGGATTTTTTTAGGATTTTTTTTTAGGATTTTTTGGGGGATTTTTTTAGGATTTTTTTTTTATTTTTTTTCGTATTTTTTTGGATTTTTTGGTGTTTTTTTAGGATTTTTTTAGGATTTCTTTAGGATTTTTTTAGGATTTTTTTGAGGGTTTTTTTTTTTTATTTTTTGCGGGATTTTTTTAGGATTTTTTAGTGGGATTTTTTAGGATCTTTTTAGGATTTTCCCCTCCCGTTCCCCGGTACCTGTCCGAGCTCCCGCTCGAGCTCGGCGGCGCGGGCGGCGATGGGGCCGCGCACCGCGTACTCCACGCGCCGCACCGCGGGGTTCATCGCGCCGGGGCTCAGCACCGGGGCCCGCCGCGCCCCGCCCGCCGCCGCCGCCGCCGCCGCCGCCATCGCCGCCAACCTGCGACACCGGGGAGACCTCAGGGGAACGGGACCGGGACCGGGATGGGGACAGCGACACCGGGACCGGGACCGGGACAGGGACAGCGGCACCGGGACAGGGACACCACCGGGACACCACCGGGACAGCGGGACACGGGGCGCCACCGGGGAGCCCTCAGGGGAACGGGGAACGGGACACCGACACCGGGACCGGGACACCACGGGGACACCACCGGGACAGAGGGACAGAGGGACAGCGGCACCGGAGAGCCCTCAGGGGAACGGGACAGCGACACCGGGACCGGGACACCACCGGACAGAGGGACAGAGGGACAGAGGGACAGAGGGACAGAGGGACACTGGGACAGCGACACCGGGACCGGGACAGCACCGGGACAGGGACAGCGGGACACGGGGACACCACCGGGACAGAGGGACAGAGGGACAGAGGGACAGGGACACCGGAGAGGCCTCAGAGCCCGCGGGGACAGGGACACCGGGATACCGGGATACGACACCGGGACCGGGACAGGGACACCGGGACAGCGGGACAGCGACACCGGAGAGGCCTCAGAGCCCGCGGGGAACGGGACACCACCGGGACACCACCGGGACACCACCGGGACGGGGATACCGGGACAGCGACACCGGGACCGGGACAGGGACAGAGGGACAGCGGGACAGGGACACCACCGGGACACCACCGGGACAGAGGGACACCGGCACAGAGGGACAGAGGGATACCGGGACACCGGGACAGCACCGGGACAGCACCGGGACACCACCGGGACAGCGACAGCGGCACCGGAGAGGCCTCAGGGGAACGGGACACCGACACCGGGACCGGGACAGCACCGGGACGGGGACACCGGGACACCACTGGGACACCACCGGGACGGGGACAGCGGCACCGGAGAGGCCTCAGGGGAACGGGACAGCGACACCGGGACCGGGACACCACCGGGACAGGGACACCACCGGGACCGGGAGAGGGACACCGGGACACCACCGGGACACCACCGGGACAGCGACAGCGGCACCGGAGAGGCCTCAGGGGACCGGGGAACGGGACCGGGACACCGGGACCGGGACAGAGGGACAGCGCCACCGGGGAGCCCTCAGGGGAACGGGGAACGGGACCGGGACACCGGGACAGCACCGGGACACCACCGGGACAGAGGGACAGCGGCACCGGAGAGGCCTCAGGGGAACAGGACCGGGACCGGGACAGCGACACCGGGACACCACCGGGACAGGGACAGCGGCACCGGAGAGCCCTCAGGGGAACGGGACACCGACACCGGGACCGGGACAGGGACAGCGGGACAGGGACACCACCGGGACAGACGGACAGAGGGACACGGGGACAGCGGCACCGGAGAGGCCTCAGGGGAACGGGACACCGGGACACCGGGACAGAGGGACACAGGGACAGAGGGACACGGGGACAGCGCGGCGGCACCGGAGCGGCCTCAGAGCCCGCGGGGAACGGGACACCGACACCGGGACACCGGGACAGAGGGACACCGGGACACCACCGGGACAGCACCGGGACACCGGGACAGAGGGACAGCGACACCGGGACACCGGGATACCGGGATACCGCGACAGCGGGACACCGGGACAGAGGGACAGCGGGGACAGCGCGGGGGGAGCGGCGGCACCGCCCCGGAGCCGCTCCCGGTAAAAAACGGAGAGTCTCCGGTAAGAACGGAGAGTCCCACCGGAGGGATGGAGCCGTTCCCGGTAAGAACGGAGCGTTCCCGGTAAAAAACGGAGCGTCCTACCGGGAAGGAACGGGGCGTCCCACTGGAGGGATGGAGCCGCCCCGGTAAGAACAGAGCCGCTCCCGGTAAAAACGGAGCCGCTCCCGGTAAAAAACGGAGAGTCCCACCGGAGGGATGAAACCGCTCCCCCGGTAAGAGCGGAGCCGCTCCCGGTAAAAACGGAGCGTCCCTGGTAAAAAACGGAGCAGCTCCCGGTAAAAACGGAGCGTCCCCGGTAAAAAACGGAGCAGCTCCCGGTAAAAAACGGAGCGTCCTACCGGGAAGGAACGGGGCGTCCCACTGGAGGGATGGAGCCGCCCCGGTAAGAACGGAGCCGCTCCCGGTAAGGAACGGAGAGTCCCACCGGTAAAGAACGGAGCGTCCCTACCGGGAACGAACGGGGTGTCCCATCGGAGGGATGGAGCCGCTGTCCCGGTAGGAACGGAGCCGCTCCCGGTGCGTGAGAAGCGGCAATGGGCACCGGGCCCGGAGCAACGGGCGAGGGGCGAAGGGCAACGGGCACCGGGCCGAGAGCAACGGGCACCGGGCAACGGGCACCGGGGGCGGGGCGGGAACGGGCACGGGGACAAGGGGCACGGGGACAGGGGTGGCACCGGGACACCGGGAAAGGGACACCGGGACTGAGGGTGGCACTGGGAATGGGGACACCGGGAGCGGGGACAAACGGGGATGGGACACCGGGAAAGGGACACCGGCACCGGGACACCGGAGCGGGGACAAACGGGGGTGGGACAGCGGGAGGTACCGGGAATGGGACTGGCACCGGGAGCGGGGACAAGGGACACGGGAGTGGCACCGGGACACCGGGAATGGGATTGGCACTGGGAATGGGGACAGGGACGGGGGTGGCACCGGGACACCGGGATGGGGACACCGGGATGAGGACACGGGGACAGGGGGTGGCACCGGGACCGGGGAGGGGACACCGGGAAAGGGACACCGGGAAGGGGAGTGGCACTGGGAATGGGGACAGGGACGGGGGTGGCACCGGGACACCGGGATGGGGACACCGGGGAGGGGATGGCACCGGGATGGGGACACCGGGAGCGGGGGTGGCACCGGGACAGCGACAACCGCCACAACGGTGGCACCAGGACAGGGGGTGACACCGGGATGGGGACACCGGGAGAGGGGTTGGCACTGGGACAGCGACAACCGCCACAACGGTGGCACCGGGACAGGGGTGGAACCGGGACAGGGACACCGGGACAGGGACACCGGGAGAGGGGTTGGCACCGGGACGGCGACAACTGCCACAACGGTGGCACCGGGATGAGGACACCGGGAGCGGGGGTGGCACCGGGACCTGGGGTGGCACCGGGAAAGGGACACCGGGACGGCGACAACTGCCACAGCGGTGGCACCGGGACAGGGACACCGGGATGGGGACACCGGGAAAGGGACACCGGGACCGGGGGTGGCACCGGGAAGGGGACACCGGGACTGGGGGTGGCACCTGGAGCGGGGACAAGGGACAGGGGAGTGGCACCGGGACCGGGTGTGGCACCAGGACAGGGACACCGGGATGGGGACACCGGGATGGGGACACCGGGAAAGGGACACCGGGACTGAGGGTGGCACCAGCACCGGGGGTGGCACCGGTACAGCGCCAACCGCCCCAACGGCGGCACCGCCTTCCCGGGGCCAACACCAGCGGGCTGGAGGTGGCACCGCGACACTTTTGGGGACACCGCGACACGAGGGGGGCGGGGCAGGGGGGCGGTGGGAATTTGGGGGCCCAAACCCACCCAAAAGTCCCCAAATTGTCCCCAAAATGTCCCAAAAATGTCCCCAAAGGTCTCACATCGCCCCCCGGCGGCTCCAACCGCCGCGCCCGCGGTGGCCACGCCCCCGAGCTGTCAATCACGCGGTGGCCACGCCCCCGAGCTGCCAATCACGAGGGTGGCCACGCCCACTCGCAGCTGATTGGCTGCGGGAAAAGGGGGCGGGGCTGGGAGAGCCCAAAGTGCGGCGGGGGGGGGAAGGGGGGGGGGGTTGGACCATTGGGGGACCCCGTGGGGGACCCCAAAATTTGGGAACACATAAATCGTCATTAGAGACCCCAAAAATCCAAAATTTTCCCCCAAATTCCCCATTTAGGATCCCCAAAATCCCAATTTTTCCCCCAAATTCCCCATTTGGGACCCCCCAAATCCCAAATTTTCCCCCAAATTCCCCATTTAGGACCCCCCAAATCCCAAATTCCCCATTTAGGACCCCCCAAATCCCAAATTCCCCATTTAGGATCCCCAAAAATCCCAAATTTTCCCCCAAATTTCCCATTTAGGATCCCTCAAATCCCAAATTCCCCATTGGGGATCCCCAAAATCCCAAATTTCCCCATTTAGGATCCCCAAAATCCAAAATTTTCCCCAAAATTCCCCATTTGGGATCCCCAAAATCCCAAATTCCCCATTTAAAATCCCCCAAATCCCAAATTACTTTTTTTAGGATCCCCAAAAATCCCAAATTTCCCCATTTAGGATCCCCCAAATCCCAAATTCCCCCAAAATTCCCCATTTAGGACCCCCCAAATCCCAAATTCCCCCATTCAGATCCCCCAAATCCCAAATTCCTCATTTAGGATCCCCAAAATCCCAAATTTTCCCCAAATTCCCCATTTAGGACCCCCAAAATCCCAAATTCCCTTTTTTTAGGACCCCCCAAATCCCAAATTCCCTTTTTGGGGCCCCTCAAATCCCAAATTTCCCACAAATTTCCCCATTTAGGATCCCCCAAATCCCAAATTTCCCCTTTTAGGACCCCCAAAATCCCCAATTCCCCATTTAGGATCCCCCAAAATCCCAATTTTCCCCCAAATTCCCCATTTAGGATCCCCCCAAAATCCCAATTTTCCCCCAAATTCCCCATTTTGGACCCCAAAAATCCCAAATTCCCTTTTTAGGATCCCCCAAATCTTCCCCCAAATTCCCCATTTCGGGTCCCCCAAATTCCGTTTTTGGGGCCCCCCAAAACCCCAAAACCCTTTTGGGGCCGCCCCTCCCCCTTATCAGCCCTTTCCAGGCCCCCCAAAAAAACCCCAAAAAACTCCAAAAAACCTCCAAAAAAACCCGCAAAAAAACCCCCCAAACCCCAAAACCCCCCCCAAAAACCCCGAAAAAGCCTTTAAAAACCCCCCAAAAAAGCCCCAAAAAAGCCCCCAAAAAACCTCAAAAAACCTCAAATAAAACCTCCAAAAACCCAAAAAAACTCCAAAAAACCCCCCCAAAAACCCCCCAAAAAACCCCAAAAAAACCTCCAAAAAAGCTCCCAAAAAAACCCAACCCCCCCCCAAAACCTTTAAAACACCCCCAAAAACCCCCAAAAAAACCCCCCAAAACCCCCCAACCCCCCCCCAAAAACCCCTTAAAAAACCCCCAAAAAACCCCAAAAAACCCCAAAAAAAACCCCAAAAAACTTTTAAAAACCCCCCAAAACCCCCCAAAAATCCCCCCAAAAAACCCCCCCAAAACCCCCAAAAAACTCCAAAAAAACCCCAAAAACCCCCCAAGAAACCACAAAAAACTCCCAAAAAACCTTTAAAACCCCCCAAAAAAACCCAACCCCCCCCCAAAAAAAACCAAAACCCGCAAAAAACCCCCCAAAAAACCCCCAAAAAACCCTTCAAAAAACCCCCAAAAAAGCCCCCCAAAAAACCCCCCAACCCCCCAAAAAAACCCCTAAAAAACCCCAAAATCCCCAAAATACCCCCCAGAAAAACCCAAAAGACACCCCAAAAAAACCCCAAAAAGCCCCTAAAAAACCCGAAAAAAAACCCCCAAAACCCCCAAAAAACGCCCCAAACCCCCCCCAAAAAACCCCAAAATACCCCCCAAAAAACCCAAAAAAACTTAAAAAAGCCCCCAAAAAACCCAAAAACCACCAAAAACCCAAAAAACCTTTAAAACCCCCCCAAAAACCCCCCAAAAAGCACCCAAATAAACCCAAAAAAACCCCCAAAAAAACCCCACAAAAAACCCCAAAAACCCCCCAAAAACCCCCAAAACACACAAAAAAACTCCCAAAAAAACCCCCTAAAAAACCCCAAAAAAGCCCCAAAACCCCCCCCAAAAAAACCCCAAAAAAACCCCAAAAAACCTATAAAAACCCCCCAAAAAAGCTCCCAAAAAAACCCCAAAAAAACCCAAAAAAACCCCAAAAACCCCCTAAAAACATGCAAAAAAACCCCCCAAAAAACCCCCCAAAAACCCCCCAAAAAACCCCCCAAAAAACTCCAAAAAACCCCCAAAACCCCCAAAAAAACCCCCAAAAACCCCCCAAAAAAACCCCAAAAAGCCCCCCCAAAAACCCCCCCAAAAACCCCAAAAAAGACCCCAAAAAACCGCCCCAAAACCCCCAAAAAACCCAAAAAACCCCCCAAAAAACCCCAAAAAAACCCGCCAAAAACCCCGAGGGGGTTTTGGGGTTTTGGGGTTTTTGGGGTTTTTTGGGGTTCGGGTTTTGGGGTTTTTTGGGTTTTTGGGGTTTTTGGGGTTGGGGTTTTGGGGTTTTTGGGGTTTTTGGGGTTCGGGTTTGGGGTTTTTGGGTTTTTGGGGTTTTTGGGGTTCGGGTTTTGGGGTTTTTTGGGTTTTTGGGGTTTTTGGGGTTGGGGTTTTGGGGTTTTTGGGTTTTTTGGGGTTTTTGGGGTTGGGGTTTTTGGGTTTTTGGGGTTTTTGGGGTTCGGGTTTTGGGGTTTTGGGGTTTTTGGGGTTCGGGTTTTGGGGTTTTGGGGTTTTGGGGTTCGGGTTTTGGGGTTTTGGGGTTTTTGGGGTTTTTGGGGTTCGGGTTTTGGGTTTTTTGGGGTTTTTGGGGTTTTTGGGGTCCCCCCCCCGCTCTGACCTTTCCCCGCGGCCGCCGCGCCCGGAATAGGATCGGGGGGGGAGGGGCGGGTGGGGTTTGGGGGGCCCCGCCCGGGGGGGCCCCGCCCCCATAAAGGGACACCCCCCAAAAAAAAAAACCAACCTCAAAAAACAGAAAAATATCCCTAAAAAAATCCCAAAAAAACCCGAAAACAACCCCAAAAAAATCCCCAAAACCCACCAAAAAACTCCAAAGAAAGCCCCCAAAAATCCCCAAAAAACCCACCAAAAAACCCCAAAAAAATCCCCAAAAACCCCCCAAACCGCCAAAAAATCCCCCAAAAAACCCCCAACAAATCCCCAAATAATCCCAAAAAACCCTAAAAAAAACCCCCAAACCCCCCCCAAAAAAGCCCCAAAAAATCCCCAAACCCCCCCCCAAAAAAAAAAAACCAAAACCCAAAAAAGCTAAAAAACCCCCCCAAAACCCCCAAAATAAACCCCCAAAAAACCCCAAAAAAATCCCCCAAAACCCTCCAAACCGCCAAAAAATCCCCCAAAAGACCCTCCAAAAAACCCCCCAAAAAACCCCCAAAAACCCCAGAATAACCCCCAAAAACCCCCCAAGAAACACAAAAAAACCCCAAAATACCCCCAAAAAACCCAAAAGAACCCCCCAAAAAAACCCCCCAAAAAATCCCCCCAGAAAAACCCAAAAAAACCCCCAAAAAACTCCAAACAAAACCCAAAAAAGACCCCAAAAAAACCCCAAAACCCAAGAAACCCCCAAAACCCCCCCAAACCCCCCAAAAAACCCGCAAAAAACCCTCCAAAAAATCCCCCCAAAAAACCCAAAAAAACCCGCAAAAAACCCCCCAAAAAAACCCCCAAAAAACCCTCCGAAAAACTGAAACCCCCCCAAAAAATCCCCCCAAAAAAACCACAAAACCCCCCCTCAAAAAAACCCCAAAAACCCAAGAAACACCCCAAAACCCCCCAAAACCCCCCGAAAAAACTCCAAAAAATCCCAAAAATAACCCCTAAAAAAACCCCCAAACCCCCCCCCAAAAAAACCCTAAAAAAACCCCCAAAAAACCCAAAAAAAGCCCCCAAAAAACCCTCCAAAAACCCAAAAAAAGCCCCCAAAAATCCCCAAAAAAACCCCAAAAAAACCCCCCAAAAAAAACCCCAAACCCCCCCAAAAAAAACCCCAAAAAAACAAAAAAAAACCCAGAAAACCACCGAAAAAACCCCAAATAAACCCCCAAAACCCCCCAAAAAACCCCCAAAACCCCCCAAAAAACCGTAAAAACTCTCCAAAAAATCCCCAACCCCGAAAAAAACCCCCAAAAAACCCCCCAAAAAAACCCCAAACCCCCCCCCCCAAAAAACCCCAAAGAAACCCCAAAAAATCATCGAAAACCCCCCAAAAAAACCCCAAAAAAACCCAGAAAACCCCCAAAAAAACCCCAAAAAATCTCGACACCCCAAAAAACCCCCCAAAAATCCCAAGAAAATCCCCCCAAAAATCCCAAGAAAATCCCCAAAAAATACCCCAAAATCCTCAAAAAATCCCAATAAAATCCCCCAAAAAACCCACAAAAATCCCCCAAAATCCCAATAGAATCCTGAAAAACTCCCAATAAAATCGCCACAAACCCATCCTGGTTTTTTCATTTCTTTATTGTATAAATCCCAATAAAATCCCAAAAAACCCCCATAAAATAAAAAAAAAAATCCGATAAAATCCCAATAAAATCCCCCCAAAATTCCCAAGAAAATCCCAAAAAAAATCCTAAAAAATCCCAATAGAATCCCGAAAAAATGCCAATAAAATCCCAACAAACCCATCCTGTTTTTTTCATTTCTTTATTGCATAAATCCCAATAAAATCCCAATAATATCCCCAATAAATTCCCAATAAAATCCCCAATAAAATCCCAATAAAATCCCAATAAAATCCCACAAACCCATCCTGGTATTTTCATTTTTTTATTGTATAAATACCAATAAAATCACAATAAAATCCCGATAAAATCCCAATAAAATATCAATAAAATGCCAATAAAATCCCCCAAAATTCCCAATAAAATCCCTATAAAATCCCGAAAAAATCCCAATAAAATCCTGAAAAAATCCCGAAAAAATCCCAATAAAATCGTAATAAAATCCCAATAAAATCTCAATAAAATCCCAATAAAATCCCAACAAACCCATCCAGGTTCTCTCATTTCTTTATTGAATAAAATCCCAATAAAATGCCCCAAAAATCCCCCAAAAATCCCAATAAAATCTCAATAAAATCCCAATAAAATCCCCCAAAATCCCCAAAAATCCCAATAAAATCGCCACAAACCCATCCAGGTTTTTTCATTTTTTTATTGTATAAATCCCAATAAAATCCCCATAAAATCCCAAAAAATCCCCCAAAAATAGCAATAAAATCCCCCAAAAATCTCAAAAAAATCCCAATAAAATCCAATAAAATCCCCCAAACATCCCAATAAAGTGTCAATAAAATCCCCAAAAAATCCCAAAAAAATTCCCAAAATTGCCAATAAAATCCCAATAAAACCCCAACAAACCCATCCTGTTCTTTTCATTTCTTTATTGAATAAATCCCAATAAAATCCTAACAAAATCCCGATAAAATCCCAATAAAATCCCCCAAAATCCCCAATAAATCCCCAATAAAATCGCCACAAACCCATCCTGGTTTTTTCATTTCTTTATTGTATAAATCCCAATAAAATCCCCCAAAAATCCCAATAAAATCCCGATAAAATCCCACAAACCCATCCTGTTTTTTTCATTTTTTATTGTATAAATACCAATAAAATCCCAATAAAATCCCAATAAAATCCCTAAAATTCCCAATAAAATCCCAATAAAATATTAATAAAATCCCAATAAAATCGCCACAAACCCATCCAGGTTTTTTCATTTTTTTATTGTATAAATCCCAATAAAATCCCAATAAAATCCCCAAAAAAACCCGATAAAATCCCAATAAAATCCCCCCAAAATTCCCAATAAAATCCCGATAAAATCTCATTAAAATCCCAGTAAAATCCCAAATAAACCCCAACAAACCCATCCTGGTTTTCTCATTTCTTTATTGAATAAATCCCAATAAAATCCCAATAAAATGTCCCAAAAATCCCCCAAAAATCCCGATAAAATCCCAATAAAATCCCCAAAAAATCCGAATAAAATCCCAGTAATATCCCGATAAAATCACAATAAAATCCCAATAAAATCGCCACAAACCCATCCTGGTTTTTTCATTTTTTTATTGTATAAATCCCAATAAAATCCCAATAAAATCCCCCAAAAATCCCAATAAAATCCCAATAAAATTCCGATAAAATCCCAATAAATTCCCAATAAAATCTCAATAAAATCCCAATAAAATTAAAAAAAAATCCCGATAAAATCCCAATAAAATCTCAATAAAATCCCGAAAAATCCCAAATTTCTGTTGCCATTCTTGACATTTTTGGGGTTTTTTTCCCCAAATTTTTCATTTTTTCCAGACGAATTTTGGGGTTTTTTTACCAAATTTTTGGGGTTTTCTCAATATTTTTGGGTTTTCTCTGGAATTTTGGGGTTTTTCCAAATTTTGTTTTATTTTATCCCGAATTTTGGGGTTTTTTTTCAGACATTTTGGAATTTTTTTCCTGAATTTTCAGATTTTTCTGACGACTTTTCCCAAAATTTTTGAGATTTTTTCCCATTTTTTTGTGGTTTCTCTCAAAATTTTTTGGGTTTTCCCAAATTTTTTTGGATTTTTTTCCCCCCAATTTTTTTGGTATTTCCCAAGTTTTGGGATTTTTCTGATTTTTTCCCAAAATTTTTGCGTTTTTTCCCGAATTTTTTGGGGTTTTTGCCAATTTGGGATTTCCCTCAAAATTTTGGGGTTTTCTCTGGAATTTTGAGGCTTTTCCCAAATTTCCCAAATTTTTTTTTATTTTTATATTTTCTCTGGAATTTTGGTTTATTTTTCCTGAAGTTTTTGGGTTTTTCTCTGGAATTTTGGGGTTTTTCCTGAAGTTTTTGGGTTTTTTCCCAAATTTTGGGGTTCCTCTCGATGTTTTTGAGATTTTTCCCAAATGTCCCGAGATTTTGGGGTTTTTCCCGAATTTTTTTGTGTTTTCTCTGGAATTTTGGGGTTTTTTTCCTGCATTTTTTGGTTTTTTTTTCTGGAATTTGGGTTTTTTTCTGCAGTTTTTGGGGTTTTTTTTCTGCTTTTTTATTTTTTGGGTTTTCGCTGGAATTTTGGGGTTTTTTCTGCAGATTTTTGGGGTTTTTCTGCATTATTTTAGATTTTCTCAGGAATTTTGGGGTTTTTTTCTGCATTTTTTTTGGTTTTCGCTGGAATTTTGTGGGGTTTTTTTTCTGCAGTTTTTTTGGGATTTTTTTCTGCATTTTTTTGGGGGATTTTCGCTGGAATTTTGGTTTTTTTTCTGCATTTTGGATTTTTCCTTGAATTTTGGGGTTTTTTTTTTGGAATTTTGGGATTTTTTCTGCATTTTTTTGGTTTTTTTCGCTGAAATTTTGGAGTTTTTTCCCACAATTTTTTTGGGTTTCCTCCAGAATTTATTTTTTTTCCCAAATTCACTGCTTTTCCCCCCATTTTTGCCGTTTTCCCGGAATTCCTCAGCGCCAGGCCAGGATCTCCAGACTCGCCAGGCGGGAAAGGCTCCGGAATTCCCGTCCCAGGAGGCGCCTCCAGAACCGCCGGTCGCGGCCGAAATCCCGCGCCGGGAAACGGGGAGAGCCTGCGGGAGAGACCCCAAAAAATTAACAGAAATTCACCCCAAAATCACAATAAAATACACCAAAAATATCCCCAAATATACCCAAAAAATCCCAATAAAATCACCAAAAAATCCAAATAAAATCCCACAAATATACCCAGAAAAAATCCCAATAAAAGCCCCAAATATAACTAAAAAAATCCCAATAAAATCCCCATAAAATCCCCAAAAATTACAAAAAAATCACCCCAAAATCCCAAAAAGAATCCTCAAAAATATCCCTAAATATATCAAAAAAATCCCCCCCGAAAAAAAATCCCAATAAAATCCCCAAAAATTCATAAAAAATCCCAATAAAATCCCAAAAAAATCCCAATAAAATCCCAAAAAATCCCAATAAAATCCCCCCAAAAATCCCAATAAATCCCACAAATATACCCAAAAAATCAAAAAAAAATCCCCAAAAATACCTAAAAAATCCCAAAAAGAATCCCCAAAAGTACAAAAAAAAATCCCAATAAAATCCCCCAAAAATCCCAATAAAATCCCAAAAATGTCCCCAAATATACCCAAAAAGATCCCAAAAAAATTCCAAAAAATTCCAACAAAATCCCCAAAAAATCCCAATAAAATCCCCAAAAATATCCCCAAATATATCTAAAAAATCCCAAAAAAATCCCAAAAAATCCCCCCAAAAATCCCAAAAAAATCCCAACAAAATCCCCAAATATACCTAAAAAATCCCCAAAAAAATCTCGCAAAATATCCCCAAAAAATCCCAATAAATCCCCAAAAAATCCCAATAAAATCCCAAATTTCCGCCGGCGTCTCCAGTGAAATTCCCAATTTTTTTCCCAAAGTTTTTGGGGTTCCCCCAAAATCCCGGGCGGGGAAACGGGGAGAGCCTGGGGGAGAGACCCGAAAATTAACAGAAAATCACCCCAAAATCCCAATAAAATACCCCAAAAATATCCAAAACATCACCCCAAAATCCCGATAAAATACACCAAAAACATTCCCAAATTTAAAAAAAAAAATCCCAATAAAATAAAAAAAAAATCCCAATAAAATCCCAAAAAATTTGTAAAAATATCCCCAAATATCCCCAAAAAATTTCAATAAAATCCCCCAAAAAATCCCCAAATATACCCAAAAAATCCCAATAAAATCCCAAAAAATCCCAAAAAGAATCCCCAAAAATTCACAATAAAATCCCAAAAAATCCCAATAAAATCCCCCCAAATCCCAATAAAATGCACAAATATAGCCAAAAAAATCCCCCCAAAAATCCCAAAAAATCCCCAAAAATTCACAATAAAACCTCAAAAAAATCCAAATAAAACGCACAAATATACCCAAAACGTCCCAAAATATCCCCAAAAAATCCCAATAAAATCCCAAAAATTCCCTAAAATATCCCCAAATATACCAAAAAAATTCCAATAAAATCCCGAAAAATCCCCCCCAAAATCCCAAAAAATCCCCAAAAATATCCCCAAATATACCCAAAAAAATCCCCCAAAAATATCCCCAAAAATCCCTATAAAATCCCAATAAATTCCCCCAAAAAATCCCAAATTCCAGTGAAATTCCCAATTTTTTTCCCAAAGTTTTTGGGGTTCCCCCAAAATCCCGGGCGGGGAAACGGGGAGAGCCTGGGGGAGAGAGACCGAAAATTAACAGAAAATCACCCCAAAATCACAATAAAATACCCCAAAAATGAGCAAAACATCACCCCAAAATCACAATAAAATACACCAAAAATGAGCAAAAAATCACCCCAAAATCCCAAAAACAATCCCCAAAGATATCCCCAAATATCCCCAAAAAATCCCAATAAAATCCCCAAAAATTCACAATAAAATCCCAAAAAATCCCAATAAAATCCCCAAATATACCCAAAAATACCCAATAAAATCCCAATAAAAAAAAATCCCAAAAACTTCACAAAAAATCCCAAAACCCCAAAAATTCGAAAAATATCCCCAAATATACCCAAAAAATCCCAATAAAATCCAAAAAAATCCCAATAAAATCCCCAAAAAATCACAATAAAATCCTCCAAATATCTGCAAAAAGTCCCTATAAAATCCCCGAAAAGTCCCAATAAAATCCCAAAAAATCCCAATAAAATCCCCCCAAAAATCCAATAAAACCCACAAACATTCCCAAAAAAATCCCAAAAAATCCCCCCAAAAATATCCCCAAATATACAAAAAAAACCCCAAAAAATCCCAAGAAATCACAATAAAATCCCCCAAAAAATCCCAATAAAATCCCCCAAAAAATCCCAATAAAATCCCCCAAAAATCCCCATAAAATCCAAAAATATACCCAAAAAATCCCAATAAAATCCCCAAAAATCCCAATAAAATCCCCAAAAAAATCCCACTAAAATCCCCAAAAATTAAAAAAAAAAATCACCCCAAAATCCCAAAACCAATCCCCAAAAATTACCAAAAAATCCCAATAAAATCCCAATGAAATCCCCCCAAAATGAGCAAAACATCACCACAAAATCCCAAAAACAACCCCCAAAAATATCCTCAAATATCCCCAAAAAATCCCAATTAAAAAAAAAAAATCCCAATAAAATCCCCAAATATACCTAAAAAAATCCCAATAAAATCCCCAAAAAATCCCCCAAAAAATCCCAATAAAATCCCCAAAAATTCACAAAAAATCCCAATAAATTCCCAAAAAATCCCCCAAAAATATCCCCAAATATATCCAAAAAATCCCCATAAAATCCCCAAAAATTCACAAAAAATCTCAATAAAATGCCAAAAAATTCCCAAAAATATCCCCAAATATACCCAAAAAATCCCAATAAAATCTCCAAAAATATCCCCAAATATACCCAAAAAAATCCCAATAAAATCCCCCCAAAAATCCCAATAAAACCCACAAACATACCCAAAAAATCCCCCAAAAATATCCCCAAAAAAATCCCAAAAAGAATCCCCAAAAAATCCCAATAAAATCCCCCTAAAAATCCCAATAAATTCCCCAAAAAATCCCAAAAAATCCCAAATTTCCGCCGGTGTCTCCAGTGAAATTCGCAATTTTTTTCCCAAAGTTTTTGGGGTTCCCCCAAAATCCCGTGAGGGGATACGGGGAGAGCCTGGGGGGGAGACCCGAAAATGAGCAGAAAATCACCCCAAAATCACAATAAAATACACCAAAAGTTGCAAAAAATCACCCCAAAATCCCAAAAACAATCCCCAAAAATATCCCCAAATATACCCAAAAAATCCCAATAAAATACCCCAAAAGTTACAAAAAATATCACCAAAATATCCCAATAAAATCCCAATAACATCACCAAAAATTCCCAAAAAATCACCCCATAATCCCCAAAAGAATCCCCAAAAATACCCAAAAAATCCCAAAAAGAATCCCCAAAAATTCCCAAAAATGTCCCAATATACCTAAAAAATCCCAATAAAATCCCAATAAAATCCCCCCAAAATCCCAAAAAACCCCACAAATATACCCAAAAAAATCCCAATAAAATAAAAAAAAATCCCAATAAAATCCCCCCAAAATCCCAATAAAACCCACAAATATACCCAAAAAAATCCCAATAAAATCCCCAAAAATTCCCAAAAATATCCCCAAATATACCTAAAAAATCCCAATAAAATCCCCAACAATTCACAAAAAAACTCAATAAAATGCCAAAAAATTCCCAAAAATATCCCCAAATATGCCCAAAAATCCCAAAAAAAATCCCCAAAAATCCCCAAATATACCCAAAAAGATCCGAACAAAATCCCCCAAAATTCACAGTAAAATCCCAAAAAATCCCAATAAAATCCCAACAAAACGCACAAATATACGCAAAATGTCCCAAAATATCCTCAAAAAATCCCAAAAAATCCCCCCAAAAATATCCCCATATATACCTAAAAAATCCCAACAAAATCCCCAAAATTTCACAATAAAATCCCAAAAAATCCCAATAAAATCCCCCAAATATCCGCAAAAAATCCCAATAAAATCCCCCAAATATCCGCAAAAAATCCCAATAAAATCCCCAAAAAATCCCAATAAAATCCCAAATTTCCGCCGGCGTCTCCAGTGAAATTCCCAATTTTTTTCCCAAAGTTTTTGGGGTTCCCCCAAAATCCCGGGTGGGGAAACGGGGAGAGCCTGGGGGAGAGAGCCGAAAATTAACAAAAAATCACCCCAAAATCCCAATAAAATACACCAAAAATATCCCCAAATATCCCCAAAAAATCCCAATAAAATCCCCCAAAATTCACACTAAAATCCCAATAAAATCCCCCAAAATTCACAAAAAAATCCCAATAAAATCCCCAAAAATTCACAAAAAATCCCAATAAATTCCCAAAAAATCCCCCCAAAAATCCCAACAAAACCCACAAATATACCCAAAAAAAAAAAAACCTCCCCAAAAATATCCTCCAAAAATCCCCAAAAAAATCCCTCAAAAATTTCTCCAAAAATGTCCCCAAATATACCCCAAAAAAATCCCAATAAAATCCCCAATAATTCACAAAATCCCAAAAAATGCCAATAAAATCCCCCCCAAAATCCCAATAAAACCCACAAATATACCCAAAAAAACCCAATAAAATCCCAAAAAATCCCCCAAAATTCCCAAAAATATCCCCAAATATACCCAAAAAATCCCCAAAATACCCCCAAATTAACCCAAAAAATCCCAAAAATACCCCCAAATTAACCCAAAAAATCCCAATAAAATCCCCCAAAATTCACAAAAAATCTCAATAAAACGCCAAAAAATTCCCAAAAATATCCCCAAATATACCCAAAAAATCCCAATAAAATCTCCAAAAATATCCCCAAATATACCCAAAAAAATCCCAATAAAATCTCCAAAAATATCCCCAAATATACCCAAAAAAATCCTAATAACATCCCTGAAAAATCCCAATAAAATCCAAAAAAATCCCAATAAAATACCCCTAGAAATTCCAATAAAACACACAAATATACCCAAAACATCCCAAAATATCCTCAAAAAATCCCAATAAAATCCCAATAAAACCCCAAAAAATCCCCCCAAAAAACCCAATAAAATCCCCCAAATATCCCCAAAAAATCCCTATAAAATCCCCAAAAAATCCCAATAAAATCCCAAAAATCCCTATAAAATCCCCAAAAGAGTCCTCCAAAATACCCAAAAATGTCCCCAAATATACCCAAAAAATCCCAAAAAAATCCCCACAAAAATCCCCAAAATATCCCCAAATATATCCAAAAACTCCCAAAAAAATCCGCACAAAAATCCGCACAAAAATCCCCAAAAATATCCCCAAATAATCCCCAAAAATTCATAAAAAATCCCTAAAATATCCCCAAATATACCCAAAAATATCCCAACAAAATCCCCAAAAATTCACAATAAAATCCCAAAAAATCCCAATAAATTCCCCCCAAAAATCCCAATAAAACCCACAAACATACCCAAAAAATCCTCCAAAAATATCCCCAAAAATCCCAAAAAATCCCCAAAAAATCCCAATAAAATCCCGAATTCCTGCTGGCCTCTCCAGTGAAATTCGCAATTTTTTTCCCAAAGTTTTTGGGGTTCCCCCAAAATCCCGGGTGGGGAAACGGGGAGAGCCTGGGGGAGAGACCCGAAAATTAACAGAAAAGCACCCCAAAATCCCAATAAAATACCCAAAAATATCCAAAAAAATCACCCCAAAATCCCAAAAACAATCCCCCAAAATGAGCAAAACATCCCCCCAAAATCCCAATAAAATACCCCAAAAATATCCAAAAAATCACCCCAAAATCCCAATAAAATACACCAAAAATATCCCCAAATATCCCCAAAAAATCCCAATAAAATCCCCCAAAAAGCCCAATAAAATCCCCAAAAATTACAAAAAAATCACCCCAAAATCCCAAAAACAATCCCCAAAAATTACCAAAAAATTACCAAAAAATCCCAATAAAATCCCAATGAAATCCCCCCAAAATGAGCAAAACATCACCCCAAAATCCCAAAAACAACCCCCAAAAATATCCTCAAATATCCCCAAAAAATCCCAATAAAATAAAAAAAAAATCCCAATAAAACACCCAAATATACCTAAAAAACCCCAATAAAATCCCAAAAAATATCCCCAAATATACCCAAAAAATCTCAATAAAATCCCCAAATATACCCCAAAATCCCAATAAAATACCCCAAAATCCCCAAAAGACCCCAATAAAATCCCAAAAAATTCCTAAAAATAACCCCAAATATACCCAAAAAATTCCCAATAAAATCCCCACAAAATCCCAATAAAATCCCCAAAAAATCCCAATAAAATTTCCAAATATACCCAAAAAAAAATTCCCAAAAAAATCCTCAAAAAATCCCCCAAAAATTCCCCAAAAATATCCCCAAATATGCCAAATAATATCCCAAAAAAAATCCCCCAAAATTCAAAAAAAACCCAAAAATCCCAATAAAATCCCAAAAATATCCTGCAAAAATTCCCACAAATATCCTCAAAAAAATCCCAATGAAATCCTGAATTGGGGATTTTTGGGGATTTGGGAATTTTGAATTTTTGGATTTTTTTTGGGATTGGGGATTTTGAGATTTGAGAGTTTTGGAAATTTGGATTTTTTAAAATTTGGATTTGGAAATTTGGGATTTTTGTGATTTGGGAATTTTGTAAATTTGGAGTTTTGGGATTTGAGATTATCGAGATTTGGGAGTTTTTAGGATTTGGCAATTTGGAATTTTTGGAAATTTGGATTTTTTTGGGATTTGGGAATTTGGAATTTTTGGATTTTTTTGGGATTTTGGATTTTGAGATTTGGGATTTTCGGAAATTTGGAAATTTGTATTTTTTGGAAATTTGAGAATTTTGGATTTTTTTGGGATTTTTGGATTTTTTTGGGATTTGGGATTCTGAGATTTTTTGGATTTTGGGATTTTGGGATTTTGGAAATTTAGGAATTTTGGGAATTTGGAATGTTTGAAAATTTGGGATTTGGGATGTTGAGATTTGAGATTATTGGAAATTTGGATTCTTTGGCATTTGGGAATTTGGAATTTTTGGATTTTTTTTTTTATTTTGAGATTTGAGATTTTTGGAAATTTGGGATTTTTGGAAATTTGGAGTTTTGGGATTTGAGATTATTGAGATTTGGGATTTTTGGGATTTAGGAATTTGGAATGTTTGGAAATTTGGGATTTTTGGATTTTTTAGGGATTTGGGATTTTGAGATTTTTGGAAATTTGGGATTTTGGAAATTTGGGATTTTTGGAAAATTGGATTTTTTTTGGGATTTGGGAATTCGGAATTTTTGGATTTTTTGGATTTTGAGATTTGAGATTTTTGGAAATTTGGAGTTTTGGGATTTGAGATTATTGCGATTTGGGTATTTTCAGGATTTGGGGATTTGGTATTTTTGGAATTTCAGGATTTTTGGATTTTTTTGGGATTTGGGATTTTGATATTTGAGATTTTTTTGGAAATTTGGATTTTTTGAAACTTGTGATTTGGGATTTTTGTGATTTGGGATTTTTGCAATTTGGGATTTTCAGAAATTTGGAAATTTGTATTGTTTGGAAATTTGTATTGTTTGGAAATTTGGGATTTTTGGATTTTTTGGGATTTGAGACTTTTTGAAATTTGGATTTTTTGAAATGTGATATTTGGGATTTTTACGATTTGGGATTTTTGGAAATTTGGAAATTTGGGAAATTTGGGATTTTTTGATTTTTTGGGATTCTGAGATTTGAGATTTTTTGAAATTTAGAATTTTGGAAATTTGGGAATTTTGGGAATTTGTAGTTTTTGGAAATTTGGGAATTTTGGAAATTTGGGATTTTTGGGATTCTGAGATTTGAGATTTTTTGAAATTTAGAATTTTGGGATATTGGAAATTTTTATTTTGGGAATTTGGAATGTTTGGAAATTTGGGATTTGGGATTTTGAGATTTGATATTTTTTTGAAATTTGGATTTTTTGAAAATTGCGATTTGGGATTTTTGGAAATTTGGAATTTGGGAATTTTGTAAATGTGGGAATTGTGGGAAATTTGTGAATTCCGGGCTGCCCACCGATGCCGTGGAAGATCCTGGCCACGGCTCTCCCCGTGAATTCCTGCTCCGGGTGCGCCGCCAGCAGCTGCCGGATCTCGGCGCGGATTTCCTCCTCCTGCTCCTGCGCAATTCCGGGAAAATTCGGGAATTCTCGGCCACGATTCCCAAATTCCCACAATTCCCAAAAATTCCCTCAGTTCCCCAAAAATTCCCCCAATTTCCCCTTTTCTTTCCCCAATTTTCCCCCCAAAAAATCCCATTTTTCCTCAATTCCCCCCAAACTTCCCCCCCAAATTTCCCAAACTTTCCCCCCAAATTTCCCAATTTTTTCTCCAATTCTCCCCTAAATTTCTCCCAACTTTCCCCGTTTTTTCCCAAAATTCCCAATTTTTTGCCCATTTTTTGCCCCCAATTTCCCGCCATAATTCCCGAATTTCTCCTCCAAAATTCCCAATTTTCCCCCATTTCTCCCCTAAATTTCCCCCATTTTCCCCCAAAATTCCCAATTTTCCCCATTTCTTGTCCCAAAATTCCCAAATTTTTGCTCGATTTATTGACCAATTTCCCCCCAATTTTTCCCATTTTTTTCCTCCAAAATTCCAAATTTTCCCCATTTCTCTCCTAAATTAATCCAAATATTCCTCTCAATTTTTCCCATTTTCCCCAATTTTTTCCTATTTTCCCCAATTTTCCCCCACTTTTCCCCCAATTTCCCCTCTAAATTCCCAATTTTTTCCTCAATTTTCCCCAAATTTTCTCCCCAAAATTCCCAATTTTCCCCCATTTCTCTCCCAAATTCATCCCAATTTTCCCCAAAATTCCTAATTTTCCCCCCGAAATTCCCAATTTTTTCCCCAATTCTCCCCTAAATTTCTCCCAACTTTCCAATTTTTCCCTATTTCTTGTCCCAAAATTCCCAATTTTTTGCCCATTTTTTCCCCCAATTTTATCCCAATTTTCCCCCAAAATTCCCAAATTTCTCCTCCAAAATTCCATATTTTCTCCCCATTTCTCTCCTAAATTAATCCAATTTTCCTCCCATTTTTTCTCTTTTTTTTCCCAATTTTTTCCTAATTTTTCCCATTTTCCCCCTTTTTTCCAATTTTTTCCCAATTTCTCCCTCAAAATTCCCAATTTTTCCCCACTTCTTGTGCCAAAATTCCCGATTTTCCCCATTTCTTGTCCTAAAATTCCCAATTTTTCCCTATTTCTTGTCCTAAAATTCCCAAATTTTGCCCAATTTTTTTCCCAATTTCCGCCCAATTTTCCCCAATTTTTCTCTCCAAATTTCCCAATTTTCACCCATTTCTCTCCTAAATTAATCCCAATTTTCCCCCCAATTTTTCTTATTTTTTCCCCCATTTCCCCCAATTTTTTTCCTATTTTTTTCCCAATTTTTCCCAAATTTTTTCCCAATTTTTTCCCAATTTTCCCCAATTTTCTCCCACCTTTGGAATTCCTTCCTCCTCCTCCTCCTCCTCTTCCTCCTCCTCCTTCAGGAAATGATCCCGGAGCAGCTCCCGGAGCCGCCGCTCCTGCAGCTCCGGCGGCTCCCGCGCCACGCTGCCGAAATTCCCAAATTTTTGGGTGAATTTTGGGAATTTTGGGGAATTTCGGGAATTTTTAAAGGGATTTCAAAAAAAAATTTGGCGTTTTTTGGAGGAAATTTGGGGTTTTTTTGACGATTTTTGGGGGTTTAGAAATGAAATTTGGGAATTTTTCACGGAATTTTGGGATGAATTTGGGAACTTTTTGGAGCAATTTTTTCGGAGGAATTTTGGGAGAATTATTTGGAGGAATTTTCTGGACTATTTCTGGGATGAATTTGGGATTTTTTTTGAGAAATTCTGTGGAATTTTTTTGGAAGTTTGGGGATTTTTTGGGAATTTTCGGTGGGAATTTTTTTGAGGAATTTTAGGATGAATTGGGAATTTTTGGGGCTAATTTGGGGAATTTTTAGAGGCATTTTGGGAATTTTCTGGATTTTTTCAGGAATTTTGGGGGGAAGTTTGTGGGAATTTTGGGGAAAATTTTTTGGGAATATTTGGGGGAATTTTAGGAATTTTTCAAGGAATTTTCAAGATTTTTTTGATGATTTTTGTGATAAATTTGAGATTTTTCTTTTACGATTTTTGGGATTTTTTGGAGGATATTTTGGGATGTGTTTGGGGGATTTTTGGGAATTTTTTTTTTGGGAATTCTGACCTGTGGAACATTCGGAAGCAGCGCCGCAGCCGCCGCAGCTCCGCCCTCTCGTGCCGCAGCCGTCGGGAATTCAGAAATTCCGACACCGAATCCAACTCGGCCCCGCTCAGGTCCCCGACGGCGCGGAAGTGGAAGGAGAATTCCCAAAATTCCACCTGGATCCCTGAAAATCCCAAAAAATTCCTAAAATTTCCAGCAAAATTCCTGCTGATTTTCATCAAAATTCAAAAAAATCCCCAAAATTCCCCCAGAATTCCCTCAAAATTCCCAAAATTCCCCCAGAATTCCCAGAAAAATTCCTCCAAGTTCCCAAGATTCCCACAGAATTCCCAAATTTCCCTACTGAATTCCTCAAAATTCTCAAGATTCCCACAGAATTCCCAAAATTCCCAGCAAAATTTCTCAAAATTCCCATTGAATTTCCTCTAAATTGACAAATTTCCTCAAAATTGACAAATTTCCACAGCATTCCCAAAATTCCACCTGGGTCCCTGAAAAATTCCCAACATTTCCAGCAAAATTCCCATTGATTTTCATCAAAATTTAAAAAAAAAAATCCCAAAATTTCCACAGAATTCCCAAAATTCCACCTGGATCCCTGAAAATCCCAAAAAAATTCCAAAATTTCCAGCAAAATTCCCTCAAAAGCCCCAAAATTCCCCCAGAATTCCCAGAAATTCTCAATATTTCCAGCAAAATTCCTCAAATTTCCCAAGATTCCCACAGAATTCCCAAAATTCCCTGCAAAATTCCTCAAAATTGACACAATTTCCACAGAATTCCCAAAATTCCACCTGGATCCCTGAAAATCCCAAAAAATTCCCAAAATTTCCAGCAAAATTCCCATTGATTTTCATCAAAATTCCAAAAAAATCCCAAAATTCCCTCAATATCCCCAAAATTCCCCCAGAATTCCCAGAAATTCTCAAAATTCCCAGCAAAATTCCTCCAAGTTCCCAAGATTCCCACAGAATTCCCAAAAATCCCAGCAAAATTCCTCAAAATTGACAAAATTTCCACAGAATTCCCAAAATTCCACCTGGATCCCTGAAAATAAAAAAAAAATTCCCAAAATTTCCAGCAAAATTCCCATTGATTTTCATCGAATTTCCAGAAAAAAATCCCCCAAATTCCCACAGAATTCTCAGCAAAATTCCTCAAACTTCCCCAAATTCCCACAGAATTCCCAGAAATTCTAAAAAATTCCCAGCAAAATTCCTCAAAGTTCCCAAGATTCCCACACCATTCCCAAAATTTCCAGCAAAATTCCTCAAAATTCCCATTGAATTTCCTCCAAATCGACACAATTTCCTCAAAATTGACAAAATTTCCACAGAATTCCCAAAATTCCACCTGGATCCCTGAAAATCAAAAAAAATTCCCAAAATTCCACCTGGATCCCTGAAAATCCCAAAATTTCCAGCAAAATTCCCATTGATTTTCATCAAATTTCCAGAAAAAAATCCCAAAATTCCCAGCAAAATTCCCTCAAAATCCCCAAAATTCCCAGAAATTCTAAAAATTCCTGGAAAAATTCCTCCAAGTTCCCAAGATTCCCACAGAATTCCCAAAATTCCCTGCTGAATTTCCTCCAAATGGACAAAATTTCCACAGAATTCCCAAAATTCCACCTGGATCCCTGAAAATCCCGAAAAATTTCCAACATTTCCAGCAAAATTCCCATTGATTTTCATCGAAATTCCAGAAAAAATCCCAAAATTCCCACAGAATTCCCAGAAAAATTCCCCACAGAATTCCCAGCAAAATTCCCTCAAAATCCCCTAATTTTCCCCAGAATTCCCAGAAATTCTCAAAAGTCCCAGCAAAATTCCTCAAAATTGACACAATTTCCACTGAATTCCCAAAATTTCACCTGGATCCCTGAAAATCCCCAAAAATTCCCAAAATTTCCAGCAAAATTCCCATTGATTTTCATCAAAATTTCAAAAAAAACCCCAAAATTCCCAGCAAAATTCCCTCAAAAGCCCCAAAATTCCCACAGAATTCCCAGAAATTCCCAAAATTCCTAGAAAATTCCTCAAAATTGACAAAATTTCCACAGAATTCCCAAAATTTCACCTGGATCCCTGAAAATCCCCAAAAATTCCCAAAATTTCCAGCAAAATTCCCATTGATTTTCATCAAAATTTCAAAAAAAACCCCAAAATTCCCAGCAAAATTCCCTCAAAAGCCCCAAAATTCCCACAGAATTCCCAGAAATTCCCAAAATTCCTAGAAAATTCCTCAAAATTGACAAAATTTCCACAGAATTCCCAAAATTCCCAGCAAAATTCCCTCAATATCCTCAAAATTCCCTCAGAATTCCCAGAAATTCTCAAAATTCCCAGCAAAATTCCTCAAAAGTCCCATTGAATGTCCTCAAAATTGACAAGACTTCCACAGAATTCCCAAAATTCCCGAATTTATTCCCAAATTTAACCCCAAATTTCCACCAAATTTCCTCAAAATTTCCCCAAAAAGCACAAATTTTCTCCAAAAATCCCCAAATTTCCATCAAATTTCTCCACAAAACCCTCCAAATTTCCTCCAAAGTCTCCGAAAATTCCCAAAAATTCCCAAAATTCCCGAATTTTCCCACCTTTTCCCTGGATCCCGTTCAGGCTCTGCCGCAGCCTCGGCCACTCCCAGCCCATGGAGTCGCTCAGGGCAACGGCGTCAAACTCCAGCGGCCCCGAAATTCCCAAATTTCCCGAAATTCCCGAAATTCCCGAGGTTCCCCGAGCCAGCAGGAATTCCAGGGGAGGGCACCTGGGGAAAAAAAATTAAAAATTTCCATTTTTTCCCTGTTTTTTCCTAATTTTTTCCCAAATTTCTCGATTTTTAATCCAAATTTTGCTACCAAATTTTCCCAATTTTCACCCCAAATTTCCCATTTTTTACCTAAAATTCCCCAAAATTTTCCTAATTTTTAACCAAAATTTTCAACCCAAATTTCCCCCCCAGTTTTCCCTAAAATTCCCAATTTCTTCACCAAATTTCCCCCCAAAATTTCCAAATTCCACTCGAAATTCCCCCAGAAGTTCTTAATTTTTAACACAAAATTTCCTCCAAATTTTCCAGTTTTTATCCTAAAATTTTCCCTTAATTTCCCAATTTTTACCATAAATTTCCCATTTTTATCCTAAATTTTCCCACAAATTTCCCCCAAATTTCCCCCATTTTTACACCAGATTTTCCTCTAAATTTTCCAGTTTTTACCCCAAGTTTTTCCTCCAAAATTCCCCAATTTTTATTCCAAAACTTCCCATTTTCCCCCAAATTTTCCCCCAAATTTTCCCATTTTTTCTCCCAAATTTTCCCATTTTTTCCCAAATCTTACCCCAAACTTCCCCCAATTTTTATCCCAAATATTTCCCTAAATTCCATCCTGAATTTCCCAATTTTTATCACAAAATTTCCCAATTTCCCCCAATTTTCCAGAATTTAACCCCAAATATTTTGTCCCAAATTTCCCAATTTCTTACCCCAAATATTCCCCCATAATTTTCCCAATTTTACCACAAAATTTCCCCAAGAATTTCCCAGTTTTAAACACAAATTTTCCCAAAATTTTTTAATTTTTACCCTAACAATTTCCCAATTTTTACCCCAAAAAAATCCCATTTTCCCCCAAATTTTCACAATTTTTACCCCAAATTTTTCCTAAAAATTCCCAATTTTCCTCCAAATGTTCCCTCAAAATTTCCCAAATTTTCCTCCACTTTATCTCCAAAATTTCCCCATTTTTTCCCCAATTTCTCCCAAAAATCCCAATTTTTCCCAAATCTTCCCAATTTTTACCCCCAAATTTCCCATTTTTTACCCCAAATTTTTCCTAAAAAAATCCCAATTTTCCTCCAAATGTTCCCCCAAAATTTCCCAAATTTTCCTCCACTTTATCTCCAAAATTTCCCCAATTTTTTTCCAAAATTCCCCAATTCCCCCCCCAAAAATCCCTATTTTCCCCAAATCTTCCCAATTTTTACCCCAAATTTCACAATTTTTACCCCAAATTTTTCCTAAAAATTCCAAATTTCCCTCCAAATGTTCCCCCAAAATTTCCCAAATTTTCCTCCTCTTTTTCCCCAAAATTTCCCCATTTTTTCCCCAAATTCCCCAATTTGCCTCCAAAAAAAATCCCATTTTTTCCCCAAATTTTCCCCTTTTCACCCCAAACCTTCACCCAAACCTGCCCAAAATTCCTTCCCCACCCCCGAAATTTGGGAAATTTTGGGAATTTTGGGTATTTCTCACCCCTGCGCCACCTCCCGCAGCCGCTCCGAGGAATTCCCGGGAATTCGGATCCGGCACCGGGCAGGAACGGGAGGGAAAAGCTGCAGGAGCCGCCCCGGGTGCAGCTCCAGGAGGCACAGAAGGGTCTGAATTCCTGGGGAAAAATTGGGAAAAAATTTAGGAATTTTGGGGGAAAAAATTGGGAAAAAAAATGGGGAAAATTTGGTGAAAAAATGATGAAAATTCGGGGAAAAGCGGGGGAAAAATGTGAATTTTTAGGGGATAAATTCAGGAAAATTTTGGAAATTTTTAGGATAACTTGGGGAAAATTTGGGAGTTATTGGGGAAAAATTGGGAAAAAAATAGGAAAAGTTTGGGGAAAAATTGGGAAAAAAATTTTAAAAAGTTTGGGGGAAAATTGGGAAAAAATTGTAGGAAAAATGAGAAAATGGCGAAAAATGGGGAAGAAATGGGGAATTTAAGAGTAAAAACTGGGGGAAAATTTGGGAAAATTAGGGAAAATTTTGGGAAAATGTGGGAAAAAAATTGGGGAAAATGTGGGAAAAATTTGGGGAACTTTGGGGAAAAAAATTGGAAAAATTTGGAGAAAAATTGGAGGAATTTAGGGGGAAATTAAAAAAAATTGGGAATATTTTGGTGAGAATTATGGGGAAAATTTGGGAATATTTGAGGATAATTTGGGGAAAAATTTGGGAAATTTTTTTGGGGGAATTTGGAGGAAAATTGGGGAAAATTTTGGGAATTTTGGGCATTTCCGGGCAGGGCCAGGAGGGAAAAGCTGCAGGAGCCGCCCCGGGTGCAGCTCCAGGAGGCACAGAAGGGTCTGAATTCCTGGGAAAAAATTGGGAAAAATTTTAGGAATTTTGGGAAAAAAAATTGGGAAAAAATCTGGGAAAATTTGGTGAAAAAATGACGAAAATCGGTGAAAAAAATGAGGAAAATTCGGGGAAAAGCGGGGGAAAAATGTGAATTTTTAGGGGATAAATTCAGAAAAATTTGGGAAATTTTTAGGATAACATGGGGAAAATTTGGGAATTATTGGGAAAAAAATTAGGAAAAGTTTGGGGGAAAATTGAGAAAAACTTGTAGGAAAAATGAGAAAAATTGGAGGAATTTAGGGGGAAAATGGGGAAAAATGGGGAAGAAATGGGGAATTTAAGAGGCAAAAATGGGGAAAAATGGGGAAAAATTTTGGGAAAAATTTTGGGAAAATAGGGAAAAAATCGGGGGAAATTAGGGAAAATTTTTGGGAAAATGTGGCAAAAATGTGGGGAATTTTGGGGGAAAAAATTGAAAAATTTTGGAGAAAAATTGGAGGAATTTGGGGGGAATTAAAAAAATTTGGGAATATTTTGGTGAGAATTTAGGGGAAAATTTGGGAATATTTGGGGATAATTTAGGGAAAAATTTGGGAATCTTTGGGGATAATTTGGGGAAAAATTTGGGAAATTTTGGGGGAATTTGGAGGAAAATTGGGGAGAATTTTGGGAATTTTGGGCATTTCTGGGCAGGGCCAGGAGGGAAAAGCTGCAGGAGCCGCCCCGGGTGCAGCTCCAGGAGGCACAGAAGGGTCTGAATTCCTGGGGAAAAATTAGGAAAAATTTTAGGAATTTTGGGAAAAAAAAATTGGGAAAAAAATTGGGAAATCTGGTGAAAAAATGAGGAAAATCGGTGAAAAAATGACAAAAATTCGGGGGAAAAATGTGAATTTTTAGGGGATAAATTCAGAAAAATTTGGGAAATTTTTGGGATAACTTGGGGGAAAATTTGGGAAATATTGGGAAAAAATTAGAAAAAGTTTGGGGGAAAATTGGGAAAAAATTGTAGGAAAAATGAGAAAAATTTGAGGAATTTAGGGGGTAAGTGGCAAAAAAATGGGGAAGAAATGGGGAATTTAAGAGTCAAAAATGGGGAAAAATTAGGAAAAAACTTTAGGAAAATTAGGGGAAAATTGGGAAAAAACTTGGGAGAAATGTGAGAAAAATTTTGGGAAAATGTGGGGAAAATTGGGGAATTTTGGGTAAAAATTGGAGGAATTTAGGGGGAAATTAAAAAAAATTGGGAATATTTTGCTGAGAATTTAGGGAAAAATTTGGGAATATTTGGGGATAATTTAGGGAAAAATTTGGGAATCTTTGGGGATAATTTGGGGAAAATTTGGGAAATTTTTTTGGGAATTTGCAGGAAAATTGGGGAGAATTTTGGGAATTTCCGGGCAGGGCCAGGAGGGAAAAGCTGCAGGAGCCGCCCCGGGTGCAGCTCCAGGAGGCACAGAAGGGTCTGAATTCCTGGGAAAAAATTGGGAAAAAATTTAGGAATTTTGGGGGGAAAAAAAAATTGCGAAAAAAATGGGGAAAATTTGGTGAAAAAATGAGGAAAATCGGTGAAAAAATGAGGAATTTAAGGGAAAAAACAGAAAAAAAACCGGGATTTTTTTGGGATAATTTGGGTATACGTCTGGGAAAAAATTTGGGAAATTTTAGGGAAAAAATGGGGAATTTAAGGGTAAAAAATTTGGAAATTTTTGGGATAATCTGGGTAAAAATCTGGAAAAAATTGTAGGAATAAAGAGAAAAATTTGAGGAATTCAGGGGGAAAATGGTGAAAAGTGGGGAAGAAATGGGGAATTTAAGGGGAAAATTTTGGGGAAAATTAGGGAAAATTTTGGGAAAATGTGGGAAAAAATTGGGGAAAATGTGGGAAAAAAATTGGGGAAAATGTGGGAAAATTTTGGGAAAGTTTGGGGAAAAATTGGAAAAATTTGGAGAAAAAGTGGAGGAACTTAGGGGGAAATTAAAAAATTTGGGAATATTTTGGTGAGAATTTAGGGAAAAATTTGGGAATATTTGGGGATAATTTGGGGGACAAATTGGGAATTTTTTGGGGGAATTTGGAGGAAAATTGGGGAGAATTTTGGGAATTTTGGGCATTTCTGGGCAGGGCCAGGAGGGAAAAGCTGCAGGAGCCGCCCCGGGTGCAGCTCCAGGAGGCACAGAAGGGTCTGAATTCCTGGGAAAAATTAGGAAAAATTTTAGGAATTTTGGGAAAAAAAAATTGGGAAAAAAATTGGGAAATCTGGTGAAAAAATGAGGAAAATCGGTGAAAAAATGACAAAAATTCGGGGAAAAGCGGGGGAAAAATGTGAATTTTTAGGGGATAAATTCAGAAAAATTGGGGATTTTTTTAGGATAACTTGGGGAAAAAGTTGGGAAAAAAATTGGGAAAAAATTAGAAAAAGTTTGGGGGAAAATTGGGAAAAAATTGTAGGAAAAATGAGAAAAATTTGAGGAATTTAGGGGATAAGTGGCAAAAAATGGGGAAGAAATGCGGAATTTAAGAGTCAAAAATGTGGAGAAATTAGGAAAAAATTGGGGAAAATTGGGAAAAAACTTGGGGGAAATGTGAGAAAAATTTTGGGAAAATGTGGGAAAATTGGGGAATTTTGGGTAAAAATTGGAGGAATTTAGGGGGAAATTAAAAAAAAAGGGAATATTTTGCTGAGAATTTAGGGAAAAATTTGGGAATATTTGGGGATAATTTAAGGAAAAATTTGGGAATCTTTGGGGATAATTTGGGGAAAAATTTTGGAAATTTTGGGGGAATTTGGAGGAAAATTGGGGAGAATTTTGGGAATTTTGGGCATTTCCGGGCAGGGCCAGGAGGGAAAAGCTGCAGGAGCCGCCCCGGGTGCAGCTCCAGGAGGCACAGAAGGGTCTGAATTCCTGGGGAAAAAAAAGGGAATTTTGGGAAAAAATTAGGGAAAAGTTGGGGAAAAATTGCAGAAAAAAAAAGGAGAAAATTTGGTGAAAAAATGACAAAAATTTGGGTAAAAAATGGAAAAAAATTGGGATTTTTTGCGGATTATTCGGGGAAATATTTGGGAATTTTATGGGATAATTTGGGGGGAATTTGGGGAGTTTTGGGGAGGAAAAAGGGAAAATTTGGGTAAAAAAGAGGAAATTAGGGGCAAAAATAGGAATTTTTAGAGGAAAAATTCAGAAAAAATTGGGATTTTTAGGTTAACTTGGGGAAATATTGGGGAAAATTTGGGTGGAAAATTTGGGGAATATTGGGGAAAAAATGTGGAAAAAAATTGGGGAAAATTGGGAAAAAAGGGAAATATAAGGAAAAAAATCAGGAACTTTAGAAGAAATTTCAGCAAAAGTTTTGGGAAAACTTGGAAATATTCAGGAAAAAAATTTGGAGAATTTGGAGAAAAATAAGGGAAAAAATTTGGAATTTTCAATGGAATTTTGGGGGAAAAAAAAGATTTTAAGGCAGAAAATCCCCCAAAACTGGGGGGGAATTTGGGTGAAGAAAACTGGAAATTTAGGGGAAAATTTGAGGAAAATTGGGGAAAAATTGGGAATTTTTAAGGGGGGAATTTGGGGAAAAATTTGGTAATTTTGGGGATAATTTGGGGGAAAATTGGGAATTTTATGGGGGAAAAAGGTGAAAATTCGGTTAAAAATTGGGAAATATTTTGGGAAAATTTGAGAAAAACTGGGAAAAAATGGGGGAAAATTAGAGGAATTTAGGAAAAATATTCAGAAAAATTTGGGAATTTTTGGGAAGGAATTTGGGTAGAACACGGAATATTTTGGGGTAATTTGGAGGAAAATCGGGGAGAAATTTGGGAATTTAGGGAAAAAAGTGGGAAAAATCTGGGAAATTTAGGGGGAAATCTGGGAAATTTGAGGAAACATTTTGGGTAAAAGATGTTAAAAATGGGGAATTTTTGGGCACAATTTGGATAAAAATCAGGGGAAAAAATTGGGAATTTTCAAGGAATTTTGCGTTAAAAACGAGGATTTTAAGGCAGAAAATCAAAAAAAATTGGGTAAAAAATGGGGAGTTTTGGGAATTTGGATTTTTGGGAATTTGGGATGAAATTTTGGGAATTTGGGGGTGAAATTATGGGATGGACTTTCCGAATTTTCACCTTCCTCCCGCAGGTCCAGGGCCTGCACCAGCTCCTGCACTGGGAGGCTTCGCTCGTGCCCGCGGCAAATCCGGGAATTTTTTGGGAATTCCTGGAAAAAAAACCAAAAAAATTTCCAAATTTTCCTAAATTTCAAATTTTTTCCCCATTTCCCCCAAAATTCCCTAAATTTTCCCCAATTTTCCCACTAAAATTCTTGAATTTTTCTTTAAATTTTCGTCATTTGTCCCATAATTTTCCCAATTTTTGCCCAAATATTGCCCAATTTTTTCCCTCCAAATTCACCAGATTTTCCCAATTTCCCCAAATTTTTTCCAATTTTCCCCCCTAAATTTTCCCAAAAATTTCCCCCAAATATTCCTCAATTTTTCCAAACATTTCCCAATTTTCACCTCAAATTTTTCCCATTTTTTCTCCAAATTCCCCCAATTTTTACCTACATTTCCCCAAATTCTCCCCAAATTTCCCCCAAAAAATCCCAATTTTCCCCCCTTTTAAATCCCATTTTTTTCTCTTTATTCCGACCCAAACCTGGGAATTTTCCGGAATTTTCCCATGAATTTCCCGACATTTGCAAGGAGCGAAAACTTTTTGGATCAAAGTCTTGACCACCCAAAAATCCACGGAATTTTCATGGATGTGACGCCGTAATTCCAAATAATCCTGGTCCTGTTAAAAAAAAATTTAAATTAATTCCAAAAATCAAATTTTTTGGGAATTTTTCCAAAAAAAAAATCCCCTCAAAAATGGCAAAAATTCCACCAATATTCCAATTTTTTCCCAAATTTTTAATTTTTTTTATATTGTAAGCCTCAAAATCCCCAAAATTTTCTTAATTCATACCTAAAATTCCTTCATTTTATCCCAAATTCCCACAAAAAAATTCCCCAAAATTCAAATTTTTTTCTCTAAATTTTCTTGGACTTTCCCAATTTTGGCCCAAATTCTTCCAATTTTCCCCAAAATTTTCAAGATTTTTTCCCCCCAAAATTTCCCCAATTTTTCCAAAATTTCCTCTAAATTCCCAAACATTTTAATCCAAATTTTTACCCAAATTTTCCCAATTTTTACCCATTTCCCCCTGATTTTTTCCCCATTTTTTCCTTAATTTTTCCCTAATTTAGCCCCATTTTCCCCCAAAATTCTACATTTTTTGGTTTTTCTTTCCCCAAATTTTCCCCGTTTTTTCCCTAATTTTTCTCCCATTATTTCCCATTTTTACACTAACTTTTTCTCGATTTTCCACCAAATTTTCTCTGATTTTTCCCAATTTTTCTCCATTTTTTCCCTGATGCTTTGCCCTTTCTCCCCCAAATTTATCATGATTTTCTCCCAATTTTCCCCAATTTTTCACCAATATTTTCCCAATTTCTCGCCCAATTTTTCTCCAATTTTTTCCTATTTCTCCCCAATTTTTCTGCCTTTTTTTCCCAATTTTTCGCTGAATTTTTCTCCATATTTTCCCAATTTTTCTCCGATTTTTTCCTATTTCTCCCCCGTTTTCCTGCCAATTTTTCTCCCTTTTTTCCCAAATTTTCTCTGATTTTCCCCTATTTCTCCCCCATTTTTCTGCCAATTTTTCTCCAATTTTTTCCTATTTCTTCCCCATTTTTCTGCAAATTTTTCCCAATTTTTGCCCAATTTTTCTCCAGTTTTTTCCCAAATTTTCTCTGATTTTTTCCTATTTCTCCCCAATTTTTCTCCATTTTTTCTCAATTTTCTCAGATTTTCCCCTATTTCTCCCCCATTTTTCTGCCAATTTTTCTCCGATTTTTTCCTATTTCTCCCCCATTTTCCTGCCAAATTTTCCCAATTTTTCTGCCAATTTTTCTCCGTTTTTTCCCAAATTTTCTGCCATTTTTTCCTATTTCTCCCCTATTTTTTCTGCCAACTTTCCCCAATTTTTCTGCGAACTTTTGTGTGATTTTTTCCTATTTCTCCCACATTTTTCTGCCAATTTTTCCCAATTTTTCTCACTTTTGTCCCAAAATTTTCTACGATTTTCCCACCAATTTTCCCCAATTTTCTCAGGTTTTTCCCATACTTTCTCCAATTTTTTCCTATTTCTCCCCTATTTTTCTGCCAATTTTTCCCAAATTTTCTGCAATTTTTTTCTATTTCTCCCCAATTTTTCTGCCAATTTTTGCCCCCACTTTCTGCCAAATTTTCTCTGATTTTTCCCTATTTCTTCCACATTTTTTCGCCATTTTTTCTCAATTTTTCTCACTTTTTTCCCAAATTTTTCCCAATTTCTCCCCCATTTTTCTGCCGATTTTTCCCAAATTTTCACCCAATTTTTCACCGATTTTTCCCTATTTCTCCCCCATTTTTCTGCCAATTTTCCCCAAATTTTCTGCAATTTTTTCCTATTTCTCCCCCATTTTACTGCCAATTTTTCCCAATTTTTTGCCCAATTTTTCTCCAGTTTTTCCCAAATTTTCTCTGATATTTTCCTATTTCTCCCCCATTTTTCTGCCAATTTTACCCAAACTTTCTGCAAATTTTTCCTATTTCTCCCCCATTTTCCTGCCAATTTTCCCCAATTTTTCTCCATTTTTCCCCAAATTTTCAACCATTTTTTCCTATTTCTCCTCCATTTTTCTGCCGATTTTTCTCCGATTTTTCCCTATTTCTCCCCCATTTTCCTGCCAATTTTTCCCATTTGTTTTTCCAAATTTTCTCCGATTTTTTCCTGTTTCTCCCCCATTTTCCTGCCAATTTTCCCCCCCAATTTTTCTCAAAATTTTCTCCAATTTTTCCTATTTCTCCCCCATTTTTCTGCCAATTTTTCCCAACTTTTCTGCAAATTTTTCTCCGATTTTTTTCCTATTTCTCCCCCATTTTTCTGCCAATTCTTCCCTATTTTTCTGCCAATTTTTGTCTGATTTTTCCCCATTTCTCCCCCATTTTCCTGCTGATTTTTCCCAATTTTTCTGCCAATTTTTCACCGTTTTTTCCCAAATTCCCTGCACCTCTGTGCGCAGGCAGACGTGGCATTGCGCGCTGCGCCCGTCGCTGCCGGCGCGGCCGCAGTGCTGCAGGAAGCTCTCGGCGCTGCGGTGCCGCCGGCGTGCAGGACCCCGCGCAGCCGTGCCGCCGCCGCCCCAATTCCCTCCCGCTTTGCACCATTGCTCCCCCATATTTCCCAGATTTTTCCAAGTTTTCTCCCCAATTTTTCCCCAAATTCTTCAATTTTTTCCCAATTTTCTGTGATTTTTCCCATTTTTCTCCCAATTTTTTCCCAAATTTTTTGCCCAATTTTTCCAATTTTTTTCCCCCAACTTTTCCCGATTTTCTCCTATTTCTCCCCCATTTTCCTGCCAAATTTTCCCAATTTTTCCCCAAATTTTTCCCCAATTTTTCTCCATTTTTTCCCCAATTTTTCTCCATTTTTTCCCCAAATTTTCTCCAATTTTTCCTATTTCTCCCCCATTTTTCTGCCAATTTTCCCCAAATTTTCTGCCAATTTTTCTTTTTTCACCAAATTTTCTGCAATTTTTTTCTTATTTCTCCCCCATTTTTCTGCCAATTTTTCCCAAATTTTTTGCCCAATTTTCCACATTTTTCCCCCCCAACTTTTCCCGATTTTTCTGCCAATTTTTCCCCCATTTTTCTGCCAATTTCCCCCAATTTTTCTGCCAATTTTCCCCAATTTTTCTCCGTTTTTTTCCCAAATTTTTCTCCAATTTTTCCCTGTTTCTCCCCCATTTTCCGGCCAATTTTTTCCAATTTTTCGTCCAAGTTTTCTGCCAAGTTTTCTCTGTTTTTTGCCAATTTTTCTCCGATTTTTCCCTACTTCTCCCCCATTTTTCTGTGAATTTATTCCAATTTTTCACCCAATTTTTTCCTATTTTTCCCAATTTTTACATGACTTTTCCCCCCCACATTCTCCCCCACCTCCGTGCGCAGGCAGCCGTGGCATTGCGCGCTGCGCCCGTCGCTGCCGTTGCGGCCGCAGTGCTGCAGGAAGCTCTCGGCGCTGCGGTGCTGCCGGCGTGCAGGACCCCGCGCAGCCGCGCCGGCGCCACCCCAATTCCCTCCCGCTTTGCACCGTTGCTGCCCCAGTTTTACACAGACTTTTCCAACTTTTCTCCCCAATTTGCCCCAAAATTCTCCAAAATTTTTCCAATTTTTCTGCCATTTTTCCCAATTTTTTGCCCAATTTTTCCTAATTTTTCTCCATTTTTTCCCAAAGTCTCTGCCATTTTTTCCTATTTCTCCTCCATTTTCCTGCCGATTTTCCTCCGATTTTCCCCTATTTCTCCTCCATTTTTCTGCCAATTTTCTCAATTTTTTGCCCAACTTTTCTCCGTCTTTTCCCAAATTTTCTGCCAATTTTTCCCCATTTTTTCCCTATTTCTCCCCCGATTTTTCTGCCAATTTTTCTCAGTTTTTTCCCAAATTTTTCTCCGATTTTTCCACCAATTTTTCCCAATTTTTCTCTGTTTTTTCCCAAATTTTCTCCAATTTTTCCCTATTTCTCCCCCATTTTTCTGCCAATTTTCCCCAATTTTTCTGCCAATTTTTCTCCCTTTTTTCCCCATTTTTCTGCCGATTTTCCCTATTTCTCTCCCATTTTTCTGCCAATTTTTTCCAATTCTTCGTCCAACTTTTCTCTGTCTTTTCCCAAATTTTCTGCCAATTTTTCCCAATTTTTCTCCCTTTTTCCCAAATTTTCTCATATTTTTTTCCTATTTCTCCCCCATTTTTCTGCCGATTTTTCCCAACTTTTCTGCCAATTTTTTTCCGATTTTTCCCAAATTTTCAACCATTTTTTCCTATTTCTCCCCCATTTTTCTGCCAATTTTCCCCTATTTCCCTGCCAATTTTTCTCTGATCTTCCCTATTTCTCCCCCATTTTTTCTGCCGTTTTTTCTCAGATTTTTCTCTATTTCTCCCCCATTTTTCTACCAATTTTTCCCATTTTTTCCCCCAACTTTTCCCGATTTTTTCCTATTTCTCCCCCATTTTCCTGCCAATTTTTCTCCGATTTTTCCCTACTTCTTCCCCATTTTACTGCCAATTTTTCTCCAATTTCCCCCCATTTCTCCCCCATTTTCCTGCCAATTTTTCCCATTTTTTCACCAATTTTTCACCGTTTTTTCCCAAATTCCCCGCACCTCAGTGCGCAGGCAGCCGTGGCACCGCGCGCTGCGCCCGTCGCTGCCGTTGCGGCCGCAGTGCTGCAGGAAGCTCTCGGCGCTGCGGTGCCGCCGGCGTGCAGGACCCCGCGCAGCCGCGCCGGTGCCAGGCCCAATTCCCTCACGCTTTGCACCATTGCTCCCCCAGTTTTTCACACATTTTTCCAACTTTTCTCCCCAATTTTTCCTAAAATTCTCCAAATTTTTTCCAATTTTTCTGCCATTTTTCCCATTTTTCTGCCATTTTTTCCCAATTTTTCGCCCAATTTTTCCATTTTTTTTCCCCAAATTTTCTCCAATTTTTCCTATTTCTCCCCCATTTTCCTGCCAATTTTTCCCAATTTTTCTGCCAAGTTTTCTCAATTTTTCCCAAATTTTCTCAAATTTTTTTCCTATTTCTCCCCCATTTTTCTGCCAATTTTTTCCTATTTCTTCCCCACTTTTCTGCAAATTTTCCCCAATTTTTCGCCCAATTTTTCTCCAGTTTTTCCCAAATTTTCTTCGATATTTTCCTATTTCTCCCCCATTTTTCTGCCAATTTTTCCCAAAATTTCTGCCAAACTTTTCCCGATTTTTCCCTATTTTTCCCCCATTTTTCTGCCAATTTTCCCAATTTTTCTGCCAATTTTTCTCTGATTTTTCCGTATTTCTCCCCTATTTTTCTGCCAATTTTTCCCAATTTTTCCCTGAATTTTTCTCCAACTTTTCCCTATTTCTCCCCCATTTTCCTGCCAATTTTTCCCAATTTTCCCCTTTTTTTTTTCCCAAATTTTCCCCAACTTTTTCCTATTTCTTCTCCATTTTTCTGCCAATTTTTCGCCGAATTTTCTCCGATTTTTTTCTATTTCTCCCCCATTTTTCTGCCAATTTTTCTCTGATTTTTTCCTATTCCCCCCCCATTTTTTGGCCAATTTTTCCCATTTTTTCACCGTTTTTTCCCAAATTCCCCCCACCTCCTGGCGCAGGCAGCCGTGGCATTGCGCGCTGCGCCCGTCGCTGCCGTTGCGGCCGCAGTGCTGCAGGAAGCTCTCGGCGCTGCGGTGCCGCCGGCGTGCAGGACCCCGCGCAGCCGCGCCGCCGCCGCCCCAATTCCCTCACGCTTTGCACCGTTGCTCCCCCAATTTTTCACAGACTTTTCCAACTTTTCTCCCCAATTTTTCCTAAAATTCTCCACATTTTTTCCCATTTTTCTGCCATTTTTTCCCAATTTTTTGCCCAATTTTTCCAATTTTTTTTCCCCAACTTTTCCCGATTTTTTCCTATTTCTCCCCCATTTTCCTGCCAATTTTCCCCAATTTTTCTCACTTTTTTCTCAAAATTTTCTCCGATTTTTCTGCCAATTTCTCGCAAATTTTCTCCATTTTTTCCCAAAATTTTCCCCAATTTTTTTCCTATTTCTCCCCCATTTTTCTCCCAATTTTTCTCCAATTTTTTTCTATTTCTCCCCCATTTTCCTGCCGATTTTCCCAACTTTTCCCCAAATTTGTCTCCAATTTTTCCCTATTTCTCCCCCATTTTCCTGCCAATTTTTCCTAATTTTCCCCATTTTTTTCCAAAATTTTCTCCGATTCTTCCTTATTTCTCCCCCATTTTTCTGCCAATTTTTTCCAATTTTCCCCCTAATTTTTCTCCATTTTTTCCCAAATTTTCTCCGATTTTTCCCTATTTCTCCCCCATTTTCCTGCCAAATTTTCCCAATTTTTCTCCATTTTTTCCCCAATTTTTCTCCATTTTTTCCCCAAATTTTCTCCAATTTTTCCTATTTCTCCCCCATTTTCTGCCAATTTTTTCCTATTTCTTCCCCACTTTTCTGCAAATTTTCCCCAATTTTTCGCCCAATTTTTCTCCAGTTTTTCCCAAATTTTCTTCGATATTTTCCTATTTCTCCCCCATTTTTCTGCCAATTTTTCCCAAAATTTCTGCCAAACTTTTCCCGATTTTTTCCTATTTCCCCCCACTTTTTCCCCAATTTTTCCTAAATTTTTCTCTATTTCTCCCCCATTTTTGTGCCAATTTTTTCAAATTTTTCTCACTTTTTTCCCAAATGTTTCTCCAATTTTTCTGCCAATTTTCCCCAATTTTTCTCTGTTTTTCCCAAATTTTCTCCAATTTTTTCCTATTTCTCCCCCATTTTTCTGCCAATTTTTCTCCTTTTTTTCCCCATTTTTCTGCCGATTTTCCCTATTTCTCCCCCATTTTTATGCCAATTTTTTCCAATTTTTCTCCATTTTTTCCCAAATTTTCTCCGATTTTTTTCCTATTTCTCCCCCATTTTCCTGCCAATTTTTCCCAAATTTTCTGCAATTTTTCCCTGTATCTCCCCCATTTTTCTGCCAATTTTTCTCCATTTTTTCCCAAATTTTTCTCCGATTTTTCCCTATTTCTCCCCCATTTTTTGGCCAATTTTTCCCATTTTTTCACCGTTTTTTCCCATATCTTCCCCCACCTCCGTTCGCAGGCAGACGTGGCATTGCGCGCTGCGCCCGTCGCTGCCGTTGCGGCCGCAGTGCTGCAGGAAGCTCTCGGCGCTGCGGTGCCGCCGGCGTGCAGGACCCCGCGCAGCCGCGCCGCCGCCGCCCCAATTCCCTCACGGTTGTCACCATTGCTCCCCCAGTTTTTCACAGACTTTTCCAACTTTCCTCCCCAGTTTTTCCCAAAATTCTCCACATTTTTTCCCATTTTTCTGCCATTTTTTCCCAATTTTTTGCCCAATTTTTCCTAATTTTTCTCCATTTTTTCCCAAAGTCTCTGCCATTTTTTCCTATTTCTCCCCCATTTTCCTGCCGATTTTTCTCCAATTTTCCCGTATTTCTCCTCCATTTTTCTGCCAATTTTCTCAATGTTTTGCCCAACTTTTCTCCGTCTTTTCCCAAATTTTCTGCCAATTTTTCCCCATTTTTTCCCTATTTCTCCCCCGATTTTTCTGCCAATTTTTCTCAGTTTTTTCCCAAATTTTTCTCCGATTTTCCCACCAATTTTTCCCAATTTTTCTCTGTTTTTTCCCAAATTTTCTCTGATTTTCCCCTATTTCTCCCCCATTTTTCTGCCAAGTTTTCCCCAATTTTCCCAAAATTTTCTCTGATTTTTCCCTATTTCTCCCCAATTTTCCTGCAAATTTTTCAGAATTTTTCGCTCAACTTTTCTCCATTTTTTCCCAAATTTTTCTCCGATTTTTCCCTATTTCTCCCCCATTTTTCTGCAAATTTTTCCCTATTTTTCTGCCGATTTTTCTCCTATTTTTTCCTATTCCCCCCCCCATTTTTCTGCCGATTTTTCCCAATTTTACCCCCAATTTTCTCCAATTTTTCCCTATTTCTCCCCCATTTTTCTGCAGATTTTTTCCAATTTTTCGCCGAATTTTCTCCAATTTTTCCCTATTTTTCCCCCACTTTTCTGCCAATTTTTCTGCCAGTTTTTCCCCGATTTTTCCGCCATGTTTCCCCCGTGTCCCGCGGCGCTCCCCACCTCCGTGCGCAGGCAGACGTGGCACCGCGCGCTGCGCCCGTCCCTGCCGGCGCGGCCGCAGTGCTGCAGGAAGCTCTCGGCGCAGCCGGTGCCGCCGGCGTGCAGGACCCCGCGCAGCCGCGCCGGCGCCAGCCCCAGCCCCAGCGCCGCCGTGGCGCAGACGGCGCCGACGTCGCCGCGCAGGAACCGCCGCTGGATCCGGCGCCGCTCCGGCGCGCTCAGCCCCGCGTGGTACGCCGCCGCCACCTGGAACTGCCCGGCCTTCCCTGGGAAAGGGAAAAATTCCATAAATTATTGTGGATATTCAGGTTTTTCTGAAATAGCCCAAATTTTCCCCCAAAATTCCTCCATTTTCCCACCAAAATTCCCAATTGTCTCTCAAAAAATTCCCAATTTTATCTCCAAAATTTCTCAATTTTACCCCAAATTATTCCCCAAAATTCCTCCATTTCACCCCCAAAATTCCCAATTTTATCTCAAAAATTTCTCAATTTTCCCCCAGTTTTCCCCCAAAATTCCTCCATTTTTCCCACCAAAATTCCCAATTTTATCTCAAAAAATTCCCAATTTTCCCCCAATTTTATCTCCAAAATTCCCAATTTTATCTCAAAAACTTTTTAATTTTCCCCAAATTTCCCGCCCAAATTCCCTCTTTCTTTGCCAAAATCCTCCAAATTTTCCCACAAATTTCCCAATCTCCCCCCAAAAATTCTGAAAAATTTCCCCCAAAATTCCTCAATTTTATCCCTAAAATTCCCAATATTTCATCAAATTTCCATTTTTTTCTCCAGTTTTTCCCCACATTTTCCCCACAAAATTACCCCCAAGAATTCCTGAATTTTCCCCCCAGAATTCCCCAAATGGCCCCTGGAATTCCCTGACTTTCCCTGAGAAACAAAAAAATTTACCAAAATTTTGGTGGACTTTCAGACTTTTCTAAAATAGCCCAAATTTTCCCCCAAAATTCCTCCATTTTTCCCATAAAATTCCCAATTTTATCTCAAAAATTCCTCAATTTTCCCCCAGTTTTCCCCCAAAATTCCTCCATTTTTCCCCCCAAATTCCCAATTTTATCTCAAAAATTCCTCAATTTTCCCCCAATTTTATCTCCAAAATTTCTCAAATTTCCCCCCCAAATTCCCCCAAAATCCCCTCAATTTTCCTCCCAAAATTCCTCAAAATTTTCCCCAAAATTCTGCAAAATTTCCGCCAAATTTCATCAATTTTCCCCCCAAAATTTCCCCCAAAATTCTGCAAAATTTCCCCCAAATTTCCTCAATATTCCCCCCAAAATTCCTCAATTTTATCCCCAAAATTCCTCAATTTTCCATCAAATTCCCAATTTTTTCCCCAATTTTCCCCACAAAATCCCCCTCAAGAATTCCTGAATTTTCCCCCTAAATTCCCCCCAGAATTTCCCAAATACCCCCTGGAATTCACCAATTTTCCCAGAGGAACCAAAAAAATTCCCAAAATTTTTGTGGATTTCTGATTTTTCTGAAATATCCCTGATTTTGCCCAAAATTCTGAAAACTTTAACGGATTTTTCTCAAAATTCATCTATTTTTCACCCAAAATTCTCAATTTTTCCTCCAAATTTTCCCCAATTTCCCCCGCAAATTCTCAATTTTTCCCCCAATTTCACCCCAAATTCCCCAATTCTTTCCTTCATATTCCCCGAGTTTTCCCAAAAAAATTCGCAATTTCCCCCCAATTTTTCCCTCAATATTCCCCAAATTTTTCTCCCAAATTCTTCCCAATTTTTCCCCCAAAATTCCCAATTTTCCCCACTTTACCCCTGAAATTCCAAATTTTCCCTCCAAAATTCCCCATATTTTCCCCTAAATTTTTCCCCCAAAATTCCCAATTATTTCCCCCAAATTTTGAAATTTTTCCCCTAAAATTCCCAATTTTTTCCCCCAAAATCCCAAAATTTTTAATGCCAAAATCCCCAATTTTCCTCTGAAAATTCCCGATTTTTTAATGCCAAAATCCCCAATTTTTCCTCCAAAATTCAGATTTTTTTTTCCCCCAAAAAGTCTTTTTTTCCCCTCTGGTTTTTCCCCTAAAATTCCAGATTTTTCCCCACCTTTTCCCGTTTTATTCCCGGGATTTTGGGGCATGTCCGGGAATTCCCTCTGGATCAGCTCCGCCAGCCGCTCGCTCTCCTGGCGCCGCTTGCAATAAACGATGACGGAATTCCCAAAATCCCCCGAATTCCCAAAATTCTCCGCATTCCACTGGCGCAGAATCCGCAGCACCGCCTGGGGGAAAATTCAGGAAAATTGGGAATTTTGGGGAAAATTTGGGGAAAAAATTAGGGAAAAATTTTGGAATTTTGAGAAGGAAAATGTGGAAAATTTGGGGGAAAATTGGGAATTTTGGGGAGAAAATTAGGATAAAATTGGAAATTTTGGGGGAAAAACTTGGGAATTTTGGGGGGAAAATTGGGGAAGAATTTGGGGAAAAACTGAGGAAAAACTGAGAATTTTGGAGAAAAAATTGGGAATTTGGGGGAAAATTTGGGAAAATCAGGAAAAAATTGGGAATTTTGGGGGGAAATTGGGGAAAAAATTGGGAATTTTGGGGGCAAAATTATGAAGAATTTGGGGGAAAATTGGGTAAAAATTGGGAATTCTGGGGGGAAAATTGGGAAGAATTTGGGGGAAAATTTGAAATTTCAGGGGAAATTTGGGGGACAATTCAGGGAATTTTGGGGGGAAATTTAGGGATAAACGATGACGGAATTCCCAAAATTCCCCAAATTCCCAAAATTCTCAGAATTCCACTGGCCCAGAATCCGCAGCACCGCCTGGGGGGAAATTCAGGAAAATTGAGAATTTTGGGGAAAAACTGGGCATTGTGGGAGAAAATTTGGGGAAAAAATTAGGGAAAAAATTTGGAATTTTGAGAAGGAAAATCTAGAAAATTTGGGGGGGAAAATTGGGAATTTTGGGGAGAAAATTAGGATAAAATTGGGAATTTTGGGGAGAAGATCAGGATAAAATTGGAAATCTTGGGGGAAAATCTTGGGAATTTTGGGGGGGGAATTGGGGAAGTATTTGGGGAAAAATTGTGGTAAAATTGAGAATTTTGGAGAAAAAAATGGGAATTTGGGGGAAAATTTGGGAAAATCCGGAAAAAAATCGGGAATTTTGGGGGGGAAATTGGGGAAAAAATTGGGAATTTTGGGGCAAAATTGGGAAATATTTGGGGGACAATTGGGGAAAAATTGGGAATTCTGGGAGGAAAATTGGGAAGAATTTGGGGGAAAATTTGAAATTTCAGGGGAAATTTGGGGGACAATTCGAGGAATTTTGGGGGAAAATTTAGGGATAAACGATGACAGAATTCCCAAAATTCCCCAAATTCCCAAAATTCTCAGAATTCCACTGGCGCAGAATCCGCAGCCCTCAGAAAATGTGGGATTAATCCCAAAAAATGCAAATTTTGACTCTTATAATGGAATTTTTCCCTCTGGAAATGTGGGATTAATCCCAAAAATTGAACTTCTTTCTTAAAAAAGGGGATTTTCCCTCAGAAAATGTGGGATTAATCCCAAAAAATGCAATTTTTGGCTCTTATAATGGAATTTTTCCCTCTGGAAATGTGGGATTAATCCCAAAAATTGAACTTCTTTCCTAAAAAAGGGGATTTTCCCTCAGAAAGTGTGGAATTAATCCCAAAAATTGAAATTTATTCCCTGAAAATTTGGATTACCCCCTCATAAAACTTGGAATTAATCCTGAAAATTGAACTTTTTTTCCTTTAAAATGTGGATTGTCCCTCAGAAAATGTAGAATTGATCCCAAAAAAATCAAATTTTTTCCCTAAAAAATGTGGATTTTTCCTCAGGAAATACAGAATTAATAAAAAAAAAAAAGATTATTTTTTCCTAAAACCAGGGATTTTCACCCCACCTGATCCACGTCTTCCTCCACGCTCACGGAGAGCCGCAGATTTTCGGGAATTCCGAAGGCGCCGACGTTGGGAGTTCCCTTGGGAATTCCCAAATTTTCGGCCACATCCCGCGCCGTGGCCACCGTGGCTGTGGCCGTGAGGGCCAAAAAGCAGCGAACGCCCAAACGCTCCCGGAGAACCTGGAATTTTGGGAAAAAATACGGAATTTTAGGGATTTTGGAGGAAAAAATAGTGGGGAAATAGGAGGGGAAGGGGTCGGGGATTGAGGGAAAAGAGAGGGGAAAAAAAACAGGAAAATGGAGAAAATGAGGGGAAAAAATTGAGAAAATGAGGGGAAAAAATGGAGAAAAGGTCAGGGAAAAGGGAGGGAAAAGGTGGGGGAAAAACAAGGAAAAACTGAGGGAAAATGTCGGGGGAAAGGGAGGGAAAAAATGTGGGGAAAAGGGAGGGAAAAATAAGGAAAAAATTAGGAAAAAACTGAGAGAAAAAGGGTGGGAAAATGGAGGGGAAAAGTGAGGGGGAAAATGGGAAAAAGGGCAGGAAAAAATGAGGGAGAATGTTGGGGGAAATTGAGAGAAAAAATGTGGGGAAAAGGGAGGGAAAAATAAGGAAAAAATGAGGAAAAAACTGAGAGAAAAAGGGTGGGGAAAATGGAGGGGGAAAATGGGAAAAGGGGCAGGAAAAAATGAGGGAAATGTGAGGGGAAAAGGGAGGGGGAAAATGCAGGGAAAAGTGTGGGGAAAAGGGAGGGAAAAACTGAGGGGAAAAGGGGGAAAACTGGGGAAAAAAGGAGGGAAAAAATGAGGGAAATTGTGAGGAAGAGTGGGGGAAAAACAAGGAAAAACTGAGGGGGAAAACGTTGGAAAAAGTGTGGGAAAAACTGAGGGGAAAATGTGAGGGAAAGGGTGGGAAAAACTGAGGAAAAATGTGGGAAAATGGGACGGGAAAACATGGAAAAAGTGAGGGGAAAATGATGGGAAAATGTGGGGGAAAGGGAGGGAAAACCAAGGAAAAACAGATGAAAAAACTGAGGGAAAAACAGTGGGGAAAAGAGAGGAAAATTGGGAAAATGGGCAGGAAAAAGGAGGGGAAAAGTGGGAAAATGATGGGGAAAAAAGGAAAAACTGAGGGGGAAAAGGGTGGGGAAATGTGTGGGAAAAACTGAGGGGAAAATGTGAGGGAAAAAGGAGGGAAAATGTGGGGAAAAGGGAGGGAAAACAAGGAAAAAGTGAGGGGGAAAATGTGGGGGGGAAATGGAGAGAAAAAATGTGGGGAAAAGGGAGGGAAAAACAAGGAAAAAATGGAGGAAAAAACTGAGAGAAAAAGGGTGGGAAAAATGGAAGGGAAAAGTGAGGGGGAAAACGGGAAAAAGGGCAGGAAAAAATGAGGGAAAATGTTGGGGAAATGGAGAGAAAAAATGTGGGGAAAAGGGAGGGAAAAATAAGGAAAAAATGAGGAAAAAACTGAGAGAAAAAGGGTGGGGAAAATGGAGGGGGAAAGTGAGGGGAAAAATGGGAAAAAGGGCAGGAAAAAATGACGGAAAATGTGGGGAAAAGGGAGGGAAAAACTTAGGGGAAAAGGGTGGGAAAAAAGGAGGGAAGCAGGGAAAATGATGGGGGAAAAAAAGGAAAAAACTGAGGGGGGAAAGGTTGGAAAAAACTGAGGGGAAAATGTGAGGGAAAGGATGGGAAAAAGTGAGGGAAAATGTGGGAAAATGGGATGGGAAAACAAGGAAAAAGTGAGGGGGAAAGGGTGGGGGAAAAGGAGGGAAAAGAGTGGGAAAAACAAGGAAAAACTGAGGGAAAAATGTGGGGAAAAGGGAGGGAAAACCAAAAAAAAATGCGAGGAGAAAGGGGAGGGAAAAAAGTGAGGGAAAATGCAGGGGAAAATATGGGGAAAAGGGAGTAGAAAAAGTGAGGGAAAATGCAGGGAAAAGTGTGGGGAAAAGGGAGGGAAAAACTGAGGGGAAAAAGGGGAAAAAGGAGGGAAATAATGAGGGAAATTGTGAGGAAAAGTGAGGGAAAAACAAGGAAAAACTGAGGGAGAAAGGTTGGGAAAAGTGTGGGAAAAACTGAGAGGAAAATGGGAGGGAAAGGGTTGGAAAAACTGAGGGAAAATGTGATAAAATGGGACGGGAAAACATGGAAAAAGTGAGGGGAAAATGATGGGAAAATGTGGGGGAAAGGGAGGGAAAAACAAGGAAAAACAGATGAAAAAACTGAGGGAAAAACAGTGGGGAAAAGTGTGGGGAAAAGAGGAAAATTGGGAAAATGGGCAGGAAAAAGGAGGGAAAAAGTGGGAAAATGATGGGGAAAAAAGGAAAAACTGAGTGGGAAAAGGGTGGGGAAATGTGTGGGAAAAACTGAGGGAAAAATGTAAAGGAAAAAGGAGGGAAAATGTGGGGAAAAGGGAGGGGAAAACAAGGAAAAAATGAGGAAAAAACTGAGAGAAAAAGGGTGGCGAAAATGGAGGGGAAAAGTGAGGGGGAAAATGGGAAAAAGGGTAGGAAAAAATGAGGGAAATGTTGGGGAAATTGAGAGAAAAAATGTGGGGAAAAGGGAGGGAAAAACAAGGAAAAATGAGGGAAAAACTGAGAGAAAAAGGGTGGGAAAAATGGAGGAGAAAAGTGAGGGGGAAATGGGAAAAAGGGCAGGAAAAAATGAGGGAAAATGTTGGGGAAATTAAGAGAAAAAATGTGGGGAAAAGGGAGGGAAAACAAAAAAAATGTGAGGGGAAAAGGGAGGGGAAGAAGTGAGGGAAAATGAAGGGAAAAGTATGGGGAAAAGGGAGGGAAAATGCAGGGAAAAGTATGGGGAAAAGGGAGGGAAAAACTGAGGGGAAAAGGGGGGAAAACTGGGGAAAAAAGGAGGGAAAAAATGAGGGAAATTGTGAGGAAAAGTGAGGGGAAAAACAAGGAAAAACTGAGGGGGAAAAGGTTGGAAAAAGTGTGGGAAAATCTGAGGGGAAAATGTGAGGGAAAGGGTGGGAAAAACTGAGGGAAAATGTGGGAAAATGGGATGGGAAAAGGGTGGGAAAATGTGGGGGAAATGGAGGGAAAAACAAGGAAAAACAGATGAAAAAACTGAGGGAAAAACAGTGGGGAAAAGTGTGGGGAAAAGAGAGGGAAATTGGGAAAATGGGAAGGAAAAAGGAGGGAAGAAGTGGGAAAATGATGGGGAAAAAAGGAAAAACTGAGGGGGAAAAGGGTGGGGAAATGTGTGGGAAAAACTGAGGGAAAAATGTGAGCAAAAAAGGAGGGAAAATGTGGGGGAAAGGGAGGGAAAAACAAGTAAAAAGTGAGGGGGAAAGGGTGGGGGAAAAGAAGGGAAAAGAGTGGGAAAAACAAGGAAAAACTGAGGGAAAATGTGGGGAAAAACTGAGGGAAAATGTGGGGAAAAACTGGGGAAAAGTGTGATGGAAAGAGAGGGAAAAAAATGGGGAAAAGGGTGGGAAAAAATGAGGGAAAATGCAGGGAAAAGGGTGGTACAAAATGAGGGAAAATGCAGGGAAAAGGGTGGGAAAAACAAGGAAAAATGTGGGGGAAAAGGTCGGGAAAATCTGAGGGAAAACGTGGGGAAACGGGAGGGAAAAACAAGGAAAATGTGAGTGGGAAAGGGTGGGGAAAAAAGGGGGGGAAAACTGAGGAAAAAAACAAGGAAAAAGTGAGGAAAAGACTCCCGGAGAACCTGGAATTCTGGGAATAAAATCTGGATTTTTAGGGATTTTTTTGGGATTTTTCACAGGTTTCTCAGAGTTTTCCCACCTTGCAAACCCTGAAGATTTTTTGGGATTGTGAAAGATTTTTTTGGGGATTTTTCCCAAGTTTTTGATGGTTTTCCCACCTTACAGACCCTGAAGATTTTTAGGGATTTCAGAGGACTTTTTGGGGATTTTTTGCAGGTTTTTGATGATTTTCCCACCTTGCAGACCCTGAAGTAAGCGGGACGGAAATTGTGGGACCATTGGGAGATGCAATGAGCTTCATCCAGGCAGACAAAAGCCACGGGAGGAAAATCCCGGGAAAAACGGGAAAAAAATCCCGATCCCGTGACGGATTCCGGGGAAAGCAGCAGGATTTGGGCTTGGCCGCTCTTGACCTGTTGAAAAATCAGGATTATTTTGGGTTTTTTTAAGGGAAAATTGGAAATTCGAAGGGTTTTACTCACTTTTTGAATTGCTGCTTCACGCTGGGATTGGGTGAGGTTGGAGTGGATGCAGACGGCTTTGAGGGGTGAGGGGATGTTGGAAACCTGAAAATGGGAATATTTCAGGGTTTTTTGTGGTTTTTGAGGGAAATATCCCAAAAAAAAGCAGGAATGGAGGGGATACCTGGTCGTCCATGAGGGAGACGAGGGGGGAGATGACGAGGGTGATGCAGGGGGAGCGGCGGTGGTAGAGGAAGGCGGGGAGTTGGTAGCAGAGGGATTTGCCCGAGCCCGTGGGAAGCAGCAGCAGCGTGGAGATTCCTGGGGGAAAATGGGAATTTTGGAATGTTGGGAGGGGGAAAAATGGAGGGAAAATTGAGGGGAAATGTGGGGATAAGGGAGGAAAAAAAATGAGGGAAAATGTGAGGAAAAGGGCAGGAAAAGCTGAGGGGGAAAGGGTGGGAAAAAAGAAGGGAAAAAGTGAGGGGAAATTGTGAGGAAAAGGGTGGGAAAAATAGAGGAAAAAACTGAGGGAAAAGAGTGTGGAAAACTGAGGGAGAATGTGGAGAAAAGTGAGGGAAAAACTGAGGGGACAAGAGTGGGGAAAAGGGAGGGAAATTGGGAAAATGGGCAGGAAAAAGTGTGAAAATGGTGGAGAAAAAAGGAAAAACTGAGGGGGAAAAGGGTGGGGAAATGAGTGGGAAAAACTGAGGGAAAAATGTGAGGGGAAAAGGAGGGAAAATGTGGGGAAAAGGGAGGGAAAAATGTGAGGGAAAAAGGAGGGAAAATGTGGGGAAAAGGGAGGGAAAAACAAGGAAAAAGTGAGGGGAAAAGGGTGGGAAAAAGTGTGGGAAAAAGTGTGGGAAAACGTGGGAAAAAAGGCAGAAAAACTAAGGGAGAATGTGAGGAAAAGGGAGGGAAAAACAAGGAAAAACTGAGGTGGAAAAAGTGGGGAAAACTGTGGGGAAAAAGGAGGGAAAAATGGGAAAAAACTGAGGGGAAAACCATTGGGAAAAAAGGAGGGAAAAGCTATGGGGAAATTGTGAAGAAAAGGGTGGGGAAAACTGAGAGAAAAACTGAGGGGAAAAGTGTGGGAAAAACTGAGGGAAAATGTGAGGAAAAGGGAGGGAAAAATTGAGGAAAAAAATGAGGGAAAAGGGGTGGGGAAAACTGAGGCAAAATGTAGAGAAAAGTGAGGGAAAAACTGAGGGGACAAGAGTGGGGAAAAGGGAGGGAAATTGGGCAGGAAAAAGTGGGAAAATGGTGGAGAAAAAAGGAAAAACTGAGGGGGAAAAGGGTGGGGAAATGTGTGGGAAAAACTGAGGGAAAAATGTGAGGGAAAAGGAGGGAAAATGTGGGGAAAAGGGAGGGAAAAACAAGGAAAAACTGAGGGGAAAAGGGTGGGAAAAAGTGTGGGAAAACGTGGGGAAAACAGAGGGAAAAACAAGGAAAAATTGAGGAAAAAACTGAGGGGAAAAGGGTGGGAAAAAGTGAGGGGAAAAGTGGGAAAAAAGGCAGAAAAACTGAGGGAGAATGCAAGGAAAAGGGAGGGAGAAACAAGGAAAAACTGAGGTGGAAAAAGTGGGGAAAACTGTGGGGAAAAGGGAGAGAAAAACAAGAAAAAACTGAGGGGAAAAGGGTGGGAAAAAGTGAGGGGAAAAGTGGGAAAAAAGGCAGAAAAACTGAGGGAGAATTCGAGGAAAAGGGAGGGAAAAACAAGGAAAAACTGAGGTGGAAAAAGTGGGGAAAACTGTGGGGAAAAGGGAGGGAAAAACGGGAAAAAACAGAGGGGAAAACCTTTGGGAAAAAAGGAAGGAAAAGCTAAGGGGAAATTGTGAAGAAAAGGGTGGGGAAAACTGAGAGAAAAACTGAGGGGAAAAGGTGGGAAAAGTGTGGGAAAAACTGAGGGGAAAATGTGAGGAAAAGGGAGGGAAAAATTGAGGAAAAAACTGAGGGAAAAGGGGTGGGGAAAATGGCAGGAAAAAATGAGGGGGGAAATGAGGGGAAAAGGGAGGGAAAAACGAGGGAAAAGCTGAGGGGAAATTGTGAAAGAAAAGGGTGGGAAAAACCGAGGGAAAAAGAGGGGAAAAAAGGCAGGGAAAAAGAATAGGGAAAAATTGACGGAAAAAGAGGTGGGGGGGAAAGGGGAAGAAAAGTGGGAAAAGGAAATAAAAATAGGCAGGAAAAATGGAGGGAAATGGGAAGGGACTAAAGGGAGGGGGAAGAGTGGAAAAAAGAGCAAGAAATTAAAGGGAAAAAGGTGGGGAAATAGGCAGGAGAAACTGAGGGGAAAAGTACAAAAAAAGTTGGGAAAAACTGAGGGAAAAGGGCAGGAAAAACTGAGGCGAAAGAGCAGGAAAACAGAGGGGGAAAGTGGGGAAAAGGGTAGAAATACTGAGGGGGAAAATGGGAAAAAGACCAGGAAAAACTGAGGGGAAAAGTGGAAAGAAGGGCAGGAAAAACTGAGGGAAAAGGAGAGGGGAAAAAGAGTGGGAAAAATGGAGGGGAAAAAAGTGGGGAAAAAGGCAGGGAAAAAGACTAGGAAAACTGAGGGGAAAAGAGGGGAGAAAGACAAATAAAAAGGGCAGGAAAATGGCAGGGAATAAAGTGGGGAAAGGATGGGGAAAAGTTTAGAAAAGGGTGAGAAAAACTGAGGGGAAAGTGTGAGGAAAAGGGCAGGAAAAACTGAGGGAAAATGTGGGAAAAAGGGCAGGACAATTGAGAGGAAAATGTGGGGGAAAGGGTGGGGAAAACTGTGGGGAAAAGGGCAGGAAAAACTGAGGGGAAAAGTGAGAAAAAGGGTAGGAAAACTGAGGGGAAAAGTGGGGAAATGAGCAGGAAAAACTGAGGGGAGAGTGGGGAAAAGGGTGGAAAAACTGAGGGGAGAAATTAGGGGAAAAGTGGGAAAAAGGGCAGGAAAACTGAGGGAAAAGGAGAGGGGTAAAAAGGGTGGAAAAAATTGAGGGAAAAAAGAGGGGGAAAAGGCAGGGGGAAAAAGGGCAAGAAAAAAAGTGGGAAAATGGAAAGAAAAAAGGTAAGGAAAAACTGAGGGAAAATATGGGGATGAGGGAGAGAAAAACTGAGGGGAAATGTGGGGATAAGGGAGGGAAAACTGAGGGGAAAAGGGTGGGAAAAAGTGAGGGAAAAAGAGCAGGAAATACTGAGGGGAAAAGGGTAAAAGAGCAGGAAAAACTGAGGGAAAAAGTGGGGAAAAAGGGCGGGAAAAGCTGAGGGAAAAGGAGAGGGGAAAAAAGGGTGGGGAAAATGGAGGGAAAAAAATGCAGGGAAAAAGAGTAGGAAAACCAGGGAAAAAGTGGCAAGAAAAAAAAGAGTGGGAAAATGGAAAGAAAAAAGGGCAGGGAAAAAGTAGGGGGGAAAAAAATCAGGAAAAATGAAGGGGAAAAGGGCAGGAAAAAAGGGAAAAGGGGGGAAAATGGAGGGGAAAAAAAGCGGGAAAATCGAACCGGAAAGGACCCTCATGATGGCCTCAGCCTGGCTGGGTCGGAAGGAATCGAATCCCAAAGTTCTCAGAGCTTCCAGGACTTCTTCCGGAGGATCTGTGGGATTCAGAATGAGGAAATTTGGATTTTTTTTTTTTTTTTTGGGTTTTTTTCCAGTGTTTTTTTTTGGGGGATTTGCTCTGGGATTTACCTGGGATGGTCCCATCGGGGTTTGGGGGGTAAAAGGGATCCATGGGAGGTGGGGGAGGGGATGGAGGGGAAAATTCCGGAGTAAGGAAATCCAGGGAATCTTGGAAGAGTTGGGAATTTTCCGTGTTGGATCCATCTGGAGGGAAAAAATTGGGATTTTAGGAGGACAATTCCAGGTTTTTAAAGGAAAAATATCCAATTTTTAGGACCTAAAATGTCATTTTTTGGGACAATTCCCACGTTTCCAGAGGGGATATCCACATTTGTAGGATTCAACTGAAGGTTTTAAGGAGAAAAATTCCATTTTTAGGATCTAAACTTGGATTAGTTGGGGGGAAATTCCTTGGTTTTAGGGCTGAATCAGTTTTTAGGATGCAACTTGAATTTTTAGATTTAAAAAATACCATTTTTTAGCATCAAAAATTTAATTTTTAGGACAAAATCCCACATTTTTAAATCCTAAATCCTGGTTTTAGAATCCACTTTCTTTTTAGGATAAATTCTCACATTTTTAAGGCCCAAATCCCTCATTTTTAGTGCCCAAATCCCATTTTTAGACCCCAAATACTGATTTTTTAGAACCCAACTCCTTTTCAGGATAAGTCCTCACATTTCTTGGAAAATATAAATATTTTTGAAGCCAAAATTCCAATTTTAAGGCCCAAATCCCACATTTTTGACAAAAAAAGCGCCAATATTGGAGGCCCAAATTCCTGTTTTAACATTCAAGTCCCAATTTTTGAGTCCAAAACGCCAATTTTAATGCCCAAATCCCAATTTGAACATCCCAACCCAATTTTTGAGCCTAGAAATCCCTATTTTTGAGCCCAAATCCAACATTTATAGAGGAGAAAATCCCAATTTTAAGGTCCAAATCCCAAATTTTTGAGGCCAAAACCCCAATTTTAATGCCCAAATCCCAATTTTTGAGCTGAAAATCCCAATTTTAAGGCCCAAATCCCACATTTGTAGAGGCGAAAATCCCAATTTTAAGCTCAAAATCCCAATTTTTGAGGCCAAACTCCATTCATTTCCTGGGAAAAGACAGGAATTCCTAAATTCTCGCTCTCACCAGAAATTTCTGGGATAAAATCTCCGTTGCTCCTTCGGGCAACTTCTTCCAGAGTGGGAAGATATTTCTCCTCATCCTTGGGAATTTCATCCAGGAACGATCCCAAATCTTTCTCTGTCAGCAGAAAAAAAAAAAATCCATGGAAAAGGAACCCTCTTAGTCCTTTCCAGCTGTTTTATCCCAAAAATCCCCTCAGAAATCCCCAAATCCCCTCAGAAACCCCAAAAATCCCCTCAGAAACCTCAAAAATCCCCTCAGAAATCCCAAAAATCCCCTCAGAAACACCAAAAATCCCCAGAAAAAGCCCCAAAATCCCCTCAGAACTCCAAAAAATCTCAGAAATCCCCAAATATGCTCTGGGAAATCCCAAAAATTCCCTCAGAAACCCCAAAAATCCCCACTGAAACTCCTAAAATCCCCTCAAAAAATCCTTCAAAAAGCCCAAAACTCCCCTCAGAAACCCCAAATTCTTTTCAGAAATCCCAAAAACCGCCACAGAAACCCCAAAAATCTTCTCAGAAATCCCAAAAATCCCCCCAAAAACCCCCTGAGAAACCCCAAAAATCCTGTCAAAAACCCCAAAATCTCCTCAAAAATCCCAAAAAATCCCCTAAAAAAACCCCACATTACCCTCAGAAATCCCCTCAAAAACTCCAAAAATCCCCTCAGAAACACCAAAATTCCATCAGAAACCCCAAAAATCTTGTCAAAACCCCCAAAATCTCCTCAGAAACCCCAAAAATTCTGTCAGAAAACCCCAAAATCTCCTCAAAAATCCCAAAAAATCCCCTAAAAAAACCCCACATTACCCTCAGAAATCCCCTCAAACCCCCCAAAAATCCCCTCAGAAACACCAAAATTCCATCAGAAATCCCAAAAATCCTGTCAAAACCCCCAAAAATCTCAGAAACCCCAAAAATCCCCTCAGAACACCAAAAAAATCTCCTCAGAAATCCCAAAAGTTCCCTGAGAAACCCCAAAATCCCCTCGGAAACACTAAAAATCCCCTCAAAACCACCATAAATCCCCACAAAAACATTAAAATCTCCTCAGAAATCTAAAATATCCCCTTAGAATCCCCAGACCCCTGCGCTCACCCCGGCACTCGGACGCCCAATGCCCTTTCCCACCACACCGGAAGCAAAGATCGCCTCCGCTCCGGAACTTTTTTCTCCATTTCTGCCTCCAAACCTGGGGGAAAAAAAAATAAAAAGTCCCAAAATCCCGAAATTCCAGCGAGAGAAAAGCCGGGAATTCCATCCCCCCACAAAAAAAAGGGGAATTGTACCTGTTTGCGAAGGAATTTTCCCTTCAGGGATGCCCGGGAATAGGTTTTTCTCTTCAGATTCAGGCGGACGAAATTCCCGGCCGGGGCTCTGAGGGGATTTATGGGGTGAAAAAAGGGCGGGAAAGTCAGAAAAAAGGCGGGAAAAGGGAGTTCTGAGGGGATTTGGGGATTTCTGAGGTTTTTGAGGGATTTTTGGTGTTTCTGAAGGGGTTTTTGGGGTTTCTGAGGGATTTTTTGGGGGATTTTTGGTGTTTTTGATGGGATTTTTACGGATTTTTGAGGGTTTTTCTGGGATTTCTGAGGGGATTTTTCAGATTTTTGAGGGAATTTTTGGGGTTTCTGAGAGATTTTTTGGGATTTTTGGGGTTTTTTTTTGTGTTTTTGATGGGATTTTGGGGTTTCTGAGGGTATTTTTGGAGATTTCTGAGGGGATTTTTGGGGTTTCTGAGGGATTTTTTGGGATTTCTGGGGGGATTTTTGGTGGTTTTGATGGGATTTTTAGGGATTTCTGAGGGGATTTTTCAGATTTCTCAAGGGATTTTTGAGGTTTCTGAGAGAATTTTGGCATTTCTGAGGTTTTTGAGGGGATTTTTGGCGTTTCTGAAGGGGTTTTTGGAGTTTCAGAGGGGTTTCTGGGATTTCTGAGGGGATTTTTCAGATTTGTGAGGGAATTTTTGGGGTTTCTGAGGGATTTTTTGGGATTTCTGGGAGGATTTTTGGTGTTTTTGATGGGGATTTTTCAGATTTTTGAGGGAATTTTTGGGGTTTCTGATGGATTTTTTGGCATTTCTGGGGGGATTTTTGGTGTTTTTGATGGAATTTTAGGGACTTTTGAGGGGATTTTTCAGATTTCTGAGGGGATTTTTGGGGTTTCTGAGGGATTTTTTGGCATTTCTGGGGGGATTTTTGTTTTTTTTATGGGATTTTTAGGGATTTCTGAGGGGATTTTTGAGGTTTCTGAGGGGATTTTGGGATTTTTGAGGTTTTTGGGGATTTTTGGCATTTCTGAAGGAATTTTTGGGGTTTGAGGGGTTTTTGGGATTTCTGAGGGGATTTTTCAGATTTTTGAGGGGATTTTTGGGGTTTCTGAGGGATTTTTTGGGATTTCTGGGGGGATTTTTGGTGTTTTTGATGTGATTTTTAGGGATTTCTGAGGGGATTTTTCAGATTTCTGAGGGGATTTTTGATGTTTCTGAGGGGATTTTGGGATTTCTGAGGTTTTTGAGGAGATTTTTGTCATTTCTGAAGGATTTTTTGGGGTTTCAGAGGGGTTTTGGGGATTTCTGAGGGGATTTTTCAGATTTTTGAGGGAATTTTTGGGGTTTCTGAGGGATTTTTTGGGATTTCTGAGGGGATTTGGGGGTTTTTTGAGGGAATTTTTAGGGATTTTTGAGGGGATGTTTGGGATTTTTGAGGGGATTTTTCAGATTTTTGAGGGGATTTTTGGGGTTTCTGAGGGATTTTTTTGGGATTTCTGGGGGGATTTTTAGTGTTTTTGATGGGATTTTTAGGGATTTTTGAGGGGATTTATGGGGTTTCTGAGGGGATTTTTGGGATTTCTGAGGGGATTTTGGGATTTCTGAGGTTTTTGAGGGGATTTTTGGTGTTTCTGAAGGAATTTTTGGGGTTTGAGGGGGTTTTTCTGATTTCTGAGGGGATTTTTCAGATTTTTGAGGGAATTTTTGGGGTTTCCGAGGGATTTTTTTCCGATTTCTGGGGGGATTTTTGGTGTTTTTGATGGGATTTTTAGGGATTTCTGAGGGGATTTTCAGATTTCTCAGGGGATTTTTGAGGTTTCTGAGGGATTTTTTGGGATTTCTGGGGGGATTTTTGGTGTTTTTGATGGGAGTTTTAAGGATTTCTGAGGGGATTTTTCAGATTTCTGAGGGGATTTTTGGGGTTTCTGAGGGATTTGAGCAGGTTTTTGGCGTTTCTGAAGGAATTTCTGGGGTTTCTGAGGAGATTTTGGGGAATTCTGAGGGGATTTTTGAGGGAATTTTTGGGGTTTCTGGGAGATTTTTTGGGATTTCTGGGAGGATTTTTGGTGTTTTTGATGGGGATTTTGGGGATTTCTGAGGGGATTTTGGGGATTTCTGAGGGGATTTTTCAGATTTTTGAGGGAATTTTTGGGGTTTCTGAGGGATTTTTTGGGATTTCTGAGGGGATTTTTGGTGGTTTTGAAGGGATTTTTGGGATTTCTGCGGGGATTTTTCAGATTTTTGAGGGAATTTTTGGGGTTTCTGAGGGATTTTTTGGGATTTCTGGGGGGATTTTTGGTGTTTTTGATGGGATGGCTCCTGAGGGGATTTTTGGGGATTTCTGCAGGGATTTTTCATATTTCTGAGAGGATTTTTGGGGTTTCTGAGGGAGTTTTGGGATTTATGGGGGGATTTTTGATGTTTCTGAGGGGATTTTTGGGATTTCTAAGGGGGGTTTCTTTTGGATTTTGGGGGCTTTAATTTTGTTATTCTTTCAGATTTTGGGGGCTTTAATTTTTGGGATCTCCAGTTTTGAGATCTTTAATTTTGGGGAGTCTCAAATGTTGGGATTGTCCAATCTTGGAAAAGCTGGAAAAGGTGGGAAAAGCTTGGGAAAAAAAATTTGGAAAAATGGAAAAAAGCCAGAAAAAAAATGGGAAAAAAGCTGGTAAAGTTGGAAAAAAGGTGGGAAGCTGGGAAAAGGTGGGAAAAACTGGAAAAAAGGCTGGGAAAAGCCAGGAGAAAGGCAGGAAAATCTGAAAAAAAAGTGGGAAAAGCATGAAAAAACCCCGGGAATATTGGAAGTAAATCAGGAAAAAGGTGGGGAAACCTGGGAAAAACCTGGGAAAAGCTGGAAAAAATCCAGGAAAGGTGGAAATAAACTGCGGAAAAGGCGGGAAAAGCAAGAAAAAAAGTAGGAAAAGGCAGGAAAAAGGTGGAAAAAGGTTGGAAAAGCAAGAAAAAAGGCAGGAAAAAGCCAGGAAAAATCAGGAAAAAAATGGGGAAATTGGAAATAAACCAGGAAAAAGGCTGGAAAAGCGGGGGAAAAGTTGGGAATGAAGGCAGGAAAAACCAGGAAAAAGGTGGGAAAAGACAGAAAAAATGGTAGGAAAAGGCAGGAAAAAGTCAGGAAAATCCAGAAAAAAGGCGAGGAAAGCCAGAAAAAAGGAAGGAAGAGGTGGGAAAATGCAGGAAAGCATCAGGAAAAAGGCAGGAAAAGGCAGAAAAAAGGCAGGAAAATCTGGAAAAAAGACGGAAAAAGGCAGGAAAAATGGCAGGAAAAGTCAGGGAAAAGCCAGAAAAAGCTGGAAAAAAGGTGGAAAATACCAGAAAAAAAGTGGGAAAACTCAGGAAAAAAGTGGGAAAACTCAGGAAAAGAGTGGGAAAAAGCAGAAAAAAGGTGGAAAAAGGCAGGAAAAATCGGGAAACTGAGGAAAAAGTGGGACTCACCGAGCTCTGCGCGTGGTTTTGCCTTTTCCCTCCTCCTCCTCCTCCTCCCGACGGATTTTTCCTCCCGGATTTGGTGCCGCCGCGGCTCCGATTTGGGATTTTTCCTCCTCCTCCCCTTCCCGAGCCGAAATTTCGGGAATTCTGCGGAGCTTGGCCGGAGCCGCCGTGGTGCCGGCGCCGTCCCGGGGCCGTTTCTTCCCAAAATTCCCAAAATTCCCAAAATCTGCCGGGAATTCCTGAGGGTTTTCCGGGATTTCCTCGCAGCGCCGGATCCAGTCGGGATCCAGAGAGGCCAAAGTTCGCCCAACGTTCCGTCGGAGCTGCCGGAACCTTCCGGAATCCGCGGGAAATTCGGGATGGGGGAGGAGATCCGGGAATTCCGGGGAATTTTTGGGATTTTTTTCCGATGGCAAAGTTTCGGCGTCGAGATCCGGTGGTTTTGGCGGTTCGGGAGTTTCAGGATTCGGTAAATTTTGGGAATCTGAGATTTTTGGGGGTTTCCTGGGATTTCGGGTCCGGCGAGGGGTCAGAGGTGGCTCCTGGAAGGAAAAATCCCAAATTTTTTAGGCTTTGGAGTTGGAAATCCCTAATCCCAAATCCGAGTTTTGGGGGGTTCCAAATTTTGGGGTTCTCTGAATTTTGGGGTCTCTAATTTTTGGGGTGTTGAGTTTCAGAATTCTCTGAATTTTGAGCTTCTCCAATTTTGGAAGTCCTTAATTTTAGGGGATCACAAATTTTGGGATTCCCAAAATTTTGGGATTCTTCAGCTTTTGGGGTCTCAAATTTTCAGGGTCCCAAATTTTGGAATTGTCAAATTTTTGGGATTCTCCAATTTCTGGGGTCTCTGATTTTTAGGGTCTCATATTTTCAGGGTCTTTAATTTTGGGGGAATTCCAAATTTTGGGATTCTCCAATTTTTGGGTCTCTGATTTTTGGTGTCTCCAACATTTGGGGGTTCCTAAATTTGGGGAGGTTTCCAATTTTTGGTGTCTCCAAATTTTGGGATCTCCAATTTTTGGGGTGTTTAATTTTGGGATTCTCTGAATCTTGGTGTCTCCAATTTTTGGGGGTTCCTAATTTTGAGGAAGTTTCCAATTTTTGGGATCCCAAATTTTGGGATTCTCCAATTTTTGGGGTCTCTGATTTTTAGGGCCTCCAATTTTGGGGGTCTTTAATTTTGGGGGATCCCAAATTTTGGGATTCTCCCATTTTTGGGGTTTCTGACTTTGAGTTCTCCAATTTTCGGGGGTTCCTAATTTTGGAATCCTCCAAGTTTTGGGGTCTCTGATTTTTAGGGTTTCAAATTTTCAGGGTCTTTAATTTTGGGGGATCCCAAATTTTGGGATTCTCTGAATTTTAGGATTCTCCAATTTTGGGGTCTCTGATATTCAGTTCTTCAATTTTCAGGGGTCCCAAATTTTGGGATTCTCCAACTTTTGGCGTATCCAAATTTTGGGATTCTCCAACTTTTGGAGTCTCCAAATTTTGGGATTCTCCAATTTTAAATTCTCCAAATTTTGGGAAGTCTGTAATTTTGGGGGAATCCCATATTTTGGGCTGTAAAATGCCCCAAAACCCCCTCAGGAAATTCCATTTTTTTCCATTTTCCCCCTTTCCTGACCTTCCCAGCTGTTCCCAGTTTGGCTTTGAGCTTCATCCCAAAAATCTCCGAAATTCCTGTCGGGGTTTTCCGGCTTTTCCCGGGAATTTTCGGTGCCCGGTTCAGGTGGGAGCCCCAAAATCCCGAATCTTCCACCTGTAATGACACCAAAATCCCAAAATCCCCCAAAATCCCAAACATGCCCCAAAAATCCCAGCCCCAAATCCCAAAAAAATCCCCAAATCTCCAAAATCTGCTTAATTCCAGCCCAAAATCCCTAAAAAAATCCCAAACCTAAACTCCAAAAATGCCCCCAAAATCCACAAAATTCCCCAAATCCCAAAAATTCCCAACCCATGACCCTAAAAATCGCCCCAAAATTCCCCAAATTCCCCATCCTAAGTCCCAAAAATCCCCAAAATTCCCAATCCTAAATCCCAAAATCCCCAAAAATCCCCAAAATTCCAAATCCCAAATCCACAATCCCCAAAATCCCAAATACTCCCAATCCTAAACCCCAAAAATCCCCAAAATCCCAACCCAAAATCCCAGAAATTCCCAAAAATCCCCAACATTCCCAACCCCAAATCCCAAAAAATTCCAAAATTCTCAACCCTAAACCCCAGAAATTCCCAAAATCCAAAAATTCCCCACCCAAAATCCCAAAAATCCCAAAATCCCCAAAAATTCCCAATATTCCCAACCCTAAACCCCAAAAATCCCCAAAAGATCCCAAAAATTCCCAACACAAATCCCAAATTCCCAAAATCCCCAACCCCAAATCCCCAAAATCTCAAATCACCAAAAAAATCCCCCAAAAATCCCAACCCAAAATCCCCAAATTCCCAATCCTCAATCTTAAAAATCCCCAAAATTTGAGCCGAAATCCCATAAAATCCCAGCCCAAGACCCCAAAAATCCCCAAAATTCCCCCAAAAATTTCCAAAATCCCAACTCCACCCCTTGGTACCTGTTGGTCGTTAGTGGCCGTTTGGGATTTTTGGGAATTTTGGGATTTTTGGGACTCTCCGCCGGCTCCGTCCCGGCGCTGCAGCGCCCAAAACTCCCGGTACTGAGCTGGGGAGAGGAATTTGGGAAATTTTGGGAGTTTTAAGGGAAAAAAGAGGAAAAATTGGGAATTTTCGGGGAAATTTGGAGATTTTGGGAGAAATTTTCAGGGAAATTTGGGAAAATTTGGGGTAAATTTGAAAAAGGTTGGGAATTTGGGGGTAAAATTCGGATTTTGGGGGAGGTTTTGGGGGTAAATTTGGGGATTTTGGGGTAAAATTGGGATTTTGTGGAAAATTTTGGGGAAATTTGAGGATTTTGTGGGAAAATTTGGGAATTTTGGGGGATTTTGAGGGGAAATGGGGGGATTTTGGGAAGAAATTTGGGAATTTGGGGAGAAATTTGGGAATTTTGGGGTAAAATTTTGAATTTTGGGGAATTTTGAAGGTTTTGGAAGGAATTTTGGGGTAAAATTGAGAATTTTTGGGGAAATTGGGGAATTTTGGGGAAAATTTTGGGGGTTTTGTGGGAAATCTGGGAATTTTGGGGCAGATTTGGGATTTTGGGGGAAAAATTGGGAATTTTGAGGGAAATTTGGGGAGTTTGGGGTAAATTTTGGAATTTTCAGAAAATTTTGGGGATTGGGGTAAAATTGGGATTTTTGGGGTTTTGGGATTTTGGGATGAAATTTGGGGATTTGGGAAATTTTAAGGAAATTTTGGGGATTTGGGGTAAAAATTTGGAATTTTGGGGAAATTTCAGGGAAAATTTGGGGGTTTGAGGGAAATTTGGGAATTTTGGAGGGAAATTTTGGGGGAACTCACCCCTGATTTCCTCTGGAGCTTCTTTGATGTCAGCCTGGAAAGGAAAAAAATCCCAAAAAATGAGAATTTGGGAATTGTTCCCATTGGCTACGAGAAGATTCGGGGATTTTTTAGGAATTTTCTTTTTTTTTTTTTGGAAGGAAAATTTGGATTGGGCCCTAAAACCCCTCCCAGGACCCTCCTGAGGCTCTCCTGGATCTGAGCCCACCACAAAATCCCCCCAGACACCCCAAAAACGGCCCCAAAGATTCTGGGGACACCCCAAAATCCCATAAAGCAAAAAACCCTTTCCAGGGACCCCAAAACCACCCCAAAAACCCCAAAACCACCCCAAAAACCCCAAATACACCCCAAGGTCATCCCAAAAACATCCAGGACCCCCTAGACCACCTCAAGGACCCCCTCAGACCCCAAAACCTCCCCAAAAACGCCAAAACCTCCATAAATACCCCAAAACCTCCCCCAAACCCCCCAAAATAACCCCAAAAATCCCAAGGACCCCACTAAACCAACTCCCCCCATCCAGAAAACCCCAAATCACCCCAAAGACCCCAAAACCTCCACAAAGACCCCAAAAATACCCCAAAACCCCCAGGACCCCCCAAAACCACCCCAAGGACTCCAAAATCGCCCCAAAAACCCCAAAACCACTCCAAGGTCACCCCAAAATCCCAGGACCCCCCTAAACCAAATCCTTCCAATCCAGAAAACCCCTAAACCTCCCCAAAAACCCCAAAACCTCTCCAAATACCCCAAGACATCCCAAAAGACCCCAAAACCACCCCAAAACAAACTCCCCCCAGTCCAGGAACCCCCCAAAACCACCCCAAGGACCCCAAAAAACCCCAAGGACCCCCTCAGACCCCAAATGTCACCCCAAAACCCCGAAAACCTCCCCAAAGACCCCAAATCCTCCCTAAAACCCCCAAAACCTCCCCCAAAACCCCCAAAATCAGCTCGTCCTCAATTCCCGGTGATCCCCTCAGGAATTTCCCCCCTCAGGAATTTCCCCCCTCAGGAATTTCCCCCTCAGCAGCACCTGGTTGGGTTTGCGGCTCCATTGCCGCAGAAATTCTCCTTCCCAGCGCTTCAGCAGCACCTTCAGCTCCTGCCGCCGCTCCATGGCCGGATTTGGGATGGGAAATTTGGGATTTTGGGATCGGGATTTGGGATTCGGGGTCGAAATTTCGGGATTTGGGGTTTGGGATCGATGGCGGCTCCAAAAGCCGCCTCAGAGCGAACCGCGCGCTCCCGCCAAGCGCCAGCCAATGGGAACGCAGGGATGAGTGATTGACAGCACAGCGAACCAATAGAAATGCTTATATGTCACAGCACCCGCCTATCTCGCTTTACACCAATAGGAATTAAATAAACAGCTGACAGACAGCTGTAGTAACCAATTAGAAGAAAGGATACCGCCCCTGAAGCGGGCTTAGCTCGCTGATTGGTCGCCGCCACGAGGAAATACGGAAGTGGCGCTGCCGTACGGACGGGGAGCGGCGGGGGCCGCGGGCGGGAGGTGAGTGGGGGGCGCCATCTTGGGGGGGGCGGTTTGGGGGTCCCTGAGGGGGCCTGGGGAGAATTTTGGGAATTTTGGAAGAATTTTGGGATTTTTGGGGGAATTTTTGGGGTCCTGGGGGGAATTTTGGGATTTTTAGGGGAATTTTGGGGGTTTGGGGGGAATTCTGGGGGTTTGCGGAGAATTTTGAGGGAATTTTTGGGGTCCCGGGGGAATTTTGGGATTTTTAGGGGAATTTTGAGGGTTTGCGGAGAATTTGGGGGGAATTTTGGGATTTGGGGAGAATTTTGGGGAAAATTTTGGGGGAATTTTGGGATTTTTGAGGGAATTTGGGGGTTTTTGTGGGAATTTTGGGGATTCCTGTGGGAATTCTGGGGAGTATTTTGGGATCTTTGTGGGAATTTTGGGGAGAACTCTGGGGAGAATTTTGGGGATCCCTGTTTGAACTTTGGGATTTTTGTGGGAATTTTTGGATCCCTGTGGAAATGTTGGGGTTTTTCTGGGAATTTTGAGGATTTGGAGAGAATTTTGGGGATTTGGTGAGAATTTGGGGATTTTGGGGGGAATTTGGGGATTCCTGTGGGAATTTTGGGGATTTGCAGCGAATTTTGGGGGAATTTGGGGTTTTGGGGGGAATTTTGGGCAGAATTTTGTGGATTTGGGGAGAATTTTAGTATTTTTGTGGGTGTTTTGGGGATTTAAGGAGAATTTTGGGAGTTTTGGAGGGAATACGGGGATTTTTTTGGGAATTTGGGGATTTTTGTGGGAATTTTGGGGATTTGGGGAGGATTTTGGTGATCCCTGTGGGAATTATGGGATTGGGGGGGGAATGTTGGGATTTTTGGGGGGAATTTGGGGATTTTTGTGGGAATTTGGGGATTTTTGTGGGAATTTTGATATTTTTGGGGGAATTTTGGTATTTTTATGGGAATTTTGGGGGGAATTTTGGGGGGAATTTTGGGGTTCCTATGATCTCCCCTCACGCCACCATTTTCTCCCTCCTTTCCTCAGCTTTGGGCCCATCCTGGAATTCTTCTCTTCCCCACCACCCAAAAAATCCCAAAAAAATCCCAAAAAATCTCCCAAAAAATCACAAAAAACTCCCAAAGATCCCCAAAATCCCCCAAAAAACCCCAAGAACCCCAAAATTCCCTAAAAAACGCTCAAATATCTCTAAAAAACCCATAAAACACCCCAAAAAGCTCCAAGAAACATGCAAAAATCCCAAAAGTTCCCCAAAACCCGCAAAAATTGCCCAAAAATCGCTTAAAAATCCCTAAAACTCCCCAAGAAACCTAAAAAATCTCCAAAAATTCCCCTAAACCCCCCAAAAATCACAAAAAAAGCCCCACAAAAAATCCCTATAAAAATCACAAAAAATCACAAAAATCTCTAAATTCCTTAAAAAGCCTCAAAAAATCCCTATGAACCACCCAAAATCTCTGAAAATTGCCAAAATATTCTAAAAAATCCTTCAAAAATCACCAAAAATCACCAAAAATCGTCAAAAATTGCCAAAAACTCACCCAAATCCTCAAAAAATCCCTATAATTTCCCCAAAATTCCCAGAAAACCACCAAAAACCAAAACATCTCCAAATTCCCAAAAAAAACCCTCAAAAAATCCCAATAAACCACCCAAAATCGCCAAAATTCCCTAAAAAATCCTCCAAAAATCACAAAAAAAATCGCCAAAAATCACCAAAAAATTGCCAAAAAAATCCCTAAACAAATCTTCAAAACCCCCCCAGAATCTCCATTAAAATACCAGAAATCGCCAAAACCCTTTAAAAAAATCCCCAAAAATCGCCAAGAAATCACCAAAAAACCGCAAAAAAATTCCAATAATTTCCCCAAAATTCCCCAAAAAAATCTCTTTAATTTCCCCAAAAAATCACAAAATTCCCTTTAAAATCCTCAAAAAATCTCTAAAAAATCCTCAAAAAAATCCCTAAAATAATCTTCAAAACACCCCCCCAGAATCTCAATTAAACTACCAGAAATTGCCAAAACCCTTAAAAAAATCCTCCAAAAATCGCCAAAAAATCACAAAAAATCACCAAAAAAATCACAAAAAATCGCCAAAAACTCACGCGAATCCCCAAAAAATCCCTATAATTTCCCCAAAACTCAAAAAAAATCACAAAAAAATCCCAAACCTCCAAATTCCAAAAAAAAAACCTCAAAAAATCCCTATAAACCACCCAAAATCACCAAAATTCCCTAAAAAAATCACAAAAAAATTGCCAAAAATCACAAAAAAATATCGACAAAAATCGCAAAAAATCACCAAAAATCACCGAAAATCACCAGAGAATCACCAAAATCCCCAAAAAAAGCCAAAAAACCCAAAACATCTCCAAATTCCCTAAAAAACCCTCGAAAAATACCTATAAACCACCCAAAATCTTTGAAAATCGCCAAAATATTCTAAGAAATCCTCCAAAAATCACAAAAAAATCACCAAAAAAATCGCAAAAAATCGCCAAAAAGAACCAAAAAAATCGGCAAAAAATCACCAAAATCCCCAAAATTCCTAAAAAAAAACCAAAAAACCCAAAAAGTCTCTCAATTCCCAAAAAAACCCTCAAAAATCCCTATAAGCCACCCAAAATCTCTGAAATTCCCTAAAAAATCCTCAAAAAATTGCCAAAAATCACCCCAAAAAATTGAAAAAATCTCAAAAAATCACCAAAAAAATCACCAAAAATTAGCCAAAAATCGCCAAAAAAAATCTCAAAAAATCACCAAACATCGCCAAAATCCCTAAAAAATCACCAAAATCCCCAAAACCCCCTGATGGAGTCCCTCCTGTTCCTCTCCGCCCGCCGCGTCGCCTCTCGCCCGCCGCTGCCGCCGCTGCCGCCCGACCTGTACCCGGTGCTTTTCGGCGCCGCGCTGGCGACCGGGCGGCCCTTGGTGCTGCGGGAGCTGGTGAGCGCGTGGCCCTTCCCGGTGCTGCACCTGCAGCGCCTGCTGGGCCGGCAGGAGCTGCTGCGGGACCACCCCTGCAAGCTCTGCCTCCAGGCCGTCATCCTGGCCGTGGTGGCGCAGCTGCGCCGGCAGCTGGAGGAGCCCGGACGCCGCTCCAGGTGGGTTCCCATTTTTGGTGGTTTCTTCCAATTTTTAATGGTTCCTTGCCATGTTTGATGGTTTCATAGATGCCATTTTCATGGTTCCTTCCCATTTTAATGGTTTCTTCCCATTTTTGATGGTTTCTTCCCATTTTTGATGGTTCCTTCTCATTTCCGATGGTTTCCTCCCGTCTTTGATGGTTTCCTCCCATTTTTGTTGCTTCCTTCCCATTTTTCATGGTTCCTTCCCATTTTTGATGGTTTCTTCCCATTCTTGATGGTTCCTTGCCATTTTTGGTGGTTCCTTCTTGGCTTTGATGGTTCCTTCCCTTTTTTGATGGTTCCTTCCCATTTTTGATGGTTCCTTCCCATTTTTGATGGTTCCTTCTCGTTTCAAATGGTTTCCTCCCATTTTTGATGGTTCCTTCCCATTTTTGATGGTTTCTTCTCAGTCTTAGTGTTTTCTTGCCATTTTTGATGGTTCCTTCTCGTTTCCGATGGTTTCCTCCTGTCTTTGATGGTTTCCTCCCATTTTTGATGGTTCCTTCCCATTTTCGATGGTTTCCTCCCATTTTTGATGGTTTCGTCAATGCCATTTTTCATGGTTCCTTCCCATTTTGATGGTTTCTTCCAATTTTTGATGGCTCCTTCTTGGTTTTGATGGTTTCTTCCCATCTTTAATGGTTCTTTCTCATTCTTGGCGGTTTCCTCTTGGTTTTGATGGTTCCTTCCCATTTTTGATGGTTTTTCCTTCTGGTTTTGATGGTTGGGGCTGCTGTGGGACCACCCCTGCAAGCTCTGCCTCCAGGCCGTCATCCTGGCCGTGGTGGCGCAGCTGCGCCGGCAGCTGGAGGAGCCCGGACGCCGCTCCAGGTGGGTTCCCATTTTTGGTGGTTTCTTCCAATTTTTGGTGGTGTCTTCCAATTTTTGATGGTTTCTTCTTGGTTTTGATGGTTCCTTGCCATTTTTGATGGTTTCATCGATGCCGTTTTCATGGTTTCTTTCCATTTTCATGGTTCCTTATCATTTTTGATGGTTTCCTACCATTTTTGATGGTATTTTCAGGTTTTTGATGGTTTCTTGCCATTTTTGATAGCTTCCTCCCAATTTGGATGGTTCCTTCTTGGTTTTGATGGTTTCCTCCTGTCTTTGATGGTTCCTTCCCATTTTTGATGGTTTCATCCTGTTTTTGATCATTTGTTCTCATTCTTGATGGTTCCTTCTTAGTTTTGATGGTTCCTTCCCATTTTTGATGGTTCCTTCTCGTTTTTGGTGGTGTTTTCTCAGCTTTGGTGGTTCCTTCTTGGTTTTGATGGTTTCTTCCCGTTTCCGATGATTCCTTCCCATTTTTGATGGTTCCTTCCAGTTTCCGATGGTTTCCTCCTGTCTTTGATGTTTTCCTCCAATTTTCGATGGTTTCCTCCCATTTTTGATGGTTTCATCAATGCCATTTTTCATGGTTCCCTCTCATTTTTGATGGTTTCTTCCAATTTTTGATGGCTCCTTCTTGGTTTTGATGGTTCCTTCCAATCTTGGATGGTTCTTTCTCATTCTTGGTGGTTTCCTCTTGGTTTTGATGGTTTCCTCCCATTTTTCATGGTTTCCTCCTGTTTTTGATCATTTCTTCTCATTCTTGATGGTTCCTTCCCGTTTTTGATGGTTCCTCCCGTTTTTGATGGGTTCTTCCCATTTTTGGTGGTTTCCTCCCATTTTTGATGGTTTCCTCCAATTTTTGATGGTTTCTTCTCGTTTTTGATAGTTTCTTCTTGGTTTTGAAGAGTTCCTCCCATTTTTGATGGTTTCTTCGTGTTTTTGGTGATCCCTTCTCGTTTCCGATGGTTTCCTCCTGTCTTTGATGGTTTCTTCCCATTTTTGATGGTTCCTTCTTAGTTTTGATGGTTCCTTGTCATTTTTGATAGTTCCTTGCCATTTTTGATGGTTTCTTCTTAGTTTTCCGAAGGTTTGCTCACATTTTTGATGGTTTCCTCCTATTTTTGATGGTTCCTTGCCATTTTTGATGTTTTCTTCTCATTTTTGATGATTTCTTCCCTTTTTTGATGCTTTATTCCCATTTTTTTACCCTCCCTCCCCACTTTTGACTCTTCCCTCCTTTTTTCCAGCCTCCGCGTGCTGGACATGACGGGACTCCCGGACTCGGCGCCGGGCCGGACTCCAACCGGGATGAGCGTCTGGTCCGGCACGGTGGCTTTGGCCAAGGCTTGCCTGGAGGTGTCCAAGCACCAACGGGAATTCCAACGCCGCGGATCCAAGCGGCACAAAGGCCGTTCCGGTGCCGCCGCCGCGCCGCAACCGCCGGGCGTTGACGTCCACGCCGACCTCTTCGTCAACGGGACGTCCTACGGGATCCTGCGCGACGCCCTCCAGAGCGGCGCCGCCGGCCCGCTGCGCCTCAAGTGCCGCGAGCTGCAAGTGGAAGAACTCTCGGCCGCCGGCATCGCGGCGTTGTTGGAATCCTTGGATCCGGCGTTCCTGCGGAGGGTGGATCTCCGCTTCAACAATTTGGGATTGACCGGGCTGTCGGTGATCCTGCCGCATCTCTCGCGCTTCCCGCAGCTGCGCAGCCTCAAGCTGCAGTACAGCAACGTGGACGTGCGGCGCCCGACGCCGGAATCGGCCATCGGGATCCGGTGCCTGGCCGGGCAGTTGGGAATGCTGCCCAGCCTCCGCGAGCTCAACCTGGGATCCTCCCGGCTCTCCGGGAACCTGCGCCAGATCCTCTGGTGAGTTCCGCGCCGAGCCGCATCTCGATGTCCTTGGAGCTCATTCCCAACCTCAGCCATTCCACAATCCCATGGCTCCATGATCCCATCATTCCATGATTTTCAATCCTTGACCTTGATGTTCGTGGAGACCTTTCCCAACTCCAGCCGCCATTTTGTAACTCCATGAACCCATAACTCCAAAATCCCAGGATTTTCAGAGGTCAAACTCGATCCTCTTGGAGCTCATTCCCAACTTCAGCCATTCCACAATTCCATGATCCCATCATCCCATGAGTCTCAAACCTTGACCTTGATGGTCTTGGAGACCTTTCCCAACCTCAGCCGCCATTTTGTAACTCATGACCCATCATTCCAAAATCCCAGGATTTTCAGAGGTCAAACTTGATCCTCTTGGAGCTCTTTCCCAACCTCAGCCATTCCATAATTCCATGATCCAATCATTCCATGATTCCATGATTTTCAAACCTTGACCTTGATGTTCTTGGAGACCTTTCCCAACCTGACTCATTCCATAATTCCATGACCATGTAACTCCAAAACCCCAGGATTTTTAGAGGTCAAACTCGATGTTCTTGGAGCTCTTTCCCAACCTGAGTAATTCCATAACTCCATGATCCCATAACTCCAAAACCCCAGGATTTTAAGGATTTGAAGTCGATGTTCTTCCAGTTCCTTCCCAACCTAATCCATCCCACAATTCCATGATTCCAGGCTCCGATTATCCTCTCCCTTTTCCCTCCCGCCAGCGACCTCCGGGCGCCGTTGGAAAGTTTGGAATTGTCCTTCTGCTCGCTGCTCCCCGCCGACCTCGCCTTCCTCTCCCAAAGAGTCTCTCCATGGCTCCGGAGCTCTGGGATCCGCCATTCCACGGTGCCAGGGCTCCGTGATCCCATCATCCCATCATTCCATGAGTCTCAAACCTTGACCTTGATGTTCTTGGAGACCTTTCCCAACCTCAGCCGCCATTTTGTAACTCCATGATCCCATCATTCCAAAATCCCAGGATTTTCAGAGATCAAACTTGATCCTCTTGCAGCTCTTTCCCAACCTCAGCCATTCCACAATTCCATGGCTCCATCATTCCATCATTCCATGAGTCTCAAACCTTGACCTTGATGTTCATGGAGACTTTCCCAACTCCAGCCGCCATTTTGTAATTCCATGACCCCATAACTCCAAAATCCCAGGATTTTCAGAGGTCGAACTCGATGTTCTTGGAGCTCTTTCCCAACTTCAGCCATTCCACAATTCCATGGCTCCATGATCCCATCATTCCATGAGTCTCAAACCTTGACCTTGATTTTCTTGGAGACCTTTCCCAACCTGACTCATTCCATAATTCCGTGACCCCACAACTCCAAAATCCCAGGATTTTCAGAGGTCGAACTCGATGTTCTTGGAGCTCCTTCCCAACCTGAGTAATTCCATAACTCCATGACCCCCTCATTCCAAAACCCCAGGATTTTCAGAGTTTGAACTCGATGTTCTTCCAGTTCCTTCCCAACCTCAACCATCCCACAATTCCATAATTCCAGGCTCTGATTATCCTCTCCCTTTTCCCTCCCGCCAGCGACCTCCGGGCGCCGTTGGAAAGTTTGGAATTGTCCTTCTGCTCGCTGCTCCCCGCCGACCTCGCCTTCCTCTCCCAGAGCTCCCACGCCGCGTCCCTCAAACGCTTGGACCTGAGCGGCCACGACTTCTCCCAGGGGCTGCTGGAGCCGCTGCGGCTGCTCCTGGAGGAGACCTCGGCCTCGCTGCTGCACCTGGATCTCATGGAATGCCGCATGGCCGACGCCCAACTGGCCGCGCTGCTGCCGACGCTGCGCCGCTGCCGCCGCCTGCGCTTCCTGGGCCTCTACGGCAACTCCCTGTCCACCGCCGCGCTCAAGGATCTGCTGCGCCAAACCGTGGAGCTGCCGGATCTCCGATTGGTCGTTTATCCCTTCCCGGCCGATCGCGCCCCACCGGAGACGTCCGCTTGGAATTCCGAAGAATCATCGGATCGCGAGGATGTTTCGGTTGAAGTCGACGCCGAATTCGCCGGAATGTTGGCGGATTCTGGTAGAACCGACGTGGTTTGGACGTCCAATCCCTATGGACACAAAGATCTGGATTTCTTCTCCTTGTGAGCCGAAATCGCCGGCGCGGAAATCCGTTCGTTCGCCAACTCGTTCCGATGGTTTTTCCGTTTATTTTGGTGTTTTTCCGCCTGGTTTTTGTATTTTTCCCCTTTATCCCAAAAATTTTTGTCTCATTTTGGGATTTCTCCCCCTCATCCCAATATTTTCTGTATAATTTTGGGATTTCTCCCCCTGATCCCGATGTTTTTCCAGCCTTATCCCAATATTTTTCCCCTTTATCCCAATTTTTTTCCCCTCATCCCAAAATTTTGTGTCTCATTTTAGGATTTTTCCCCCTCATCCCAATATTTTCCCACCTCATCCCAATATTTTCTATCCTATTCTAGGATGTTTCTATCCCATTTTAGGATTTTTCCCCCCTCATCCCGACATTTTTTATCCCATTTTGGGATTTTTCCCCCTCATCCCAATTTTTCCCCTTTATCCCAATTTTTTCTCCCTCATCCCAATATTTTCCCCTCTCATCCCAAAGTTTTCTGTCTAATTTTAGGATTTTTGCCCCTCATCCCAAAGTTTTCTATCCCATTTTAGGATTTCTCCATCCGATCCCAATTTTTCCCCTTATCCCAAAGTTTTCTGTATAATTTTAGGATTTTTCCTTCTCATCCCAAAGTTTTTTGTCTCCTTTTGGGATTTTTCCCCCTTATCCCAATTTTTCCCCTTATCCCAATTTTTTCTCCCTCATCCCAATATTTTTCCCCCTCATCCCAAAGTTTTCTGTATAATTTTGGGATTTCTCCCCCTCATCCCAATGTTTTTCCAGCTTCATCCCAAAATTTTTCCACTTTATCCCAAAGTTTTCTGTATAATTTTAGGATTTTTCCCTCTCATCCCAAAGTTTTTTGTCTCATTTTGGGATTTCTCCCCCTTATCCCAATTTTTTCCCCTTATCCCAATGTTTTCTGTATAATTTTAGGATTTTTCTCCTTTATCCCAATCTTTTGTCTCCTTTTGGGATTTTTCCCCCTTATCCCAATTTTTCCCCTTTATCCCAATTTTTTTCCCCTTTATCCCAATATTTTCCCACCTCATCCCAAAATTTTGTGTCTCATTTTAGGACTTTTCCCCCTCATCCCGATGTTTTCCCACCTCATCCCAATGTTTTCTATCCTATTCTAGGATGTTTCTATCCCATTTTAGGATTTTTTCCCCCCTCATCCCAACATTTTTTGTCTCATTTTGGGATTTCTCCCCCTCATCCCAATGTTCTTCCAGCCTCATCCCAATATTTTCCCCTTTATCCCAAAGTTTTCTGTATAATTTTAGGATTTTCCCACCTCATCCCGACATTTTTTATCCCATTTTGGGATTTTTCCCCCTTATCCCAATGTTTTCCCCGTTATCCCAAAGTTTTCTGTATAATTTTAGGATTTTTCCCCTTTATCCCGATGTTTTTTGTGTCATTTTGGGATTTTTCCCCCTTATCCCAATTTTTCCCCTTTATCCCAATTTATTCTCCCTCATCCCGATATTTTCCCCCTCATCCCAAAGTTTTTTGTCTCATTTTAGGATTTTTCCCCTTTATCCCAAAGTTTTGTGTCTCATTTTGGGATTTCTCCCCCTTATCCCAATTTTTCCCCTTATCCCAAAGTTTTCTGTATAATTTTAGGATTTTTCCCTCTCATCCCGAAGTTTTTTGTCTCATTTTGGGATTTTTCCCCCTCATCCCAACATTTTTTATCCCATTTTGTGATTTTTCCCCCTTATCCCAATTTTTCCCCCTTTATCCCAAAGTTTTCTCTATAATTTAAGGATTTTTCCCCTTTATCCCGATGGTTTTTGACTCATTTTGGGATTTTTCCCCCTTATCCCAATTTTTCCCCTTTATCCCAATTTTTTCCCCCTCATCCCAGTATTTTCCCACCTCATCCCAAAATTTTGTGTCGCATTTTAGGATTTTTCCCCCTCATCCCAATGTTTTCCCACCTCATCCCGATATTTTTTATCTCCTTTTGGGATTTTTCCCCCTTATCCCAATTTTTCCCCTTATCCCAAAGTTTTCTGTATAATTTTAGGATTTTTCCCACCTCATCCCAACATTTTTTGTCTCATTTTGGGATTTTTCCCCCTTATCCCAATGTTTTCCCCGTTATCCCAAAATTTTCTGTATAATTTTAGGATTTCTCCGTCGCATTCCGAAGTTTTCTATCCCATTTTAGGATTTCTCCATCTGATCCCAATTTTTCCCACCTCATCCCAGTTTTTTCCCACCTCATCCCGATGTTTTCTATCCCATTTTAGGATTTTTTCCCCCTCACCCTGAAGTTTTCTATCCCATTTTGGGATTTTTCCCTCTCATCCCAAAGTTTTTTGTCTCATTTTAGGATTTTCCCCCTCATCCTGAAGTTTTCTATCCCATTTTGGGATTTTTCCCCCTTATCCCAATTTTTTCCCCTTTATCCCAAAGTTTTCTGTATAATTTTAGGATTTTCCCCACCTCATCTGAAAGTTTTTTGTCTCATTTTGGGATTTTTCCCCCTTATCCAAATTTTTCCCCTTTATCCCAATTTTTTTCCCCTTTATCCCAATTTTTTCCCCCTCATCCCAGTATTTTCCCACCTCATCCCAAAATTTTCTATCCCATTTTAGGATTTTTTCCCCCTCATCCCAAAATTTTGTGTCTCATTTTAGGATTTCTCTCCTTTATCCCAATTTTTTCCCTTTATCCCAAAGTTTTCTGTATAATTTTAAGATTTCTCCCCCTCATCCCAAAGTTTTTTGTCTCATTTTGGGATTTTTTCCCCTTATCCCAATTTTTACCATTTATCCCAATTTTTTCTCCCTCATCCCAATATTTTTCCCCCTTTATCCCAAAGTTTTCTGTATAATTTTAGGATTTTTCCCACCTCATCCCAAAGTTTTTTGTCTCCTTTTAGGATTTTTCCCCCTTATCCCAATATTTCCCCCCCTCATCCCAATATTTTCTGTCTAATTTTAGGATTTTTCTCCCTAATCCCAAAGTTTTCTGTATAATTTTAGGATTTCTCCCCCTCATCCCGATGTTTTTCCCCTTTATCCCAAATTTTTTTGTCCCATTTTGGGATTTTCCCCCTCATCCCGATGTTTTCCCACCCCAAATCCGAAGTTTTATCTCAGAATTTTTATTGTCGCGTTCAGAGGGAAACAATTCCCGGGATTTGCTTTGTTAAATTAATTGTTTAATAAATGTTAATTATTCTGCATTGGTAATGAGTCGGTAATTAATCAGCTGCCGCCACCCAAATTCCAAATCCCAAAATCTCCATCCCAAAAATTCCAAAAATTCCCAAATCCTTCATCCCAAATCCCCAAATCTTCATCCCAAAGTCCCCAAATTCCCAAATCTTTCATCCCAAAAATCCCAAAAATCCCCAAAATCCCCAAATCCTCAAATCTTTCATCCCAAAATTCTCAAAATTCCCAAATCCTTCATCCCAAAAATCCCAAATCCCAAAATCTCCATCCCAAAAATCCCAAATTCCCAAACCCTTCATCCCAAAAATTCCATATCCCAAATCCCAAAATCTCCATCCCAAAAATCCCAAAATTCCCAAATCCTTAATCCCAAAAATCCCGTAATTCCCAAACCCTTCATCCCAAAAATCCCTAATCCTCCATCCGAAAAATCCCAAATCCTTCACCCCAAATCCCAAAATCTTAATCCCAAAAATCCCAAATTCCCAAACCTTCATCCCAAAAATCCCAAATCCCAAATCCCAAAATCTCTATCCCAAATCCCAAATCTTTCATCCCAAAAATCCCAAATCCCAAAATCCTCAAATCCTTCACCCCAAAATCCAAAAATTCCAAAATCCTTAATCCCAAAAATCCCAAATTCCCAAATCCTCTATCCCAAAAATTCCCAAATCCTTCACCCCAAATCCCAAACTCTTCATCCCAAAAATCCCAAATTCCCAAATTCTTAATCCTAAAATTCCCAAATCCTCAAATCTCAAAATTCCCAAATCCCAAAATCTTCATCCCAAATCCCAAAATCTTCATCCCAAAAATCCCAAATTCCCAAATTCTTAATCCTAAAATTCCCAAATCCTCAAATCTCAAAATTCCCAAATCCCAAAATCTTCATCCCAAATCCCAAAATCTTCATCCCAAAAATCCCAAATTCCCAAATTCCAAAATCTTCATCTCAAAAATCCCAAATTACCAAACACTTCATCCCAAAAATCCCAAATCCCAAAATTTCCATGCCAGAAATCTCAAAATTCCCAAATCCATCACCCCAAATCCCAAACTCTTCATCCCAAAAATCCCAAATCCCAAAATCCTTCCTTCCAAAATCCCAAACTCTTCATCTCAAAAATCCCAAATCCTCAAATCCCTCATCCCAAATCCTCCATCCCAAAATTCCCAAATCCTCCATCCCAAAAATCCCAAATTCCCAAATCCTTCATCCCAAATCCCCAAATCTTCATCCCAAAAATCCCAAATTCCCAAATTCTTCATCCCAAAATTCCCAAATCCTCAAATCCCAAAATTCCCAAATCCCAAAATCTTCATCCCAAATCCCAAAATCTTCATCCCAAAAATCCCAAATTCCCAAATCCCAAAATCTTCATCCCAAAAATCCCGAATTCCCAAACCCTTCATCCCAAAACCCCCAAATTCCCAAATCTTTCATCCCAAAATTCCCAAATCCCAAAATCTTCATCCCAAAATTCCCAAAATCTTCATCCCAAAAATCCCAAATTCCCATATCCTCAAATTCCTCATCCCAAATCCCAAAATTCCCAAATCCTCCATCCCAAAATTCCCAAAATCGTCATCCAAAAAATCCCAAATCTTCATCCCAAAAATCCCAAAATTCCCAGATCCCAAAATCCTCAAATCCTTAATCCCCAAATCCCAAAATTCCCAAAATCTTCATCCCAAAAATCCCAAAATTCCCAAATCCTTCACCCCAAATCCCAAAATCTCCATCCCAAATTCCCAAACCATTCATCCCAAAAATCCCAAATCCCAAAATCCTCAAATCCTTCATCCCAAAAATCCCCAAATCCCCAAATACTTCATGTCAAAATCCCAAATCCCAAAATCTTCATCCCAAATCCCAAAATCTTCATCCCAAAAATCCCAAAAATTCCCAAAACCTTCATCCCAAAAATTCCATATCCCAAAATTTCCAAATCCTTAATCCCAAAAATCCCAAAATTCCCAAACCCTTCATCCCAAAAATCCCAAATCCTCCCTCCCAAAAATCCCAAATCCTTCACCCCAAATCCCAATATCTTCATCCCAAAAATCCCAGATTCCCAAATTCCAAAACCCTTCATCACAAAATTCCCAAATCCCAAATTTCCCAAATCCCAAAATCCTTCATCCCAAAAATCCCAAAATTCCCAAATCCTTCACCCCAAATCCCAAAATCTTCATCCCAAAAATCCCAAATTCCCAAATTCCAAAACCTTCATCCCAAAATTCCCAAATCCTCAAATCCGAAAATTCTCAAATCCCCAAATCCCCAAATCTTCATCCCAAAAATCCCAAAATTCCAAAATACTTAATCCCAAAAGTCCCAAAATTCCCAAATCCTTCATCCCAAATCCCAAAATCTCCATCCCAAAATCCCCAAAATCCCCAAATCCCAAAATCTTCATCCCAAAAATCCCAATTTTCCAAATTCCAAACTCTTCATCCCAAAATTCCCAAATCCCAAAATTCCCAAACCCTTCCTCCCAAAATTCCCAAATTTGGGATTTCCGATGGTTTTTGGGGTTTTTTTAGTGTCTATTTGGGGATTTTTGGGATTTTTTGGGGTGTTTTTGGGCATTTCTTATGGGCTTTTTGTGGGTTTTCCGGGCATTTTTTTGGGTTTTTCCTTGGGTTTTTGTGACATTTTTGTGGCGTTTTTTTTGAAGTTTTCCAATTGTTTTTTGGGATTTTTTGCGTTTTTTAGGATTTTTTTGGGGGGGGGAATTTTTGGGTTTCTTGGTGCTTTTTGGATTTTTTCGTTTTTTTTGTGGATTTTTGGAGGTTTTTTTGGGTTTTTTTATTTTATTTATTAGGGTTTTTTATTTTTTGGAGGTTTTTTGGGATTTTTATGGGGGTTTTTTTGGGATTTTTTTGGGTTTTTTTGGGGGGGTTTCTTTGCGGGTTTTTTTGGGATTTTTATGGGGTTTTTTAGGGATTTTTTGGGTTTTTTTGGGGGATATTTATGGGGGTTTTTTGGGGTTTTTTTTGATTTTTGGGGTTTTTTTGGGATTTTTTGGGATTTTTTGGGATTGTTTTTCTATTGATTTTGGGGTTTTTTTGGGATTTTTGGGGTTTTTTTGGGTGTTTTTTTGCTGTTTTTTTGTGGTTTATGCGGAGTTCTGTGGCGTTTTCTGGGGGCTTTTTGGGGCTTCTTTGGGGTTTTTTCAGTGTCAATTTTGGGGTTTTTTTGGCATTTCTTACATTGTTTTGTGGGTTTTTCAGTCGTTTTTTGAATTTTTCCTTGGGATTTTGTGACGTTTCTGTGGTGCTTTTTGGGAGTTTTCCATTGGTTTTCAGGGTTTTTTGGGGGGATTTTTTGGTGGGTTTTTTTTGATTTTTATGGGGTTTTTGAGGATTTTTTTTTGTTTTTTTGGGGGATTTTTAGGAGTTTTTGATTTTTTGTTGTGATTTTTGGGGGTTTTTCTTGGGGTTTTTTTGGATTTTTATGGGTTGTTTTTTGGTTTTTTTTCTTTTGATTTTTTGGGATTTTTTGGGGGGCTTTTTGGGATGTTTTGCGATTTTATTGGGATTTTTTGGGGATTTTTATGGGGTTTTTGGATTTTTTGGATTTTTTGGATTTTTGGGATTTTTTGCGTTTTTTTGGGGGTTTTTTTGGGGGTTTTTTTGGGTTTCTTTTTCTTTTATTTTTAAAGGTTTTTCTTTGTTTTTTGGGGGGATTTTTTGGGGTTTTTTTTGATTTTTTGGGATTTTTTTGGGTTTTTTTGGGGTTTCTTTGGGATTTTTTTGGGTTTTTTTGGGATTTTTTTGGGGTTTTTGGTTCTTTTTTTATTTTTTGGATTTTTTGGATTTTTGGGATTTTTTGGGATTTTAGGGTTCTTTTGGGATTTTTTTGGGGTTTTTTTGGGGTTTCTTTGGGATTTTTTTTTGATTTTTTGGGATTTTTATGGGGTTTTTTGGGTATTTTTATGGGTTTTTTGGTTTTTTTTGGGATTTTTTTGATTTTTTTTTAATTTTTTTGGGTTTTTTGGGGTTTTTTTTGATTTTTTTGGAATTTTTTTGGATTTTTGGGGATTTTTTGGTTTTTTTGGGGATTTTTTTTGGTTTTTGGCATTTTTTTGGGATTTTTATGGGTTTTTTTGGGATTTTTTGGATTTTTTTTGGGATTTTTATGGGTTTTCTGGGGTTTTTTTGGATTTTTTTTTATTTTTATGGTTTTTTTTAACGTTGTTGGGTTTTTTAAATATTTTTGATTCCTTTGTGATTTTTTAAATACATTTGGGTTTTTTTGGGGTTTTTTTGATTTTTTTGATTTTTGGGATTTTTTTTTGATTTTTATGGGTTTTTTTTGGGATTTTTATGGGTTTTTTTGGGATTTTTTTGGTTTTTTGGATTTTTTTGATTTTTGGGATTTTTTGGGGTTTTTTTGGATTTTTATGGGGTTTTTTGGGGATTTTTATGGTTTTTTGGGTGTTTTTTTGGATTTTTTGGATTTTTTTGATTTTTTTAAATTTTTATGGGGTTTTGGGGTTTTTTTGGATTTTTTGGGGATCTTTTGGTGTTTTTTTTGGGATTTTATGGGATTTTTATAAGTTTTTTTGGGATTGTTTTTCTTTTGATTTTTGGGTTTTTTTGGGCGTATTTTGGGTTTCTTTTTCTTTTATTTTTAAAGGTTTTTCTTTGTTTTTTTGGGGGATTTTTTGGGTTTTTTTTTTATTTTTTTGGGATTTTTTGGGTTTTTTTGGGATTTTTATGGGTTTTTTTGGGATTTTTTTGGGGTTTTTTGGGGTTTCTTTGGGATTTTTTTTGGGTTTTTTGGGATTTTTATGGTTTTTTTGGGGTTTTTTTTTTGATTTTTTGAAATTTTTTTGAATTTTGGGATTTTTATGGGTTTTTTTGGGGATTTTTATGGGTTTTTTGGGGGGGTTTTTTTTGATTTTTTGGATTTTTTTCATTTTTATGGGTTTTTTTAAGGTTTTTGGGTTTTTAAATTTTTTTTTTTATTTCTTTGTGATTTTTTAATACTTTTGGGGTTTTTGGGGTTTTTTTTGGGATTTTTTTGGGTTTTTTTGGAATTTTTATGGGTTTTTTGGGTTTTTTTTATTTTTTTTATTTTTTTGATTTTTGGGATTTTTTGGGATTTATTTGGATTTTTATGGTTTTTTGGGGTTTTTTTTGGATTTTTGGGATTTTTTGGGATGTTTTTGGATTTTTATGGGGTTTTTTAGGGATTTTTATGGGTTTTCTTGGGATTTTTTGGGATTTCTTGGATTTCTTTGATTTTTATGGCTTTTTGGGGGATTTTTATGGGGGTTTTTAATGTTTTTGGGGTTTTTAAAAATTTTTTTAAATTTTTTTCTGTTTTTTTTAATACTTTTGGGGTTTTTTTTTAATTTTTTGGGATTTTGGGGGTTTTTTGGGGTTTTTTTGGGGATTTTTTTGGGTTTTTTTGCAATTTTTTGGGTTTTTTGAGATTTTTTGTGGTTTTTTGGTTTTTTTGGGGATTTTTAAAGTTTTTTTTCAATTTTTTTCATTTATTTGTGGATTTTTTGCGTTTTTTAACTATTTCCACTCCAATTTTTTCGGCGTCACCGTCCCTCCTGTCCCCCCTCCTCCCTGCGCGCCCTCTCCTCCCTCCCGGCCACCAAAACCTCTGGGCTGAGCCGAACCTCCTTCCCGCGCCACCGAAAATGCGTCGGCGGCTCCGCGGGGCCGTGGCCGGAGCCCAACCCCAACTCAACTCTGGGGCCAACGTTGAGCGCACCAATCCCGCGCCGCCGAGCCCAGACGGGATTTTTGGGGTTTTTTGGGATTTTTTGGGGAACTTTTGGTGGTTTTTTTGGGATTTTAGGGGTTTTTTGGGGGGTTTTTTTGGGTTTCTTTTTATTTTGTTTTTTAAGGTTTTTGTTTGTGTTTTGGGGGGATTTCTTGGGTTTTTTTGGGATTTTTTGGTATTTTTTTGGGTTTTTTGGGATTTTTGGGGTTTTTTGGGATGTTTTTTTTATTTTTTGGATTTTTTTGATTTTGGGATTTTATGGGGATTTTTTGGGGATTTTTTGGGATTTTTTGGGATTTTTTTGGGTTTTTTTCGGGTTTTTTTGAGTTTTTGGATTTTTTTGATTTTTGGGATTTTTTTGGATTTTTATGGGATTTTTTTGGGATTTTTACGGATTTCTTTGGGGTTTTTTTGATTTTTAAAATTTTTCTGGATTTTTGGGATTTTTTGGGATTTTTTGGGATTTATTTGGATTTTTATGGGTTTTTTTGGGATTTTTTGGGGTTTTTGGATTTTTTAAATTTTTTTGGATTTCTTTTTATTTTTGGGATTTTTTTGGATTTTTATGGATTTTTTTGGGGATTTTTATGGGTTTTTTGGGATTTTTTGGGATTTTTTGGACTTTTTAAAATGTTTTTGGATTTTTTTAATTTTTTGGGGATTTTTTAGGATTTTTATGGGGTTTTTTTCCGGTATTTTTTGGCAGTTTTTTGAGATTTTTATGGATTTTTTGAGATTTTTTAGGTTTTTTTCAATTTTTTTCATTTATTTGTGGATTTTTTGGGTTTTTAACTATTTCCACTCCAATTTCCCCCCTCCTCTCCCCCCTCCTCCCTCCGCGCCCTCTCCTCCCTCCCGGCCACCAAAACCTCTGGGCTGAGCCGAACCTCCTTCCCGCGCCACCGAAAATGCGTCGGCGGCTCCGCGGGGCCGTGGCCGGAGCCCAACCCCAACTCAACTCTGGGGCCAACGTTGAGCGCACCAATCCCGCGCCGCCCAGCCCAGACGGGATTTTTGGGCTTGTTTTGGGATTTTTGGGGATCTTTTGGTGGGTTTTTTGGGGATTTTAGGGGATTTTTATGGGTTTTTTTGGGATTGTTTTTCTTTTGATTTTTGGGTTTTTTTGGGCGTATTTTGGGTTTCTTTTTATTTTGTTTTTTAAGGTTTTTGTTTGGTTTTTGGGGGGATTTTTTGGGTTTTTTGGGGTTTTTTGGGATTTTTTCGGGTTTTTTTGGGGTTTCTTTGGGATTTTTTTGGGTTTTTTTGGGATTTTTTGGGTTTTTTTGGTTCTTTTTTTATTTTTTGGATTTTTTGGGATTTTGGGATTTTTTGGGGGTTTTTTGGGTTTTTTTGGGGATTTTTTTGGTTTTTGGGGGTTTTTTTTGGATTTTTTGGATTTTTAAAAATTTTTATGGGGATTTTTTAAGGTTTTTGGGTTTTTTAAATTTTTTTGATTTCTTTGTGATTTTTTTAATACTTTTGGGTTTTTTTGGGGTTTTTTTTTGGATTTTTATGGGTTTTTGGGGTTTTTTTTTGATTTTTATGGGTTTTATGGGGGTTTTTTTGAGTTTTTGGAATTTTTTTATTTTTGGGATTTTTTGGGATTTTTTGGATTTTTATGGGTTTTTTTGGATATTTTTATGGGTTTTTTTGGTTTTTTTGGATTTTTTGGGTTTTTTATGGGGATTTTTTTTATTTTTAGGGGATTTTTGGGGTTTTTTGGATTTTTTGGATTGTATTTATTTTTGGGATTTTTTGGCGATTTTTATGGGGTTTTTTTGGGATTTTTTGGCAGTTTTTTGAGATTTTTATGGGGTTTTTTTGAGATTTTTTTGGTTTTTTCCAATTTTTTTCATTTATTTGTGGATTTTTTGGGTTTTTTAACTATTTCCACTCTAATTTTCCACCCTCCCCTCCCTCCTCCCTCCGCGCCCTCTCCTCCCTCCCGGCCACCAAACCCTCTGGGCTGAGCCGAACCTCCTTCCCGCGCCACCGAAAATGCGTCGGCGGCTCCGCGGGGCCGTGGCCGGAGCCCAACCCCAACTCAACTCTGGGGCCAACGTTGAGCGCACCAATCCCGCGCCGCCCAGCCCAGACGGGATTTTTGGGGTTTTTTGGGATTTTTTGGGTTTTTTGGGATCTTTTGGTGGGTTTTTTGGGATTTTAGGGGTTTTTTTGGGGATTGTTTATCTTTTGATTTTTGGGTTTTTTTGTGGGTTTTTTGGGTTTCTTTTAATTTTGTTTTTTAAGCTTTTTGGTTTTTTGGGGGGGGGATTTTTTGGTTTTTTTGGGGATTTTTTGGGATTTTTTGGGTTATTTTGGGATTTTTTGGGGTTTCTTTGGGATTTTTTTGGGGTTTTTATGGGTTTTTTGGATTTTTTGGATTTTTTTGATTTTTGGGATTTTTGGGGATTTTTTGGGATTTTTTGGGTTTTTTTGGGATTTTTATGGGTTTTCTGGGGGCTTTTTTGATATTTTGGATTTTTTTTATTTTTGGAATTTTTGGGGATTTTTTTTGATTTTTATGGGGTTTTTTTGGGATTTTTATGGGGTTTTTTTGGGATTTTTATGTGTTTTTTGGGGTTTTTTTTTGATTTTTTTGATTTTTTTGTTTTTTGAGATTTTTTGGGATTTTTTTCTGATTTTTATGGGATTTTTGGGGATTTTTAGGAGATATTTTGGGTTTTTTGGATTTTTTGGATTTTTTTGATTTTTGGGATTTTTTGGGATTTTTTGGCGGTTTTTTTGGATTTTTTTGGATTTTTATGGGGTTTTTTTCGGGATTTTTTTGGGGGGGGGTTTGGGATTTTTTGGTGGGTTTTTTGGGGTTTTTTGGAGTTTCTTTGGGATTTTTTTGGGGTTTTTTGGGATTTTTATGGGGTTTTTTTGGGGATTTTTTGGATTTTTTGGATTTTTTTTGATTTTTTTTATTTTTGGGATTTTTTGGGATTTTTTTGGGATTTTAATGGGTTTTTTTGGGGATTTCTATGGTTTTTTTTGGTTTTTTGGGATTTTTATGGGTTTTTTGGGTTTTTTTGGATATTTTTATGGGTTTTTTGGGGTTTTTTGGGATTTTTTTTTGGATTTTTATGGGTTTTTTGGGGATTTTTTTGATTTTTTTTATTTTTTTGATTTTTGGGATTTTTGGGGATTTTTTTGGATTTTTCTGGGGTTTTTTTTTGGGATTTCTTTGCGTTTTTTTGGGATTTTTTTGGGTTTTTTGGGATTTTTTTGGGTTTTTTGCATTTTTTTTGGGATTTTTTTGGGATTTTTTTGGATTTTTTGGGGGGGGATTTTTTGGGGTTTTCTTTGGTTTCTTGGGGATTTTTTGGCCTTTTTTTAGGGTTTTTTCGGGGGTTTTTTGGGATCTTTTGGTGGCGATTTTTGGCAGTTCAACCAAAACCGACTCAATAATTAATTAACACCAGAATTTAACGAACGGCTGTTTCCACTCCAATTTTTTTGGCGTCACCGCCCCTCCTCCCTCCGCGCCCTCTCCTCCCTCCCGGCCACCAAACCCTCTGGGCTGAGCCGAACCTCCTTCCCGCGCCACCGAAAATGCGTCGGCGGCTCCGCGGGGCCGTGGCCGGAGCCCAACCCCAACTCAACTCTGGGGCCAACGTTGAGCGCACCAATCCCGCGCCGCCCAGCCCAGACGGGATTTTTGGGCTTGTTTTGGGATTTTTTGGGATTTTTTGGTGGTTTTTTTTTGGGATTTTAGGGTTTTTTTGGGGTTTTTTTGGGGTTTTTTGGGATTTTTATGGGGTTTTTTGGGATTTTTATGGGTTTTTTTTGGGATTTTTTTCTTTTGATTTTTTGGAATTTTTTTTGGGATTTTTTGGGATTTTTATGGGTTTTTTTTCGGGATTTTTTTGGGGGGGGGTTGGGATTTTTTGGCGGTTTTTTGTGGGCTTTTTTTGGGTTTTTTGGGATATTTTTATGGGTTTCTTTGGGGTTTTTGGGGATTTTTATGGGTTTTTTTGGGATTTTTTGATTTTTTGGATTTTTTTTATTTTTGGGATTTTTTTGGATTTTTCTGGGGTTTTTTTCGGGATTTTTTTCATTTTTTTGGGATTTTTATGGGTTTTTTTGGGATTCTTATGGGTTTATTGGGGATTTTTTTGATTTTTGGATTTTTTTGATTTTTGGGATTTTTTGGGATTTTTTTGGATTTTTATGGGTTTTTTTGGGGATTTTTATGGGTTTTTTTGGGATTTTTTGGATTTTTTTTGATTTTTATGGGGGTTTTTTAAAGTTTTTGGTTTTCTTTTAATTTTTTTGATTTCTTTGTGATTTTTTTAATACTTTGGGGGTTTTTTTGAATTTTTTTGGGATTTTTGGGGGTTTTTTGGGATTTTTATGGATTTTTATGGGGTTTTTAGGATTTTTATGGGTTTTTTGGGGATTTTTTTTATTTTTTGGATTTTTTTGATTTTTGGGATTTTTTGGGATTTTTTGAATTTTTTTTAGGATTTTTATGGGGTTTTTTTGGTTTTTTTTTATTTTTTGGATTTTTGGGGTTTTTTTGGGTTTTTTGGATTTTTTGGATTTTTTGGATTTTTTTGTTTTTTGGGATTTTTTGGGATTTTTATGGGGTTTTTTGGGGATTTTTATGGGTTTTTGGGGTTTTTTTTTGATTTTTTTGATTTTTTTGAATTTTTATGCGGTTTTTTTAAGGTTTTTGTTTTTTTTTTAAATTTTTTTATTTCTTTGTGATTTTTTAAATACTTTTAGGTTTTTTTGAATTTTTTTGGGATTTTTGGGTTTTTTTATGGGTTTTTTTGGGATTTTTTGGGATTTTTATGGGTTTTTTGGTTCTTTTCTTATTTTTTGGATTTTTTGGATTTTTGGGATTTTTTTGGATTTTTTTGGGTTTCTTTGGGATTTTTATGGGGTTTTTTGGGGGTTTTTTGGGATTTTTATGGGGTTTTTGGGGGTTTTTTTTATTTTTTTGATTTTTTTGGAGTTTTTTGGGGGTTTTTGGGATTTTTTTGCATTTTTTTGGGATTTTTTTGTGGTTTTTTGGGATTTTTATGGGTTTTTTTTGGGTTTTTTTTGGATTTTTTAAGGTTTTTTTCAATTTTTTTCATTTATTTTTAGATTTTTTGACTTTCTTGACCATTTCCCCCCTCTCCCCCCTCCTCCCTCCGCGCCCTCTCCTCCCTCCCGGCCACCAAAACCTCTGGGCTGAGCCGAACCTCCTTCCCGCGCCACCGAAAATGCGTCGGCGGCTCCGCGGGGCCGTGGCCGGAGCCCAACCCCAACTCAACTCTGGGGCCAACGTTGAGCGCACCAATCCCGCGCCGCCCAGCCCAGACGGGATTTTTGGGGGTGTTTTGGGATTTTTTTGGATTTTTTGGGATCTTTTGGTGGGTTTTTTGGGATTTTAGGGGTTTTTTTGGGGATTGTTTATCTTTTGATTTTTGGGTTTTTTTGTGGGTTTTTTGGGTTTCTTTTAATTTTGTTTTTTAAGCTTTTTGGTTTTTTTGGGGGGGGATTTTTTGGTTTTTTTGGGGATTTTTTGGGATTTTTTGGGTTATTTTGGGATTTTTTGGGGTTTCTTTGGGATTTTTTTGGGGTTTTTATGGGTTTTTTGGATTTTTTGGATTTTTTTGATTTTTGGGATTTTTTGGGATTTATTTGGATTTTTATGGGTTTTTTTGGGGATTTTTATGGGTTTTTTGGGTGTTTTTGGGATATTTTTGATTTTTTTGATTTTTTTGGATTGTTATGGGTTTTTTGGGGGGTTTTTTGGATTTTTGGGGGTTTTTGGGGATTTTTTGGATTTTTTTTGATTTTTTTTATTTTTGGGATTTTTTGGGATTTTTTTGGGATTTTAATGGGTTTTTTTGGGGATTTCTATGGGTTTTTTTTGTTTTTTGGGATTTTTATGGGTTTTTTGGGTTTTTTTGGATATTTTTATGGGTTTTTTGGGATTTTTTTTGGGATTTTTATGGGATTTTTATGGGTTTTTAAAATTTTTTTTATTTTTTTGATATTTGGGATTTTTTGGCGATTTTTATGGGGTTTTTTTGGGGTTTTTTGGCATTTTTTTGGGATTTTTATGGGTTTTTTTGAGATTTTTATGGGTTTTTTTTGAGATTTTTTAGGTTTTTTCAATTTTTTTTCATTTATTTGTGGATTTTTTGGGTTTTTTAACTATTTCCACTCAAATTTTCCCCCTCTCTCCCCTCCTCCCTGCGCGCCCTCTCCTCCCTCCCGGCCACCAAACCCTCTGGGCTGAGCCGAACCTCCTTCCCGCGCCACCGAAAATGCGTCGGCGGCTCCGCGGGGCCGTGGCCGGAGCCCAACCCCAACTCAACTCTGGGGCCAACGTTGAGCGCACCAATCCCGCGCCGCCCAGCCCAGACGGGATTTTTGGGGTTGTTTTGGGATTTTTGGGGATTTTTTGGGGGTTTTTTTGGGATTGTTTTTCTTTTGATTTTTGGGGTTTTTGGGGGTTTTTTTGGGTTTCTTTTTATTTTGTTTTTTAAGGTTTTTGTTTGTTTTTTTGGGGGGATTTTTGGGGGTTTTTGGGATTTTTTCGGGAATTTTTGGGATGTTTTGCAATTTTATTGGGATTTTTTTGGGATTTTCATGTGTTTTTTGGGATTTTTTGGGATTTTTATGGGTTTTTTTTCAAGATTTTTTTTGGGGGGGGTTTGGGTTTTTTGGGAAAATTTTTAGGGGTTTTTTGGGGTTTTTTGGGGTTTCTTTGGGATTTTTTTGGGGTTTTTTTGGATTTTTATGGGTTTTTTGGTTCTTTTTTTATTTTTTGGGTTTTTTGGATTTTTGGGATTTTTGGGATTTTTATGGGGTTTTTTTCGGGATTTTTTTGGGGGGGGTTGGGTTTTTTGGGAAATTTTTTAGGGGTTTTTTGGGATTTTTTGGTGGTTTTTTGGGGCTTTTTTGGGTTTTTTTGGGATTTTTATGGGGTTTTTTGGGTTTTTTGGATTTTTTTGATTTTTTGGATTTTTGGGGATTTTTTTGGATTTTTTTGGGGTTTTTTTGGGGTTTTTTTGTGGTTTATGCAGAGTTTTTGTAGTGTTTTCTGGGTTTTATTTGGGGGATTCTTTGGGTTTTTTTCAGTGTCAATTTCGGGATTTTGGGGCCTTCTTTGGGCTGTTTCTGGCATTTCTTATGGGGTTTTTTTTGGGTTTTCCTGTAATTTTTTGGGGTTTTTTGGCATTTCTGATGGTTTTCTTTGAGTTTTCCAGTCATTTTTTGTGGTTTTTCCTTGGGTTTTTGTGACGTTTTTGTGATGTTTTTTGGGAGTTTTCCAATGGTTTTTTATGGGTGTTTTTTGGGATTTTTGGGGATTTTTTGGGTTTCTTGGTGCTTTTTGGGATTTTTTGGGATTTTTTTGGAATTTTTATAGGGTTTTTTTCGGGATTTTTTTGGGGGGGGTTTTGGGATTTTTTGGTGGTTTTTTTGGGGCTTTCTTTGGGTTTTTTCGGGTTTTTTTGGGATTTCGATGGGTTTTTTTTGGATTTTTATGGGTTTTTTGGTTCTTTTTTTATTTTTTGGATTTTTTTTATTTTTGGGATTTTTGGGGATTTTTTTCGATAGTTATGGGGTTTTTTGGGTGTTTTTTTGAGATTTTTCTGATTTTTTTTTATTTTTTTGGATTGTTATGGGTTTTTTTGGGGGGTTTTTTGGCTTTTTTGGGGTTTTTTGGGTTTTTTTGGGATTTTTTGGGATTTTTTAAAATTTTTTTTATTTTTGGGATTTTTTGGCGATTTTTATGGGGTTTTTTGGGGGTTTTTTTTCATTTTTTTGTGATTTTTATGGGGGTTTTTTTGGATTTTTATAGGGATTTTTTAGGTTTTTTGGATATTTTTTCATTTATTTTTAGATTTTTTGACTTTCTTGACCATTTCCACCCTCTCCCCCTCCTCCCTCCGCGCCCTCTCCTCCCTCCCGGCACCAAACCCTCTGGGCTGAGCCGAACCTCCTTCCCGCGCCACCGAAAATGCGTCGGCGGCTCCGCGGGGCCGTGGCCGGAGCCCAACCCCAACTCAACTCTGGGGCCAACGTTGAGCGCACCAATCCCGCGCCGCCGAGCCCAGACGGGATTTTTGGGGTTTTTTGGGATTTTTTGGGGATCTTTTGGTGGTTTTTTGGGATTTTAGGGGTTTTTTTGGGGTTTTTTTGGGATTGTTTCTCTTTTGATTTTTGGGTTTTTTGGTGGGTTTTTCTGGGTTTCTTTTTCTTTTATTTTTAAAGGTTTTTCTTTGATTTTTGGGGTTTTTTTGGTTTTTTTGGGATTTTTTGGGGTTTCTTTGGGATTTTTTTGGGGTTTTTTTGGGATTTTTATGGGTTTTTTGGGGATTTTTTTGATTTTTTGGATTTTTTTTGATTTTTGGGATTTTTGGGCATTTTTTTGGATTTTTATGGGGTTTTTTGGGGGTTTTTCTGGATTTTTGGGGGTTTTTTGGGGTTTTTTTTTGGTTTTTGGGATTTTTATGGGGTTTTTTTGATTTTTTGGGATTTTTGGGTGTTTTTTGGGTTTTTTTGGGATTTTTTGGGATTTTTGCATTTTTTCGCGAATTTTTTGCGTTTTTTTGGGATTTTTGGGGGTTTTTTGGGTTTTTTTGCGGATTTTTTGGGGTTTTTTACAGTTTTTTTGGGTTTTTTTGCGATTTTTTGGGATTTTTATGGGGTTTTTTAAATTTTATTAATTAATTGTGGATTTTTTGACTTTCTTGACCATTCCCACTCCAATTTTTTTGGCGTCACCGCCCCTCCCCCACCCGCGCCCTCTCCTCCCTCCCGGCCACCAAAACCTCTGGGCTGAGCCGAACCTCCTTCCCGCGCCACCGAAAATGCGTCGGCGGCTCCGCGGGGCCGTGGCCGGAGCCCAACCCCAACTCAACTCTGGGGCCAACGTTGAGCGCACCAATCCCGCGCCGCCCAGCCCAGACGGGATTTTTGGGCTTGTTTTGGGATTTTTTGGGAACTTTTGGTGGTTTTTTTGGGATTTTATGGGATTTTTATGGGTTTTTTTGGGATTGTTTTTCTTTTGATTTTGGGGTTTTTTAGGGATTTTTTTGTGGTTTTTTGGGGGTTTTTTGGATTTTTTGGGGGTTTTTTGGGTTTTTTTGGGGGTTTTTTTTGGGATTTTTATGGGGTTTTTTTGGGATTTCTTTGGGATGATTTTTAGGAGTTTTTGGATTTTTTGGGGGGATTTTTATGGGTTTTTTTGGGGATTTTTTGGGTTTTTTGGGGTTTTTTTGGGATTTTTGGGGACTTTTTTTGATTTTTATGAGGTTTTTTGGGGATTTTATGGTTTTTTGGGTGGTTTTTTTTTGATTTTTGGGATTTTTGGGGATTTATTTGGATTTTTATGGGTTTTTTAGGGGATTTTTTTTTTGTTTTTTGGATTTTTGTGGATTTTTTGAGGATTTTTTTGGGTTTCTTGATGCTTTCAGGGATATTTTGGGGATTTTTTTGGAATTTTTTTTGGGCGGGTTTTTTTGCGTTTTCTTTGGGGTTTTTTTTGGTTTTTTTTGCTTTTTCGAGGTTTTTTCTTAGATTTTTTGGTGCTTTTTGCGGCGATTTTTGGGAATTCAACCAAAACCGACTCAATAATTAATTAACACCAGAATTTAACGAACGGCCGTTTCCACTCCAATTTTTTCGGCGTCACCGCCCCTCCTCCCTGCGCGCCCTCTCCTCCCTCCCGGCCACCAAACCCTCTGGGCTGAGCCGAACCTCCTTCCCGCGCCACCGAAAATGCGTCGGCGGCTCCGCGGGGCCGTGGCCGGAGCCCAACCCCAACTCAACTCTGGGGCCAACGTTGAGCGCACCAATCCCGCGCCGCCGAGCCCAGACGGGATTTTTGGGGTTGTTTTGGGATTTTTGGGGATCTTTTGGTGGTTTTTTTGGGATTTTAGGGGTTTTTTTGGGGTTTTTTGGGGTTTCTTTTTATTTTGTTTTTTAAGGTTTTTGTTTGTTTTTTTGGGGGGATTTTTGGGGTTTTTTGGGGGTTTTTTGGGGTTTTTTGGGGTTTCTTTGGGATTTTTTTGGGTTTTTTTGGGATTTTTATGGGTTTTTTGGTTCTTTTTTTATTTTTTGGATTTTTGGGATTTTTGGGATTTTTTGGGATTTTTATGGGTTTTTTTGGGGATTTTTATGGGTTTTTTGGGATTTTTTGGGATTTTTATGGGTTTTTTTTGGGATTTTTTGGGATTTTTAGGAGATATTTTGGGTTTTTTGGATTTTTTGGATTTTTTTTATTTTTGGGATTTTTTGGGATTTTTTGGCGGTTTTTTGGGATTTTTTTGGATTTTTATGGGGTTTTTTTCGGGATTTTTTGGGGGGGGTTTTGGGATTTTTTTGCGGTTTTTTGGGAAATTTTTTAGGGTTTTTTTTGGATTTTTTGGTGGCTTTTTTTGGGATTTTTTTGGGGTTTTTTGGGATTTTTTGGGTTTTTTTGGGATTTTTAGGGGGTTTTTTGGGTTTTTTGGGGATTTTTTGGGATTTTTGCCTTTTTTCACGATTTTTTTGTGGTTTTTTGGGATTTTTGGGGGTTTTTTGGGTTTTTTGGGGATTTTTTTGGGATTTTTTTGGATTTTTTGGGGGGGGATTTTTTGGGTTTTCTTTGGTTTCTTGGGGATTTTTTGGCCTTTTTTTAGGGTTTTTTCGGGATCTTTTGGTGGCAATTTTTGGATGTTCAACCAAAACCGACAAAATAATTCGTTAACGCTAGAATTTAACGAACGGCCGTTTCCACTCCAATTTTTTCGGCGTCACCGCCCCTCCTGTCCCCCCTCCCCCACCCGCGCCCTCTCCTCCCTCCCGGCCACCAAACCCTCTGGGCTGAGCCGAACCTCCTTCCCGCGCCACCGAAAATGCGTCGGCGGCTCCGCGGGGCCGTGGCCGAAGACCAAGGCCCAACTCAACTCTGGGGCCAACGTTGAGCGCACCAATCCCGCGCCGCCGAGCCCAGACGGGATTTTTGGGTTTTTTTGGGATTTTTTGGGGAACTTTTGGTGTTTCTTTTGGGATTTTAGGGGTTTTTTATGGGTTTTTTGGGATTTTTTGGATTTTTTTGGGATTTTTATGGGGTTTTTTTAAAGTTGTGGGGTTTTTTTAAATTTTTTTTGGATTTTTTGGTGATTTTTTAATACTTTTGGGGTTTTTTTAGGGCTTTTTGGATTTTTTTTGGGATTTTTGGGGTTTTTGGGTTTTTTTGGGATTTTTTGGGGATCTTTTGGTGGGTTTTTTGGGATTTTAGGGATTTTTTTGGGGTTTTTTTGGGGTTTTTTTTGGTTTCTTTTTATTTTGTTTTTTAAGGTTTTTGTTTGTTTTTTGGGGGGATATTTGGGGGTTTTTGGGGTTTTTTGGGATTTTTTTGCGGTTTTTTGGGGTTTTTTTTGGGATTTTTATGGGGTTTTTTTTGATTTTTTGATTTTTGGGATTTTTTGGGATTTATTTGGATTTTTATGGGTTTTTTTTGGGATTTTTATGGGGTATTTGGGTTTTTTTGGATTTTTTTTATTGTTGGGATTTTTAGGGATTTTTTGGGATTTTTTGGGTTTTTTGGGATTTTTTTGGGTTTTTTGGGGATTTTTTTGGGTTTTTTTGCATTTTTTTGGATTTTTTTGCGTTTTTTTGGGATTTTTATGGGGTTTTTTTGGATTTTTTTTATTGTTGGGATTTTTAGGGATTTTTAGGGATTTTTTGGGATTTTTTGGGTTTTTTGGGTTTTTTTTGGGTTTTTTTGGGATTTTTTGGGTTTTTTGCATTTTTTTGGGATTTTTTTGCGGTTTTTTGGGATTTTTATGGGGTTTTTCTGGGGTTTTTTGATTTTTTGGTTTTTTTGGGTGTTTTTTGGGGTTTTTTTGGATTTTTTGGGATTTTTGCATTTTTTCGCTATTTTTTTGCGCTTTTTTGGGATTTTTGGGGGTTTTTGGGTTTTTTTGGGATTTTGTTGGGTTTTTTTTCATTTTTTCGGGATTTTTTTGCGTTTTTTTTGGGATTTTTGGGGGTTTTTGGGTTTTTTTGCGGATTTTTTTGGATTTTCCTCATTTTTTTGGGTTTTTTTTGAGATTTTTATGGGTTTTTTGGGGATTTTTTACGTTTTTTTCAATTTTATTTATTACTTGTGGATTTTTTGACTTTCTTGACCGTTTCCACTCCGTTTTCTTCTTCCTCACTTCCCCTCCTCTCCCCCCTCCTCCACCCGCGCCCTCTCCTCCCTCCCGGCCACCAAAACCTCTGGGCTGAGCCGAACCTCCTTCCCGCGCCACCGAAAATGCGTCGGCGGCTCCGCGGGGCCGTGGCCGGAGCCCAACCCCAACTCAACTCTGGGGCCAACGTTGAGCGCACCAATCCCGCGCCGCCGAGCCCAGACGGGATTTTTGGGGTTGTTTTGGGATTTTTGGGGATCTTTTGGTGGGTTTTTGGGATTTTTTGGGATTTTTGGGGGGTTTTTTGGGGGGTTTTTTTGGGTTTCTTTTTATTTTGTTTTTTAAGGTTTTTGTTTGTTTTTTGGGGGGATTTTTTGGGGTTTTTTGGGATTTTTTTGGTTTTTTTGGGGATTTTTGGGATTTTTTGGGGTTTTTTGGGATTTTTAGGGGATTTTTTGGGTTTTTTGGTTCTTTTTTGATTTTTTGGATTTTTTGGATTTTTGGGATTTTTTGGGATTTTTATGGGTTTTTTGGTTCTTTTTTTATTTTTTGGGTTTTTTGGATTTTTGGGATTTTTGGGGATTTTTATGGGTTTTTTGGGGATTTTTATGGGTTTTTTTTGTTTTTTTTGATTTTTTGGATTTTTTTGATTTTTGGGATTTTTTCGGATTTTTATGGGTTTTTTTGGGGATTTTTATGGGTTTTTTGGGTTTTTTTTGGATTTTTTGGATTTTTTTTATTTTTTTGGATTGTTATGGGTTTTCTGGGGGTTTCTTTGGATTTTTGGGGGTTTTTTGGGTTTTTTTGCGGATTTTTTTGGATTTTTTTCATTTTTTTGGGGTTTTTTTGGATTTTTATGGGTTTTTTTTGATTTTTAGGGGATTTTTTAGGTTTTTTCGATTTTTTTCATTTATTTGTAGATTTTTTGAGTTCGTTCACCATTCCCTCTCCAATTTTTTCGGCGTCACCGCCCCTCCTGTCCCCCCTCCCCCACCCGCGCCCTCTCCTCCCTCCCGGCCACCAAAACCTCTGGGCTGAGCCGAACCTCCTTCCCGCGCCACCGAAAATGCGTCGGCGGCTCCGCGGGGCCGTGGCCGGAGCCCAACCCCAACTCAACTCTGGGGCCAACGTTGAGCGCACCAATCCCGCGCCGCCGAGCCCAGACGGGATTTTTGGGGGTTTTTGGGATTTTTGGGGATCTTTTGGTGGTTTTTTTGGGATTTTATGGGGTTTTTTTGGGGTTTTTTGGGGTTTTTTTGGGTTTGTTTTTATTTTGTTTTTTAAGGTTTTTGTTTGTTTTTTGGGGGGATTTTTGGGCGTTTTTTGGGTTTTTTGGGGTTTTTTGGGGGTTTTTTGGAGTTTCTTTGGGGTTTTTTGGGGATTTTTATGGGTTTTTTGGTTCTTTTTTTATTTTTTGGATTTTTTGGACTTTTGGGATTTTTTTGGGTTTTTTGGGTTTTTTTTGGGATTTTTATGGGTTTTTTGGTTTTTTTTTGATTTTTTGATTTTTTTGATTTTTGGGATTTTTTCGGATTTTTATAGGGTTTTTTGGGGATTTTTATGGGTTTTTTGGGTGTTTTTTTGGGATTTTTCTGATTTTTTTTATTTTTTTGGATTGTTATGGGTTTTTTTGGGGGGTTTTTTGGATTTTTAGGGGATTTTTTGGGGTTTTTTGATTTTTTGGGATTTTTTTGTGTTTTTTTGGGATTTTTATGGGATTTTTATGGGTTTTTTTCCGGATTTTTTTGCGTTTTTTTGGGATTTTTATGGGTTTTTTTGGTTTTTTTTTATTTTTGGGGGGGATTTTTATGGGTTTATTTTGGGGATTTTTTTGGGTTTTTTGGGATTCTTTTAGGGTTTTTTGGATTTTTGGGATTTTTTGGGATTTTTTTGGGATTTTTAGGGGGTTTTTTGGTTTTTTTTTATTTTTTTGATCTTTTTAATATTTGGGATTTTTTTGGATTTTCCTGGGTTTTTTTGGGGATTTTTTTGCGGTTTTTTGTGATTTTTCTGGGTTTTTTTGATTTTTTTCATTTATTTTTAGACTTTTTGACTTTCTTGACCATTTCCCCCCTCTCCCCCCTCCCCCACCCGCGCCCTCTCCTCCCTCCCGGCCACCAAACCCTCTGGGCTGAGCCGAACCTCCTTCCCGCGCCACCGAAAATGCGTCGGCGGCTCCGCGGGGCCGTGGCCGGAGCCCAACCCCAACTCAACTCTGGGGCCAACGTTGAGCGCACCAATCCCGCGCCGCCCAGCCCAGACGGGATTTTTGGGGTTTTTTGGGATTTTTTGGGGATCTTTTGGTGGGTTTTTTGGGATTTTATGGGTTTTTTTGGGTTTTTTTTGGGGGTTTTTTTGTGTTTCGTTTATTTTGTTTTTTAAGGTTTTTGTTTGTTTTTTGGGGGGATTTTTTGGGTTTTTTTGGGATTTTTTTGGGATTTTTTTGGGGTTTCTTTGGGATTTTTTTGGGTTTTTGGGGATTTCTATGGGTTTTTTGGTTCTTTTTTTAATTTTTGGATTTTTTGGATTTTTGGTATTTTTTTGGATTTTTATGGGGTTTTTTGGGGGGTTTTTTATGCGTTTTTTGGGATTTTTTTTTGGATTTTTATGGGGTTTTTTTAAGGTTTTTTGGGGTTTATTGGGGTTTTTTAAATTTTTTGATTTCTTTGTGATTTTTTTAATACTTTTAGGGTTTTTTTGAATTTTTTGGTATTTTTGGGGTTTTTTGGGGGTTTTTTGGGGCTTTTTTCTGGTTTTTTTGGGATTTTTATGGGGTTTTTTGGGTTTTTTGGATTTTTTTGATTTTTTTTATTTTTGGGATTTTGTGGGATTTTTATGGGGGTTTTTTCGGGATTTTTTTGGGGTTTTTTCGGATTTTTATGGGGTGTTTTTCGGTATTTTTTTTGGGTTTTTTGGGATTTTTATGGATTTTTTGGGGTTTTTTTTTATTTTTTTGATCTTTTAAATATTTGGGATTTTTTGGTGATTTTTATGGGGTTTTTTTGGGATTTTTTTGGGTTTTTTTGGGGATTTTTATGGTTTTTTTTTATTTTTAGGGGATTTTTTAGGTTTTTTTGAATTTTTTTCATTTATTTTTAGATTTTTTGACTTTCTTGACCATTTCCCCCCTCTCCCCCCTCCTCCCTGCGCGCCCTCTCCTCCCTCCCGGCACCAAACCCTCTGGGCTGAGCCGAACCTCCTTCCCGCGCCACCGAAAATGCGTCGGCGGCTCCGCGGGGCCGTGGCCGGAGCCCAACCCCAACTCAACTCTGGGGCCAACGTTGAGCGCACCAATCCCGCGCCGCCCAGCCCAGACGGGATTTTTGGGGTGTTTTGGGATTTTTGGGGATCTTTTGGTGGTTTTTTGGGGTTTTTTTTGGGATTTTTATGGGTTTTTTTGGGATTGTGTTTCTTTTGATTTTTGGGTTTTTTGGGGGGTTTTTTGGGTTTCTTTTTATTTTGTTTTTTAAGGTTTTTTTTGTTTTTTTGGGGGGATTTTTGGGGGTTTTTTGGTTTTTTTGGGGATTTTTTTGGTTTTTTTGGGATTTTTATGGGTGTTTTTGGTTTCTTTTTGATTTTTTGGATTTTTTGATTTTTTTTTTGAGGGGGATTTTTTTTTTGATTTTTATGGGTTTTTTTCAAGGTTTTTTGGGTTTTTTAATTTTTTAAAATTTTTTTGTGGTTTTTTTAATACTTTTGGGGTTTTTTTGGGTTTTTTTGGGGATTTTGTTGGGTTTTTTTTGGTATTTTTATGGGGTTTTTTGGGATTTTTTTCTTTGATTTTTTGGGATTTTTTTATGGTTTTTTTGGGGTTTCTTTGGGATTTTTTTGGGGTTTTTTGGGACTTTTATGGGTTTTTTGGTTCTTTTTTTATTTTTTGGATTTTTTGGATTTTTGGGATTTTTTGGGATTTTTTGGGATTTTTGTGGGTTTTTTTGGGGATTTTTATGCGTTTTTGGGGGTTTTTTTTGATTTTTATGGGTTTTTTGGGTTTTTTTTTTGATTTTTTTGATTTTTTTGATTTTTGGGATTTTTTAGGGGTTTTTTGGGATTTTTTTGGGTTTTTTTTGATTTTTATGGGGGTTTTTTTGGGATTTTTTTGCATTTTTTGGTATTTTTAGGGGATTTTTTGGTATTTTTCGGGGATTTTTTGGTTTTTTTGGATTTTTTTCATTTATTTGTAGATTTTTTGAGTTCGTTCACCATTCCCCCTCCAATTTTTTTGGCGTCACCGCCCCTCCTGTCCCCCCTCCTCCCTCCGCGCCCTCTCCTCCCTCCCGGCCACCAAAACCTCTGGGCTGAGCCGAACCTCCTTCCCGCGCCACCGAAAATGCGTCGGCGGCTCCGCGGGGCCGTGGCCGGAGCCCAACCCCAACTCAACTCTGGGGCCAACGTTGAGCGCACCAATCCCGCGCCGCCGAGCCCAGACGGGATTTTTGGGGTTTTTTGGGGATTTTTTGGGGTTCTTTTGGTGTTTTTTTTGGGATTTTATGGGATTTTTATGGGGTTTTTTTGGGATTGTTTTTCTTTTGATTTTTGGGGTTTTTTTGGGATTTTTGGGGTTTTTTTGGGTTTTTTTGGGGGTTTTTTTGGTTTTTTTGGGATTTTGTTGGGGTTTTTTGGGATTTTTTTCTTTTGATTTTTTTGGAATTTATTTGGGGACTTTTTGGGTTGTTTTGCGATTTTATTGGGATTTTTTGGGGGTTTTTATGGTTTTTTTGGGGTTTTTTTTTGTTTTTTTTTGATTTCTTTTATTTTTGGGATTTTTTGGGATTTTTATGGGGTTTTTTCGGGATTTTTTGGCGGTTTTTTGAGATTTTTTGGGGTTTTTTTGGGTTTTTTTTTTGATTTTTTGGTGTTTTTTTGGAGGATTTTTATGGGATTTTTTGGGGGATTTTTTTGGGTTTTTTGGGATTCTTTTAGGGTTTTTTTGATTCTTTTGGGCAATTTTGGGGTTTTTTTGGAATTTTTCGGATTTTTTTGGGGTTTTTCGGGTTTTTTTGGGATTTTTTTGGGTTTTTTTTTTGATTTTTGGGGGTTTTTTGTGGTTTTTTTGGGGATTTTTATGGGATTTTTTTGGATTTTTAGGGGATTTTTTGGTTTTTTGCATTTTTTTCATTTACTTGTAGATTTTTTGCCTTTCTTGCCCATTCCCACTCCAATTTCCACCCTCCCCTCCCTCCTCCATCCGCGCGCTCTCCTCCCTCACGGCCGCCAAAACCTCCCCATGGGTTTTGTGCCATTTTTGGGGCTTTTTGGGTTTTTTTAAATGGTGTTTTTGGTTTATTTTGGGGTTTTCTTTTTGTGGGTTTTTTTGGGTTTTTGTGGGTTTTTTGGGGGGGGTTTTGGGGTTTTTTTGGGGTTTTTTTGGTGTTTTTTTGTGGTTTATGTGGAGTTTTTGTGGCATTTTCTGAAGATTTTTTTGGGGATTTTTTGGGGCTTTTTTTATTTTTATGGGGTTTTTTTGGGGGATTTTTTGGGGGTTTTTTTGGGATTGTTTTGGGATTTTTTGGTGGTTTTTTGGGTTTTTTATGGGGTTTTTTGGGCTTTTTTGGATTTTTTTTTGGTTTTTTGATTTTTTTGGATTTTTATGGGTTTTTGGGGGGTTTTTTGGGTTTTTTGGGGGTTTTTTGGGATTTTTGTGATTTTTTTGATTTTTTTGGATTGTTATGGGGTTTTTTGGGGGGTTTTTTGGCTTTTTTGGGGTTTTTTGGGGGGTTTTGGGATTTTTTGGGTTTTTTGCATTTTTTTGGGATTTTTATGGGGTTTTTTTCTGGATTTTTTTGGGTTTTTTTTGGGATTTTTCGGGGATTTTTTGGTTGTTTTGGATTTTTTTCATTTATTTTTAGATTTTTTGAGTTTCTTGACCATTTCCCCCCTCTCCCCCCTCCTCCCTCCGCGCCCTCTCCTCCCTCCCGGCACCAAACCCTCTGGGCTGAGCCGAACCTCCTTCCCGCGCCACCGAAAATGCGTCGGCGGCTCCGCGGGGCCGTGGCCGGAGCCCAACCCCAACTCAACTCTGGGGCCAACGTTGAGCGCACCAATCCCGCGCCGCCCAGCCCAGACGGGATTTTTGGGGGTGTTTTGGGATTTTTTTGGGGATCTTTTGGTGGGTTTTTTGGGATTTTAGGGGATTTTTATGGGGTTTTTTTGGGATTGTTTTTCTTTTGATTTTTGGGTTTTTTGGGAGGGTTTTTGGGTTTCTTTTTATTTTGTTTTTTAAGGTTTTTGTTTGTTTTTTGGGGGGATTTATGGGTTTTTTGGGTTTTTTTTGGGATTTTTTCGGTTTTTTTTGGATTTTTTGGGGGTTTTTTTTGGATTTTTATGGGTTTTTTGGGGATTTTTTTGATTTTTTGGATTTTTGGGGATTTTTTGCGATTTTTTGGGATTTTTTTGGATTTTTATGGGGTTTTTTTGGGTTTTTTTCGGATTTTTAGGGGATTTTTTGGGTTTTTTGGATTTTTTGGATTTTTTTGATTTTTTGGATTTTTGGGGATTTTTTTTGATTTTTATGGGTTTTTTTGGATATTTTGATGGGTTTTTTGGGGTTTTTGGGGATTTTTAGGGGATTTTTGGGGTTTTTTTGATTTTTTATGGTTTTTTTTATTTTTGGGATTTTTTTGGGATTTTTATGGGGTTTTTTTGGGATTTTTTTGCATTTTTTTGGGATTTTTATGGGTTTTTTTTTGTTTTTAGTGGATTTTTTGGGTTTTTTTGATTTTTTTCATTTATTTTTAGATTTTTTGACTTTCTTGACCATTTCCCCCCTCTCCCCCCTCCTCCCTGCGCGCCCTCTCCTCCCTCCCGGCCACCAAACCCTCTGGGCTGAGCCGAACCTCCTTCCCGCGCCACCGAAAATGCGTCGGCGGCTCCGCGGGGCCGTGGCCGGAGCCCAACCCCAACTCAACTCTGGGGCCAACGTTGAGCGCACCAATCCCGCGCCGCCCAGCCCAGACGGGATTTTTGGGGGTGTTTTGGGATTTTTTGGGGTTTTTGGGGATCTTTTGGTGGGTTTTTTTTGGGATTTTATGGGCTTTTTGGGGATCTTTTGGTGTTTTTTTTGGGATTTTTGGGGTTTTTTTGGTTTTTTGGGGAGTTTTTATGGGTTTTTTTGGGATTTTTATGGGGTTTTTTGGGATTTTTATGGGGTTTTTTGGGATTTTTTTATTTGGATTTTTTGGGGTTTTTTTGGGGAGTTTTTGGGATGTTTTGCAGTTTTATTGGGATTTTTTTGGGATTTTTCTGGTTTTTTTTGGATTTTTTGGGATTTTTATGGGTTTTTTGGGGATTTTTTTTATTTTTTGGATTTTTTTGATTTTTGGGATTTTTTTGGGATTTATTTGGATTTTTATGGGTTTTTTTGGGTATTTTTATGGGTTTTTTGGGGTTTTTTGGGATTTTTTTGGGATTTTTATGGGGTTTTTTGGGTTTTTTGGATTTTTTGGATTTTTTTGATATTTGGGATTTTTTGGCGATTTTTATGGGGATTTTTTTGGGATTTTTTTGCATTTTTTGGGGATTTTTATGGGTTTTTTGGGATTTTTAGGGGATTTTTTGGGTTTTTTTCAATTTTTGTCATTTATTTGTAGATTTTTTGCCTTTCTTGACCATTCCCACTCCAATTTTTTCGGCGTCACCGCCCCTCCTCCCTCCGCGCCCTCTCCTCCCTCACGGCCACCAAAACCTCTGGGCTGAGCCGAACCTCCTTCCCGCGCCACCGAAAATGCGTCGGCGGCTCCGCGGGGCCGTGGCCGAAGACCAAGGCCCAACTCAACTCTTGGGCCAACGTTGAGCGCACCAATCCCGCGCCGCCGAGCCGCGCCGGCGCCGGGTGGTAGAACCGCCCGTTCTCCGGCAGCGCCGCCAGCGCCTCGGGTCGGAACGGCACCGTCAGCGCCGCGCCGGCACCGCCGAAGGCGATTTCGGCGCCGCCGGGCAGGAGGTGGGTGAAGACCACGGGCAGGTCGGCGCAGCGAAGGAAATTCCGCTCGCGGCCGCAGCGCGACACGAACGGGAACCGCGAACGGAAACGGCCCGAGACGTTCCGCTGGAGCCGGGAGAAGAACTGGGACAGGAAGGCGGCGTCTGCGGAGAGAGGGGAGAGGTTTTAGAGGTTTGGGATTTTTGGGATTTTTTGGGGATTTTTTTGGGATTTTTTGGGATTTTTTGGGGTTTTTTTGGGATTTTTTTGGGATTTTTTTGGGATTTTTTGGGGTTTTTTTGGGGTTTTTTTGTGATTTTTTTGGGGTTTTTATGGTGTTTTTTGGGATTTTTTTGAGATATTTTGGAATTTTTTTGGGGATGGTTTTGGGAATTTTTTTTATTTTTTAGGATTTTTTTAGGGTTTTTTTTTTATTTTTTGGGGATTCTGTCTGGATTTTATTCGGGTTTTTTGGGATTTTTTTGTGGTTATTAGGGATTTTTTGGGATTTTTATGGGTTTTTGAGGGGATTTTTTTGGGGTTTTTTTTTTGTTTTTTTTTTTTTTTCTTTTTTTCTGATTTTTTTGGTGTTTTTTGGGGTTTTGGGGGATTTTTTTGGTTTTTTGGGATTTTTTTTTATTTTTGTGTTCTTTGGGATTTTTGGGGGTTTTTTTGTGATTTTTTTGGGTTTTTTTGGGATTTCTTGGTGGTTTTTTGGGTTTTTTTTGGAATTGTTGGGGTTTTTTGGGATTTTTTGGTGATTTTTTGGGGTTTTTTGGGGTTTATAATGGGATTTTGGGGTTTTTTTCTGTTTTTTTTTTTAATTTTTTGGCTTTTTTGGGGATCTTTGGGGTTTTTTTGGGTTGGGTTTTTTTTTGGGGAATTTTTTGGGTTTTTTGGTGGTTATTTTTTGGTGGATTTTTGTAGTTTTTTGGGATTTTTTTGGGCATTTTCAGGTGGTTTTTGTAGCATTATCTGGGTGTTTTGTGAGGGATTTTTTTGGGTTTTTTGGAGGCGATTTTGGGGGTTTTTTCGGGTTTTTTTTGGGTTTTTGGTGGCGCCGGTTCCGCTTCAGGCGGCCGAAGAACGACGACAGGAAGGCGGCGACTGCGGGAGAGAGGGGGGAGAGTTGGGGTTTTGGGGGTTTTTGGGGGTGTTTTGGGTGGATTTTGGGTTTTTTTTGGGATTTTTTGGGATTTTTTGGGATTTTTTGGGGGTTTTTTTGGATTTTTTTTCTATTTTTTTTTGGATTTTTTTGGCGTTTTTTGGGGATTTTTTGGGGGATTTTTATGGGGGTTTTTGATTTTTTTTGATATTTTTATGAGGGTTTTTTTTCTGATTTTTCTTGGGGTTTTTTGGGATTTCTGGGATATTTTTTTTAATTTTTTGGGTTTTATTTTGATTTTTTGGGGTTTTTTGGGATATTTGGGGTTTTTTAAAATTTTTTTGTTGTTTTTTGGTATTTTTGGGGTTTTCAAAATTTTTTTTATTTTTTTGATTTTTTTTGATTTTTTTTTTATTTTTTAGATTTTCTGGGATCTTTTTGATTTCTTTACATTTTTTTTATTTTTAGGGGTTTTTGGGGTTTTTTTCGGGTTTTTTATGGGATTTTTTGCAGATTTTTATGGGTTTTTTTTTTTAATTTTTTGGGGGATTTTTTTGATTTTTTTGGGATTTTTGGTGGATTTTTTATGGGGTTTTTTGCGGATTTTTTTGGGTTTTTTTGGAGGATTTTTGGGATTTTTTGGTTTTTTAATGGGGGTTTTTGGGATTTCTTTGGGGATTTTTTGGGGTTTTTTGGGATTTCTTGGGATTTTTGGAGTGATTTTTGTGGAGTTTTCAGGGGTTTTACAATGGTTTTGGGGGTTTTTTGGAGGTGGTTTGGGATTTCTTGGAGGTGATTTTGGGTTTTTTTGTTGGCCCTGGTTCCGCTGCAGGCGGGAGAAGAAGGACGACAGGAAGGCGGCGACTGCGGGAGAGGGGGGAGAGTTGGGGTTTTGGGGTTTTTGGGGGTGTTTTGGGGGGATTTTGGGTTTTTTTGGGATTTTTTGGGGGTTTCTGGGGATTTTTGGTGATTTTTTGGATTTTTTTGGGATTTTTTTGGGGGGATTTTTGGGATTTTTTTGGGATTTTTTTTGGGTTTTGGATTTTTTTTTCAATTTTTTTGATTTTTTTGTGATTTTTTGGGTTTTTTTTGGGATTCTTGGGATTTTTGGGATTTTTTTCAATTTTTCGGTTTTTATTTGGATTTTTTTGGGTTTCTTTGGGATTTTTTGTGATTTTTTTTGATTTTTTGGGTTTTTTGAATTTTTTTCTATTTTTTAATTTTTTTGTGATTTTTGGGTTTTTTTGGGGGTTTTCTGGGATTTTTTAAAAATTTTTTTGTTTTTATTTTGATTTTTTGGGGTTTTTTTGGGGATTTTTGGTGATATTTGGGATTTTTTTGGGATTTTTTTTGTTTCTTGGGGTTTTTTTTTGTGGTTTTTCAGGTTTTTTTGGTTTTTTTTGGTTTTTTTGATTTTATGGGTTTTTTGGGGTTTTTTGGATTTTTTGGGGTTTTTTTAAATTTTCTTTTTTTGGGGATTTTTTGGGGTTTTTTTGGGAATTTTAGGGTTTTTTTGGGAGGGGATTTTTTGGGGGGTTTTTGGGTTTTTTGGGGGTTTTTTAAAATTTATTTGATTTTTTGGGGATTTTTTCGGGATGTTTTCAGGGTTTTTTTGGTTTTTAAAATTTTTTTGATTTTTTAAATTTTTGGGGGTTTTTTGGGATTTTATGGCAGTTTTTTGGGTTTTTTTTTTTTTTGTTTTTGGGGTTTTTTTTGCAGTTTTTTGGGGATGTTTTTGGGGTTTTTGGGGGGTTTTTGAGATTTTTTGGTGATTTTTTTGGTGGATTTTTGTAGTTTGTTTGGGATTTTTTTGGGGTGTTTTCAGGTGGTTTTTGTAGCATTTTCTGTGTGTTTTCTGAGGGATTTTTTTGGTTTTTTGGAGGTGATTTTGGGGTATTTGGGATTTTTTTGGGTTTTTTTTTAGGATTTTTTGGTGATTTTCTTGACTTTTTTTGGGATTTTTTTGGGGTTTTTTTTGGAGGTTTTTTACATTTTTTGCAGTGAATAATTAAGGAGGTGAATAAATAAGGAGGCGAATAATTAACAACGTTAATAATTAACAAGGGAAAAAATAAAGGAGGTGAATAATTAATAATTAATGATGTGAATAACTAAAGAGCTGAATAATTAATGAGGCAAATAATTAACAAGGTGAATAATTAAGATGACTAATTAACGAGGTTAATAATTACCAAGGTGAGTAATTACAAAATTGAATAATTAATGAGGTGAATAATTAATAAGGTGAATAAATAAGAAGGTGAATAATTAAGGAGTTGACTAATTAAGGAGGTGAATAATTAACAATGTCAATAGTTAACGAGGTGAATAATCGAGGAGGTGAATAATTAACGAGGTGACTAATTAGGGAGGTGCCTAATTAATTGGGTACCTCGGAAACACGTGGTGAAGTTTTTCACTTTGGCGTCGTCCAGGAACAGCTGCAAAAAAATGGGAAAAAATTAAAAATTTGGGGGATTTTACCCCAAAAAAATCAAAATTTGGGGATTTTACCCCCAGAAAAATCAAAATTTTGGGTTTGGGGTTTTTGGGGTTTTTTTGGGGATCTTTTTGGGGTTTTTTGGGGGGGGTTTGGGGGTTTTTGGGATTTTTTGGGGATGTTTTTGGGGTTTTTTTGGTTCTTTTTTTTGGGGGGGGATTTTTTGTGGGATTTTTGGTTGGGTTTTTTTGTTTTGTTTTTTGGGTTTTTTTGGGGGGATTTTCGGGGGATTTTGGGGGCTTTTTGGGTTTTTTTTTTTTATTTCTTGAAGGTTTTTTGGGGGTTTTTGTGGGTTTTTTTTGTTGTTGTTTTTTTGTGGGTTTTTTTGGGAGATTTTTTATGGTTTTTTGCGACATTTTGGGGGTTTTTCGGGGATTTTTTGGAATTTTTTTTATTTTTTGGGGGTTTTTTTTTGATTTTTCTGGGACTTTTTCAGGTTTTTTTGGGGGGTTTTGGGGGGTTTTTTGGAGAGTTTTTGGGGGGGGTTTGGGGGTATTTTTGGGGATCTTTTTGGGGTTTTTTTATAATTTGGGGGTTTTTTGGGGATATTTTGGGATCTTTTGGGATTTTTTTGGGATCTTTTTGGGGTTTTTTTGGGATTTTTTTGGGATATTTTTTGGGGTTTTTTGGGATATTTTTTGGGGTTTTTTGGATATTATTGGGGTGTTTTGGGGGGGTTTGATCTTTTTGGGCTTTTTTTGGGATATTTTGGGTTTTTGTGGGATATTTTTGGGGTTTTTTGGGGTTTTTTGGGGGTTTTTTTCAGGATCTTTTTGGGTTTTTTGGGGTTTATTTGGGATCTTCTTTGGGGATTTTTTGGGATTTTTTTGGGATATTTTGGGTTTTTGTGGGATATTTTTGGGGGTTTTTTTTGGGGTTTTTTTGGGGTTTTTTTTCAGGATCTTTTTGGGTTTTTTGGGGTTTATTTGGGATCTTTTTTGGGGATTTTTGGGGGTTTTTTTGGGCTCTTTTTGGGGTTTTTTTGGGATCTTTTTTGGATCTTTTTGGGTTGGTTTTTTTTTTTTTGGCTTTTTGGGGGGATTTTTTTGGGTTTTAATTTGGTTTTAATGTGGGTTTAATTTGGGTCCGTTATCGATCGTTATCGATCCTTATCCCTCCATTATCGACGTCCTATCAATCCCTTATCGATTGTTCTCGCTCCCTATCGGACCCTTATCAACCCCTTCTCGACCCTTTATCCACCGTTATCGATCCTTATCCCTCCCTTATCGACCTCTTATCAATCCCTTATCGATCGTTCTCTCTCCCTATCGATCCCTTATCAACCCCTTCTCGACCCTTTATCGACCGTTATCGATCCTTATCCCTCCCTTATCGATGGTTATCGATCCCCTATCGATGGTTATCGATCCTTATCGATGGTTATCGATGGTTATCGATCCCCGCTCGCCGCCCTCACCTGCCCGTGCAGATCCAGGTAATAGAAATACTCGCGGATGCCGGGCTCGGGCCGCTGGCCCTGCCGGTAGCTCAGCCCGGGGAGGGCGCAGAGCCGCAGCACCGGTCCCGCCCTCATCGCGACTGTCGCGATTCGGCCCCGCCGCCTCCTCCTGTCGCGACAGGCGACAGCGACAGCCCCGCCGGAAGTGACCCCCTGGGGGACCGCGATCCGCGGGCACCGCGCGTGTGCGGCGGCGAAAAGGTTCCGGGGAGGGAGCGGAAGTGGGAGGAGAAAAGGCCCGGGGAGGGGGGGGATTTTATAGAATTTTATAAAATTTCCACATTTTATAAAATTATGGATTCTATAGAATTATGGATTATATAGAATTATAGAGCATATAGGATTCACCAAGTGTTTTTCATAGGGGAGATTTAAAAAAAGCGACTTCATAAACTTCCCCCCCCACAATAGATCCGCTATTGGTTCCGCCCCCCCGCCGCCATTTTGCCCTTTTTGCCCTCAGGGGAAAAAAAAAAAAAAAGGCAAAAAATTGGGAAAAAAGTGGGAAAATGGTTAAAAATTGGGAAAAAAGGGGGAAAATGAGGTGGAAATTGGGAAAATAGATGGAAAATGAGGGGGAAAATTGGAAAAAAACGGGGAAAATGAGGGGGAAAATTGGAAAAAAGTGGGAAAATTGGGGAAAAAAAGTGGGGAAATGAGGGGGAAAATCTGAAAAAAATGGGGAAAATGAGAGGAAAAAATGGGAAAAAAGATGGAAAATGAGAGGAAAAATCTCGAAAAAGTGGGAAAATGAGGGGGAAAATTGGGAATTGAGGGGGAAATTGAGAAAAAAGATGGAAAATGAGGGGGAAATTTCAAAAAATTGGGAAAATGAGGGGGAAATTGGGAAATGAGGGGGAACATCGCAAAAAATTGGGAAAATGAGGGGGAAAATCTCAAAAAATTGGGAAAATGAGGGGGAAATAGGAAAATTAGGGGGGAAAATTATGAAATGAGGGGGGAAATTGGGAAATGAGGGGGAAAATATAAAAAAAGTTGGAAAATGAGGGGGAAATTGGGAAAAAAGATGGAAAATGAGGGGGGAAATTGGAAAATTAGGCAGAAAATTGGAAAATTGGGGGGAAATTATGAAATGGGGGCTAAAATTGGGAAATGAAGGAGGAAAATTGGAAAATGAGGCAGAAAATTTGAAAATTGGGGGGGAAATTGGGAATTTGGGGAGGAAATTGGGAAAAAAGATGGAAAATTGGGGGAAAATTGGGAAAAAGTGGGAAAATGAGGGGGGAAATTGGGAATGAGGGGAAAATTTGGAAAAATGGGGGGTAAAATTGGGAAATGAGGGGGAAAATCTCAAAACAGTTGGAAAATGGGGCGAAATTGGGAAAAAAAGATGGAAAATGAGGGGGAAATTGGGAAATTAGGCAGAAAATTGGAAAATTTGGGGGGAAATTATGAAATTAGGGGGAAAATGGGGGAAAATTGGAAAATGAGAGGGAAAAATCTCAAAAAATTGGGAAAATAAGGGGGGAAATTGGGAAAAAAGATGGGAAATTGGGGAAAATGATGAAAAATGAGGGGGAAATGTCAAAAAATTGGAAAAATGAGGGAAAAATTGGAATTGAGGGGAAAAAAATATGGAAAATGAGGGGGAAAATCTAAAAAAAAGTGGGAAAATGGGGGGGGATTGAAAAATGAGGGGGAAAATTGGAAAATGGGGGGCGGGAATTGGAAAATTAGGCAGAAAATTGGAAAATTAGGAAGAAAATTGGAAAATTAGGAGGAAATTTGACAAATGAGGGGGAAATTGGGAAATGAGGAGGAAAATGAGGTGGAAAAATATCAAAATTAGGTGGGAAAACACCAAAATTAGGTGGGAAAATACCAAAATTAGGTGGAAAACTACCAAAATTAGGCAGAAAAATACCAAAATTAAGTGGAAAAATTCCAAAATTAGGTGGAAAATAATTGGAATGAGGGGAAAAATAACGGGATCGGGGGAATTCCCGGCCGGACACGACAAATTCGGGATTTGGGGTGGGATGAGTTTATTTCCAATGGAATCAGAGCAGGATAAAAAAAAAACCCAAATCCAACTTTTCCCTCCCCCAAATTCCCTCGTTCCCGGTTTTTCCAGGGGAGTTTTCCATGGATTTCTCCATCCCACCGCGAGTTTTCCGTGGATTTCTCATTTTTGGGAGTTTTCCATGGATTTCTCCATCCCACTTTGATTTTTCCATGGATTTCTCGATCTCACGTTGAGTTTTCCATGGATTTCTCATTTATGGGAAAGATTTTTCCGTGGATTTCTTATTTTTGGGAGTTTTCCATGGATTTCTCAGCGATGGGAAAGAGTTTTCCATGGATTTCTCATTTTGGGGAAAGAGTTTTCCATGGATTTCTCATTTTTGGGCATTTTCCATGGATTTCTCCATCTATCGTTGAGTTTTCCATGGATTTTTTGGTGATGGGAAAGAGTTTTCCATGGATTTCTCATTTATGGGAAGAGTTTTCCATGGATTTCTCATTTTTGGGCATTTTCCATGAATTCCTCCATCCCACCATGATTTTTCCATGGATTTCTCATTTTTGGGAAAGAGTTTTCCATGGATTTCTCATTTTTGGGAGTTTTCCATGGATTTCTCCATCCCACCATGATTTCTCCATGGATTTATCAGCGATGGGAAAGAGTTTTCCATGGATTTCTCATTATGGGAAAAAATTTTTCCATGGGTTTCTCATTTTTGGGAGTTTTCCATGGATTTCTCATTTATGGGAAAGAGTTTTCCATGGATTTCTCATTTATGGGAAGAGTTTTCCATGGATTTCTCATATTTGGGAGTTTTCCATGGATTTCTCCATCTCACCGTGATTTTTCCATGGATTTCTCATTTTTGGGAGTTTTCCATGGATTTCTCGGCAATGGGAAAGAGTTTTCCATGGATTTCTCATTTTTGGGCATTTTCCATGGATTTCTCCATCCCACCGTGAGTTTTCCATGGATTTCTCCATCCCACCATGATTTTTCCATGGATTTCTCATTATGGGAAAGATTTTTCCATGGATTTCTCCATCCCACCATGAGTTTTCCATGGATTTCTCATTATGGGAAAGAGTTTTCCATGGATTTCTCATTTTTGGGAAAGAGTTTTCCATGGATTTCTCCATCCCACCATGATTTTTCCATGGATTTCTCATTTTTGGGAGTTTTCCATGGATTTCTCATTTTTGGGCATTTTCCATGGATTTCTCATTTATGGGAAAGAGTTTTCCATGGATTTCTCATTTTTGGGAAAGAGTTTTCCATGGATTTCTCCATCCCACTTTGAGTTTTCCATGGATTTCTCATTTTTTGGGAGTTTTCCATGGATTTCTCATTTTTTGGGCATTTTCCATGGATTTCTCTATCCCACCATGAGTTTTCCATGGATTTATCATTATGGGAAAGATTTTTCCGTGGATTTCTCATTTTTGGGAGTTTTCCGTGGATTTCTCCATCCCACCACGAGTTTTCCGTGGATTTCTCATTTTTGGGAGTTTTCCATGGATTTCTCCATCCCACCGTGAGTTTTCCATGGATTTCTCATTTTTGGGAGTTTTCCATGGATTTCTTATTTATGGGAAAGAGTTTTCCATGGGTTTCTCATTTTTGGGAGTTTTCCATGGATTTTTCGTTTTTGGGAGTTTTCCATGGATTTCTCAGCGATGGGAAAGAGTTTTCCATGGATTTCTCCATCCCACCGCGAGTTTTCCATGGATTTCTCATTTATGGGAAAGATTTTTCCATGGATTTCTCATTTTTGGGAGTTTTCCATGGATTTCTCATTTTTGGGAAAGAGTTTTCCATGGATTTCTCCATCCCACTGCGAGTTTTCCATGGATTTCTCATTTTTGGGAAAGAGTTTTCCGTGGATTTCTCCATCCCACCACGAATTTTCCACGGATTTCTCATTTTTGGGAGTTTTCCATGGATTTCTCATTTTTGGGAAAGAGTTTTCCATGGATTTCTCCATCCCACCGCGAGTTTTCCATGGATTTCTCATTTTTGGGAGTTTTCCATTGATTTCTCAGCGATGGGAAAGAGTTTTCCATGGATTTCTTATTTATGGGAACGAGTTTTCCATGGATTTCTCATTTATGGGAAAGATTTTTCCATGGATTTCTCCATCCCACCGCGAGTTTTCCATGGATTTCTCATTTTTGGGAATTTTCCATGGATTTCTCGGTGATGGGAAAGAGTTTTCCATGGATTTCTCATTTATGGGAAAGATTTTTCCATGGATTTCTCATTTTGGGGCATTTTCCATGGATTTCTCCATCCCACCGTGAGTTTTCCATGGATTTCTCATTTTTGGGAGTTTTCCGTGGATTTCTCGGCGATGGGAAAGAGTTTTCCATGGATTTCTCCATCCCACTGTGATTTTTCCGTGGATTTCTCATTTTTGGGAGTTTTCCATGGATTTCTCATTTATGGGAAAGAGTTTTCCATGGATTTCTCCATCCCACCGCGAGTTTTCCATGGATTTCTCATTTATGGGAAAGATTTTTCCATGGATTTCTCATTTTTGGGCATTTTCCATGGATTTCTCCATCCCACTTTGAGTTTTCCATGGATTTCTCATTTATGGGAAAGAGTTTTCCATGGATTTCTCATTTTTGGGAGTTTTCCATGGATTTCTCATTTATTGAAAAGATTTTTCCATGGATTTCTCTGTGAATCCATCCCACAGGAAGTTTTCCATGGATTTCTCATTTTTGGGAGTTTTCCATGGATTTCTCTGCGATGGGAAAGAGTTTTCCATGGATTTCTCCATCCCACTTTGAGTTTTCCACGGATTTCTCCATCTCACGTTGAGTTTTCCATGGATTTCTCATTTTTGGGAGTTTTCCATGGATTTCTCATTTATGGGAAAGATTTTTCCGTGGATTTCTCATTTTTGGGAGTTTTCCATGGATTTCTCATTTATGGGAAAGATTTTTCCATGGATTTCTCATTTTTGGGAGTTTTCCATGGATTTATCATTTATGGGAAGAGTTTTCCATGGATTTCTCGTTTTTGGGAGTTTTCCATGGATTTCTCAATTCCACCGCGAGTTTTCCATGGATTTCTCGGCGATGGGAAAGAGTTTTCCATGAATTTCTCATTTATGTGAAGGATTTTTCCGCGGATTTCTCCGAGACGTCGTTCCCGTGGAAGACGCTTCCGCGCGGATTTTTCCGACGGGGTCGATCCTTTGGGAATTTCCTGCTCCGTGGGATTCCTGCCAGGAACCTGCTCCTTTTTCCATGGATCCACAGCTCCTTGCCAAGGAATTTTGGGAATTTCCAGTCCAGCAGCTCGGAATCGTCTCCGGAGTCGTTCCCGAATTTGGCCACGAAAAGGCAATTCTGATGGGAAAATAACGGGATGGGACGGAGAAAAAAATGAAATGGGAGGAAAAATAACGGGATGAGGTGGAAAAATAAAAAAAAAAGGAAAAATAACGAAATGGGAGGAAAAATAACAAAATGGGAGGAAAAATAACGAAATGGGAGGAAAAGCACCGAAATGGAAGGAAAAATAATGGGATGAGGCGGAAGAAAAATGAAATGGAAAAAAAAAGAACAAAATGGGAGGAAAAATAACGAAATGGGAGGAAAAAGAACAAAATGGAAGGAAAAAGAACAAAATGGGAGGAAAAAAAATGAAATGGAAGGAAAAATAATGGGATGAGGTGGAAAAAGAATGAAATGGAAAAAAAAGAACAAAATGGGAGGAAAAATAATTAAATGGGAGGAAAAATAACAAAATGGAAGGAAAAAAAATGGGATGCGGTGGAGAAAGAATGAAATGGAAGGAAAAATAATGGGATGAAGTGGAAAAAAAATGAAATGAAAAAAAAAGAACAAAATGGGAGGAAAAAGAACGAAATGGGAGGAAAAATAACGAAATGGGAGGAAAAATAACAAAATGGAAGAAAAAAATAATGGGATGATGGAGAAAATATTGGGATGAGGGAAAAACTATTGGGATGGGGAAGGAAAATATCAAAACGTGGCAGAAAAGCTACGAAATTGGGAAAAACTTGGGATGGGGAGGGGAAAAATATGGAAAAATACAGAAAAACGGTGGAAAAGCACCGAAATAAAGGGAAAATAAAACGACTGGAACGCGGCAAGGAATGCCCGGATTTCGGCGCCGGCGTTTTCGGCGGCTCCGAGCTTTTCCCGGCTCACAAGGAGAAGTAGTCCATGGTTCCGTGGCCGTAGGGGTTGTAAGTCCACACCAGGTCGGTTCTGCCGGAATCGGCCAACATTTGGTGGATCTCGGCGGTGGACGCCGCCAAACGTTCGCCGTCCATGGGTTCCTCGTAAATCCGCCGGGATCCCGGCACGCGGCGCGGCGGTTCCGGTTTGTAACAATCGGCCGGGAAGGGATAAACGACCAATCGGAGATCCGGCAGCTCCACGGTTTGGCGCAGCAGATCCTTGAGCGCGGCGGTGGACAGGGAGTTGCCGTAGAGGCCCAGGAAGCGCAGGCGGCGGCAGCGGCGCAGCGTCGGCAGCAGCGCGGCCAGTTGGGCGTCGGCCATGCGGCATTCCATGAGATCCAGGTGCAGCAGCGAGGCCGAGGTCTCCTCCAGGAGCAGCCGCAGCGGCTCCAGCAGCCCCTGGGAGAAGTCGTGGCCGCTCAGGTCCAAGCGTTTGAGGGACGCGGCGTGGGAGCTCTGGGAGAGGAAGGCGAGGTCAGCGGGGAGCAGCGAGCAGAAGGACAATTCCAAACTTTCCAACGGCGCCCGGAGGTCGCTGGAGGGAGGGAAAAGGGAGAGGTGAGGCCACGGGAAGGTTGGGATCGGCCGGGGAAAGGCGGGAGAGGTTTGGGAGTCGTGGGATGGTGGGATGGTGGAGTTACAAAATGGCGGCTGGGGTTGGGAAAGTCTTCAAGACCATCAAGGTCAAGGTTTGAGACTCATGGAATGATGGGATGATGGAATTGTGGGATGGCTGAGGTTGGGAAAGAGCTCCAAGAACATCGCGTTCAAATCCTTAAAATCTTGGAATTTTGGAGTTATGGGTTCATGGAGTTACAAAATGGCGGCTGGAGTTGGGAAGGTCTCCATGAACATCAAGGTCAAGGATTGAAAATCATGGGATGATGGGATCATGGAATTGTGGAATCCAACATTGCAATCATGGAATGGCTGAGGTAGGGAAACATCTCCAAGAACATCGAGTTCGACCTCTGAAAATCCTGGGATTTTGGAATGATGGGTTCATGGAGTTGCAAAATGGCGGCTGGAGTTGGGAAAGGTCTTCAAGACCATCAAGGTCAAGGTTTGAGAATCATGGAATGATGGGATCATGGAATTGTGGAATGGATGAGGTTGGGAAAGAGCTCCAAGAACATCGAGTTCGACCTCTGAAAATCCTGGGATTTTGGAATGATGGGGTCATGAGTTATAAAATGGCTGCTGGGGTTGGGAAGGTCTTCAAGACCATCAAGGTCAAGGTTTGAGACTCATGGAATGATGGGATCATGGAATTGTGAAATTTTGGAATCCAACATTGCAATCATGGAATGGCTGAGGTTGGGAATCATCTCCAAGAACATCGAGTTTGACCTCTGAAAATCCTGGGATTTTGGAAGGATGGGATCATGCAGTTACAAAATGGCAGCTGAGGTTGGGAAAGGTCTTCAAGACCATCAAGGTCAAGGTTTGAGACTCATGGAATGATGGGATGATGGAATTGTGGGATGGTTGAAGTTGGGGAAGAGCTCCAAGAACATCGAGTTCAACCTCTGAAAATCCTGGGATTTTGGAATGATGGGATCATGGAGTTACAAAATGGCGGCTGGAGTTGGGAAGGTCTCCACCAACATCAAGGTCAAGGTTTGAGACTCATGGAATGATGGAGCCATGGAATTGTGGAATGGATGAGGTTGGGAAAGAGCTCCAAGAGGATCAAGTTTGATCTCTGAAAATCCTGGGATTTTGGAGTTATGGGTTCATGGAGTTACAAAATGGCGGCTGGAGTTGGGAAGGTCTTCAAGAACATCAAGGTCAAGGTTTGAGACTCATGGAATGATGGAGCCATGGGATTGTGGGATGGATGAGGTTGGGAAGGAACTGGAAGAACATCGAGTTCAAATCCTTAAAATCCTGGGGTTTTGGAATGAGGGGGTCATGGAGTTATGGAATTACTCAGGTTAAGAAAGAGCTGCAAGAACATCGAGTTCGACCTCTGAAAATTCTGTGATTTTGGAGTTACGCGGTCACGGAATTATGGAATGGCTGGGGTTGGAAAGGTCTCCAAGAACATCAAGGTCAAGGTTTGAGACTCATGGAATGATGGGATCATGGAATTGTGGAATGGCTGAGTTTGGGAAAGAGCGTCAAGAAAGAACTTCACGTGTGACCTCTGAAAATCCTGGGATTTTGGGATGATGGGGTCATGGAGTTACAAAATGGCTGCTGAGGCTGGGAAAGGTCTTCAAGACCATCAAGGTCAAGATTTGAGAATCATGGAATGATGGGATCATGAAATTGTGGGATGGATGAGGTTGGGAAAGAACTGGAAGAACGTCGAGTTCAAATCCTTAAAATCCTGGGGTTTTGGAATGAGGGGGTCATGGAGTTATGGAATTACTCAGGTTGGGAAAGAGCTCCAAGAACATTGAGTTCGACCTCTGAAAATCCTGGGATTTTGGAGTTACATGGTCATGGAATTATGGAATGAGTCAGGTTGGAAAGGTCTCCAAGATCATCAAATTCAAGGTTTGAAACTCATGGAATGATGGGATGATGGAGCCATGGAATTGTTGGATGGCTGAAGTTGGGGAAGAGCTCCAAGGACATCGAGTTCGACCTCTGAAAATCCTGAGATTTTGGGATGATGGGATCATGCAGTTACAAAATGGCGGCTGGGGTTGGGAAAGTCTTCAAGAACATCAAGGTCAAGGTTTGAGACTCATGGAATGATGGGATGATGGATCACGGAGCCCTGGCACCGTGGAATGGCGGATCCCAGAGCTCCGGAGCCATGGAGAGACTCTTTGGGAGAGGAAGGCGAGGTCGGCGGGGAGCAGCGAGCAGAAGGACAATTCCAAACTTTCCAACGGCGCCCGGAGGTCGCTGGCGGGAGGGAAAAGAGAGAGGATAATCAGAGCCTGGAATCATGGGATTGTGGGATGGATGAGGTTGGGAAAGAACTGGAAGAACATCGACTTCAAATCCTTAAAATCCTGGAGTTTTGGAATGATGGGATCATGCAGTTACAAAATGGCAGCTGGGGTTGGGAAGGTCTCCAAGAAAATCAAGTTCAAGGTTAGAAAATCATGGAATAATGGAATGATGGAGCCATGGAATTGTTGGATGGCTGAAGTTGGGGAAGAGCTCCAAGAACATCGAGTTTGACCTCTGAAAATCCTGGAGTTTTGGAGTTATGGGTTCATGGAGTTACAAAATGGCGGCTGAGGTTGGGAAAGGTCTTCAAGAACATCAAGATTAAGGTTTGAAAATCATGGAATGATGGAGCCATGGGATTGTGGGATGGCTGAGGTTGGGAAGGAACTGGAAGAACATCGCGTTCAAATCCTTAAAATCCTGGAGTTTTGGATTGAGGGGGTCATGGAGTTATGGAATTACTCAGGTTGGGAAAGAGCTCCAAGAACATCGAGTTTGACCTCTGAAAATCCTGGGATTTTGGAGTTACGCGGTCATGGAATTATGGAATGAGTCAGGTTGGGAAAGGTCTCCAAGATCATCAAGGTCAAGGTTTGAGAATCATGGAATGATGGGATCATGGAATTGTGGGATGGCTGAAGTTGGCGAACATCTCCAAGAACACCGAGTTCAACCTCTGAAAATCCTGGGATTTTGGAGTGATGGGATCATGGAATTACAAAATGGCTGCTGGGGTTGGGAAAGGTCTCCAAGACCATCAAGGTCAAGGTTTGACACTTATGGAATGATGGGATCATGGAATTGTGGATTCCAATATTGAAAGTCATGGAATGATGGAATCCTGGAGCCATGGAATGGTGGAATGGCTGAGGTTGGGAAAAATCTCCAAGAACATCGAGTTCGACCTCTGAAAATCCTGGGATTTTGGGATGACGGGATCATGGAATTATGGAATGAGTCAGGTTGGAAAGGTCTCCAAGATCATCAAGTTCAAGGTTTGAGAATCATGGAATGATGGGATGATGGAATTGTGGAATAGCTGAGGTTGGCAAAGAGCTCCAAGAACATCGAGTTCGACCTCTGAAGATCCTGGGATTTTGGAATTCTGGGATGACTCAGGTTGGGAAAGGTCTCCAAGCCCATCAGGTTTGGCATTTGGGGCTCATGGAGTTATGGAATGAGGGATCCATGAGATTACGGAGTCGTGGAGTTACGTGGTCATGGAATCATGGAATTACGGGATGGGTGAGGTTGGGAAAGATCTCCAAGAAGGTCAAGTTGTACCTTTGAGAATCGGGGAATTTTGGGGTCACGGAGCCGGGGAATTGTGGAATTGTGGAGTTATGGAATTGTGGAATCTCGGGATATTGGGATTCTGGGATCAGGGAGTGATGAAATTACGGGATCATGGAGTTACGAGGTCATGGAGCCACTGAAGGTGGAAAAGACTCCAAGATCATCAAGCCCAACCTTTGGGAATGTTGAAATTAAGGAATTACGGGAACTGGAATTTATGGGATGATGGGATCGTGGGAATGTTGGGATAACGAAATCCTGGAATTCTGGGATCGCTGAGGTTGGAAACACCTCCAGGATGGTCAAGTTCATCCTTGGAGAATCTTGGAATGGCAGAATTCTGGGATCACGGAATTGTGGGATCATGGAATCACCGAGTCACGAACTGCCGGGATAACGGAATCACGGGAACACCGGGATAAGGAAATCCTGGAGTCATGGGATCACTCGGCTTGGGAAAGACATCCAAGACCATTGAGCCAAACCTTTGAGACCCCTGGAATTATGGGATGGTGGAATTATGGGATGGTGGAATTATGGGACGGTGGAATTATGGGATGGTGGAATTATGGGATCGTGGAATCGTTGAGTCATAAATGATCGGGATAACAGAATGTTGGGATCATGGGAATATTGGGATAAGAACATTTTGGAATTGTGGGGTCACTTAGAATGGAGAAGACTTCCAAGATTGTCAAATCCAGCCTTAGAGAATGCTGGGATCTTGGATTATGGGATCATGGAATCGTTGAGTCATAAATGATCGGGATAACAGAATGTTGGGATCATGGGAATATTGGGATAAGAACATTTTGGAATTATGGGGTCACTTAGAATGGAGAAGACTTCCAAGATCATCAAGTCCAGCCTTGGAGAATCCTGGGATCTTGGAATTGGTGATCATGGAATTCTGGGACAATGGAACCACCGAGTCACGAACTGCCGGGATAACGGAATCACGGGAACACCGGGATAAGGAAATCCTGGAGTCATGGGATCGCTCGGCTTGGGAAAGACATCCAAGACCATTGAGCCAAACCTTTGAGACCCCTGAAATTATGGGATGGTGGAAGTATGGGATGGTGGAATTATGGGATGGTGGAATTATGGGATCATGGAATTATGGGATGATGGAATCATCGAGTCAAATTATTGGGATAACGGAATGTTGGGATAAGAACATCTTGGAATGATGGGGTCACCTAGAATGGAGAAGACTTCCAAGATCATCAAGTCCAGTCTTGGAGAATCCTGGGATCTTGGAATTTGTGATCATGGAATTCTGGGATGATGGAATCATCGAGTCATAAATTATTGGGATAACGGGAACTCACCAGAGGATCTGGCGCAGGTTCCCGGAGAGCCGGGAGGATCCCAGGTTGAGCTCGCGGAGGCTGGGCAGCATTCCCAACTGCCCGGCCAGGCACCGGATCCCGATGGCCGATTCCGGCGTCGGGCGCCGCACGTCCACGTTGCTGTACTGCAGCTTGAGGCTGCGCAGCTGCGGGAAGCGCGAGAGATGCGGCAGGATCACCGACAGCCCGGTCAATCCCAAATTCCGGAAGCGCAGATCCACCCTCCGCACGCAGGAGGGATCCAGCGTTTCCAGCAGGCTGACGATTCCGGCCAAGGAGAGTTTCTCCGCTTGGAACTCGCGGCACTTGAGGCGCAGCGGGCCGGCGGCGCCGCTCTGGAGGGCGTCGCGCAGGATCCCGTAGGACGTCCCGTTGACGAAGAGGTCGGCGTGGACGTCAACGCCCGGCGGTTGCGGCGCGGCGGCGGTGCCGGAACGGCCTTTGTGCCGCTTGGATCCGCGGCGTTGGAATTCCCGTTGGTGCTTGGACACCTCCACGCAAGCCTTGGCCAAAGCCACCGTGCCGGACCAGGGCGCGTTCATCCCGTCCGGAGTGCGGCCCGAGGGATCATCCGGGACTCCCGTCACGTCCAGCACGCGGAGGCGGCAGGAGCTGGGAAAATGGGGAGAAAGCGTCGGAAATGAGAAGAAATGGTCAAAAACGGGGAAAAAAAGGGGAAAAAATGGGAAGAAAGTATCAAAAGAAGGAAGGAGTCATCAAAAACTGGAGTGAACAATCACAGAACTGAAGGAACCGTCAAAAATGGGAAAGAACCATCAAAAACGGGAAGGAACCATCAAAAACGGGAAGAAACCCTCAAAGATAAGAGGAAATCATCAAAAATGAGGTGAAACCATCAAGAAATGGAAGGAACAATCAAGAACGGGATGAAAGCTTCAAAAACCAGAAGAAAATGATCAAAAATGGGAAGGAACCATCAAAAAACAGGAAGGAACCATCAAAATAGGGAAGGAATCATTAAAAAGAGGAGGAAATGATGAAAAATGGGAAGAAACCATCAAAACCAGAAGAAAACCATAAAAAGCGAGAAGAAACCATCAAAAACTGGAAGGAACCTTCAAAATCAGGAAGGAACCATCAAAGACAGGAGGAAACCATCGGAAATGAGAAGGAACTGTCAAAAAGAGGAGGAAACCACAAAAAATGAGAGGAAAGTATCAAAAAGGAGAAGGAACCATCAGCAACAGAAGGAAACCATCAAAAATGGGAAGAAACCATCAAAACTGGGAAGGAACCATCAAAAACAGGAAGAAAAACAATAAAAAAGGGGAAGAAACCATCAAAAATGGGAAGGAACCATCAAAAATGGGAAGAAGCCATCAAGGACAGGAGGAAACCATCGGAAACGAGAAGGAACCATCAAAGAAAGGAGAAAACCATGAAAAATGAGAAGCAACCATCAAAAACATGAAGGAACCATCAAAACTAAGAAGGTACCATCAAAAATGGGAGGAAACCATGAAAGATGGGGAGAAACCATCAAAGATGGGAGGAAACCATCAAAAATGGGAAGAAACCATCACAAACTGGAAGGAACCATCAAAAATTGGAAGAAACCATCAAAGACGGGAGGAAACCATCAAAACCAAGAAGAACCCATCCAAGCCAAGAAGTTCCCCCCAAAACCTCGTCCGTGCCGGAACCCACCTGGAGCGGCGTCCGGGCTCCTCCAGCTGCCGGCGCAGCTGCGCCACCACGGCCAGGATGACGGCCTGGAGGCAGAGCTTGCAGGGGTGGTCCCGCAGCAGCCCCAACCATCAAAACCAGAAGGAAAAACCATCAAAAATGGGAGGAAACCATCAAAACCAAGAGGAAACCACCCAGAATGAGAAGGAACCATCAAAGATGGGAAGGAACCATCAAAACCAAGAAGGAACCATAAAAAATTGGAAGAAACCATCAAAATGGGAAGGAACCATGAAAAATGGCATTGATGAAACCATCAAAAATGGGAGGAAACCATCGAAAATGGGAAGGAACCATCAAAAAAGGGAAGGAACCATCAACAACAGAAGGAAACCATCGGAAATGAGAAGGAACCATCAAAAATGGGAAGGAAACCATCGAAAATGAGAAGGAACCATCAAAAATGGGAAGGAACCATCGGAAATGGGAAGAAACCATCAAAACTAAGTAGAAACAATCAAAAATGGGAAGAAACCATCCAAACCAAGAAGGAACTATACGAAACTGAGAAGATACCACCAATAACGAGAAGGAACCATCAAAAATGGGAAGGACCATCAAAAATGGGAGGAAACCATCAAAGACAAGAGGAAACCATCGGAAACAAGAAGAAACCATCAAAAATGGCAAGAAACCACCAAGAATGGGAAGAAACCATAAAAAATGGGAAGGAACCATCAGAAATGGGAGGAAACCATGAAAAATGGGAAGTAGCCATCAAAAATGGGAGGAAACCATCGGAGATGAGAGGAAACCATCAAAAATGGGAAGGAACCATGAAAAATGGGAAGGAACCATCAAAAATTGGAGGAAACCATGAAAGACAGGAGGAAACCATCAGAAACGAGAAGGAACCACCAAAACTGAGAAGACACCACCAAAAACGGGAAGGAACTTTCAAAAATGGGAAGGAACCATCAAAGATGGACGAAAACCATCGTAAACGAGAAGAAACCATCAAAAGTTGGAAGAAAGCATCAAAGCGAAGAAGGAACCACCAAAAATGGCAAGAAACCACCAAGATTGAGAAGGAACCATGAAAAATGGGAAGAAACCATCAAAAATGGGAAGGAACCATCAAAAACGGGAGGAAGCCATCGGAAACCGGAAGGAACCATCAAAAATGGGAAGAAACCATGAAAATGGGAAGGAACCATGAAAACGGCATCGATGAAACTATCAAAAATGGCAAGGAACCATCAAAACCAAGAAGAAACCATCAAAAATTAGAAGAAACCATGAAAAATGGGAAGAAAGCACCAAAAATGGGAACCCACCTGGAGCGGCGTCCGGGCTCCTCCAGCTGCCGGCGCAGCTGCGCCACCACGGCCAGGATGACGGCCTGGAGGCAGAGCTTGCAGGGGTGGTCCCGCAGCAGCCCCAACCATCAAAACCAGAAGGAAAAACCATCAAAAATGGGAGGAAACCATCAAAACCAAGAGGAAACCACCAAGAATGAGAAGGAACCATCAAAGATGGGAAGAAACCATCAAAACTAAGAGGGAGCCATCAAAAATTGGAAGAAACCATCAAAATGGGAAGGAACCATGAAAAATGGCATTGATGAAACCATCAAAAATGAGAAGGAACCATCGAAAATGAGAAGGACCCATCAAAAATGGGAGGAAAACATCAAAGACCAGAGGAAACCATCGGAAACAAGAAGGAACCATCAAAAATGGGAAGGAACCATCAGAAACGGGAAGAAACCATCAAAACTAAGTAGAAACAATCAAAAATGGGAAGAAACCATCAAAACCAAGAAGGAACCCTCCGAAACTGAGAAGACACCACCAAAAACGAGAAGGAACCATCAAAAATGGGAAGGAACCATCAAAAATGGGAGGAAACCATCGGAAACGAGATGAAACCATCAAAAATGAGAAGAAACCATTAAACTGGGAATGAGCCATGAAAAATGGCATTGATGAAACCATCAAAAATGGGAAGGAACCATCAAAGACAGGAGGAAACCATCAGAAACGAGAAGAAACCATGAAAGCCAAGAAGGAACCACCCAGAATGAGAAGGAACCACCAAAAATGGGAAGAAACCATCAAAACAAAGAGGGAACCAGCAAAAATGGGAAGAAACCATGAAAAACATGAAGGAACCATCAAAAATGAGAAGGAACCATCAAAGACAAGAGGAAACCATCGGAAACGAGAAGGACCATCAAAAGTTGGAAGAAAGCATCAAAGCCAAGAAGGAACAACCAAAAATGGGAGGAAACCATCAAAACCAAGAAGGAACCACCAAAACTGAGAAGAAGAAACCCTGGAGATCACCGAACAAGTCGGAAGAACGCCGACAACTGTGCCGGAACCCACCTGGAGCGGCGTCCGGGCTCCTCCAGCTGCCGGCGCAGCTGCGCCACCACGGCCAGGATGACGGCCTGGAGGCAGAGCTTGCAGGGGTGGTCCCGCAGCAGCCCCAACCATCAAAACCAAGAGGAAACCACCAAGAATGGGAAGGAACCATCAAAGATGGGAAGGAACCATCCAAACCAAGAAGGAGCCATCAAAAATTGGAAGAAACCATCAAAATGGGAAGGAACCATGAAAATGGCATTGATGAAACCATCAAAAATGGGAGGAAACCATCAAAGACAGGAGGAAACCATTGGAAACGAGAAGGAACCATCAAAGCCAAGAAGGAACCACCCAGAATGAGAAGGAACCATCAAAAATGAAAAGAAACCTTCAAAAATGGGAAGGCACCATCAGAAATGGGAGGAAACCATGAAAAATGGGAAGGAACCATCAAAGACGGGAGGAAACCATCGGAAACGAGAAAGAACCATCAAAAATGGGAAGGAATCATCGGAAATGGGAAGAAACCAACAAAACTAAGAAGAAACAATCAAAAATGGGAAGAAACCATCAAAACCATGAAGGAGCCATCCGAAACTGAGGTAACATCACCAAAAACGAGAAGGAACCATCAAAAATGGGAAGAAACCATCAAAAATGGGAAGGAACCATCAAAGACAGGAGGAAACCATCGGAAACGAGAAGGAACCATCAAAAATGGGAAGGAACCATTGGAAACGGGAAGAAACCATCAAAACTAAGTAGAAACAATCAAAAATGGGAAGAAACCATCCAAACCAAGAAGGAACTATACGAAACTGAGAAGATACCACCAATAACGAGAAGGAACCATCAAAAATGGGAAGAAACCATCAAAAATGGGAAGGAACCATCAGAGACAGGAGGAAACTATGAAAAATGGGAAGGAACCATCAAAAATGGGAGGAAACCATCGAAAACGAGAAGGAACCATCAAAAATGGGAAGGAACCATGAAAATGGCATCTATGAAACCATCAAAAATGGGAAGGAACCATCAAAACCAAGAAGAAACCATTAAAAATTGGAAGAAGCCACCAAAAATGGGAAGAACTCAACAAAACCAAGAAGTAACCATCAAAACCTGGAGGAACCCATCAAAACCAAGAAGAACCCATCCAAGCCAAGAAGTTCCCCCCAAAACCTCGCCCGTGCCGGAACCCACCTGGAGCGGCGTCCGGGCTCCTCCAGCTGCCGGCGCAGCTGCGCCACCACGGCCAGGATGACGGCCTGGAGGCAGAGCTTGCAGGGGTGGTCCCGCAGCAGCTCCTGCCGGCCCAGCAGGCGCTGCAGGTGCAGCACCGGGAAGGGCCACGCGCTCACCAGCTCCCGCAGCACCAACGGCCGCCCGTCCAAGAAGGCGGCTTGGAAGAGGACGGGGTAGAGGTGGGCGGGCGGCGCCGGTAACGCCGGCAGAGGGTGACGGGCGACGATGCGGCGGGCGCAGAGGAAGAGGAGGGAGTCGGAATATCCCGGCGGGAATTGGCGCTTGGGGACGCACGGTGGGATTTGGGTGGAGCGGCCGCGCGCCGGGGCCATGGCGGCGTCGGCGGGAGTCGGGAATTTCGGTGGTTTTTCGGCGATTCCGGCGAGTTTTCGGGAATTTTGGCGATTTTTCGGTGATTTTTCGGTGGTGGCGTTGAGGGGAGCTGGAAGAGAAACGGGGAGATGAGAGGTGAACCCCAAAATCTCTCCAAAAACCCCAAAATCAGTTCAGGGAAACCAAAACCAGCCCAAAAACCCCAAAATCAGTTCAGGGATCCCCAAACCAGTCCAAAAACCCCAAAATCAGTTCAGGGATCCCCAAACCAGTCCAAAAACCCCAAAATCAGTTCAGAGAAACCAAAATCTGCCCAAAAACCCCATAAGAACTTTGGGCAATCCTAAACCAGCCCAAAAACCCCAAAATCAGTTCAGGGAAACCAAAATCTGTCCAAAAACCCCAAAATCAGTTCAGGGAAACCAAAACCAGCCCGGGAACCCCATAAGAACTTTGGGAACCCCTAAACCAGTCCCAAAACCCCAAAATCAGTTCAGGGAAACCAAAACCAGCCCAGGAACCCCATAAGAACTTTGGGCACCCCCAAACCAGCCCAAAAACCCCAAAATCAGTTCAGGGAAACCAAAATCACTCCAAAAACCCCAAAAGCGGTCAAGGGAACCTAAAACCTGTCTAAAAACCCCAAAACCAGCCCCAGGATCCCAAACCAGTACAAAAATCCCAAAACCAGTTCAGGGATCCCCAAACCAGTCCAAAAACCCCAAAAACACTTCAGGGAACCCAAACCAGTACAAAAAACCCAAAATCAGTTCAGGGAAACCAAAACCAGCCCTGGAACCCCATAAGCAGTTTGTGCAACCCCAAAATCTGTCCAAAAACCCCAAAACCAGTTCAGGGATCCCCAAACCAGCCCAAAAACCCCAAAACCAGTTCAGGGATCCCCAAACCAGTCCAAAAACCCCAAAATCAGTTCAGGGAAACCAAAACCAGCCCGGGAACCCCATAAGAACTTTGGGCAACCCTAAACCAGCCCAAAAACCCCAAAATCAGTGCAGGGAAACCAAAATCACTCCAAAAACCCCAAAAGCGGTCAAGGGAACCTAAAACCTGTCCAGGAACCCCAAAACCAGCCCCAGGACCCCAAACCAGTACAAAAAACCCAAAACCAGTTCAGGGATCCCCAAACCAGTCCAAAAACCCCAAAATCAGTTCAGGGAACCCAAACCAGTCCAAAAACCCCAAAAATCGGTTCATGGAAACCAAAACCAGCCCGGGAATCCCATAAGAAGTTTGGGCAACCTTAAACCAGCCCAAAAACCCCAAAATCAGTTCAGGGAAACCAAAACCAGTCCAAAAATCCCAAAACCAGTTCAGGGAACCCAAACCAGTCCAAAAATCCCAAAACCAGTTCAGGGATTCCCAAACCAGTCCAAAAACCCCAAAATCAGTTCAGGGAACCCAAAATTCAGTCCAGAAATCCCAAAAACACTTCAGGGATCCCCAAACCAGTCCAAAAACCCCAAAATCAGTGCAGAGAAACCAAAATCACTCCAAAAACCCCAAAAGCGGTCAAGGGAACCTAAAACCTGTCCAGGAACCCCAAAACCAGCCCCAGGACTCCAAACCAGTCCAAAAATCCCAAAATCAGTTCAGGGATCCCCAAACAAGTCCAAAAACCCCAAAATCAGTTCAGGGAAACCAAAACCAGCCCAGGAACCCCATAAGAAGTTTGAGCAACCCTAAACCAGTCCAAAAACCCCAAAATCAGTTCAGGGGAACCAAAATCTGTCCAGAAACCCCAAAACCAGTTCAGGGATCCCCAAACCAGTCCAAAAATCCCAAAACCAGTTCAGGGATCCCCAAACCAGTCCAAAAATCCCAAAATCAGTTCAGAGAAACCAAAATCACTCCAAAAACCCCAAAAGCGGTCAAGGGAACCTAAAACCTGTCCAGGAACCCCAAAACCAGCCCCAGGATCCCAAACAAGTACAAAAACCCCAAAACCAGTTCAGGGATCCCCAAACCAGTCCAAAAACCCCAAAATCAGTTCAGGGATCCCCAAACCAGCCCAAAAACCCCAAAATCAGTTCAGGGAAACCAAAACCAGCCCTGGAACCCTATAAGCAGTTTGGGCAACCCCAAAATCTGTCCAAAAACCCCAAAATCAGTTCAGGGATCCCCAAACCAGTCCAAAAACCCCAAAATCAGTTCAGGGAAACCAAAATCTGTCCAAAAACCCCAAAATCAGTTCAGGGATTCCCAAACCAGTCCAAAAACCCCAAAATCAGTTCAGGGAAACCAAAACCAGCCCAAGAACCCCAAAATCAGTTCAGGGAAACCAAAACCAGCCCAGGAACCCCATAAGAACTTTGGGCAATCCTAAACCAGCCCAAAAACCCCAAAATCAGTTCAGGGAAACCAAAACAGTCCAAAAATCCCAAAACCAGTTCAGGGGTCCCCTAAACCAGTCCAGGGATCCCCTAAACCAGTCCAGGGACCCCAAATCTGTGCCAGGAACCCCAAATCCACTCCAGAGTCCCCAAATCCAGTTCAGGGACCCCAAAACCAGTCCAGGAACCCCAAATCCACTCCAGCGTCCCCTAAACCAGTCCAGAGACCCCAAAACCAGTCCAGAGACCCCAAATCCACTCCAGAGACCCCAAATCCAGTCCAGAGACCCCAAAACCAGTCCAGGGACCCCAAATTCAGTCCAGGGTCCCCAAATCCACTCCAGCGACCCCAAATCCAGTCCACGGACCCCAAATCCAGTCCAGGGACCCCAAAACAAATCCAGGGACCCCAAAACCAGTCCAGGGACCCCAAAACCAGTCCAGGGACCCCAAATCCACTCCAGAGACCCCAAAACCAGTCCAGGGACCCACAAACCTGTTCAGGGACCCCAAATCCAGTCCAGGGACCCCAAATCCAGTCCAGGGACCCCAAATCCAGTCCAGGGACCCCAAACCTGTGCCAGGGACCCCAAATCCAGTCCAGGGACCCCAAATCCACTCCAGGGACCCCCAAACCAGTTCAGAGACCCCCAAAACCAGTTCAGAGACCCCAAACCAGTCCAGGGACCCCAAATCCAGTCTAGAGACCCCAAATCCACTCCAGCATCCCCTAAACCAGTCCAGGGATCCCCTAAACCAGTCCAAGGACCCCAAACCAGTCCAAGGACCCCAAATCCAGTCCAGAGACCCCAAATCCACTCCAGAGCCCCCAAATCCAGTCCAAGGACCCCAAATCCACTCCAAAGTCCCCAAATCCAGTCTAAGGACCCCAAATCCACTCCAGGAACCCCCAAACCACCCCAAGGACGCCCCAACTTCCCCCAAACCCCCCCCGGGACCCCCAAACCTTTCACGGAACTCCCCAAAATCCCCCCTAAACCCATCCCAGCGTCCCCCGCCCCCAAAACCCCCTCAGGGACGTCCCTAAACCGACCCCAAGAACCCCAAAACTCAAATCCCCCCACAGGGACCCCCAAAATTCCCCTCAGGACCCTCAAATCCCCCTCAGGACCCCTCAAATCCCGCCCGTTCCTCCCTCAGGCTCCGTCCCATCCTCCCCAAACCCCCCGGGACCCCTCCGGAACCCCCAAAACCCCCTCAAGCAGCGCCCCCGGATCCCCTAAAACCCTCAGGGGTCCCCCCAAATCCCGGGACCCCTCCCCGGGACCCCCCGAACCCCCAAAATCGCCGCGGGGCTCCCCCCAACATGGCGCCCCCCACTCACCTCCCTCCTGAGGCCCCCGCCCGCCCCTGTCCGTACGGCGGCGCGCCTCAGCCAATCAGCGTGCGGGAAGCGCTCCGTGGGCGGGGCCTCGGTGCGTGATTGGTTCTGACAGGTGTCAGTCAAAGCGCATCGCGGCCGGTGATTGGTTGAGGGGTGTGGGCGGGGTTTTGGCGGGGAGGTGATGGTCATTGGTGGGTTTTGCTGTCGATCAGGGATTCCTGCGTTTCTATTGGTTGGTGCGAGGATGGAGCGGGAGGTTCGCGTTTGAGGGGAGTTTGTGTGGATTGGCGATCCCAAATCCCAAATTCCGATCCCAAATCCCAAATACCGATCCCAAATCCCGATCCCAAATCCCAAAACCCAAATCCCAAATTCCGATCCCAAATCCCAAATCCCGAACCCCGATCCCAAATCCCAAATTCCGATCCCAAATCCTAAATCCCGATCCCAAATCCAAATTCCCAAATCCCAAATCCCAAATTCCGATCCCAAATCCCAAATCACGAATCCTAAACCCCAAACCCCAAATCACAAATCCCAAATTCCAAATTCCAAATCCCAAATCCCAAATCCCAAATCCCGATCCCAAATTCTAAATTCCAATCCCAAATCCCAAATTCCGATCCCAAATCCCAAATACCAAATCCCAAATCCCAAATCCCAAACCCCAAATCCCCCAAATCCCAAATCCCGATCCCAAACCCCATATCCCAAATTCCAAACCCTAAATCTCAAATCCAAATTCCCAAATCCCAAAAATTCCCATTTCCCATCCCAAAAATTCCCAAAAAATCTCAAAAATTCTCAGATCCCATCCCAACATTTCTTCCTCCCATCCTAAAAATTCCCGTCCCAAAAATTCCCAAAACCTCCCAAAAATTCCCCAAAATTCCCATCCCAAAAATTCCCAGAAATTCCCAAAAGTTCCCACCTCCCATCCCAAATTTTCTCCTCCCATCCCAAAAATTCCCCAAAATTCCCCAAACCTCCCCAAAATTTCCATCCCAAAAATTCCCCAAAATTCCCCAAAATTCCCATTTCCCATCCCAAAAATTCCCAGAAATTCCCAAAAATACCCAAAAATTCCCGTATCCCATCCCAAAAATCTCCTCCTCTGATCCCAAAAATTCCCAACAATTCCCACTCCCAAATATTCCAAAAATTCCCCAAAATACCCCAAAATTCCCAAAAATTCCCTCTTCCCATCCCAAAAATTCCCCCCAAAATTCCCATCCTAAAAATTTCAAAAAATTCCCAAAAATTCCCAAAAATTCCCTGCTGCCATCCCAAAAATTCCCAAAAATTCCCCAAAACCTCCCCAAAAAATCCCCAAAATTCCCATTTCCCATCCCAAAAATTCCCAAAATTCCCCAAATTCCCAAAATTCCCCAAAATTCCCATCCCATAAATTTGGGCTCCTGGGATTTTCCGTCGGGTTTTTATTCACACGGGTCGGGGCGGCCGCAGCCCAAAAAAATCCAAAATTCCATTTTGGGGGGAAACAGCCCAAAAATCGGGAAAATTCCCGAAAATTCCCGGGAAAAATCCCGTTCCTTTATATTTTCATTTTTATTCTTTTAATTTTTATTTATTTTCTTTTTTTATTTTTATTTTTTTAATTTTTAATTTTTATTTTTTAATTTATTTTTATTAATTTTTATTTTTTAATTTTATTTTTTATTTTTATTTTTTATTTTTATTTTTTATTTTTATTTGTATTTGTATTTTATTTTTAATTTTTATTTTTATTTGCATTTTTATTTTATTTTTATTTTTATTTTTGTTTTTATTTTCATTTTCATTTTATTTTTATTTTTATTTCTATTTTCATTTCATTTTATTTTCATTTTTATTTTATTTTTATTTCCATTTCCATTTCCATTTTTATTTTATTTTCATTTCCATTTTTATTATTTATTTCCATTTTATTTCCATTTCCATTTTTATTTTTATTTCCATTTCCTTTCAACAACAATAAATAAAACCCGCGAGGTTTTTAACAAAAACCAAAAATTAAACTTAAACCCCCCAAAAAAATAAAATTAACCCCAAAAAACCAATTAAAAACAGAGGAAAGAGGGCGGCAATTAATTAATCCATTAATTAATTAAGGGCTAATTAACAATTAATGAGGGGGTTTCCCCGGCAGTGAGCGGCGCTATGAGGGGGGCGGGGCCAACGTGGCCACGCCCACCCCGAGTTGGGGCCACGCCCCCAAGTTGGCCACGCCCACACGCAAATTGGCCACGCCCACCTCAAGTTGGCCACGCCCACTCGGATTTGGCCACGCCCACCGAAGTTGGGGCTCCACCCCCAATTTGGCCACGCCCACCTTGGGGACGCCATTTTGGGGACCCCAAATTTTGGGGACCCCCACCCTAATTTTGGGGACCCCAAATTTTGGGGACGATCCCCACCTTGGTGACCCCATTTTGGGGATCCCCACCCAAATTTTGGCCACGCCCACTCCGATTTGGCCACGCCCACCCCAATTTGGGGACCCCAATTTTGGGGAGTTTTGGGGTCACCGAGGTGGGACCTGGAGGAGATTTGGGGTCACCGAGGTGGGACCTGGAGATCCAGGAGGAGATGATGGACCCCAAAATGGACCCAGGAGGACCAGGAGAAGATGATGGACCCCAAAATGGACCCAGGAGGACCAGGAGAAGATGATGGACCCCAAGACAGGTCCTGTAGGACCAGGAGGAGATGGTGGACCCCATGAGGGACCTCATGGAGAACCAGGAGGAGATGGTGGACACCAAGATGGACCCAGGAGGACCAGGAGGAGATGGTGGACCCCAAAATGGCTCCAGGAGTTGATGGTGGACCCCAAGATGGACCCAGGAGTTGATGGTGGACCCCAGGAGAACCAGGAGAAGATGGTGGACGCCAAGATGGACCTCATGGAGATCCAGGAGAAGATGGTGGACCTCATGATGGACCCAGAAGAACCAGGAGGAGATGGTGGACCCCAAAATGGACCCAGAACTTCATGGTGGACCCCATGATGGACCTCATGGACATCCAGGAGGAGATGGTGGACACCAAAATGGCTCCAGAACTTCATGGTGCACACCAAGATGGACCCCATGGAGAACCAGGAGTTGATGGTGGACCCCATGATGGACCAAGGAGGACCAGGAGAAGATGGTGGACCCCATGATGGACCCAGGAGTTGATGGTGGACCCCATGATGGACCCCAGGAAGACCAGGAGGAGATGATGGACCCCAAAATGGACCTCATGGAGATCCAGGAGGAGATGGTGGACCCCAAAATGGCTCCAGAACTTGATGGTGGACCCCAAAATGGACCCAGAAGAACCAGGAGGAGATGATGGACACCAAGATGGACCGAGGAGGAGATGGTGGACCCCAAAATATCCCTGGGACTTCATGGTGGACACCAAGATGGACCCAGGAGGACCAGGAGAAGATGGTGGACCCCAAAATATCTCTGGAACTTCATGGTGGACCTCAAGATGGACCCAGGAGTTGATGGTGGACACCATGATGGACCCCATGGAGATCCAGGAGGAGATGGTGGACCCCATGATGGACCTCATGGAGATCCAGGAGGAGATGATGGACCCCAAAATATCTCTGGGACTTCATGGTGGACCTCAAGATGGACCCAGGAGTTGATGGTGGACACCAAGATGGACCTCATGGAGATCCAGGAGGAGATGATGGACCCCAAAATATCTCTGGGACTTCATGGTGGACACCAAGATGGACCCAGGAGAACCAGGAGGAGATGGTGGACCCCAAAATGGACCACGAGGAGATGGTGGACCCCATGATGGACCTCATGGAGATCCAGGAGGAGATGATGGACCCCATGATGGACCCAGGAGTTGATGGTGGACCCCATGATGGACCTCATGGAGATCCATGAGGATGGACAATCAGCCACCACCCCCCCCACCTGGGCCACCACTCCATGGGGACCTCCATGGCGACCTCCAGGTCCCTTTTCTGGTGACAATGGTCACTGTGGTCCTCTGGTGTCCACCTGAACTTCTCCAACCTCCCCAAGTCCATGGAGGCCCCACCAGAGCCGAGATGTTCCTCGTGGTGTCCCCAGCGAGGAACCCGACAGAAGGTCGGGATGGACCTCAGGGACTTCTCCTCGGCCAGGTGGGAAGGGACGGAGACAATCCAGGTCTTGATGGAGATGGAGACCACCACGTGGTGGAGAACCTCATGGACCATCTGGTTCCTGGTGGAGATGGAGCTCACCACTGTGTGGTGAAGATGGAGGCCACCACGCGGTGGAGAACCTCATGGACCTCCTGGTTCTGGGTGGAGATGGAGCCCACCACGTGTGCTGGAGATGGAGCTCCCGACATGGTGCAGATGGAGATCCCAAAATGGTGAAGAACCTCATGGACCTCCTGGTTCTTCATGGAGATGGAGATCTCAACATGGTGGGGATGGAGCCCACCACGTGGTGGAGAACCTCATGGACCTCCTGGTTTGGTTCTTGGTGGAGATGGAGCTCACATGGACCTCCTGGTTCTTGTGAAGATGAAGCCCACCACGAGTGGTGGAGATGGAGCCCACCACATGGTGAGGAACCTCATGGACCTCCTGGTTTGGTTCTTGGTGGAGATGGATCCCACCACGTGGTGAAGAACCTCATGGACCTCCTGGTTCCTGGTGGAGATAGAGCCGACCACATGTGGTGGAGATGGAGATCACATGGACCTCCTGGTTCCTGGTGGACATGGAGCTCCTGACATGGTGAAGAACCTCATGGACCTCCTGGTTCTTGTGGACATGGAGCTCACCACATGGAGAAGAACCTCATGGACCTCCTGGTTCTTGGTGGAGATGGAGCTCACCACGTGTGGTGGAGAACCTCATGGACCTCCTTGTTCCTGGTGGAGATGGAGCTCACATGGACCTCCTGGTTCTTGTGAAGATGGAGCCCACCACGTGTGGTGGAGAACATCATGGACCTCCTGGTTCTTGGTGGAGATGGAGCCCACCACGTGTGGTGGAGATGGAGCCCACCACACGGTGGAGAACCTCATGCACCTCCTGGTTCCTGGTGGAGATGGAGATCTCAACATGGTGGAGATGGAGCCCACCACGTGGTGAGGAACCTCATGGACCTCCTGGTTCTTGGTGGAGATGGAGCTCCTGACATGGTGGAGAACCTCATGGACCTCCTGGTTCCTGGTGGGGATGGAGCTCACATGGACCTCCTGGTTCTTGGTGGAGATGGAGCCCACCACGCGATGGAGAACCTCATGGACCTCCTGGTTCTTGTGAAGATGGATCCCACCACGTGGTGAAGAACCTCATGGACCTCCTGGTTCCTGGTGGGGATGGAGCTCCTGACATGGTGAAGAACCTCATGGACCTCCTGGTTCTTGTGAAGATGGAGCTCCTGACATGGTGGACAATCTCATGGACCTCCTGGTTCCTGGTGGAGATGGAGCTCACATGGACCTCCTGGTTCCTGGTGGAGATGGAGCCCACCACGTGGTGGAGAACCTCATGGACCTCCTGATTCCTTGTGGAGATGAAGATCTCAACATGGTGGAGATGGATCCCACCACATGGTGAAGAACCTCATGGACCTCCTGGTTCTTGGTGGAGATGGAGCTCCTGACATGGTGGAGAACCTGATGGACCTTCTGGTTCCTGGTGGAGATGGAGACCACCACGTGTGGTGGAGATAGACCCCACAACGTGTGGTGGAGATGGAGCCCACCACATGGTGAAGAACCTCATGGACCTCCTGGTTCTTGGTGGAGATGGAGCTCAGATGGACCTCCTGGTTCATGGTTGAGATGGAGCCCACCATGTGTGGTGGAGATGGATCCCACCACGAGGTGGAGAAACTCATGGACCTCCTGGTTCTTGGTGGACATGGAGCTCCTGACATGGTGGAGAACCTCATGGACCTGGTTCTCTGTGGAGATGGACCTCATCATATGGTGGAGAAGAACCTCATGGACCTCCTGGTTCTTGGTGGAGATGGAGCTCACATGGACCTCCTGGTTCCTGGTGGAGATGGAGAACCTCATGGACCTCCTGGTTCTTGGTGGAGATGGAGCTCACATGGACCTCCTGGTTCTTGGTGGAGATGGAGCCCACCACGTGTGGTGGAGATGGAGCCCACCACGTGGTGGAGAACCTCACGGACCTCCTGGTAGTTCCTGGTGGAGATGGAGCTCAGATGGACCTCCTGGTTCATGGTCGAGATGGAGCTCACCATGTGTGGTGGAGATGGAGCTCACCACGTGGTGGAGAACCTCACGGACCTCCTGGTTCCTTGTGGAGATGGAGATCTCAACATGGTGGAGATGGATCCCACCACGCGGTGAAGAACCTCATGGACCTCCTGGTGGTTCCTGCTGGATCTCGGTGCCACCATCTGTGGACTGTGGCTCTAGGAGAGGACATGTGGCCGGTGGCCGGTGGCCGGTGGGGAGCGCTATAGGACCCCCTCCATGAAGCTGGTGTCCAGGTGCTGGATGAGGACCCGGATGAAGGACATCTCCTTGCGCGTGTTCTCGAAGATGACCCGCGGGTCGTCCGACTGGCAGCGGAGACAGTTGGGCGCCATCACCATGGCCAAGTTGTTGACGTCCATCTTGGTCACCGCCACGTTGGCCGGTTGGACGAAGACCTGGTGGGAGGAGAAAAAAAGGTCAAGGGGGTGGTGGGACTCCATGATGACGTTGAGGAACCCACAGAGAACCCACCAGGAGCACCAACTCATGGGGTGGGAGGAGGAAAATGGAGGTCAAGGGGGTGGTGGGACTCCATGATGACGTTGAGGAACCCATAACCACCTCAGGAGAACCCATAACCACCTCAGAAGGAACCCAAAACCACCTCAGAAGAACCAGGAGAACCCACCAGGAACATGAACCTATGGGGTGTCAGGAGGTATATGGAGATAATGGAGTTGGTGGAACTCCATGGTGACCTCGAGGAACCCAAAACCTCAGAAGGAACCTGGAGGGCCACCAGGAACATCAACTCATGGGGTTTGGGGAGGAAAATGGAGATGATGAAGTTGGTAGAACTCCATTATGACCTCGAGGAACCCATAACCACCTCAGGAGAACCCACCAGGAGAACCCACCAGGAGCACCAACTCATGGGGTGAGAAGAGGAAAATGGAGATTATTGAGTTGGTGGAACTCCATGGTGACGTCGAGGAACCCATAACCACCTCAGGGGAACCCACCAGGAGCACCAACCCATGGGGTGTGAGGAGGAAAATGGAGGTCAAGGGGGTGGTGGAACTCCATGATGACCTTGAGGAACCCATAACCACCTCAGGAGAACCCACCAGGAGCACCAACCCATGGGGTGTGAGGAGGAAAATTGAGGTTCTGGACTTGGTAGAACTCCATGATGACCTCGAGGAACCCAAAACCTCAGAAGGAACCAGGAGAACCCACCAGGAGCACCACCTCATGGGGTGTGAGGAGGAAAATGGAGGTCCTGAAGTTGGTAGAACTCCATGATGACCTCGAGGAACCCATAACCACCTCAGAGAACCCACCAGGAACATGAACCAATGGGGTGGGAGGAGGAAAATGGAGGTCAAGGGGGTGGTGGAACTCCATGGTGACGTTGAGGAACCCAAAACCTCAGGAGAACCCACCAGGAGCACCAACTCATGGGGTGTGAGGAGGAACATTGAGGTTCTGAAGTTGGTAGAACTCCATTATGACCTCGAGGAACCCAAAACCTCCTCAGGAGAACCAGGAGCACCAACTCATGGGGTGTGAGGGGGAAGATGGAGGTCAAAGGGTTGGTGGAACTCCATGATGACCTCGAGGAACCCATAACCACCTCAGGAGAAGGAACCAGGAGAACCCACCAGGAACATGAATCCGTGGGGTGGGAAGAGGAAAATGGAGGTTCTGGAGTTGGTAGAACTCCATGATGACCTCGAGGAACCCATAACCACCTCAGAGAACCAGGAGCACCAACTCATGGGGTGTGAGGAGGAAAATGGAGGTTCTGAAGTTGGTAGAACTCCATGATGACCTCAAGGAACCCAAAACCTCAGAAGGAACCTGGAGGACCACCAGGAACACCAACCTATGGGGTGGGAAGAGGAAAATGGAGGTCCTGGAGTTGGTAGAACTCCATTATGACCTCGAGGAACCCAAAACCACCTCGGAGAACCCACCAGGAACATGAACCAATGGGGTGTGAGGAGGAAAATGAAGGTTCTGAAGTTGGTAGAACTCCATTATGACCTCAGAGAACCCATAACCACCTCAGGAGAAGGAACCAGGAGAACCCACCAGGAGCACCAACTCATGGGGTGGGAGGAGGAATATGGAGGTCAAGGGGTTGGTAGAACTCCATTATGACCTCGAGGAACCCATAACCTCCTTAGAGAACCAGAAGGGCCACCAGGAACATGAACCCATGGGGTGGGAAGAGGAAAATGGAGGTCAAGGGGGTGGTGGGACTCCATGATGACCTCGAGGAACCCATAACCACCTCAGAAGGAACCTGGAGGACCACCAGGAACATCAACTCATGGGGTTTGGGGAGGAACATTGAGGTTCTGAAGTTGGTGGAACTCCATTATGACCTCGAGGAACCCATAACCACCTCAGGAGAAGGAACCAGGAGAACCCACCAGGAGCACCAACCCATGGGGTGTGAGGAGGAAAGTTGAGGTTCTGAAGTTGGTGGAACTCCATTATGACCTCGAGGAACCCATAACCACCTCAGAAGGAACCAGGAGCACCAACTCATGGGGTGTGAGGAGGAACATTGAGGTCCTGAAGTTGGTAGAACTCCATTATGACCTCAGAGAACCCATAACCACCTCAGGAGAAGGAACCAGGAGAACCCACCAGGAGCATCAACTCATGGGGTGTGAGAAGGAAAATTGAGGTCCTGAAGTTGGTAGAACTCCATTATGACATCGAGGAACCCAAAACCACCTCAGGAGAAGGAACCAGGAGAACCCACCAGGAACATGAACCCATGGGGTGTGCGGAGGAAAATGGAGGTGATGGAGTTGGTAGAACCCCATGATGACCTCGAGGAACCCAAAACCTCAGAAGGAACCTGGAGGGCCACCAGGAACATGAACCCATGGGGTTTGGGGAGGAAAATGGAGATGATGAAGTTGGTAGAACTCCATGATGACCTTGAGGAACCCATAACCACCTCAGGAGAACCCACCAGGAGCACCAACTCATGGGGTGTGAGGGGGAAGATGAAGGTGATGGAGTTGGTGGAACTCCATGATGACCTCGAGGAACCCAAAACCACCTCAGAAGGAACCAGGTGCACCAATTCATGGGGTGTGAGGAGGAAAATGAAGGTCAAGGGGGTGGTGGGACTCCATGGTGACCTTGAGGAACCCATAACCACCTCAGAAGGAACCAGGAGCACCAACTCATGGGGTGTGAGGAGGAAAATTGAGGTCCTGAAGTTGGTAGAACTCCATGATGACCTCGAGGAACCCAAAACCTCAGAAGGAACCTGGAGGACCACCAGGAACATCAACTCATGGGGTTTGAGGAGGAACATTGAGGTGATGGAGTTGGTAGAACTCCATTATGACGTTGAGGAACCCATAACCACCTCAGAGAATCCACCAGGAGCACCAACCCATGGGGTGTGAGGAGGAAAATGGAGGTGATGGAGTTGGTGGAACTCCATGGTGACGTCGAGGAACCCATAACCTTCTTAGAGAACCAGGAGGGCCACCAGGAACATGAACCCATGGGGTTTGGGGAGGAAAATGGAGATGATGGAGTTGGTGGAACTCCATGATGACCTCGAGGAACCCATAACCACCTCAGAAGGAACCAGGAGCACCAACTCATGGGGTGTGAGGAGGAATATGGAGGTCAAGGGGTTGGTGGGACTCCATTATGACCTCGAGGAACCCAAAAGCACCTCAGGAGAAGGAACCAGGAGAACCCACCAGGAGCACCAACTCATGGGGTGGGAGGAGGAAAATGGAGGTTCTGGAGTTGGTAGAACTCCATGATGACCTCGAGGAACCCAAAACCTCCTCAGAGAACCAGAAGGTCCACCAGGAACATGAACCCATGGGGTGGGAAGAAGAAAATGGAGGTCAAGGGGGTGGTGGGACTCCATCGTGACGTCGAGGAACCCATAACCACCTCAGAGAACCCACCAGGAGCACCAACTCATGGGGTGTGAGGGGGAAGATGGAGGTCAAGGGGGTGGTGGGACTCCATCGTGACGTCGAAGAACTCATAACCACCTCAGGAGAACCAGGAGAACCGACCAGGAGATGGTGGAACTCCATTATGACCTTGAGGAACCCAAAACCTCAGAAGGAACCAGGAGAACCCACCAGGAACATGAACCAATGGGGTGTGAGGAGGAAAATGAAGGTGATGAAGTTGGTGGAACTCCATGATGACGTCGAGGAACCCATAACCACCTCAGGAGAACCAGGAGCACCAACTCATGGGGTGTGAGGAGGAACATGGAGATCCTGAAGTTGGTAGAACTCCATTATGACCTCGAGGAACCCATAACCACCTCAGGAGAACCCACCAGGAGCACCAACTCATGGGGTCTGAGGAGGAAAATGAAGGTCCTGAAATTGGTAGAACTCCATTATGACCTCAGAGAACCCATAACCACCTCAGGAGAACCCACCAGGAACTTCAACTCATTGGGTAGAAGGAGGAAAATGGAGGTGCTGGAGTTGGTGGAACTCCATGATGACCTTGAGGAACCCATAACCACCTCAGGAGAACCAACCAGGAACATGAACCAATGGGGTGTGAGGAGGAACATTGAGGTCCTGAAGTTGGTGGAACTCCATTATGACCTCAGAGAACCCATAACTACGTCAGGAGCAGGAATCGGAACCGTTGGTGACCCGGTGGCCCTGGCAGAAGATACCTGGAGGAAGCGGATGAGGTAGCACAGCACCATCTTGTTGATCCTGGGCAGCGCGTGGACGACGGCGATGGCGGCCTCGGGGTTCTCGTAGTGGGAGATGCTCTCCTCGTAGAACTCGTGAGGGATCAGAGGTTCCTCCAGCTCCCGGTACCAGAGCTTCAGCAGAGACGCTGAGGAGGACATGGACAACCCCAGGAGATGTCAGATTCTCCTCATGGAGGTTCTCGTCCCACCCGATGTTGTCGCAAAGTCCTACCGGGAACGTGCGGGTCCTCCAAGCCGGTGGGGATCTTCCATTGGTCCACCTGGAGCTTCAGGGCGTTGACCTCGTCGATGTCACCGGGGACTCTGTGGGGGGAGTGACCAATGAGGACATCCCGGGTCAATGGGTTTGGGTGATCCAGGAGAAGCAGGAGATGGTTGGTGGCACCAAGAGCCCACCTTGGGGGACACCATGGAGGAACCTCCATGGCCTTGGAGATGTTTTGGTGCCACCACAACTCCACCACGACCATGGTGGCCACCATGGAGAAGCCCCCATGGATCAAGGAGAAGTTCAATGGACCTTCTGGATGGTGACACCAGAACTCCACCATGACTGTGGTGACCACCATGGAGGAACCTCCACGACCTTGGAGATGTTTTGGTACCACCATGACTGTGGTGACCACCATGGATGAACCTCCACGTCCTTGGAGATGTTCTGGTCCCACCAAAACCTCACCATGACTGTGGTGGTCACCATGGAGGAACTTCCATGGCCTTGGACCAAGGAGAAGTTGAAGGGACCTTCTGGATGGTGCCACCAGAACTCCACCATGGCTCTGGTGACCACCATGGAGGAACCTCCATGGCCTTGGAGATGTTTTGGTGCCACCATGACTGTGGTGGTCACCATGGAGGAACCTCCATGGATCAAGGAGAAGTTCAAGGGACCTTCTGGATGGTGCCACCAAGACCTCACCATGACCGTGGTGGCCACCATGGAGGAACCTCCATGGCCTTGGAGATGTTTTGGTGCCACCATGACTGTGGTGGCCACCATGGAGGAATCTCCATGGTTCAAGGAGAAGTTGAAGGGACCTTCTGGATGGTGCCACCAAAACCTCACCACGACTCTGGTGACCACCATGGATGAACCTCCATGACCTTGGAGATGTTTTGGTGCCACCATGACTGTGGTGACCACCATGGCCATGGAGCAAGGAGAAGTTGAAGGGACCTTCTCAATGGTGCCACCAGAACTCCACCATGACTGTGGTGACCACCATGGATGAACCTCCATGGCCTTGGAGATGTTTTGGTCCCACCAGAACCCCACCATGACTTTGGTGGCCACCATGGAGAAACTTCCATGTCCTTGGAGATGTTTTGGTACCACCAGAACTCCACCATGACTTCGGTGACCACCATGGAGGAACCTCCATGTCCTTGGAGATGTTTTGGTGCCACCAAACCCCACCATGGCTGTGGTGACCACCATGGCCATGGACCAAGGAGAAGTTCAAGGGACCTCCTGGATGGTCCCACCAAAACCCCACCATGACCGTGGTGACCACCATAGAGGAACCTCCATGGAGGAACCTCCATGACCTTGGAGATGTTTTGGTGCCACCATGGAGGAACCTCCACATCCATGGAGATCTTCTGCTCCCACCAACCCCCACCACACCTCCCATACCCACCACGAGGAACCCTCCGAGAACCCACCAGAGAACAACACCCCCAAAAACCCCCAAACCTTTGGAGAACCTCCATCCGCGAGATGTCCACCTGGACGTGTGGTGGCTTTACCTGAAGATACCCTCGGTCTGGTCACCGTTGAGGGCGAGGACCTCCTCGGAGAGGCGGGTCTGGACCCAGGGCAGCTGCCGGTCGGGGTAACGGTCCTTCTGCATGGCCACGATCTCCTGCAGGGAGCTGCCGAACATGGACGGGTTGAAGACGACGTTCTTGGCGTGACGGATCTCCTCCAGGTTGGGCTTCTTCAGGCCCTGAGGAGGACAAGGAGGTCAGAGGTGGTTTGGGGGGTGGGGTGGGGTGGGGTTGGTGGGATCGGTGGTGGGTGAAGGTCGTGGGGTGGTGGGGGTGGGGAGGGGTTGGAGGGATGTGGTTATGGGGTTCCATCATCCGTGGGTCCATCATCTGTCCATGGATCCACCATGGGTCCACCATCCATCCATCCACCCATCCATCCATGGTTCCATCATCTGTCCATCCATGGATCCACCATCCATCTGTCCATCCATCCATCCATGGTTCCATCATCTGTCCATGGATCCATCCATGGATCCACCATCCATCCATGGTCCATCATCCATCTATGGACCCACCATCCATCCATCCATCCATGGTCCACCATCCATCCATGGATCCATGCATGGATCCATCATCTGTCCATCCATGGTTCCACCATCCATCCATGGGTCCACCATCCATCCATCCACCCATGGTTCCATCCATGGTCCACCATCCATCCATCCATGGTCCATCATCCATCCATCATCCATCCATCCATGGATCCATCACCATCCATGGTCCATCATCCATGGATCCACCATCCATCCATGGTCCATCATCCATCCATGGTCCACCATGCATCCATGGTTCCACCATCCATGGACCATCATCATCCATGGATCCACCAACCATCCATCCATCCATCCATCCATCCATGGTTCCATCATCCATCCATGGATCCATCATCCATCCATCCATGGATCCATCCATGGTTCCACCATCCATCTATGGTCCACCATCCATGGGTCCACCATCTGTCCATGGATCCATCCATGGTTCCACCATCCATGGTTCCACCATCCATCCATGGTTCCATCAATGGTTCCACCATCCATCCATCCATGGTCCATCATCCATCCATGGTGCCATCATCTGTCCATGGGTGCACCATCCATCCATGGATCCATCCATGGTTCCACCATCCATCCATGGTCCATCATCCATCTGTCCATCCATCCATCCATGGGTCCATCATCCATCCATGGATCCATCACCATCCATGGTTCCACCATCCATGGTCCATCATCCATCCATCCATCCATAGATCCATCCATGGGTCCACCATCCATCCATCCATGGACCCACCATCCATGGTTCCATCATCCATCCCATGGATCCATCACCATCCATGGGTCCATCATCCATCCATCCATAGATCCATCCATGGTCCACCATCCATCCATGGTCCACCATCCATCCATGGTCCACCATCCATCCATGGTTCCACCATCCATGGATCCATCCATGGGTCCACCATCCATCCATGGATCCATCATCTGTCCATGAATCCATCCATGGTTCCACCATCCATCCACCATCCATCCATGGATCCACCATCCATCCATGGTCCATCATCCATCCATGGAGCCATCATCTGTCCATGGGTCCATCTGTCCATGGTTCCACCATCCATCCATGGATCCATCATCCATCCATGGTTCCATCATCCATCCATGGGTCCATCATCAATGGTTCCACCATCCATCCATCCATCCATGGTCCATCATCCATCCATGGTCCACCATCCATCCATGGTCCATCATCCATGGATCCACCATCCATCCACCATCTCGTTTCAGAGGTGGACCCAACCCTACAGATCTTGGTGGCACCATGACCCCTCTGGAGGATCTCCACCGATGGATTTTGCCAGGAGAAGAACGAGCCAAAGCTCCGGGACCCTTCTGGAAAGAGGAACGTCGGTGATGGGCTTCCAGAAGTTCTCCAGAAGTTCCTTGGAAAGCTCCCAGAAGGTCATTCCTCAGAAGCTTCTCAGGAGGTCTCCAGAAGGTCTCCAGAAGTTTTCCAGAAGTTCTTTAGAAGTTCTCCAGAAGGTCTCCAAAAGTTCTCCAAAAGTTCTCCAGAAGTTCCCTAGAAGATCCCCAGATGAAGATCTCCTGGTGTCCAGCAGAAGTTCTCCAGAAGGTCTCCAAAAGATCTCCAGAAGTTCTCCAGAAGTTCTTCAGAAGTTATTTAGAAGATCCCCAGATGAAGATCTCCTGGTGTCCATCAGAAGTTCTCCAGAGGTTCTTCAGAAGTTCTCCAGATGTTCTTTAGAAGTTCTCCAGAAGTTCTCCAGAAGTTCTCCAGAAGTTCTCCAGAAGGTCTTTAGGAGATCCCCAGATGAAGATCTCCCGGTGTCCAGCAGAAGTTCTCCAGAAGTTCTCCAGAAGATCCCCACAAGAAGTTCTCCTGGAGAAGTCCCAGAAGTTCTCCAGAAGTTCTCCAGAAGTTCTCCAGAAGTTCTCTAGAAGTTCTCCAGAGGTTCTTCAGAAATTCTCCAGAATTTCTTCAGAAGTTCTCCAGAAGTTCTTTAGAAGTTCTCCAGAAGTTCTCCAGAAGGTCTCCAGAAGACCCCCAGATGAAGATCTCCTGCTGTCCAGCAGAAGTTCTCCAGAAGTTCTCGAGAAGTTCTCCAGAGGTTCTCCAAAAATTCTCCAGAAGTTCTCCAGAAGTTCTCCAGAAGTTCTTCTGAAGTTCTCCAGAAGTTCTTTAGAAGTTCTTTAGAAGTTCTCCAGAAGTTCTCCAGAAGTTCTCCAGAAGTTCTCCAGAACTTCTCCAGAACTTCTCCAGAAGATCCCCATATGAAGATCTCCTTCTGTCCAGCAGAAGTTCTCCAGAAGTTCTCCAGAAGTTCTCCAGAAGTTCTCCAGAAGTTCTCCCCCACCCCGTCCCTCCTCCAGCCCCTCCCCCAAGCCCAGGAGCTCCTGGTGGTTCCCTGGTGGTTCCCTGGTGGTTCCCCGGTGGTTCCCCGGTGGAGGTGACCTCCATGTCCCCCCCTGACCACTCCCACCCCACCTCGTGGTACCTTCTTGGCCCCGGTCAGCGCCGCCTTCTGCAGTTTGCTGTAGCAGTACTTGGCGTAGGTGCTGATGGCCACCCCTGCAAGAGAGGACACCGAGTGGTGGGATGTCATCTCCAGGGTGGGAGATGCCACCTCCAGGACCTCATGGGACCTTCTGGACCATCCCAAGAACCCTGGAGAGACCTTCTGGACCATCCCAGAAACTTTGAGGACTTGGTGGGACCTTCTGGACCATTCTAGAAGAAGCTCTGAGGACCTCGTGGGACCTTCTGGACCATCCCAAGAACCCTGGAGATCTGGTGGGTTCTGGTGGGACCTGGTGGACTTTGGTGGACTCTGGTGGGACCTGATGGGATCTGATGGGATTTGATGGAGTTTGATGGGACCTGGTAAGGTTTGGTGGGACCTGGAGGACCTTGGTGGTTTCTGGTGGACTCTGGTTAACTCTGGTGGGACCTGATGGACTCTGGTGGACTTTGGTGGGTTCTGGTGGGTTCTGAGGGACTTTGGTGGACTTTGGTGGGTTCTGGTGGGATCTGATGAGATCTGGTGAGGTTTGGTGGGTTCTGGTGGACTCTGGTGGGTTCTGATGGGACCTGGTGAGGTTTGGTGGGACCTGGTGGACTCTGGTGGACTCTGGTGGACTTTGGTAGGTTCTGGTGGGATCTGGTGGAGTTTGGTGGGTTCTGGTGGACTTTGGTGGGTTCTGGTGAGTTCTGGTGGGGTTTGGGGGGCTTTGGTGGACTCTGGTGGGACCTGGTGGGACCTGGTGGGTTCTGATGGGACCTGGTGGGTTCTGGTGGGTTCTGGTGGACTTTGGTGGGTTCTGGTGGGACCTGGTGGGGTTTGATGAGGACTTGGAGGGGTTTGGTGGACTCTGGTGGGTTCTGGTGGGTTCTGGTGGGTTCTGGTGGGTTCTGGTGGACTTTGGTGGGTTCTGGTGGGGTTTGATGGAGTTTGGTGGGACCTGGTGGGACTTTGGTGGGTTCTGGTGGACCTTGGTATGTTCTGATGGGACCTGGTGGGACCTGGTGAATATCTGGTGGACTTTGGTGGGACCTGGTGGGCTCTCGTGGACTCTGGTTGGACCTGGTGGGGTTCTGGTGGACTTTGGTGGGTTCTGGTGAGTTCTGGTGGGCTTTGATGGAGTTTGGTGGAACCTGGTGAGGATCTGGTGGGTTCTGGTGGACTTTGGGGGGTTCTGGTGGGTTCTGGTGGACTTTGGGGGGTTCTGGTGGGTTCTGGTGGACTTTGGGGGGTTCTGGTGGGTTCTGGTGGACTTTGGGGGGTTCTGGTGGACTCTGGTGGTTTCTGGTGGGTTCTGATGGGACCTGTTGGGATCTGATGGGTTCTGGTGGTGTTTGGTGGGTTCTGGTGGGGTTTGATGGACTTTGGTGGGACCTGGTGGGACTTTGGTGGGTTCTGGTGGACTTTGGTGGTCTTTGGTGGCTTCTCCAGGTCCTTGTCCGCTCCTCTCCGGTTCCCGAAGGTCCCTCCGGGTCCCTCCCGGGTGTCCCCAAAGCTGCCCCGGCCCCATTAATTACACTAATTAATTCCATTGATTAATTCAATCCATTGGATTAATCGGATCAATCCCATATTAAATCCAAACTCCTGTTAATTAACACGATTATTTACATTAATGTAAATATTTTTAAAAGAAAAAAAATAATTAAAAATTAATTAATAAATTAATAATTCACTATAATTATTTACTAAATTATTTAAATAAATGCAATTCCCTTAATTACATTAAATGCAGCGATTTATAAATCTTATTTGTATTATTAGTATTAATCATGGAATAATTTTCTATTTAATAATAAAATTATTAATAATCATCATTATTAATAATTTAAAATAATTATTACCACTATTAATTTAGAATTAATAATTGACATCATCACTTATTTTAGGGAATTTTATCAATTAAATTAATTATAAATTTTGTTATATTAATTTAATGAAATATAGTTGTTTAAAGAATTATAAATTAATTCTATTAATTGAATACATGATAGCAAATTGGTATATTAATTATGTAATAAATATATTAATTATATTAATTAAATTATTTATGCTACAATACGAATATGAATATTAATTCTTAATGTATTATATTAATATTAATATTTCATCATGTATAATTAATTATATTAATATGAATATTAATATTAATACCACTAATACTACATGAATGACCCCAGCTCTATCTCCCCCTATTAATTACCCTAATTAATGTAATAATATTAATTTTAATAATGCCGCCAATACCAACACCAACACCAACACCAATACCAATACCAGTATTAATATTAATAATACAGAATTATCACTATTAATATTAATACTACTAATAGTACATGAATGAGGCCCGCTGCATCTCCCCCTATTAATTACCCTAATTAATCTAATAATAATAATAGTAATAGTGCTGCCAATACCAACACCAGTACCAATATTAATATTAACAATACATAATTATTAATATTAATATTAATAATACAAATACTACATGAATCACCCCAGCTCTATCTCACCCCTATTAATTGCCCTAATTAATCGAATAATATTAATACTAATAGTGCTGCCAATACCAATACCAATACCAATACCAATACCAATACCAATACCAATACCAATATTAATATTAACAATACATTATTATTAATATTAATATTAATACTACTACTATATGAATGACCCCTGCTCTATCTCCCCCCTATTAATTACCCTAATTAATTGAATAATATGAATACTAATAACGCTGCCAATACCAATACCAATACCAGTATTAATATTAATAATACAGAATTATTATTATTAATATTAATGGTACTAATACTACATGAATGACCCCAGCTCTATCTCCCCCCTATTAATTACCCTAATTAATCTAATAATATGAATACTAATACTGCTACCAATACCAATACCAATACCAATATTAATATTAATAATACAGAATTATTACTATTAATATTAATACTACAAATACTACATTAATAACTCCAGCTCTATCTCATCCCTATTAATTACCCTAATTAATCGAATAATATTAATAATAATAGTGCTGCCAATACCAATACCAATACCAACACCAATACCAATATTAATATTAACAATACATTATTATTATTATTAATACCACTAATAATACATGAATGAGGCCAGGTCCATCTCCCCCTATTAATTACCCTAATTAATCTAATAATATGAATACTAATAATGCCACCAATACCGATACCAGTATTAATATTAATAATATAGAATTATTACTATTAATATTAATATGACAAATACTACATGAATGAGGCCAGCTCCATCTCCCCCTATTAATTACCCTAATTAATCGAATAATATGAATACTCATAGTGCTGCCAATACCAATACCAATACCAATACCAATACCAATACAAATATGAATACAAATACTAATATTAATTAATAATACATAATAATTATTATTAATATTAATACTACTACTATATGAATGACCCCAGCTCCATATCCTCCTATTAATTACCCTAATTAATCGAATAATACTAATACTAATAGCGTTGCCAATACCAATACCAATACCAACACCAATACCAATACCAATACCAATACCAGTATTAATACTAATAATACATAATTATTACTATTAATATTAATACTACAAATACTACATTAATAACTCCAGCTCCATCTCCCCCCTATTAATTACCCTAATTAATTTAATAATATTAATACTAATAGTACTGCCAATACCAATACTAATACCAATACCAATACCAATACTAATACCAATATTAATATTAACAATAAATAATTATTATTATTAATATTAATGCTACAAATACTAAATTAATGACTCCAGCTCTATCTCCCCCTATTAATTACCCTAATTAATCTAATAATATGAATACTAATAGTGCTGCCAATACCAATACCAATACCAATACCAATACCAATACCAATACCAATATTAATATTAATAATACAGAATTATTACTATTAATATTAATACTACAAATACTACATGAATGATGCCAGCTCCATCTCCCCCTATTAATTACCCTAATTAACAGAATAATATTAATACTAATAGTGCTGCCAATACCAATACCAATACCAATACCAATATTAATATTAATAATACAGAATTATTAATATTAATATTAATGCTACAAATACTACATGAATGAGGCCCTCTCCATCTCCCCCTATTAATTACACTAATTAATCTAATAATATGAATACTAATAATGCTGCCAATACCAACACCAACACCAACACCAATATCAGTATTAATATTAATAATACAGAATTATTAATATTAATATTATTACTACAAATACTACATGAATGAGGCCAGCTCCATCTCCCCCTATTAATTACCCTAATTAATCTAATAATATTAATACTAATAGTGCTACCAATACCAATGCCAGTATTAATATTAATAATAAATAATTATTAATATTAATACTAATACTACAAATACTACATGAATGACCCCAGCTCCATCTCCCCCTATTAATTACCCTAATTAACCTAATAATAGTAATACTAATAGTGCTGCCAATACCAATACCAGTATTAATATTAATAATACAGAATTATTAATATTAATATTAATACTACAAATACTAAATGAATGACTCCAGCTCCATCTCCCCCTATTAATTACCCTAATTAATCTAATAATATTAATACTAATAGTGCTGCCAATACCAATACCAATACCAGTATTAATATTAATAATACAGAATTATTAATATTAATATTAATACTACAAATACTACATTAATAACTCCAGCTCTATCTCCCCCTATTAATTACCCTTATTAATCGAATAATATTAATACTAATAGTGCTGCCAATACCAACACCAATACCAATACCAATACCAATTTTAAGATTAATTAATAATACAAAATTATTAACATTAATATTATTACTAATACTAAATGAATGACACCAGCTCCATCTCCCCCTATTAATTACCCTAATTAATCTAATAATATTAATAGTAATAGTGCTGCCAATACCAACACCAATACCAATACCACTACCAGTATTAATATTAATAATACATAATTATTAATATTAATATTAATACTACAAATACTACATTAATAACTCCAGCTCTATCTCCCCCCTATTAATTACCCTAATTAATCTAATAATATGAATACTAATAGTGCTGCCAATACCAATACCAATACCAATACCAATACCAATACCAATACCAATACCAATACCAATATTAATATTAATAATACATAATTATTAATAATAATATTAATACTACAAATACTACATGAATGACCCCAGCTCTATCTCCCCCTATTAATTACCCTAATTAATCAAATAATATTAATACTAATAGTGCTGCCAATACCAATACCAACACCAATACCAATACCAATACCAATATTAATATTAATAATACAGAATTATTAATATTAATATTAATACTACAAATAGTACATGAATGACGCCAGCTGTATCTCCCCACTATTAATTACCCTAATTAATCGAATAATATTAATACTAATTGTGCTGCCAATACCAATACCAACGCCAATACCAATATTAATATTAACAATACATTATTATTAATATTAATATTAATACTAGTACTACATGAATGACCCCAGCTCCATATCCTCCTATTAATTACCCTAATTAATCTAATAATATGAATACTAATAGTGCTGCCAATACCAATACTAACACCAATATTAATATTAATTAATAATAAGTAATAATTATTATTAATATTAATAATACTACTGTATAAATGACCCCAGCTCTATCTCACCCCTATTAATTACCCTAATTAATCTAATAATATGAATACTAATAGTGCTGCCAATACCAATACCAATACCACCACCAATACCAATATTAATATTAACAATACATTATTAATGTTAATATTAATACTACAAATACTGCATTAATGAGGCCAGCTCTATCTCCCCCTATTAATTACCCTAATTAATCTAATAATATTAATACTAATAATGCTGCCAATACCGATACCAGTATTAATATTAATAATACATAATTATTAATATTAATATTAATACTACAAATACTACATGAATGAGGCCAGCTCCATCTCCCCGTATTAATTACCCGATTAATTAATTAATTAATGAGTTAATTAATGACTCCCCGCCCTACCGGGGCTCTCGGGGCTCGGGGCCTTTGGTTTCTTGCGCATTTTGGGTTTCTTCTGATTGGTCCTGGCCCGGAGGTGCCGCAGGTGCCGCGAGACTGGGCGGGGTGGGGGGGGAATGAGAAATTAAATTAACGAGAAATTAATTAACTGCGAAATGAAATAGAAATGGCAATAACAATTAAATAGAAATTAAATTAAATTAAAATTGAAATTAAAATCGAAATTGAAATTGAAATTAAAATCGAAATTAAAATGGAAATTGAAATTAAAATCGAAATTAAAATGGAAAAGAAAATGGAAATTAAAATTAAAATCGAAATTAAAATTAAAATTAAAATTTATATCAAAATTAAAATTTATATCAAAAATAAAATGGAAAGTAAAATCGAAATTAAAATCGAAATTAAAATCGAAATAAAGAGCAAAATTAAAATTGAAATTAAAATGGAAATAAAAATCGAAATTAACAGTGAAATTAACATCGAAATTGAGATTAAATAGAAATTAAAATAAAAATAAAGAGCGAAATTAAAATTAAAATAAAATTAAAATTGAAATAAAAATCGAAATTAAAATTAAAATAAAAATAGAAATGTAAATTAAAATTGAAATGAAAATCGAAATTAAAATTAAAATTAAAATTAAAATCAAAATACAAATCAAAATTAAAAGCAAAATTAAAATTAAAATTAAAATCAAAATTAAAATTAAAATTGAAATTGAAATTAAATAGAAATTAAAATAGAAATAAAGAGCGAAATTAAAATTGAAATTAAAATCGAAATCAAAATTAAAGTTAAAATCAAAATACAAATCTAAATTAAACATGAAATAAAAATCGAAATTAAAATTGAAATCGAAATGATAATTGAAATTCAAATTAAATGAAATTAAAATAGAAATAAAAATCGAAATGAAAGTTGAAATTAAAATTGAAATCGAAATTAAAATAGAAATAAAGAGCGAAATTAAAATTAAAATCAAAATACAAATCTAAGTTAAAATCGAAATTAAAATTGAAATGAAAATCGAAATTAAAATTAAAATTGAAATTAAAATAAAAATTAAAATTGGAAATTCAAATTAAATAAAATTAAAATAGAAATAAAAATCAATATGAAAGTTGAAATTAAAATTGAAATCGAAATTAAAAGTGAAATTAAAATAGAAATAAAAATTAAAATAAAAATCTAAATTAAAATGGAGATTAAAATTTAAATCAAAATTGAAATCGAAATGAAAGTTGAAATTAAAATTGCAATACAAATATAAATTATAATTGGAATTAAAATTGAAATAAAAATAAAAATTAACATGAAAATTAAATTTTAAATGAAAATAAAAATGAAAATTAATATTGAAATCAAAATTAAAACTGAAATAAAAATTAAAATTAAAATGAAAATCAATATTAAAATCGAAATTAAAATCAAAAATAAAACCGAAATAAAAAGAAAAATAAAAATTAATAATAAAATACAAATTAAATTTAAATTAAAATAACATAAAAACAATATTAAAACAGAAATTAAAATAAAATTAAACTTAAAATTAAAATAAATATCAAAATACAAATTAAAATCTAAATTAAAATACAAATTTAAATTGAAATAAAATTTAAAATTAAAATATTTTGAAAATAAAAAGAAAACATAACTAAAACTAAAAATAAAAATAATTAAAAAATAAAAATAAAAATAATTTTAAAATAAAATAAAACATAACTAAAAATTAAGATAAAAATAATTTAAAAATAAAAATAAAAATAAAAATAATTTTAAAATAAAATAAAACATAACTAAAAATAAAATAAAAATAAATATTAAATTAAAATTAAAATAAAACTTAAAATAAATATTAAAATTAAAATTAAAATTAAAATTAAAATTAAAATAAATTAAAACAAAAATGAGACTTAAAACTGACAATAAAAGGAAAAAAACCCAAATAAAATGAAAATAAAAACCAGATTAAAACTCCAACAAAAATGCAAATTTATGCAAATGAGATGGAATCGACACCGCCAAGGGAACCAATCAGCACAAAGACACCGAAATTCCCGGAAAAAAACCCGGAAAACTCAGAACGAGGCTGAAATGTGGGAATTCCCAGCGAAGGGCTCTGATTGGCTGCGGGGGGAGTTGTGGGCGGAGCCTCTTTTTGGCGGGAAATGCCTTTGGCACCTCAGGTGGGACCAACCAATGGGAGAAATGGGAGAACTTGAGGAGATCTTCTCCATCCATGGGGACAATTCTCCCAAATCCATCTCCTGGTGGGACCGACCAATGGGAGAAATGGGGAACTTGAGGAGATCTTCTCCATCCATGGGGACAATTCTCCCAAATCCATCTCCTGGTGGGACCGACCAATGGGAGAAATGGGGAACTTGAGGAGATCTTCTCCATCCATGGGGACAATTCTCCCAAATCCATCTCCTGGTGGGACCGACCAGTTGGAGAAATGGAGAACTTGAGGAGATCTTCTCCATCCATGGGGACAATTCTCCTAAATCCATCTCCTGGTGGGACCGACCAAGTGGAGAAATGGGGGAACTTGAGGAGATCTTCTCCATCCATGGGGACAATTCTCCCAAATCCATCTCCTGGTGGGACCGACCAAGTGGAGAAATGGGGGATTTGAGGAGATCTTCTCCATCCATGGGGACAATTCTCCTAAATCCATCTCCTGGTGGGACCGACCAATGGGAGAAATGGGGGAACTTGAGGAGATCTTCTCCATCCATGGGGACAATTCTCCCAAATCCATCTCCTGGTGGGACCGACCAAGTGGAGAAATGGGGGAACTTGAGGAGATCTTCTCCATCCATGGGGACAATTCTCCCAAATCCATCTCCTGGTGGGACCGACCAAGTGGAGAAATGGAGAACTTGAGGAGATCTTCTCCATCCATGGGGACAATTCTCCCAAATCCATCTCCTGGTGGGACCGACCAAGTGGAGAAATGGGAGAACTTGAGGAGATCTTCTCCATCCATGGGGACAATTCTCCCAACTCCATCTCCTGGTGGGACCGACCAAGTGGAGAAATGGGGGAACTTGAGGAGATCTTCTCCATCCATGGGGACAATTCTCCCAAATCCATCTCCTGGTGGGACCGACCAAGTGGAGAAATGGGAGAACTTGAGGAGATCTTCTCCATCCATGGGGACAATTCTCCCAAATCCATCTCCTGGTGGGACCGACCCATTGGAGAAATGGGGAACTTGAGGAGATCTTCTCCATCCACGGGGACAATTCTCCTAAATCCATCTCCTGGTGGGACCGACCAAGTGGAGAAATGGGAGAACTTGAGGAGATCTTCTCCATCCATGGGGACAATTCTCCCAAATCCATCTCCTGGTGGGACCGACCAAGTGGAGAAATGGGAGAACTTGAGGAGATCTTCTCCATCCATGGGGACAATTCTCCCAAATCCATCTCCTGGTGGGACCGACCAAGTGGAGAAATGGGGGATTTGAGGAGATCTTCTCCATCCATGGGGACAATTCTCCTAAATCCATCTCCTGGTGGCCTCCAGTGGGTGAAGGACACGTCGGAACGTGGAGATCCCAAAAATATCCCAAATTTCTCCACGAGCCACCAGGAGGTGACATCAACTCATGGGAATGTCCCAATGATGGATTTGGGAGAAGAGACGCCAATGATGGAGAAGGTCTCCAAAAATTCCCGAATTTCTCAGATTTGCATCTCCTTCTGTGGCCACCACCAAAACCTTCAGGAGATCAAGACCTTCTGGTTCCATCCCAAATTTGGGCGTTTTTCTTTCGGGATCCAAAGCGACTCGAGAAGAAACATCTGGAGGTGGGAATGGTGGTGGAACCATGGGGGGGTTTGGGTGGTGGGACCTCTGAAGGTTGGGTTGGAAGGAACTTGAGGAACCAAATCAACGGGGTGGGACGTGGAATGATGGAACCATGGAATGATGGAACCATGGAATGATGGAACCATGGAATCATGGAATGGTTTGGGTGGATGGGACCTCTGAAGGTCGGGTTGGAAGGAACTTGAGGAACCAAATCAACGGGTTGGGACATGAAACCATGGAATGGTTTGGGTGGAAGGAACCTCTGAAGGTTGGGTTGGAAGGAACTTGAGGAACCAAATCATGGGTTGGAACATGGAATGATGGAACCATGGAATGATGGAACCATGGAATCATGGAATGGTTTGGGTTGAAGGAACCTCTGAAGGTTGGGTTGGAAGGAACTTGAGGAACCAAATCAGTGGGTTGGGACGTGGAATCATGGAACCATGGAATCATGGAATCATGGAACCATGGAACCATGGAATGGTTTGGGTGGAAGGAACCTCTGAAGGTTGGGATGGAAGGAACTTGAGGAACCAAATCAGTGGGTTGGAACATGGAATCATGGAACCATGGAATGATGGAACCATGGAACCATGGAATGGTTTGGGTTGAAGGAACCTCTGAAGGTTGGGTTGGAAGGAACTTGAGGAACCAAATCAATGGGTTGGGACATGGAATCATGGAACCATGGAATCATGGAATGGTTTGGGTGGATGGGACCTCTGAAGGTTGGGCTGGAAGGAACTTGAGGAGATGGGAGAAGTTCCAGGAGTGGAGGTGACACTGATCCCACAAAGGTGTCAAAGCTCATTTCCTCTTGGATCTCCCGTTGGATTTCCAGGAAGGAGAAGGGTGGGAAAGGTCCCACAGCACCTCCAGGAGATGTTTGGGATGAGTTCCTCATCTGTTGTTCCACGAGGAGATCAACCAAGAGGAAAGGAACCAAATCAATGGGATGGGACATGGAACCATGGAATCATGGAATGGTTTGGGTTGATGGAAGTTCTGAAGGTTGGGTTGGAAGGAACTTGAGGAACCAAATCAACAGGTTGGGACGTGGAATGATGGAACCATGGAACCATGGAATGATGGAATGGTTTGGGTGATGGGACCTCTGAAGGTTGGGTTGGAAGGAACTTGAGGAACCAATCATGGGTTGGGACGTGGAATCATGGAATGGTTGGGTTGAAGGGACCTCTGAAGGTTGGGTTGGAAGGAACTTGAGGAACCAAACCAGTGGGTTGGGACGTGGAATCATGGAACCATGGAATGATGGAACCATGGAATCATGGAATGGTTTGGGTTGAAGGAACCTCTGAAGGTTGGGTTGGAAGGAACTTGAGGAACCAAATCAATGGGTTGGAACATGGAATCATGGAATTGTGGAATCATGGAATGGTTTGGGTTGAAGGAACCTCTGAAGGTTGGGTTGGAAGGAACTTGAGGAACCAAATCAACGGGTTGGGACATGGAATCATGGAACCATGGAATCATGGAATGGTTTAGGTTGATGGAACTTCTGAAGGTTGAGTTGGAAGGAACTTGAGGAACCAAATCAGTGGGACATGGAATGATGGAACCATGGAATGATGGAACCATGGACTGATGGAACCATGGAACCATGGAATGGTTTGGGTTGAAGGAACTTCTGAAGGTTGGTTTGGAAGGAACTTGAGGAACCAAATCAATGAGGTGGGACGTGGAATCATGGAATTGTGGAATCATGGAATGGTTTGGGTTGAAGGAACCTCTGAAGGTTGGGTTGGAAGGAACTTGAGGAACCAAATCATGGAACCATGGAATCATGGAATGATGGAATGGTTTGGGTGGAAGGAACCACAAAGACCATCCACTATCCGAGGTCACTCCAACCCCATCCAACATGACCTGGAGAACTTCCAGACATGGAGAACCACCACAGAACCCACCGTTCCACGGTTCCTCACTCACCTTTGGTGTCATTCACCGGATCCATGTGCCGGTAGATGTATCCCTCAAGGTAGGAATGGAATTTGGGCGTCGGTGGGAAAAAGGCCAAACAAATGGCCATGAGCTCCCACCCACGTGCCAAACTCTCGTAACGGAAGTTCTCGGTGGTCTGCCGGCACAGTTGGATGTAGAGCTCATCTCTCAACCCTTGCATGCTCCAACCTTTGGTGGCGATCTCCAAAGCCACGTTGAGTTGGTCCGTCTTGGCCCGCCGGTCACCCATGTACATCTGGATGAGCTTGAAGATCTCGCACGCTTCCTTCTTGACGTTGCGATCGTTGGTCATGATCATGGGCTTCTTGATGGACTCGCTGCTCCAGGCCAACATGTTGGCGATGGAGACCTTCCGCCGGAAGAGTCCTTGGGTGTGTTTGTTGAAGTGTTTGGAGGCCCAGTTCTCGATGTCCGTCTCCGAGGACGGTTTGCGCAGGTTGAAGGTCGGGAAGACGCAACTGGCGCTCGGCATCATGTTGCGCGTCTGGCGGCCGCCGTCGAACTGCGCGCAGGCGCCGAGGTCCTCGGACTGCGGGGACGGGAGGGACGGGTCAGAGGGGCGGGTGGAGTGATCGATAAGTTGATTGATTGAGTGATTAGTTGATTGAGTAGCAGATCAATGAGTAGATAATAAATCAATCAATCAACCAAGCGATGGCTCAATCAATCAACTGATCAATCAACCATCAACTAACTGATCAATAAATCAGCCAACTGACTGATCAACCAACCAACTGATCAATCAACCAACCAACTGATCAATCAATCAGCCAACCGACTGATCAAGCAATCAGCCGATCAATCAACCAACCAACTGATCAATTAATCAGCCAATCAACCAACTGATCAATCAACCAATCATCCAACTGATCAATCAATCAGCCAACTGACTGATCAACCAACCAACCGATCAATCAACCAACCAACCAACTGATCAGTTAATCAGCCAATCAACCAACCAATCAATCAACCAACCAACCAACTGATCAATTAATCAACCAATCAACCAACAGATCAATCAACCAATCAATGGCTCAATCAATCAACCAAGCAGCCAACGAACTGATCAATTAATCAACCAACCAACCGACTGCTCAATCAACAAACCAACCAACTGATCAATCAGCCAATCAACCAACTGATTGATCAATCAGCCAACTGACTGATCAACCAACCAACCGATCAATCAACCAACCAACCAACTGATCAATTAATCAGCCAATCAACCAACCGATAAATCAACCAACCAACCAACTGACCAATTAATCAGCCAATCAACCAACTGATCAATCAACCAATCATCCAACTGATCAATTATTCAGCCAACCGACTGATCAACCAACCAACCGATCAATCAACCAACCAACCAACTGATCAATTAATCAACCAACCAACTGATTAATTAATCAGCCAATCAACCAACCGATCAAGCAACCAACCAACCAACTAATCAATTAATCAGCCAATCAACCAACTGATCAATCAACCAACCAACCAACCAACTGATCAATCAACCAACCAACTGATCAATCAACCAATCAATGGCTCAATCAATCAACCGACCAACCAACTGATCAATTAATCAGCCAATCAACCAACTGATCAATCAACCAATCATCCAACTGATCAATTAATAAGCCAATCAACCAACCGATAAATCAACCAACTAACCAACTAATCAATTAATCAACCAATCAACCAACCGATCAATCAACCAACTGATCAATTAATCAGCCACTCAACCAACCGATCAATCAACCAACCAAACAACTGATCAATCAACCAGCCAATGGCTCAATCAATTAACCAAGCAACCAACCAACTGATCAATCAACAAACCAACCAACCGACTGCTCAATCAACAAACCAGCCAACTGATCAATCAACCAATCAACCAACTGATCAATCAGTCAGCCAACTGACTGATCAACCAACCAACCGATCAATCAACCAACCAACCAACTGATCAATTAATCAGCCAATCAACCAACCGATCAATTAACCAACCAAACAACTGATCAATTAATCAGCCAATCAACCAACTGATCAATCAACCAATCAAGGGCTCAGTCAATCAACCAAGCAGCCAACCAACTGATCAATCAACAAACCAACCAACTGATCAATCAACAAACCAACCAACTGATCAATCAACCAATCAACCAACTGATCAATCAGTCAGCCAACTGACTGATCAACCAACCAACCGATCAATCAACCAACCAACCAACTGATCAATTGATCAGCCAATCAACCAACTGATCAATCAACCAACCAACCAACTGATCAATTAATCAGCCAATCAACCAACCGATCAATCAACCAACCAACCAACGGATCAATTAATCAGCCAATCAACCAACCGATCAATCAACCAACTGATCAATTAATCAGCCAAGCAACTGATCAACCAACCAACCGATCGATCAACCAATCAACCAACTGATCAATTAATCAGCCAATCAACCAACTGATCAATTAACCAACCAACCAACTGATCAATTAATCAGCCAATCAACCAACTGATCAATCAACCAATCAATGGCTCAGTCAATCAAGAAACCAACCAACTGATCAATCAACCAGCCAATGGCTCAGTCAATCAACCAAGCAGCCAACGAACAGATCAGTCAACAAACCAACCAACTGATCAATCAACCAGCCAATGGCTCAATCAATCAACCAACCAGCCAGCCAACTGATCAATCAACCAACCAACCAACCGACTGATCAATCAACCAACCAACTGATCAATCAACAAACCAACCAACCAACTGATTGTTTAATCAGCCAACCAACCAACTGATCCATCAATCAATGGCTCAATCAATCAATCAGCCAACCAATTAACAAATCAATCAACCAACCAATCAACAATCAACCAAGCAACAAATCAATCAATCAACCAATCGACCAATCAACAAACCAATCAACCAACAAGTCAATCAACCAACCAAGCAAACAACCAACAAATTAATCAACCAACCAATCGACCAACCAACCAACCAACAAATCAATCAATCAACCAATTGACCAATCAATTAATCAATCAACCAACAAATCAATCAATCAACCAATCGACGAATCAACCAACAAATCTATCAATCATCCAACCAATCAACAAATCAATCAATCAATCAATCAATCAATCAACCAACAAATCAATCAATCAATCAATCAACCAATCAACCAATCAACAAACAAATCAATCAATCAACCAATCGACCAATCAACTAATCAATCAACCAACAAATCAATCAACCAACCAACCAATCAACCAACCAACCAAGCAACAAATCAATCAATCAACCAATTGACCAATCAACCAACCAATCAATAAAACCATCAATCAACCAACCAACCCACCAACCACCAGCAAATCAATCAATCAACCAATCAACCAATCAACCATCAAATCAATCAATCAACCAACCAATCAACCAACAAATCAATCAACCAACCAACAAACAAACCAATCAATCAACCAATCGACCAATCAACCAACCAATCAACCAATCAACCAAGCAACAAATCAATCAACCAACCAACAAACAAATCAATCAATCAACCAATCGACCAATCGACCAATCAATAAAACCATCAATCAACCAACCAACCAACAAATCAATCAATCAATCAATCAACCAACCTACCAACCAATCAATCAACCAACCAACAAATCAACCAGCCAACCACCATCAAATCAATCAATCAATCAACCAACCAACCAATCAACCAACTAACCAACAAACAAATCAATCAATCAACCAATTGACCAATCAACCAACCAACCAACAAACCAATCAATCATCCAACCAATCAACAAATCAATCAATCAATCAATCAACCAACAAATCAATCAATCAACCAATCAACCAACAAATCAATCAATCAATCAATCAACCAACCAACCAACCGCCCGTTGCAGCCTCAGAGGTGTTCCCATGGTCCTCTCCAAGGAGCTTCTCCTCAATCCCACCGTGGCCAAGTGGAGCTGACCCGGTGCCAGGAGCCCACCACCCAAAATCACCTCCCAGGGCGGTTCTCCAGGAGGAGAAGCTCCTCTCCAGGAGGAGAACCTCCTCTCCAGGAGAAGAACCTCCTCTCCAGGAGGAGAACCTCCTCTCCAGGAGGAGAACCTCCAGGAGGAGAACCTCCTCTCCAGGAGGAGAACCTCCAGGAGGAGAACTTCCTCTCCAGGAGGAGAACCTTCTCTCCAGGAGGAGAACCTCCTCTCCAGGAGGAGAACCTCCTCTCCAGGAGGAGAACCTCCTCTCCAGGAGGAGAACCTTCACTCCAGGAGGAGAAGCTCCTCTCCAGGAGGAGAACCTCCTCTCCAGGAGGAGAAGCTCCTCTCCAGGAGGAGAACCTCCTCTCCAGGAGGAGAAGCTCCTCTCCAGGAGGAGAACCTTCTCTCCAGGAGGAGAACCTTTTCTCCAGGAGGAGAACCTTCTCTCCAGGAGGAGAAGCTCCTCTCCAGGAGGAGAACCTCCTCTCCAGGAGGAGAACCTTCTCTCCAGGAGGAGAACCTCCTCTCCAGGAGGAGAAGCTCCTCTCCAGGAGGAGAACCTTCTCTCCAGGAGGAGAACCTTCTCTCCAGGAGGAGAACCTCCTCTCCAGGAGGAGAAGCTCCTCTCCAGGAGGAGAACCTCCAGGAGGAGAACCTCCTCTCCAGGAGGAGAACCTTCTCTCCAGGAGGAGAAGCTCCTCTCCAGGAGGAGAAGCTCCTCTCCAGGAGGAGAACCACCTCTCCAGGAGGAGAACCTCCTCTCCAGGAGGAGAAGCTCCTCTCCAGGAGGAGAACCTTCTCTCCAGGAGGAGAACCTCCTCTCCAGGAGGAGAACCTCCTCTCCAGGAGGAGAAGCTCCTCTCCAGGAGGAGAACCTCCTCTCCAGGAGGAGAACCTTCTCTCCAGGAGGAGAACCTTCTCTCCAGGAGGAGAACCTCCTCTCCAGGAGGAGAACCTCCTCTCCAGGAGGAGAACCTTCTCTCCAGGAGGAGAAGCTCCTCTCCAGGAGGAGAACCTTCTCTCCAGGAGGAGAAGCTCCTCTCCAGGAGGAGAAGCTCCAGGAGGAGAAGCTCCTCTCCAGGAGGAGAAGCTCCAGGAGGAGAAGCTCCTCTCCAGGAGGAGAACCTTCTCTCCAGGAGGAGACTGGTGACTCCTCCAAGCCATGACCATCATGGATGGTCCTTCTGACCATCCTGAGGGACAGGAGATGCTCAGGGTTGAACTTTGACCTCTTCGGGTTCAATCTGGGGAGGACCCAGCAGATCCCTGTGGACCAGTGTCCTCCTCCTGCTGGAACCGGCCCAGCTCCTGGATGTCACCACAGGAGGTTGAGGGACACCCTGGCAGCTCCGCCAGCATGGGACAATCGGGATGGACAATTCTGTGGTCCTGCAGCCAAGACCACAGAATTGGTCCAAGGGACCACCTTGGCAAAGACCAACTTTGAGGGACCACCTTTGAAAGGACCAACTTCTCCAGGGGAACACCTTGGCAAAGACCAACTTTGAGGGACCACCTTGGCAAGGACCAACTTTGAGGGACCACCTTGGCAAGGACCAACATCTTTGAGGGACCACCTTGGCAAGGACCAATTTTGAGGGACCACCTTGGCAAGGACCAACTTTGAGGGACCACCTTGGTTAGGACCAATTTTGAGGGACCACCTTGGCAAGGACCAACTTTGAAGAAACACCTTGGCAAGGACCAATTTTGAGGGACCACCTTGGCAAGGACAAACTCTGAGGGATCACCTTGGCAAGGACCGACTTCTTTGAGGAACCACCTTGGCAAGGACCAACTTTGAGGGACCACCTTGGCAAGGACCAACTTTGAGGGACCACCTTGGCAAGGACCAACTTTGAGGGACCACCTTGGCAAGGACCAACTTTGAAGAACCACCTTGGCAAGGACCAACATCTTTGAGGAACCACCTTGCTAAGGACCAACTTCGAGGGACCACCTTGGTTAGGACCAATTTTGAGGGACCACCTTGGCAAAGATCAACTTTGTGGGACCACCTTGATTAGGACCAACTTTTTTGAGGGACCACCTTGTCAAGAACCAACTTCGAGGGACCACCTTGATTAGGACCAACATCTTTGAGGAACCACCTTGGCAAGGACCAACTTTGAAGGACCACCTCGGCAAGGACCAACATTTTTGAGGGACCACCTTGGCAAGGACCATTTTTGAGGGACCACCTTGGCAAGGACCAACTTCTTTGAGGGACCACCTTGGCAAAGACCAATTTTGAGGGACCACCTTGGCAAAGACCAGTTTCTTTGAGGAACCACCTTGCTAATGACCAATTTTGAGGGACCACCTTGGCAAGGACCAACATCTTTGAGGGACCACCTTGGTAAGGACTGACTTTGAAGAACCACCTTGGCAAGGTCCAATTTTGAGGGACCACCTTGCTAAGGACCAGCTTTGAAGGACCACCTTGGCAAGGACCAATTTTGAGGGACCACCTTGCTAAGGACTCACTTTAAAGGACCACCTTGGCAAGGACCAACACCTTTGAGGGACCACCTTGGTAAAGGACCGACTTTAAAGGACCACCTTGGCAAGGACCAACTTTGAGGGACCACCTTGGCAAAGACAACTTTGAGGGACCACCTTGGCAAGGACCAACTTCTTTGAAGGACCACCTTGGCAAGGACCAACTTTGAAGGACCACCTTGGCAAGGACCAACTTCTTTGAGGGACCACTGTGGCAAAGACCAACTTCGAGGGACCACCTTGATTAGGACCAGCATCTTTGAGGGACCACCTTGGCAAGAACCAATTTTGAAGGACCACCTTGGCAAGGACGGACTTTAAAGGATCACTTTGGAAAGGACCAACTTCTTAGAGGGACCACCTTGGCAAAGACCAACTTTGAGGGACCACCTTGGCAAGGACCAACTTCTTTGAGGGACCACCTTGGCAAGGACCAACTTTGAGGGACCACCTCAGCAAGGACCAACATCTTTGAGGGACCACCTTGCTAAGGACCAACTTTGAGGGACCACCTTGGTTAGGACCAACATCTTTGAGGGACCACCTTGCTAAGGACCAGTTTCTTTGAGGAACCACCTTGCTAAGGACCAAATTCTTTGAGGGACCACCTTGGTAAAGGACCGATTTTAAAGGACCACTTTGGCAAGGACCAACTTTGAGGGACCACCTTGATTAGGACCAACATCTTTGAGGGACCACCTTGGCAAAGACCAACTTTGCGGGACCACCTCAGCAAAGATCAACATCTTTGAGGGACCACCTTGGTTAGGACCAACTTTGAGGGACCACCTTGGCAAGGACGAACTGTAAAGGACCACTTTAGAAAGGACCAACTTTGTGGGACCACTTTGATTAGGACCAACATCTTTGAGGAACCACCTTGGCAAGGACCAACTTTGAGGGACCACCATGGCAAGGACGGACTTTAAAGGATCACTTTGGAAAGGACCAACTTCTTTGAGGAACCATCTTGGCAAGGACCAATTTTGAGGGACCACCTTGGTTAGGACCAAGTTTGAGGGACCACCTTACTAATGACCAGCTTCTTTGAGGAACCACCTTGCTAAAGACCAGTTTTGAAGGACCACCTTGGCAAGGACCAACTTTGAAGGATCACCTTGCTAAAGACCAACTTTGAGGGACCACCTCAGCAAAGATCAACATCTTTGTGGGACCACCTTGGTAAGGACCGACTTTGATGGACCACCTTGGCAAGGACCAATTTTGAAGGACCACCTTGGCAAGGACCAACTTTGATGGACCACCTTGGCAAAGACCAACTTTGAGGGACCACCTTGATTAGGACCAACATCTTTGAGGGACCACCTTGGTAAGGACCAACTTCCCCAAGGGACCACCTTGGCAAAGACCAACTTTGTGGGACCACCTTGATTAGGACCAACATCTTTGAGGAACCACCTTGGCGAAGATCAGTTTTGAGGGACCACCTTGCTAAGGACCAACATCTTTGATGGACCACCTTATCAAGGACCAATTTTGAGGGACCACCTTGCTAAGGACCAATTTTGAAGAACCACCTTGGCAAGGACCAACTTTGAGGGACCACCTTGCTAATGACCAATTTTGAAGGACCACCTCAGCAAGGACCAATTTCTCTGAGCGATCACCAGCGATGGGCCCTCAGGAACCTCCCGTGATCTGCGTGAATCCAAACCACCAAGAACCTTCCCAAGGACGTTACCTGAGATGGATGGAGATACGGCTCCGGTGAAGCCAGGTTGGTCTGGACAGAAACGCTCTTCTCCAGCAAGATCTGAGGAAACCCCAACTTCTCAAAGGTGTTCCTCTTCCAATGCTTGTTCTCCTGCTGGGCCAACGCTTCATCTTCACTGAAGGCCCTCACCACCGGTCCCGGCATGGGCAGCGGCAGCGCGCCGTCGCTCTCGTAACCGGAACCGTCTTTTTGGGAATCCCAACTGCTGCGTTGCTTCATGTGGTAATGCGCCTGTTGCGCCTCCCACGCCAACCGCGCCTGCGCCAGGAACGGCTCCGGAAAGTTCCGCGCCGCCTCCGCCTCCGCCGCTTTGCTCTCCGACCGGTTGTGTCCTCGTTCCTCACCGGCCTCACCTGATGTCTCACGTTCTCCTGACCCATCGGTGGAGGAGACGTTGACGTCATGGTTGACCGAAGGTTTACGACTTTTCCTCTTCCTGGTTGACGGCGAGTAACCGCTGGAGGACAAAGTGTCCTGCTGGCTTGACCACGACATGGAGTCCTCACCTTGCGTCACCGTCGCGCTGGTGGGACCGGAGGAGAAGTCATGTCCTTCCATGCTGCTGTAATCACCAGATTTGACGTCCCTCAGCAGACACGGGCTGTGCTGCAACGAGTAGGAACCACCGATGGGGTTGGGCGAATATTTATGCCTCAAACCCGTCTTCATCTTGGGGCTGGAGCCCGATTGCTCCACGTAGACCAACTGGCGGACGTACTCCTTCCCGGCGGGGCTGTACTCCAAACTCATGAAGCGATCGGGACATTTCTGCTTGGTGAGCACCAACTGTTGGTACGGCGAGTTGGAGCTTTGCTTGGGCGACTGGAGGAACGGGTGAGGTTTGCGGATCGGCGATTTTTGCGGCGACGCGGCTTTGAAGCTCCCGCTGGTTTCGTATTGCATGTCCACCGGCGGTTCGTCGTAGATGGGCGGTTGATATTCCATGGGGGGCTCTTCGTAGAGCGGCGGTTCGTAGGCGTAACGCGGCGACGAGGGTTGGGATTCGCTGGAATGTTTGCGGTGTTGCGAGCAGAAGGAATCGCCGCGACCCAACAGCGGCGAGCAGCTGCCCACGTGCTCGGCTCTCTTCAGGAACGGCGATTGTTTCCTCTCCGAGAAGAAGACGGAGCTGTCGGCGTCCGAGGAGAAGGTTTGGAGGTTGGGCGATTGTTGACCGCCGGAAGGTCGGCGTGAACGTGAAGCCGGTTGGTTTTCCGGCGCGTAACCGTTGCCTTGGTGGAGGAGGAAACTCGGTTCCCGATCCGTCACCTTGATCAGCATCCGCTCCTTGGTGCCGGCGTTCCACCGGAGGGATGAGGCCCTGTGGGGAGAAACATCACCAGGAGAGGTCAGAATTCCACCAAAATTTGGGATGGATTCTCCCAAACATCCCAAACATCCCGGATGGATATTCCCAAGAGATGGAGACACGGGGAATGACTTCCCACTTCCAAAGGGAAGAGTTGGGTGGGATAACGGGAAGGAATTCTCCACCATGAGGGTGGGGAGGTTCTGGAATGGAATTCCCAGAGAAGATGTGGCTTCTCCATCCTTGGAAGTGTCCAAGGACAAGTTGGACATGGCTTGGAGAAATGTGGGATAGCAGAAAAAAATTCCTGCCCTTGGAATTGGATATTGGGAAGAAGTTTTCCCATGAGGAATTCTCCCCCGGCATGGTGGATTCCCATCTCCTTGTTCCTCGTTCCAAGACCTTGGGACACTCAGGAGAAGACCAAAGATGGATTTGATGGAGCTGCCCAGCTGGAATTTCCCGTTCTGGAGGCACAGGGAAGAACATCCTGTCACCAATCCCACGCTGGAACAGAAGATTCCGGAGGCTCCATCTGCTCTCCTGGTTCATCCCTCTCCATTTCTCGTTTATTCCCGGATATTTTTTCCCAGGAAAAGGTGGAATCAGCTCAATCATTGAGTTTTGAGAGGAAAATTCCCACAAAAATTCCCTGCAGGAGTCTCCACGTTTTCCCACGAATTTGTCCTCGCTCCGAAGGATTTGGGAATAATTTATTCCTCCTTTTCCCACTTTTGGATTTCGTGGGAATTTGAACCTCCTGCCAACTTCTCGCTGCCGAAAACATGGATGAGTTTGATGGATCTCAACTCCTTCCAGACCTAAATTCCATCCATGACCAAAAAATCATGGATTCATGGAATTTGGGTTGGAAGTGGCCTTAAAGCTCATCCAGTTCCTGGAAGTTGGGACAATTTCCACCATCCCAGGTTGCTCCAAGCCCATTCTGCTCCTGAAAAATCTGCTTTTCCTGCTCAATCTTGGATGACTCCGTGTTTTTTCTGGAAGAGGTGGAGGTTTTTAATTCTCATGAATAATTTGATTTTTATACACAGATCCCAAAAACGATGAGGAAAGAAAATTAAAATAAATTCCCAGCAGAATTGGATTGGAATTCCCAGGAAATCTTTGGTTGCCTCATCCCTGGAAATATCCAAATCCAGGGATTGGAGCAACCTGAGATGGTGGAAGTTGTCCCTGCCCATGGAAAAAAAAGGTTGATCCGGAAATTCCCGGCAAAAATCCAAATTTCCACATTTTTCCCACCCCTAACCGAACCCAAATCCCTCCTAATTTCAGGTATTTTCACTCAAAATCAGGTGAAACCGCCCCTTAATTCCCAAATTTGCATCTTCCGTTAATATCCCACATCCGAATAAAAATCACCTCCTTCAATCCGACTTTTCCATCCCAAATATTAAATATTTGGACGCGATATTCCCAAAAATTCCGAAAATTACGACTAACCCCAACGCCGGAAAAATTAAAAAAAAAATGGAATAAATGGAATTTTCTGCTGTTAAAAAGGAAATCCCAAAAAAGCAATTTTTGGGCTGAAATCGCCGTTCCGGGAAATTCAAGGAATGGGGCAGAAATTCCAAATATTCCGGTTATTTCTGCTTGAGACTTGAGGTTTTAAAAATAAGAATATTTCCAAAACCGACCCAAACCACCCATTTTTCCAAGATTTTTTCCTCTGCCCCGGTGTTTAGACTTTTCAGGTGAAAATTAAAATTTAGAGCTGAGATTAAGCTGGGAAAAGGGGGAAAAAAAATCCCTGATTTGAAGAATTCCAATATTGGAAAAAAGAAAAAAAAAATCATGGAAAAGTGACCAGAAGAGGCTGAAAATTCCTGGATTTCCACCTGTGATCCATCCGAATTTTTCCAGCTGGGAAAACGTCCTCAGGATGGGAATTCGGCGTCTATAATTGTGCAAAAACTCGTATTTTTTGTTAATTTATAATTTTATAATTTGGTTAAATCAGATGATGAAATGCTGGAGAATTCCATCTTTAAGGTTTTGGGTTTTTTTGGGAGCGGTTCCCAAAAAATCGACGTGGAATTTTGTGGAATTCCGTATCTATAAATTTCCCATTGCTTGGACTGGGATTTTCAATTCTGCATTTTAAAAATTCAGATTTTTAAATTCCTTCCTCAGATTTTAAATTCCTCCAATCTCAGATTTTTTGTGGGATTTGGGATTTTCCCAACCCCACCAACCCTTTCCCCCACTCTTCCGATCCCTTTTCCCATTTTTCGGAGCTCGGAACCGTAATTTCCTCCTCGGAGTTAATTTTAATTTTTTTTTAGGAAGCATTTTGATTGGTTGAAGCTGATTCCTAGAAGGTGAAATTTGCATAATTTGGGCTATAAAATGAATATTTTGGGAAGAAGGTGAGGACCAGGATCGCGTTTTCCCGGAATGGTTTGACGGATACAATCCATGGGATATCCAGGAAAAATCCAGTTTGGTCTTTTTATGGGAATTTTGAAGTCCAATTTTGACATCCAATCTTGTTTTGATGGATGTCCACCACCTCCTGAGGTTCCTCCACACACAATTCCATTCTCCAGTAAAATATTCCCGAAGGATTATACCCATAAAATTCCATTAAAAATTCCAATTATTTTTCCAAAATTTTCATGGATTGCGCAATCCTCATCTCCGGATGGCGCCGTGGGACCTCCAAACCCTCAACACCAAATCTCTCCGTGAAACATCTCCGACGTTCCACCACTCCATCAGCGTCGCCGCTAATTAACGTTGAGTTAATTAAGACCCATCCCTCGTCATCCCAATTCCCACTTTTTTTTTCCCGGGAGAAGCAGAAGATGAATTTTTGCCATTTTCAGGATTTTATGGGATTTTGTTGATGAGGAAACACCAAAACGAACTCGGACGATCGTTCCCGATGCGTCCCTTGGCTGAAGGTCAAGTTGACCTTGCTGGAGGTGTCCTCTTGGTTTGGGACATCGTGATGGTCTTCAGGGATCTCCTCCGGGATCGATCCCACCAGGAGGAAGCACAAGACCAACATTTGGAATCTTCTCCCACCGGATCCAGGAGAGCGACAAAAAGTTCCAAAAATGGTGATTTTTTTTTGTGCCAAAATCTTTCCTCCTCTTGGTGTCTTCAGGAGGACACAAGGAATGTCCTCCCCCTTCCAGAGGGTGGAATTTTGGGAAGGAATTCTTCCCTGTGGGGGGCTGGAATGGAATTCCAAGAAAAGCCGTGGATGCTCCATCCTGGAATTGTCCAAGATTAGGTTGGATGAGGGTTGAGAAGAAGACCCACCAAAAACAACCATCAACCCTCATCCCTTTTTTTCCCAAAAAATGGGATTTTCATCCCATGGATCCTCAGGGAATCAATGGTGTCAGTTCTGCTCCTCTTCCTCAATTCCATGGGAATTCGGGAATGGATTCACCACTAAAAATCAGGAATTTATTGACCATTATTGGAACCGTGCTCAACATCTGGTGGTGGTTCCTCACCTCCTTCCCAGGTTTCTCCTGCCAAGTCTCTTCCTGAATTTTGGGGCTGGATTTATATAATTCGGTCAAATTACAGCAATTCCCTAAATCCACACGGACGACAAATCCGGGTGGAGAAAAGCTGAACGTGACCATGGAAGGATTTGGACACTGAACCTCCAAACGTGGAGGACAAATCCAAAAACCTCCTGTGGGAGCCGTGAGGTGAAAATAACTGGAAAATCACAAATTTTTGGCAAATTACGGCTTCCTCCCCAAACAGAGGTGGTCCCACCACCGTGACCACCTCCTAAACCACGGTGGACACCAACCCACCTCTGAAACCACCTCTGGTGCCTCCACGTGAAGTTCTGTGGAGCTCCAAAAGGTGATCCCGGGATTTTTTTAGGGAGCCAACCCCAATTTTCTTCTTATTTCCCCTAATTTTTTCGCTGTGAAGCGATTCCTGTTGACCACAAGAAGATGGAAGACCTCTCCAAACATTCCTGGATGTGGAGGTCCGGGAGAAATGGAGGAACACCAAACTAAGGATCCTTCTGTGGGTGAAGCAGCCACGATTCCGCTGATGGATTGGACATCCCAATCCCGAAAAAAATTGGGATTCTTCCTGCTCACGGATCGGACATCCCAAATTTCTACAAAAATCTGGAACACAACTGGTCACCTTCTCCATCTCCAAAACCTGGAACGACGGGTTCTTCAAAGCTTTGGTTCCATCTCTGATGTCGGGAGGAGAAAACGAGAAGAAATTCCTCCACGTTGAAGGTTTTTGGTTTAAAATCCATCTTGAGCAGCCTTGGACCTTCCAACCGTTGATTGGCCAACGCAACCATGGGATGAAGAGAGAAATTTGGGATTTTTCCCAAAAAAAAAAGCAGATTTCCTGATGGGAAGATTGATTGATTGATTGATTGGTTTTGGATCGAAGAGGGAAAGGTCATGGATTGGGAATGATGGGATTTGGGATTCCAGGTTCTCCATCCTCTTAATGACACCCCCAAATCTTCGTTACTTTGGAAAAATTATTTTGGGAATTGTTCACCGGGAGCTCCGAGGAACCGGAAAAATCCATCCCCGCTCCTGAGGGTGTCGCTGCAGCTCCAGGGGTGATCCAAGACCTGCACCTTGAGGTGGTGATGATTCCATGGATGAAGATCCCATGGAATTTCTCGGTCATGTTTTGGTTTCTCTCCAACATTCCAGGAATTCTCCAACTTCTCCTTTCCCGGCCGGAGGGGACGGAGGAAGGTGGGAAGAACCGTGAGATGGATCTCACCATGCTTTTCTACCCACCATGGATGAGTGGTGGGACTCAATCCCGTGTCCCTCTGTGGTTTTCCAGAGGAAAACTTCTGGAATTAACACCAGACTCGAGGAGATGGTTGGAACCACCTGGAAAAGCCGTTTCGCAAACGAGGTTTGGAAGCCGAGGAGCTCCAGCAGCTCCGGTGGAAGCGTTTTAGATCCATCATCCCACTCCGTGATGGATCCATGAAGGTTTGGTTGGGGTTTGGAAGCCGAGGAGCTCCAGCAGCTCCGGTGGAAGCGTCTTAGATCCATCATCCCACTCCGTGATGGATCCATGAAGGTTTGGTTGGGGTTTGGAAGCTGAGGAGCTCCAGCAGCTCTGGTGGAAGCGTCTTAGATCCATCATCCCACTCCGTGATGGATCCATGAAGGTTTGGTGGCTTCCATCCAACTCCAAACCCGTCATCTCCATGTTGGGACAACCAGAGAATTCCCAATCCCTGTCCAAAGTGCAATTCCCATCCCAAGAAGTGTCCCAGGACAATTTGGAGAAATTTGGGATATTGGGAGGTGTCCCTACCCTTGGAATGGTTGGACTGGGATTGGACAATCTTTGAGGTCCCACCAACCCATTCCACAATTCCATCATTAATTTCCCCCCTTCCAATTAGCGGGAATTCATCACGAGCTCCGATTCCGGCTCGGGGGGTTAAACCAAAGGACGTCCGCTCACGGCTAATTAATTAAGCAAATATGCTAATTAGCTCATTGGCTGCTCCGTGGGGTTTTTATGGGATTGGGAAGATGCTCCACTCATTCCCAAATCCTGAAAAAAATTCAGGAATTTGGGGTTTTATCAACCAGGATGGGAGAAACTCCAAAAAATCCCAAAATCCGGTCTTGTCCTCATCTTGGAGTTTTGGTGTTCTGGTGGGGTCCAATGGGGAATTTTGGGGTTCAGTGAGGATTTGGGGTTCAAGAAGAACTTTTGGGGTTCAGTGAGGATTTGGGGTTCAAGGGGAATTTTGGGGTTCAGTGAGGATTTGGGGTTAAAGAAGGGATTTTGGGGTTCAGTGAGAATTTTTGGAGTTCAGTGAAGATTTGGGGTTCAAGAAGGACTTTTGGGGGTTCAGTGAGGATTTTGTGGGTTCAATGAGAATTTTTGGAGCTCAGTGAAGATTTGGGGTTCAAGAAGGAATTTTGGGGGTTCAGTGAGGATTTTGGGGGTTCAGCAAGGAAGTAGTGGGGGTTCAGTGAAGATTTGGGGTTCAAGAAGGAATTTTGGGGTTCAGTGAGGATTTTGGGGGTTCAAGAAGGGATTTTGGGGTCCAAGAAGGAATTTTGCGGGTTCAAGAAGGAATTTGGGGGCTCAGTGAGAATTTTTGGAGTTCAGTGAAGATTTGGGGTTCAAGAATGAATTTGGGGGTTCAAGAAGGAATTTTGGGGTCCAATGAGGACCTTTAGGGGTTCAGTGAGGATTTTTGGAGTTCAGTGAAGATTTGGGGTTCAAGGAGGAATTTGGGGGTTCAAGAAGGAATTTTGGAGTTCAGTGAGGATTTTTGGAGTTCAGTGAAGATTTGGGGTTCAAGAAGGAATTTGGGGGTTCAGTGAGGATTTTTGAAGCTCAAGAGGAACTTGTGGGATTCAATTTGGGGTTCAAGGTGGATTTTGGGGGTTCAATAAGAATTTTTGGAGTTCAGTGAAGATTTGGGGTTCTAGAAGGAATTTCAGGGTTCAAAACTGAATTTGGGGGTTCAAGAAGGACTTTTGGGGTTCAATGAGGAATTTTGGGGTTCAGTGAGGATTTTGGGGGTTCAAGAAGGAATTTTGGGGCTCAGTGAGGATTTTGGGGGTTCAGCAAGGAAGTAGTGGGGGTTCAGTGAGGATTTGGGGTTAAAGAAGAAATTTTGGGGTCCAATGAGGACCTTTAGGGGTTCAGTGAGGATTTTGGGGGTTCAGTGAGGATTTGGGGTTCAAGAAGGGATTTGGGGGTTCAAGAAGGAATTTTGGGGGTTCAGTGAGGATTTTGGGGGTTCAGTGAAGATTTGGGGTTCAAGAAGGAATTTTGGGGTTCAGTGAGGACTTTTGGGGTTCAGTGAAGATTTTGGGGGTTCAATGAAGATTTGGGGTTCAAGAGAAGTAATTTTGGGGTTCAATGAGGAGTTTTGGGGTTCAGTGAGGATTTTTGGAGTTCAGTGAAGATTTGGGGTTCAAGAATGAATTTGGGGGTTCAAGAAGGAATTTTGGGGTTCAGTGAGGATTTTTGGAGCTCAAGAGGAACTTGGTGGGATTCAGTTTGGGGTTCAGTGAGGATTTGGGGTTCAAGAAGGAATTTGGGGGGTTCAATGAGGACTTTTGGGGTTCAATGAGAATTTTTGGAGTTCAGTGAAGATTTGGGGTTCAAGAAGGAATTTTGGGGGTTCAGTGAGGATTTTTGGAGCTCAAGAGGAACTTGGTGGGATTCAGTTTGGGGTTCAGTGAGGATTTGGGGTTAAAGAAGAACTTTTGGGGTTCATTGAGAATTTTGGGGGTTCAATAAGAATTTTTGGAGTTCAGTGAAGATTTGGGGTTCAAGAAGGAATTTTGGGGGTTCAAGAAGGAATTTTGGGTTCAAGAGAAGGAATTTGGGGGTTCAATAAGGAATTTGGGGTTCAAGGGGAATTTTGGGGTTCAGTGAAGATTTGGGGTTCAAGAAGGAATTTTGGGGTCCAATGAGGACCTTTAGGGGTTCAGTGAGGATTTTGGGGGTTCAGTGAGGATTTGGGGTTCAAGAAGGAATTTGGGGTTCAACGAGGAATTTTGGGGTTCAGTGAGGATTTTGGGGGTTCAGTGAGGATTTTGGAGTTCAGTGAAGATTTGGGGTTCAAGAAGGATTTTGAGGGTTCAAGGAGGATTTTTGGAGCTCAAGAGGAACTTGTGGGATTCAGTTTGGGGTTCAGTGAGGATTTTGGGGGTTCAGTGAAGATTTGGGGGGTTCAAGAAGGACTTGGAGGAGTTCAAGAAGGAATTTTGGGGGTTCTGTGAGGATTTTTGGAGATCAAGAGGAACTTGGGATTCAGTTTGGAGTTCAGTGAAGATTTGGGGTTCAAGAAGGAATTTGGGGGTTCAAGAAGGAATTTTGGGGTTCGGTGAGGATTTTGGGGGTTCAGTGAGGATTTGGGGTTCAAGAAGGGATTTTATGTTTCAAGAAGAATTTTTGGAGTTCAGTGAAAATTTGGAGTTAAAGAAGGAATTTGGGGGTTCAAGAAGGAATTTTGGAGCTCAAGAGGAACTTGTGAAATTCAGTTTGGGGTTCAGTGAGGATTTGGGGTTAAAGAAGGAATTTTGGGGTCCAATGAGGACCTTTAGGGGTTCAGTGAGGATTTTGGGGGTTCAGTGAGAATTTTTGGAGCTCAGTGAAGATTTGGGGTTCAAGAAGGAATTTGGGGGTTCAGTGAGGACTTTTGGGGTTCAGTGAGAATTTTGGGGGTTCAGTGAGAATTTGGGGTTCAAGAAGGGATTTTGGGGGTTCAGTGAGGACTTTTGGGGTTCAGTGAGAATTTTTGGAGTTCAGTGAAGATTTGGGGTTCAAGAAGGAATTTGGGGGTTTAAGAAGGAATTTTGGGGGTTCAGTGAGGATTTTGGGGTTCAGTGAAAATTTTTGGAGCTCAGTGAGGATTTTGGGGTTCTGGAAGGAATTTGGGGGTTCAAGAGAAGGAATTTGGGGTTCAAGAAGGAATTTGGGGTTCAATGAGGACTTTTGGGGTTCAATGAGGACTTTTGGGGTTCAGTGAGGATTTGGGGGTTCAGCAAGGAAGTAGTGGGGGTTCAGTGAGGATTTGGGGTTCAAGAAGAAATTTTGGGGTTCAATGAGGAATTTTGGGGTTCAGTGAAGATTTGGGGTTAAAGAAGGGATTTTGGGGTTCAGTGAGAATTTTTGGAGTTCAGTGAAGATTTGGGGTTCAAGAAGGGATTTGGGGGTTCAAGAGAAAGAAATTTGGGGGTTCAAGAAGGAATTTTGGGGGTTCAGTGAGGATTTTTGGAGCTCAAGAGGAACTTGTGGGATTCAGTTTGGGGTTCAGTGAGGATTTGGGGTTCAAGAAGGAATTTTGGGGTTCAAGAAGGAATTTGGGGGGTTCAAGAGAAGGAATTTGGGGGTTCAAGAAGGAATTTGGGGGTTCAACGAGGAATTTTGGGGTTCAGTGAGGATTTGGGGGTTCAGCAAGGAAGTAGTGGGGGTTCAGTGAGGATTTGGGGTTCAAGAAGGAATTTTGGGGTTAAAGAAGGAATTTTGAGGATTCAGTGAGGATTTCGGGGGTTCAGTGAGGATTTGGGGTTCAAGAAGGGATTTTGGGGTTCAGTGAGAATTTTTGGAGTTCAGTGAAGATTTGGGGTTCAGGAAGGAATTTGGGGTTCAAGAAAAGGAATTTGGGGGTTCAAGAAGGAATTTTGGGGGTTCAGCGAAAATTTCTGGAGCTCAAGAGGAACTTGGTGGGATTCAGTTTGGGGTTCAGTGAGGATTTGGGGTTCAGTGAGGATTTGGGGTTAAAGAAGGAATTTTGGGGTTCAGTGAGGATTTGGGGTTAAAGAGGGATTTTTGGGGTTCAGTGAGGATTTTTGGAGCTCAAGAGGAACTTGTGGGATTCAGTTTGGGGTTCAGTGAGGATTTGGGGTTCAAGAAGGAATTTGGGGGTTCAGTGAGAATTTTTGGAGTTCAGTGAAGATTTGGGGTTCAAGAAGGATTTTGAGGGTTCAAGAGAAGGAATTTGGGGGTTCAGTGAGGATTTTGGGGGTTCAGTGAAGATTTGGGGTTCAAGAAGGAATTTTGGGGTTCAATGAGGACTTTTGGTGTTCAGTGAGGATTTTGGGGGCTCAGTGAGAATTTGGAGTTAAAGAAGAACTCTTGGGGTTCAAGAAGGACTTTTGGGGTTCAATGAGAATTTTTGGAGTTCAGTGAAGATTTGGGGTTAAAGAAGGACTTTTGGGGTTCAAGAAGGAATTTAGGGGTTCAAGAAGGAATTTTGGGGGTTCCGTGAGGATTTTTGGAGCTCAAGAGGAACTTGGTGGGATTCAGTTTGGAGTTCAGTGAAGATTTGGGGCTCAAGAAGGAATTTGGGGGTTCAAGAAGGAATTTGGGGTTCAATGAGGACTTTTGGGGTTCAAGGAGGAATTTTGGGGGTTCAGTGAGGATTTGGGGTTCAAGAAGGAATTTGGGGGTTCAAGAAGAACTTTTGGGGTTCAGTGAGGATTTTGGGGGTTCAATGAGAATTTTTGGAGTTCAGTGAAAATTTGGGGTTCAAGAAGGAATTTGGGGGGCTCAGTGAGGATTTTGGGGGTTCAAGAAGGAATTTTGGGGGTTCAATGAGAATTTTTGGAGCTCAAGAGGAACTTGGTGTGATTCAATTTGGGGTTCAGTGAGGATTTGGGGTTCAAGAAGGAATTTTGGGGTTCAATGAGGACTTTTAGGGGTTCAGTGAGGATTTTGGGGGTTCAGTGAGGATTTGGGGTTAAAGAAGGAATTTTGGATTCCAATAAGAACTTTTTGAGTTCCTTGAGGACTTTTTGAGTTCCACAAAGACCCAAAGACGACCCACGAAGGGCAGAGATGACCGAAAAACCCTTTGGGAATAAAACACCAGCGACATTCCCTGTCCCACCCGCCCCGAGGCCGATTCCGGAGGGAAATTCCGGTACCTGTAGTGCAGGAGTTGTCCTTCCGTGCTGTAATCCCGATAAATGTCGTATTCCTTCTCGAACATTCCGGAAGGCGACGAACTGCAAAATAGGAATGGAGGAGGAGGAGTTACCGACGGAGACGTCGATGGAGATGGATCCCACCAGGATCTGCTCCCGGGACCTCCTCGAGCTTGGAGTCATCGATTTTTAATTTTTTTAAATTTTTTAAATTTTTTTTTTATTATTTATTATTTTTTATTTTTTTTGAGTTGTTGTCCAGATGACGACCAAGCCACCCATGGCCAACTCTTCAAAAACCAAATTTTCCCTCAAAACCGAGAAGATGCCAAACGTCTCCTGGATTTATCCCGTTCTTTCCGAGCGCCGCTTCTGCTCCTCAACCACCTTGGATGGTCGGAGCCGGCGTGGAAAGAGGAAAATCCCCCAAAAAACCCATTTTTTCCGCATTTTCATCAAAATCTGGAGACGCTCTGGTTCCTAAATCCTAAATTTTAAGGGAAGCCTTAAAACGGGTACGAATTCCAATTAAAACTTCCCCATTTATCCCAAATTCCCTTTTCCAACCAGATGAGCTGAGCTGAGCCAGAAACCTTTAAATGAGATTTTATGGGATGAGATCTTGGAATTACGGGATCTCCGGGAATCATGGAATGGCCGGGCTTGGAAGGGGCCTCCAAGAACATGGAATTACACAGGGACACCTTCCACCATCCCAGGTTGCTCCAAGCTCCTTCCAACCTGGCCTTGGACACTTCCAGGGATGGGGAAAATGCGGGAATGGGGTTTTTTTTATCTCGTCCCTGTCACCTCCAGGGATGCAGGTGGAAATTCCAGTTGGCAGGAATGATCCTTTCCCCAGGAAATTCCTGATGTCATTTCCAGAATTATCATTTCCCTGGGAAATTCCTGATCCCAGCTTGGGAATGATCCTTTTCCCAGGAAATTCCTGCATTCCACCTCAGGAATGATCCTTTTCCCAGGAAATTCCTGATCTTATTTCCAGGATGATCCTTTCCCCAGGAAACTCCTGATCTTATTTCCAGAATTATCATTTCCCTGGGAAATTCCTGATCCCAGTTTGGGAATGATCCTTTCCCCACGAAATTCCTGATCCCACCTTGGGAATGATCCATTCCCCAGGAAATTCCTGATCCCACCTTGGGAATGATCCTTTCCCCAGGAAATTCCTGATCCCAGCTCGGGAATGATCCTTTCCCCTGGAAATTCCTGATCCCAGTTTGGGAATGGTCCTTTCCCAGGAAACTCCTGATTCCACCTCGGGAATGATCCTTTCCCAGGAAATTCCTGATCCCAGCTTGGGAATGATCCTTTCCCAGGAAATTCCTGATCCCACCTTGGGAATGATCCTTTCCCAGGAAATTCCTGATCCCAACTCGGGAATGATCTTTTCCCCAGGAAATTCCTGATCTCATTTCCAGAATTATAATTTCCCTGGGAAATTCCTGATCCCAGTTTGGGAATGATCCTTTCCCCAGAAAATTCCTGATCTCGTTTCCAGGATGATTCTTTCCACAGAAAATTGCTGATCCCACCTCAGGAATAATCCTTTCCCCAGGAAATTCCTGATGTCATCTCCAGAATTATCATTTCCCTGGGAAATTCCTGATCCCACCTCGGGAATGATCCTTTCCCCAGGAAATTCCTGATTCCACCTCGGGAATGATCCTTTCCCAGGAAATTCCTGATCCCAGTTCGGGAATGATCCTTTCCCTGGGAAATTCCTGATCCCAGCTTGGGAAGGATCCCTTCCCCAGGAAATTCCTGATCCCACATTGGGAATGATCCTTTCCACAGGAAATTCCTGATCCCACCTTGGGAATGATCCTTTCCCCAGGAAATTCCTGCATTCCACCTTGGGAATGATCTTTTCCCCAGGAAATTCCTGATGTCGTCTCCAGAATTATCATTTCCCTGGAGCCCCTCTGCTCCGGAACCTGGCTGGGAAGAGCTGGGAATGTCCAACCTGGAGAAGGGAAGGATCCATGGAGACCTCAGAGCTCCAGGAGAGCTGGAGAAGGATTTGGGACACGGGATGGAGGGACAGGACACTGGGAATGGCTTCCCACTGCCAGAGGGAAGGGATCGATGGGATTTGGGAAGGAATTCCTGGCTGGGAGGGTGATGAGGGACTGGGATGGAATTCCTGGAGAAGCTGTGGCTGCTCCTGGATCTCTGGAAATGTCCCAGGCCAGCTTGGATGGGGCTTGGAGAAACCTGGGATAACGAAAGTTGTCCCTGCCCATGGAAAAGGCCGAAATTCCATGAAAAGCCAAACCATTCCACGATCCCGTAATTCCACAGTAAATGACCCCAAACCCATCTCCCTTCCCAAAATCCCCCTTCCCCAGGAGGAATTCCCGAAGATTCCACCAGGAAGGCGGAACCTCCCTCGGGGCGCGGAGCCGACGCCGCCTCCGTTGTCCCACATGAAACCGGGAATTCCTGTTCCCACCCGGCCGCAGTTTCTGCCAGCAGGAGTTGGGAATGGGAATTCCACCCTGGATCGGTCTCCTCAACCCATCTGTGTCCTTAACGTGGCCAAAAGCGTCAATTAAGAGAAGGAGAATACATTAATTAACGACCCGCCGCAGGTCTCCCAGAAAAGCTGTGGCTGCTCCATCCCTGGAATTGTCCCAGCTCAGGTTGGGACAATTTTGCCCCTTGGTTATCCCAAGGATGACATTCCATTGGGATAAACAGGGATTTTCCATGTTTGTGCAACGGCTGCAGATGCTGGAGGGGTTTTGGGGCTATTTTTGGAATTTTTGGGATGTGGGGATGCGTTCCTATGAGGGAATTCCAGCTTGGATTACACTGGTGGCTGGGATGGGAACATGAGATCAGCAAATCCATGGAATTATCTCCATGTTCAACCCATGACTGTGTCTCCTCTGCTGCTGCTGAGCTTTATGGAGGTTTGGGAATTCCAACTCAATTGGGATTGACCTGGTTGGGAATTTTGGTCCCTTCCTTGTCTGTTCTCCCAAATCTGGAAAAAACTCTGTGGAATTCCTTGGAAAACTCCATCCCTCCGGGCAGCAGCTCTGTGTGAACACCTGGATGTGAGGCAGGGAAAGGAGATGAGAAATTAAAATTTTCCTTTTTATTCCAATCATTGGAGTTTGTTTTGTTTGGGTGCTGCCGATCCCAAAAGTGATTCCTTCAATTTGGAATTTAAGGAATGGTGGGAAGTGTCCCATGGAAAGAGATGGAAAAAATTGGATTTTAAGGTTTTTTTATGATCCAAACCATTCCACGATTCCCTGATTTTGCAGATTTTAATCCATAAAAGACGAAACGACAACGAATATTCTCCTTGGGAATGGAGCACCTTCTCCTTCCCGAGGGAAATAATTCCTGCCAGGAGCTCCCCAGACCTGTGGGACGTGGCTGTGAATCATCCCAACTCCTCAGGAAGATCCAAAGAAATAATTCAAAACCACGTTGGGCTCTAAACCCGAATTTCCAACCCTAAAAACGGATTTCGGAGGACGAGAAATTATTCCTTTAGGGAAAATTCCCGCAGGGAACATCTAAAATATCCCAACGGTGGAAAAACACCTTTTCCTGATGTTTTCTCCTATATCTCCTTGATTTGTGGAGGATCCACCAAGAGTTGAGGAGGAGGAACCATCCACACAAAAAAATCTTCACCCAACACCTGCAGGATCGCTCTTGGACACCGCCGGCACGGCAAATTCCCGATTTTCTCCCGCCCATCCCACCTTTACCTTTCCGTTTCCTCCTTCACCACGGAATAGTGGCCGGGCTGGCGGCTCGACCGCTGCTCCTGGACCTTCTCGTTGGCCTCCAGCTCCTGCTCCAAGGACGAGCTGGTGCTCCCCTCCCTGCTGACATTGCTGCTCCTGCCGGGGCTGTTTTCCGTGGAAGCCCGCGGCGACTCCGTGTTCTGCTTCAGCGTCTGCAGCTTGGCCAGCGGGATGATGTCGCAGTTCTGGGGACGGTGCCACACCGTCCTCTGCGTGGTGGCATTGTAGTAGTAGAAGCGGGAGGTGTTGGGGTCGAAGAGTTCCCACCACTGGTTCTCATTGGTGCGTTTGATCCGCACGCCGGCGGGGGGGTCCCAGACGCACTCCCCCGTGATGAGGTTGGCGTACATGCGCTCCCGGGTCCGAGGCTCGATGATTTCCACCCATTCCAGCCTGGAAAAGGACAAGGAGAGAAGGGAAAATGTCAGCCTTGAGACATCTCAGAAGGTCGCCCAATGTGACCGTTCCGGGATTTGACGCGAGCGCGGGATGAAGAGCGACTTCTCAACTCTTCCTTCCAACCCCATCGAGTCTCCTGTGTCCAAAGTTCAATGATTCCCACCCGTTCCAGCCTGGAAAAGGACAAGGAGAGAAGGGAAAATGTCAGCCTTGAGACATCTCGGAAGGTCGCCCAACGTGACCATTCCAGGATTTGACGCGAGGGCGGGATGAAGAGCGACTTCTCAACTCTTCCTCCCACCCCCATCGAGTCTCCCGTGTCCAAAGTTCGATGATTCCCACCCATTCCAGCCTGGAAAAGGACAAGGAGAGAGGGGAAACTCAACCAAGATCCCTTCCAACCCCAACCACCCGATGGTTCCATGATTTGACACGAGCGCGGGACGAAGAGCGACCTCACAAAGAGCGACCTTCCACCCCCATCGAGCCCCGCGGAATTATTTACACAAAACAGACAATTTTCCAAAGGTTTTCCAGCCAATCCCTGATTTTCAGCTCAATGATTCCCACCCATTCCAGCCTGGAAAAGGACAAGGAAAGAGGGAAAGCATCAACCAATCCCAACAATCCGATGGTTCCATGATTTGACGCGAGCGCGATATGAAGAGCAACATCACAACTCTTCCTCCCACCCCCATCGAGTCTCCCGTGTCCAAAACTCGATGATTCCCACCCATTCCAGCCTGGAAAAGGACAAGGAGAGAAGGGAAAATGTCAGCCTTGAGACATCTCGGAAGGTCGACCAACGTGACCGTTCCAGGATTTGACGCGAGTGAGGGATGAAGAGCGACTTCTCAACTCTTCCTCCCACCCCCATCGAGTCTCCCGTGTCCAAAACTCGATGATTCCCACCCATTCCAGCCTGGAAAAGGACAAGGAGAGAAGGGAAAATGTCAGCCTTGAGACATCTCGGAAGGTCGCCCAACGTGACCATTCCGGGATTTGACGCGAGCGCGGGATGAAGAGCGACTTTTTAACTCTTCCTCCCACCCCCATCGAGTCTCCCGTGTCCAAAACTCAATGATTCCCACCCATTCCAGCCTGGAAAAGGACAAGGAAAGAGGGAAAGCATCAACCAATCCCAACAATCCAATGGTTCCGTGATTTGACGCGAGGGCGGGATGGAGAGAAGCAACATCGCAACTTTTCCTTCCACCCCCATCGAGTCTCCCGTGTCCAAAGTTCGATGATTCCCACCCATTCCAGCCTGGAAAAGGACAAGGAGAGAGGGGAAACTCAACCAAGATCCCTTCCAAGCCCAACTACCCGATGGTTCCATGATCAACATCCGCAGCGAGTGCGGGACGAAGAGCGACCTCACAAAGAGCGACCTTCCACCCCCATCGAGTCCCGCGGAATTATTTACACAAAACAGAGAATTTTCCAAAGGTTTTCCAACCAATCCCTGATTTTCAGCTCAATGATTCCCACCCATTCCAGCCTGGAAAAGGACAAGGAGAGAAGGGAAAGCATCAACCAATCCCAACAATCCGATGGTTCCATGATTTGACGCGAGCGCGGGATGAAGAGCAACTTCTCAACTCTTCCTCCCACCCCCATCGAGTCTCCCATATCCAAAGTTCAATGATTCCCACCCATTCCAGCCTGGAAAAGGACAAGGAAAGAGGGAAAACATCAACCAATCCCAACCATCCGATGGTTCTGTGATTCGACGCGAGCGCGGGATGGAGAAGAGCAACATCTCAACTCTTCCTTCCAACCCCATCGAGTCTCCTGTGTCCAAAACTTGATGATTCCCACCCATTCCAGCCTGGAAAAGGACAAGGAGAGAAGGGAAAATGTCAGCCTTGAGACATCTCAGAAGGTCGCCCAACGTGATCGTTCCGTGATTTGACGCGAGCGCGGGATGGAGAAGAGCGACTTCTCAACTCTTCCTTCCACCCCCATCGAGTCTCCTGTGCCCAAAGTTCAATGATTCCCACCAATTCCAGCCTGGAAAAGGACAAGGAAATAGGGAAAGCATCAACCAATCCCAACAATCCGATGGTTCTGTGATTTGACGCAAACGCGGGATGAAGAGCAACTTCTCAACTCTTCCTTCCAACCCCATTGAGTCTCCCATGTCCAAAACTCGATGATTCCCACCCATTCCAGCCTGGAAAAGGACAAGGAGAGAGGGAAAGCATCAACCAATCCCAACAATCCGATGGTTCCATGATTTGACGTGAGCGCGGGATGGAGAAGAGCAACATCTCAACTCTTCCTCCCACCCCTATAAAGTCTCCTGTGTCCAAAACTCAATGATTTCCACCCATTCCAGCCTGGAAAAGGACAAGGAGAGAGGAGAAACTCAACCAAGATCCTTCCAACCCCAACCACCCGATGGTTCCGTGATTTGACACGAGCGCAGGACGAAGAGCGACCTCACAAAGAGCGACCTTCCACCCCCATCGAGTCCCGCGGAATTATTTACACAAAACAGAGAATTTTCCAAAGGTTTTCCAGCCAATCCCTGATTTTCAGCTCAATGATTCCCACCCATTCCAGCCTGGAAAAGGACAAGGAGAGAAGGGAAAGCATCAACCAATCCCAACAGTCCGATGGTTCCGTGATTCAACGCGAGCGCGGGATGGAGAAGAGCAACATCACAACTCTTCCTTCCAACCCCATCGAGTCTCCCATGTCCAAAGTTCAATGATTCCCACCCATTCCAGCCTGGAAAAGGACAAGGAAAGGGGGAAAGCATCAACCAATCCCAACAATCCGACAGTTCCGTGATTCGACGCGAGCACGGGATGAAGAGCGACTTCTCAACTCTTCCTTCCACCCCCATCGAGTCTCCCATGTCCAAAACTCGATGATTCCCACCCATTCCAGCCTGGAAAAGGACAAGGAAAGAGGGAAAGCATCAACCAATCCCAACCACCCGATGGTTCCGTGATTTGACACGAGGGCGGGACGAAGAGCGACCTCACAACGAGTGACCTTCCACCCCCATCGAGTCCCGCGGAATTATTTACACAAAACAGACAATTTTCCAAAGGTTTTCCAACCAATCCCTGATTTTCAGCTCAATTATTTCCACCCATTCCAGCCTGGAAAAGGACAAAGAGAGAAGGGGAAGCATCAACCAATCCCAACCATCTGATGGTTCCATGATTAGACGCGAGCGCGGGATGGAGAAGAGCAACATCACAACTCTTCTTCCCACCCCATCGAGTGTCCCGTGTCCAAAGTTCAATGATTCCCACCCATTCCAGCCTGGAAAAGGACAAGGAAAGGGGGAAAGCATCAACCAATCCCAACCATCCGATGGTTCCATGATTTGACACGAGGGCGGGACGAAGAGCGACCTCACAAAGAGCGACCTTCCACCCCCATCGAGTCCCGCGGAATTATTTACACAAAACAGAGAATTTTCCAAAGGTTTTCCAACCAATCCCTGATTTTCAGCTCAATGATTCCCACCCATTCCAGCCTGGAAAAGGACAAGGAAAGAGGGAAAGCATCAACCAATCCCAACCATCCAATGGTTCCATGATTTGACACGAGCGCGGGATGGAGAAGAGCGACTTCTCAACTCTTCCTTCCACCCCCATCGAGTCTCCTGTGTCCAAAACTCGATGATTCCCACCCATTCCAGCCTGGAAAAGGACAAGGAGAGAGGGAAAGCATCAACCTATCCCAACCACCCGATGGTTCCATGATTTGACACGAGCGCGGGACGAAGAGCGACCTCGCAAAGAGCGACCTTCCACCCCCATCGAGTCCCACGGAATTATTTACACAAAACAGAGAATTTTCCAAAGGTTTTCCAGCCAATCCCTGATTTTCAGCTCAATGATTCCCACCCATTCCAGCCTGGAAAAGGACAAGGAGAGAGGGGAAGCATCAACCAATCCCAACCACCCGATGGTTCCATGATTTGACGCAAGCGCGGGATGGAGAAGAGCGACTCCTCAACTCTTCCTTCCACCCCCATCAAGTATCCCATGTCCAAAACTCGATGATTCCCACCCATTCCAGCCTGGAAAAAGACAAGGAAAGAGGGAAAACATCAACCAATCCCAACCATCCGATGGTTCCGTGATTTGACGCGAGCGCGGGACGAAGAGCGACCTCGCAAAGAGCGACCTTCCACCCCCATCGAGTCCCGTGGAATTATTTACACAAAACAGAGAATTTTCCAAAGGTTTTCCAGCCAATCCCTGATTTTCAGCTCAATGATTTCCACCCATTCCAGCCTGGAAAAGGACAAGGAGAGAAGGGAAAACGTCAGCCAATCCCAACCACCCGATGGTTCCGTGATCAACGCCTGCAGCGAGCGTGGGACGACCTCACAAAGAGAGACCTTCCACCCCCATCGAGTCCCGCGGAATTATTTACACAAAACAGACAATTTTCCAAAGGTTTTCCCACAAAAATTCCAAAATTGGGGATTTGACCTCCCCAGGTCCAGCTGGAGAAACCTTAAAAGTCCTAAGACCCAACCGGGGGTCAAAAACCTCTACAGAGCCCCAAGAGACACCGTCCATAAAAAAAAAATATTTTCAATCTTACAAAATAATCCAAAAACAATCCAAACCTGACCCCTGATTGGATCGACCTCTTCCTTCCAAAAAAAATTATTTTCCCGTGTCAAACCATGACACTTACAAACTCTAAATATTTAATATAAGGAATAATTAAGTATAGCACAAGTATAAAAATAAAATTTTAAAATTCTAAATTATAAGGCCAAAAAAGACAAAATAATAAAAAAAAATTAAGTTCCACCCATTTTTCAGATCGCCACAACCAATCCAAGTTGGATTCTCCAACTTCTGGAGAATCCAGAGGGTACCTGAGACGTTCTGGGATCCGCGTTTTTATTAAAATTCTTCTTTTGTGTGGGTTTTTATTTTAAAAAATAAAGGAATTTAATGAAGTTATTTGGGATTTATCCTTGTCTGCTTTTCCAAGGGTTTTGAGGAATGTCTAGAAATAGATGAGGAGGAATAAAAAGCTGAGAGAGGTTTAAACCTGACACATCCAGGGAGTCAAACGAAACCTCTTCAGAAACGCCCAATTTTCAAGGAAAAATAAAAAATTCCAGGTGTCATTCCTGGTGTCATCCCTCAGCTGGTCCAGCTCATTTTCCAACGGGATTTAAAAACCTCTGGAAGGGAAAAAAAACAGTGGGATTTTCACGGTGTGGGATCCCAGCTTGGATCAAACCCCACTAAAGGAGGAAAACGTGTCCAGCTCCTCTTGGAAATTAGAGGAAAATCCGTAATAATTAAGGTTTTTCCTGCGGAACGGACTAAAAGTTGGAGGAGAGTCGATCCAGAACTCGGATCCGATCCGGCACGGAAGCGAAACTGGAAGCCACTTTTGGATTTGGAGAATTGGGATTGGTCAAAGAACCGGCCAAGGTGGCCCATTCCAAGGAAAATTTGGAATTCCCGGGATATTGAGGGGTTGGGGTGTGGTCAGGGAAGGGAATGGGATGAGCTCGGAGATCCGTTCCGACCTAAAGAATTCCGTGGTTTTGTGAGGAGCAATTCGAATTCCCGACTCTCGGCAAAGTTTTGGAGACCTTGGAAGCGGCTCCACAAATTTCCCACTCCCAGGTGATCCCTTTGGAATCACAAACCAAAATATCCAAGATTTCCAAGAACTCAACGTGTCCAAAAACCCAAATCCCCCCATCAGTGCAAAATTCCCAGGAGAAGACAATTCCCATCTCACTTCCCTGCTTAAAATTAATTAAAACCTCCTGCAAAACTTCATATAAATTTAAATTAATCATGGAATTATTAAATGGTTTGAGGTGAAAGGAGCTTTTAAAGTTCATCTGTCAAGGTGATTAAAAAAGGAAGGGGGAATCATTAATTAAGGGAACATTGTTTTTAATTATCCCCTTGGGGCAGCCACAGGGAATTTCTCTGGGAATTACATCCCAGAGTCTCACGGGGAGGAATTCCTTCCCGATGGGAGAAGCTTGGGAATGATGATTCCCAATTGAGCACCGTTGAACCGTCGCGTTTCACGGAACGGTTTGGGTGGGAAAGGACCTTAAAGCTGATCTGGGTGTGGGTGGTGACACCTTCGCCCATCCCAGGCTGCTCCAACCGGGATTTGGACACTTCCAGGGATGGGGCAACCACAGTTTCTCTGGGAATTCCATTCCAGGCCCTCGCCAACCGTCACCGTAACCAAATTCCTTCCCAATCTCCCCATTTTTAATTTCAATTTCCCAGCCTTGACGTGAGGAGGTCTTTTCCCTTTCCACCACCATTCCAAGGACTTGGAGGATCCTTTTTCCTTCTCCATGGAAGGGGTTTGAAGGTACCTCAAGATCTTTCATTCCACCCTGCCCCGTCCCAACCGATCGGAAAACCGTCGGATATTTAATTGTCCCAAGAAAATTTAAAACAAAAAGGAGTGGTAGAACCCTGAGGATCATTTATTGATTCCCAGATCTGATGGATCCAGGAATTCCAAGATTAAATATCGATGGATCTGGGAATTCCCAGATTAAATATCGATTCCCAGATCCATCAGATCTGGGAATTCCCAGATTAAATATCGATTCCCAGATCTGATGGATCCGGGAATTCCCGGATTAAATATCGATTCCCAGATCTGATGGATCCATGAATTCCCGGATTAAATATCGATGGATCCGGGAATTCCCAGATTAAATATCGATTCCCAGATCTGATGGATCCATGAATTGCCAGATTAAATATCGATTCCCAGATTTTATGGATCCAGGAATTCCCAGATTAAATATCGATTCCCAGATCTGATGGATCCGGGAATTCCCAGATTAAATATCGATGGATCTGGGAATTCCCAGATTAAATATCGATTCCCAGATCTGATGGATCCGAGAATTCCCAGATTAAATATCAATTCCCAGATCTGATGGATCCGGGAATTCCTGGATTAAATATCGATTCCCAGATCTGATGGATCCGGGAATTCCCAGATTAAATATCGATTCCCAGATCCATCAGATCCCAGATTAAATATCAAATCCCACCCTCGGAGGAACAGAATTCCCAAAAAAAAAAAAAGCCTTAAAAACAACCAAAAATTATTTCAGAAGCGCAAAAATTTCTCTTGTTTTCCCTAAAAATCTTAAAATCTTCCCGTTATTCCTGAAAATCACCGTGGAGAAGAGGAGCAGGGAATGACTCCACACTTTTTTTTTTTTTTTTCCCCATTTTTAATTGGTTGCTCCGGAGTTTAAAAGACAACTTTCCTAATTAAATCCGTGGAATTTGGCCAAATCCCATAAATAGGTTCAAAGGAGAATTAGACGAGTTCAAGGAGGATAAAACAGGATATTCCGAGGTCAGGAAATCCCTTTTTCAGAGGAATTTTTTCCCCTTTTTTAGGAGGAATTTTCGCCGGGGAGATTGGAACGCAGCCACGGAAAAAAACATTCCGACTCCTCCCATCTCCCAAAATCCGTGTTTTTGGCATCCTCCCATCCCTTCTGGCCTGGAGGACACGGGGATAAGATTCCCAAAAAAAAACAACCCGGAGGCTTCAAAAAGCAGCTTCAGAAAAGGGAAAAAATGGATATTTGGATTTTTTTTCCGTCTTATCGGAACGCACGTGGACGATTTTTCCGATGCTCCCGATCCGAAATTCACAGCTTTAAATTCCAACAAGGAAAAATAAAAAAAAGGAATTTAGGGAGTGGTGGAGAGCTGATAAGGCAAAGGATGAAGCGGCGAAATCTCCGGGATGACCTCGAGCCTCTCAAAGGATCTCTGGAATTTTATCCGGAGCTTTTTGTGATCCGATATCTTTCCCGACGCAAATTAATCAATTTTTTAGCCCCTTCGCCTAATTAAACCTCGGAGAGGTTAAAGGATTGGGGATATCAGCCCTGGAAAAATTTGGATTTAAAGGGAAGAGGATGGAAGAACGGGAATTCTTTTTGCCGACGGGTGGGAGAGGAAACGGGACGAGGATTGAGATGGAACATCCAACATCTTCTCCAAAGTTCTGGACCAGCATTCCCAAAAAAACCCCAAAACTCGGAGTTTTTTAATTGATAAGAAGCTTCTGAAGATGCCCCAGAAGATCCATTATCCCAGGAGAACTTTGTGATCCATTATCCATGTTTTTTTTTAATTAACCTTTAGGTCCTCACTGGATTTTTTTTTTTTTTGGATTTTCCATCCAAAGCAAATCCAAACCACTGGATCCAAATTCCACCTTTCCAACCAAGAGGACGCCTTCCCTTGACCTGCCCTCTTGGAAAAACCGCATTCCCAAGTTTTGTGGGATAATTTTGGGATGGGAAGAGCCGATTTTCCGACCTCTGAGGTGGGACCAGGGTGGGAGTTGGGTGAAGGTGGAGCAGATGATTCCCACCTGGAGAACGGATCATTTTGGATGGTGGAATTCCATGAAATTCCAATCCTCAAAACAGATAAAATTCGCTCCCAAATCCCAGAAAATCGGAGTGAAGATTATCCGAGTGGGACTTGCCAAGACCGACTTCCTAAAAATCCATAATAAATTAATAAATTAATCTCATTTTGCTTTTCCAATTGGAATCTTCCGAGGAAAAGATGATTAATGGGAATAAGCTCATTGGAAAATCCCGGGAACAAGCAACAACCTGTACCAATCCGAGAAAAACATGGAATGATCAGGATTGAGGGAAGGAATTTATCCTCACCCCAAAAATTCCTGCAGAAAAAGGAATTCTGCTGATCTCCATTCCATGTAAAAAAAAAACCATCAGGGGCCAAAAAACCAATACCACAAAAACTCCTGGCCAGAAAATTCCATAAAAATTCTGGAAAGTGTGTTATTTTTCCTTATTTTCATGGAATTTTTTTTTCTTTTTTTTTTCTTTTTTTATTTTTTTTTTTAGAATTCCCAATTTTTGCCCATTGCCAGAGGGAAAGATGGGATTGGGATGGAATTCCTGGCTGGGAGGGTGGGGAGGGACTGGAATGGAATTCCCAGAGAATCTGTGGCTGCCCCAACCCTGGAATTGTGAAATTGTGGGATTTTCCATTCTCAAACCATTCCATGATTGATATTCCTGATTTTCCCCTAAGGATGGGTTTTTTTAAGGGAAAAAAAGGCCAAATTTGGTTTTTTGGGGCAGTGGCAGCTGCGGGGAGGCAGAGAGGGAAAGGAGCAGGGAAAAATTCCGGTGGCAGCTGCTGAATCCCGACCCTCCTCACCACATGTCCCAAACAGCCTTTCCTTTATTTTTTTAACTCCTTAGGGAAAACCTCATTTCCATAAAAAAAAAATTCAATTTGTCACAATCCTGAGGGAAAAATATTCAATTTAAAGCTTTAAACCTAAAAATGTTGAGCTGGGTGGAGGAAAAGCACAGGCGTGGATAAAGATTGGAAAAGCGGGATCCCCAAAGTCACAGAGGTTGGAAAACAGCAGGAAAAGGACAAAAATTCCGACAAAACAGTAAAAAATGCATTTTTTAGGGGGGGAATTAAGAGGTATCAGAGCATGGGAAGCCGATATTTTATGGATTTAACGTGGGGAAAATAAAATCTAAATACACATTCTTAAATTAAATTCCTGAATGGATTAACTTTAAATCCCAATTCCAATTCTGCCTTTCCCGAGATTTGCCACAGGGAGGAAAATAAAGGAATATTTAATAACAGCAAAAAAAAAAAAAAAATTATATTTATAATAATCCACAACAAACCTAAGGGAAAAGCAGCACCGAGGAAAAAAAACTTGGAAAAAATTTTGTTTTCCTTGCTAAACCCAACCCTGAGAGAGGAAAAGGAGGCCGGGAGCACATCCCGTGTTTTCTGAACTCCGAAATATTCGTGGAATGAGGTCGGAAAAAGAGCAGGAGAAAAAAATATTCCTCCTCCTCCACAGCAAACATCGGCACAGCTCATCCGGGGGGGTGGAATTCCTGGGAAATCCCGAGCTGGAGCTTTGGAATGTTTTTCCTTGTCCTCGGGAAGCGGCAACTGATTCCGAGGCCACCTGTCACCGTTTGGGTCCCCCCACCGCGGTTGGGATCGGGATGATCCAAGAGGAGGAGGAGGATTTGGGATGAAAACAAGGAATTTTTGTTTCCACAGGATGTCAATTCTTGTTTAAATCCCTGCGGAATTCGATTCCTGAGGGAAAAAAAAATCCCTGGGGATGATCCCGAGGTCACCTCTTAAATATCCGATGATTTCCCGGCTCCTTTTCCGAGAGAGGGAGGAAAAACATGGAAGCAGCTCTCCCCCTCTTCCCACATGGATATTTTTAGGACTGGGAGATAAGGCTGGAAAACATTCCAAGCTCCAAGACGGGCGCTCCAGACAGCAAATCCCATTTGGGATAAAAAAAATTCCCCCTCCTCGCCGCTGCTGAAAAATCCTAAAATTTTTTGTAGGAGGAAAATTACAGGAAAATTGTCGGAGTTTGTGCTCCCAAATCCAGAAAAAAAAGAGTCGGGATTGTTCCTCTGGGAATTCCAGACATGGCTTAGGTGAGAATTCCACCTGGAATTCTGCGTCCAGCTCTGAGGTCCAAGATCAGGAGGATGTGGAGATGTTGGAGAAGATCCAGAGGAGGACACGGAGATGTCTGGGAGAGTTGGGAATGTCCAGCCTGGAGAAATGAAGGATCCAGAGAAATCTTGGAGACTCTTCCAGTGGCTGAAGGAGCTCCAGGAGAAGCTGGAGAGGGAATTTGGGACAAGGGGTGGAGGGACAGGACATAGGGAATGGTTTAAACTGGCAGGAATTTGGGATTTTGGGAAGGAATTCCTGTTTGGGAGGGTGGTGAGGGAATGGGATGGAATTCCCAGAGAAGTTGTGGCTGTCCCATCCCTGGAATTGTCCAAAGACAGCTTGGAGCAACCTGGAATAGTGGAATCATTCCATCCTACCCATGGAATTCCATGATCTTGAAGGTCCCTTCCCACTCAAACATTCCAGGATTTTGTGCTGCTGCCAATGGATCCATCCTCACATTCCGGTGGATCCCAGTGGATCCAGTTCCCTCTGGATGTTGGGGAAAAATCCCTCTAAAAACCATCCCTGGAGCCCCGAGGATTCCCACAGGGAATTATGATCCAAAGCTTTAAAGGGAATTCAAACACACCAAATCCAGGACTAGAAAATTCCAAACAGGCCTAAATATCCTCGAAACTTCAAAAAAAACCCCACCAAACCTGGAATTCCAGAAATACACGTGGATTTTTTGGGTTTTTTCCCCCAAATCCATGATTAAAACAGACATTTCACTCTGGGAACGAAATCAGGGAATCCAAAAATCAGGAATTCCACCTAAAAATGCTCCTTTATCACCGAAATCACGCGCGGAACCCAAACGCTTCCGTGTTCTGCCGCTCCTGGGAAGGAACTTTTCCGAAGGAATTCCCGAAGAGCGAAAGCTCATCCCAAATCCGCCCCGGGAGAGTGACTTGGCAGGTGCGGGACCATCTGCTGCTTCCAGAGGAATTCCAGAGGCTCCCACCCATCGGAGACTCCTCAAAACTCGGCCTGGATGGGCAGCGAGGATGAGGAAGGCTCATTTCCCACTAAAAATCTTGGAATATTTGGGAGCTTCCGAGAGAAAAAGAAAACTCGGCGTCCCCGTCAGAGAGGAATTTTGGAATTTTTTTGGGAATTTTTCCAAAAAAAGCGCCAAGTCAGGAGAGCCAGAACATCCCCCCCGCTCCCTTTTCCAAGGTTTCAGTCGTTATTCCAGGTGGGAGATGGGAAATTGCAGTTCCCCAAGTTTTTCCCTGTTTTCATAACCGCGTTTCCCAAATATTTTAGGATGGGTTTGGAGGTTCCCTTTTTCCCCCCTCAGGCCCAGGAAAATTGGAATTCTCCCATTCCGCACCCAAATTCCACCATCTCCAAGGATGGACGTCTCTCCACCGTTCCTGCTGGCCAAAATCATGGAAAACGCCCAATGGGAGACCCCTCCATGCTGCTCCATGGAAAATCCTGGAAATCCTGGAAATCATGGAAAATTCCCTTCTCCACCACCCCCTGGATCCATTCCCAGCCTCCTCTCCGGGCTGGAGGAGCTCGTTAAGCGCCGGCGTTAACGAGGTGCCCTCCCGGAATCCGCGGCGGATCCGTCTGGGATTGGCTCTCCCGATTATCCGATGGTTTGGGACGACATTCCGGGAATGATCAGGAGGCACCACCTGGGCTGGAGGTTCAGTTCCACCACCAGAACCATCTCCAAAGTCTGGTCCTGGATGCTCCTCATGGAATCTGGGAGAGATCCCAGCGATCCGACCTTTCCATAATCTGTTTTTTGGGATTTCTGCTGTTAATTTATCCGTATTCTGTTATCCCAGCGTGGCAAAAAGCAGGAAAAATATCCATGGGGAATTTTCCCAGATTGTCCAGCCCATGGAAGATGAACCCACCACGTTCCTGCTCCCACGGCGTGGTCGTCATTCCCGTTTTTCCGAGGGTTTTGAGGGCAGGAATGCCACTTGGAGGATTTAGAGCCATCTCCAGCCTGGAAAAATTCCGGATTTTCTTCACTCCCAGATTTCTCCTCCCTTCTCTGGTGGTGCCGGATCGGGAAAACTGAGGGAAACTCGGGAACAACATCCGGGGAATGTGGGAGGTGGAATAAATCCACGGTGGCCACCACGGGGAGCCATGGAATGGTTTGGGTGGGAAGGGACATTAAGGATTTTGGAATTCCACCTTTTCCATGTGTAGGGACAACTTCCACCATTCCAGGTTGCTCCAATCCCATCCAACCTGGACTTGGACAATTCCAGCTTTTCTGGGAATTCCATCCCAGCTCCTCACCACCCTCCCAGCCAGGAATTCCTTCCCAAATCCCATCTATCCCTTCCCTCTGGAAGTGGGAAGCCATTCCCTGTGTCCTTCCATCCATTGTCCCAAATTCCCTCTCCAGCTCTCCTGGAGCTCCTTCAGGCACTGGAAGAGTCTCCAAGATTTCCCTGGATCCTTCATTTCTCCAGGTTGGACATTCCCAGTTCTCCCAACCTGGTTCCAAACTTTGGATCATCTCCATGGCCTCCTCTGGATCTTCTCCAACATCTCCAACATCTCCTCCTGCTGTTGGATCCTGGAGGTGGAAGAAGAATTCCAGGTGGGATCTCACCCGAGGGGCAGAATTCCCTCCTTTCCTGGGAATTTCTGGGATGTGAGCGCACACGGATGGGGCGTGTCCCGTTCTTCAAAATTCCCAAAATTCCCAAAATTCCTTCTGCTTGGAACCGCTCTCCATCCCTTCATCCCCAAACCTGGATCCAGGAAGGAGAGGAGCAGCTCCTCCAGCAGCGGGAGGATTTTTCCGTGTGTTCCTTGGGAATGCCGAAATCCCTTTTTTTTTTTTTTTTTTTTGCGAAAGAGGAATTCTCCATCCCAACTGTTGATCCCATTTCCAGAAATTTTGTGTCCATCCCATTCCATGGAATCGATGGTGCCCATCAAACATTTAAATATTGAAAATTCCAAAGAGATCCAAACATTCCGGAGGATTCCGATCGGGGGGGAAAAAAAACACGGAAAACCACCATTAAATCCTATTTTTTCCAGGATTTGGAAGCGGGTTGGGAACAATCAGATTTATCAACAGCTCCGTGCTGATTCCAAAATTATATCCGTGCCTCGGAGCTTTTGTTCCTGTTCCTCCTCCTCCCCAAAAATTCCGGGAGATAAAAGAGCCGCGTTCGTTAATTTGGGATTAAACACAAAAGATAATGGGGGGAAAAAAAAATCACAGAGGTTTCCAACCTCCTGGATTTTCCATTCATCCCAAAATATTCCAGGCTCTGCCTGCTGCTGGGAAGAAAAATATTCCTGGAGAAAAATCCGATGGTTCCGATGGTTTTTTTTTCCCAAAAAAAAAGCTTTTTTGGGTTTTTTTTTGGGTAAAATCCGTGTTTTTTCCATAGTGGGATCGGTAACAGTTCGTGCGGAATTGGCGAAAAAATCCCCAAACTCTCTCAAGTCTCGATTCCGTGTTAGAGGTGGAAGGAAAACGCTTCTGGGATTTAAAAATTGGGGTTTGGGTCCTAAATCTGAGGTTTGGGCCCTAAAACATGAAGGTTTGATCCCAAATCTGGGGTTTTTATCCTAAACCTCAGGTTTGGATCCCAAAATGAAGGGTTTGATCCTAAAATCAGAGGTTTTCATCCTAAACCTGAGGTTTGGATCCTAAAATTGAGGTTTGGATCCCAAACTGAAGTTTTGATCCTAAAATCAGAGGTTTTCATCCTAAACCTGAGGTTTTGATCCCAAACTTGAGGTTTTGTTCCTAAAATCAGAGATTTTTATCCTAAACTGAAGGTTTTGATCCCAAACTTGAGGTTTTGTTCCTAAAATCAGAGATCTTCATCCTAAACCTGAGGTTTGGATCCTAAACCCGAAGTTTTGACCCTAAACCTGAGGTTTTGACCCTAAAATTGAAGGTTTTGATCCTAAACTGAGGGTTTTGCTCCTAAAATCAGAGATTTTCATCCTAAACCTGAGGTTTGGATCCTAAACCTGAGGTTTTGACCCTAAAATTGAGGTTTGGATCCCAAACTGAAGGTTTTGATCCTAAACCAGAGATGTGGATACTAAACCTGAAGGTTTTGATCCAAAACTTGAGGTTTTGATCCTAAAATCAGAGGTTTTGATCCTAAACCTGAGGTTTGGATCCTAAAATTGAGGTTTGGGTCCCAAACTGAAGGGTTTGATCCTAAAATCAGAGACTTTCATCCTAAACCTGAGGTTTGGATCCTAAAATTGAGGTTTTGACCCTAAAATTGAGGTTTGGATCCAAAACTGAAGGTTTTGATCCCAAACTTGAGGTTTTGTTCCTAAAATCAGAGATTTTCATCCTAAACCTGATGTTTTGACCCTAAAATTGAGGTTTGGATCCCAAACTGAAGGTTTTGATCCTAAACCAGAGATTTGGATACTAAACCTGAAGGTTTTGATCCCAAACTTGAGGTTTTGATCCTAAAATCAGAGATTTTTATCCTAAACCTGAGGTTTTGACCCTAAAATTGAGGTTTGGATCCCAAACTGAGGGTTTTGCTCCTCAAATCAGAGATTTTGATCCCAAATCCTAAATTTTGATCCCAACCGTGAGGTTTTGAACCTACACTTGAGGTTTGGATCCTAATCCTGTGTTTTGGATCCGAATCCTGAGGTTTTGTCCCCAAACCTGAGGTTTTGCTCCTGAAATCAGAGATTTTCATCCTAAACCTGAGGTTTGGATCCTAAACCTGAGGGTTTGACCCTAAAATTGAGGTTTGGATCCCAAACTGAAGGTTTTGATCCTAAACCAGAGATTTGGATACTAAACCTGAAGGTTTCGATCCTAAAATCAGAGATTTTGATCCTAAACCTGAGGTTTTGATCCTAAAATTGAGGTTTGGATCCCAAACTGAAGGGTTTGATCCTAAAATCAGAGGTTTTCATCCTAAACCTGAGGTTTTGACCCTAAAATCGAAGTTTGGGTCCCAAACTGAAGGTTTTGATCCTAAACCAGAGATTTGGATACTAATCCTGAAGGTTTTGATCCCAAACTTGAGGTTTTGTTTCTAAAATCAGAGATTTTCATCCTAAACCTGTGGTTTTGATCCTAAAATTGAGGTTTGGATCCTAAACCTGAGGTTTTGATCCTAAACCTGAGGTTTTGATCCTAAAATTGAGGTTTGGATCCCAAACTGAAGGTTTTGATCCTAAACCTGAGGTTTTGATCCCAAACTTGAAGTTTTGATCCTAAAATCAGAGATTTTCATCCTAAACCAGAGATTTGGATCCTAAACCTGAGGTTTTGATCCTAAACTTGTGGTTTGGATCCCAAACTGAGGGTTTTGCTCCTAAAATCAGAGATTTTGATCCCAAATCTTAAATTTTGATCTCAAACCTGAGGTTTTGAACCTACACTTGAGGTTTGGATCCTAATCCTGAGTTTTGGACCCGAATCCGGAGGTTTTGACCCCAAACCTGAGGTTTTGCTCCTGAAATTGGAGATTTTGATCCTACACCTGAGGTTTGGATCCTAAACCTGAGGTTTGGATCCTAAAATTGAGATTTGGGTCCCAAACTGAAGGGTTTGATCCTAAAACCAGAGATTTTCATCCTAAACCTGAGGTTTGGATCCTAAACCTGAGGTTTTGATCCTAAAATTGAGGTTGGGATCCCAAACTGAAGGTTTTGATACTAAAATCAGAGATTTTGATCCCAAACCCTAAATTTTGATCCCAAACCTGAGGTTTTGCTCCTGAAATTGGAGATTTTGATCCTACACCTGAGGTTTGGATGCTAAACCTGAGGTTTGGATCCTAAAATTGAGGTTTGGGTCCCAAAGTGAAGGTTTTGATCCCAAACTGAAGGGTTTGACCCTAAAATCAGAGGTTTTCATCCTAAACCTGAGGTTTGGATCCTAAACTTAAGTTTCGATCCTAAAATCAGAGATTTTCATCCTAAACCTGAGGTTTGGATCCTAAAATTGAGGTTTTGATCCTAAACCTGAGGTTTTGATCCCAAACTTGAAGTTTTGATCCTAAAATTGAGGTTTGGATCCCAAACTGAAGGTTTTGATCCTAAACCAGAGATTTGGATACTAAACCTGAAGGTTTTGACCCCAAACTTGAGGTTTTGTTCCTAAAATCAGAGATTTTCATCCTAAACCTGAGGTTTTGATCCCAAACTTGAGGGTTTGTTCCTAAAATCACAGGTTTTCATCCTAAACCTGAGGTTTGGATCCCAAACTTGAGGTTTTGATCCTAAAATCAGAGATTTTGATCCTAAACCTGAGGTTTGGATCCTAAACCTGAGGTTTTGACCCTAAAATTGAGGTTTGGATCCCAAACTGAAGGTTTTGATCCCAAAACCTGAGGTTTTGACCCTAAAATTGAGGTTTGGATCCCAAACTGAGGGTTTTGCTCCTAAAATCAGAGATTTTGATCCCAAATCTTAAATTTTGATCCCAAACCTGAGGTTTTGAACCTACACTTGAGGTTTGGATCCTAATCCTGAGTTTTGGATCTGAATCCTGAGGTTTTGACCCCAAACCTGAGGTTTTGCTCCTGAAATTGGAGATTTTGATCCTACACCTGAGGTTTGGATGCTAAACCTGAGGTTTTGACCCCAAAATTGAGGTTTGGATCCCAAACTGAAGGTTTTGATCCTAAACCAGAGATTTGGATACTAAACCTGAAGGTTTTGATCCTAAAATCAGAGGTTTTCATCCTAAACCTGAGGTTTGGATCCTAAACCTGAGGTTTTGATCCTAAAATTGAGGTTTGGGTCCCAAACTGAAGGTTTTGATCCTAAACTTGAGGTTTTGACCCTAAAATCAGAGATTTTCATCCTAAATCTGAGCTTTGGATCCTAAACCTGAGGTTTTGACCCTAAAATTGAGGTTTGAATCCCAAACTGAGGGTTTTGCTCCTAAAATCAGAGATTTTGATCCCAAATCTTAAATTTCGATCCCAAACACCTACACTTGAGGTTTGGATCCTAATCCTGAGTTTCGGATCCTAATCCTGGGGTTTTGACCCCAAACCTGAGGTTTTGCTCCTGAAATTGGAGATTTTGATCCTACACCTGAGGTTTGGATGCTAAACCTGAGGTTTTGATCCTAAAATCAGAGATTTTCATCCTAAACCTGAGGTTTGGATCCTAAACCTGAGGTTTTGATCCTAAAATCAGAGGTTTTGATCCTAAATCTTAAATTTGCACCCCAAACCTGAAGTTCTCCTCCTGAAATTTGAGATTTTAATCCTAAAATCTGAGGTTTTGATCCTAAATCTTAAATTTGCACCCCAAACCTGAGGTTCTCCTCCTGAAATTTGAGATTTTGATCCCAAAATCTGAGGTTTTGATCCACTAAAAAGCCCCGAACTGACGTCATCATCATCCTCGGTGGGCCCTGATAAGAAGGGCCCCATTGTTATCATCTCGTAATTGATAACGACTTTTAATTACCCAAATCCGCTTAAAAACTCATTTTCCCCCAACGAAACAGATCGACGGCTCCGATTACGCTCAAATTCCCGTTTTTTCACCCAGTTTTCCGGGCTACCCCACAACTTCCCGACATTCCCGGCTCCCAAAAAAATCCCAAATCCTAACAGCAACTGCTGTGCTATGTGGGTGAGCCTGGAATTCCCACCTGGAATTCCCACCTGGAATTCCCACCTGGAATTCCCACCTGGAAGCTGAACCCAAAATGACATTTAAAGTTCCTAAAGAGATCTTGCATCGTGCCAAGTCCATTTTTTTTTTTTTTGGATACAAGGCCGGGAATAAAGGAATAAAGCAAGGAAAAATCCCGGAGAAATAAGGAAATAGGAAAAAAGAGGGAATGTGGAATGAAGAAATGAGGAATCGCACGGCGGGAAAAGGGAACCGGGCTGGCAGCTCCATTTCCTCGGGATTTTCCCAGCAAAAATCCTGAATTTTGACACTCTGAGTCCCAGATTTCCCCCTCAGAGGGGCAAAGAATTCCTAGGAAGTGCAAATCCCTTCCTTGTTTCCCCCAATTCCATGGATACTTCCCTGATTATTTTTTTTCCGCCGGCACCATCATTTTTTTTGGGATATTTGTGAAATTTGCAGCCAGGAGGTGAAATTCAGGGAATGGTTTGGAAGATGATCCGATCCCACCCTTTTCCATGGGTGAGGACACTTCCCATTATCCCAGATTGCTCCAAGCCCTGCCCAACCTGACCTTGGATATTTCCGGGAATGAGGCAGCCACGGAATTCCCTGGGAATTCCATCCCACCCTCCCAAGGAAGAATTCCTTCCCAATATCCCAAATTCCCTCCGCCAGTTTAAACCATTCCCTGTTTCCACCCCTTTTCCAAAACCTTTTCTCCTGGAAAACCCTTTGAGGAGATCCCCTCTCCCAGAAAACAATTCCCAAAACATTTGGATCACGGGAATTCTCATCCCTGATAAACTTCCAGCTCTCCCAGTGCCGTTTAATCCCTAATTTTCCAAACCTCGTTAGGCAACCACATGCAAATCACTTCCCTTTTCGCCCGGCTTTCCGTGGCTCTCAGCATTCCAGGAAAAATCTGGGAATTCGCCGAAGCCCAGGCATGGAATAAATCCTCCCAAATTAATTCCCAGTGCCCAGGGAGCGACATTCCGGGCACCTGCGCAACTCCGGGGCGTGTTCGGAATTAATTAGCATAAATCCTGGATGTTTAATTAGTTGAGTCAGGCGGGGAAAATACTTGGAAAGCAGAAGGGGGGGGGTGATCCCGATCCCATTTTATCCAATCCCGTTTCTCCTGCGGATGAAAAGGGGATGGAAAATGTTTTAGAGCGGGAAAAAAGGGGAATTCTGCCCCTCTGCTGGAATTCCCGCCTGGAATTCTGCTTCCAGCTCCGGGATCCAACAGCAGGAGATGTTGGAGAAGGTCCAGAGGAGGCCATGGAGATCCTCCAAGGTTTGGAGAGAGATGGGAGAACTGGGAATGTCCAGCCTGGAGAAATGAAGGATCCAAGGAAACCTTGGAGACTCTTCCAGTGCCTTAAGGGGATCCAGGAGAGCTGGAGAGGGAATTTGGGATGAGAGATGGAGGGACAGGAGACTGGGAATGGCTTCCCACTGCCAGAGGTGGGATTTTGGGAAGGAATTCCTGGCTGGGAGGGTGGGGAGGGGCTGGGATGGAATTCCCAAAAAAGCTGTGGCTGCCCCATCCTTGGAAGTGTCCAAGGTCAGCCTGGAAGAAGCTGGGATAGGGATTTTCCCTTCCATCCCAAACCACGGGTTTGAGCATTTGATGAAGTTTTTCCGTGAAATTTCCGTGAAATTTCTACAATTTTATGAAGTTTTTGCTCCAATACCGGAGCATAAAAAAAAAAAAAAAAAAAAGGAATTTTTTAAGCCTGGAATTGTTGATCCTGTTGAAACTCCCACCTGGATCTGGGATGAGAGATGGAGGGACAGGACACTGGGAATGGCTTTAGGCTGCTCATTCCCACTTTTCCCAGCCTGTTTTCCTCTCTTTTATTAATATTTTCCAACCATCCAACTCGTTTTTTCCCCCCCACAGGTTTCCAGAACAATCCGCTGGATCTTTTGTGTTTGCCCTTTTTATTGGCATAAAAATCACCTTTTATTCAGATTTTTTACGGTTTCTTTGATTTCCTGAAGAGTTTTTCCTGCAGTTACTCCATTCCCATAAAACCTTGGATCTTTGGAAATCCCAACCTGACCCAATCTATGATTTATTTGCTGTAAATTATCCGATTTTTAAAAAAAAAATTCACCTAAACTTGACCAAAATCTCCCCTTTCCCAATAAAAAACCATTCCCTGTGTCCTGCCCTTCCATCCTTTATCCCAAAATCCCTCTCCAGCTACAAATCATCCCAAATTTGCCGTTCCAACAACCGCGATTCCGCGGGTTTGAATCCCTTCGGCAAACCCACAGAAAGTCGCTGCCGAAATTTGATTTTTTTGGGTTTTATTCCCTTTGTTTGTTTGTTTTTAGAGGAGGAGGAGGAGGATGGGGGATGTCCTTTCCCTTCCCGATTTTCCCCGTTTCTTTCCGACTATCCGGCAGCTCCTGAATTCCCACCGGGAATTAGGGGCGGAGGCAGCATTTTTCTGGCTCCTCAACCTCCCCCGTGGGGTTAATTAATATTCCTTAAGCACCACACCCTTAATTACAATAGACAAAAAAGCGCTTTGGTCTCCCAAGTTCTCCCGACTCCGGATTTTCCCGGCGAATTTACATCCCATTAACTCCGTGTTTTTAATTACGGCATCAAAACCCTCTCGATTAGAGCACAAAAAATAAAAAATATCCGTCGACTCTTAAATTAAGAGCACAAAAAAATAAAAAACAAAACCCAAAAACCACCTCCCAGCTCATTCCCAGCTCACCAGGAAAACATTCCCAATCCCGAAATCCCGAGAAAAGCATTCCAGACATGACACACGGCGTGGAAGAGCTCGGAGGCGGGATGAGCGCTCCCCTCATTAGCATAAATTAGGATAGAGCAGATTTAGCAATAAAAGGACTTGGGGCAGCTTTTTTTGGAGTTTTTTTAGCCTTTTCCAGAGGAAAATTCCGTAGGGATCGCGGCCCTTGACCGCATCCGCCGGGATGGGAACAGAGCTTCCAGTGTTCCTCCCAGTCCTTTTCCATCCTCATTTTCCGTGGAAAAGGGCATGGAAAAAGCTGTCCCGTTTCCAGGGAGTTTTTTTTCTCCCAATAATCCTTAAATATTCCCAAAATCCGTCAGTCCCGGGTGGGTTTAATGGGAAGTGTTAAATTTGAGGGAATTTTTGATGTTCTCCTGCCTCATTTTAAGCACCAATTTCCCTGAATCCTGATCCAAATCAAAACACCACGGGGGAAAAAAAACCCAAAAAAACATGGAAAATGGATAATCAGCACCAAAAAAAAAAGCAGGAAAATTGAGCTCTGAAGGAATTTCAGGATGGAGGCGACGGGATTCTCTGGAAAAGGCGACAAATTCACCTAAAGGAAAATAAAAAGGGACTCTGGATGTCCCCTCCTCCCGTCATTCCCGCTCTCCCTGAGGCTGATTCCAGCTTCCGAGAGGGAATTTTGGGAATTCCAGCCCCACACACCTGCAGGGCGGCACCGAGGAGTTTTTGGGGAATGTAAAGACGGGTTGAGTGGGAAATTGGAGTGGGAAATTAAATTCCCACTCCTCCCTAGCAGAGCGGGAAGGCCCTGGAATGGGATTTCTGGGGAATTAATCCCTGGAAGTGTCCAAGGTCAGTTTGGATGAAGCTTGGAGCAACCTGGAATTTTGGAAGGTTGGAAGCAGCAAGGCGGGGGGGTGGAATTCCATGAGTTTAAACCCCTTTCCAACCCAAACCACTCCACAATTCCACCTTTTATTCCCGAATTTTCTCCTCCCGACGCGTCACCGAGCCCCGAGGAAGCGGGAAAAAAAATAAAAATCCCAAAATCCACCAAAAAAACAACCGAGCCCGACGCCCACCTCCTTCCACGGAGAGATCCCATCATAATTCCTTCATCTGCCATCTCCCACCATCCCTCCGGAGACACCTTCTCCGGAGGTCGGATTTGGGGGGTGAAGGAGATTCCCAAAATCCGCCAGCGAGTCTCCGCACGCCTTTCCCGAGGAGACGGAGATTCCAGAGGTGCTGGCACAGATCCCTCCCCTCCGGAGCCGTGTGGGTGACGGCGCTGCCCTCCCCGATCCGGCCTCCCCCGGGATTTTGCAACAGAAAGGAACCACTGAGAAGTTGGTTTTATTCTCTTTTTTCCCATATTTTTTCAGAAGAATTTAATTAGATGGGAGATGGGAAACAAGGAGTTGCGTTTTTGGGGTTTTTTTCTTTTTTTTGGTGGTGTTATTTGGGGTTTTCTAATTTTATTCCCTATTTTTTCCCCACCCCCACAACCTGGAAAATTTCCAATCTTCCCACTTCAACCAGTGAGTTATTCCCTAATCCTGATGTTTAAGACCAGATCGGCCTCAGATCTACCTTTTTTTCAGGAAAAAAAAATAAATAAAAGGGAAAAAAAAATAAAAAAAAGGGAAGTTTGACCTTGCTGTGCTTTGGTTCTGAACTCGCAGATTGGTGGGGAAAATGATGGAGAAAAGGCTCAAAAATTTAAAAAATTGGTAAAACAAGACTTGACACGAGCAGAGGTCCCCACACAAATTAAAATCCCATTTTTCCCCAGGAAAAGGAAGTTTGGAAAAGACTTGGAAAGCCTCAGAGCCGTGGAGAAATCAAGATCAAATCTGGGATTCAAATCCTAAATATTTAATGCTCCGTATTCTTCTTCCCGATGTGTCTTTCTGCCTAAAAAAAAAATCTTCGGAGCGACGATTTATCCGGAATGGTTTAACACAAAATTAAAATTACGGCAGGGGAGGGATTGGGAGTTTAGGGATTTTCTCAGCTGGAAGGAGATGTGGAATAAATGAATTAATTCCTGAAAAAAAGCTTTTTTTTTTATTCCTTCCGTGCAGAGAAATTCCAGGGAATCGATACGGGCTTGGATTAGACACGAGATTTATGGATTTATACTAAAAAAAATGGAAGATTCCGAGGAGATGGAAGGAAAATGTGTTTGGTGAGGGTGGGGAGGGGTTTGGGATGGAATTCCCGGAGAAGCTTCAGGCACTGGAAGGAGCTCCGATGTCTCTTCCCTTCTCCAGGTTGGACATTCCCAACCTCATCTGACAGAGGTGGTGACACCGCACTGATATTCCATATCCTGAAAATTCCATAGCCGGGAATTCCTTCTTTGTTGTATTTCTGGCACAAAAAAACCCCAAAAAAAACCAAAACAAAACCCAATCCAACAGCGGCAGCTCAACCATTCCAGCTTTTCCTTCGGGAAAAACCTGTGGTAGAATTTTCCACAGTTTAAAATGCCTGGAGGGATCTCTGTCCCATTTTATTCATCCCAAATTTTCCACTTTTCCCTTCTTTCAGGCCGTGTTGTCCCAATCCTGCAGTTTTTCCCCCACCATGGAAAATCCCAGGGAAGCGTCGCTCGTTTTCCTGGATTTCACCAATATTTATTTTTTATTTTAATCTGGCCCTGATTAATTGGGATTAATTCCAGTCTTGGAGCAACACTTGCAACCTTTTCTGTGCTTCCAGTTGACTTCAACTCATCCAAAAAAATAAAAAACAACAAAAAAAAATCCTTGGGAAAAGTCACTCCGAATAATGTCTCTGCTTCCCAAACCATCCAACTGGGAAAATCCTGACCTACTTGGCGGGAGCGTGGAGAGTCTGTGCTCTTCTTTTTATTTTATTTATATTTTTTTTTACTTTTTATTTCTTTTTAATGATTTAAGAGAATCCAAACGGGAGGCGCTGGAGGGGTGGGAATTCCGCAAAGTCGTTAAGAGATCACCAGAGGGTTTGGAAGCCCCCGATCCGCGTTTTTCCCCGTCCTCCAAATTCCCAATTTCCCAAAATAGGGAACTTTACACTGGGTTTTGACAGTTCCCAAACTGAGGTTTGGGGACGAGGAGAAGAATCCTGAGGAAAAGGGCAACGAGCGGGAAAATCAGGATGGAATTTTATCGGGAAACACAAAATATAAGTGGGGAAAAAAAAAAATAAAATGGAGAGGCCTAAAAGGAAAGGGGAAGGAAAATACCTGGAATTTTTTCCTTTTTGGTTATTCCTCAAACTCTGAGAAGAAGCGGGAAGAAAAAAAGACTGGGATAGGATGGGCTGGGGTGGAATGGGATTCCTTCTCATCCTGGAGAAGAGAAGGATCCAGGGAAACCTCAGAGCCCCTTCCAGTGCCTTGAAGGGGCTCCAGGAGAGCTGGAGAGGGATTTGGAATGAGGAATGGAGGGACAGGACACCGGGAATGGTTTCCCACTGCCAGAGGGTGGGGATCGACGGGATTTTGGGAAGGAATTCTTCCCTGTGAGGAACTGGGATGGAATTCCCAGAGAATCCGTGGTTGTCCCTGGCTCCCTGGAAGTGTCCAAGCTGAGTTTGGAGCAACCTGGGGGAGTGGAAGATTGGAGATTGGAATTCCATGATCCTTTACAACCCAAATTCCACAATTCCATGATCCTACCACATCCACGTGGAAAGGTGGGGTGGCAATGACAGAACCTCATCCCAGTTATCCATAAAAACGAGGTGAGGGACGATCATTAATCCCATAAAATCTAACAGCTTTGGGCACGCAAACGATGCAGCACCTCATAATTCCCACCGGGAACAGAGCAGAAAAACAGGGATCTGCTCTTTTCCCGGGAGAATTTGGCTCTTTGCACTCAAATCCCTCCTGAGAAGCCGAATTCCTCCAGGAAATTCATCCTTCAGAGATTTGGATCCTGCGGATGGAGAGCGGGGATGAAAAGCCAGGAAATTGCCGAGTGCTGATCCCGCTTCTCCCGCAGCGCGGAATCTTTTCCGGCGCCTTGATTTTTCCGGGGTGAAGGACGGTCCTTCGAGATGAAAAACTCGAAATAACGGCACAGAACGCGGCAAAATTAGCAGGTTTTTGTCCGGCTCCAAGTCAGCTGTTGGCAGCTAATTACAGGGATTGTCAGGGAATTCGGGATTTGTCAGCTGGAATGAAGATGGGAGAACGTCGCTTGGGAAAATGTCTCGATTAAACTCCGCAAAAATCCTGCAAAAAACACGCAAAAAGAACCGGATTTTTGCGGGGTTTTGGGGGGTTTTTGTTCTGGCCTTGGACGTTTCCAGGGATCCAGGAACAGCCACAGATTCTCTGGGAATTCTATTCCAGTGGAATTCCCATTCTCACAGAGAAGAATTCCTTCCCAATATCCCATCCATCCCATCCCTCTGGCAGTGGGAAGTCATTCCCTGTGTCCTGTCCTTCCATCCCTCGTCCCAAATTCCCTCTCCAGCTCTCCTGGAGACACTTCAGGCACTGGAAGGAGCTCCAAGGTCTCCCTGGATCCTTCTCTTTTCCATGCTGGACATTCCCAGCTCTCCCAGCCTCTCTCCATCTCTTGGAGCAGCTCCACGACCTCCTCTGGTTCTGCTCCAGCAGCTCCACGTCCTCCTGATGTTGGACCCCAGAGCTGGATGCGGAATTCCCGGCGGGAATTCTAAAAATTCCGCCCCAAATTGTAAAGAACCACCTAAAAATCCTCCCTGGATCTCAATCCTTGGAATCGCGGGAGCGACGCGAGAGCGACAAATCAAAACCTGGAGTCGAATTTCCATCAACACCCAAACGCCTCCAAGTTCAGGGTCGTGGTGTCAACCCACTTAAGCGTGGCCTAAAATAGTTAAGCAAGAGCTGAGTCTGCACCTGAATCCTCCTGACCTTCATCCCATCCCATTAATTTAATTTCATCCCATCCCATCCATTAATTTCGATCGCTCCGGGCGTTTCATACTTGATCGCCAGGGAAGATAATTTGCTGTGCCAGCCCTGCTATCAAATCCCAGGCACCCAGCATGGATTTGGGGCAGGGAGATCCCAAAAAATTCCCCAGGGATGGCCGTTCCCAGTGAGGAACGTGCAGTTCCTTCCCAGAAAAGCCCAGCAGAAGTCATGGATTAATAGGAAAAACCACAAAAGCGGGAAAAGGAGGTGAATTTTTTGATGTGAGCGATGCAGGAAATGTGGAGATTCCTCCACTTGGCAAATCTCAACTGGTGGAACGTGTTTTCCCGGTTCAGCTCAGGCTTGGTGGATCAAGGAAAGGGTTGGAATTGCTTCCAAAACATTCCTGCAATGATTTTAATGAAGGCAATAAAAATTCTTCTCACAGATCCGATATATTTTTTTTGGAGACGAGGATTTTTCCTCAAAAGCCTGGAAATATTTTCTGGAAACCAAGCCTGTGAGTTTTTCCTGAAAAATAAATTTCCTGATAAATCTTTCTGGTGACTAAACGGGATCTAAGAGAGCTGGAGAGGGAATTCACTTTGGAAAAGTTGATAGGACACAGGGAATGGCAGAGGGTAGGGATGGGGAGGGATATTGAGAAGGAATTCTTCCCTGAAAAAAAAAAAAAAAAATTAAAATATTCTGTAATATTTACAGAGCAGAACTGTGGCCACCCAAGGGGAGACGATTTTATTTCTTTCTGTGATGTCACTTCGGGCCCTGGTGGCTGCCGAGCCTCGATCCCCCTGGAATTTCCGAGGGAAAACTGAAGGCGTCAGCGAGTGGATCTCGAGTTTTTTATTATGCAAAAAATGCGCAATTCCCTCGTTCCACGGGGGTTGTGCTCTCCACGGCAGAGTTTTAGCCCTTTCCAGAATTTTATTTCCTGTTTAGCAGCGGGAATTAAGCAGGGATTAAGAAGGAGAAGGATAAAGAGCTGGAAGAAATCTGGTTTTGGAGGAATTCCCAGAGAAGCTGTGGCTGCCCCATCCCTGGAAGTGTCCAAGACCAGGTTGGAGCAATCTGGGATAGTGGAGGGTGTCCCTGCCCATGGAATGAGATGGTCTTGAAGATCCTTTTCCAACTCAAACCATTCCATGACTTTTCCCCTCTGGATTTGTACATCCTAAGAAAGCCCCGTTTCCCTTGGATGACTTAAAGAGCAGAAAAACCAGCCCCAGCCATGCTCCCGACCCACTTCCCACCCAGTTTTGTTTCCCAGAATTATTTAGAAGCATTTCCTACAGAATAACTACAAACATCAAATTTAGAGGTGAGACAATTCCCCTTCCAATTAAAATAAAAAAATAAAATCCAGGAAGCAACTCAGACCCTCAGCCAGACAAGGAAGCAGGAGATTTCCCAAAGACAGGACTTTTCTTGGCCAAAATGGGGGCTCTTGGCTTCAAAGAGGGAGTTTGACAACTGGAAAAGCAGGAAAATCTCCTTAATGGCTCTTCCAACCACAAGTTGTGGCGTTCCCTGGGTCCTGATGCTATCAGGGCTTCAAATATCCACAGGAGGGTTGTGTTATCCTGGTTTAATTCCCTGGCTTTGGTCTGGCCGGGCAATTACAGGAATTTTGCAAACACTTAATCCTTAAATGAACTCGACTCCGGGTTTAGCTTCCCGCAGAGCCCGGCGGGCGCCTCTCGAAGAGGTGATCCGTGGAGGAGCCGGTTGGATCCCATTTTTCCGGGAGTGCCAAGCACTCCAGGAAAAATAAACAACCTGATGCCATCGGGCGCCTGCTCAACGCAATCCAAAGACCGGGAGAATGAATGGAAGCACTGGGGTGAAACTTCACCCCCACCCTGTGCAGGAGGTGATTATCCAAAGCTGCCAGACAGGAGGCAGGTCCTGCTTCCAGCCTTCCTGAAAACACAGGCAGAATTAAACAGCCCCATCCCGTTTTCAAGAGGCTCAGGAATTCTGAGGACACAAACACGGCCACTTCTGCCAGGCCGCGGCCTTGTTTGGGTGTGATAAATACCTCAAAAGAAAGAAAAATACGTGTTTGGCTGAGAACTGATCAATGCAGATAAGTTCAGTGCACCAGACAGGATCCAGGAAATTCTTCCCAAAGAAGCAGGGAGGGATAAAACAGCCCCATCCCATTTCCAGGAGGCTCAGAACCTCCTAACTTCCACTAGGCCGCAGCCTTGTTTGGATGTGATAAATCTCTGGAAAGAAAGAAAAACCCGGCTCTGGCTGAGAACTGATCAATGCAGATTAGTTCAGTGCACCAGACAGGATCCAGGAAATTCTTCCCAAAGAGGCAGAGAGGGATAAAACAGCCCCATCCAATTTTTAAGAGGCTCGGGAATTCCTAACTTTTACTAGGCCGCGGCCTTGTTTGGATGTGAAAAATCCCAGGAAAGAAAGAAAAACCCGGCTTTGGCTGGGAATTAATCTCATTTGATAAGAATCAGTGTGCCAGACAGGATCCAGGTCCAGCTTCTGGGCTTCCTGAAGAGTTGGGGAAGGATAAAACAGCCCCATCCCATTTTCAAGAGGCTCGGGAATTCCTAACTTTTACTAGGCCGCGGCCTTGTTTGGATGTGATAAATCCCTGGAAAGAAAAAAAAACCCGGCTTTGGCTGAGAACTGATCAATGCAGATTAGTTCAGTGCACCAGACAGGATCCAGGAAATTCTTCCCAAAGAGGTAGGGAGGGATAAAACAGCCCCATCCCATTTTCAAGAGGCTCAGGAATTCCTAACTTTTACTAGGCCGCAGCGTTGTTTGGATGAGATAAATCCCAGGAAAGAAAAAAAACCCGGCTTTGGCTGGGAACTAATCTGATTTGATAAGAATCAGCGTGACACACAGAATCCAGGTCCAGCTTCTGGGCTTCCTGAAGAGGTGGGGAAGGATAAAACAGCCCCATCCCATTTTTAAGAGGCTCAGGACCTCCTAACTTCCAGCAGGCCGCAGCCTTGTTTGGATGTGATAAATCCCAGGAAAGAAAAAAACCCAGCTTTGGCTGGGAACTAATCTGCTTTGATAAGAATCAGCGTGGGAACTGGGAGCTCCAGTAACAACCAGTCAAAGTCTATTTATACAAGACATCCCTGCCAGGGATCCATAGGAGAACTGACACCGGGAAGTCTGTGGGGGGAAAAATCTCCTTTAATGTGCTTGTTTCAGCAAATGAGGATCGGGGGAACAGCAGTTGCAGCAGTTTCAGGAAGCTCTGTCTAGAAATTTTGTCTCACTAGATGTTTTTATCATGGAATAATGGATTTTGGATGCTAGCAAAATGTGACGGTGAGGCCAATATCTGATTATTTGGAAATGGGATGAGTTTTGCAGCCAAATCCAGGTCTCGGTCTGGGCGTTAATCCAAGGCTTTACCATGAGCTTGGGTGAACTCCAGGCGTTTTTTCATTTCCACACCTGTACAGCCATGGAATCCACCCTCCCATCCCCCTTTAGTACGGAATTCTGACCGGCCAGGCCATTCCAATTAAAAGAATATTCATTCCTTCAGGTAGATTTGGAGGGAATAATCACAGACAACGCTATAACTACAACTAATCAATAATTTTATCTTGCTTATCCCAAATTTTTTGCACCCTTTTTATCCAAAACCCAAATCTTTCAGAGCAACTCCTCTACCACATCCGAGGTGCGGGCGCTGAGCTCCGTGCCCGGAATTCCGCATCCACTTAACACAATTTCCTTCCACTGTGGCTCTTTGAATTTTATGAATAAAAAACCCAGATAATTCCTGAGGCAGACGATGATATTCCAGCTTTACCACCATGTGTTTTTTGGGGGTTAATTTTTGGCCCTTTTAGAAGTAAATCACCTCAAATTAAGGTGATTTAGAACAAGATAAGGATGAGTTACTCACTGGAGATGGCCTGTAAGAGCCGGGAATGTCCAGTTTGGAAAAGGGAAGGATCAAGGGAGATCTTCCAGTGCTTAAAGGGGCTGCAGGAGAGCTGGAGAGGGAATTTGAACAAGGGATGGAGGCACAGGACACAGGGAATGGCTTTAAATTAACAGAGGGCAGGGATAGATGGGATATTAGGAAGGAATTTTTCCCTGTGAGGGTGGTGAGGGGCTGGGATGGAATTCCCAGAGAAGCTGTCCCTGGATCTCTGGAAGTGTCCAAGGCGAGTTTGGAGCAACCTGGGATGGTGGAAATTGTCCCTGTCCATGGCAGGGGGTTGGATTGGGATGATCTTGAAGGTCCCTTCCCACCGCACCATTCCATAATTCCGCTTTAATTCCACACGTGATGTGACACAACCCCACCCATTCTTCCCGAGAAACTTCAAATTCCTTTCTCCCAGAAAACAGCCCCCCACAAAAAAAAGTCATTTTCGACAACACACGAGAACACCAAATCTCCATCTGAATTTTTGGCATTTTTGACACGATCTCTCTGCTCTCAGAAATCAATCCCAGCTCCTAATGATTCATCCCACTCTCCCACAGCTTTGATGTTTTGTTATTCCCTAAAATCCTCCGCGCTTCTCCTTCCGCCACGCCGCAACTTTTCGGATCAACAAACCCATCAGCGGCGCCGTCACGTGCGTCAGAAGTGCCCTCAGGCTCTAAAATAAGAATTTTATCTCCAAAACCGACGATATATTGAAATTCCGAGATAATTTCAGGAGGCTCCCGTATCAGGTGATACAAATAAAAAAGTCCTTCAGATTCCTGCCCTGCATTGAGCTTTTGAAGCTTCAAATCCTGTTTGGGGTGTGTTTTGTGAGCCTGAAATTCCACAAAAAAATCATGTATTTGGGTCTAAATTATATCTGTTATTTTTTAAGCCCCTCTGGTCGTTATCCCAAGGTTCCCCCTGTGCTTTATTATCTGTAATAATTCTCCGGAGCGCGGCTCTGGTGGATAAATCCCTGTTTATTTCCCAATGAAAATGGGAAATGGGGTTGGGATTCGAGAGGAAAACTCAAATAATCAAGCTCGAGTTTATTATGAACTTCAAATTACCCCAGACATTCCTAAAGTGTTGGAAATTTCAGAGCTGCGGCTCCAGAGGGGAAAATCAGGGTTGTGTCCTTCATCCTCTGAATAAAATCTTCCTCTTCCTCACACGCCTCTGGGATGTGTGGAAATTTAGGACAATCCCTGGTGCTGAGCAGGGATTCAAATCTCTCAGAAAAGAAAATTAAAAGGTCTCAAAATGGGGAAAAAAAAAAAAAGTCGAGACTCAAATTTAGATTTTTGTCAATTAGGCGGTTTGAACTTTTTTTTTTTTTTTTTTTGGCAGCTTTAAATTTATTTATGGATTAATTAGGGATTAAAATGATTACGCAATGGTGAAAATTCTCTTCCTGAAGTTAAAATGAAAAATGTGGAAGAAACCAATGGGCAGAGCCTTGAACCCTGTTCTGGCTGTTCGATATCTGAGAGCAGCATAAATTTTCTTACTTTAAAGCCGACCTTTAATTACAATTATTTCCTTTTAACCCTGACAGCTTCTCATTTTAGTGGATATTATTGGATATCAGCCGGGAGAGCTCTTCATCTCACCCTAAGAAGTTACAAAGTAGTTCTTGGAGGGTGCAATAAAATTCCATTTCCAATTTAAATCCAATTTTAGAAGGGAAATTGTGCACCCACAGTTCCTACGGATAATCAGGAACTGCTTCTTCTACAAAGGACATTCCTGTAAGGAATGGTGGGGGAAAAAAAACCAGAATCCCAGAATGGTTTGGATTTGTGGGATCATCTAATTCCACCTCTATTTTTCCACACTTTGCTCCAACCTGGCCTTGGACAATTCCAGGGATGGGGCAGCCACAGCTTCTCTGGGAATTCCATCCCATCCCCTCACCACACATGGAAAAATTCCCAAAATCCAATATAAACCAAACATTTTTCTCTCTCCGGCTCAGGCGGATCCTCAGGGTCACCTCTGGACCGATTTATTCCGGAATCCATTAAAACTCGAGGATCCACGTGGGGCTCTCCAACCCTTCTCCACAGAAATAATGGGAACAAGAAATAAAATCAAGGAATTGCAAGGCAGCAATTTGAGCGCCGACTGAAGAAGTTCTGGCACATCCAAACCGTGGAATTCAGCCAAGGATTTTTTGGGAAAACTGTGCCGGGGTTCTCTGCCTTGTTCCAAACTCATCTCCTGCTCGCTCCTGTGACATTCCCAACTCCCAGCCTGGGAAGTTTGGAGTCCCTCTGGATTCACTGGAACATCATCCTCCTAAATCCACAAACATCCCGCTCCTTAATCACCCAACTTTTCCATAACGGGAGCAGCTCCAGCCTTCCCATGGTTGTTCCCTTTATCCAGGGAAATCCCTAATAATTCCCTAAAAAAAGGCAATTAATCCTTGTCCGGGTCATCCAATACAAACACGTTTTTCTGGAATCTGATTTATCTCCGTTTCAGCTCAAAACCACAATCCAACATCAATCCTCAGTGCAAAAATCATCTCCAGAGGATTCCTCCCTTTGGATCCACACAGGAGACACCGGGAACTTCCCAAAAAAAAAAAACCACAATGGGAGAGCTCCTGACTTGGTAGGATCAGTTGGAAAAGCTCCCACAACCCCAAAACTTGAGCCCTGCATCCTAAAATAACTTCTCACAGAAGGGATCGGGATATTCTCCAGTTGGATTCTGGATATCTCCAAGGGTGGAGATTCCATGAGCTCTCCAAATTATTCTTCGAGGACCTTCCAACATTTTCTCCACGGATTAATAACAGAAAAGGATTCACACCTTGAGCTTCAAAGCATCACAAAAATTTGGTTTGGAATAGAGCTTAAAAATAAACCAGATCCAACCCCCAGGAATTGTGGTGTTACGTGGGAATTGTTGTGTCACACGGGACACCTGAAACAATTGCAGAGCGACAAAACCTGGAGGAAATTCAGGAAATTCATGGAGTTAGGAAAATCCGAGACCAGATTTGGGACAAAAAAAAAAAATTCGGACAAATGTCACCTTCATAGTGCCTTAGAAATCCAACCCACAGAGCATTTCCCACAAATCCCCCAAAGAAAAAGGAAGTCAGGACTGGATTTCTCATTTTTTAGGGAATCCAACAGATTGTGGATATTCATTTTCTCTTCCACTGAATTCCCAACAGTTCAGAAACACCTCTTTTATCCTTTTATCCTGGAATTTTCACTCCCATGAGGAGCCTCCCACCCGGCAGCTCCATCATCCACCGCGATCCTCCCTCCTCGTCCCGGATTCCGGTCGGAATTTGGGCCCAGGAAATGAAAGGACTATTGTGAAACTCCCTGAAAATTAAGGAAATTCAGGAAATTCGTGGCGTTAGGAAAATCCGAGACCGGATTTGGGACAAAAAAAAAAAAATTTGGACAAATGTCACCTTCGAAATCCAACCCACAGGGCATTTCCCACAAATCCCCCAAAGAAAAAGGAAGTCAGGACTGGATTTCTCTTTTTTTAGGGAATCCAACAGATTGAGGATATTCATTTTCTCTTCCACAGAATTCCCAACAGTTGAGCAACATCTATTTTATCCTTTTATCCTGGAATTTTCACTCCCATGAGTGAAAATTTCACTCCCATGAGGAGCCTCCCACTCGGCAGCTCCATCAACCACCGCGATCCTCCCTCCTCGTCCCGGATTCCGGTCGGAATTTGGGCCCAGGAAATGAAAGGACTATTGTGAAACTCCCTGAAAACATCTGGCCGAGCACCCACTCCCTCAATGCCCGCCTTGTTCCGCCCGCCACATCCCGGGATGAGCCATTCCAAGGGGGTGAGGCAATCCCGGAGAGCTTCACAAACTTCAAACTCCCATTTCTCCAACCCAGATAAATTTTGAGCCCTCAAGCGAGAGCAGAGCTGCAAATTTTAATTTTTCTGCAGATGCTCAGCCCAAATTTCAGGTTGTTGTTTGGGTTTTTTTTTCTGTCCCCACTTAACTTTTCACCTGGAACAGCTGAAAATTGAGAGGATGAGGAATCAAATATTCAGGAGAGTCTTTTGTCTCATCCCTCCTGTTGCTGATCCCTGTTAATCATCACTGTTGCTTGGCACTGCCTCTTTATTTTGAGAGGAATAAATTCAGATTTTTGTTTAAACACAGAGACACCCAGGGAGGGGGAATTAAACCCAGCTCCACCACAACCAGGCTGGTGTTTCCAAATTCTTTGTGTTTTCCTTCTTGGAGCTTCCCAGCTGAGCCTGAACACCCTGAGGTGCCATCATTGTGATGCTGGTTAAAAAAAAAAAAGGGAATTTTGTGTGGCCTGGAAATTAATCCACGTCCAAAATTCATATTTGGGACAAAACAAGGATTTGGGACAAATATCAGCTTTTAAGCAGCTCAAAAATCCCAACCAATGCAATATTTACCTAAAAGTCTCACCAAAATAATGCAACAAGACACAAAACCTGCTCTCCCAGCAAAACCTCCACATCCTTTGATCCTCCACCAGCTTTTCCATCTTTTTAGGCCGGGAACAAAGGTTGGAAGGTGACGCAACCCAAAAATCAACCCCAGATCCAAGAGGAGATGCTCCGTGACATTTGGGATGTAGGAATCTGGTTTAGGGTGGGCTTGGCAGTGTGGGGTTGATGGTTGGGCTCTGTGACCTTAGAGGGATTTTCCAGTCACGATTCCGTGATTCCGGGAATTTCTGCACCCAAATTAAGTCACCGGCTGGAAGGGACCCGTGAGATCAACCAGATCCAGACCCTGGAGCAAATTTAGGAAATTGATGGAGTTAGGAAAATCCGAGACTGGATTTTGACATCCCACAAGGATTGACCTCAGGACAAAGAAAACCTGGGAAAATCTCTTCCCTCGGGCAGATTTTGGATTTTCCAAGGTTGAATTCCGATGGGAAATGGGTAAGAGAAGGGGACGTGGGGGATCCAAGTTTTGCCTACAGTGATTCCATAAAATTCCAAATATTGTCACCAGGAGCCACCGGGGATGAAAAGAACTTTTCCACAAATAAGGAGAGTTTTGGTTTTACAAGTGGGGATACTAAAAACAAGGAATCACAATAAAATCGTGGAATAGTTTGGGTTGGAAGGGACCTTCAAGATCATGGAATTCCACCACTGCTGACACGGGCAGGGACGCCTTCCACCATCCCAGGTTGCTCCAAGCCCCATCCAGCCTGCCCTTGGACACTTCCACGGATGGGACATCCGCAGCTTCTCTGGGAATTCCACTCCAGAACCTCACAGGGTGGAATTCCTTCCCAACTTCCCACCTCTGAAGGTTTGAAACCATTCCCCGTGTCCTGTCCCATCGTCCTCAGAATAAATTCGGGTTGGAAAAGACCTGGGAGATGCTCCAGCTCCGAACACCAACCCTCAAAAACCACCTATTCCTCACGTTTGGGACAAAATTCCCAAAGGTTCCTCCCGGGCCGCGACAGCTTGAGGATGACAAATCCTGTTTCCCTCAGGAAAAAATGTTCCCGCTGTCTCCTCGGGAAAACTGCGATGCCGATGACAAGAGGGCTCCGTATTTTTAGAAATCCCACCGGGGACTTCTGTCACTTGTTCTAAATTTTTATCTTCACCTCCGGTTCACCCAGCTGGGAGATGCTACTCCATGGAAGCACGGATGGGGTGGGAATCTGGCGGAATTCCCGCCGCGGATTTGCAGGATTACTCACAGAGGAGCACGAAAATGATTCACGTTTGCCCTTCCAGAAAAGGAAAAAAAAAAATATATTTTTTGGTCTCTTTCCCGTTCCTGAGCGCTTAGGACAACATGTCCGTGGAGATCTCGTGGATTAACGCTTCCTGCTCGTCAGAACATCCATCCAAAATGTTGGACTGGAATTCTGGGGGAGAATTGGGCCTAAAAAAAGAATCGGATGCTGATTGGGAATGTGTCAATCCTGTTGGAAGAGCAACCTGGAGGGATGGAGCGTGCCGAGAGATGGGAATGGAGCTGGGAAGGGTCTGGAGAAGCAGGAGAGGCTCATCCTGGAGAAAAACTGGGATCAAAAGGATCCCAGGGTGAATCCAGGTGGGGGTGGGGATCTGGTCCCAGGAAACGGCCTCAAGCTGTGCCAGGGAAGGTTTAGGTGGGATTTTAGGGAATATTCCTCCTGGAAAGGGTTTTCCAGCTTGGAATTCTTGGAAAACAGGGAGTTTGCAGCCTCTGGAAGGAGGGCAGGAACTCGGGGCAAGGATGGCGGGAGGTTGGTCAGGGAGAAAATGGGAAGAGGCGCAAATCCCAACTGGAATTAATCAGGCAGCTAAAAGGGAATGGAAGATATTCCGATGGATCCATGGAAAATGGAGAAGAGGGGAATCTCCATCCTTTGGGGACAAAGGATGAGGGAAAGGCTGAGGCACTTCCTGACTTCTTTCCCTTGGCTGGGAAGGGATTTCCAAGGAGCATCTGAGGGAGCTGGGGGGCTCATCCCAGAGAAAAGCGGGATTGGAGCTCTTCCTAAATTCCCGACCCCACAAGAAATCGAGCTCTTCTGGAATTCCCAATCCCACAAGGGTTGAGCTCTCCTGGAATTCCCAATCCCACAAGGGTTGAGCTCTCCTGGAATTCCCAGTCCCACAGGAAATTGAGCTTCCCCTGAATTCCCAATCCCACAAGAATTTCAGCTCCTCTGGAATTCCCAATCCCACAAGAGGCTGAGCTCTTCTGGAATTCCCAACCCCACAGGAGGATGAGCACCCCCTGAATTCCCAACCCCAAAAGAATTTCAGCTCCTCTGGAATTCCCAATCCCACAAGAAATCGAGCTCTTCTGGAATTCCCAACCCCACAAGAGTTTCAGCTCCCCCTGAATTTCCAACCCCACAAGGGTTGAGCTCCTCTGGAATTCCCAATCCCACAAGAGGTTGAGCTCTCCTGGAATTCCCAACCCAACAAGAGGCTGAGCTCCTCTGGAATTCCCAACCCCACAAGAGGCTGAGCTCTCCTGGAATTCCCAACCCAACAAGAGGCTGAGCTCTCATGGAATTCCCAACCCCACAAGAAATTGAGTTCTCCTGGAATTCCCAACCCCACAGGAGTTTCAGCTCCTCTGGAATTCCCTTTCCCACAAGAAATCAAGTTCCTCTGGAATTCCCAACCCCAAAAGAATTTCAGCTCCTCTGGAATTCCCAACCCCACAAGAAATTGAGTTCTCCTGGAATTCCCAACCCCACAAGAGTTTCAGCTCCTCTGGAATTCCCTTTCCCACAAGAAATCCAGCTCCTCTGGAATTCCCAACCCCACAAGGGTTGAGCTCCTCTGGAATTCCCAATCCCACAAGAGGCTGAGCTCTCCTGGAATTCCCAATCCCACAAGAAATCAAGCTCCTCTGGAATTCCCAACCCCACAAGAAATTGAATTCTCATGGAATTCCCAACCCCACAAGAGGTTGAGCTCCTGCTGAATTCCCAACCCCACAAGAGGCTGAGCTCTCCTGGAATTCCCAACCCCACAAGAAGTTGAGCTCTCCTGGAATTCCCAACCCCACAAGAGTTTCAGCTCCCCCTGAATTCCAATCCCACAAGAGGCTGAGCTCCCCTGGAATTCCCAACCCCACAAGAAATTGAGTTCTCCTGGAATTCCCAACCCCACAAGAAATTGAGTTCTCCTGGAATTCCCAACCCCACAAGAAATTGAGCTCTTTTGGAATTCCCAGCCCCACAAGAGGTTGAGCTTCTGCTGAATTCCCAACCCCATAAGTTATTGAGTTCTCCTGGAATTCACAATCCCACAAGAAATGGAGTTCTCCTGGAATTCCCAACCCTACAAGAGGTTGAGCTCCTGCTGAATTCCCAATCCCACAAGAATTTCAGCTCCTCTGGAATTCCCAACCCCACAAGAGGCTGAGCTCTCCTGGAATTCCCAACCCCACAAGAATTTCAGCTCCCCCTGAATTCCCAACCCCACAGGAGGGTGAGCTCCCCCTGAATTCCCAACCCCACAAGAGTTTCAGCTCCTCTGGAATTCCCAATCCCACTAGAAATTAAGCTCCTCTGGAATTCCCAACCCCACAAGAAATTGAGTTCTCCTGGAATTCCCAACCCCACAAGAGGTTGAGCTCCTGCTGAATTCCCAACCCCACAAGAGTTTCAGCTCCTCTGGAATTCCCAATCCCACAAGAAATCGAGCTCTTCTGGAATTCCCAACCCCACAGGAGGGTGAGCACCCCCTGAATTCCCAACCCCAAAAGAATTTCAGCTACTCTGGAATTCCCAATCCCACAAGAAATCAAGCTCCTCTGGAATTCCCAACCCCACAAGAAATTGAGTTCTCCTGGAATTCCCAACCCCACAAGAGGCTGAGCTCCTCTGGAATTCCCAACCCCACAAGAAATTGAGTTCTCCTGGAATTCCCAACCCCACAAGGGTTGAGCTCCTCTGGAATTCCCAATCCCACAAGAGGTTGAGCTCTCCTGGAATTCCCAACCCCACAAGAGTTTCAGCTCCTCTGGAATTCCCAACCCCAAAAGAATTTCAGCTCCCCCTGAATTCCCAACCCCACAAGATATTGAGTTCTCCTGGAATTCCCAACCCCACAAGAGGTTGAGCTCTCCTGGAATTCCCAACCCCACAAGAGTTTCAGCTCCTCCGGAATTCCCTTTCCCACAAGAAATCGAGTTCTCCTGGAATTCCCAACCCCACAGGAGTTTCAGCTCCTCTGGAATTCCCAACCCCACAAGAGGCTGAGCTCCTCTGGAATTCCCAACCCCACAAGAATTTCAGCTCCTCTGGAATTCCCAACCCCACAAGAAATTGAGCTCTTCTGCAATTCCCAACCCCACAGGACGCTGAGCACCCCCTGAATTCCCAACCCCACAAGAATTTCAGCTCCCCCTGAATTCCCAACCCCACAAGGGTTGAGGTCCTCTGGAATTCCCAACCCCACAAGAAATTGAGCTCCTCTGGAATTCCCAACCCCACAGGAGGCTGAGCTCCTCCTGAATTCCCAACCCCACAAGAATTTCAGCTCCTCCTGAATTCCCAACCCCACAAGAGCAGCCTGAATCCCAGGAAAGGAGCGTGCTGGCATTTTTCCAGCGCTTTGAGCCTTCCCGGGAAAACACCCACCTCTGTCCCAACCCTCACAACATTTATTTGTTCCCCGGCCGAATTTCGGCTCCCGTGACATCATCCCATGGCTCGGACATCACAGGGAGGGAAAGGAGGAGAAATAAAAGGAATATTCATCCCTAAATGTTGACGGGGCAGGAAAACCCACTCGCCTGGTGGATTTTGGGAAAAGCGTGGGAAGAGCAGTCAAAATGTTAAAGTTGACATTCGTGGATTTCCCGCCGGGAGACCATTCCCTCTACCACAATAATATCCTGTCACGCTGCCTTTTAAAATTCCCTGATTGATTTCCCGGAGGTTTTGGGGGCAAAGGTGGGGATTTCAGTCAAGCAAAACGGGATTTGCTTCACCTGCACCAAAAAAAACCCAAAAAACCAAAAAAAACCCCAAAAAAACAAACAAACAACAAAAAAAAAACCCCAAAAAAACCCCACAAAAAAACACCAAAAGAAACCCCCCAAAAACAAAAACAAACAAAAAAAAAACAAACAAAAAAAACCCCAAAAAACCCCCAAAAAACCCAACAAACCAAAAACCAAAAAAACAAGCAAAAATGCAAACAAACAAAAAACATAAATGAAAAAACCAAACAAAAACCCAAAAAACCCCCAAAAAAAGACCCAAAAACCTGCAACTTGGAAGAGTGAAAATGAAATATTCAAGATGTTTTAGTAAAACTAAAAGGCCATGGGTGGTGATTCCACCATGATCCATGACCCCTTTATTTATAAATTTATAAATATTTATAAATCCATAAATATTTACAAATTTATGGATTTGTAAATAAATTTGTAGTCAGAAAGAGCCATAAAACTCTGTTAAAAAATCCTTATTACAAAACATTCCCAAAAACAAACAAAAAAAAACCAAACCAGGGAGTGGAGCACAGGCAGGATACCACGACTTTGCTCATTCCGAGAGATTATCGTTAAACCCTTCTTAATTAGGGCTTTACTCCGTTAATTCCATTTAATAAAATTAAAGGTTCAATTTGGTTCCTGGACCTCAACAAAAGGAGGTTGGGGGAAGTTGTTTCCATCCCTGGAAAATGCAGATCCCGGACCTAAGGGTTGGGAATGCAAGGACAAGGTGCGGGGCTTTAAATGGACAAAAAGCGGGATTATATGGAATATTGGGAATTAATTCCACCCCGTGAAGGTGTTAAGTCGCTGGAATAGAATTCCAAGAAAAGCTGTGGCACCTTGGAGGTGTTTTCCAACCAAAATAATTCCAAGCAACAACAGCAGAAATATTTTGGTTAAGAGGAAGTCTGGCGTCGTTATTCCTCAACAGGAGATGTCACTTAAAATTCTCCTCCCTCTGCTAATTAAAATTCCTATAAATCAGAATGAAATTAAATTCCTTCAAAAAGGTACCAAGCACGACGGGAGCCCTCAGAGAAATGCTGTTTTTACGATTTAAAATGGAATCATGGAATGCTTTAGCTTGGAAAAGACCTTCAAGAACATCTCGTTCCAACCTCGTTCCACCATCCCAGGTTGCTCCAAGCCTTGTCCAACCTGGCCTTGGATGCTTCCAGGGATGGGGCAGCCACGGATTTTCTGGGAATTCCATCCCAGCTCCTCACCACCCTCACAGGGAGGAATTAATTCCCAATATCCCAAATTCCCTCTGTTAATTTAAAGCCATTCCCCTCCTCCTGTCCCTCCAGCCTCTTTCCCGAAGATTTTGCTCAAATCAAACTTGGAAACAAAGGAAGCAGGAAGGAATTAATTCCCAATATCCCAAATTCCCTCTGTTAATTTAAAGCCATTCCCCTCCTCCTGTCCCTCCAGCCTCTTTCCCGAAGATTTTGCTCAAATCAAACTTGGAAATTAAGGAAGCAAATCCATGGGCCAGGATCCCACTGTCAGCATCCCGTTATTCCTGGGGGGCTGCACCCGACCCCGGGAAGGGACCCCAAATCCCTCCACCTTGGAAAAGCCTCTGGAGTGATGGCTCAGCCTAAACCTGATAGTAAAAGGGTTTTAAAATCACGGGGATTTAGGGTTAAAAGGAAAATTAAGCTTAGGAGGCCCTGAAAAAATTAAATACAAAATACCCTGGGTACATTCAGACCTCGTACCTTGCTAGAGCTGCACCTGTACATGATAAATGATATAATTGTTAGATGTGATGATTGTTTAGTAATTAAATATAGTTGCTGTTTAATCGTAAGAATAATCATGACAAACTGTGGTTGGGCCTAAGAAAGATCACGAGAAACTCGTGCTTGAATAAAGTCAATGTATACAATAGAACAATGGAAGTTTAACAATTGATATGTAAGTTATATAACGATGGGATATAAAATAGGAGTCAGATTTGGGTCTGCACCCCTGAATTCCCAGAGCTCTCAATAAAAGCACCTGCATGGAATCGTATCCCGTGGTTATGAGCGTTCCTGAACGCTGACAAACCCAATCCCACCGACACGGAATTCACCTTCCTGGAGAAAAGCTGCCCGAAAAAAAGGGATTGGGATAATCAGGGCATGGAATTGGGTGGTTTTAGGATCCTTCCCAACCCAAACCATTCCACAGGGATTCAGGAGCCCAACCCGTTCACCTTTAAAGGGAATTTTCCGGGTTTCTTCCCGGGCCTCCTTTGGCCTGTGCACACCGGGATGCTCCGAGCCTCCCTCTCCTCCCAGGTTTTGTTATTCCCTGGCAGGATTGCCCAAGAACCAGGAGAGGACTCAGGTGCAGCTCCCGAGGACTGAAATTATATTTTCCACTCCCAAAATCCGCTGTTACTCAGCTGAATTCCTGCGGCTCCCGCTCCCAGGTGGGACAACAACAACATTTCCCAATTTCCCAGCTGGACACGGACAAGCCAAGCAAACAGAAATGAAGATTTTATATAAATTTAGAAACTGCTCAGGGTTGTGTGAACATCAGGAGAGCCAGAAAAGCAAATCCACCAACATGGGAAAAAAAAATCATCCCGAAAAAACGCCCTCCAGTCCTGAAGGAGTCTCGTTCTCCAGCTTCATTCCTTAGGGTTGGATTTGCAACAGGCCGGGGAGAACGGAGAGGGAGCAGTGTGTTAAAATATGGGATTAAAACATCAGCACTCCAAGATTTGGGCTGTGGAATAAATGGGATTGGATTTTATTCCCAGCGTGTGCAGCAAAACCCAGAAAAAAAAAAAAACAAACCATCAGAGCATCACAGGAAAGGTCGTGGTGGAGCAAATGATTTTTACAGCATTAAACACCACGGTGGACACCGGCCAAATCCGACTTCGTTGCGGAATTGTGGAATGGTTTGGTCTGAAATGGATCTTAAAGCTCTTCTCATTCCTCCCCCCTGTCGTGGGCAGGGGCACCTTTCACCATCCCAGGTTGCTCCAAGCGCTGTCCAACCTCACCTTGGACAATTCCAGGAATGAGGTGGGCACAGATTCTCTGGGAATTCCATCCCAGCTCCTCACCACCCTCTCAGGGAAGAATTCCTTCCCAAAATCCCATCTAACCCCATCCTCTGGCAGTGGGAAGAATTCCCTGTGTCCTGTCCCTCCATTCCTTGTCCCAAGTCCCTCTCCAGCTCTCCTGGAGCTCCTTCAGGCACTGGAAGGGGTTTTGAGCTCTCCATGGATCCTTCTCTTCTCCAGGCTGGACATTCCCAGCTCTCCCAGCCGGGCTCCAGAGCAGAGGAGCTCCAGACCTTTGGAGCAGCTCCGTGTCCTCCTCTGGATTTTCTCCATCATCTCCACATCCCAACAATGCCGGACAACCCCAGAACCGGACACAGCCATCCGTGAGTGGAGAACAGCGAGATCCCGCTTCCCATAATTCTCAAAATCACGGGGATTCTATCCAAGCAGAAGGTCCCAAACCCTTGGAATCTGCAATTCCGGGGAATAACTGCCCCAACCAGCGGGTTCCCGGAGCAGAGGACATCGGTGGCCGTCTCCCACCGCTCCAAATCAGCAGGAAACTTCCTGGCTGGCGCCATCCCAAGGGAAGCGAGAGGACGCTGGGATCGTGCCAAAGCCAACCACACACGGTTGCTTGGAAACCTTTGAAAACTACATTGAAAATTCAGATTACCGTGAAGAGCAGCACGGGCAAAACAAGCCCGAGTTGCACTTGAAATCCGCGTTTTACCGGAGCCGACGGCGCCGTCACCGCCGTGTTCACGCTTCCCAAAAATCCTGCAGAGCTCTGCGGGTCACCTTTGGGCCTGGAGGCTTCAAGGTTTTCACAAGTTCAGGCAGCAAAAAGGGGTTTTACCCCCACAGCGAATCTTTCCAGAGAATCAAAAATCAATATTTCAATAAAAGAGGGAAAAGAAAGAGGGGAGGGAAGGAAAAGAATGGAATTCCTGTCGCACGGTGCCGCCCTGGCATCTAATCAGGGAGCCAGATGAAGGCAGCAATCTGTCTCCTTAAAATATTCATATTTGATTTTATTTTTTAATTTTTTTTTTCCTTCCAGTGCTGCAGAACCGTGTTGAGAGGCTGCGCCAGGAGCGTCCCTCTGCAATCACGAGGGACGGAACGAGCGATTCCGTCGTTAGCGGCGTTTAATTGCCGGGAGCCAGAGCGCTCCTCAGCACCTGCTGCGGGGTTTGGGATGGAGCTGAGGGCCGGGAGGATAAAACCAGGGTTTGGTTTTGAGTTTAAATCCCCACCTTCCACACAGGATTGCTTCCCACCCTCCAAACTGGAGCTTTCCTCACCTTCCATATGGGATTGCTCCTCACCTTCCACATAAAATCCATCCCCACCTTCCACATGGGATTGCTCCTCACCCTCCACACTGGAGCTTTCCTCACTTTCCACGCGGGATTGCTCCTCACCCTCCACCCTGGAGCTTTCCTCACCTTCCACAGGGGATTGATCCTCATCTTCCACATAAAATCCATCCCCACCTTCCACATGGGATTGCTCCTCACCTTCCACAGGGGATTGCTCCTCACCTTTCACATAAAATCTGTCCCCATCTTCCACATGGGATTGCTCCTCACCCTCCATATTGGAGCTTCCCTCACCTTCCACACCAGACGCTTCATCACCTTCCACATGGGATTGTTCCTCACCTTTCACATAAAATCCATCCCCACCTCCCACATGGATTGCTCCTCACCCTCCACATTGGAGCTTTCCTCATCTTCCACACCAGACCCTTCCTCACCTTCCAGAATAATCATTCCCAACCTCCCACACTGGACCGACCCTTCCTCACCTTCCCACCCAACCCCTTTCCCACAGACTCCAAAAATATCTCACGGAGCAATCCATGGCCTGGCATGTGGGATTGCTCCTCAAGTTCCACCTCCCACATGGGATTGTCCCTCATTTTCCACACCAGACCCTTCCTCACCGAATCATTCCTCGCCTTCCACATAGTCCTTCCACACTGGACCATTCCCCACCTTCCATGCCGAGCTGCTCCTCACCTCCACACCAGACTCTTCCTCATCTTCCTCATCAAATCATTCCTCATCTTCCACATCAAACTGCTCCTCATCTTCCACGCTGGACCATTCCCCACCTTCCACAAGGGATTGTTCTTCACCTTCCACACGGGACTATTCCTCATCTTCCACACCAGAAGAATCCTCACCTTCCAAAATAATCATTCCCAACCTTCCACACCACAACATTCCTCACCTTCCACAATGACCATTCCCAACCTTCCACAATGACCATTCCCAACCTTCCACACCAGACCCTTCTTCACCTTCCAGAATAATCATTCCCAACTTTCCACACCAGATCATTCCTCACCTTCCAGAATAATCATTCCCAACCTTCCACACCACAACATTCCTCAGCTTCTACAATGACCATTCCCAACCTTCCACACCAGACCCTTCCTCACCTTCCAGAATAATCATTCCCAACTTTCCACACCAGACCCTTCCTCACCTTCCACATCAGATCATTCCTCATTTTCTACAAGGACCACTCCCAACTTTCCACACCAGACCCTTCTTCACCTTCTACAATGACCATTCCCAACCTTCCACACCAGAACATTCCTCACCTTCCACACCAAACCTTTCCTCACCTTCCACACCTGATCATTCCAACCTTTCACACCAAACCCTCCCTCACTTCTGCAATGACCACTCCCAACTTTCCACACCAGAACATTCCTCACCTTCTACAACTATTCCCAACCTTCCACACCAGACCCTTCCTCACCTTCCACACCAAACCCTTCCTCACCTTCCACACCAGAACATTCCTCACCTTCTACAATGACCATTCCCAACCTTCCACACCAGACCCTTCCTCACCTTCAACATCAGATCATTCCTCACTTTCTACAAGGACCACTCCCAACTTTCCACACCAGAACATTCCTCACCTTCCACACCACAACATTCCTCACCTTCTACAACGACCATTCCCAACCTTCCACACCAGACCCTTCTTCACCTTCCAGAATGATCATTCCCAACCTCCCACACTGGACCGACCCTTCCTCACCTCCCCACCCAACCCCTTCCCACAGACTCCCAAAATGGAGCGATCCACGGCAGGGCAGGACAACGCTGCCCACCAACACTCCAGAAGCAAACATGGAATCCATCATCGCATTCCATGCAAGAATTCCGGGTTTAATTCCTCCCATTTGAGGCTGGAATCAACTCCACACCAACCTACACCGGATTTTGTTCCCTGCCACATCAAAATTCCTCCTCCTACTGCACGCTGTTGATTTTGGCTTCCCAGCCAGCCCATTGGCTGCACGGCACGGATCGCGTTCCCATCGCCATCAGAAGGAAACGTGCCGTATCCACGATAAAACTTGGATACAAGGAGCTGCTCCAGACTTCTCCTTCCTCCAGAACACCCTCAAATTTTAAGTTCTTCCACGGAGGGATCGTGTTGCGTTTTTCCTCGAGGAAAATGGGATGGATATCCGTGGATAGGAGTCACTTTCCCAACAGACGCGGAAATGGATACTCAGCAACGATTTGGAACGGGATCTTTAAGGTCCCTTCCAACCCAAACCATTCCACGATTCCATGAAAGCGCCTCAAACCACCCACGGAACTCCCAAGTTCTTCACAAGGAATCCTGCCGAAACCAACGGAAAATTTTATCATTCCCTCCCAATTTGGCACAACCGGGGCCCGTTTTGCTCCAGCAGAAGGAAGGTCACGGGATATCCTTGCCACGACTTTTCTCTTCCCTACATTTTCTTTCCAAATTCCACACTCCCAATTCTCCCTCCGGCCTCTTGTTCACGACTCACAGCAGCCAAAAAAACTCCGTGCTAAAACTGGCAGGAATTAATGCAGTTTTTGGTTTTGTTTTCTTGGATTAACAGCTACCAATAGTCTCCCAGCATGAGGGTTAATTCCCACCGGGATACAGCGGAGCTGGATCAACAATCCAGCACCTGAAAGACGCAGCAAGGTACCGGCAGCACAAAGGAGATGCAAATAAATTTGCATATCCCAGCATCAAAGACTCCACGAGATCCCAGAGTATGAAAACATCTTTTCCCTGCGAGATACCGAAGGAATGGCAGCGGGAGTGATGGGAGTGGGAGGACAGGAGAATGAGGGGGGGGAAAAGAAAAAAAAAAAAAAGAAAAAAGACAAAAAAGTGTGACTGTAGCAGGAGCTCAACAGTTGGAGAAATTCCAAGGGAACGGCAGAGCACGAGGAAAACAGTTGGGAAGATGCTGACGGGATGTTGGAGCCAGCTGGGGGGTTGGGATCTGCTCCAAGGGAACAAGGATGAGAGGACACGGCCTCAAGCTGTGCCAGGGGAGGTTTAGGTTGGATATTGGGAATATTTTTAGGCTGTCCAGCTCTGGCACAGAGGTGGAATCCCCATCCCCTGGAGGGATTCCACATCCCTGTGGATGTGGCCTTGGCGGTGCCGAAGGAATGGTTGGATTCCTTGAGCATGGAAATCTTTCCCAACCCCAACAATTCCTTCATTCTAAGAGAGATATCCAAACACCCGATACGAGACAATTCCAACAGGGAACGACCAAAAAACGATGGGAGGAGGAGGAAACTCAAAGGTTGATCCCAAGGGAAAAGGACAGAAGTCCTGGAACAGAAAAATTAGGAGCAACTCCGTGAAACACCTGAGGATGGAGTTTGCACGTCCCTGCGGCTCCACTGGACTCCGGGAGCTCCGTGAAAAGCAGCCAGAAGGGAAATTTTTGTGCTTCTGCAGCTTTCCGACAGAATTCCGAGTCCCTCCATGCGGGGATGAAGGAGTTTCTGCCGGAGCCGTGAAGGAAGACGCGGAAGGTGTGAAAAAAGCAAGCGAGGAGAAATGGAGCAGAAGGAAAAACGTGAGAAATAAAGGCAGGAGGGGGCAAATTTTCCAGCAAATCCCACAAGGCTTCTCAATAAATTTCTCAGACCTCCCAGGCTGTGTAAAAAGTTTGGGATAGCCGGGAAAATCCTGGTTTAGCAGCCCTGTATTCCACAGGTAGGAGAAGAACCAAGGCGTGAGTAGAACGCTCTGGTTGAAAGCCTTGGAAGGGAAAAGATGAGGAGAAGACAAAAACCCTTCCAAAATCCCCCCCAAAAAATAAGGCAGAATGAGGTTTTCGGGGAGGAATGACGAGGAGTTGAAGAAAATTGAATAATTGGTTGGGATTTTTAATGTCTTGCCGGAGCGTGGCTGAGCCAGAAATAAACACCGTGGGATGGTTTAGGTGGGAAGGAACCTTCAGGATCATCCAGTCCCACCCCCTGCCATGGGCATGAAAGTCTCTCCCAGATTCCCAGAATCTTATCCCATGGGATAGTGGACCTTCCTCCATCCCAGGTTGCTCCAACTTGGCCTTGGACACTTCTAGGGATGGGGTGGCCACAGATCCTCCTGGAATTGCACTCCAGGCCTCACCACCCTCACAGCCAGAAATTCCTTCCCAGTATCCCATCTATCCTTGCTGTCATGTCATTCCCAGTGTCCTGTCCCTCCATTCCTATCCCAAATTCCCTCTCCAGCTCTCCTGGAGTCCCTTTAGGCACTGAAAGGGGCTCTGTGGTCTCCTTGGAGCCTTCTCTTCTCCAGGCCGTACATTCCCAGCCTCTCTCCAGCCCTTGGAGCATCTCCTGGATTTGCTCCAACAGATCCAAGCCTGTCTTAAACAAACGGCAAAGGAAAGGAGGAAAAGCCGAGGCGCGGTAAATAAGATTTTTGCCTCATCCCGTTTAAATCAGGTGCCCTGGAAGTCGTCACGGAGCTGTCAGGATGATTAATCCCTATTTTTCCACCACAAAAACAGGGAATGATTGCCGGGCTGGCAAGTGGGAAAGCCAAGGGAAGAAGAGGAGCCGGGTGCGTGTGGGAGAGAAGCGCTCCGGAGGCAGCTGGAATGAGGGGCTGACTCAAAACTTTGGGATTTGTGGTTGGAGCTGCAGACGGGAGCTGAGAACGTAGGAGAAGCTGCTGTGGGATAATCAGGAGGTAAAACAAGGGAATACCTGCGGCACCGGTCGAGTCAGGAGCTCCGCTTTGCATAAGGAATATTTAAATAAGGATTTTCCCGGTTTTTAGAGCTCAAAGCAGGGTTTTAAACCAGTTTGGGGAGGTTTAAGCGCTGGGAACTCATTTCTCCCAAGGAAGAATATTTTGGAACAGAAGTCAGGGTGGTCTTGGGTGCTCATGAAGAGGATCTTTAAAATAAAACATTTTTAGGAATTCTGATGTTGCCGGGGCTACTCTACAGCAAAGAGCCCATTTCCATCACCCACACTCCATCCACAATGGAATTATTCCCTGCTTTAAGGCCAGTAATTTGATTTTAAGAGTAGAATTATTCCTTCCCCATTTTCCCAGGTTTTTCCAACTCCTAGCACCCCAAAACAAAGGGTGAGAATCACGGAAAGATTCTCAAAGACACGGAATCAAAATCATGGAATAACCTGAGCTATTCCACAAGGGTTGTCGAGGCCCCCAAAATTCCAGAATTTCCTAGAGAGCCATTTCCAAAGGTTCCTTGGACCAGGAGGCCAAACTCCACCACTCTGGAGAACAAAACAGGAGAGAAACCAGCACAGAGTAGGAAGAATTTCATCCAGCCCACCCATCACCCACATCTTGGAAGCTCTGGAGCTGTGGACCAAAAAAACAGGGAATTATGGTCGGGAAAATAATTCATTTTTTTTGTATTGTCATTTTTGGAACGACGGCGTCAGGCATGGTTTACCTGTCACGGTAATTTTGGTATAATAATAAGAATTTGTAGCAATTAGGATCTGTTTTTTATGACGCGGGAGGAACAAATGACCCAAATCCCAACTCCCACACCCTCCCCAAAAGGGCGAGGTGACCAAATCCTCCTCCTGAACCTGCCTCCCTTTGAATTCCAGCTTTCCAAAGCCTTTGTGAGAGTTCACAGCAGCCTCTTTTTCCCAATAATAGGTGCCTGGAACAAAGCAGCTGGGAAGGTTTGATTATCCCAGCGATGTTTTCCGGGAGCAAACCAGGCTCCCGTCCCCGTGGGAGAGGAGAAAATTCCCTTCTTATCCGTGTCACCCTCACGACGGAGCTGCCGGTGGGAAAATAGGGCAGAGGGAATGCAGGGATCCCTCTGAAAAACCACAGGAGAAGCAGGTAACCAGGTTAAAGCATGCTACGCCACAGAATTTTTACAGATCACAAGGAAATTTGTCGGATTTAACGCAATTCCCGAGCTGGATGTGGCTGAGTCACGGGGTGAGGGGTTTTTCATGGAAAAGGCTCCTCCTCACCTGGAAAGATTCAAAGAACTCGAAACGCTTCCTGTGGTTAAACAAAGTTTGCTCTCCTGGAGAAGCTGCTCAAACCAGCAGGTCCGGGTGTACCCGAAGCCTTTAATCCCACTAATTCCGCCCTGAAAGAAGTCTGGGAGCTCATCCCGAAACGACAAAGCCAAGCAGGGCCCTTGAACCCGAGCAGCGAGGCCGGGAGATAAGGCGGGAATCAGCCAGGCCTGCAATTTGCTGGCTGATTAAACCCTTGGAGCAGCAGGAAAATTAGGGAAATCGTCCCCCCAGACACTTGGAGGAAGCACAGCGGCTGCCTCCCGGGATAAACGATCTCATCCCAACGTTTTGGGAGATGGCAGTGGTTGTTTGGGCACGGATAAGACGTTGTCGGAGCCTCCAGGACTCGTTCGGCCTGTCTGGCGCAGGTTTCGGGCGACTCACCCGAGTGAGTTCACCAGGAATGTTTCCCCACCACAAACCGTCCAAAAAAAGTAGTTTGTCCTTAAATTTGAGCGGCTTGGGATGTTCTCCAAGCACGCTGAGCGTCCATGGAGAAGGTCCACAGCCAGCTGGACCTTGGCCACACGATGGCCACGAGGTGTTGGATGGGGAGCTGATCTCGTTATCCGGCAGGATCCTCCTTCCTAAGTGGCACCAGCAGGACAAAATTCCGGAATGGGTTGGGTTGGAAATGACCTTGGAGACCATCCAGCTCCAACTCCTTGCCTTGGACAACTTCCACTTATCCCAGGTTGCTCCAAGCCCCGTCCAAGCTGGCATTGGACGATTCCAGGGATGGGACAGCCACAGATTCTCTGGGAATTCCATTCCAGGTCTCACTCGCATCACATGGCAGAATTCCTTCCCAAAATCCCATCTAACTCTGCCCTCTGGCAGTGGGAAGAATTCCCTGTGTCCTGTCCCTCCATCCCATGCCCCAAATTCCCTCTCCAGCTCTCCTGGAGCCCCTTCAGGCACTGGAAGGGGTTCTGGGTTCTCCCTGGATCCTTCTCTTCTCCAGGCTGGACATTCCCAGCTCTCCCAGCCTGGCTCCAACACGATCCGATTTTTTCAGGGAAAGTAAAATCAATCCCAACCCTCAAGGCTGTTCCCAAACATTTAAACCCAAACATTTGAGCAGAAACTCATCAAGAACCACCCAAAATCCCTGCTCAGAAACCGAGGCAAATATTCCAGGATGACGCGCCGTTCCAAGATCCCGGGAGTCCGACCTCAACTCCAACCCCAAAAAAAAACCTCTTCCAACTGCCTGGGCAGCAAATTTCCAGGGAAAAGTAGGAATTTCCCAACTTTTCCACGCTCTGAGGGCATTCCCAACCCCCTGGCAATGCCTTCGTTGGGTTCTTCACCCAGCGGTGCCCACCCGGCTCAATTCCGCCTGTCCGGACACGGATTCCTCGGAGCGACGTCGGAGCCGGAGGGAATCTCATCTGCCAATCTCCAACTCAACGACCCGTGCTCTTGGAAGCTACGGTTGAAAAGTGCAGATAAAAATGAGGGAAGACGATGAGGCGAGCAGGAAAATTCCTTAAAAATCAAGATTTATGGTTTGTTTCGGGTTTTGGGGTTTTTTTTTAGGATGTTTATAATTTATTCTCCCTCAGGCTGACAAATGCCACTTGCACCTAGGCGAGGGTGAGACTGAAATTTAGGATCATAAAGCTCCGATTTGAGGTGGGGAAGGAGGAGACATCTCCTAAATCAGGGTCCCGATGAGATCCGCCCACTCCTCCCTTTTTTTTCTCCTTTGAAACGCGGCAAAATAAATCCCTGCTGGCTTTAAATAGAAACCAAATTAACCATGAACAGCCAAAGCAACTCCACGATGGCTCAGCCATCGCTGGGTGGGCTCAGAAATCTTTTTAGAAAACGTTTTCCTCCCTCCCCGCACAACGAACAAATTGAAGCAACAAATCGATACCGAGAGAGCTCCAAAACCCGAATTTTATTCCGGCGGCGTTAGAAATGTTCTTGGAGCGCTGCTGGTGAAGGGTTGAATATTTTAAATTGTTTTAAATTATTTTAAATTATTCTTCCTCCTCCTCCAGCTGACAGAGGAGCTCCTGAGTCAGATGTGGGAAAAAACCCAAATCTGCTCCGAGTATTTTCGCCCTTTGGAGCGGTTCAAGGCCTTTTTTAGGGATAAAAGGAAATTTGTCAAGGGGAAGCAAATCTAAAACTGGGAAAGGAAAAAGTGCAACACACGGAGCAGGTTGGAGGAGTTTCCATTTAAGTCGAGGAATAGGGAAAAAAAGGCATTCCTTGGAAATATGTTTTGGTGGATAAAAGGGTTGGAAGCTCAACTGGAGCTTCTCCCTCTGATTTAGAAGAAGACAAGGAGAGATCCCACACCCTTTGTCATTCCTATTTCTCCATCCTGGGATTTTTAACTGGACTTCTTCTGCGTAAAATGGATTCTGCGTTATCGTTCCCAGCTAAAAATATTCCCAAATCTCTCTGTGCCAAGCCCTTTCCAGGAGGAATTTTCCCCAAATCCACCCTAAACCTCCCCTGGTGTGGCTGGAGTTTTCCCTCATCCTGTCCCTTTTTCCCTGGGATCAGATCCCAACCCCCAGCCAGCTCCAGTGTTCCATCAGCATCTTCCCAAATGTTCTCCTCGTGCCCAAGTTCTACTTGGAATTTCTCCAAGTGTGAATTTCTCCTGCCACGGTCACACTTTTCATCCTTTTTTTTTCCCCAATTTTCCGCCCTCCCACTCCCATCGCTTCCTCTGCCATTCCTTTGGTATCCCGCAGGGAAAAGACAAAATAAAAAAAAAAAAAAAAACACATTTCCAGGCAAATTTTGTCGAAAATACAGAAGTTCATTCAGGGAGAAGGATCCCAAAAAAAAAAAATCGTTTATGGGGCACCCTCAGACCATCTCTGTGAGATCACACCCTGCCTGTTCCCTCATCCCTCAGATTTTCGGGATGAACCACAGGATCTCTCCCAATCCCGAGCTTTCCCTTGGAATTCTCGGCTCTATGAAGGAGCGGAAGCGCGAGGCACAAGATCCTCAAATCACGGAATTTTTTTTGGTGATTTGATCCTTGCTCCAAGCTTTTTCCCGTTCCTGCTCCAGCAATTCCTGCTGCAAATTTTCCTGCTCAAAAAAAGGAGGATTTTTACGCATTTATCTGACTACAGAAAATACTACCCCAAAACTTTTCCTTAAAAAGTTTGGTCCACTCTCATTCCCACAATTTCAGGCAAATCCATAAACTCATTTATTCCTGCCCTTCCTACCTCAAAGGCTTCCCTAATTCCACGACTTTCCAGGAACAACAATTCCTAAAAAACCCACGGAGGCGGCACCAAATCTCCCTTCAGGATTTAAGTTTGGCTGGAATATTTTTGCATTCTCCATAAATAGAGATTTAGGGACCGAAGCGCTGCCCGTTTTTCCCTCACAACCATTCCAAACTTCCCTGTTTTTTTTTCCCTGAGCCTGAATTTCATTCCTGATCACAATCAAAGATCCTCCACGTCCCTCTCCGTGCACGCAACTTCCACGCGTAGCCCGGAGCATCCTCGGCCTCCTTCACATCCGATTTTCTTCTCCCGGGTTTCTGTCCCTTTGGATTAATTCCAGACTTATTGGAATTCCCCCGCTGCAATTTTCTGCTCCGAGGTTGGAGCCGGGTGAAAATCGGGATTTTCTCCCAAGGGAATGAAGGACAGGACAAGAGGAAATGGCCTCAAGTGGCATCAGGAGAGGTTTAGGTGGGATATTTTTTTTGGGAGAATTCCTCCTGGAAAGGGCTGTCCAGGAAAGATCCAAAATCCACTCAGGGACCTTGGAAGAGCTGGGGTTAAACCTCAAAGCTCCTTTCCAGCCTAAACAATTCCAAAATTCTACTTTTTACCTACACAGGTCCCCAGGAATTTATTCCTCATTTTTTCCTTCCCAATCCCTGTTTTTTCCTCAGAGTTTTCCAGGTTTTTGCCGACCCCCTCGGACATTTGTGCCTTTCCATCCCTGCTCTAAATCCTGCTTGAGCCAAAATTCCACGGAGCTTTAAGTTCTTCCGTTTAAATTCACAAAATTGTGGAATTTGGGTTGGAAGGGGTTGGATCAGAGCCCATTCAGTTCCAAACCCTTTCCACGATCCCAGGTTGCTCCAAGCCCCATCCAACCTGGCCTTGGACACTTCCAGGGATGTGACATCCACAACTTCTCTGGGAATTCCATCCCAGCCCCTCAAAGTGAAGAATTCCTTCCCAATATCCCATCCAGCCATTGGGAATCCATTCCCTGTGTCCTGTCCCTTCACCCCTTATCCCAAATCCCTCTCCAGCTCTCCTGGAGCCCCTTCAGGCACTGGAAAAAGCTCCTCAGAGCGTTCCTGAAGGCGAAACGATTTCTGCCACCCAGGAAAATCCGACATGAATCGGGAAAAGACGCTCTTGGATCAGGGAATGTGGGTGGAGGGAGATCCATGAGTCACCGGCAACCTTTAATCGCTGCCGCGGGCGGGTTTTGTACCTTCTGAAATTCCCTTTTCCAGGTTCTCTGGAACAAAAAACCAACCCCGGGGGAAAAAATTCTCACGGCACTGAAATATCCAGGCTCTCCGTTTTCCAAATTTAGGATTTTTCCGTGTTCCGCTGGAGGGAAAGGGAACAAGGAATGGAATCGGAATTCCCAGATTTTCAGTGGGGTTTGACACAAGGACACAACTCTTAAGCTCAGATTATTTATCCCTAAAAAAACTCCTTTTTTTCCTCCCCCTGCAGCTGCTCATGGCATTCCAGACCTTTCCCCAAATCCATTCCCATCCCTGGACACGCTCCAGCCCCTCAATATCCTTCTTATCACGAAGGGCCCAAAACCAATCCCAGGATTTGAGGTCCCTGGACACAGTGGGAATGTCACTTCCCTGATCCAGGTATTCCCACAAAATTATCCCCCAAAAAAGCCACTTTTTCCCCGTAGTTAAAAGCCTTAAGGGAAGATTTTTGCACATGCCAGGAATATCCCGATTTTTCCACGATCCCTACGGCACCTCAGAATTCCGAAGGCCGCAGATCCCTCCTGATAAGGCACTTCTTGAGCTGATAAGGCTGAGGAACACAGGGAATTAAACAAATCCCACCCGTGGCTCAAAAGTCTGGATCGGGATTTTCCAGGATCTGTTTCCAAACCTCCTCCTCCTGCACACCCAGCTTGGCTTTTCCCAAGGGATTCGTGCTGATTTCCTCTTTGGAGCTTCCCAAAAAAAAACACTTTGGGGGATTTTGGACGTGATAAATTAAGATCTGTTTTCCTCCCTGTGTTATTCCCATGGGTTTTCCCACCAAAAAAAACATTCCCAACCTCGCTCTGCGCTCCGAGCATTGCGGTGAGGGTTGGGATGGGATGGAATTCCCAGAAAAGCTGTGGCTGCTCCATCCCTGGAAGTGTCCAAGGCCGTCCCTGCCCATGGAAGGGGGTTGGGAATTCTTTTTAAGGTCCCCCCTTTCCAACCCAACCCATTCTTTGATCTTATTCCCACTTCCATCCCGATAAAAATCCCTTTTCCACGCCCCTCCCAGCCGAGGAAAAAAGGGGGAATTGTTCAGGTGAGCCGGAGCGTGACGGAACAGGAATAATTCCAGACTCACTTATCGGGGTTTGGAGAATCCTGAGCACAGGATTTTCCTCAATTAACAAAAAAAAAACCCCAAAAAAACCCAACAAAAAACCCTCAGGAACTTCCTGTTAAAACAGAAAATTAAACAGAAAATTAAACAGAAAATTCCCAGACAGAAAATGCGTTTTTTGGACCACCGTGGGATTGGTTTTTTTGGGGTTTTTTTTTGGGAGCAGCACCCACTTCCAAAAAAAAAGAAAATCCCTGGCATGGAAACGCCACGCTCCGATATGGATTCCTGACTCCATGGTCAAGAAGAATTCCTGCTCCATGGACAATTCCGAGTCCAGCGGCCTCAGCCAACAACCTCCAACCCAAATCCCACTTTTTTTTTTCTGGGAAGTGGAAGAAAATCCCCTCCCACCTCACCCAGAGCCCACTGAGCACTAATCCCTCGATTCCTCTTCTTCCAAAAGGAATTTTTCCTCTTTTCCCCATTATTTCCCCCCCTTTTCCCTGATTATCCCCAAATATTCCCGACTACGTCAAATCTTGCCAAGGATTTTTGTTGTTATTCCATTTTTTTTTTCCCAAGCAGCCCAACTGGGAAAGGGCTCCATGGAATTCCTCCTTTCCCTGTTCTTGAGAGGACACGGATGCATGGATGCACCCTTTGGATTAAAGGGAGCAAAGAACCGTAGGAATCATCTGGAAAATCCAAGTCCAGGTCCAAAATTGCATCCAGAAAACCACGAAGAGGCAGCTTAATCCCAAATAAAATTGAGGATGCATCCATAGATCCATCAAATCCCTGTGTCCGTGTTCAGGGAAGCTTGGGGTGCGTCGCTGGAACTCGGAATCCATGGACAGCTCCACTTGGAGCCTTGGAAAGGATTTAGAGTCTAAAAACATCCCCCCAAAAAAAAGCTGGGAAAGAGTTTTCCCAAAGGAGTTTTGGGAAAAGGCATGGAATGGCAGGATAATGGGAAATGGAGGCAGGGATAGATGGGATTTTGGGAAGGAATTCCTGGCTGGGAGGGTGGTGAGGCCATGGGATGGAATTCCCAGAGAAGCTGTGGCTGCCCCATCCCTGGAAGTGCCCAAAGCCAGGAATTGGAGCAACCTGGGATAGCGGGAATTATCCCTTCCCATGGCAAGGGGGTGGAATTGGGTGATCTTTCCATCCTCATCCAACCCAATTCCGTGATTTCAGCGCTCCCAACACACGGGACCGACAGCACGTTAAAATTCCAAAGCAACAGAAATTCCCGCGTTATTCCCAAGCATTTCATTGTCCATCCTCCTCTTCCAGACAGGAAACCACCCCCGTTTCCATCCCATAATTGCACTTTTCCGCGCTTTTCCATGTCCTCTCCCAGCCGGGCGTGGAAGATCAATAAAGGAAACCGCTAATTCCGCGGGAACGTTTTCCGACGGTTTTCGCGGAACCGCTGGAAGTCGTTCCCGTTCCGGCACAGAGTGGAGAGGGAAGATCCATAAAAACACAACGAGGCCGTCGGGGAAACGTCAGCGCCTCAGGAAGAGGCGGCCCAGAATCCGCCGGGAATCCCGGCGCGAACGGAACAGGGAAAAGACCTCAAGGAAGGAGCCGCGCCTCAATCCCGGGATTTTTTTTTCCGTGTTTTTTGGAGGTGAAGGATAAAGGGATGGTGTGGGTGAAGGCAGCTGTAGGCCACAAGATGAAATCCCAGGAAAATGGGAAGAGGGTTGGGAGCGTTCACATGGAAAAGGGAAAAAAACTTAGGAGATGCTTCCAGTACCGGAAAGGAGCTCCAGGAGAGATGGAGACGGACTTGGAATGAGGGATGGATGGATGGGACACATGGAATGGCTTCCCACTGCCAGAGGGCAGGGATGGATGGGATTTTGGGAAGGAATTCCTGGCTGGGATGGAGTTCCCAGAGAAGCTGTGGCTGTCCCATCCCTGGAATTGTCCAAGGTGAGGATGGACAGGGCTTGGAGCCCCCTGGGATTTTGGAAGGTGTCCCTGCCCATGGGGGGTTTTGAAGGTCCTCTTCCCACCCAAACCATTCCGAAAGCTCTGGAATGCTTCCAGAACTCCAGACTTCCAGCCAGGAACAAAACCTGCCAGGAAAATCCAGCAGACAAAACCTCCTCCCTCTGAGAGTCCGTTCCAGGCCTCGTTTGCTCCAAGTTTTACGCGACTTTCCTCAAAAAACAGAAATTCCCACGTCTTTCCCTGTGGGAATGTCCATTCCTGGTCTTGGAATGACACAACTGAGTCACTCCACTGCCCCTTCCCGTTTATTGTTGGGAAATTGTTGAAAAAGAACTGGAAATAAGATTTATTTTCCTCTCAGGAATACGGAGACGGGGATATCCAGCTTCCCGAAAAGTCAGGGTGACGTTTTTAACTCGCTAAAAAAAAATGGGATTGATGGGTTTATTCCTTAAAAATGAGGATGGAGGAGCTGGATGTGGGAATGTTTAAAGGGCAGGAGGAGGAGGAAGGAAATAAACCAAATCCCTGGATCTGTGAAGGTCAAGGAAAGAGGGAGGGACGAAGGATTTGAGACGTGGAACAGCACGATGTGATCCTTTCAGGAGCTGGAAAACCAGAAAAATTCCAGGATTTGGGGATCCCTGGGAGCAATTTTAGGGATAACAACGAATTCCCAAGGGCACTGCGAGGTCGGGAGCGCTCCACTCATTTCCCCTCAGCACCTGGAGCAAATTTATCCCTCCAACACTTCTCGGCGGCTGGAATTAAAAATAACCGGCATGGATGAGTTGGAAAGTGGAGGGGGGGTGAAAAAAAATAAAATAAATAAATAAATTCCAGCCGGATTGTTTATTTTTGGGAAGAGCCAGAGGAGGAAGAGGAAAGGTCGGGGTTCAATGCGTTATTTAGAGCATGTAAGGAAATAATCACTGGAGCAAAAAATGCGGGAGGGAGAGGATGGAGGAAGAGCAAGGAATGGGAATTTAAAGGATTTTTAATTTTTGGTTTTGAGGGAAGAGGTCACAGGAACAACTTTGGAATCGTCTTAACCGAATCTTAACGATCTAAATGAAATTCCCAATGATATTTATCATCTGGAGCAAACATTCCAGAATAAAAACCCCCATAAAACAGCGACAGCAAACACAGCACAGCCCCAAAAATCCCAAATCCAATGATTTGGGATCCTTCCCTAAATCCAGGCCCTGTTCCACCATCGGGGATCCTGTGGTTTTATGGGATTTGACACCAATTTGACTCTGGAATCTGCGTGAATTCCCAGCTGTATTTTGTGGTTTGGATTCGGGATTTTTTTTTTATAAAAAAAAAGCTTTTGGGGTCATATTTGGTTGGGTTTTTTTGTGGTGAATCTTCCCAAATTCCCAGAGGATTGACTCCCAAAATCCATCAGTTCTCGGGAAAGGAACGATGGCAGCGCAAAGCTTTGGTTTCCTGGGAATGGTTTAAGGAGTTCCGGAATTTTGGGATCAAGGCCTAAGTAGGTCACCATCAAATCCAGGTAAAGAAATACGGATTCGTCCAAATTTTCTGGGAATTGGTGTGGGGGGAGGGGGGAAAAAAGCTTTAAAGGAGCACAAAGTTGAGGGAATTTTTTCCCTGGAGCTCTACCTGAGAACATCGGGATTATCCGTGGGGAGGAGCTATGGGATGCAGCAGGAATTCTCCAGTTTCCCTCTAAAGAAGGGATGTGGTGGCCCACGGGATGAGATTTTCGTGGAGTGGATTCCAGACGTTCCCAGGAATTGTGATGTCCAACCAACCACACGCACGGCATTCCCACATTTTCCAGAAGCCTGGAATTCCACCTTTTTTTTCCCCTAAGTGATTGTGGATCATTTGGGATGATCCAGCGAAAATAAAAGCCTGGAAACCCTACAAAAAGTTGGACAATCCATAAAATCCATAAAAACCACCCGGGGTTGCATCCAGGCTCCTTGTCCCAAGAAAACGGCGGCACCAATGAATAAAATCCCAAAAAAAAAAAAAAAAATTCGGGATAAAACTGAACTGATCAATTTTCACGGATATCAGGAAAACTCATGGGGAAAAACACAACCTGAGTCAGGATCTGGAAAACCTTCAGGAGCCTTTCCTCCCAACCTTTTTAGGGGTTGAATTCCGTGATTTTAAGGGTGTTTTTCCAGCCTAAACAATTCCATAAATCCCTGACCCCTCGCTGCTCCCACCACGCCAAGCAGCCAATCCCAGGGCACAGCGGGACATTCCCAAAAATCCCTTTGAACCCCTCTGGAAAAGAGCAGCCCGGGGACATCTGGCTCACAGACAGCCCAAACTTTGGATTGTGTGGATTTACAGCTGGAAAAATCCAGGATTTGGGTGGGAAAAGCAAAGATTTCCCCGGGAAATAAGGGCGACCTCACAAAGGAAGCGCCAAAATGCTCTTTCCCAATGGGATTCATGTTGGGATTATCCTGAAAATCCATCCCTGGTTCTGGTGGGATGAGTTGTGCCACCACCAGCGACGCAAAACTCCGATTTTTTTGGAGTTAAATCCGCCCAAATTTAGGCTTTTTTTTTTTTTTAGGTCCAACTCCAGGCCAGGCCGGATCGGGCTCGGAGAAACCCGGGATCGCGGAAAACGGGATGAGGTGGGATTCCTGTGGGATTAGGTGGGGTTTAAGGCCTCTCCCAACCCAAACCATTCCAGGATTCTGTAATTTGGGATATTCGAAGCAATTTGGGATTTCCAAAGAAAATCCCTTCGGAGGAACGGGAATGCTGCTGGATGTTCTCCCTTCTCCTCAACCGATCCCACGGGAATACAACCCAAAAATCCAACGCGGAATAACACTCGGAGAGCTCCAAAATCCAGCACAAAACCACAGAAATCACCCAAAATTTCACATTCCCAAAGGAATCCATATCCAACTACCAAATCCCAAATCCCAACGCTCTCCTCCTTCCCCAAAACCATCGGCAGCGCCAACCGCGCCGATTTCCGCCAAATTCCATCCGGGAAAAGATATTCCGTGGGGGAAGGATCCCAACCAGCCACCACCACCTGCTGCTCCCTCCAAACATCCCAAATCCGTCCATTTTCTATGGAAAACGTGGTTTTTTTGCTGTTTTTTAATTTATTTTTTCCCATTAATCCCACCCAGCTGCGCGTGCCAGGTGAGGCTCCGGAGCCGCGGAGCAGCTGCGGATTTCTCCGTAGAGGTCACTCAAGGGGTTGATTAAAGTGGGAATAAATAAGAGGATGAATAAATGGACTCGATAAATTAAGGGGAAAAATAAATATACGAGGGGGGAAATAAATGAGGGGGGTACAAATAAATGGGGGGAATAAATAGATGGGGAAATAAATAAATAACTCCACTCCCATCCTGCAGTTTTTACAGCCGGAGGGAAATGTAAAAAATGGGGGAAAGAGGAGGGAGAGGTTGGGGTAAAAAAATTTTAAAAATCCCGAACTCTGTCACCTCCACCTTCCCAAAACCAGCGGATTTGGCCCTCCGGATCCCCGCCCCAAATTCCGGCGCTGCGCATCCCGCTGCAGCCCCCACTCCTCCTCCTCCTCCTCCTCCTCCTCCTCCTCCTCCTCCTCCTCCTCCTCCTCCTCCTCCTCCTCTTCTCCATCCCACCCGGTTCCATCCCTGCTCCCCCCCCTCGCCCTGCCACACCTTCCACCTCCATGAAAACACCTCCTGCATCCCATGGGATCCATCCCGAGCCCTTCCCATCACCTTTCCCAGGGAGGAGGGTGGGATTTAACCCCCCCAAAAAAATCCTACAGATCCAACCCTTCCAAACCCTTTCCATGGGGAGCAGGGTGGGATCCGGCCACTCCAAACCCCCAAAAAAAGGGGAATTAGGGTGGGATTTAAGCTTTCCATAAGGAGCAGGATGGGATCCAGCCCCTCCAAACCCCAAAAAAAGGGGAAGCAGGATGGGATTTAACCCCTTTGGAGGGAGCAGGGTGGGATCCAGCCCCTCCAAACCCCCAAAAAAGGGGAAGCAGGGTGGGATTTAATCCCTCCATAGGGATCAGGATGGGATCCAGCCCCTCCAAACCCCCAAAAAAGGGGAAGCAGGGTGGGATTTAATCCCTCTGGAGGGAGCAGGGTGGGATCCATCACCTTCCTAAGGAACAGGATGGGATCCAGCCCCTCCAAACCCCCAAAAAAGGGGAAGCAGGGTGGGATTTAACCCCTTTGGAGGGAGCAGGGTGGGATCCGGCCCCTCCAAACCCCCCAAAAAAGGGGAAGCAGGATGGGATTTAACCCCTTTGGAGGGAGTAGGGTGGGATCCAGCCCCTCCATAGGGATCAGGATGGGATCCAGCCCCTCCAAACCCCTCTCAGGAAGGGCAGGGTGGGATCCAACCCCTCCATAGGGATCAGGATGGGATCCAGCCCCTCCAAACCCCCCAAAAAAGGGGAAACAGGGTGGGATTTAACCCCTTTGGAGGGAGCAGGGTGGGATCCATCACCTTCCTAAGGAACAGGGTGGGATCCAGCCCCTCCAAGCCCCCAAAAAAGGGAAGCAGGACGCGATCCAGCCCCTCCATAAGGAGCAGGATGGGATCCAGCCCCTCCAAACCCCTGTCAGGATGTCAGGGTGGGATCCAACCCCTCCAAAAAAAAACCCTGAGAGGAGCCGGGTGGGATCCAGCCGCTCCAGGTGGGATCCAATCCCTCCCCCCCCCCACCCCAACTCCTTTCCCAATTCTCCCCGAAATCCAGGGTGGGGTTGAGCCCCATCCCCCTTTTTCCATCCCCTTCCCGCAGCCACGGGGAACCAGGTGGGCGCATCCAGCCGCCCCCTCCCCACTCCATGCACCAAAATCTGGGAGGGGGGCTTGGAATTCTCCAGTGATGGATGAAGCACAGGCAGAGACGCACCCCAAAATCGAAGCGGAGCCAGAAGAGGAGGGAACACCTCAATTCCCAAAAAACGGCTGAGACCCCCAAAGTGGTGATGGGGGGGGGGGGGTTAAGACCCCCCCCAAGGGCACTTTAAAGAGGGGGAGGGGGGTCACCTATATAAGAGGAGGGGGATGCACGAAGGGGAGGTTTGGGGTGGGGGGGGTTTAAACCAAGAGGCGCAGCCCAACCCTCCCCCCCCAAAAATCCCACCCCCCCCTTTCCCCCCGCCGCGATGCCGCTCCTCACCTCTCCGCCATGATCCCCGGCGGCTCCTACCGCTGTCGGCCGCCGGTCCCGGCCCCGGTTCGGGCTCCCATGGCCCCCCCCGTGACCGACCCCGAGCCTCCCCCACCCCTCCCGGCCCCTCCTCGCTCCGCGGCCGCTCCGAGCGCGGCGGCCCCGCCGCGTCCCCGTCACCAGCGACAACGGCGGCGCGGCCAATCAGCGCAGGCCCGGGGGGCGTGTCCCCTCAAAACCCCGCCCCCTTTTTGGTTAAACCACGCCCCTATTCATGATGGGGTTTTTTTGGGTGGGGGGTGGAGCGCGCGTGTTTTCTGGGAAATACGGTAGCGCGGAGTTGGGGGGGTGAGGCGTAGTGCGCGTGCGCGCGGGGATTACGGTAACCGCGGTAGTCTTTTTGTGACGCGCGCGTATTCGGAATTACGGTAGTTGCGTTCGAGTGCGCGCGCGGAAATACGGTAGTTTTTTTGTGACGCGCGCGTCTGGAATTACGGTAGTTGCGTTCCAATGCGCGAGCGGAAATACGGTAGTTTTTTTGTGACGCGCGCGTCTGGAATTACGGTAGTTGCGTTCGGAAATACGGGTGGTTGTGGTGGGCGCGCGTCCGGAAATACGGTAGTTTTTTGTGACGCGCGCGTCTGGAATTACGGTAGTTGTGTTGCGATGCGCGCCCTGAGTTACCGGTGAATTACGGTAGCTGCGGCGCGCATGCGCATACGTGACTAGGGGGGATTGTGCAGCTCTTCGGGAAGTACGGTAATTGTGCGCATGCGCGTTTGGAAACATCGGAGTTCCGGTAGCTGGTGCGGTTGGAATTACGGTAGTGTGGTGCGCATGCGCTCTGGGAGATACCGGATGGGCGCGACATGCGGAATTACGGTAGTGATGGCGCGCAGGCGCGTTTGGCAAGGGTAGCGAGGTGCGCATGCGCGTTGGGAAATACGGTACCTTTGGAATCAGGGCGCCCTTGGAATTACGGCACTTGAGATGTGATGCGGATTTGTACTTACGGTAACTGGGCTCGGAGGAGCGTTCGGAATTACGGCAGTTGCGGTGCGCATGCGTGTTTGGAAACGCGGCGGTTGCGGGTGCGCGTTTGGAATTACGGTACCGCGGTGCGGCGCGCATGCGCATTTGTAAGTACGGGAGCGCGTGATCCTCATTGGAACTGCGCTGCTTGGTGTGCGCATGCGCATTTGGACACACGGTAAAAGCTGGATGCGCATCGAACAATACGGTACTTAAGATGCGCATGCGCACTTGGAGGTTCGGTAATTGCGTGATGTGCAATCAGAATTCCTGTAGTTGTGATGCGCGTGCGCGTCGGGAATTACGGTAACCGTGTGGTGCGCATTTAGAATACGCTAATTTCAGTGCGCATGCGCAAAGTGAAATTACGGTAGCGGTCCGACGCGCACGCCAAAACCCGGTATTGGTTTTGCACATGCGCATTTCAAACAACCGCGGCGGCACTGCGCGTGCGCGCTGGGAATTACGGTACCCGCGGCGCGCACTCGCGTTTGTAATTACGGTAATCCCGTATTTACAAGTGTGCGTGCGCACAAGCGGGACCTGTCCCCTCCCCCCGTGTCCCCCATCCACCTCCATGATCCCATTCCCTCCCTGCTGCGTTTGGGATGGGGATGGGGACCCCAAATTTGGGGGCTCCAACCCCCTCCGGGGCCCCCCCAGCCCTGCCCGGTCTGTCCAACTTGGGGGTCACCACTGGAATTTGTCCACCCCAAACTTCTCCCTCGATCCCACCAGCCTTGGACATTCCCTCACTGGCATGTCCATCAACACACCCCAAAACCCAACACACCCCGAGGACCAAACCCAAAATATATTTTTGGGAGGACAAAGCTGGCCAGGGTGACAAATGAGTTGAGGACACCATGAGACCTTCGGAGTGGTTTTCACCCCGTGGCCAAAACTCGGGGAAATTCGATTTGCCAAGAGGGGACAAGTTCGGTCACGGCGCGAAACCAACCACAAAACCCTTTTATTCCCTTTCCAGCCTCAGCAGAATCCCTGACTTGCAATTTTTCCAGGAATTTGGCCGACTGTCTCAGCAGGATCGGCGGCTCCACCGTGCCCGAGGTGGTGTTCTCTTTTCCAGGGCTGCGAGAGGTTCCTCACGTCCAGCCCGTGGTTTTTTTTTTTGGGAGAAGAAGGACCCAAAACCCGTCAAGTTTTCTCCTCTGAGCTCCTCTGGGACATGCTGGGAAAGGGTGAGTCAGGAAAATTTTGGGTTTTTTCCTCCTGCTCCTGTTGCTCTTTAGGTTTAGTTTTGGAAATGTTTCGTTTCAGGCTGGTTGTTTTTCTGGTTTTTTGGGGTTTTTTTTCAATTTAAATTGATTTGTGCAGAATAAAATTTCCTTTTCTCCGAGAGAATCCATTCCACCACCAAATCATGGAATGGTTTGGGTTGGAAGGGAATTTCATGGAGTTCCACCTCCCTAAAATGGGCTGGGACACTTCCCACGACCTCAGGGAGCTCCGAGCCACTTCCAACCTGTCCTTGGACACTTCCAGAGGAAAATCAGGATGTCTCCGAGGGATCTGATGTGGCACTTGGGGACGTGGCCGATGTCCCTTCCAACCCCAAACCATTCCATGGTTCTGTTCCTGAATTTTCTTTGTTCTGCCTGGAGCTTTTCAGGGAAGCTCCGAGCAAATTTCCTCTGGCTTTTAAACCTTGATTAAAAATGAGATGCCGACAACTCAAGCCAAGTGAATTCCCGCTGTCTCCGTCACCATGGAAACGTGAGACTGTTGTCTTTTAATATTTTTAAGTTATATAAATGCTCGGAACAACTCTGAAACCCCCCCTCAACAATTAAACAAGAGGAACAGAGGAAAAATCAAATCCACTTTTCCATCAAGGAAATGATGGGAATGGATTATCTTGAGGGTCTCTCCCAGATTGAACCATTCCATGAAAAAAAATCCAATCCCATTGATTCCACAGCCCAAATCTTGGAGTGTTGATGTTTTAATCCCATATTTTAACACGCTGCTCCCTCTCCGTTCTCCCCGGCCTGTTGCAAATCCAACCCTAAGGAATGAAGCTGGAGAACGAGACTCCTTCAGGACTGGAGGGTGTTTTTTCGGGATGATTTTTTTTTCCCCATGTTGGTGAATTTGCTTTCCTGGCTCTCCTGATGTTCACACAACCCTGAGCAGTTTCTAAATTCGTATAAAATCCTCATTTCTGTTTGTTTGGCTTCTCCGTGTCCAGCTGGGAAATTGGGAAATGTTGTTGTTGTCCCACCCGGGAGCGGGAGCCGCAGGAATTCAGCTGAGTAACAGCGGATTTTGGGAGTGGAAAATATAATTTCAGTCCTCGGGAGCTGCACCTGAGTCCTCTCCTGGTTCTTGGGCAATCCTGCCAGGGAATAACAAAACCTGGGAGGAGAGGGAGGCTCGGAGCATCCCGGTGTGCACAGGCCAAAGGAGGCCCGGGAAGAAACCCGGAAAATTCCCTTTAAAGGTGAACAGGTTGGGCTCCTGAATCCCTGTGGATTGGTTTGGGTTGGGAAGGACCCTAAAACCACCCAATTCCATGCCCTGATCATCCCAATCCCTTTTTTCCGGGCAGCTTTTCTCCAGGAAGGTGAATTCCGTGTCCGTGGGATTGGGTTTGTCAGCGTTCAGGAACGCTCATAACCACGGGATATGATTCCATGGAGGTGCTTTTATTGAGAGCTCTGGGAATTCAGGGGTGCAGACCCAAATCTGACTCCTATTTTATATTCCAGCGTTATATAACTTACGTATCAATTGTTAAACTTACATTGTTCTGTTGTATACATTGACTTTATTCAAGCACAAGTTTCTCGTGATCTTTCTTAGGCCCCTGACCACAGTTTCTCATGATTATTCTTACGATTAAACAGCAGCTATATTTAATTACTAAACAATCATCACATCTAACAATTATTTCATTTATCATGTACAGGTGCAGCTCTAGCAAGGTACAAGGTCTGAATGTACCCAGGGTATTTTGTATTTATTTTTTTCAGGGCCTACTAAGCTTAATTTTCCTTTTAACCCTAAATCCCCGTGATTTTAAAACCCTTTTACTATCAGGTTTAGGCAGAGCCATCACTCCAGAGGCTTTTCCAAGGTGGAGGGATTTGGGGTCCCTTCCCAGGGTCGGGTGCAGCCCCCCAGGAATAACGGGATGCTGACAGTGGGATCCTGGCCCATGGATTTGCTTCCTTAATTTCCAAGTTTGATTTGAGTGAAATCTTTGGGAAAGAGGCTGGAGGGACAGGAGGAAGGGAATGGCTTTAAATTAACAGAGGGAATTTGGGATATTGGGAATTAATTCCTTCGTGCTTCCTTTGTTTCCAAGTTTGATTTGAGTGAAATCTTTGGGAAAGAGGCTGGAGGGACAGGAGGAGGGGAATGGCTTTAAATTAACAGAGGGAATTTGGGATGTTGGAAATTAATTCCTCCCTGTGAGGGTGGTGAGGGGCTGGGATGGAATTCCCAGAGAATCTGTGGCTGCCCCATCCCTGGAAGCATCCAAGGCCAGGTTGGATGGGATTGGAGCAAACTGGGATGGTGGAATTCCAAATGTTGGAATTAAACATCTTTAAGGTCCCTTCCCACCCAAATCCTTCCACAATTCCCTGACCTGGGTGCTCTGGATTGCCCCAGACCTTTCCATCAGGGTGGGGACAGGGAGAGCAGGAGGTGACAACTCCCAAAATTCGTGGTCCAAGCACCCTCTGGATGGTGAATCCTGACATGGAATTGGTGCAGAGCTGAGGGCTCTGTGGCACCTGCAGATTTTCTCTGGAAAAAATCAGAGTTTGTTCTCGTTATCAACATTTTAAGGAGCTTTTTGCCTTTGGATTGTTGTTCTTCCTCCTTTCTCACAGTTTATGTTTTGTGGGGTTTTGCCATTTCCTCCCTCTTTTTGTTAAAATTGATCCATTTCCCTTTCTCCCTCTATTTTTCTCTGCTCATTGCTCAGTTCTTGATAATTTCTTTAGGTGGAGTTTTCTAACCAGGTGTTTTTCTATTTTTTGGCAGCCTTTCTCCCCCAAAAGACCTTTGCTGATTTGGTTTTGGCATTTATTCTGATTTATTCTGGTGGGGCTTTATGGATTTACTTAAAACAGGAGGTTTTGGGGGTTTTTTTAATCTTCATTGGGTTATTTTTCCCTCCCCATCTGCTTGCTGGGTTCTGCAGATGGATTTATCAATTGCAGGTGGTTTTGAGGGTTTATCATCATTATTATAAAGTGGAAAATCAGGAGCCATGATTCCAACAGGACATGGAAAAGGTGAACAGCACTTTCACCTCCACACCAAAGTGTCGTGGAATTAATCATTCAGGTTGATTAAACTTTCATTTTCAAAGGCACCAACAAAAGCTGGTTTAATATAAATCACATTTTATTGCATTTTGTCAATATAGGGTTTGATGGGAAGGTCCACTCTACTAATTAAAATCATATCCTGAAATGATTGTGGTTGGGAAGGGCCTCCAAGATCATCAACATGGATGAGACATAAAAGGGAACATCAAATTAGAATTAATTTAGAATTATTTATCTGGATAACGAAGATTGTTACGCTAACAAACTGCCCACATCAGGAACTGCCCACTCCTAAAATCAGCAACTGATTTTAGGAGAGCAGACTTGATTTTATGTGGCATTTCTTTAAAATTTTTCTGCCTGGGGATGTTGAAGTCAGTGCCAAACCCATGGAAAGGAATGAGGAATTTTTCCTTTCCCCCCCTGCCTCCAGAATTCCTTTCTGTTTCTCCTGATGGATTTTGAGTGGTGTTAGGGAAGGAGGTTGGTCAACAAGGAAGGAAAAATTACACCAAGTAATTTTTGTTTGGGGTGAAATATTTCCCTGAATAAGTCTGGGCACCTCTGCTGGGATGAGTGGCTTGGCCAGGATGGAAAAAAAGGGGTGAACACCAAACTCGAGGCGGAGCTGATGGAAAATTGACACCTGGATTCAGGCTGTGAGAGGTTGGAACGGTATTGGGAGACGAAGGGAAGAGGAGTCATCTGAGGCTGTGATGCAGGAAAATTTTATTGAGGCAAATAAAAAAAAAAAAAGACAAACACAAAAAAACAAAACAAAACAAAAATCTGTAAAAAGCGGGAGAAATAGATAAAATGGAGCTGGTCTGGGGTGCAAGAGGACAAACATCAGCACAGATCCTTTGATTGCAGGAGGTCTGGCCAGAGCATCAAGGCCTTCCTGCCCCACAGTGGGAGAAACCGAGATGGTCTCTGGCTTGGGAGAAGGGATTTGTCCAGAGGGGACTGGACAGAGCCAAAGGGGCCATGAAGAGCCAGGAGTGGGAGAAGAGCAGAAATGGAGATGGGCCATGTTTGCAGGAAGTCTGAGCAGGCCCCTTGGCTGCTGAATTGCTTGGAGGCCTCAGAGCAGGAGGTGGAAGAGTTGAGCCCCTTGGAGAGCCTTGGCCCAGAGATGTGTCCTCAATGCCTGAGATGTGTTCCAGAGTGGGTGGTTGGTGTCAGGGGTGGTGCTGAGGGCCCTCAGCAGTTGTAGCCACCCCTTCTGCCATAGCAGCCCAGGGCCAGGGAGTGTGGAGGCTGCTGTGGGGCTGTGGGGAGGTTTGAGATCTCCTGAGGTTCGGGCTGAACATGCTGGCAGAGAAAGGCCAAAGGTGCAGGAGCAGGAGGGTCAGGGGCTTGAGGCTCACCTGGTTGTCAGCAGGAGCAGAAGAAGAAGGTGTCAGGAGAAGTGTGTGTGGGAGAGGCTCTGGTCCGGCTTTTATGCCGGTCCTGGAGGAATGGGACAGCTTTGTCCCATGGCCTTGGGGTAATTTTTTAGGCAGCAGCTCTTTCGTTACTGGTGAGTCATTGTGTGGGGAGTGTTTTCCCTCCCACAATTGTGCAGTTTCAAGTCCTGCTCTCGTTGCTGTGTCCATCTGACCTTGGCAGCCACTTCAATAATTTGGTATTTGCGTGGATGTGATTGTTCCACGCGTTTCTGGGAGGGCTGAATAAACAACCAGAGCTCGGAAGATCTGCGATGTCATCAGTGAGGTCATTTTGTGGCGCTCGTGTGCTGTGGTTTGTGGGTGCCTCGTGAAGACCGGGACTCATTTCTGTGCTGCTGGATGTCCATCAGTCGTTGTGTCACCCAGGAATGCTGAGGGAGCTGCTGATGTCCTGGGGAGGTCACTCTGGAACAGCTTGGCCAGATCCAGGTGCCTGGGACTTCTTCGTGATGGATGAAAGAGAGCTCTTGGCTTTGTGTCATGAGTGGGATTGGGAGAGGATCTGGAAAATGAGAGCACAGTCAGGCTGAGCTTGTTCCAATGTTTGGGTCCATTTGTATTTCTCAATTTACACAACAGCATTCTCTGTCATTTAAAGCTCATTCCTTGACCTGGTTTAGAAATCCAGTAAACAAACAACAAACCAGTGCCCAATCCCTTTTTTGCCAGGGCTGTGACCTCAATTCTCTCATTCAACGTTTTACAACTTATGTTCTTTAGATGTTAGTACCGTGTCCCTCTACAAAACCTAATAATTACTAACGGACAGTCAGCGTGATCCTCTTCCCTCCCCTCTCATGGTTCCGCCGTCTCTCTGTAAATTCTGTGATTCCACGTCCCTCTCTTGAGGCCATGTCCACCTGAACTTGGTGGCAGCTTTTAATTCTTTTAATTGCCAATTATAGCGACGGAATTCTGCTGTTGATGCTTCGTGTCAGGGCAGGCTGAGGACGTGACCAGAATTTTGGAAACTGGGGTGTCATCATTTAGGTCACCTCGTGGCCCTCGTCTGCTGTGGCTTGTGGGTGTGTTGTAAAGAGTTGCCCCCAGCTTCTCTCAGCCTTGTCAGACCGGTCTGAGCTTTGCAGCTGTTCCAATTATTTGCAGCTGCCCCTTCCATCACATTCCCTTCTTCTCTGCATTTTCCCAATCGGGTAAACCCTGAGATTAAACTTTGTTTTTTCTGTTGGTCGTCCTCTTTGGGTTTCTGCGTGCCCCTCTTGGTTTTACAGTTTTGATATCCGGGGAATTGCAGGTCCCAGCTTGGGTTGAGGTGTGAGGTCACTTCTCTGGGCAGCATCTGATGGTCAGAATGAGGATTTGGAGGTTGCGCGGTGTTCTTGGAGGCGAGCATTGCGTGATCCTCAACAACCAGGCAAGTCTGAGTTGTGTCAGTGACCACTGTGGTGGCCTGAGAAGGCTCTGAAGTTGTGGTCCAGAGGGTTGTGGTCAGTATTCCAAAGTCCCCAGTGCTGTGGCCCAGAAGTTGGATTTTTTTGGCCAAAACTGAAAGCCTGAGTGGTCCTGGACATCTGCTGGAGCTCAGCAAGGACAGGTGCCAAGCTCCGCTTCTTGGTGGGGTGGAATCCTCCCAGGTGGGATAAAATGTTTAAGTGTCAGTTGGAACAATGGTTTGAAATGTAAATTTTAAGGAATTTAGAGATTTTAGAGGAGCTAAGATTTTAGTTAGAGATAAGCCTTACTAGAGTTAATTAAAATAAATGAGTAGGCCTTGATGAAGTTAAGAGTTAGTGGGTAACTAATAATTGATTTCTTGTCAGCTCAATGTTTAATTAGCTGGGTTTATAATGAATAATATATAAACTGATAAATAGCTTTTAGGAACATAAGACAATTTTGGGCCTCCCCTGTTCTGAAACCGATTGAAGACAAGGAACGGAAGTTCTACCAAGAGTTCATTTGTCATATTTGCATTGAAAAGGTAGAAAGGTCAGAACGAGGAAGACTTCATTTACTTCCTCATTTTGGGACCCCTCCCCACGAAAGGGACCACTGACCCATTTTAAGGAACAAACTACGCATGCTTAATAGATTTTGAAATTATTAGCATACGAAGCGAGGAATGGGATGTACCGAAATGATGAATATGTATTTGTATTTTGAGTATTCAATACTTGTATGGATAAAAGGACTCTGGAATCACCTGGAAGCTGTGGTGTGGATTTGGGAGCTATCCCACCCGGCGTCGAATAAACATACGCTTTCTAACTTTAAACTGTTAGAGAGTTTTTGTCCGTCACAGTTGGATTTCGGTACTAGATCAATATCCATATTTTTTTAATAAATCAGGTTTTCTTCTCCAAAAAAGCCTTTGTGGTTGTGGTTGAGGAGAAATGGAGCAGGAGTTGTCCCTGTGCCATCGTGGGGACAGGGACCTCGAGTGTCCAGGGGCTGGAATATTTTTACGACCAAGCACGGAGAGGTGACTCTTGCTGTCTGTGTAGCACTGGTGGGTCACACGTGAGGGGTTGTGGGCAATGCTGGCCAGCCCAGTGTGAAAATGAGGTCAATTCAGTGAATCCATGTCGGGGTCACTGGGAAAGACCCCAACAGTGTGAAAGTCCTTTTTCCCTAGTCCGGCCGCCGAAGAAGAGATCTGGAATGCGTGAAGCCGAGTTTTCAAGGTTGTTTATTTTTCATTATCTATAATAATTTCTTTCTGAGCTGCCGAGGTCCAGCTAGCACAGAAGCCATGGCAGTCTCCTTCCTGCCCCAGGCAGCTCCCACATTATATACCCAAAATTACGTGTACCATGTTTACAATTCCCGTACCAACACCTAAAATCGACGTTGGACAAGGTGTCCCTATCCTAAACCAATAGAAAAGTGTCACTATCACACCAAAACATGGAGGACAAGAAGAAGGAAGAAGAATCTAGGACACACACAGATTCCTCCATCTTGTACCCCTGAATTTCATTCTAAAAAAATCCCAAAATTCTACTTTTCCACCCTGTGTCAATGTCCTTATTAAATCATTCAAACCCTTTTTGCTTGTAATTCCTCCTATAAGGTCGGCAGCCTCTCCCACGGGCTAAAATCGAATCCACAGGTGTTTTTTAATTTGCTGCCAAGGTTCCTGGGCTCTTTGCCAGGGGCTGGAGTCATCCGGGCAGACAGAGGGATGCTCTGGACTCCGACAAATCCAGACCATTTCAGGACCAGCAGTGCTCTAAAGGAGGATATTTCCTAGAGGAGAGGCTGAGAGAGCTGGGACTGCCAACCACCAGTGTGTGAAAATCTCCGATGGCAGAAGATGAAGTTGAGGGAAGCCTGGCTGTTCTCTGCAGTGCACACGTGGAGGAGAAGAGGGCAGGAGCACAAGGGAAAACAGATGGAATTCTGTGGGGAAAAGAAAGCAAGGATGTTTCAGTGCAAGGTTGGTCACAGAGGGGAAAATTGTGCTGGGAGATGAAAATGTGAACTGTCCGTGGTACTGGGAAATTCTGATCTTGCTGGGCTTGCTTGAGCTGGAGGGAATGAAGAACTTGCACTCCAGAGTTCCTGCCCAAGTGGAAGATTTTCTGACTGTTCAGAGGGCTCGAAGGTCGTGCTGGGAAGAGAGTTTGTGTGCTGGCAGAGAGAGACTTTGCCAGAGCCATGAGCAGGAGAGCATTAATGTGCCAAAGCCTTTGGTATAGCAGGTGTTTGGCAGGTAAAATATTTTGGAAGATTCCCCCCCCTTCTCTGCTTCCTTTGCGAGTGTTGTTTGTTACTGGTGAGGGATCTGTTAAATATTGCTGAACATATTTCCTAGAGAAAAGTCTTGTGCCCCTTTTCCTTTCACCAAAGTCCTGCTGAGCCCTGGCACTGTGTTGGGCGAGGATGTGAAACCACTGGAATTCAAAAAGAAATAGGAGGCACCTCAGGCTTTGATGCAGAAAAATTTTATTGAAGCAAGAGAATGAAGAGACGGGAGAATGAAATGGAAAGGATCCAGAGCGAGCTGCAAGCAGGATGACCATCAACTGAGGAGCTTTGCTTGCAGGAGCTGTTGAGGCCAGAGCTGGTGGTGCCAGGAGTGGTGCTGAGGGTCCTTAGCAGATGTAGCCACCCCTCCTGCCGTAGCAGCCCAGACCTCCCAGCCCATAGCCAAACCCACGGCCGTAGCCAAAGCCGTAGCCAAAGCCACCAAATCCACCAGAGATGGGCTGTCCCTGCACACTGAGCTCAGTGCCCACGGCAGCCGAGGAGGTGGATCCGACGGCGGTGTTCTGGGGGAAGGAGGTCATGATGGGTCCTGGCAGGGTGACCAGCACGGGAGAAGGCTGGATAACGACGCGGGAATCCTGGCATTGCAGGGCACAGGGCTCGTTGCAGCTGTTGGCCAGCGGGGTGGGTCCGCAGGGTCGGCAGAGGGTGTTGCAGGCCATGGGTGTGGTGTGGAGGGTTCCTGGAAGAAAGAAAGGTGAGGAAGGGGAAGGGTGAAGGGTCGAAGGGACGGTGATGCAGGAGGGTGATGGAGTGTGGAGGCTGTTGTGGGGCTGTGGGGCTGCTGAGGCTGGGGCTGAGCTGGCTGGAAGAGAGGAGCCAGGGGAGCAGGAGCAGGATGTTCAGGGGCTTGAGGCTCACCTGGTTGTTGGCAGGAGGAGGAGAAGGTGTCAGGAGAAGTGTGTGAGGGAGAGAGGCTCTGGGCTGGCTTTTATGCTGGTTCTGGAGGGGTGGGACAGCCTTATCCCATGGCCTTGGGGCATTTTTTGGGCAGCAGCTCTTGGCTGGCCCAGCCTGGTGAATCCTGAGGTGGGGAATGTTTTTCTTCCTGGATTTCTGCAGTTTCAGGTCCTTCCCTCGGGGCGGTGTCCATCTGACCTTGGCGGCACCTCTTAACTTCCAGAATTAGTGAGCGGCGTGTGGTTGTTGATGTCGCGTGTCAGGGCACGTAGAAGATTCAGCCAAAGCTGAGGAGAACTCGGGTGTCCTCCAAGGTCATTCCATGGAGTATTGAGAACGTGTCCCATGTGGTTTCTTTCCTCGTGCCTGAAGGAACTCCCAGCTCTCTCAGCTTCTGCCTGTTTGAAAGGACATCTCAGACCTCAACCCTCTGGGCCCTGCCATTCAGATCCTTCTCAGGACACCCCACTGGACAACTGGACATGCCTGGGTTGTGGAGGATCGTGCAATACTCACCTCCAAAAACCCTGGACAACTTCCAGATCCTCTTTCTGACAATCAGACATTGCCCAGAGCAGTGATCTCGCTCCTCCACACTCAGTCCAAATAAAGATCCAAAAAACCCTGAGTATCAAATCCTTACAGAGAAAAGGGACACCAAGAGCGTGACCAATGGTAAAGGCGACATCTCCAGTCAGGCTTTGACATCTGGGGAAATAGCGTGGAGAGAGGGAATGGGGTGGAAGGGGAAACTCTGGATATTTGGAAGAGCTGCAAAGTCCAAACCACCTTCTCAGGGCTGGTGGAAACTCTGCAGAGCCCACCCACAAGCCACGGCAAGGCAGTGCCACAGGGTGGTCTCAGTTCTCCAAAACTTTGGTCATGTCTTCCTGCTGTACCCACAACACCAAAATTTCATCTCTAAATGCACACCTAAAGGCTGCCGCCATGGTGAGATGGGCATAGCCTCAAGAGGAGGGCGTGGAATCTGAGAATTCCACAGAAAAATGCCCAAGTAATGGCAGAGAAGGAAAGAGGAGGTTGTTGACCACCCGTTAGTAATTAATGGTTATTTGCTAAGAGGAACATAATACTAAGACTTGAGGGATATAAATTATGAAACCTTACGGTTGAATGCGGAATAAAGGAATTGACGTCATAGACCAGCCTGGAAACAAAGGGATGGGCCCCATTTGTTGTTTATTTCTTAGATTTCTTAATGAGGTCAAGAAGTAGATTTTAAATGACAGGTTAGGTTGTTGTTTAAATTTAGGAAATCCAAATGGATCATAACACTGTAACAAGTTCAGCCTGAGTAGCTTCGCATTTCCCAGATCCTCTCCCTTGATCCCACTCAACACACAAGGCGAGGAGCTCTCTTTCATCCACCAGGAAACACTCCCAGGTACTGGAATCTTCCAGGTTTTAGCAGAGGAGCCTCCCCAGGACATCAGCAGCTCCCTCAGCATTCCTGGGTGCAACACAACGACTGATGGACACCCAGTGGCACAGAACAGAGCCCAGGTCTCCACAAGGCACCCACAAACCACAGCACACGAGTGCCACAAAATTACCTCAGTGATGACATTGCAAATCTCCAGAGCTCTGGTTGTTTATTCAGCCCTCCTTGATGAAGAATGAACAATGAAATCCACCCAAATACCAACTCCCGATTGAAAGCTGCCTCCAAGGTCAGCTGGACGTGGCCTCAAAGGCAGGACATGGAATTGCAGAATTGCATGAAGGAAAACACTCCCCACCTCATAACTCACCAGGCTGGGCCAGGCAAGAGATGCTGCCAAAAAATGCCCCAAGGCCATGGGACAAAGCTGTCCCACCCCTCCAGGACCAGCATAAAAGCTGGACCACAGCCTCTCTCCCTCACACACTTCTCCTGACACCTTCTCCTGCTCCTGCCAACAACCAGGTGAGCCTCAATCCCCTGACCGTCCTGCTCCCGCACGCCTGGCTCTTCTCTTCCAGCACGCTCAGCCCCAACCTCAGCAGCCCTCACGCCTCCCCACAGCCCCACAACACTCTCCACACTCCCTCACCTACCAGCCACACACCCCCGCCCTGCCTCACCCTCGCTTTTCTTCCAGGCACCCTCCACACCACACCCATGGCCTGCAACACCCTCTGCCAGCCCTGCGGACCCACCCCGCTGGCCAACAGCTGCAACGAGCCCTGTGCCCTGCAATGCCAGGATTCCCGCGTCGTTATCCAGCCTTCTCCCGTGCTGGTCACCCTGCCAGGACCCATCATGACCTCCTTCCCCCAGAACACCGCCGTCGGATCCACCTCCTCGGCTGCCGTGGGCACTGAGCTCAGTGTGCAGGGACAGCCCATCTCTGGTGGATTTGGTGGCTTTGGCTACGGCCTTGGCTACGGCCGTGGGTTTGGCTACGGGCTGGGAGGCCTGGGCTGCTATGGCAGAAGGGGTGGCTACAACTGCTAAGGGCCCTCAGCACCACCCCTGACACCAACCACCCACTCTGGAACACATCTCAGGCATTGAGGACACATCTCTGGACCACGGCTCTCAAAATGGCTCAGCAATTCCAGCTCCTGCTCTCAGGGCTCCATCAATTCAGTAGCCAAGGGGACAGCTCAGACTGCCTGCAAACATGGCCCATCTCCATTTCTGCTTTTCTCCCATTCCCTGCTCTGCATCTCCCCTTTATTGTGTCCAGTCCCCTCTGGACAAACCCCTTCTCCCAAGCCAGAGACCATCGGGCACCTCTGCTGGGCTGCTCCCACTGTGGGGCAGGAAGGCCTTGATGCTCTGGCCAAACCTCACCACAGGAAGGGACCTTGGCTGATGGTCGCCCTGCTTGCACCTCAGACCAGCTCCCTTCCACTGCCTGCTCCTGAGTTTTCACTCTTCTACCTCAATAAAGTTTTCCTGCATCGCCACCTGAGATGACTCCTTCTTTCTTCTCCCAGGCTTCCTCCAGTCTCACTCAGCACTGAGTCCGGGTTGTAGAGGCCCCTGGGGTGGGTGAAGAAGTGCACCAAGATCACTGTTAGGTTTATTTCTGCTGTTCCACTACTCACAGCCGCACTTTGCTCTTCCAGTGCATTCTCACACAAACCCTGCAGCTATTGGAAGACAAACTGGACACACTAATGCAGGTCTATCCTTGCCTCAGCCACAGGCCCCTCGTGTGTGGTGTGATCTATTTTTATGGGCACCAGTTTCCCCAGCTCATCATCGTCTTCCAGGGCTATGTCCAGCTCTGGTTGAGCAGGTCCACGTCTTCCTTGTTTCCCGGTCCCAGAGCTGAACACACATCTCCAGTCTCACCAGAGTGGAGCAGAGGGGAAGAATCCCCCCCTCACCTGCTGCCCACGCTCTGGGGATGAGCCCAGGACACAGCGGGGTTTCTGTTTGGCACATTCACAGGGCTGGGCTTGTCCATGACTGCATCCACCAGCACCCCAAGTGCTCCTCCTTGGGCTCAATCCCCTCCTCGCCCAGCCTTTATCCTGCATGGTTGGGATTGCTCCAATCCAGGGGCAGCAGGTCCTGCCCCTCGGCTCTGCTCTGATGATTTTGGAGAACTCTGATCATCTCTGGGTTACTGGGACTAAGGAAGACAAGACTCTGCTGAGGGATATCCCGATCAAGGCCTCAAGGATGATCCATGGCTGAAGGTTTGGGACAGCCACTGCCCACGACATTGGGGCATTTTTCAGGCTGGCTGCTCTTGCCTGGCACAGCCTGGTGAGTCCCGAGGTTGGGAACGCTTTGCTTCCCACAGCTCTGCAATTCCATAGCCACTCTCGAGGCTGTGCCCATCTGATCGTGGCAGCAGCTTTGATGAGTTGGGATTCATTCCAGCATGGGTGGATGAGGGAAGTGCTGCCAGTATCCTGTACCTGGCTTTGTGCAAGTCCTTGGTTCCTGTGCCAGACAACATCCTTGTCTCGAAGCTGGAGAGATGTGGAGTTGATGGTTGGACCATTTGGTGGGTAAGGAATGGGCAGGATGGTCTCACTCAAAGAGTTGTGGTCCATGGCTCCACGTCCCTGTGTGGAGAACAGGGATGAGTGGTGGCCCACAGAGACTCCTGTTGGGATTGTTATAATTCTGTATCATTGTCAGAAATCAGGGAACTGGGATTTAAGGGGATGATCAGCAAAAGCAGGGACCACTCCAAGCTGAGTGATGGGGTTGGTTGTCTGGAGGGAAGGGATGGAAGTCAGAGGGGCTGGAACGGGTTGGGGTTGTGGGATATCGTCCTTCTCATGAAGCTGAACAAGGCCAAGTGCAAGGTCCTGCATGTGCTTTGGAGCAATGCCAAACAGGCTGGAGACTGGGCAATGAGAGGATTGAGAGCAGCCCAGAGGGGAAGGACTTGGGGAGGTTTTGGATGAAGAACTGGACATGCCCCACAACATGAATGAGCTGACCAGAAACTCCCCGTGCTCTGAGCACAGGTCCATGGCATGGGCAGGAGGTGATGGGGGGGATTCTGTCCCTCTGCTCTGGTTGGGGTGGACTGGAGTTGTGTGTTCGACTCTGGGACATGAAAATAAAGGAAGACATGCAGCAGCCTGAGCTGATCTGTAAATGGACCTGGAAGATGATGAGGGTCTGGAGCAGCTGATGTCCAGCCAAAATGAACACAGCACCAGTGAGGAGCTTGTGGCAGAATCAAGGTTAGAGCTGCAATACGGTGTCCAGACCTGTGATTAAGCCAGTGAGGTTCTCGTCTGTGCTGGACACAAAGTGTGTCAGTGTGTCCCAGAGGGTTGTGGAACTGCAGAACCATTTCCATGAGAGGTGTTGGTGCAATTTGCACCCTCCACAAATGGTGTGTGGAGATGTGGATTTGTGCCAAATGTGGTTGGCACACCTTTGTCAGAAAAAGTTGTCGGAGACATCTCAGGTTACAAGCCAAGAGTATTTTATTGAGGCAAAAGAAGAGTGAGAGGTCATGAGCAGCGAGTGGAAGGGAGCTGGTCTGAGGGGCAAGTAGGGCGACCATCAGCCGAGGTCCTTTGATTGCAGTAGGTTTGCAAGACCTTCCTGCTCTGCAGTAGAAGCAACCTGATGGTGAAGGTTCCCAGTGGTCTCCAGCCTTGGAGAAGGTGTTTGCAGCAGAGGGGACTGGTCAGAGCTGAAAGGGAGAAGGACAAAAGGGTGGGGCAGATGCCCTAAGGCATCCCTGAGCCACTTAGAGAGCCTTGGCCCAGAAATGTGTCCTCAATGCCTGAGATGTGCCCCAGAGAGTGGGTGGTTGCTGTCAGGGGTGGTGCTGAGAGCCCTCAGCAGTTGTAGCCACAGCCCCTTCTGCCGTAGCAGCCCAGGCCTCCCAGCCCATAGCCAAACCCACGGCCGTAGCCAAGGCCGTAGCCAAAGCCACCAAATCCACCAGAGATGGGCTGTCCCTGCACACTGAGCTCAGTGCCCACGGCAGCCGAGGAGGTGGATCCGACGGCGGTGTTCTGGGGGAAGGAGGTCATGATGGGTCCTGGCAGGGTGACCAGCACAGGGGAAGGGTCGATGATGACGCGGGAATCCTGGCATTGCAGGGCACAGGGCTCGTTGCAGCTGTTGGCCAGCGGGGTGGGTCCGCAGGGTCGGCAGAGGGTGTTGCAGGCCATGGGTGTGGTGTGGAGGGTGCCTGGAAGAGAGGGGATGAGGCAGGGCAGGGATGTGAGGGTGAATAGGGGCAGTGATGCAGGAGGGTGAGGGAGTGTGGAGGTTGTTGTGGGGCTGTGGGGAGGCGTGAGGGCTGCTGAGGCTGGGGCTGAGTGTGCTGGAAGAGAGGGGCCAGGGGTGCAGGAGCAGGAGGGTCAGGGCCTTGAGACTCACCTGGTTGTTGGCAGGAGCAGAAGATTTCAGAAGTGTGTGAGGGAGAGAGGCTCTGGCCTGGCTTTTATGCTGGTCCTGGAGGGGCGGGACAGTCTTGTCCCATGGCCTTGGGGCATTTTTGAGGCAGCAGCTCTTGCCTCACCCCACCTGGCATGAGGTCGTGAGGTGGGGCATGTTTTCCTTTGTGATGTTCTCCAATTCTGTGTCCTGCTCTTGAGTCTGTGTCCATCTGATCTTGGCGGCAGTTTTCATGGGTTGCTATTTGGCAGGATTTCATTGTCAGATGTGTGTCAGGGAGGAATAAATAAACAACCAGAGCCCTGGAAATTTGCAACATCATCAGTGATGTCACTTTGTGTCCCTTGGGTGCTGTGGTTTGTGGTGACTTGTGAAGACTGGGACTCAGTTTTGTGCTGCTGGATGTCCATCAGTCATTGTGTTGCACCCAGGAATGCTGAGGGAGCTGCTGATGTCTTGGGGAGGTCACTCAGGAAGAGCTTGGAAAGCTCCCAGTGCCTGGCAGCTGTTCCTGATGGATGAAAGAGAGCTCTTGGCCTGGTGTCTTGAGTGGGATCACAAGATCTGGTAACAGAGGCTGTTCAGGCTGAACCTGTTCCATTTTTATGGTCCTCTTGGATTCCTCAAATTCTAATTTCAACTCACGCGTGCATGTAAAGTGCATTTCTTGGCCTCATTCAGAAATCCAATAACAAACAACAAACGGGATCCGATCCCTTTGTTCCCAGGCTGGTCTGTGGTATCGATTCCCTTATTCCACATTCAGGCCATAAGATTTCATAATGATTTATATCCTGTGAATGACAATATTGTGTTCCTTTGAGCAAAACCCAGTAATTTCTAACTGAAGGTCAGCGTGCTTCGCTTTCCCTCTCTGTCATGATGAGGGTGTGCCTTTATGGAATTCCACGATTCCACGTCCTTCTCTTGCGGCCCTGTCCTTCTGACCTTGAGGGCGGATTTAAGTGTGAGTTATTGGTATGTGAGGATTGGTGGAATTTGGGAGGGTTTGCTCTGAAGGTGAGTGTCAGGAGGGCTGAATAAGCCACCAAAACTTCGGGGAGGTGCGGTTGTCATCGGCAAGGTGACCCTGTGGCACGGGTGTGCTGTGGTGTGTGGGTGTGCTGTGAAGAGGAGCCCCATTCCCTCCCAGCCCTGTCTCGCTGCTCTGGGATTTGCAGCTGTGCCGGAGGTGTTTCCCCTTCCCTCTCATTCCATGCCTTCCCACCTTGATCCCACCTGGCTAAGCCTGACACTAGACCTGACATTTCCCGTTGGCGGTGCTCTGTGGGTGTCTTGGTGCCCCTCTTGCCTTTAGGGTTTTGGTATCCAGGGCCTTTGGGGTCTTTACTGGGGCTGAGTGCAAAGGGCTGAGGCCACTTGTGATGGTCAGAAAGAGGATTTGGTGTTTGCCCAGGGCTGTTGGAGGTGAGCATTGTCTGATCCTGGACAACCAGGCAAATCTGGGTTGTGTCAGTGGCTTGCGTGTTTTCAGTTGAACCAAGGGGGAGAACTGTAAGAATCCTTAAAATCAAAGTTTTAGTTAAAATCAAGTTACAAAAAGCAGGCCTCAAAGACAGCAGAAATATGATTAAAGATAAGCAGTGAGCATAAGATTTATCAACACAAAAATTATACAAGAAGTAGAAACTAATGAAAATAGAACGGTCAGTGTATTAATGCTTGGCTAGAAAAACTCCCTAAGTTACAGAAAAGTATATCTAGTGAGATTTTAGGAAGTTCTAAGCTTAATTATGGAGCTCTGTGCATTGTATCTTAAGGTTCACAAGCAGGTATTGTATTTAAAATAATGAGCATTGTTTTAATCAAAGGAACATGTTCTTATAGCGGTTGGATAGAATTACTGTCAATATGCTTTTTCTTTGTGTGATTAGTCAAAAAGCTTTTAAATTAAATTATAACATTAAGTTTTTTGTCCGCTGCCTGGGATGTGAGCTGCTGGTATGTTCCCATTGTCACAACCGTGAAATGAGACAGATGATGGAAAATAAACAGCTCGAGGCACGTCCTGTTCATGATTTGTACATAGTGGCCCAACTGGCAATCCCCAGGAGTTGGATCCTTTTGGTCAACATTGAAAACCTGAGTGGTCCTGGACATCTGCTGGAGCTCAGCAAGGGCATCTGTCGAGGGCTGTTTCTTGGGAGGAACAAGGAAGTGATCCCAGGTAGGAAGGAATATGTGGGTATCAATTGGAAAAATTGCTTTCTTTGCCAAAAACCCTCTGGGGTTGTGGATGAGAAGAAGTGGAGCTGGAGGTGTCCCTGCACCCTTGTGGGAAAAGGAACCCCAAGGTGCCAGGAATGATATGGAAAAGTATTGGGATGAGGCAGTGAGAGGTGACTGTCGGTGTCTGCTCAGCGCTGGTGAGGTCCCGTGTGAGGTGCTGTGGGCAGTTCTGGGCTCCCCAGTGAGACGAGCCCAGGGACACCCAGATACAAATGGGCCTGAAAGATGATTTCCAGATGGGAAACGGAGAGAGCCAGCACTCCCAGGGGACAAGGATGGACATCAGTGTCCATCAGGGTCCTGGACATCAGTGTGTGCCAATCCCTGATGGTGGCGGATGATGACAAGGGAGCCTGGCTGTCCTCAGCAGTGCGCACGTGCAGGGCAAGACAGCAAGAGGACGAGTGAAAAGAGATGGAATTCCATGGGCTAAGAAGCCAAGAACCTTTCATTGTGAGGATGATCAGAGATTGGAAGAGGTGGTGGGGTCTCTCTCTTGGGAGATCCAAACCTGCACTGTCCATGGTTCTGGAAATGTTCTCCTGTTGGTCTTGCCTGAGCAGGGCAGTTGAAGCACTTGCACTCCAGAGCTCCTGCCCAGGAGGTTGATGTTGTTTCTCTCTTTGCTGGGAGGCTTCAGAGGTCCTGGCCAGGAAGAGAGTTTGTCAAGTGTGCACTGGCATGGAGTGACTTTTCCGTTTTTGTGCCAAGGGGAACATTGATGTGTCAAAGTCTTTGGTGTAGCAGTTTCCAAGGTGTGTGACATGTAATGGAAGGTGTTCCCTCCTGTGCGTTCTGTGCCAGAATAGGTTTTTAGTTCTTTTGTATATGTAAGGAGAATTGTTCTGCCCTGTTCCTCTACCCTCAATGGCCTGTTGAGTTCTAGAATGTGGCGGGTGATGATGCAAAACCACTGGAATAAAAAAGATCAGGAGATGTCCCAGGTTTGATGCAGGAAAACTTTATTAATGCAAAAGAATGAAAAGTCAGGGGAAAGAAGTGGAAATAATCTGCTGTGAGGTGTGAGTAGGCCGACCACCAGCTGAGGAGCTTTACTTGCAGGAGTTGTGGCCAGAGGCCAGAGCTGGTGGTGTCAGGGGTGGTGCTGAGGGCCCTCAGCAGTTGTAGCCATAGCCCCTCCTGCCATAGCAGCCCAGGCCTCCCAGCCCATAGCCAAACCCACGGCCGTAGCCAAGGCCGTAGCCAAAGCCACCAAATCCACCAGAGATGGGCTGTCCCTGCACACTGAGCTCAGTGCCCACGGCAGCCGAGGAGGTGGATCCGACGGCGGTGTTCTGGGGGAAGGAGGTCATGATGGGTCCTGGCAGGGTGACCAGCACAGGGGAAGGGTCGATGATGACGCGGGAATCCTGGCATTGCAGGGCACAGGGCTCGTTGCAGCTGTTGGCCAGCGGGGTGGGTCCGCAGGGCTGGCAGAGGGTGTTGCAGGCCATGGGTGTGGTGTGGGGGGTGCCTGGAAGAGAGAGGTGGGTGAGGCAGGGCAGGGACACGGGGTTGTGAGGGGCAGTGATGCAGGAGGGTGAGGGAGTGTGGAGGGTGTTGTGGTGCTGTGGGGACGGAGTGAGGGTTGCTGAGGCTGGGGCTGAGCGTGCTAGCTGAGTGGGTCTAGGGGTGCTGGAGCAGGAGGGTCAGGGCCTTGAGACTCACCTGGTTGTTGGCAGAAGGTGTCAGCAGAAGTGTGTGAGGGAGAGAGGCTCTGGTCTGGCTTTTATGCTTATCCTCCTGCGGTGGGACAGCCTTCTCCCATGGCCTTGGGGCATTTTGCAGGCAGAAGCTCTCACCTGGCCCAGCCTCGCATGAGGTCATGAGGTGGGGAGTGGTTTCATTCCTGTCTTTCTGCAATTCCATGTCCTGCTCTTGAGGCTGGTTCCATCTGACCTTGGCGGCAGGTTCCATGAGGTTGTGTTTGGGTAGATTTGATTGTTCCATGTGTGTCAGGGAGGGCTGAATAAACAACCAGAGCCCTGGAAAGTTGCAATGTCATCAGTGAGGTCATGTTGTGGCACTCATCTGCTGTGGTTTGCCGGTGCCTTGTGAAGACTGGGACTTTTTTCTCAACCACTGGATGTCCATCAGTCATTGTGTCACCCAGGAATGCTGAGGGAGCTGCTGATGTCCTGTGGAGGTCACTCTGCAATAACTTTTAAATGTCTGAGTGCTTGGATGAGAGAGAAATCCTGGCATTGTGTTTTGAATGGGATCAAGAGAGAGGATCTGGAAAGCCTGACTCCGTTTAGGATGAACTTGTTCCAGTGTTCTGGTTCATTTGCATTTCTCAAATATATACAACAGCATTTGCTACCATATAAATGTATTTCTAGACCTCATTCAGAAATCTAATATTGAGGAATAAACGCGATTCATTCCATTTCTTGCCACGGCTGGTCTGTGATATCAATTTCTGTATTTTGTATTCAAGCCATAAGGTTTCATAACTTTTATCATGTAATCTTAACTTTTGTGTTTCTGCTAGCAAAGGCCAGTTACTACAAGAAAAGTGTCACCAAGGCCTTCTTCTCTGCCAGTCATTGTGGTGGCAAAAAACTCCAGCAGTCACCAGGACAGGATTAAGAAATGAAATGCAAGTGGGTTGAGGGTGGTGTCCATCCTTTCGCCCACCACTGCTGTGACTCCACAGTGGATCAAGGATCTGGACAGGGATGACCAAGAGCAGTGCAGGGAGATCATGACAATGATAGAACTGGAGCATCCTTAAAATGAGAAGCTGAGAGAGCTGGGATTTCTTCCTGACAGGAGGCAGGGATGCAAATGAGACATATTGTCAACATGCCGTGGAATTACTTCAGCTATGACTTCCCAGCTCTTCAAAGCTTTGATTGAATCGTTTCCATGTCCTGGCACATGCTGTCACCAATGAGATAATGGTCACTAATTCTCTCCATTAAGAGATGATACCAAGGTCAGATGGAAACAGCCTCAAGTGGAGGACATGGGGTTGAAGAGTTGCAGGAAAGAAAACACTCCCCACCTCATGACTCACAGGCTGGGTGACGCAAGAGCTGCTGCCTTAAAAATGCCCCAAGGCCATGGGACAAAGCTGTCCCACCCCTCCAGGACCAGCATAAAAGCCAGCCCAGCATTGCTATGCTTCACAAACTTCTCAGTCTCCTGACTCCTGCTCCTGCAGACAACCAGGTGAGCCTCAAGACCCCAACCCTCCTGCTCCTGCACCCCTGGCCCCTCTCTTCCAGCACGCTCAGCCCCAGCCCAGCAGCCCTCACACCTCCCCACAGCAACACAGCAGCCTCCACACTCCACCACTCTCCTGCATCACTGCGCCTCACAACCCCGTGCTCCTGCCCTGCCTCACTCCTCTCTCTTCCAGGACCCTCCACACCACACCCATGGCCTGCAACACCCTCTGCCAGCCCTGCGGACCCACTCCGCTGGCCAACAGCTGCAACGAGCCCTGTGCCCTGCAATGCCAGGATTCCCACGTCATCATCAACCCTTCCCCTGTGCTGGTCACCCTGCCAGGACCCATCATGACCTCCTTCCCCCAGAACACCGCCGTCGGATCCACCTCCTCGGCTGCCGTGGGCACTGAGCTCAGTGTGCAGGGACAGCCCATCTCTGGTGGATTTGGTGGCTTTGGCTACGGCCTTGGCTACGGCCGTGGGTTTGGCTATGGGCTGGGAGGCCTGGGCTACTACGGCAGAAGGGGTGGCTACATCTGCTAAGGCGCCCTCCTTGGCACCACGCTTGACACCAACCACCCACTCCCTGTGGCACATCTCAGGCACTGAGGACACATCTCTGGGCCAAGGCTCTCAAATGGACTCAGCGCTTCCACCTCCTTCTCTCAGGTCACAAAGCAATACAGGAGCCAGGGTGCCAGCCCAGGCTGGCTGCAAACATGGCCCTATGGCCCATCTGCCTCCTCCTCTTCCCCATTGCATCTCAGTCCAATCCCCTCTGCTGCAAACACCTTCTCCCAAGCCAGCAGCCATTGGACACCTCTGGAGTTCTGCTCTCACTGAAGGGCAGGAGAGCCTTGATGCTCTGGCCAAACCTACTTCACTCAAAGGACCTCAGCTGATGGTCGCCCTACTTGCCCCTCAGACCAGCTCCCTTCCACTCACTGCTCATGACCTCTCACTCTTCTTTTGCCTCAATAAAATACTCTTGCCTTGCAACCAGAGGCGTCTCCGACAACTTTTTTCTGACGAAGGTGTGCCAACCACACTTGGCACAAATCCACGTCTCCACACACCATTTGTGGAGGGTGCAAATTGCACCAACACCTCTCATGGAAATGGTTCTGCAGTTCCACAACCCTCTGGGACACACTGACACACTTTGTGTCCAGCACAGACGAGAACCTCACTGGCTTAATCACAGGTCTGGACACTGTAATGCAGCTCTATCCTTGATTCTGCCACACGCCCCTCACTGGTGCTGTGTTCATTTTGGCTGGACATCAGCTGCTCTAGACCCTCATCATCTTCCAGGTCCATTTACAGATCTGCTCAAGCTGCTGCATGTCTTCCTTTATTTTCACGTCCCAGAGTCGAACCCACAACTCCAGTCCACCCCAACCAGAGCAGAGGGACAGAATCCCCCCATCACCTCCTGCCCATGCCATGGACCTGTGCTCAGAACACGGGGAGTTTCTGGTCAGCCCATTCATGTTGTGGGGCACATCCTGTTCTTCATCCAAAACCTCCCCAAGTCTTTCTCCTCTGGGCTGCTCTCAATCCTCTCATTGCCCAGTCTCCAGCCTGTTTGGCATTGCTCCAAACCACGTGCAGGACCTTGCACTTGGCCTTGTTCAGCTTCATGAGAAGGACGATATCCCACAACCCCAACCCGTTCCAGCCCCTCTGAATGCCATCCCTTCCCTCCAGACAACCAACCCCATGACTCAGCTTGGAGTGGTCCCTGCTTTTGCTGATCATCCCCTTAAATCCCAGTTCCCTGATTTCTGACAATGATACAGAATTATAACAATCCCAACAGGAGTCTCTGTGGGTCACCACTCATCCCCGTTCTCCACACAGGGACGTGGAGCCATGGGCCAAAACCCTTTGAGTGAGACCATCCTGCCCATTCCTTAACCACCAAATGGTCCAACCATCAACTCCACATCTCTCCAGCTTCGAATCAAGGATGTTGTCTGGCACAGGAACCAAGGACTTGCACAAAGCCAGGTACAGGATACTGGCAGCACTTCCCTCATCCACCCATGCTGGAATGAATCCCAACTCATCAAAGCTGCTGCCACGATCAGATGGGCACAGCCTCGAGAGCGGGCTATGGAATTGCAGAGCTGTGGGAAGCAAAGCGTTCCCAACCTCAGGACTCACCAGGCTGTGCCAGGCAAGTGCAGCCAGCCTGAAAAATGCCCCAGTGTCGTGGGCAATGGCTGTCCCAAACCTTCAGCCATGGATCATCCTTGAGGCCTTGCTCTGGATATCCCTCAGCAGAGTCTTGTCTTCCTTGGTCCCAGAAACCCAGAGATGATCTGAGTTCTCCAAAATCATCAGAGCAGAGCCGAGGGGCAGGACCTGCTGCCCCTGGATTGGAGCAATCCCAACCATGCAGGATAAAGGCTGGGCAAGGAGGGGATTGAGCCCAAGGAGGAGCACTTGGGGTGCTGGTGGATGCAGTCATGGACATGCCCAGCCCTGTGAATGTGCTGACCAGAAACCCCGCTGTGTCCTGGGCTCATCCCCAGAGCGTGGGCAGCAGGTGAGGGGGGGATTCTTCCCCTCTGCTCCACTCTGGTGAGACTGGAGATGTGTGTTCTGTTCTGGGACCGGAAAACAAGGAAGACGTGGACCTGCTCAACCAGAGCTGGACATAGCCCTGGAAGACAATGATGAGCTGGGGAAACTGGTGCCCATAAAAATAGAACACACCACACACGAGGGGCCTGTGGCTGAGGCCAGGATAGACCTGCATTAGTGTGTCCAGTTTGTCTTCCAATAGCTGCAGGGCCTGTGTGAGAATGCACTGGAAGAGCAAAGTGTGGCAGTGAGTAGTGGAACAGCTGAAATAAAACCTAAGAGTGATCTTGGTGCACTTCTTCACCCACCCCAGGGGCCTCTACAACCTGGACTCAGTGCTGAGTGGGACTGGAGGAAGCCTGGGAGAAGAAAGAAGGAGTCATCTCAGGTGGCGATGCAGGAAAACTTTATTGAGGTAGAAGAGTGAAAACTCAGGAGCAGGCAGTGGAAGGGGCTGGTCTGAGGTGCAAGCAGGGCGACCATCAGCCAAGGTCCCTTCCTTTGGTGAGGTTTGGCCAGAGCATCAAGGCCTTCCTTCCCCACAGTGGGAGCAGCCCAGCAGAGGTGCCCGATGGTCTCTGGCTTGGGAGAAGGGGTTTGTCCAGAGGGGACTGGACACAACAAAGAGGAGATGCAGAGCAGGGAGTGGGAGAAAAGCAGAAATGGAGATGGGCCATGTTTGCAGGCAGTCTGAGCTGGCCCCTTGGCAGCTGAATTGATGGAGCCCTGAGAGCAGGAGCTGGAATTGCTGAGCGATTTTGAGAGTCGTGGCCCAGAGATGTGTCCTCAGTGCCTGAGATGTGTTCCAGAGTGGGTGGTTGGTGTCAGGGGTGGTGCTGAGGGCCCTTAGCAGCTGTAGCCATAACCCCTTCTGCCATAGCAGCCCAGGCCTCCCAGCCCATAGCCAAACCCACGGCCGTAGCCAAGGCCGTAGCCAAATCCACCAAATCCACCAGAGATGGGCTGTCCCTGCACACTGAGCTCAGTGCCCACGGCAGCCGAGGAGGTGGATCCGACGGCGGTGTTCTGGGGGAAGGAGGACATGATGGGTCCTGGCAGGGTGACCAGCACAGGGGAAGGGTTGATGACGACGTGGGAATCCTGGCATTGCAGGGCACAGGGCTCGTTGCAGCTGTTGGCCAGCGGGGTGGGTCCGCAGGGCTGGCAGAGGGTGTTGCAGGCCATGGGTGTGGTGTGGAGGGTCCTGGAAGAGAGAGGGGGTGAGGCAGGGCAGGGGTGTGGGGCAATGAGGGGCAGTGATGGAGTAGGGTGATGGAATGTGGAGGGCATTTTGGGGCTATGGGGAGGCGTGAGGGCTGCTGAGGCTGGGGCTGAGCGTGCTGGAAGAGAGGGAGCCAGGGGTGCAAGGAGCAGGAGGTTCAGGGGCTTGAGGCTCACCTGGTTGTCTGCAGGAGCAGGAGTCAGGAGACTGAGAAGTTTGTGAAGCAGAGCAATGCTGGGCTGGCTTTTATGCTGGTCCTGGAGGGGTGGGACAGCTTTGTCCCATGGCCTTGGGGCATTTTTGAGGCAGCAGCTCTTGCGTCACCCAGCCTGGTGAGTCATGAGGTGGGGAGTGTTTTCTTTCCTGCAACTCTTCCACGCCATGTCCTCCACTTGAGGCTGTTTCAATCTGACCTTGGTATCATCTCTTAAATGAGAGAATTAGTGACCATTATCTCATTGGTGACAGCATGTGCCAGGACATGTAAATAATTCAACCAAAGCTTTGGAGAACTGGGAAGTCATCACTCAAGTCATTCCACGGCATGTTGGCAATATGTCCCATGTGCATCCCTGCCTCCTGTCAGGAAGAAATCCCAGCTCTCTCCTCTTCTCGTTTTGAGGATGCTCCAGTTCCATCATTGTCATGATCTCCCTGCACTGCTCTTGGTCATCCATGTCCAGATCCTTGATCCACTGTGGAGTCACAGCAGTGGTGGGCGAAAGGATGGACACCGCCCTCAACCCGCTTGTATTTAATTTCTTAATCCTGTCTTGGTAACTGCTGGAATTTTCTGCCACAATGATGACTGGGAGAGAACAAGGACTTGGTGACACTTTTCTTGTAGTAACTGGCCTTTGCAAGCAGAAACACAAAAGTTAAGATTACATGATAAAAGTTATGAAACCTTATGGCTTGAATGCAAAATACAGAAATTGATATCACAGACCAGCCGTGGCAAGAAACAGAATGGACGGGGTTTATTCCTCAATATTAGATTTCTGAATGAGGTCTAGAAATACATTTATATGGTAGCAAATGCTGTTGTATATATTTGAGAAATGCAAATGAACCAGAACACTGGAACAAGTCCAGCCTAAACAGAGCCTGGCTTTCCAGATACTCTCTCTTGATCCCAGTCTAGACTCAAGCCTAGGAGCTCTCTCTCATCCAAGCACTCAGACCTTTAAAAGTTATTGCAGAGTGACCTCCCCAGGCCATCAGCAGCTCCCTCAGCATTCCTGGGTGACACAATGACTGATGGACATCCAGTGGCTGAGAAAAAGTCACAGTCTTCACAAGGCACCGGCAAACCACAGCAGATGAGTGCCACAACATGACCTCACTGATGACATTGCAACTTTCCAGGGCTCTGGTTGTTTATTCAGCCCTCCCTGACACACATGGAACAATCAAATCTACCCAAACACAACCTCATGGAAGCTGCCGCAAAGGTCAGATGGAATCAGCCTCAAGAGCAGGACATGGAATTGCAGAAAGACAGGAATGAAAACACTCCCCACCTCATGACCTCATGTGAGGCTGGGCCAGGTGAGAGCTTCTGCCTGCAAAATGCCCCAAGGCCATGGGACAAGGCTGTCCCACCCCTGCAGGACAGGCATAAAAGCCAGCCCAGCACCTCTCTCCCTCACACACTTCTGCTGACACCTTCTCCTCCTGCTCCTGCTGACAACCAGGTGAGCCCAATGCCCCTGACCCTCCTGCTCCAGCACCTCTGGCCCCTCATTTCCAGCACGTTCAGCTCCAGCCTCAGCCACCCTCACACCTCCCCACAGCCCCACAGCAGCCTCAACACTCCATCACCCTCCTGCAGAACCGTTCCTTCCACCCTTCACCCTTCCCCTTCCTCACCCCTCTTTCTTCCAGGACCCTCCACACCACACCCATGGCCTGCAACACCCTCTGCCGACCCTGCGGACCCACCCCGCTGGCCAACAGCTGCAACGAGCCCTGTGCCCTGCAATGCCAGGATTCCCGTGTCATCATCGACCCTTCCCCTGTGCTGGTCACCCTGCCAGGACCCATCATGACCTCCTTCCCCCAGAACACCGCCGTCGGATCCACCTCCTCGGCTGCCGTGGGCACTGAGCTCAGTGTGCAGGGACAGCCCATCTCTGGTGGATTTGGTGGCTTTGGCTACGGCCTTGGCTACGGCCGTGGGTTTGGCTATGGGCTGGGAGGCCTGGGCTGCTATGGCAGAAGGGGCTGTGGCTACATCTGCTAAGGTCCCTCAGCACCACCCCTGACACCACCAGCTCTGGCCTCTGGCCACAACTCCTGCAAGTAAAGCTCCTCAGCTGGTGGTCGGCCTACTCGCACCTCACAGCAGATTATTTCCACTTCTTTCCCCTGACTTTTCATTCTTTTGCATTAATAAAGGTTTCCTGCATCAAACCTTGGACATCTCCTGATCTTTTTTATTCCAGTGGTTTTGCATCTTCACCTGCCACATTCTAGAACTCAACAGGCCATTGAGGGTAGAGGAACAGGGCAGAACAATTCTCCTTACATTTACAAAACAGCTAAAAACCTATTCTGGCACAGAACGCACAGGAGGGAACACCTTCCAGAATATGTCACACACCTTGGAAACTGCTACACCAAAGTCATTGACACATCAATGTTCCCCTTGGCACAAAAACGGAAAAGTCACTCCATGCCAGTGCACACTTGACAAACTCTCTTCCTGGCCAGGACCTCTGAAGCCACCCAGCAAAGAGAGAAACAACATCAACCTCCTGGGCAGGAGCTCTGGAGTGCAAGTGCTTCAACTGCCCTGCTCAGGCAAGACCAACAGGAGAACATTTCCAGAACCATGGACAGTGCAGGTTTGGCTCTCCCAAGAGAGAGACACCACCACCTCTTCCAATCTCTGATCATCCTCACAATGAAAGATTCTTGGCTTCTTAGCTCAAGGAATTCCATCTCTTTTCACTCGTCCTCTTGCTGTCTTGCCCTTCACATGCGCACTGCTGAGGACAGCCAGGCTCCCTTGTCATCATCCGCCACCATCAGGGATTGGCACACACTGATGTCCAGGACACTGATGGACACTGATGTCCATCCTTGTCCCCTGGGAGTGCTGGCTCTCTCTGTTTCCCATCTGGCAATCATCTTTCAGGCCCATTTTTACCTGGGTGTCCCTGGGCTCGTGTCACTGGGGAGCCCAGAACTGCCCACAGCACCTCACACGGGACCTCACCAGTGCTGAGCAGACACCGACAGTCACCTCTCACTGCCTCATCCCAACACTTTTCCATAACATTCCTGGAACCTTGGTGTTCCTTTTCTCACAAGGCTACAGGAACACCACCAGCTCCACTTCTTCTCATCCACAACCCCAGAGGGTTTTTGGCAAAGAAAGTAATATTTCCAATTGATACCCACATATTCCTTCCTACGTGGAATCACTTCCTTGTTCCTCCCAAGAAACAGCCCTCGACAGATGCCCTTGCTGAGCTCCAGCAGATGTCCAGGACCACTCAGGTTTTCAGTGTTGTCCAAAAGTATCCAACTCCTGGGGATTGCCAGTTGGGCCACTATGTACAAATCATGAACAGGACGTGTCTCGAGCTGTTTATTTTCCAGCATCTGTCTCATTTCACGGTTGTGACAATGGGAAGATACCAGCAGCTCACATCCCAAGCAGCAGACAAAAAACTTAATGCTATAATTAAATTTAAAAGCTTTTTGACCAATCACACAAAGCAAAAGCATATTGACAGTAATTCTATCCAACAGCTATAAGCACATGTTCCTTCGATTGAAACAATGCTCGCTTATTTTAAATGCAATACCTGCTTGTGAACCTTAAGATACAATGCACAGAGCTCCATAATTAAGCTCAGAACTTCCTAAAGTCACACTAGATATACTTTTCTGTAACTTAGGGAGTTTTTCTAGCCAAGCATTAATACACTGACCGTTGTTCTATTTGTCCTTACTTTCTACTTCTTGTATAATTTTTGTGTTGATAAATCTTATGCTTACTGCTTATCTTTAATCATATTTCTGCTGTCTTTGAGGCCTGCTTTTTGTAACTTGCCTAAAACTTTGATTTTAAGGATTCTTACAGTTCTCCCCCTTGGTTCAACTAAAAACTTGCAAGCCACTGACACAATCCAGATTTGCTTGGTTGTCCAGGATCAGACAATGCTCACCTCCACCAGCCCTGGGCAAACACCAAATCCTCTTTCTGACCATCACAAGTGGCCTCAGCCCTTTGCACTCAGCCCCAGTAAAGACCCCAAAGGCCCTGGATACCAAAACCCTAAAGGCAAGAGGGGCACCAGGACACCCACAGAGCACCGCCAACGGGAAATGTCAGGTCTAGTGTCAGGCTTAGCCAGGTGGGATCAAGGTGGGAAGGCATGGAATGAGAGGGAAGGGGCAACACCTCTGGCACAGCTGCAAATCCCGGAGCAGCCAGACAGGGCTGGGAGGGAATGGGGCTCCTCTTCACAGCACACCCACACACCACAGCACACCCGTGCCACAGGGTCACCTTGCCGATGACAACCACACCTCCCCGAAGTTTGGGTGGCTTATTCAGCCCCCACTGACACTCACCTTCAGAGCAAAACCTCCCAAATTCCACCAACCCTCACATACCAATAACTCACACTTAAATCCAACCTCAAGGTCAGAAGGACAGGGCCGCAAGAGAAGAACCTGGAATCGTGGAATTCCATAAAGGCACACCCTCATCATGACAGAGAGGGAAAGCGGAGCACGCTGACCATAAGGTAGCAATTACTGGGTTTTGCTCACAGGAACACTATTGTCATTCACAGGATATAAATCATTATGAAATCTTATGGCCTGAATGCAGAATAAGGGAATCGACACAACAGACCAGCCTGGGAACAAAGGGATCAGACCCCGTTTGTTGTTTGTTATTTGATTTCTGAATGAGGCCAAGAAATGCACTTTACATGCATGCGTGAGTTGAAATTAGAATTTGAGGAATCCAAGAGGACCATAAAAATGGAACAGGTTCAGCCTGAACAGCCTCTGGTTTACCAGATCTTGTGATACCACTCAAGACACCAGGCCAAGAGCTCTCTTTCATCCATCAGGAACAGCTGCCAGGCACTGGGAGCTTTCCAAGCTCTTCCTGAGTGACCTCCCCAAGACATCAGCAGCTCCCTCAGCATTCCTGGGTGCAACACAATGACTGATGGACATCCAGCAGCACAAAACAGAGTCCCAGTCTTCACAAGTCACCACAAACCACAGCACCCAAGGGACACAAAGTGACATCACTGATGATGCTGCAAATTTCCAGGGATCTGGTTGTTTATTCATTCCTCCCTGACACACATCTGACAATGAAATCCTGCCAAATAGCAACCCACGAAAACTGCCGCCAAGATCAGATGGACACAGACTCAAGAGCAGATGGACTCAAGAGCAGGACACGGAATTGGAGAACATCACAAAGGAAAACACTCCCCACCTCATGACCTCATGCCAGGCGGGGTGAGGCAAGAGCTGCTGCCTCAAAAATGCCCCAAGGCCATGGGACAAGACTGTCCCGCCCCTGCAGGGCCAGCATAAAAGCCAGCACAGAGCATCTCTCCCTCACACACTTCTCCTGACACTTTCTTCCTCCTGCTGACAACCAGGTGAGCCCAATGCCCCTGACCCTTTTACCTCTGCCCCCCTGGCTCCTCTCTTCCAGCACTCTCAGCTCCAGCCTCAGCAGCCCTCATGCCTCCCCACAGTCCCACAGCAGCCTCCACAATCCCTCACCCTCTTCATGACTGCACCTCGTGCTCCCGCACCCCTGCCTCACCCCCTCTCTTTTCCAGGTACCCTCCACCCCACACCCATGGCCTGCAACACCCTCTGCCGACCCTGCGGACCCACCCCGCTGGCCAACAGCTGCAACGAGCCCTGTGCCCTGCAATGCCAAGATTCCCGCGTCATCATCAACCCTTCCCCTGTGCTGGTCACCCTGCCAGGACCCATCATGACCTCCTTCCCCCAGAACACCGCCGTCGGATCCACCTCCTCGGCTGCCGTGGGCACTGAGCTCAGTGTGCAGGGACAGCCCATCTCTGGTGGATTTGGTGCCTTTGGCTACAGCCGTGGATTTGGCTATGGGCTGGGAGGCCTGGGCTGCTATGGCAGAAGGAGCTATGGCTACAACTTTTAAGGGTGCTCAGCACCACCCCTGACATCAACCACCCACTCTTGAACACATCTTGGGCATTGAGGACACATCTCTGGGCCAAGGCTCTCAAACAGGCTCAGTGATTCCAGTTCCTGTGATGCCTGAAGGCATCACCTGCTCTGAGGCCTCCAAGCACAGCAGCAGCCAAGTGGCCAGCCCAGGTTGCCTTCAAACATGGCCCATCTGCCTTTTCCTTCCACTGCCTGCTCTGCATCTCCCCTTTGGTTATGTCCAGTCCCCTCTGAGGCCATCCCTTCTCCCAAGCAGATACCACTGGGTATCTCCGGTGTGCGGCTCCCACTGCGAGGCTGCAAGGCCTTGATGCTCTTGCCAAACCTATAAGCAAAACTTCTCTGCTGATGGTCACCCTGCTCACAACCCAGTCTGGCTCTCTTCCACTCGCTGCTCCTGAGTTTTCACTCTTCATCCTCAATAAAGTTTTTCTTGCATCACAACCTCACATGGCTCTTCCTTTTTTCTCCCCGGACTCTTCCAGTCTCGCTCAGTGGTAAGGCAAGTTTTTGCAGGGAATTGGTGCGGATGAAAAAGTGCACCAAGCCCTCTCTTAGGAAATATTGCTCCAGTTCCACTACCCCAAGCACACTTTGTTCTTCCATTTCACCACACAAACCCTTCACTTCCTTGAGATCAGGCCTGGATACTCTAATGCAGGTCTTTGCCTGCCTCTGACACAAGCCCCTTGTGGTCTCTGCGTTCACTTTTGGTTCCAGCACCTCATCATCTCCAAGGCTCATCTACAGGTCTGCTTGAGCAGGTCCTTTTCTTCCTTCTCATGGATGGTCCTACCTGGCAAGTCATGAGTTGGGGATTCCTTGCCTTCCCCCACATCTACAGCATCATATTCTTCTGGGGTTGTGTCCGTCCAACCTTAGTGGTGGCTTTTACGTGTGAGTTTTAAAGAACATATTCTGGTATTTATGTCTCGTGTCAGGGTGGGCTCAAGAGGTGACCAAAGCTTTGGAGAAGGGGTGTAATGGCTGAGGTCACCCCATGGTACTTCTGTGCTGTGGTTTGTGCCCTGTCAGGCTGCATTTTGCAGCTGTGCTGAGTAGGAGGTGTTGTACCTTCAATCACATACCCTCCCTCCATGCTTTTCTCCCATCTGGCAATGGCTGACATTGGACCATTGTTTTCCTCTTGGTTGTGCTTGGTGTGTTTCTTGGTGCCACTCTTGCTTTTGGAGTTTTCATATCCAGGGTCATTTCTTGGGCTAAGGACTGAGGTCATTCCTTTGAGCAATGTCTGGTTGTCAGAAAGAGCAATGGAATGGGCTCAAGGGGTGGGCAGTTGTCCTGGGTTGTTGGAGGAGAACATTGCATAATCCTTGACAATACCCCAGGCTCATCCAGATTGTGTCAGTGGTGGTGGGAGATGGCTCTGAAGGGCTGGGACCCGTGGCTTGTGGTCAGTGTCCCTAAGTCCAGAGAGCAGCAAACCCCCACTTCTGTGGCCCAGGAGTTGGATCTTTTTGGGCAACACTGAAAGCTTGAGTGGTCCTGGACATCTGCTGGAGCTCAGCAAGGACAGGTGCCAAGTGCTGTTTGTTGGTAGGAGTCATCCCAGGTAGGAAATAAAGTCCTGGAGTTGCTTGGAACAATGGTTTTCTTGTCTGAAAAAGCCTTTGGGGTTGTGCCTGAGAAGAAGTGGACCAGAGGGTGCCCTTGGGTGGGAAAAAGGACCCCAAAGTTCAAGGGAAGAAGCGGGGAAAGTGTGATGAGACAGGGGGAGGTGGCTCTTGCTGTCTCCTGAAAACTGGTGACATCCCATGTGAGGTGTTACGAGTGGTCCTGGACTCCCCAGCATGAAAATGAAGTCAATTTAATAAATATAAACCATTTCAGGGCCAGCAATGTTCTAAAGGGGCTGGGGGAACTTTCCTAGAGAAGAGGATGGGAGAGCTGAGACTCCCAGGGGACAAAGATGGACAGGGGTGTGCCATCAGTGTGTGCAAATCCCTGATGGTGAGAAATGAAGACAAGGGAGCCTGGCTGTACTCAGCAGTGCACATGTGCAGGGCAACAGAGCAAGGGCACAAGTGAAAAGAGATGGAATTCCATGGGCAAAGAAGACAAGAATCTTTCATAGTGAAGGCAGCCACAGAGTGGAAGAGGTTGTAGAGTGGAAGAGGTGGAGTCTCTCTCTTGGGAGATCCAAATCTGCACTGTCCATGGTTCTGGAAATGTTCTCCTCTTGGTCTTGCTTGAGCAAGGCAGTTGAAGCAGTTTCACTCCAGAGCTCCTGCCCAAGAGGGTGATGTTGTTTCTTTCTTTGCTGGAAGGCTTCAGGAGGCCTGGTGAGGAAGGAAGTCTGTGCACTGGCATGGAGTGACTTTTCCATTTTTGTGCCAAGGAGAGAACTTTTCTGTCAAAGACTTCGGTGTAGGAGTTTGCAAGGTGTGTGACATGTTCTGGAAGATGTCCCTTCCTGATCTTCCTGTGCCTATTAGTTACTCCTATAACTAAATTGTTATTATCTGTTTTGAGATATATGTAAGCAAAAGTGTTGTTACCCTGTTCCACATACTTCCAGTGGCTTGTTCAGCTGTATAATGGTGTGGGTGAGGATGTGAGACCACTGGAATAAAAAAGATGAGGAGGTGCTGAGGTTTGATGCAGGCAAACTTTATTGATGTGAAACAATGAAAAAGTCAGGAGAAAGAAGCGGAAATAATCTGTTGTGAGGTGTGAGCAGTGCAAGCATCAGCCGAGGTGCTTTGCTTGCAGGAGTTGTGGCCAGAGCCCAGAGCTGGTGGTGTCAGGGGTGGTGCTGAGGGCCCTCAGCAGTTGTAGCCGTAGCCCCTCCTGCCATAGCAGCCCAGACCTCCCAGCCCATAGCCAAACCCACGGCCGTAGCCAAGGCCGTAGCCAAAGCCACCAAATCCACCAGAGATGGGCTGTCCCTGCACACTGAGCTCAGTGCCCACGGCAGCCGAGGAGGTGGATCCGACGGCGGTGTTCTGGGGGAAGGAGGTCATGATGGGTCCTGGCAGGGTGACCAGCACAGGGGAAGGGTCGATGATGACGCGGGAATCCTGGCATTGCAGGGCACAGGGCTCGTTGCAGCTGTTGGCCAGCGGGGTGGGTCCGCAGGGCTGGCAGAGGGTGTTGCAGGCCATGGGTGTGGTGTGGAGGGTGCCTGGAAGAGAGAGGGGTGAGGCAGGACAGGGGTGTGGGGGTGTGATGCAGGAAGGCAAGTGAATGTAGAGGCTGCTGTGCTGTTATGGGGAGATGTGAGAGTGGCTGAGGATGGAAGAGAGAGATGGTGCAGGAGAAGGAGGGTCAAGGGCTTGAGGCTCACCTGGTTGTTGGCAGGAGCAGGAGCAGAAGGCGTCTGGAGAAGTGTGTGAGGGAGAGAGGCTCTGTGCTGGCTTTTATGCTGGTCCTGGAGGGGTGGGATAGCTTTGTCCCATGGCCTTGGGGCATTTTGAGGCAGCAGTTCTCACCTGGCCCAGCTTGGTGAGTCATGAGGTTGGGAGTGTTTTCCTTCATGCAATTCTGCAATTCCATGTCCTGCTCTGTATGCAGTGTCCATCTGACCTTGGCGGTATCTTTATGGTGAGAGTTGGTATTTGGGCAGATTTGATTGTTCCATGTGTGTCAGGGAGGGGTGAATAAACAACCAGAGCCTCTGAGATTTGCAGTGTCATCACTGAGGTCATTTTGTGGCTCTGATGTGCTGTGGTTTGTGGTGTCTTGTGAAGACTGGGACTCTGGTTTGTGCCACTGGATGTCCATCAGTCATTGTGTCACCCAGGAATGCTGAGGGAGCTGCTGATGTCCTGAGGCGATCACTCTGCAATAACCTGGCAGGATTCCGGTGCCTTTGAGCGCTTCCTAATGAATGAAAGAGAGCTCTTGGCCTTGAATGGGATCAAGGGAGAGGATCCGGCAAAGCAGAGGCTGTTCAGGCTGAACTTGTTCCATTTGTCAGGTCCATTTGGATTTCTGCAATCTTCACTGTCATTTAATGTGTATTCCTTGACCTCATTCATGGATCTTATAAACAAACAACAAGCCCGTGTTTGCCCAGGCTGGTCTGTGATGTCAATTCTCTTATTCCGCATTCAAGCCACGAGGTTTCATAATTTAAAACCTCTAAGTCTTAATATTTTCTTCCTGTTAGCAGAAGCTAATTGTTACTAATGGACGGTCAGTGAGCTCCTCCTCCCTCCTGTGTCATGGTGCTGGCATTCTTTTTTGGAATTCTGAGATTCTAAGCCATTTTGTTAAAGGTCTTGTCCATCTGATTTTGATGGCAATATTTAAATGCAAATATTAGAGGTTAAATGCTGGTGTTGTTGGCCTTGTCAGGGCAAGGTGAAGACGTGACCGAAGCCACCTCATCAGTGAGGTCACCCCAGGGCACTCATGTTCTGTAGTTTGTGGGTGCATTGTGAAGATGAGCCCCAAACCATCACGGCTCTGTCAGGCTGGTCTGGGCTTTGCAGGAGCAGTGCTTGTGAGAGTCTGCTCCTCTCATCCCATTGTTTCCATCCCCACCATGCTGCCATCTGTCCCGGTGTTTTTGTACATCAGACCTTTCCAGCTGTGGATGGGAAAGCAATCCTGTTGTTTAGGGAGGATCACATGCTGCCCTAAGTTTTGTGTTGGTTCATCCATGGCACTCGTCTCATCTGGGCTCAGCAGGGTCACACAGTGGGGTCACAGTGCTGAGATCTGCCTGACGCATGGAAAGGGAAAATGGCGAAGGATATGGAGAACAAGACATGTGAGGATAAATATTCCTCAACCTTTGATTAATCCACCCTTTGGCCACGTATCCTTTGCTGCAAAAAACTCCAGCAGTTACCAGGACAGGATTAGGAAAATAAATACAAGCAGCTTGAGGGCAGTGTCCATCCTTCTAGCCACCACTGCTGGGACTCCACAGTGGAATATGGACATGGACATGGTTGACCAAGAGCAGTGCAGGAAGACCAAGACAATGATGGAACTGGAGCACCCTTAAAATGAGGTAAAACTAAGGACCTGGAATTTCAGGCAGGAGACAAAATGCAATTGGGAGATGTTGTCAATATGCCATGGCAGGACCTAGTGTTAAATCCCCAGTTCTCCAAAGCATTTGTTGAACCCTCTGCATGTCCCGACACTTGCTATCAACAACAAGATATTGGTTGTTAATTCTCTCAGCTAAGAGGTTATGCCAAGGTCAGATGGACACGGCCTCAGGGGAAAGAACACAGAATTGCAGAGTTGCAGGAAAGAAAACACTCCCCAACTCATGACTCACCAGGTTGGGCAAGGCAAGAGCTGCTTCCTAAAAATGCCCCACGGCCATGGGACAAGGCTGTCCCGCCCCTCCAGGACCAGCATAAAAGCCAGGCCAGCACCTCTCTCCCTCACACACTTCTCCTGACTCCTTCTCCTGTGAAGACAGCAAGGTGAGTCTGAAGCCCCTGACCCTCCTGCTCCTGCACCTCTGTCCCTTTTCTCTCAGTCCTGTTGGCCCCAGCCTCAGCAGCCCTCACACTTCCTCATACCCCCACAACCCTGCCCCATCTCACCCCTCTCTCTTCCAGGACCCTCCACACCACACCCATGGCCTGCAACACCCTCTGCCAGCCCTGCGGACCCACCCCGCTGGCCAACAGCTGCAACGAGCCCTGTGCCCTGCAATGCCAGGATTCCCGTGTCGTTATCCAGCCTTCTCCCGTGCTGGTCACCCTGCCAGGACCCGTCATGACCTCCTTCCCCCAGAACACCGCCGTCGGATCCACCTCCTCGGCTGCCGTGGGCACTGAGCTCAGTGTGCAGGGACAGCCCATCTCTGGTGGATTTGGTGGCTTTGGCTACGGCCTTGGCTACGGCCGTGGGTTTGGCTACGGGCTGGGAGGCCTGGGCTGCTATGGCAGAAGGGGCTATGGCTACAACTGCTAAGGACCCTTAGTACCACTCCTGACACCAACCACCCACTCCCTGGAACACATCTCAGGCATTGAGGACACGTCTCTGGGCCACAGCTCTCCAAGGGGCTCAGCGCTTCCACCTCCTCCTCTGAGGGCACCAAGCAAGGCTGTAGCCAAGGGGCAGCCCAGGCTGGCTGCAAAAATGACCCATCTTCCTCCTGCTCTTCTCCTCTCCCTGCTTGCTGCTCTCTGCTCTCCCCTTTGGCTCTGTCCAGCCCCCTCTGCTGCAAACGCCTTCTTCCAGGTCAGAGACCATCGGGCACCTCTGGTGGGCTGCTCCCACTGTGGGGCAGGAATTCCTTGATGCTCTGGCCAAATGTTCTGCAAGAAATGGACCTTGCCTGTTCATCACTGATTGCACCTTAGCCCAATTCCCTTCCACTGGCTGCTCCTGTTTTTTTCACTATTTTGTCTCAATAAAATTTTTCTTGCATCACAATTTCTGATGTCTGTTCTCTGAATAGACTCATAGTAATCTGGATGTGAGACCTGTTTCCCTTATGCTGCGCCACGGGAGAGCAGGAATCCATAGTCCAAGTGTCTTCAGGAGAAGTTTAGGTTGGCTATTAAGGAATGGAGAGGGTTGTCACTGGTGTCACAGACTGCACAGAGTAATGGTGGAGTCATCCTCCCTGCAGGGATTTAATATCCCTGTAGCTGTGTCATTTGGGGACACGGCTTAATGCTGGCTTTGGTAGTGCAGAGGGAACGGTTAGACTTTGTACTTAAAATTTAGATCTTCCACAACAAAAACGTTTTCTAGATGTGATCGATAAGTGGCTGATTTTGTAGTCTTGCTTTAACAGTTGTGCTCCATGTCAAGAGGCTTTTCCATCACAGCTGACTCCATGTGTGTTGTGGGCAGCTGTGCAAGGGAGCAGAGGCCAAAGGGGAGTGGCAGCAGGGGAGGGGTGAGCCAGGACTTTGGGGTCTTGAGTTGTGGAAAATGCTGAGGGGTGAGACCAGTTCTCTTTGAGTATTTCCCTTGAGGAAATGGTGCTTGGCTGAGCTGTGTGTCTGCTCTGTGCCAGTGCCTCAGCCTGGGCATGAGGGGAGAGCTGTGGCTGCTGTTGGACTCAAACCTTTTGTGAAGCCTTTGAGGCTCCTTCCCCTTCCATGCTCCAGGAGCAACTAAGCAAATCCAGGTTGCCTGAGAGGGCAAATTCAAATTGAAGCAAATCGCAAGGGAAGTAGTTCAAGAGTTGTAGCCATGAGGCCAACCCTGTTCAACATCCTCAACAATGACGTGGGCAGTGGGACTGTTGTCCCCTCAGCGAGCTGGCAGAAGATGGAGTGGCTGAGGAATCATTTGGCTGTTCCACCAGTCAGAGGAAGATGGGGACTGAGGGTTAAAGGTGCCTTCTGAAGTTCTGGAGGGGAAAATGTGAAATTCTGCATCTGGGCAGGAATGGGAGTGGGCCCCAGGTCATGCTGGGGGCTGAGAGTCTGGAAGGGGCTTTGCTGAGCAGGATCCTGTGGTGCTGCTGGAGAACAAAGGGACCACAAAATCTCAATGCTTTCCTTCCTGACAAAGGCATCACCAGTATCCAAGATAGATTTTGAGCAATTCCTTCCCTGAAATTGGGAGAAGTGACCTTTCCTTTCTTCGAGCACTGGTGGGGTCCTGTGTGGGGTGGTGTGGGCAGTTCTGGGCTCTCCAGGGAAAGAAGCACAAGGGATTACTGAAACAAGACCAGAGTGGGATGACCGAGATGCTGAAAGGGCAGGAGAATCATTTCTAGAGGGCAGAGAGAGCTGGGACTCCCAGGAGACAAGGCAGATCCCCAACGGCAGGAAATGAAATCGAGGAAGCCTGGCTATTCTCAACAGAGCACACAGGAGAAGGAAAGAGAGGAAGGGAAGAAAGAAAAACAGATGGAATTCCATGGGGAAAGAAGGTGAGAATTTTTGAGTGTGAGAGTGGTCTCGGAGTGGAAAAGCTGGTGAAGTCTCTGGTGGGACAACCAAAAACTGAGGAAATGTTGCCCTTGCTGACTTTCCTTGAGGAGAGGGAAATGAAGCCCTTGTATTCCAGAGTTCATGCCCTAATGGATGCTGTTCCTCCTGTTTGCTGGGTGGGTTCAAGAGCCCTGATGGGGAAGAGAGATTTTCAGCTGTGTGCTGGCACAGACAGATTCTACCAGAGCCATGAGCAGGAGAACATGGATGTGTCAAAACCTTTGGGACAGGGGGTTCTAGGTTTGTGCCATGTTTTGGAAAGTGTGCCCTCAACCCCTGCATCCAGTGCCTGTCTTGGTTATTGCTGGTGGTGACATCTTACCTAAGGGAGTTGTTCTGCTTCTTTTCCATCCATGTCAAGGGCCTACCTGGCATTTTACTGGGTGAGGATATGAAACCATAGGAATTGAAAAAGATGAGGAGACATCTCAGACTTCGATGCAGGTAAACTTTATTGAGGGGGAAAGAAATGGAGACAGGAGAAAGACTAGAAGGAATCCAGTGTGAGACACAAGTAGGGCGACGATCAGCTGAGGTACTCTGCTTGCAGGAGCTGTTGTCAGAGGACTGAGCTGGTGGTGTCAGGGATGGTGCTGACGACCCTCAGCAGTTGTAGCGGCCCCTTCTGCCGTAGCAGCCCAGCCCATAGCCATAGCCCTGCCCGTAGCCAAATCCACAGCCATAGCCAAACCCACGGCCAGAGCCAAGGCCGTAGCCAAATCCACCAAATCCACCAGAGATGGGCTGTCCCTGCACACTGAGCTCAGTGCCCACGGCAGCCGAGGAGGTGGATCCGACGGCGGTGTTCTGGGGGAAGGAGGTCATGATGGGTCCTGGCAGGGTGACCAGCACGGGAGAAGGCTGGATAACGACGCGGGAATCCTGGCATTGCAGGGCACAGGGCTCGTTGCAGCTGTTGGCCAGCGGGGTGGGTCCGCAGGGCTGGCAGAGGGTGTTGCAGGCCATGGGTGTGGTGTGGAGGGTGCCTGGAAGAGAGGGGGTGAGGCAGGAAAGGGGTGTGAGGGTGTGATCAGCAGTGATGTAGAAAGTTAAAAGAGTGTGGAGGGTATTTTGGGGCTGTGGGGAGGTTTGAGGGCTGCTGAAGCTGGGGCTGAGTGCTGGAAGAGAGGGGTCAGGGGAGCTGGAGCAGGAGGGTCGGGGGATTGAGACTCACCTGGTTGTCGGCAGGAGGAGGAGAAGGCGTGAAGAGAAGTGTGTGAGGGAGAGAGGCTGTGGTCCAGCTTTTATGCTGGTCCTGGAGGGGTGGGACAGCTTTGTCCCATGGCCTTGGGGCATTTTTAGGCAGCAGCTCTTGCCTTGCCCAGCCTGGTGAGTCATGAGGTGGGGAGTGTTTTCCTTCATGCAATTCTGCAATTCCGTGTCCTAACCCTGAGGCGGTGTTCATCTGACCTTGGCAGCAGCTTTAATAATTTGGTATTTGGGTGCATTTGATTGTTCCAGGTGTGTCAGGGATGGGTGAATGGACAACCAAAGCCCTGAAGATCTGCGATGTCATCAGTGATGTCATTTTGTGGCACTCATGTTTTGTGATCTGTGAGTGTCTTGTGAAGACTGGGACTCTTTTCCATGACGCTGCATGTCCATCAGTCATAGTGTTGCACTCAGGAATGCTGAGGAAGCTGCTGATGTCCTGGGGAGGTCACTCTGCAACAGCTTGGCAAGATTCCAGTGCCTGGGAGCTTCTCCTTTTGGATGAAAGAGCGCTCATGGCCTTGTGTCTTGAATGGGATCAAGAGAGAGGATATTTAGAATGAGAGGCTGTTCAGGCTGAACTTATTCCAGTATTACAGCCCATTTGGATTTCTTCAATTCACATGACAATGTACTCTGCCATTTAAACTGTATTACCTGACCTTGTTAAGAAATCCATTAAGGAAAAAACAAACTGGGCTTGATCCCTTTTTTCTCAGGCTGTTTGTGACATCAATTAGTTTATTCCGCATACAAGCCACAAATTTCATAACTCATAACCTGTAATTGTTAGCATTGTGTTCCTGTAAGCAAATAACCAATAATTACTAATTGACAATCTATGAGCTCCTCTGTCCTTCCCTGACACGGCGGGTGCGTGTCTTTGTGGAATTGTGCAATTCCATATCCTGCTCCTGAGGCCCTGTCCACCTGTGGTGGCAACTTTTAATTGCAAGTACTAAGAGGTCAAATTTTTCTGTTGGTGATTCATGTCAGGGAGGGCTGAAGACCTGACCCAAGCTTTGGAGAGGTGGGGTGTCATCTCTGTGGTCACCCCATGGCCCTCAGGTGCTGTGGTTTGTGGGTGCCTTCTGAAAAATTACCCCAAATTTTGGGCTGAGTGCCAAAGGCTGAGGCCACTTGTGATTGAATGAGGATTTGGAGGTTGACAAGGATTGTTGGAGGCGAGCATTTCATGATCCTCAACAACACAGGCAAGTGCAGCTGGTGTCAGCACCCAGCGTAGTGGACTGAGAAAGGTCTGAAGGGCTGGGCTCAGTGGTTTGTGGCCGGTGTCCAAAATTCAGATGGCAGCAGTCCCCAGTGCTGCAGCCCAGGAGTTGGATCCACTGGGCCAACACTGAAAATTTGATGGATTCTGGACATCTGCTGGACTTCAGTAAGGGCAGCTGCCAAGTGCTTTCTCATGGGAGGATTCATCCCAAGTAGGAAGAAATACCTGTGTGTCACTTGGAACAATTGTTTTCTTCTCTGAAAACACCTTTGTGGTTCTGTGTTAGAAGGAATGGGATAGGAGGTGTCCCTGTATTGTGAGAAAAGGCATCTCCAGTGTCCGGGTCAGGACTGAGGAGAATTGTTGTGATAAGACAGGGAGAGAAGACTCCTGGTGTCTTCTGAGCACTGGTGAGGTCCCCTGTGAGGTGGTGTGTGCAATTCTAGTCTCCCCAGTGTGAAAATGAAGTGAGTTTAGTGAATAGCAACCAGCTCAGAACCACCAAGATTCCAAAAGGGTTGGTGAATCATTCCTGGATGAGAAACTGGGAGAGCTGGGACACCCAGGGGACAAGGGTGGACAGGGAGGTGCCATCAGCGTGCACAAATTCCTGAGTGCGTAGAGTGAAGTGGAGGGAGCCCGGCTGTCCTGAGCAGAGCACATGTGTAGGACAAGAAGACAAGTGTAAGGGGAAAACAAATTGAATGCAATTGCTAAAGAAGGCAAAAATGTCTCACTTTGAGGGCGGTCACAGAATGGAAAAGGTGTTGGATTGTCTGTCTGGGGAGATCCAATACTGAACTGTCCATGGTGCTGGGAATCCTGCTCATGTTGTTCTTCCTTGAGCAGGGAAGCTGAAGCACTTGCACTCCAGATTTCCTGCCCAAGCAGAGGATTTCGGGACTCTCTTTGCTGGAATAGTTCAAGAGTCCTGATGGGGAAGAGAGTTTGCTAAGTGTGTGTTGACACAGAATTATTTGACCAGGAGAGCATGGATGTGTCCAAGGCTTTGGTCTATCAGGTGATGGGTTTCTGTAATGTTTTGGAAAGTGTCACCTCCTGTGCTTCATTTGCCAGACTTTCTTATGAGATCTTTTGACATATTTGTGAGGAAAGGTGTTGTTGCACATACCCCAGTGGCCTGTTGAGGTGTGGAATGTGCTTGGTAAGGATGTGAGACCACTGGAATTACAGAAGAACAGGAGGCGTCTCAGGCTTTGATGCAGGAAAACTTTATTGAGGCACATGAATGAAGAGACAGGAAAAAAGAGAAATCGGGATATGGTGTGAGGAGCAAGCAGAGCAACCACGAGCTGAGGTGCTCTGCTTGCAGGAGCTGTTGTCAGAGGACTGAGCTGGTGGTGTCAGGAGTGGTGCTGAGGACCCTCAGCAGTTGTAGCGGCCCCTTCTGCCGTAGCAGCCCAGGCCATAGCCATAGCCCTGCCCGTAGCCAAATCCACAGCCATAGCCAAAGCCACGGCCGTAGCCAAGGCCGTAGCCAAAGCCACCAAATCCACCAGAGATGGGCTGTCCCTGCACACTGAGCTCAGTGCCCACGGCAGCCGAGGAGGTGGATCCGACGGCGGTGTTCTGGGGGAAGGAGGTCATGATGGGTCCTGGCAGGGTGACCAGCACAGGGGAAGGGTTGATGATGACGCGGGAATCCTGGCATTGCAGGGCACAGGGCTCGTTGCAGCTGTTGGCCAGCGGGGTGGGTCCGCAGGGCTGGCAGAGGGTGTTGCAGGCCATGGGTGTGGTGTGGAGGGTCCTGGAAGAGAGGAGGGTGAGATGGGGCAGGGTTGTGGGGGTATGAGGAAGTGTGAGGGCTGCTGAGGCTGGGGCCAACAGGACTGAGAGAAAAGGGCCAGAGGTGCAGGAGCAGGAGGGTCAGAAGCTTGAGACTCACCTTGCTGTCTTCACAGGAGAAGGAGTCAGAAGAAGTGTGTGAGGGAGAGAGGTTCTGGGCTGTCTTTTATGCTGGTCCTGGAGGGGTGGGACAGCCTTATCCCATGGCCTTGGGGCATTTTTTAGGCATCAGCCCTTGGCTGGCCCAGCTTGGTGAGTCATGAGTTGGGGAGTGTTTTCTTTCCTGCAGTCTTGCAATTTTGTGTTCTTTCCTTGAGGCCGTGTCCATCTGACCTTGGCAGAACATCTTAACTGGAGGAATTGATGACCACTATCTCATTGTTTATGGTGTGTGTCAGGACACGTAAAATACTCAGCCGAATCTTAGGATAATTGGGGTGTTGTCAGTGAGGTCATACCATGGCATATTCATGATATCTCCCACTTGCATTCTCGCTTCCTGCCTGAAAGAACTCCCAGGTTTCTCATCTTGTCCTCGTTTTGAGGATACCCCAATCCTGTCAGTGTCATGGTGTTCCTGAAGCCCTCTTGGTCAACCACATCCATATTCTTGTTCCACCAGGGAGTCCCAGCAGTGGTGGGGACCAGGACAGTCAAGACCTCAACAACACAACCCTAAACTTTCTATAGCTCAAGCACATGGGTTTCAAGGGTGGATTAATCAATGGATGGTGAACTGTGCTCCTCATGTGTCTTGTTGTCCTTATCCTTCAGCTTTTTTCCTTTCCAAGGGTCAGTCGCAGTCTAGCACTGGTACCCCACAGTGTGACCTTGCTGAGATGAGCGCTACGGATGAACCAACTCAAGATTTTGGGGAGCATGGGAGGCCATCCTAAACCACAGGGATTGCTTTCCCATCTCCAGCAGGAAAGGCTGGGAGTATAGACAGGCTCTGAAAGTTGGCAACATGGTGGGGATGGAGAGAATATCATGGAAAGGACAGTTCCTCACAAGCAGTGCTCCTGCAAAGCCGGACAATCCTGACAGAGCTGGCCCCACTTCCCAATGCACCCAAAACCCAGGGCACACCAGTGCCATGGGGTGACCTCACTGAGGGCACCCCATCTCTCCAAGGCTTTGGACATGTCTTCAGCCCACCATGATACATGCCATCAACACCTGCCCTTAACCTCTAAGACTCATAAAATCTGCCACCAAGGTCAGATGGACATGGCCTCAAAAGAAGGACATGGAGCTGCAGAATTCCACAAAGGAATGCCCACACCATGACATAGGAGGATAGACAACTGTGCTGACCAACCATTAGTAATCACTGGGTTTTGCTAGAAGGAGCAGATTATTAAGACTAACAGGATATGAGATATGAAACCTTATGGCTTGAATGCGGAATAAAAACAAGGACATCACAGTCCAACCTGGGAAAAAATGGATCAAGCTGGGCTGGGTCTTTGTTTAAGGGATTTTTAATGAGGTAAAGGAGTACACTTTAAATGACAGAGTACAATGTCGTGTAAAGATGAGAAGTCCAAATGGACCATGACACCAAAACAAGTTCAACTGGATCAGCCTCTACTATTCCAGATGTTCTCTCTTGATTGAATTCAAGACAAAAGGCCGTGAGCTGTCTTTCATCTGTAGGAACACTCCTACGCAATATAACATTTCCATGTTATTACAGAGTGAACTCCCCAGGACATCAGCAGCTCCCTCAGCATTCCTGGGTGACACAATGGCTGATGGACATCCAGCAGCAGAGAACAGTGTCCCAGTCTTCACAAGGCACCCACAAAACAGAGGACGTGTGCCACAAAATGACCTCACTGATGATATCGCAGCTCCGCTGGGCTCTGGTTGCTTATTCAGCCGTCCCTGACACACATCAAACAATCAAAACATCCCAAATGCCAACTCTCACTTTAAAGCTGCTGCCAAGCTCAGATGGACATGGCTTCAAGGACCGATCATGACACTGAAGAATTCTATGAAGGAAAACACTCTCCACATCATCACTCACCAACCTGGGCCAGGCAAGGGCTGCTGCCAAAAAATGCCCCAAGGCCATGGGACAAAGCTGTCCCACCCCTCCAGGACCAGCATAAAAGCCAGCCCACAGCCTCTCTCCCTCACACACTTCTCTGCACACCTCCTCCTGCTCCTGCTGACAACCAGGTGAGCCTCAATCCCCTGACCCTCCTGCACCCCTGGCCCCTCATTTCCAGCACACTCAGCCCCAGCTTCAGCAGCCCTCACACCTCCCCACAGCCCCACAACAGCCTCCACATTCCCTCACCATCTTGCATCACATCCTCCGTCCCTCACACCCCCTCACCCCTGCCCTGCCTCACCCCTCTCTCTTCCAGGCACCCTCCACACCACACCCATGGCCTGCAACACCCTCTGCCAGCCCTGCGGACCCACCCCGCTGGCCAACAGCTGCAACGAACCCTGTGCCCTGCAATGCCAGGATTCCCGCGTCATCATCAACCCTTCCCCTGTGCTGGTCACCCTGCCAGGACCCATCATGAGCTCCTTCCCCCAGAACACCGCCGTCGGATCCACCTCCTCGGCTGCCGTGGGCACTGAGCTCAGTGTGCAGGGACAGCCCATCTCTGGTGGATTTGGTGGCTTTGGCTACGGCCGTGGGTTTGGCTATGGGCTGGGAGGCCTGGGCTGCTATGGCAGAAGGGGCTATGGCTACAACTGCTGAGGGCCCTCAGCACCACACCTGACACCAACCACCCACTCTCTGGAGCACACCCCAGGTGTTGCAGCCACCTCTCTGGGCCAAAGCTGTCCTCCAGCTCAGCACTTCCAGCTTCTGCTCTCAGGCCAAGGCAGTAGCCAAGGGGCCAGCCCGGGCTGCCTGCAGACATGGCCCATCTGCCTCCTGGTCTTCTCTCACTCTCTTTTGGCTCTGTCCAGCTCCATCTGCTGCATATCTCTTCTCCCAAGGCAGAGACTATGCGGAACATTCACCATCAGGTGTTTCTACCGTGGAGCAGGAAGGCTTTGATGCTCTGTCTGAACTACCAGCAAGCAAAGGATCTTGGCTGATGGTTGCCCTACTTACCCCTCAGACCAGCTCCCTTCCTCTTGCCACTCATGACCTCTCACTCTTTTTTTGCCTCAATAAAATTCTCTTGCACTGCAGCATTGTTATGTCTCCTTTTCCTTCATGGGCACACAGTGGCACAGTTTCCTCTCCCAATGCATGCCACAAACCCTTCACTTGTGTGATCCTACGCCTGGATACACCAGGCAGATTTATCCCTGCCTCTGACACAAGCCCATCTCGGCCACGTTTTTACATTGGCTACACAGCTGTTGCTCCAGTCCCTCACTGTCTCTTTAGCCCATATACAGATCCACGTGAGCAGGTCCTTACCCTTGTGTTGTTCTGTTCTTTTAAAAGTTTTAAAGTTGTTTAAAAAGTTTTCTCTGTTTTTAAATGTTTATATGTTTTTACTAGAGTTTTTACATGCTCTCTATGTAAATAATCAATGTTTTACATTTTTCTTTGTGGGAGGAGAGAATTGATAGACTGTTAGTTTAACTCGTGTAGTTAGAGAAGTGGTAATTTCATCTTCTAATCTATGGTGAATTTTAGAATTCTATATATTGTGAGGTTAGATATAAAAGTTACTTCCTTTTATTCTTTTAATCTTAGTGTAAGTGCGTGAGTTATTTTGTGTCGTAGTGCGACACCCTTGAGGCCCCAGAGCTGAGCACAGGACTCCAATCTCACCAGAGCAGAGCAGAACAGAGGGTCAGAATTCCCTCCTCACCTGCTGCCCACACTGTGGCAATGAGCCCATGGCATGGGCAGTTTCATTTTGGCGTGTTCACATGGCCAGGGCATGTCCAATTCCTCATCCACCGACATCCCAAGTCCTTCTCCTTGAGGATGCTCCTAATCAACTCATTAGCCATCCAATATCCATTACTGAGATTGCTCCAATTCAGATTTAGGACGTTGCACTTCATCCTGTTGACCCTCATGACAATCACACCACCCCAGCCTGTCAAGATCTCGCTGGATGCCATCCCTGCCCTCCAGACAAGCAACCACACCGCTCACCTTGCTGTCATTCCCATTCTTCCTCAGGGGACACTCAGTTGCACTGTCCCTGTGCCTGACAAAATGGGAAGTGACAATGGTCCCAATACGAGCCTCTGTAGGTCACCACTCATTCCTGTTCTCACAGACATGGAGCTGTTGACCACAACTCTGTGAGTGAGATCATTCTGTCTATTTTGCACCCCACAGCTGATGCTCCAGCTGTCAACTCCACATCTGTCCAGGTCAGAGATAAGGATGTTGTCTGCCACAGGAGGAAATGCTTTGCACAAGTCCATGTACATGATATCAGTTGCTCTTCCATCATTCACCAGTGTTGGAACCCCACCAAGCTTTTCAGGAAGAATTTATCCTTCATGAAAATGCGAGCAGCAGCAGGGGAGGGGTGAGCCAGAACTCTGGGGTCTTGAGTTGTGGCAAATGTTGAGAGGTGAGGCCAGTTCTCTTGGAGGATTTGCCTTGAGGAAATGGTGCTTGGCTGAGCTGTGTGTCTGCTCTGTGCCAGTGCCTCAGCCTGGGCATGAGGGGAGAGCTGTGGCTGCTGTTGGACACAACCCTTTTGTGAAGCCTTTGAGGCTCCTTCCCATTCTCCACTCCCAGAGCAGCTGAGCAGGTCCAGGTTGCCAGAGAGTGCAGTGAGTGGCCTGAGAGTGGCTGAGAGGCTGGCCCAGAGGCTGGGGATCAGTGACCCAAAGTGCAAATGAAAATTAGTTCCCAGTACTGCAGTCCAGGATTCAGATCCATGGGGTCAGCTCTGCTCAACATCCTAAATAATGATCTTGGCAGTGTTGTCCCCTCAGACACGTAACAATCGCAGTAATGGGTAATAGATATGTTATGAATTGATTGAAAGCATGCCCAAGGAGGACTTGGGGTGTTGGTGGATGAAGAATTGGACATGCCCTGACCATGTGCACTCACAGACATAAACCCCTCCGTGTCCTGGGCTCATCACCACAGCATGAGCAGCTGGTGAGGGGACAACTCTGACCCTCTGCTCTGCTCTTCAGAGGCTGGAGATGTGTGTTCAACTCTGGGCACCTGAGGATGAGGAAGATATGGACGTGCTGAAGCAGAGCTGTAGATGGCCCTGGAAGATGATGAGGGTGTGGAGTAACTGGTGTCCATCCAAAGTAAAAACAAGACTCATACACAGCTTCTATAAGAGGCAGGGATAGACCTACATTAGCGTATCCAGGCCTGGGATCAAGCAAGTGAGGGGTTTGTAGGATGCATGGGAAAGGCAAAGTGTGCCAGTGTGTGTCAGTGAAGGAAAGCAGACATCTGAGGCTGTAATGCAAGGAATTTTATTGAGCTAACACAACAGTGAAAGTCATGATCATCCACTGGAAGAGAGCAGCGCAAGCAGGAGGTGCAAGTAGGGCAACAATCAGCTGAGCTCCTTTGCTTGCAGATGGTTTGGCCAGAGCATCAAGGCCGTCCTGTCCCACAGTGGGAGCAGCCCATGGGAGGTACCCAATGGTCGCTGGCTTGAGAGAAGGAGAGGAGAAGGGGTGATGATAGATCCAAAAGGGCGATGCAGAGCAGGGAGTGGGAGAAGAGAAGGAAGAGAGACAGGCCATGTTTGCAGGCAGCCTGAGCTGGCCCCTTGGCGACTGCCTTGCTTGGTACCCCCAGAGCAGGAGTAGGAAGTGCTGAATCCCTTTGACAACCTTTGCCCAGAGATGCATCTTCAATGCCTGGGGGGTGTTCCAGAGAGTGGGTGGTTGGTGTCAGGAGTGGTGCCAAGGAGGGACCTTAGCAGTTGTAGCCACAGCCCCTTCTGCCATAGCAGCCCAGGCCTCCCAGCCCATAGCCAAACCCACGGCCGTAGCCAAGGCTGTAGCCAAAGCCACCAAATCCACCAGAGATGGGCTGTCCCTGCACACTGAGCTCAGTGCCCACGGCAGCCGAGGAGGTGGATCCGACGGCGGTGTTCTGAGGGAAGGAGGTCATGATGGGTCCTGGCAGGGTGACCAGCACAGGGGAAGGCTGGATAACGACGCGGGAATCCTGGCATTGCAGGGCACAGGGCTCGTTGCAGCTGTTGGCCAGCGGGGTGGGTCCGCAGGTGGATCCGCAGCGGGTGTTGCAGGCCATGGGTGTGGTGTGGAGGGTGCCTGGAAGAGAAGGGGTAGTCAGGGTAGGGGTGTGGGGGTGCAGGGGACAGTGATGCAGGAGAGCGAGGGAGTGTGGAAGCTGGTGTGGGGCTGTGGGGAGGCGTGAGAGCTGCTGAGGCTGGGGCTGAGTGTGCTGTCAGAGAGGGGCCAGGGGAGCAGGAGGGTGAGGGGCTTGAGGCTCACCTGGTTGTTGGTGCAGGAGCAGGAGCAGAAGGCGTCAGGAGAAGTGTGTGTGGGAGACAGGCTCTGGGCCGGCTTTTATGCTGATCCTGGAGGGGCGGGACAGCCTTGTCCCATGGCCTTGGGGTATTTTTTGGCAGCAGCTCTTGCCTGGCCCAGCCTGGTGAATCATGAGGTGGGGAGTGTTTCCCTCCATGGAATTCTGCAGTGTCATGTCACGTCATTGAGGCCGTGTCCATCTGACCTTAGTCACAACCTTTGAGTGAGAATTGGTCTTTGGGAGGATTTGATTGTTAAATATAATCTAACAATCTGGTAAAGTTGAATAAACAAGCAGAAACCAGCAGATGTGCAATGTCATCAGTGGGGTCATTTTGTGACCCTTGTGGGCTGTGGTTTGCCGGAACCTTGTGAAGTTTGGGAATCTGTTTTGTGCCACTGGATGTCCATCACTCATTGTGTTTCTCCCAGGAATGCTGAGGGATGTCCTGGGAAGGTCACTTTGCAATTATTTGTCAAGGTCCCAGTGCCTGGCAGTTCCTCCTGATGGATGAAAGTGGGCTCTTGCTCTTGTGTCTTGAATGGGATCAAGAGAGGATCTTGGACGGTAGAGGCTGTTCAGACTAAACTTTTTCCAATCTTATATTCCATTTAGATTTCTAAAATTTACCCAACAAGCCACTCTATCATTTACAGCGTAATTCTTGACCTCATTTGGAAATCCAATAGCCAACAACAAATATGTGCCCATCCCTTTTTTCCCAGCCTGGTGTGACGTCGATTCGTTTATTCTGTGTTCAGGCCAAAGTTTCATAACTTATACCCTATAAATGTAATTCTATGTTCTTATTAGCAAAAAAAGAGTAATTACTAATGGACAGTTAGTGAGTTGCTCTTTCCTTCTATGTCATGGTTCTGGCATTCCTTTGTGTGATTCTGTGATTCCTCATCCTTCTCTTGAGGCCGAGTCCATCTGACCTTGGCGCCAGCTTTTAAACTGTGATTATTAGAGGTTAAATGTTGGTCATGATGGTTTATGTCAGGGTGGGTTGAAGACATGACCAAAGCTTTGTGGAGATGGGGGTGTCACCAGTGAGGTCACCCACGGCACTGGTGTGCTGTGTTTTTGTGTGCATGTGGTGAAGAGGGACCCATTTCCTCACTGAGCTTTTCACAGAATTCACAGAATAACTGGGTTGGAAGGGACCTTCAAGATCATTGAGCCCAACTCATGCCCTAACACCTCAAATAAACCATGGCATCCAGTCTTATTTTAAGCACATCCAGTCTTATTTTAAACACACCCAGGAATGGTGACTCCACCACCTCCTCAGGCAGACCATTCCAGTATTTTATCACTCTTTCAGTGAAAAACTTTTTCCTAATTTTCAGTGATGCAGCCTGAGACTGTGTCCTCTGCTTCTGTCAGAACCTGGGGAAAGAGACCAACCCCCACCTGACTACAACCACCTTTCAGGGAGTTGTCAAGAGTGATAAGGTCACCCCTGAGTCTCGTTTTCTCCAGGCTAAACAAGCCCAGCTCCCCTTTTTAGGCTGCTCTAAGCTTTGCAGGTGTTCTGGGGGTGAGCATCTGCCCTTTTGATCACCTTCTCTTCCCCCCTGCCTTGGCTACATCTCTCCAGGCTTGTCTGTATTCCTGGCCTTTGCCATTGGGGATGGGAAATCAATCCATGTGACTTAGGGAGGTGTCTTGTGCTCCTCAAAATCTTGTGTGGGTTCATCCGTAGCGCTCGTCTCAGCTGGGCCCAGCAAGGTCACAATGTGGGGTCCCATTGCTGGGCTGTGACTGACACACGGAAAGGAAACCTCCTGGAGGATAAGGAGAGGAAGAAGCATGATGGGAACAATTTCTCATCTATTGGTTAGCCAACCCTTCAAACCCATGTGTCCGTTGTTTAGAGATAAGAATGTCCTGTGGGATTGTTTTAAAGCCTGGATAGAATTCCAGGAACATGACACCGGTTTCCATTCCCTTGTCAAAAATAGCATTCGACCTTGTGATCCTGATGGAGCATAAACGGATCATGAGGTGGCCATGGACCCTCTGATGTAAAAATCTCCAGCAGTTACCAGGAGAGAATTAGGAAATACGTAATAACAAAAGTACTACGAGGAAGATGAGGACGTCGAGCATCTTATCGTGCAGGACTGAGGGGGCTGCAGAGAGCAACAAGGACATGGACATGGCTGACCAAGAGCAGTGCCAGAAGACTGATAGGAGTAGAGTACCCTTACAAGCAAGATGACAGAGTTGAGGGCTCTTTCAAGCAGGAGGAAAGAAAGCAAACGGGACATGATGCCATTATGCTGTGGCATGTCCTCATCGATGACACATCAGTTGTTCTCAGGGTTGTTTGAATCTTCGATGTGTTCTGAAAGCCACCAGCAACAAGAAAATTGTCACTAATTCTTGCAATTAAAAGCTGCCGCCAAGGTCAGATGGACAGGCCTCAGGGTCAGCACAGGGAATTGCAGAATTGCATAAAGGAAAACATTCCCCACCTCATGACTCACCAGGCTGGGCAAGGCAAGAGCTGATGCCTAAAAAATGCCCCAAGGCCACAAGACAAGGCTGTCCCACCTCTCCAGGACCAGCATAAAAGCCAGCCCAGAGCCTCTCTCCCTCACACACTTCTCCTGACACCTTCTCCTCCTCCTCCTGCCGACAACCAGGTGAGTCTCAATCCCCTGAGCCTCCTTCTCCTGAACCACTGACCCCTCTCTTCCAGCATGCTCAGCCCCAGCCTCAGCAGCTCTCACGACTCCCCACAGCCCCACAACACTCTCCACACTCCCTCACTCACCCCTGCCCTGCCTCACCCCTCTCTCTTCCAGGACTCTTCACACCACACCCATGGCCTGCAACACCCTCTGCCGACCCTGTGGACCCACCCCGCTGGCCAACAGCTGCAACGAGCCCTGTGCCCTGCAATGCCAGGATTCCCGCGTCGTTATCCAGCCTTCTCCCGTGCTGGTCACCCTGCCAGGACCCATCATGACCTCCTTCCCCCAGAACACCGCCGTCGGATCCACCTCCTCGGCTGCCGTGGGCACTGAGCTCAGTGTGCAGGGACAGCCCATCTCTGGTGGATTTGGTGGCTTTGGCTACGGCCTTGGCTACGGCCGTGGGTTTGGCTACGGGCTGGGAGGCCTGGGCTGCTATGGCAGGAGAGGATATGGCTACAACTGCTAAGGGCCCTCCTCGACACTACTCCTGACACCAGCCACCCACTCCCAGGATTGTATCTCAGGACACATCTCTGGACCAAATCTTTCAAAGGGGCTCAGTGATTCCACCTCCTGCTCTCAGGCCACCGAGCAAGGCAGTAGCCAAGGGGCCAGCCCGGGCTGCCTGCAAACATGGCCCCATCTCCATTCCTGCTCTTTTCCCCCTCCCTGCTCTGCATCTCCCCTTTAGCTCTGTCCAGCTCGCTCTGCTGCAAAACCCTTCTCCCAAGCCACAGACCATCGGGCACCTCCACCATCAGGCTGCTCCCACTGTGGGGCAGGAAGGCCCTGATGCTCTGTCCAAACCATCTACAAGAAAAGGCGTCTCGCTTGTTGGTTGTTTTTGTACCTTTCCATGTATTTTTGATGACTTTCACTTTTCTTTATGCCTCAATAAAAATCTTTTGCATTGCACGTTGAGAAGTGTCCTCTTCCTTCATGGGTGCACACTGGCACACTTTGCTCTTCCATTGCATCCCACAAACCCTTCACTTGCTTGATTCCAGGCCTGGATATGCTAATTCAGGTCTATCCCTGCCTCTGATATACTCGGTGTACTGGTCTTGTTTTCTCTTTGTCTGGACACAAGTTGCTCCAGACCTTCATCATCTTCCAGGGTCATCTACAGCTCTGCTTGAGCATGTCCATGTCTTCTGAATACACATTTCCAGTCTCTGAAGAGCAGAGCAGAGGGACAGAATTCTCCTCTCACTGCTACCTACGCTGTGGTGATGAGCTCAGGACATGGGGAGTTTCTGGTCTGTGAGTGTTCATGGCCAAGGCATGTTCAATTCTTCATCCACCAACATCCCAGGTCCTTCTCCTCTGGGCTGCTCTCAACCCCTGTATTGTCCAGTCTACAGCCATGTTTGGCATTGCTCCAAACCACATGCAGGACCTTGCACTTGGCCTTGCTCAGCTTCATGAAACTGACAACATCCCACTGCCCCAACCTGTTCCAGCCCCTCTGGATGCCATCCCTTCCCTCCAGACAACCAACCCCACTACTCAGCTTATTCTGGTCTCTGATTTTGCTGAACATCCCACTCAATCCCACCCTCCATGTCCCTGGCAAAGCTGGGAAATAATCCTGGTCCCAATAGAAGCTTCTGCCTGTCACCAGTCATTGCTTTTCTCCACACATGTGGAGCCACAATGGCTTGACTTAGACTGTCTTCTTTGAGTTAGACCATCCCATCCATTCCTTATCAACCACATGGTCCAACCACAACTCCACATCCTTCCAGAGTGAATATGCAGATGCCTTCTAGTACAGGAACAAATGCTATGCACAAGTCCAGGTATATGATATTATTCCCTCTCCCCTCATCTAACAAGGCTGGAACCAATACCGGCTCATTAAAAGATGCTACCAAGGTCAGACAAACACATCCCCAATAGCTGGACATGATACAGGAAAGCTGAGGGAAACAAAACACTTCCCACCTTATGATTTGCCAGAGATGATGCCTGAAAAAATGCCCCATGACATGGCCAATGGCTGTCCCAAACCTTCAGCCCCAGATCATCCTCAAAGTCATAGCATGGGTGTTATCCAGCAGTCCTGTCTTCCTTATTTCCAGTAAGCCAGAGATAAACACAGCTCTCTAGTGGGAGCAGAGAAGGGCAGAGGGGCAGAATCTCCCTCACCTGGATTGGAGCAATCCCAAACGTGCACGATACAGGTTGAGTGAGGAGGGGATTGAGAGCGGGCCCAAGGAGGAGGACTTTGGGTGTTGGATGAAGAATTGGATGTGCCCCAGCCATGTGCAGTTACTGACCAGAAATTCCCCGTGTCCTGGGCTCATCACCACAGCGTGAGAAGCACAAAAGAGTGGAGGAATCTCAGCCTCTGCTCTCCTGTACTAAAATCTAAAATCAGAGTTCTGTATTGAACTCTGAGCCCACAGAGACAAGGAAGACGTGGACCTGCGTGAAGCAGATATGTAGAAGGGCATGGAAGATGATGAGGGTCAGGAGCAAGTGTCAGAGTCTAGGACATCCCTCTGGCTGCCCTGGCAGGGATCTCAGAGACCCTGGAAAGAAGTCAAAAACATCTGTGGCTTTGATTTAACCCGTGGAAAGCTGTCAACTCTGTATGAGGAATTACAAGTCACAAGGGTTTTAGCAGTGTGATATTTGAACTAACACAGGGTAGAAAACTAGAACTTTGCAATTTTTAGAATGGGGTTCAAGGGGGTACAAGATGGAGGAATTTGGTCATGTCCTAGCCTTCTTCTTCTTTGTCTTGTCCTCCATGTCTTGGTGTGGTGGTGGCACTTTTCTATTGGTTTAAAGTAGAGATTCACAGTCTAACATAGATGATAGGAATTGGTAAAGAGATTGTAAAAACAGACACGTAGTTTTGAGTATATAATGTGGGAGCCACCCAGGGCTCACAACAGATGGCCATGGCCTCCTTGCTAGCTAGATCTCATCAGCTCAGAGAAGGAATGTTTAGATAAGAAGAAATAAACAGCCTTGAAAGCTCAATCAGAACCATTCCAGACTGCTCATTTGGCTGTGTTTGGGCTAAGGGAAGCAAAGACTCTTTACGATCTCTCTTGGGGTCACCCTGACCCCAGAACCCCGAGAGAGAAATCCACACAATGGGTGTCTGGCCAAGGGGAACAAAAAACCTGGAAGATGATGAGGGGATTGTGTCAGAGACCGGGATAGATCTGCATTAGTGTACACAAGCCTGGGATTCAGTAGCTGAAGTCTTTATGGAAAAGCAAAGTGTGCCAGTGGGTAGTAGTACAGGGAAAGTAACATGCAAAAGAGGTCTTGGAGCACTTTTTCACCCACCCCAGTGGTCTCTACAAGCCTGGTACAGTACTGAGCAGGGATTGGAAGAGTCTTGGGAGAAAAACGAAGAAGGACTCATCTGAAGTTATGATGCAGGAAAATTTTATTGAGGAAGAACAGTGAAAACTCAGGAGCAGGCAATGGAAGGAAGAAGGTCTGAGGTGCAAGCAGAGCGACCATCAGACGAGCTGCTCTGCGTGCAGGAGGTTGTGCCAGGCTTTCTGCCTGACTGAGGGAGCAGCCCAGCGGAGGTGTCTCATTGTCACTGGCTTGCGAGAAGGGGTTTGCAGGAGAGGAGACCACACATACACAAAGGGGTGATGCAGAGCAGGGAATGGAGGAAGAGGAGGAGGGAGATGGGCCTGTTTTGCAGGCAGCTCCGTCTGGCCCTGTGGCTACTACCCTGCTTGGTGGCCAGAGAGCAGGAACTGGAAGTGCTGAACCTGTTTGAGAGCCTTGACACAGAGAGGTGTCCTCAATGCCTGAGATGTGGTCCAGGGGGTGGCTGTGAGGAGTGGTGCTGAGGGCCCTCAGCAGGTGTAGCCACAGCCCCTTCTGCCATAGCAGCCCAGGCCTCCCAGCCCATAGCCAAACCCACGGCCGTAGCCAAGGCCGTAGCCAAAGCCACCAAATCCACCAGAGATGGGCTGTCCCTGCACACTGAGCTCAGTGCCCACGGCAGCCGAGGAGGTGGATCCGACGGCGGTGTTCTGGGGGAAGGAGGTCATGATGGGTCCTGGCAGGGTGACCAGCACAGGGGAAGGGTCGATGATGACGCGGGAATCCTGGCATTGCAGGGCACAGGGCTCGTTGCAGCTGTTGGCCAGCGGGGTGGGTCCGCAGGGTCGGCAGAGGGTGTTGCAGGCCATGGGTGTGGTGTGGAGGGTGCCTGGAAGAGAGAGGGGTGAGGTAGGACAGGGGTGTGGGGGTGTGAGTGTGATGCAGGAGAGTGATGGAGTGTGGAGGCTGTTGTGGGGCTGTGGGGAGACGTGAGGGCTGCTGAAGCTGGGGTTGAGTGTGCTGGAAGAGGGGTCAGGGGTTGCAGGAGCAGGAGGGTCAGGGGCTTCAGACTCACCTGGTTATCGGCAGGAGCAGGAGAAGGCTTCAGGAGAAGCGTGTGATGGAGAGAGGTGCTGGGCTGGTTTTTATGCTGGTCCTGGAGGGGTGGGACAGCTTTGTCCCATGGGTTTGGGGCATTTTTTAGGCAGGAGCTTTTACCTGACCCAGCTTGGTGAGTCATGAGTTGGGGAGTGTTTTCCTTCCCACAACTCTGCAGTGTCATATCCAGCTCTTGAGTCTGTGTCCATCTGACCTTGGCGGCAGCTTTTGGAGATGGAATTTGGGCAGATTTGATTCTTAGATGTGTGTCAGGGAGGGCTGAATAAACAGACAGAGCCCAGCAGAAATGCGATGTCATCAGTCATTTTTTGGCCTTCGTGTTCTGTGGTTTGTGGCTGCCCTGTGAAGACTGGGCTCCTCTTGTGTGTGGCTGGATGTCTATTAATAATTGTGTTGCACCCAGGAAGGTCAAGGGAGCTGCTGATGCTCTGGGGAGGTCACTGAGCAATATCTTGGAAAGGTTCTGTTGCCTGGGAGCTGCTCCTGATTTCTGAAATAGAGCTTATTCCCTTGCATCTTGTATGTGAGCAAGAGTGAGAATCTGGAAAACAGAGGCTGATTTGGCTGAATGTGGTCCATTGTTATGGTCCATTTGGATTTCTGAAATTTATTCAACCATGTACTCTGTCAATTAAAGTGTATTCCTGGGGCTCATGAGGAAATCCTGTAAATACCCACAAGCCAGGCTTGATCCCTTTTTTCCCAAACTGATCTGTGACATCAATTCACTTATTCTGCATTCAAGCCACATGGTGTCATAACTTATAATCATAAGTCTTAATGTTTTGTTTCTATGAGCAAAACCCAATAATTAGTAATGGACAGCCAGCAAGCTCCTCTTTCCTTCTATGCCATGGTTTGGTTGCTCCTTTGTGGAATTGTGCAATTTCATGTTTTGCTCCTGAGGCCATCTCCACCTGACCTTGGTGATACTTTTTAGTTGCGAGAATTAGAGACCAAGGTGTTGTTGTTGATGATGCATGCCAGGACATGCACATGGCCAACTGCTGTCAGGACATGTAGAGGATTCAAGCAAAGCTTAAAAAGATTGGCGTGTTGTCACTGAGGTCATCCCATGGCATATTGACAACATGTCCCATTTGCATTCTTGCCTCTTGCTTGGAAGAAATCCCAGCTCTCTCAGTTTCTCATCTTAAGGATCCGCCACTCCCATCAGTGTCATGGTGTCCCTGCACTGCTCTTGGTCAACCACGTTCGTGTCCATGCGCCTCACCAGTGATCAACCCCCTCAACCTGTTTTATTTCTGTTCCTAATCCTGTCCTGTTAACTGCTGGAGATTTTTAACTCAAGATCCATTTATGCTCCACCAGGAACAGAAGGTTCTTCCCTGCTAGAATGATTTGGTTGCCAAGGGAAGGGCAACTGGTGTCATCCTGAACTTCTGTCAGGGCTTTAACATGGTCTCAAGGAACATCTGTATCTCTGAACTGCAGGCACGTGGGTTCAAAGGTGGTCTGATGAATGGATGAGGAGAGGACAGAGAGTGATGGTCAGTGGCTCTCTGTGCTGGTGGAGACCACTGACGAGGTCTCCAGGCCTCTGCCTTGGACTGGTGGTTTTGAATACCTTGATCAGGGAGATGAGCCGTGAGATTGAGACCACCCTCAGCATGTTTGCAGGTCCTGGGAAGCAGAGCAGTGCAGTTGACACAAGAACAATGAGGGATCCCATCAGGAGGGACACTGGAAAGGTTGAGAATATAAGAACCTCTTGTGGTTCAACAACTCCAAGTTCATGGTCCTGCACCTGGGCTGGGACAGTCCCAAACATGAGCACAACTTTGGAGAGGGAATCCTTAAGAGCAGTCCTACAGGGAATGACCTGAGGGTTCTGGTGGACCAAAATCTTAAAAGGAAACAGCAACCTGAATTTTCAGCCCAGGCCACCAACCATTTCCTGGGATGCATAGAAAGAAGTGTGGCCAGTAGGAATAGCTGGGGGTTAATTTGAGACACGAGAATGTCATTATTGTCACCAATAGGTGACAAAATAGGGACCAAAATAGGGACACCAATAGAGACCAAAAAATTCAAGAGACGGCCATGCATCCTTGCAGCAAAAGAACTTCTAGAAAAGGGTTTCTAGCAGATTGACAGTTCCTGTCTCCTCAGAGATAAGGATATCTGATATGGGGTGATGTGCTGAGCTTTACAGTGGAAGAAAGACATGGATTAAATGAAGCAAGAAAGTGCTTGAACAGCAAAAGTTTGGGGGGACCAAAGAATCCTCATTGTGATTGGAAATGGGAGATGTGTGAGGTTTATTTTTGCAAGAAGGGAAGAATGGACAAAGGAGATGCTGTGAGTGTTCCATGGCATGACCTCACTCATAACACCCCAATTCTTGTAGGCTTTGTTGTCATCTTTTACATGCCTGACAGAAAGCAATAATGTGGCCAATCCTTTGGCCTCTACTCCTCAAAATTAAAAACTGCCACAAAGGTCAGATGGACAGAACCTCTAGAGAAGGATGCAGGATCACAGAATTCCACAAAAACACACCGGTACCATGACAGAGGAGGAAATAGGATCACAATGACTGTCCAGTAGCAATTAGTGTTTTTTCCTAACAGGAACAAAATATTACAACTGACAGATATAAGTTATGAAAACATATGTCTTGAATGCAGAATATGCAAATTCACATCAGAAATCAGCCTGGGCAAAACGTGATCAAGCATCGTTGGTTACTTGTTTATTTGATTTCTTAAAGAGGTAAAGAAACACACTTTGAATGACAGAGTAAGTTTCCATGTAAAGTTGAGAAATCAAAATGGACCACACCATTGGAAAAAGTTAAACCTATGGAGGCTTTAATTTCTAGATCCTCTCTCTTGTTCCTACACAAGAAACAACTGTGTGGTGTCTCTTGCATCCATCAGGAAGAGCTCCCAGGCACTGGGACCTTTCCAAGGTGTTGCAGTGTGACCTCCCCAGGACATCAGCGGCTCCCTCAGCATTCCTGAGTGCAACACAATGACTGATGGACATCCAGTGGAGAAGAAGAATTCCAGTCTTTGCAAGGCACCCTCAAACCACAGGATGTGTCCCACAAAATTACCTTACTGATGACATTGCATTTCTGCTGGGCTCTGTTGTTTATTCAGCCCTCCCTGACTCACATCTAACAATCAAATCTTCCCAAATACAAACGCAATGAAGTTGCTGCCAAGGTCAGATGGAAATGGTTTCAAGATCATGACACAGAATTGCAGACATGGAGGAAAACACTCCCCAACTCATGACTCCCTAAGCTGTTCCAGGCAAGAGCTGTTGCCTGCAAAATGCCCCAAGGCCATGGGATAAAGCTGTCCCACCCCTTCAGACCAGCATAAAAGCCAGCCCAGTGCCTCTCTCCCTCACACACTTCTGACACTTTCTCCTCCTGCTCCTGCCAACAACCAGGTGAGCCTCAATCCCCTGACCCTCCTGCTCCTGCACCCCTGGCCCCTCTCTGCCATCACGCTCAGCCCCAACCTCAGCAGCCCCACAGCCCCACAACAGCCTCCACACTCCCTCATCCTGCCAACACCAGCTCTTACACCCCCACACCCCAATCCTACCTCACCCCCTCTCTTCCAGGCACCCTCCACACCACACCCATGGCCTGCAACACCCTCTGCCGACCCTGCGGACCCACCCCGCTGGCCAACAGCTGCAACGAGCCCTGTGCCCTGCAATGCCAGGATTCCCGCGTCATCATCGACCCTTCCCCTGTGCTGGTCACCCTGCCAGGACCCATCATGACCTCCTTCCCCCAGAACACCGCCGTCGGATCCACCTCCTCGGCTGCCGTGGGCACTGAGCTCAGTGTGCAGGGACAGCCCATCTCTGGTGGATTTGGTGGCTTTGGCTACGGCCTTGGCTACGGCCGTGGGTTTGGCTACGGGCTGGGAGGCCTGGGCTGCTATGGCAGAAGGGGCTGTGGCTACAACTGCTAAAGGGCCAGCCCAGGCTGCCTGCAAGCGTGGCTCATCCGCCTCCTCTTCTCCCTCTCCCTGCTCTGCCTTGCCCCTTTGGCTCTGTCCAGTCCCCTCTGCTGCAAATGCCTTCTCCCAGGCTGGAGGCCAATGGGCACCTCTGGTGTGCTCCCACTGTGGGGCTGGAAGTCCTTGCTGCTCTGAAAAAACCGTCTGCAAGGAACAGATTTTGGCTGATGGTCCCCCTCCTTGCACATCAGCCTGCTCTTTTCTACTGAGATGCTGATGATCTTTCATTCTTCTACCTCAATAAAGTTTTCTTGCATCATAGCCTCCGGTAACTCCTCATTCTTTCTTCTTCCCAGACATTTCCAGTCTCACTCAGCACTAAGCCGGGATTGTAGATATCAGTGGGGTTAAAAAGTGTACCAAGACCTCTTTTAGGATTTATTTTCCCAGTTCTACCACTCACTGGCATGCTTTGGTCTTCCAGTGCATCCCACAAACCTTTCTCTTTGTAGAACACAGGCCTGGATACACTAATGCAGGCACAAGTCCCTCCAGGTGGTTGCTTGCTTTGGGTGGACACCACTTGCTCCAGCCCATCATCATCTCCTCAGCCCACTAAGAGATCTGCTCCAGGAGGTCCATGTCTTTCTTATTATGGCCATGCATCCTTGCAGCAAAAGAACTTCTAGAAAAGGGTTTCTAGCAGACTGACACTTCCTGTCTCCTCAGAGATAAGGATATCTGATTTGGGTGATGTGCTGAGCTTTACAGTGGAAGAAAGACATGGATTTAATGAAGCAAGAAGAGTGTGGGAACAGCAAGAGTTTGAGGGGACCAAAGAATCCATGTTGTGATTAGAAATGGGAGGTGTGTGAGGTTTATTTATTATAGGAGCCCTACAGTTGAACACACAGTTCCAATCTTGCCAGAGATGGGTAAAAGCTGTGAATTCCCTGCTCACCTGCTACTCGCGCTGTGGGGATGAGCACAGGACACAGGAGGTTTCTGGTCTGCAAGTGCACATGGTCAGGGCATGTCCAATTCTTTATCCACCAACACCCCAAATCCTTCCCCCTTGAGACTGCTCTCAATCCCCTCCTCACCCAGCCTTTATCCTGCATGTTTGGGATTGTTTCAATCCAGGTGCAGCAGATTCTGCCCCTCAGCTCCTCTCTGGTGACAGGGGAGAACTCTTAATCTGTGAGTTATTGGGAATAAGGACGACAAGATCCTGGTTTGGAAGATCCGAAGCCCAGTCTTTGAGGATAATCTATGGCTGGAGGTTTGGGACAGCCTTGGCTGGTTATCCCGGGGCAATTTTTCAGGCAGCAGCTTTTGCCGGGCAGAGCCTGGCAAATCATAAGTGGGAGGGTTTTTCTTCCCACAACTTTGCATTGTCATGTCCTGCTCTTGAGGCCGTGTCCATCTGAATTTGGCAGCAGAATTGATGAGTTTGTATTGGCTCCAGCATTGCTGGATGAGGGAAGAAGGACTGATAACATGTACCTGGACTTGTGCACAGTCTTTGTTCCTCTGCCAGAAAACATCCTTGTCTCTAACCTGGAGAGATGTGGATGTTGGGTGGATGTGGATGTTGATGTTCATTTGGTTAGGAAGGAAATGGGTGGGATGGTCTCACTGAGAGAGTTATGAAGGACTCAATGGCTCCGTGTGTGTGTGGAGAACAGGGATGAGTGGTGAGCCTCAGAGACTCGTGTTCAACCATTATCACTTCGCATCTCTGTCAGGGCCATGGAGCGTACAGTTGTGTATCCCCAAAGATATAATGTGAATAACAGTCAGGTGAGTGGTGTGGTTGAATGTCTGGAAGGAGGGAATGGCATCCAGAAGGTTCTGGACAGCCTGGAGAGATGGGCTGCTGTGAAGCTCAAGAAGGTCAACAGGGCCAAGGGGAAGGTTTTGCACCTGGATTGGATCAATTTCAATAATGGATGTTGGATCAGTAATGAGCTAATTAACAGCATTCCTGAGGAGGGGCACTTGGAGTGTTGGTGGATGAAGAATTGGATGTGTCCTGGCCATGTGAATCAGCTGAGCAAAAGTCCCCCCATGTCCTGGGGTTATCACCCCACGGCCTGGGCAGCACATTCTGCCCTTCTGCTGCACTCTGATGAGGCTGGACTTGTGTGTCCCACTCCGAGGACACAAAAAAAGGGAAGACGTGGGCCTCCTCCAGCAGATCTGGGAATGGCTTTAGGAGATGATGAGGGTCTGGAGGAACTGGTGCCCAGCCAAAGTGAGCACACCAGCCAGGAGGGCCTTGTGGCAGTCACGGACAGACCTGCGATGGTGCATCCAGGCGTGTGATCAAGCATCGGAAAAGTTGCTGTGGGGCAAAGGAAGAGCAAAGTGTACCAGTGGGTAATGGAATTGGGGAAATAATTCCTAAAAGAGGTCTTGGAGCACTTTTCCAACAATCCCAACAGCCCCAAGAGCATTGGCTTAGTCTCAAAGTGTCTAAGGAGAAAAAAGAAGAGGGAGTCTCGTGAGGTTTTGATGCAGGAAAACTTTATTTATGTAGAACAGTGAAAACTCAGGAGCAGGCAGTGGAAGGGAGCTGGTCTGAGGTGCAAGCAGGGCGACCATCAGCCAAGGCCCCTTGCTTGTAGATGGTCTTGCCAGAGCATCAAGGCCTTCCTGCCCCACAGCAGAAGCAGCCAGGCAGAGGTGCCCAATGGTCGCTGGCTTGGGAGAAGGGATTTGTCCAGAGGGAGCTGGACAGAGCCGAAGGGGCGATGCAGAGCAGGGAGTGCGAGAAGAGCAGGAACAGAGATGGGCCATGTTTGCAGGCAGCCTGGGCTGTCCCCTTGGCTACTGCCTTGCTTGGTGGCCTGAGAACTGAAGCTGGAAGTGCTGAGCCAGTTTGAGAGACTTGGTCCAGAGATGTGTCCTCAATGCCTGAGATGTGTTCCAGGGAGTGGCTGGTTGGTGTCAGGGGTGGTGCTGAGGGCCCTTAGCAGGTGTAGCCATAGCCCCTCCTGCCATAGCAGCCCAGGCCTCCCAGCCCATAGCCAAACCCACGGCCGTAGCCAAGGCCGTAGCCAAAGCCACCAAATCCACCAGAGATGGGCTGTCCCTGCACACTGAGCTCAGTGCCCACGGCAGCCGAGGAGGTGGATCCGACGGCGGTGTTCTGGGGGAAGGAGGTCATGATGGGTCCTGGCAGGGTGACCAGCACAGGGGAAGGGTTGATGATGACGCGGGAATCCTGGCATTGCAGGGCACAGGGCTCGTTGCAGCTGTTGGCCAGCGGGGTGGGTCCGCAGGGCTGGCAGAGGGTGTTGCAGGCCATGGGTGTGGTGTGGAGAGTGCCTGGAAGAGAAGGGATGAGGCAGGAAAGGGGTGTGGGGTTGTGAGGGATGGTGATGCAGGAGGACGAGGCTGTGTGGAGGCTGTTTTGAGGCTGTGGAGAGGTGTGAGAGCTGCTGAAGCTGGGGCTGAGCGTGCTGGAAGAGAGAAGTCAGGGGTGCAGGAGCAGGAGGGTCAGGGGATTGAGGCTCACCTGGTTGTTGGTGCAGGAGCAGGAGGCGTCAGGAGAAGTGTGTGAGGGAGAGAGGCTCGGGCCTGGCTTTTATGCTGGTCCTGGATGGGGTGGGACAGCTTTGTCCCATGGCCTTGGGGTATTTTTAGGCAGGAGCACCTGCCTAGCCCAGCCTTGTGAGTCATGGGATGTGTTTTCCTTCCTGATATTCTGTGATTCCATGCCATCCCCTTGAGGCTGTGTCCATCTGACCTTGGCAGCGGCTTTTAAGTGTGAGCAATGCAGGCCAAGGGTTTGGTATTGTTTTGACTCAGGAATGTAGAAGATGCAAACAAAGCCAACAAGAATTTGGCTCTTTTCTCCTGTCTTCAAATGACCCCCAGCCATTCCTGTTGGCCACCCCTGTTTTCATGCGGCCCAGGATATGGTTGTTTTTCTGGGCTAAAAATTCACATTGCTGTGTCATTTCGGTCCACCAGAACCGGCATTTCTTCTCTGTGGAATTGCTCTCAAGGAGTTCCTCTCCAAAGGTGTGCTCATGTTTGGGACTGTCCCAACCCAGGTGCAGGACCTTGAACTTGGAGTTGTTGAACCACAAGAGGTTCTTATGTTCTCAACATTGCTAGTGTCCATCCTGATGGGATCACTCATTGATCTTGTATCAACTGCAGTGGTCTGCTTCCCGGCACCTGCAAACATGCTGAGGGTGGTCTCAATCTCACAGCTCATCTCCTTGATCAAGGTATTCAAAACCACCACTCCAAGGCAGAGGCCTGGAGACCTCATCACTGATCTCCACCCGCACAGAGAGCCACTGACCATCACTCTCTGTCCGCTCCTCATCCATTCATCAGACCACCTTTGAACCCACGTGCCTGCAGTTCAGAGATACAGATGTTACTTGAGACCGTGTTAAAGCCCTGACAGAAGTTCAGGATGACACCAGTTGCCCTTCCCTTGGCAACCAAATCATTCTAGCAGGGAAGGTCCTTGTAGTCTTGATGGAGCATAAGTGGATCACGAGGTGGACATGCACTCTTCAGAATAAAACTCTCCAGCAGTTACCAGGAGAAGTAACGTAGGAGAATAAATACAAGCAAGCTGAAGGAGTTGATGCTCCTGTCCCCCGCCACTGTTGGGGCTCTAGAGTGGAACAAGACATGGACATTGTTGACCAAGAGCAGTGCAAGGAGACCATGACAATGACAATATTGGGGTGTCCTCAAAATGTGGAGAAGCTGAAAGATCTGCGAGTTTCTTGAGATTGAAGGCAAGAATGCAAATGGGTCATGTCATCAATGTGGCATGACCTCACTGATGACACTCAGGTTCTCCTTAACTTTGGTTGAATCTTCTACATGTCTTGATAGATGTCACCAAAAAAACCCACACTGGTCTCTAACTCTTGAATTATGAGCTGCATGGACACAAACAGAAGAAGACATGACACTGCAGAACATCAGGAAGGAAAACACTCCCCAGCTCATGACTCACCAGGATGGGCCAGGCAAGAGCTGCTGCCTAAAAAATGCCCCAAGGCCATGGGACAACGCTGTCCTGCCCATCCAGAACCTGCATAAAAGCCAGCATGGAGCCTCTCCCCTTCACACACTTGTCCTGACGCCTTCTCCATCCTGCTCCTGCCAACAACCAGGTGAGCCTCAAGCCCCTGACCCTCCTGCTCCTGCACCCCTGGCCCCTCTCTGCCAGCACTCTCAGCCCCAGCTTCAGCAGCCCTCACACCTCTCCACAGCCCAAGAACAGCCTCCATACTCCCTCGCCTACCAGCTCCTCACCCCTGCCCTGCCTCTCACCCCTCTCTCTTCCAGGCACCCTCCACACCGCACCCATGGCCTGCAACACCCTCTGCCGACCCTGCGGACCCACCCCGCTGGCCAACAGCTGCAACGAGCCCTGTGCCCTGCAATGCCAGGATTCCCGCGTCATCATCAACCCTTCCCCTGTGCTGGTCACCCTGCCAGGACCCATCATGACCTCCTTCCCCCAGAACACCGCCGTCGGATCCACCTCCTCGGCTGCCGTGGGCACTGAGCTCAGTGTGCAGGGACAGCCCATCTCTGGTGGATTTGGTGGCTTTGGCTACGGCCTTGGCTACGGCCGTGGGTTTGGCTATGGGCTGGGAGGCCTGGGCTGCTACGGCAGAAGGGGCTATGGCTACAACTGCTAAGGGCCCCTCCTTGGCACCACTCCTGACACAACCACCCACTCCCTGGAACACATCTCAGGCATTGAGGACACATCTCTGAGCCAAGGCTCTCAAACTGGCTCAGCACTTCCAGCTTCAGTTCTCAGGCCACCAGCAAGGCAGTAGCCAAGGGGACAGCCCGGGCTGCCTGCAAACATGGCCCATCTCCGTTCCTGCTCTTCTCGCACTCCCTGCTCTGCGTCGTCCCTTCAGCTCTGTCCAGCTCCCTCTGGACAAATCCCTTCTCCCAAGCCAGCGACCATTGGGCACCTCTGCCTGGCTGCTTCCGCTGTGGGGCAGGAAGGCCTTGATGCTCTGGCCAGACCATCTACAAGCAAGGGGCCTTGGCTGATGGTCGCCCTGCTTGCACCTCAGACCAGCTCCCTCCCACTGGCTGCTCCTGAGTTTTCTCTGTTCTACCTCAATAAAGCTTTCTTGCATCATAACCTCACAAGACTCCCTCTTCTTTCTTCTCCTTAGACACTTTGAGACTAAGCCAATGCTCTTGGGGCTGTTGGGATTGTTGGAAAAGTGCTCCAAGACCTCTTTTAGGAATTATTTCCCCAATTCCATTACCCACTGGTACACTTTGCTCTTCCATTGCCCCACAGTAACTTTTCAGATGCTTGATCACATGCCTGGATGCACCAACGCAGGTCTGTCCGTGACTCTGCCACAAGGCCCTCCTGGCTGGTGTGCTCACTTTGGCTGGGCACCAGTTCCTCCAGACCCTCATCATCTCCTAAAGCCATTCCCAGATCTGCTGGAGGAGGCCCACGTCTTCCCTTTTTTTGTGTCCTTGGAGTGGGACACACAAATCCAGCCTCATCAGAGTGCAGCAGAAGGGCAGAATGTGCTGGCCAGGCCGTGGGGTGATAACCCCAGGACACGGGGGACTTTTGCTCAGCTCATTCACGTGGCCAGGACACATCCAATTCTTCATCCACCAACACTCCAAGTGCCTCTCCTCAGGAATGCTGTTAATTAGCTCATTACCTGTTACAGTGAGCTCATGGGCACTCTGTGCCCCCTTCCCCGGGACTCTGAGACTCTGATCAAGATAACCCTGGATCCCTCCTTCCTGCCTGAACAGGGTTGGTGGAGAGCCAGGGAAGCCCACCCTGTCCAAAGTCTATATAGACCCCTGACATTTCCTGTTCGGCCTCTTTTGCCCTGCTCTCCACAAGGACATCACAGAATAAAGAGAGCTGAACCAACAATCTCGGGGTAAGAGCCTCTTTTGGAAATCTTTGCCATCTCCTGATATTCCTCCCCTCACAGCCTCTGATCTCTGAGCTAGCCTGATTATTCAGGGGGCTGTGTGAGGGGGGGAAGGTCAATTACCCATCCAACATCCATTATTGGGATTGATCCAATGCAAGTGCAGGACTTTCCTCTTGGCCCTGTTGACCTTCTTGAGCTTCTCACCAGCCCATCTCCATAGCCTATCCAGAACCTTCTGGAAGCCATCCCTTCCCTCAGACCATAAACCACACCCCTCACTTTGGCGTTATCCCCAGTGTTGCCATGGGGACACTTAAACCCACTCACCATATCCCTGACAAAGATGGGAAGTTACAATGGTTCCAATGTGAATCCCTGTTGGTCATCACCAATCCTTGTTCTCCACTCTGGGACATGGAGCCAGTGACCACAACTTTTGAGTGAGACCATCCTGCTCCAGCTAGAGGTCCAACCATCAACTCCAGCTTAGAGACAAGGATGTTGTGTGACACAGGAACAAAAGTTTTGCACAAATCCGGGTGGAGGATACTGGTCCACCTTCCCTCATCCCATTGTGGAACCAATACCAAACCATTAAAGTTATCACCAAGGTCAGATGGACATGGCCTCAAGAGCAGAACGTGGAATTTCAGAGCATTTTAAAGAAAACATGCGCAACCTCATGACTCACCAAGCCGTGCCAGGCAACAACTTCTGCCTGGAAAATGTCCCAGTGTCATGGGCCAAGGCTGTCCCAATCCTTCACCCATGGATCATCCTCAATGCCATACTCTTGACCTTCTCCAGCAGAGTCTTGTTTTCCTTGTTCCCAGTAACCCAGAGATTAAAAGTTCTCCAATATCACCAGAGCAGAGGAGCAGAACCTGCCGCACCTGGATTGGAGCAATCCCAAACAAGCAGGATAAAGGCTGGGCGAGGAGGGGATTGAGAGCAGGCCCAAGGAGGAGCACTTGGCTTGTTGGTGAGTGAAAAACTGGCTATTGGATGGGATGTGCCCCAGCCATGTGCAGTCACTGACCAGAAATCCCCCAGTGTCCTGTGCTCATCCCCACAGCGTGAGCAGCACAAGAGAATGGGGGAATCTCAGCTTCTGCTCTCCTGTACTAAAATCAGAGTTCTGTGCTGAACTCTGAGCCCACAGAGACAAGGAAGACGTGGACCTGCTTCGTAGGGTCTGTAGAAGGGCATGAAAGAGGATGAGGGACAGAAGCAATTGCTCTCCAGCAAAAGTGAACACACCACCCAGAGAGGCTTGGGCCAGAGGCAGGGATAGATCTGTCTTAGTGTATCCAAGTCTGGGATTTAGTAGCTGAAGGATTTGTGGGATGCACTGGAAGAGTAAAGTGTGCCAGTGGGGAGTAGAACTGGGAAATAAACAATAAAAGAGGTCTTGGAGCACTCTTTCACCCACCCCTAGTGGACTCTGAAAGCCTGGCTGAGAGCTGAGTGAGACTGGAAGGGTCTTGGGATCAGAAAGAAGAAGGACTCGTGATGCAGGAAAAATTTGTGATACAGGAAAACTTTATTGAGGTAGAAGACTGAAAGGCCATAAGCAACAAATTAAAGGCTGAAAGGCCAGGCTGAAGTGCAAGTAGGATGACCAGCCAAAGCCCATTGCATGGAGAAGGCTTTGACACATCATCAGTGCCTTCCTGCCCCACATGGTGTGCTGGGGGCCCTCAGCAGTTGTAGCCATAGCCTCTTCTGCCATAGCAGCCCAGGCCTCCCAACCCATAGCCAAACCCACGGCCGTAGCCAAGGCCGTAGCCAAAGCCACCAAATCCACCAGAGATGGGCTGTCCCTGCACACTGAGCTCAGTGCCCACGGCAGCCGAGGAGGTGGATCCGACGGCGGTGTTCTGGGGGAAGGAGGTCATGATGGGTCCTGGCAGGGTGACCAGCACAGGGGAAGGGTCGATGATGACGCGGGAATCCTGGCACTGCAGGGCACAGGGCTCGTTGCAGCTGTTGGCCAGCGGGGTGGGTCCGCAGGGCTGGCAGAGGGTGTTGCAGGCCATGGGTGTGGAGTGGAGGGTGCCTGGAAGAAAGAGGGGTGTGAGGCAGGGCAGGCGTGTGGGAGTGCAAAAGGCAGTGATGCAGGGGAGTGAGGGAGTGTGGAGGGTGTTGTGGGGCTGTGGGGAGGTGTGGGGGCTGCTGAAGCTGGGGCTGAGCGTGCTGGAAGAGAGAAGTCAGGGGTGCAGGAGCAGGAGGGTCAGGGGCATGATGCTCACCTTGTTGTCTGCAGGAGCAGCAGGAGAAGGTGTCAGGAGAAGTGTGTGAGGGACAGAGGCTCTGTCCTGGCTTTTATGCTGGTCCTGTATGGGAGGGACAGACTCGTCCCATGGCCTTGGGGCACTTTTTAGGCAGCAGATCTCGCCTGGCCCAGCCTGGTGAGTCATGAGGTGGGGAGTGTTCTCTTTCATCCATTTCTGCAATTCCATATCTTGCTCTTGAGGCCCTGTCCGTCTGACCTTGGTGGCAGCTTCTAATTGGGAGTTGATCTTTGGGAGGATTTGACTGTTCAGTGTGTGTCAGGGAGGGGTGAATACAGAAGCAGCACCCAGGAAAGGTGCAATGTCATCATGTGGTCGTTTTGTGGCAGTTGTCTTCTGTGGTTTGTGAGTGCTTTGTGAAGACTGGGACTCTGTTTTGGGCCACTGGATGTCCATCAGTCCTTGTGCTGCACCCAGGAATGCTGAGGGAGCTGCTGATATCTTGGGGAGGTCACTCTGCAATAACTTGGAAAGGTCACAGTGCCTGAGAGCCCTTCCTGGCAGAGGAAAGAGAGCACCTTTCTTTTGTGTTTTAAATTATATCAAGAAAGAAGATCTGGAAAACAAGAGCCAGTTCAGGGCTGAACTTGCTCCAGTCTACTTGTATTTTGAAATTTACACAATTTGCATGACAATATATTCTGTCATTTAGAATGTATTCCTTGACCTCATTCAGGAATCCAATAAAGAACAAACAGGGCCTGATCCCTTTTCTCTCAGTCTGGCCTGTGACATCGATTCCTTTTTTCCGCATTCAAGCCACAAGTCTTCAGAACTTGTAATTAGTAAGTCTTAATGGGTTGTTCCTGTGAGCAAAACCCAATAATTACTAACGGACAGCCAGTAAGCTCCTCTTTCCTTCTGTGTCATGGAGCAGTTGTTCCTCTGTGGAATTGTGCAATTTCATGTTCTGCTCCTGAGGCCATCTCCATCTAAGCTTGGCGGCAGGTTTTAGTTGCAAGAATTGGAGACCAAGGTGTTGTTGTTGATTGTGCATGTCTTGACACGTAGAAGACTCAACCCCAGCTTAGGATCCTGATTTGGGGTGTCATCACTGAGGTCATTCAATGGCACATTGACATGGCATATTGTCCCATTTGCATTCTTGCCTCCAGACTGAAAAAAAATCCAGCTCTCTCAGCTTCTCCACATCTTAAGGATCCTCCACTCCCATCTGTTTCATGGTTTCCCTGCTCTGCTCTTGGCCAACCATGTCCATGGCCTTATTCCACTGAGGAGCCCAGTGTGGAACAGGAGGATCAAATCCCTCAACTCGCTTGTATTTCTTTTCCTAACCCTGTCCCGATAACTGCTGGAGATTTTCATAGCCAAGGGTATATGGCCACCTCATTACTCATTTATGGAATTTCAGTCCAGAGCAGCGACCATATCCCAGGCTGCAGAGTAGGTTGGGCCAGAAGGAATTGCTGGGGGTTAGCTGAAGACATGAAACAACACCCAAATTCCTGTAGGCTTTGTTTGTCCCCACTACATTCAAAACAAAACCAGTACCAATCCCTCGGCCTTTTTTTCTCCCAACTGGTCAAGGTTAAATGGACACGGACTCAGGGGAAGGACACAGAAGGATGCAGAACATAAGGAAAGAAAATATTCCCCACTTCATGACTCATCAGGCTGGGCCAGCCAAGGACTGCTGACTTCAAAATTCCCCAAGATCAGGGGACAAGGCTGTCCCGCCCCTCCAGGACCAGTATAAAAGCCAACCAAGCGCATCTCTGTCTCAGACTCTTCTCACACCTTCTCCTTCTGCTCTTGCTGACAACAAGGTGAGTCTCAAGTCCCTGACCCTCCTGCTCCCGCACCCTCTCTTCCAGCATGCTCAGCTTCAGCCTCAGCAGCCCTCACGCCTCCTCACAGCCCCACAACACCCTCCACACTCCATCACCCTCCTGCCTCTCACATCCCAATATTCCTGCCTCATCCCTTCTCTTCCAGGCACCCTCCACACCACACCCATGGCCTGCAACACCCTCTGCCAGCCCTGCGGACCCACCCCGCTGGCCAACAGCTGCAACGAGCCCTGTGCCCTGCAATGCCAGGATTCCCGCGTCATCATCGACCCTTCCCCTGTGCTGGTCACCCTGCCAGGACCCATCATGACCTCCTTCCCCCAGAACACCGCTGTCGGATCCACCTCCTCGGCTGCTGTCGGTAGCGAACTCAACGCCCAGGGACAGCCCATCTCTGGTGGATTTGGCTTTGGCTACGGCCTTGGCTACGGCCGTGGCTTTGGCTACGGGCTGGGAGGCCTGGGCTGCTATGGCAGAAGGGGCTATGGCTACATCTGCTAAGAACCCTCATCAGCACTCCAGACATCACCAGCTCAGGACTCCACAACCACTCTTGCAAGCCAACCTCGTCAGGTGATGGTCGCTGTACTTGCCCCTTACACTGGATTCCTTCCACTTTTTTCTCCCGCCTCTTCATTCTTTTCCCTAAATAAACTTTTCCTGCATCAAAACCTGAGATGCCTCATGTTCTTTCTTAATTCCAGTGGTGTCACATCCTCACTGAGTACATTCCACAGCTCAACATTGGGGTACATGGAATAGACCAAAACCACCTTCTCTCACAAATATGTCAAAATAACCAATAACAGCATGGGAAGCGAAGGAGAGAACACCTTGCAGAATCTGTCACACATGTCTTAGCTGATACACCAAAGCCTTGGACACATCAATGCTCTCCTGAGTACATGCCAGCACACACTTGAAAAACACTCTTACCAGGAGGTCTCTTGAACCCTTCCAGCAAACTGAGGAACTACATCAACCACTCTGGCAGGAAATCCAGAGTGGAAGTGCTTCAACTCCCCTGCTCAAGCAGAGTCAGCAAGAGCCGAATTTCCAGCACCGTGGACAGTTCAGTGTTCGCCCTCTCAGTACAGACACTCCAACACCTCTTCCACTCCGTGGCCACCCTCACAATGAAAGATTCTTGTATTCTTTGCCCAGGGAATTCGGTTTGTTTTCACTTGTGCTTTTGCTCTCTTGCTGCACGTGAGCACTGCTGTGAACAGCCAGACTCCTTCATTTCCTGCCATCACTGATTTGCACACACTAATGACACCGCCCATCCATCCTTGTCCCCTGTGAGTCCCAGCTTGGATTATCCTCTAGGAATAATCCTTTGGAATCTTCTTGTCCTGAACTGGTCTGGATTCACTAAATGTACTTCATTATCACACTGGGGAGCCCAGGACTGCCCACAACACCTCACATGGGACCTCACCAGTGCTGAGCACACAGCTCACTTCTCCCTGCTTGGTCATACACTTTTCCCAATCCTAACCTGGAAACTTGTGTTCCCTTTTCCCACACAGGGACACCGGCTGCTCCATTCCTTCTCAACCACAACCACAAAACAAAGGCTTTTTCATAGAAGAAAACAATTGTTCCAACTGATACCCAGGCATTCCTTCTTGCCTGGGATGACTCCTCCCAGCAAACAGCCCTTGACAGAACCCCATTCTGCCCTGACAGAACCCCATAAGACATCCAACACCTGTCGGAATCCATGGGTATTGATAATTCTGAGATTGTATAAAGTCTCTGTCTTTCTGCCCTGTTGCCAAAGCAGAAGCCATAATTAGTCTGTGCTGGTTCCAAGGTTGTTTATTCTGTTTATTTCTAACATGTTCTGCTGCCCTGCCGCAGCTCTGTCCTGCAGGGCAGCGTGTGGGGCTCTGCCCTCAGTGGGATGTTACAAACATTATATACCAGAAACTACGTGTGCTATATATACAATAATGTGCCAATATCTGTCATCTACGTTGAAAAGCGTGTCCTCAGCCTAAACCAACAGAAAAATTCCAACACTACAGTGAAACATGGAGGGCATTAAGAAGGAGAAAAAGGACAAGACACACCAAATTTCCTCCATCTTGTCCCCTTTGGACCCCTAATCTAGAATCCTAAAATTTTACTTTTGCACCCGTACCACACTTAATTATTACTTATATCAAACACTCAGAGCTTGTAATTCATTCTGTAACACTGAAAACTCTTTTCCATGGACAGAGATCACAGACAGTGTCTCTCGGGGCTCTGTACAGAGGGGTTCCTGACCCCCTGCCGGGGTCCCAGGCCCTCCAGGGCAGCCAGAGGGAAGCCCTGGATTCCCACAAACACCTGTCAGGTTTTCTGTGTTGGCCCAATGGATCCAACTCCTGGGCTACAGCACTGGGGGCTTGCTGCCATCTGGACTTTGGGACACTGACCACAAGCCTCCAGGTCCAGCCCTTCAGACCTTTCTCACACATCCACGCTGGGCACTGACACAACCTGGACTTGCCTGGGCTGTTTTTGAGGATCATGCAATGCTCACCGCCAACAATCCTAGGCAGACTCCAAACCTCCTTCTGACAATCACAGGTGACCTCGTGTTTTGGCACACAGCCCATGTGAAAATCCAAAAGGCCCCAGATATCAAAAGCTTAAAAATAAGAGGAGCACCAAGATACCCACAGAGCACAGTCAGCGGGAAAGATCAGGTCTAGTGTTAAGGCTTAGCCAGGTGGGATCAATGGGGAGAGGGATGAAATGTGAGGGAAGGGGCAACACCTCCAGCTGCAAATTCCAGAGCAGCCTGACAGGGAGGGGAGGGAATGGGGCCCCTCTTCAAAACACATCCACAAACCACAGCACATGAATGTCATGCAGTGACCTGGCTGATGACACCCCACTGCTCCAATGCTTTGGTTATTTACTCTGCCCTCCCTGACAAGAACCTTCCATGCACATCCTCCCAAATACTCACTCACACTTAAGAGTATCTGCCAAGGTGAGAAGGAAAAGGAGTCAAGAGCAGGACGTGGGATCATAGAATTCCATAAAGAAATACCCATATCATGACAGAAAGGGAAAAATTAGTTTGCTGATTACCAGTTAGTACTTACTGGTTTTTGCTCACAGGAACGAAATACAAAGACTTACAAGTTATACCTCATGCCTTGAATGTGGAATAAGTGAAGTCATACCACAGAACAACCTGGGGAAAAAAGTGATCAGGTCAGGTTTACTGATTGTTTTTTTTTTTTTAATTTCTGAATGAGGTCAAGAAATAGTTTTTAGTTGTCTGAGCACATTGTCATGTAAAGTTGAGAATTCCAAATGGACCTGAACAATTGAACATTTCTGAATGAGGTCAAGAAATAGTTTTTAGTTGTCTGAGCACATTGTCATGTAAAGCTGAGAATTCCAAATGGACCTGAAAAATGGAACAATTTCAGCCTGAACAGCCTTGCATTTTCCAGATGCTGTCACTTCATCTCACTGAAGACACAAGAGGATGAGCTCCCTTTCATCTATCAGAAATGGCTCCTAGGTATGAGGACCTTTCCAAGCTCTGGCAGAGGGACCTCCCCAGGACATCAGCAGCTTCCTCAGCATTCCTGGGTGCAACACAGTGACTGATGGGCATCCAGCAGCACAGAATAGGGGCCCAGTCATCAGAAGGAAGCCACAAACCACAGCACATCAGAGCCACAAAATTACCTTACCTGATGACATTGCAGTTCTCTGGAGTTCTGGTTGTATATTCATTCTTCGCTGACACACACTCAACAATCAAATCTTCCCAAATACCAACTCTCCCTTTAAGCAGCCACCAAGGTCAGATGGACACAGCCTCAAGGGAAGGACACAGAATTGCAGAATCGCAAAAAGGAAAACACTCCCCACCTCAGGACTCAGCAGGCAAGAGCTGCTGCCTGCAAAATGCCCCGAGGACAAGAGACGAGGCCGTCCCGCCCCTCCAGGACCAGCATAAAAGCCGGCCCAGAGCCTCTCTCCCTCACACAGTTTTCCTGACACCTTCTCCTCCTGCTCCTGCCAACAACCAGGTGAGTCTCAATCCCCTGACCCTCCTGCTCCCACTCCTGCTCCCCTGGCCCCTCTCTTCCAGCTCAGCCCCAGCCTCAACAGCCCACAAACCTCCCCACAGCCCCACAACAGCCTCCACACTCCCTCACCCCTCATAGCCCCACACCTCTGCCCTGCTTCTTTCTCCCTTCTTCCAGGCACCCTCCACTCCACACCCATGGCCTGCAACACCCTCTGCCGACCCTGCGGACCCACCCCGCTGGCCAACAGCTGCAACGAGCCCTGTGCCCTGCAATGCCAGGATTCCCGCGTCATCATCGACCCTTCCCCTGTGCTGGTCACCCTGCCAGGACCCATCATGACCTCCTTCCCCCAGAACACCGCCGTCGGATCCACCTCCTCGGCTGCCGTGGGCACTGAGCTCAGTGTGCAGGGACAGCCCATCTCTGGTGGATTTGGCGGCTTTGGCTATGGCCTTGGCTACGGCCGTGGGTTTGGCTACGGGCTGGGAGGCCTGGGCTGCTATGGCAGAAGGGGTGGCTACATCTGCTAAGGACTGGTTCACCACCTTGGGGCTCTGGCAACAGCTCCTGCAAGCAAAGCACCGTGGCTGATGGTTGCCCTACTTGCGACTTGCGCTGGATGCCTTCCATCTTTTCCTCCTCTGTCTTCAGTCTTTCATCTCAATAAAGTTTTCCTGCATCAAGCCTGACATGTCTTCTCTTCTGTTTGATTTCAAATTGTCTCACATCCTCACCCAGCACAGTTTGAGGCCTTAACAGGTCATTGACATAGGCAGAAAAAGGGCTGGAACACCTTTCCTAGGATATATGTCCCCACCAGTAATCACAGGAATTGCACAGGAAGCAGGGTGGAAGTGTGACCTTAGAGAATGTGTCACAAGTCCATCACCTGCTACACCTAAGGCTTTGACACACTAATGCTCTCCTGCTCATTGCTCTGAAAAAGCTGCCACGGCAGTAGATACTTGACAAATTCTCTTCCCCAACTGGATCCTCAAATCCTCCCTGTAAACAGTCACAAAATCATATATTTTGGGAGGAACACGGGAGGGCAAGAGCTTCATTCCCTTCTGCTCAAGTCAGACCAACAAGAGCAGGAATTCCAGGACCAGGAATTCCAGGACCATGGGCAGTTCCAGTTCTGGCTCTCCCAGGACATACTCCAACACCTTTTCCATTCTGAGACCACCCTCACACCAAAAAATGCTTCTCTTCTTTGCCCACAGAATTAAATCTGTTTTCACTCGTGTTGTTGCCCTGTTATCCTTCACATGTGGACTGCTGAGGATGGCTGTGATCCCTCATCTTCATTCCTTACAATCAGGGATTTGCACTCACTGATGACACGCCTCTATCCATCCTTGTCTCCTGGGAGTCACGGCTCTCTCGGTCTCTCATCTGGGAAAGATCTCCCAGCCCCTTTAGAATCTTGTTGGCCATAAACTGTTTTTGTTTCTAAGTCCACAAGCATCTTCCACTGGGGAGCCCAGAAGTGCCCAAACCACACCACATGGGACCCAGTTAGTGCTCTAAAGAGAGGAAGGGCCACCTCTCCTGATTTCATGGAAAGAAGTGTCTGAAATCTATTTTGGACACTGATGATGCCTTTTCAACTAAAGCTTCGATGCAATCTTGTGGTCTCTTTGTTCTCCACCACCACTACGGGGTCCTGCTCAACAAAGCTGCTTTCCAGATTCTCAGCCCACAGCATGATCCAAGGCCCAGTGCTATTCCTGCCCAGATCCAGAACTTCTCATTTCCCCCTCATGAAATTCAGGAGATTCCCTTTAGCCTCAGGCTGCAGCTCCATCCGACTGATGGCACAACCAAGTGGTGCCTCAGACACTCCATCATCTGCCAGCTCACTGAGGGGGCAACCCTCCCACTGTCCACATGGAATGGAAGAGTCCAGGTGCTCACATCTGGCACAGATGCAAAGTCCAGACCAGCTTGACACACCTGGGACAGTTTGGGGCCCCTCTCCACAGCACACCCACAAACTGAAACCCATGAGTTCCACAGGCTGACCTCACTGATGACACCACACCTCTACAGATCTTGGTCACATCTTCAGTCACGCACCATCAACACCTGCCTTTGGCCTCAAATATTCATATTTTCAAGGGGAATGACCACGATGGAAGGGGCAGCTCCTCATGCACAGCACAGACAAAAAGGCCGCACCAGCCTGACATGGCTGCAATGGAATGGGGCCCCACTTCACAACACACCCACAAACTAAACCATACAAGTGCCACAAAATGACCTAGCTGATGACACCCATAGTTTTCCTGGTGGTTTTTTTGTTTGTTTTGTTGTGGGGTTTTTTTGGGTTTTTTTTTTGTTTTGTTTTTTTTTTGCAAATTCTGGTTTCTCTGACACACATTTTCCATGCCAATGCTCCCAAATACCAACCCTCACTTTAAAGCAGCCGCCAAAGTCAGATGGACATGGTCTCCTTAGAGCAAGACATGACAGAGCACAGTTGTGGGAAGGAAAACACTCCCCACATCATGACTTGCCAGCCTGGGCCTGGCAAAACCTGCTACCTGCAAAATGCCCCAAGGCCATGGGATGAAGTTGCCCCGCCCATACAGGACCAGCATAAAAGTGGGCTCAGAGCCTCTCTCCCTCACACACTTCTCCTGACACCTTCTGCTCCTGCTCCTGCTGACAACCAGGTGAGCCTCAAGCCCCTGACCCTCATGCTGCTGCACCCTTGGTCCCTCTCTTCCAGCACGCTCAGCCCCAGCCTCAGCTCCAGCCTCACGCCTCCCCACAGCCCCACAACACCCTCCACACTCCATCACCCTCCTGCATCACTGCCACTCAAGCCCCGAAATCCCTCTCCTGCCTCACCCCTCTCTCTTCCAGGCACCCTCCACTCCACACCCATGGCCTGCAACACCCTCTGCCAGCCCTGCGGACCCACCCCACTGGCCAACAGCTGCAACGAGCCCTGTGCCCTGCAATGCCAGGATTCCCACGTCATCATCAACCCTTCCCCTGTGCTGGTCACCCTGCCAGGACCCATCATGACCTCCTTCCCCCAGAGCACCGCCGTCGGATCCACCTCCTCGGCTGCCGTGGGCACTGAGCTCAACGCCCAGGGACAGCCCATCTCTGGTGGATTTGGTGGCTTTGGCTATGGGTTTGGCTATGGCCGTGGGTTTGGCTATGGGCTGGGAGGCCTGGGCTGCTATGGCAGGAGGGGCTGCTACACCTGCTAAAAGCACCACCTTGGTACTGTGGCAACACCTCCTGCAAGCAAAGCACCTCAGCTGATGGTCTTTCTACTTGCACTTCACACTGGATCAGTTCTACTTCTTTCTCCTGCCTTTTAATTCTTTTGTCTCAATAAAGTTTTCCTGCATCAGAGCCTGACATGTCTCCTCATCTTTGTAAATTCTGATGGGCTCACATCCTCACCTCACACGGTGTCAGACAGGGCATTGGGGTCAATGGAAAAGGGGCACAACACATTTCTTAGTAAATATGTCACCACCATTAACATCCAAGACTGGCACAGGAGGCACGGGATTGGGAAGACCTTCCAGAACCTGGCACAAGTCCATCACCTGCTATACTTTTGACACATTAATGGTCTCCTGAGCACAGCTCTGGTAGGGTGACTCCATGCCAGCACACACTTGGCAAACTCTCTTCCCAACAACATTCTTGAACCCTCTCAGCAGAGTCACAAAATCATCCACTTGAGCAGGAACTCTGGGATGCAAGTGTTTAATTCCCCTCTGCTCAAGAAAGACTAACAAGTGCAGGATTTCCAGTGGACAGTTCAGGTTTGCCTCTCCCAGGACAGGGACTCCACCACGTCTTCTGCGCTCTGTCCACCCTCACACTGAAAAATTCTTCCCTTCTTTGCCCATGGAATTCCATCTGTTTTCACTTGTGACCTTGCTCTCTTTTCCTAACTGGCTGCACTACTGTGAATAAATGGACTCCCGTGATTTCATTCCCTGCCCTCAGGGATTTTCATACATTGGTGACACCCCGCTGTCCATCCTTGTCTCCTGGAAGTCACAGCTCTCCCAGCCTCTCCTCTATGGCAGATTGCCCAGCCATTTCAGTATGTTGGTTGTCCTGCATTTTCATGAATTAAATTTCCCTATTAGGAAACTAAACCTCCACGAGGGAAACTTGAGTTCATTCCCTCTTCTCCATAGCTTGGTGAAAGGGAGACAAGACTGGCGTTAAAAAATTTCCATTCAGACAATTCCAGAGAGCAATAAGGTCAATCCTCTTCTTCTGAAAATTATTTTCTCTTACCTATAACGTGCTTTCTCAAGGAGCTGCGGTCTGTCTAGCAGGTCAGTCTGTGACAGACTCCCCCCCCCACCCCCCACTTGGGGTGGTGTTACCATTTTATACTAAAAGCTATGTGTACCATGTTTACAATAACGTGCCAATATCTATCATTTATTTTGGACAGTGTGTCTCTACCTTAAACAAATAGAAAAGTGTCACCATCATAGCAAGACATGGAGGGTGAGAAGAAGGTCAGGACATGCCCAAATCCCTCCATCTTGTTCCCTTGAATCCCTTATTTTAAAATCCTAAAATTCTACTTTTTCACCCTGTGTTAATTCAACTACCACACTACTCAAACTCTTGTGTCTTGTAATTCCTTATACAAAGTTGGCAGTTTTTCCACGGGCTAAAATCAAAGCCACAGGTGTTTTTGACTTTATGCCAAGGTCTCCGAGCCCCCTGCCAGGGTCTTGAGACAGCCAGGGCAGCCAGAGGGATGTCCTGGGTTCCCACAGCCTGGCATACAGACCGGGCAGGAGAGATGGAGCCAAGGCAGGCAGGAATGCACTGGAAGGAGCAGCCCCTCAGCCCCAGAGCAGCTGCAAAGCCCAGACCAGCCTGACATGGCTGGCAGGGAATCACAGACTCACAGAAACGGAGAATAATGAGGTTGGAAGAGACCTCTAAGTTCATCGAGTCCAATCTATGCCCTAACACCTCAACTAGACTACTAGCACCAAATGCCATGTCCAGTCTTTTTTTAAGATGGTGGTTCTACCACCTCCCTGGGAAGACAATTCCAGTACTTCATTATTCTTTCTGTGAAAAGTTTTTTCCTAATATCCAACCTAAACCTTCCCTGACCTAGCTTGTGACTGTGTCCTCTTGTTCTGCCAGTTGCTGCCCGGTGGAAGAGACCGACCCCACCTGTCTACAACCTCCCTTCAGGAAGTTGCAGAGAGCAATAAGGTCACCTCTAAGACTCTTCTTCTCCAGGTTAAACAACCCCAGTTCCTTCAAACGTTCCTCATAGGGCTTGTGCTCCAAACCTCTTACCAACCTTGTTGCTCTCCTCTGGATGTGCTCAAGCATCTCAACATCCTTCCCAAACTGAGAGGCCCAGAACTGGACACAGCACTCAAGATGTGGTCTCACCAGCGCCGAGTACAGGGGGAGAATGACCTCCCTGCTCCTGCTGGTCATACAATGGCAGGCCAGGATGCCACGAGTCTTCTTGGCCACCAAGGCACATTCCTGGCTCATGTTCAACTGGCTGTGGACCACCACCCCTAGGTCCCTTTCTGCCTGAACACTATCCAGCCACACCGTCCCCAGCTTGTAACCTTGTAGGGGATTTTTGTGCCCAAAATGTAGAACTCAGCACTTAGACTTATTAAACTTCATTCTGTTGGACTCTGCCCATCTAGCCAACTGATCTAAGTCTCTCTGCAGAACGCTCCTTCCTTCTAACAGATCAACACAAGCTCTCAGCTTAGTCTCGTCTGCAAATTTACTAATGAAGGACTCGATGGCCTCATCCATGTCATCTATAAAAATATTAAATAGAACTGGTCCCAGTACAGACCCCTGAGGGACACCACTGATGACTGGCCAGTGGAATGGGGCCCCTCTTCACAACACACACAAAAATCACAGCACACCAGTATCACAGGGTGACATCAGCGATGACACCCCACCTCTCCCAAGCTTCGGTAACATCTTCACCCCACCCTGACATGCACCATCAACACCAGTCTTTAAGCTCTAATAATCGCATTTAAAAGCTGCCGCCAAGGTCAGATGGACACAGACTCAAGAGGAGGACACGGAATAACAGAATTCCAAAAACAAACACCTGCACCATGACAGGGAAAGGAAGATGATGTTGCTGAGCAGAGCTAGTAATTATTGGGGTTTGCTCACAGGAACACAATGTTAAGCCTTAAAGGACACAAGTTATGAAACCATACAACCTTAATGTGGAATAAGACAACTGAGGTCACAGACCTGCCTGGGCACCCATTTCTTGTTTGTTTAATGGGTTTCTTAATGAGGTCAAGGAATATACCTTAAATGACAGAGTACGTTATCATGTACAACTGAGAATTCCAAAAGGGCCACAACATTGGAACAAGTTCAGCCTGAACAGCCTCTCCTTTTCCAGATGCTCTCCCTTCATTGCACTCCCAGGCACTGTGACCTTTCCAAGCTACACTGCAGTGACCTCCCCAGGACATCAGCAGCTCCCTCAACATTCTTGGATGCAGCACAATGTCTGATGGACATCCAGTGGCACAGAACAGAGTCCCAGTCTTCACAAGTCACCGACAAACCACAGCACACGAGTGCCACAAAATTACCTCACTGATTGCATTGTAGTTCTCCAGGGCTATGGTTGCTTATTCAGTCCTCCCTTAAAAACATTTAATAATTAAATCCTTCCAAATACCAACTCTCTCTTGAAAACTGCCGCCAAGGTCAGATGGACATGGACTGAAGGGCTGGACATGGCATTGCAGAGCTGTGGGAAGAAAAACACTTCCCACATCATGACTCACAAGGCTGGGCCAGGCAAGAGCTGCTGCCTAAAAATTGCCCCAGGGCCATGGGACAAAGCTGTCCCACCCCTCCAGGACCAGCATAAAAGCTGGCCCAGAGCCTCTCTCCCTCACACACTTCTCCTGACACCTTCTCCTCCTGCAGACAACGAGGTGAGCCTCAAGCCCCTGACCTTCCAACCCTTGCCTCCCTGACCCCTCTGCCAGCACGCTCAACAGCCCTCATGCCTCCCCACACCCCACAGCAGCCTCCACACTCCATCACCCTCCTGCATCACTGCCACTCAAGCCCCGAAATCCCTCTCCTGCCTCATCCCCCTTTCTCTTCCAGGTACCCTCCACACCACACCCATGGCCTGCAACACCCTCTGCCGACCCTGCGGACCCACCCCGCTGGCCAACAGCTGCAACGAGCCCTGTGCCCTGCAATGCCAGGATTCCCACGTCATCATCAACCCTTCCCCTGTGCTGGTCACCCTGCCAGGACCCATCATGACCTCCTTCCCCCAGAACACCGCCGTCGGATCCACCTCCTCGGCTGCCGTGGGCGCTGAGCTCAGTGTGCAGGGACAGCCCATCTCTGGTGGATTTGGTGGCTTTGGCTACGGCCTTGGCTACGGCCGTGGCTTTGGCTACGGGCTGGGAGGCCTGGGCTGCTATGGCAGAAGGGGCTATGGCTACAACTGCTGAGGACCCTTAGTACCACTCCTGATACCACCAGCTCGGGGTCTGCCAACAGCTCCTGCAAGCAAAGCACCTCGGCTGATGGCTGCCCTACTTCTACCTCAGACTGATCCTTTCAAATACTTTCTCCTGTCTCTTTTTTTTTTTTTTTCCCTTTTTTGACTTAATAAAGATTTCCTGCATCACAGCCTGACATGTCTCCTCATCTTTCTGAATTCCCGTGGTCTTACCTCCTTTCCCTACACAATGCCAGGAATAAAGAGACTATTGCAATGAATGGAAAATGTCTCAAACCTTGCTTAGAAAATACATCATCACCAGTAACACTCAAGACTGGTATGGTAAACAGGGATTGAGGGGAGATACAAACCCTTCACCTACTACACCAAAGGCTTTGACACAACAAATCTCTCTTGCTCATGGCTCTCTCCAGGTCTCTCTGTGCCAGTACACACTTGACAAACTCTCTTCCTAGCAGGACTCCATAACCCTCCCCAAAAAATAGGAACAACATCATCCAATTAGGCAAGAACTCTGGAGTGCAGTTGCTTCATTCGCTTCTGCTCTGTCATAGTCAGCAAATAACCAGATTTCCAGGACCTTGGACAGTTCTGAGTTGGCTCGCCCAGAACATAACTTGACCACCTCTTTTACTCTAGGACAAACCTTGTACTAAAAAAGGCTTTTCTGCCTTTCCCGGGGAATTCCATCTGTTTTCACTTGTGTCCTTGCCCTCTTGTCCTGCACGTGTGCATTGCTGAGAACAGCTGGCCTCCCTCGACTTCCTTCTCTGCAATCTGGAATTTGCACACACTGATGACACACCCCTGTCCAGCCTTGTCCCTGGGAGTCTCAGCTCTCACAGCTTCTGCTCTGGGAAAGATCCTCCAGGCCCTTTAGAATCTTTCTGGCCCTGAACTGGTGTCAGTTCACTAAATCTACTTCATTTACACGTGGGAAGCCCAGAACTGCTCAGAACACCTCACATGGGACCTCATCCAATGCTCAGGAGACACCAAGAGTCACCTCCTCCTGCTTCATCACAAGATTTTCCCAATCCTGACCATAAGACTTGGGGTCCCTTTCCCCACAGTTGTACAGGGACACCTCCTGCTCCATTTTTTCTCACTCAGAACACGAGGGTGATTTCTCAGAAGAAAACTATTACATTTGATACTCAGACATTCCTTCCTAGCTGGGATGACTCCTCCCAACAAACAGCCCTTGGCAGATGCCCTTGCTGAGCTTCAGCACCAGATTTTCAGGGTTGCCCCAACAGATCCAACATGTGGGCTACAGCACTGGGGGCTTGCTGCCATCTGGACTTTGGGACACTGACCACCAGCCTCCAGATCCAGCTCTTCAGGCCTCTCTCAGGCCACCACGTTGGGCCCTGACACAGCCTGGACTTGCCTGGTTGTGTCAGGAATGAGAGACGCATTGGATTTTTTCAGTCTTCAGCTTTTGTTTACTGTTATCAAAACTTCAGCACACTGTCTGCATCAGTTTCTGCATGCAGGAAAAACAGCACAAAAATGGTTACCCATGTCATGTTACAAGGCCTTTTAAGTCTAATCAAAAACTAAACTACGCAATTAAGAAGTGACACCTAAATTATTTTCCTTTCTAACCCAATAACTGACCCCTTAAGACCCGCAATGCGGATTTTTATACCAAATTACAAGACACCACCTAAAGCCAAGAAGAAGAAGGAAGAGGAAAGAAGAAAAATTAACTCGAGACAACACCCTACACCCTCCATCTGGAACCCATCTATAACATACTAAAAATCCTAAAACCTAAATTTCTCACCCATGTGACATACTAAACTACTCTCTACAATCTATTTCACAGTTTTGTGGTTTCTAATTTATCTTGAGGTCTAGGAAACTTTCTCCATGAATGAGGGTCAAAGTGATCCCCTGTGGGTCAGGACATCCCAGAGCAGACAGAGAAATATTCCTGGTGCCCTGGGTTTCCACACCTGGTTGTCAAAGATCATGAAATGCTCACCTGAAAAAACACTGGCTGACATCCCAATCCTCTTTCTGACAACCACAAGGGGCCTCAGCCCTTTGCACTCAGCCCAAGTTGAAACCTAATTACCCTGGATAGCAAAAGCTTAAAAGCAAGAGGAGCACCAAGACACCCACAGAGTAGAGTGAACAGGAAAGGTCAGGTCTAGTGTCAGGCTTATCCAGCTGGGATCAAGGTGGGAGCAATGGAATGTGAGGGAAGAGGTAACACCTTCAGCACAGCTGCAAATCCCAGAACAGTGAGACAGGGCTGGGAGGGAATGGGGCTCCTCATCACAGCACACCCACAAACCACAGCAAGAGAGTGTCACAGGGGCATTTCATTGATGACACCACACCTCTCCTAAATTTTGGCTGTTTATTAGCACCAATGTTCCATGCAAACCATCTCAAATACTAACTTGTGCTTAAAAGCTGCGGTCAAGGTTAGATGGGAAAGGCTTCAAGAGAATGACACGGAATCATAAAATCTCACGAAATGCTGATAGCATGACAAAGAAGGAAAGAGGAGCACGCTGACCAACAGGTAGTAATTATTGGGTTTTGCTAACAGAAGCACAGTTTTGAGGTTTAAGGGATGTAAGATACGCAACCTTACAGTTTGAATGCAGAATAACAGAATTGATGTCACAGACCAGCCATTATAAAAAAAGGATCAGACACTGTTGACTGATGGGGCTTTTTTTATATCTTAATGACGGCAAGATGTAGACTTAAAATGAAAGCATTCATTGTCATGTAATTTTCTGAAATCCAAATAGACCCTAAAAATTAAACAAGTCCATCCTGACCAGCACCTGGTGTTCCAGTTTCTCTCCCTTGATCTCATTCAAGAAAAAAAAGGGATGAGTCCAGGCTTCACAAGCCACTCAAAAACCACAGTACATAAGTGCCACAAAATTACCTCACTGATGACATCACACCTCTCCTGGCCTCTGGTTGTTTATTCAGCCATTCCTGACACACACTGAACAATCACATCCTCCCAAATACCAACTCACTCTAAAGCTGCCGCCAAGGTCAGTTGAAGGCACAGACTCAAGAACAGGACATGAAACTGCAGAAATGTGGTGAGGAAAGCAATTCCCACCTCATTGCTTACCAGGCTGGGTCAGCAAAGAGATGCTGCCTAAAAAATGCCCCAAGGCCATGGGACAAAGATGTCCCACCCCTCCAGACCAGTATAAAAGCCAGCCCAGTGCCTCTCTCCCTCACACACTTCTCCTGATTCCTTCTCCTCCTGCTCCTGGTGACAACCAGGTGAGCCTCAAGCCCCTCACCCTCCTGCTCCTGCTTCTCTGGCCTCTCTTCCAGCACTCTCAGCCCCAGCCTCAGCAGCCCTCATGCCTCCCCACAGCCCCACAACACCCTCCACACTCGCTCACTCTCCGGCATCACTGCCCCTCATACCCCCACCCCTCTACTCTGCCTCACCCCTCTCTCTTTCAGGCACCCTCCACTCCACACCCATGGCCTGCAACACCCTCTGCCGACCCTGCGGACCCACCCCGCTGGCCAACAGCTGCAACGAGCCCTGTGCCCTGCAATGCCAGGATTCCCGTGTCATCATCGACCCTTCCCCTGTGCTGGTCACCCTGCCAGGACCCATCATGACCTCCTTCCCCCAGAACACCGCCGTCGGATCCACCTCCTCGGCTGCCGTGGGCACTGAGCTCAGTGTGCAGGGACAGCCCATCTCTGGTGGATTTGGTGGCTTTGGCTATGGGTTTGGCTACGGCCGTGGGTTTGGCTATGGGCTGGGAGGCCTGGGCTGCTATGGCAGGAGGGGCTATGGCTACATCTGCTAAGGGCCCTCAGCACCACTCCTGACAACACCTGTGTCAGGTGGCAACAGCTCCAGCAAGCAAAGCACTTCAGCTGTCCGTCACCCTGTTGCACCTCACACCACCTCCCTTCCCACTTCTTTCTCCTGCCTTGTAATTCTTTTGCCTTAATAAAGTTTCCCTGGAATATAGCCTCACACGTCTCCTCCTCCTTTGTTCTACCAAGGCTCTTGCAACTTCACCTAGCACAAAGTCAAGGGTCAACAGCCCATTGGTGTCCATGGAAAAGGAGCCACAAGATCTTTCCTGGGATTTTTGTCAACAACAGGACCATCCACCAGGCATCCAGGATGCAGCACAGGCTCTTCCTTTTCCCAAAGCCTTGGACACACCAATTGACTTGTGCCCATATCCCCAGCACTACTTCCTGATGGCAGCACACATTGGTCCAACTCTTCCCCTCCGGGACTCTCTGAACATCCCAGAACTGGAATCCAGGAGTGCATAAGGAACCCAGGGAAATCCATTAGTTCAAGCTAGCCTGATCCCCAGACAAAGCAACCACCCTTCCCTCAGCTGCCTCTCACAGAAATGGTTCTGTACATTCTTCTCCAACATCTATGGGTGTTCTCAGTTCAGTCAGAGAGAAAAAGAGAGGTTTCTGCCAGGCCGGGCCTGGGAAAGAATTGGAATAGAATGTAAATAAGTTTGTATCTCTCTTGTTGTTCACATTGTTTATAGATATGTTATTCACTGAGCACCAATGGTGTGAGATGTTCTTACTTTAAGACCAGTAAAATTAGTCTGCACAATGCTCTCAATAAAAAGAGTGATATATTTGAAGTAAATCAGTTGAGTTCAATTCATCTAGCCTTCTGAACTGGAGTTCTTTTGTTCCTGTCCTACCTCAACAGCGACAAACATCCTTGCTCTTCTTCGGACATCATCAAGCACCTCAATGTCTTTGTTGCTGTGAGGGGCCTAAAACTGAACTGAAATTCAGAGTGTGGCCTCACCAGTACCCAGCACAGTGGGACAGTCACTGCGGTGGTCCTGCTGGCCCCACTATAGGTAACACAAACCAGGACGCCACTGATTTTCGTGGCCACTTGGGAACGCATTGGATCATGTTTAGCTACTCTCAACCAGCACCCCCAGATCCTTTTCCCATGGGCAGCTTCCTCATCACACCTTTCCAAACCTGGAGATTTAAGTCTTTACTAAATTCCAGGTAAAAATCACCCACAGCCTTTTCCTCATTTACTAAGGAGGTCACATTGACACCTCAGGTGATGAGGTTGGGCAATCAGGACCTGACTTTGCTAAAGCCAGGCTGGCTGGGCCTGATCACCTGGTGGTCCTGCCATTAAATACTCTCAAGATGATCTGCTCCAGCAGCTTCTGCAACACTGGGCTCAGGCAGATAGGCTTGGAGTTGCCCAGACCCTTCTTCTGGCCCTTCTTCTAGGGAAGAGTCCCATTTTCAAGCCTGCTTCAACTGGGACCTCTCCAGTTGGCCAGGATTGCTGGCAAAAGATCGCAAGTGGCTTGGGAGTACTTTCACCAGCTCCCTTAGAACCCTTAGGAGGATCAATTCCGTGCAACACACCACACACAAGTCTGCCACTGACCATCCTCATTGGATTATGAGGAATTGAATTTTGCTCCCTGGTAAGGAACCTTCTCCCTCAGCAGGACGCTGTGCCCATCCCAGGAAGCAGAATGACAGCAAAAGGAATCATTAGTGCTCAAAGAACCTCTTGGAGGTGACCAAAGACTCATCGTAGGATGTTTTTGCTTGGAAAGGACCTTGAAGATTCTCTTGTCCAAACCCCTGCAGTGGACAAAGACACCTTCCATTGTCCCAGGTTGCTCGAAGCCCTGGCCAACCTGGCCATGATCATTACCAGGGTTGGGGAAGTCAGCTTCTCTGGGCAACCTGTGCCAGGCCTGTGCCAGAAGAATTTCTTCACAATATCCCATCTAACTCTACCCTCTGGCAGTGGGAAGACATTTCCCCTTGTTCCATCACTCTGTGTGTAGGAATTCTGGAATTCAACCCAACCTGCTCAAGGAAGGACAGCTCAACAAGACTGCCCATGACCTTTGTCAACTCAAGGTTTAGTAACTTGAGGCCTTTTCCACTTTTCCCATCACCTGCTAAAAAAGAGGAAAGAGCAATAATAGTCTTCCAAAAGAACTCCTTTCAGAGAGCTGAAGAAAGGGAGACGATTTCTCTTTTGGCTACCTTGTCTGCATCTAAAAAACTGCAGTTCCTAAATCCACTACTCAAAATCTTGTTCTCCAGATCACTCAGCAGCCGTTCCTAAGATGTGTCACACCACAGAAGAACCATTATAACACCAGCGTGGCAAAGCTGGAGCAGAAACAAGGAGAAAGGCAAGTCCAAAACACAGGTCTGGTGACCAGGTGGTGATGTGAGGAAGAATGACCATGATGGAAAGCTCAGCTCCTCACTCTCAAAGACCAGACCATCCTGACCCGGCTGGAATGGAATGGAGCCACTTTGCACAACACACCCCCAAACAGAACCACACAAGAGCAATAGGGTGGCAACTCCAGTGACACCTCTAAGCTATTGTTGTCTACTCTGCATTCTCAGACACATCTGAAATGCAAATCCTCCCAAAATAAAAACCGTCACATTAAAGCTGCCGCCAAGGTCAGATGGACACGGACTCAAGAGCAGGACATGACACTGCAGAATTCTGTAGAGGAAAACACACCCCACCTCGTGACTCACCAGACTGGGGCAGACAGGAGCTGCTGCCTGCAAAATGCCCCAAAGCCATGGGCCAACGCTGTCCCACCCCTCCAGGACCAGCATAAAAGCCAGCCCAGAGCCTCTGTCCCTCACACACTTCTCCTGACACCTTCTCCTCCTGCTCCTGCCAACAACCAGGTGAGCCTCAAGCCCCTGACCTTCCGGTTCCTGCACCCCTGGCCCTTCTCTCCCAGCAGGCTTACCCCCAGCCTCAGCAGTGCTCACGCCTCCCCACAGATCCACAACAGCCTCCACACTCTCCTGCCTCCCTTGCCCTCCTGCATCACCACACCTCTCACCCCCATGGCCCTTCCCTGCCTCACCCCTCTCTCTTCCAGGCACTCTCCACACCACACCCATGGCCTGCAACACCCTCTGCCAGCCCTGCGGACCCACCCCGCTGGCCAACAGCTGCAACGAGCCCTGTGCCCTGCAATGCCAGGATTCCCGCGTCATCATCGACCCTTCCCCTGTGCTGGTCACCCTGCCAGGACCCATCATGACCTCCTTCCCCCAGAACACCGCCGTCGGATCCACCTCCTCGGCTGCCGTGGGCACTGAGCTCAGTGTGCAGGGACAGCCCATCTCTGGTGGATTTGGTGGCTTTGGCTACGGCCTTGGCTACGGCCGTGGCTTTGGCTATGGGCTGGGAGGCCTGGGCTGCTATGGCAGAAGGGGCTGTGGCTACAACTGCTGAGGGCTCTCAGCACCATCCCTGGTACCACCAGGTCCGTGTTCTGGCATCAGCTCCTTTTAGCAAAGCAGGTGTTTGGCCGGTGTTTGCCCAACCTGCTCTGCCAACCTGCTCCCTTCACTTTCCTTCTCCTTTCTCTTCATTTGTATTGCCTCAATAAAGTTCCGTTGCATCAAAACCTGAGATGCCTCCTTTTGTTTTTGAATCCCAGTGGTCTCACCTCCTTACTCAGCACAATGCCAAGAGTGAAAGTTCCATTAGGGGAGATGGAAAAGGGGCAAAACATCTTTCTTAGCAAAGATGTCACCACTTGTACCTCCCATGACTGGCAAAGGATGTAAGGGAGAAGGGGGATAAATTTCCAGAACATGAGACAAGCCCATCACTTGATAACACCAAAGGCTTTGACACATCCATGCTCTCTTGTGCATGGCTCTGGCAAAGATGCTGCATGCCAGAACATTCTTGATAAATTCTCTTCCCAGTTGGACTCTCAAACACTCACTACAAACAGAAAAACAACATCATTGCTTTGGGCAGGAACCCCGGGGAACCCTCCTGCTCAAGCAAGACCAGCATTTCCAGAACCATCCACAGTTCAGGTTTGGATTGCCAAGGAAGGAGACTCCACCGCCTCTTCCCCCTGCAACTACCTTCACAATGAAAAGTTCTCTCTTTGCCCAGGAAATTAAATCTGGCTTTTGTCCTTGCCCTCTTGTCTTGCACATGTGCACTGCTGAGAACAGCCAGGCTCCCTCAAATTCATTCCCTGCTGTCAGGGATTTGCACACACTGATGACACTCCCCAGTCCATCCTTGTCTCCGGGGAGTCCCAGGTATCTCAATCCTCTGTGAAAGAGCCCTTAGATTATCTTGGTAGCCTTGTACCGGTTTTGTTTCAGGATGTCCATGGGGCTCTCCTGCTGGGTAGCCCAGAAGTGCCCACACCAACCCACCTAAATGTTGAGAATGTTGAACAGTGTTGACTCTATGGATACAACTCTTTACCTACGTCCCTTGAGACTTGACTTCACCTGGACCTGGGATCTTATCCAGAATGTTACATAGGATATAAATCTAGCAGTCCAATTCACTGACCATTTTCACAACCTATCCATTCTGGGATGATGCTGTAGGAGACATAGTAAATCCCCTAGGTGAAAGGTGGAGGTTAACACCAGCCATGTCTCTCTCATAATCCCCAGTTAGATGTTCTTCTCTGTAGGTAACACAGAGGTCACTAATTTCTGATTTTACCCCCTAAAATTAATGCCAACCTCTCCTCATATCTTCTTGTCTGACCTGCTCTTGGCAGTGCTTAACAGAATTAAAAACCAGTCCCGTCCTTGTCTGCAGGAACAAGGTCCCTGGAGAGCCATTAGCAAAGTCACAGGGTGAAACGTAAACTTTAAGGCATTTAGAGATTTTGAGGAGCTAAGATTTTAGTTAGAAATAAGCCTTACTAGAGTTAATTAAAATAAGAATAATAAATGAGCAGGCCTTGATGAAGTTAGGAGTTAGTAGTTAACTAATAATTAATTGCTTGTCAGCACAATGTTTGGTTAGCTGGGTTTATAATGAAGAATATAGAAACTGATAAATAGCTTTTAGGAACATAAGACAATTTTGGGCCTCCTCTGTTCTGAAACCAATTGAAGACAAGGAATGGGAGTTCTACCAAGAGTTCATTTGTCATACTCGCATTGAAAAGGTAGAAAGGTCAGAACGAGGAAGACTTCATTTACTTCCTCATTTTGGGACCCCTCCCCATAAAAGGGACCACCGACCCATTTCAAGGGACAAACTACGCATGCTTAATAGCTTTTGGAGTGATTAGCATACGAAGCGGGGAATGGGATGTACCAAAATTATGAATATGCATTTGTATTTTGTGTATTCAATACTTGTATGGATAAAAAGACTCTGTAATCACCTGGAAGGTGCGGTGTGTATTTGGGAGCGATCCCGCACACAATAAACACACACTTTCTGACTTTAAACTGTTAGAGAGTTTTTGTCCGTCACAGTTGGATATCGATACTAGATCAATATCCATATTTTTTTAATAAATCAAGGGAATAAATGCACTGCAAGGGGCAGGTGTGAATGCCCAGCACAGCCGCAAAGCCCAGAGCAGCCTGGCAGGGTGAAGAGGGCTCCCCTTGACAACACACCCACAAACTAAACCACACAGGTGCCACAGAATGACCTCATTGATGACACCCATATTATTCCTAGGTTTTGCTGGATATTCTGGCTTCCCTGACACACGCCTTCCAAGGAAATCTTCCCAAATACCAACTCTTACTTAAAAGCTGCTGCCTAGGTCAGATGGACGCGGACTTAAGGGTAGGACTTGGAGATGTACAGTTGCTGGAAGGAAAACACTCTCCACCTCCTTATCACTTGCACAGCTGCACCACGCAAAACAGATGTTATGATTTCCATTCAGGTGCCTCTAGAGAGCAACTCTTTTTCTGAAAATTAAACATCTCCACTTCCTCCAACTGGTCCTCACATGTCTTGTTCCTCTTATCCTTCACCAGCTATGATGAACCAACACAAGACTTTGGGGAGCACAGGAGGCATCCCTGAACACATAAATGGGATAGCCTGCCCAATTCCAGGAAATAAATCACAGCATATGGACAGGTTTAGAAAGTTGAAAACATGGTAAGGAAGGAGACAGTGTAATGGAAGGGGGCACTGCTCACCTCCAAAAGAGCTGCAAAGCCCAGACCAGCCTGGTGTGGCTGTGGGGGGAATGATGCACCTCTTCACAAGACACCGACAAAGCACAGCACACATGGTGACCTCACTGATGACACCTGACTGTCCAAAGCTTCTTCATGACTTCAGCCTTTCCTGAAAAACATCATCACCACCAAATTATGGTCTCTTAAACTCACACATTAAAGCTGCCGCCAAGGACAGATGGACACAGCATCAACAGCTGAACGTGGAATTGCAGTGTTTTGGGAAGGAAAATACTCCCCACCTCATGACTCAGCAGAGTGGGTCAGCAAAGAGGTGCTGCCAAAAAATGCCCCAGGGAAGGGTTATCCCACACATCCAGGACCAGCATAAAAGCCGGCCCAGAGCCTCTCTCCCACACACACTTCTCTTGACACCTGCTCCTCCTGCTCCTGCTGACAACCAGGTGAGCCTCAAGCCCTTGACCATCATGCTCCTGAAACCCTGAGTCCCTCTGTTCCAGTATGCTCAGCCCAAGCATCCACAATCCTCACACCTCCCCTCAGCCCCAGAACAGCCTCCATATTCCCTCACCATCTTGCACCACAGCCTTTAACACCCCTGTATCCCTGCAATTCCTCACCCCTCTTTCTTCCAGGACCCTCCACACCACACCCATGGCCTGCAACACCCGCTGCGGATCCACCTGCGGACCCACCCCGCTGGCCAACAGCTGCAACGAGCCCTGTGCCCTGCAATGCCAGGATTCCCGCGTCATCATCAACCCTTCCCCTGTGCTGGTCACCCTGCCAGGACCCATCATGACCTCCTTCCCCCAGAACACCGCCGTCGGATCCACCTCCTCGGCTGCTCTGGGCAGTGAACTCAACGCCCAGGGACAGCCCATCTCTGGTGGATTTGGCTTTGGCCTTGGCTACGGGCTGGGAGGCCTGGGCTGCTATGGCAGGAGGGGTGGCTACATCTGCTAAGGGCCTTTAGCAACACTCCTGACACAGGAAATTTGATCCTCAGGCAACAGAACCTGCAAGGAAAGCACCTCGGCTGATCATTGCCCTTCTTGCTCCTTACACAATCCTTTCCACTTCCTTCCTTTGTCTTTTCCATCTTTTGCCTCAATAAAGTTCTCTTGCATCAAAGCCTCAGATAACTCCATTCCTTTTGAATTCCAATGCACTCACACCCTCCTCCAGCACATTTCTTGCAATAAACAGGCCATTGGGATGGATGGAAAAGGGCAACAAATCCTTTCTTAGAAAATCGGTCACCACCAGTAATAACCAAGACTTTTGAGGGAAGCAGGGACAGAGGGAAACACCGCCTAAAATGGACACAATCCCCCATCCTGATACACCAAAGCATTTGACCCAATCCCCTCCTGAGCATAAAACTGGAAGAGTCACTCCATGCCAGCAGACACTTGGCAAAATCTCTTCCCAACAAGACACTCTAAACTCCACCACAAAAAAAAAGAAATAACATCATTGCCTTTGACACCAACTCAGGACTGCAAGTGCTTCCACCCCACTGATTAAGCAAGTCAGCAAGAGGGGAATCTTAGAGCAATGGATAGCTCAATTTTGGATCTCCCAGGACATCAGATGGCGTCTCCGAGATCCCATCACCGCTTTCACTTTCTTACATCTATCACAATGAAAAGTTCTTGCCTTCTCTGCCCAGAGAATTGCATCCATTTCCATTTGTGCCCTTCCCTCTTCTGCTCCACTGCTGAGAACAACCAGGCACCCTGGATTCATCCTTTGCCACCAGGGATTCATCCACACTCATGACACCCCCATCCATCCTTGTCTCCTGGGAATCCCAGCTCTCCTCTAGGAAAGCTGCTCCACTCTTTCAGGATCTTGCTGGTCCTCCACTGCCCTTCTTTCACACTCCACTGCCCCCACCCTTGCTGAGGATCTCCAACAGGCTGGGCCTCATGGATGCAACTCTCGACATGCTTCCCTTGAGACTTGACTCCATCTGGGCTTCGTGCCACTGATCCCCAGCCTCTGGGCCAGCCTCTCAGCCACTCTCAGGCCCTCAGCACCACTCCTGACACAGGAAATTTGATCCTCAGACAACAGAACCTGCAAGCAAATCACCTCGGCTGATCATTGCCCTTCTTGCCCCTTACACAATCCTTTCCACTTGCTTCCATTGTCTTTTCCATCTTTTGCCTCAATAAAGTTCTCTTGCATCAAAGCCTCAGATGACTCAGTTCCTTTTGAATTCCAATGCACTCACACCCTCCTCCGGCATATTTCTTGCAATGAACAGACCCTTGGGGTCGATGGAAAAGGGCAACAAACATTTCTTAGCAAATCGGTCACCACCAGGAACTACCAAGACTGTTACGGGAAGCAGGGACGGAGGGGACACTTTCTAAAACACAACACAAACCCATTCCCTGCTACACCAAAGCATTTGACCCAATACCCTCCAGAGCATAAAACTGGAAGAGTCACTCCATGCCAGAACACACTTGCCAAAATCTCTTCCCAGCAAGACACTTGAAACTCCACCACAAAAGAAGAAATAACATCATTGCCTTTCACACAAATTCCAGAGTGCAAGTGCTTCCATCCCACTGATTAAGCAGATTCAGCAAGAGGGGAATCTCAGAACAATGGACAATTCAGTTTTGGATCTCCCAGGACATCAGATGGCATCTCCCAGATCCCATCACCGCTTTCACTTTCTGGTCACACTCACAAATGAAAAGTTCTTGCCTTCTCCACTCAGAGAATTGCATCCATTTCCATTTGTGCCCTTCCCCCTTCTCCTCCACTGCTGAGAACAGCCGGGCTCCCTGGATACATCCTTTGCCACCAGGGATTTATCCACATTCATGGCACCCCTATCCATCATTGTCTCCTGGGAATTCCAGCTCTCCTCTACGAAAGCTGCTCCACCCTTTCAGGATCTTGCTGGTCCTCCACTGCCCTTCTATCACACTCCACTGCTCCCACCCTTGCTGAGGATCTTCAACAGGCTGGGCCTCATGGATGCAACTCTCGACATGCTTCCCTTGAGACTTGACTCCATCTGGGCTTCGTGCCACTGATCCCCAGCCTCTGGGCCAGCCTCTCAGCCACTCTCAGGCCACTCACTGCACTCTCTGGCAACCTGGGCTTGTTCGGGTGCTCTGGCAGTGGAGAATGGGAAGGAGCCTCAAAGGCTTCACAAAAGGGTTGAGTCCAACAGCAGCCACAGCTCTCCCCTCATGCCAGGCTGAGGCACTGACACAGAGCAGACACACAGCTCAGCCAAGCACCATTTCCTCAAGGTAAATCCTCCAAGTGGCCTCACCCATCGGCACTTGCCACAACTCAAGACCACCAAGGCCTGCCTCACCCCTCACCTGCTGCTGCTCCCATCTACCCTCTCCTCTCTTGCGCAGCTGCCCCCAACACCCATGGAATCCCTTCAGCTGGAAAAGACTCTTGACATGCAGTCCAACTGGAAAACAAATCTGTGAATGCCACCAATTTCAGAAAGGTTTCATTTGTAAAAGACTTAAATGTAAATCAGCATCAAATCCAATCATTCCTCCATCTCCTGTATGGTCACCATCAAACATGCCAAAGTCCAAATCTCCATGGCTTCTAAATTCATCTAGCAATGGAGACTACACCACTGTCCTTGGGCAGTCATGCACAGAGCTTGAAAACTCTACTTGTGAAGGAATTCTCCCTAATACCTAACTCAACTTTCCGAAGAGCAAATTGACTCTGTTCCCTCTTCTCTGAAGTCGGGAAAAAAAGGGAGACAAGACTGATGTGAATGGTTTCTGTTCAGCTAACTCCAGCGGGCAACAAGGACAACCTTTCTCTGAAAATTGAACACGCCCATTCCTTCACCTGACCTTCATGTGCCTTGTTCTCCTTATCCTTCACCAGATTTCCTTTCCATGTGTAAGAGCCAGCTCTGTGACCCCACAGTGTGACCTTCCTGTGCCCAGGTAAGACGAGCGCTACAGATGAACCAACACAAGACTTTGGGTAGCATGGGAGACCTCCCTAAATCACAGGGATCACTTTCCCATCTCCAGGAGGAAAGGAGAGGCATAGAGAGAAGACTACAGACATGGAGCCAAGGAGGGGAGGAAGAAAACATGATGAAAGGACCAGATCTGTCACCCCAAGCACACCTGCATATCCCAGACCAGCCTAACAGAACATGTGAGGGAACGGGGACCGTCTTCACAAGACGGCCACAAACTACAGCACACCAGTGTTGTGGAGTGACTTCATGGATGACACCTCACTGTCCAAAGCTTTGGTCATGTTGTCAGCCCTCCCTGAAAAACAACAACATCATCATCAAATTCTGGTCTGTATTACGAACATTTAAAAGCTGCCGCCAAGGTCAGATACAGAAATAGACTCAAGAACAGGACATGGAATTGAAGAAATATGTCGAGGAAGACAATTCCCACCTCATCACTCACCAGGCTGGGTCAGCAAAGAGGCGTTGCCTAAAAAATGCCCCAAGGCCACGGGAAAAGGTTGCCCCACCCCTCCAGACCAGCATAAAAGCCAGGCCAGAGCCTCTCTCCCTCACACACTTCTCCTGAAGCCTTCTGCTCCTGCCAAAAACCAGGTGAGCCTCACACCCCTGACCATCCTGCTCCTGCCCTTCTCCTCGCCCTTCTCTTCCAGCACGCTCAGCCCCAGCCTCAGCAGCCCTCACGCCTCCCCACAGCCCCACCACACCTTCCACACTCCCTTGTCCACCTGCATTACTGCCCCCCACTCTCCCACATCCCTGTCCTACCTCAGCCATTCTCTTCCAGGCACCCTCCACACCACACCCATGGCCTGCAACACCCGCTGCGGATCCACCTGTGGACCCACCCCGCTGGCCAACAGCTGCAACGAGCCCTGTGCCCTGCAATGCCAGGATTCCCGCGTCATCATCAACCCTTCCCCTGTGCTGGTCACCCTGCCAGGACCCATCATGACCTCCTTCCCCCAGAACACCGCCGTCGGATCCACCTCCTCGGCTGCTCTGGGCAGTGAACTCAACGCCCAGGGACAGCCCATCTCTGGTGGATTTGGATTTGGCTTTGGCCTTGGCTATGGCTATGGGCTGGGCTGCTATGGCAGGAGGGGTGGCTACATCTGCTAAGGGCCCTCAGCACCACTCCTGACACAGGAAATTTGATCCTCAGACAACAGAACCTGCAAGCAAATCACCTCGGCTGATCATTGCCCTTCTTGCCCCTTACACAATCCTTTCCACTTGCTTCCATTGTCTTTTCCATCTTTTGCCTCAATAAAGTTCTCTTGCATCAAAGCCTCAGATGACTCAGTTCCTTTTGAATTCCAATGCACTCACACCCTCCTCCGGCATATTTCTTGCAATGAACAGACCCTTGGGGTCGATGGAAAAGGGCAACAAACATTTCTTAGCAAATCGGTCACCACCAGGAACTACCAAGACTGTTACGGGAAGCAGGGACGGAGGGGACACTTTCTAAAACACAACACAAACCCATTCCCTGCTACACCAAAGCATTTGACCCAATACCCTCCAGAGCATAAAACTGGAAGAGTCACTCCATGCCAGAACACACTTGCCAAAATCTCTTCCCAGCAAGACACTTGAAACTCCACCACAAAAGAAGAAATAACATCATTGCCTTTCACACAAATTCCAGAGTGCAAGTGCTTCCATCCCACTGATTAAGCAGATTCAGCAAGAGGGGAATCTCAGAACAATGGACAATTCAGTTTTGGATCTCCCAGGACATCAGATGGCATCTCCCAGATCCCATCACCGCTTTCACTTTCTGGTCACACTCACAAATGAAAAGTTCTTGCCTTCTCCACTCAGAGAATTGCATCCATTTCCATTTGTGCCCTTCCCCCTTCTCCTCCACTGCTGAGAACAGCCGGGCTCCCTGGATACATCCTTTGCCACCAGGGATTTATCCACATTCATGGCACCCCTATCCATCATTGTCTCCTGGGAATTCCAGCTCTCCTCTACGAAAGCTGCTCCACCCTTTCAGGATCTTGCTGGTCCTCCACTGCCCTTCTATCACACTCCACTGCTCCCACCCTTGCTGAGGATCTTCAACAGGCTGGGCCTCATGGATGCAACTCTCGACATGCTTCCCTTGAGACTTGACTCCATCTGGGCTTCGTGCCACTGATCCCCAGCCTCTGGGCCAGCCTCTCAGCCACTCTCAGGCCACTCACTGCACTCTCTGGCAACCTGGGCTTGTTTGGGTGCTCTGGCAGTGGAGAATGGGAAGGAGCCTCAAAGGCTTCACAAAAGGGTTGTGTCCAACAGCAGCCACAGCTCTCCCCTCATGCCCAGGCTGAGGCACTGGCACAGAGCAGACACACAGCTCAGCCAAGCACCATTTCCTCAAGGGAAATCCTCCAAGTGGCCTCACCCATCGGCACTTGCCACAACTCAAGGCCACCAAGGCCTGCCTCACCCCTCACCTGCTGCTGCTCCCATCTACCCTCGCCTCCCTTGCTCAGCTGCCACCAACACCCATGGAATCCCTTCAGCTGGAGAAGACTCTTGACATGCAGCCCAACTGAAAACAAATCTGTGAGTGCCACCAATCTCAGAAATGTTTCATTTGTAAAAGACTTAAATGTAAATCTGCATCAAGTCCAACCATTCCTCCATCTCCTGTAAGGTCAGCATCAAACATGCCAAAGGCCAAATCTCCATGGCTTCTAAATTCATCTAGCAATGGAGACTACACCACTGTCCTTGGGCAGTCATGCACAGAGCTTGAAAACTCTACTTGTGAAGGAATTCTCCCTAAAACCTACACTCAACTTTCCCTAGAGCAAACTGACTCCATTCCCTCTTTTCCGAAGGCTGGGGAAAAGAGAGACAAGCCTGATGTGAATGATTTCTGTTCAGCTAACTCCAGAGGGCAACAAGGACAACCTTTCTCTGAAAATTGAACACGCCCATTTCCTTCACCTGCCCCTCATGTGTCTTGTTCTCCCTATCCTTCACCAGATTTCCTTTCCATGTGTAAGAGCCAGCTCTGTGACCCCACAGTGTGACCTTCCTGTGCCCAGGTAAGATGAGCGCTACAGATGAACCAACACAAGACTTTGGGTAGCATGGGAGACCTCCCTAAATCACAGGGATCACTTTCCCATCTCCAGGAGGAAAGGAGAGGCATAGAGAGAAGACTACAGACATGGAGCCAAGGAGGGGAGGAAGAAAACATGATGAAAGGACCAGATCTGTCACCCCAAGCACACCTGCATATCCCAGACCAGCCTAACAGACATGGGAGGGAACGGGGCCCATCTTCACAAGACGGCCACAAACCACAGCACACCAGTGTGGTGGAGTGACTTCATGGATGACACCTCACTGTCCAAAGCTTTGGTCATGTTGTCAGCCCTCCCTGAAAAACAACAACATCATCATCAAATTCTGGTCTGTATTACGAACATTTAAAAGCTGCCGCCAAGGTCAGATACAGAAATAGACTCAAGAACAGGACATGGAATTGAAGAAATATGTCGAGGAAGACAATTCCCACCTCATCACTCACCAGGCTGGGTCAGCAAAGAGGCGTTGCCTAAAAAATGCCCCAAGGCCACGGGAAAAGGTTGCCCCACCCCTCCAGACCAGCATAAAAGCCAGGCCAGAGCCTCTCTCCCTCACACACTTCTCCTGAAGCCTTCTGCTCCTGCCAAAAACCAGGTGAGCCTCACACCCCTGACCATCCTGCTCCTGCCCTTCTCCTCGCCCTTCTCTTCCAGCACGCTCAGCCCCAGCCTCAGCAGCCCTCACGCCTCCCCACAGCCCCACCACACCTTCCACACTCCCTTGTCCACCTGCATTACTGCCCCCCACTCTCCCACATCCCTGTCCTACCTCAGCCATTCTCTTCCAGGCACCCTCCACACCACACCCATGGCCTGCAACACCCGCTGCGGATCCACCTGTGGACCCACCCCGCTGGCCAACAGCTGCAACGAGCCCTGTGCCCTGCAATGCCAGGATTCCCGCGTCATCATCAACCCTTCCCCTGTGCTGGTCACCCTGCCAGGACCCATCATGACCTCCTTCCCCCAGAACACCGCCGTCGGATCCACCTCCTCGGCTGCTCTGGGCAGTGAACTCAACGCCCAGGGACAGCCCATCTCTGGTGGATTTGGATTTGGCTTTGGCCTTGGCTATGGCTATGGGCTGGGCTGCTATGGCAGGAGGGGTGGCTACATCTGCTAAGGGCCCTCAGCACCACCCCTGACACAGGAAATTTGATCCTCAGACAACAGAACCTGCAAGCAAATCACCTCGGCTGACCGTTGCCCTTCTTGCCTCTTACACAATCCTTTCCACTTGCTTCCTTCGTCTTTTCCATCTTTTGCCTCAATAAAGTTCTCTTGCATCAAAGCCTCAGGTGACTCCGTCCCTTTTTAATTCCAAAGCTCTCACACCCTCATCCGGCACATTTCTTGCAATGAACAGGACATTGGGGTGGATGGAAACGGGCAACAAATCCTTTCTTAGAAAATCGGTCACCACCAGGAACAACCAAGACTGTTGTGGGAAGCAGGGATGGAGGGAAACACCGCCTAAAATGTGACACAAGCCCCAGATCCTGATACACCAAAGCATTTGACCCAATCCACTCCAGAGCATAAAACTGGAAGAGTCACTCCATGCCAGAACACACTTGGCAAAACCTCTTCCCAGCAAGACACTTGAAATTCCACCACAACAAATAAAAAAAGAAATAACATCATTGCCTTTGACACATACTCTAGAGTGCAAGAGCTTCCACCCCACTGATCAAGCTGAGTCAGCAAGAGCCGGATTCCCAGCACAATGGACAGCTGAGTTTTGGATCTCCCAGGATATCAGGTGGCATCTCCCAGATCCCATCACCGGCTTCACTTTCTTACATCTATCACAATGAAAAGTTCTTGCCTTCCCTGCCCATAGAATTGCATCCATTTCCATTTGTGCCCTTCCCTCTTCTCCTCCACTGCTGAGAACAGCCGGGATCCCTGGATTCATCCTTTGCCACCAGGGATTTATCCACACTCATGACACCCCCATCCATCCTTGTCTCCTGGGAATCCCAGCTCTCCTCTAGGAAAGCTGCTCCACCCTTTCAGGATCTTGGTGGTCCTCCGCTGCCCTTCTTTCACACTCCACTGCCCCCACCCTTGCTGAGGATCTTCAACAGGCTGGGCCTCATGGATGCAACTCTCGACATGCTTCCCTTGAGACTTGACTCCATCTGGGCTTTGTGCCACTGATCCCCAGCCTCTGGGCCAGCCTCTCAGCCACTCTCAGGCCACTCACGGCACTCTCTGGCAACCTGGGCTTGTTCGGGTGCTCTGGGAGTGGAGAATGGGAAGGAGCCTCAAAGGCTTCACAAAAGGGTTGTGACCAACAGCAGCCACAGCTCTCCCCTCATGCCCAGGCTGAGGCACTGGCACAGAGCAGACACACAGCTCAGCCAAGCACCATTTCCTCAAGGCAAATCCTCCAAGTGGCCTCACCCATCGGCACTTGCCACAACTCAAGACCACCAAGGCCTGCCTCACCCCTTACCTGCTGCTGCTCCATCTACCCTCTCCTCCCTTGCCCAGCTGCCCCCAACACCCATGGAATCCCTTCAGTTGGAAAAGGCTCTTGACATGCAGTCCAACTGGAAAACAAATCTGTGAGTGCCACCAATCTCAGAAATATTTCATTTGTAGAATGCTTAAATGCAAAATGGCATCAAGTCCAACCATTCCTCAATCTCCCATAATGTCACCATCAAACATGCCAAAGTCCAAATCTGCATGGCTTCTAAATTCATCTATCAATGGAGACTACACCACTGTCCTTGGGCAGTCATGCACAGAGCTTGAAACTCTACTTGTGAAGGAATTCTCCCTAATACCTAACTCAACCTCCCTTAGAGCAAATTCACTCCATTCCCTCTTCTCTGAAGGCTGGGAAAAAGGGAGACAAGACTGATGTGGATGATTTCTGTTCAGCTAACTCCAGCGGGCAACAAGGACAACCTTTCTCTGAAAATTGAACACGCCCATTCCTTCTCCTGCCCCTCATGTGCTTTGTTCTCCTTATCCTACACCAGATTTCCTTTCCATGTGTAAGAGCCCAGCTCTGTGACCCCACAGTGTGACCTTCCTGTGCCCAGGTAAGATGAGCGCTACAGATGAACCAACACAAGAGTTTGGGGAGCATGGGAGACCTCCCTAAATCACAGGGATCGCTTTCCCATCTCCAGAAGGAAAGGAAAGGCATAGAGACAGACTCAAAAACATGGAGCCACGGCGGGGAGGAAGAAAACATGATGAAAGGACCAGATCTGTCACCCCAAGCACACCTGCATATCCCAGACCAGCCTAACAGACATGGGAGGGAACGGGGCCCGTCTTCACAAGAAGGCCACAAACCACAGCACACCAGAGTGTGGAGTGACTTCATGGATGACACCTCACTGTCCAAAGCTTTGGTCCTGTTGTCAGCCCTCCCTGAAAAACAACAACATCATCATCAAATTTTGGTCTTTATTACTAACATTTAAAAGCTGCCGCCAAGGTCAGATGGAGATGCAGAATCAAGGAGAGGACATGGAACTGCAGAAATGTGGCAGGGAAAGCAATTCCCACCTCATCACTCACCAGTCTGGATCAGCAAAGAGGTGCTGCCACAAAATGCCCCAAGGCCATGGGAAAGGGTTGTCCCACTCCTCCAGACCAGCATAAAAGCCAGGCCAGAGCCTCTCTCCCTCACACACTTCACCTGAAGCCTTCTGCTCCTGCCAAAAACCAGGTGAGCCTCAATCCCCTGACCCTCCTGCTCCAGCCCTTCTCCTGGCCCTTCTCTTCCAGCCAGCTCGGCCCCTGCTTCAGCAGCCCTCACGCCTCCCCACAGCCCCACAACAACCTGCACACTTTCCCTCGCCCTCCTGCATCACTGCTTCTAAAAACTCCACACCCCTGTTCCTACCTCACCCATTCTCTTCCAGGCACCCTCCACACCACAGCCATGGCCTGCAACACCCGCTGCGGATCCACCTGCGGACCCACCCCGCTGGCCAACAGCTGCAACGAGCCCTGTGCCCTGCAATGCCAGGATTCCCGCGTCATCATCGACCCTTCCCCTGTGCTGGTCACCCTGCCAGGACCCATCATGACCTCCTTCCCCCAGAACACCGCCGTCGGATCCACCTCCTCGGCTGCTGTCGGTAGCGAACTCAACGCCCAGGGACAGCCCATCTCTGGTGGATTTGGCTTTGGCCTGGGCTATGGCTACGGCCTGGGCTGCTATGGCAGAAGGGGTGGCTACATCTGCTAAGGGCCCTCAGCACCACTCCTGACACAGGAAATTTGATCCTCAGGAAACAGAACCTGCAAGCAAAGCACCTCGGCTGATCGTTGCCCTTCTTGCCCCCTACATGATCCTTTCCACTTGCTTCCTTCGTCTTTTCCATCTTTTTCCTCAATAAAGTTCTCTTGCATCAAAGCCTCAGAGGACTCTGGTAATTTTAAATTCTAATGCTCTCACACCCTCATCCGGCACATTTCTTGCAATGAACAGGCCGCTGGGGTGGATGGAAAAGGGCAACAAAACCTTTCTTAGCAAATCCGTCACCACCAGGAACTACCAAGACTGTTGTAGGAAGCAGGGACGGAGGGAAACACCACCTAAAATGCAACACAAGCCCGGATCCTGATTCACCAAAGCATTTGACCCAATCCCCTCCTGAGCATAAAACTGGAAGAGTCACTCCATGCCAGAACACACCTGGCAAAATCTCTTCCCAGCAAGACAATTGACACCCCACAACAAAAAAAAAAAAAAAAAAAAAAGTCATTGCCTTTGACACAAATTCTAGAGTGCAAATGCTTCCAATCCACTGATCAAGGAAAGTTAGCAAGAGCTGCATTCCCAACACAATGGACAGCTCAGTTTTGGATCTCCCAGGACATCAGATGGCATCTCCCAGATCCCCTCACCACTTTCACTTTCTTACATCTATCACAACGAAAAGTTCTTGCCTTCTCTGCCCATAGAATTTCATCAATTTCCATTTGTGTCCTTCCCCCTCCTCCTCCACTGCTGAGAACAGCCGGGCTCCCTGGATTCATCCTTTGCCACCAGGGATTTATCCACACTCATGACACCCCCATCCATCCTTGTCTCCTGGGAATCCCAGCTCTCCTCTAGGAAAGCTGCTCCACCCTTTCCCGATCTTGCTGGTCCTCCACTGCCCTTCTTTCACACTCCACTGCCCCCACCCTTGCTGAGGATCTTCAACAGGCTGGGCCTCATGGATGCAACTCTCGACATGCTTCCCTCAGGACTTGACTCCATCTGGGCTTCGTGCCACTGATCCCCAGCCTCTGGGCCAGCCTCTCAGCCACTCTCAGGCCCCTCACGGCACTCTCTGGCAACCTGGGCTTGTTCGGGTGCTCTGGAGTGGAGAATGGGAAGGAGCCTCAAAGGCTTCACAAAAGGGTTGTGTCCAACAGCAGCCACAGCTCTCCCCTCATGCCCAGGCTGAGGCACTGGCACAGAGCAGACACACAGCTCAGCCAAGCACCATTTCCTCAAGGCAAATCCTCCAAGTGGCCTCACCCATCGGCACTTGCCACAACTCAAGACCACCAAGGCCTGCCTCACCCCTCACCTGCTGCTGCTGCTCCCATCTACCCTCTCCTCCCTTGCTCAGCTGCCCCCAACACCCATGGAACCCCTTAAGCTGAAGAAGACTCTTGACATGCAGCCCAAATGGAAAACAAATCTGTGAGTGCCACCAATTTCAGAAATGTTTCATTTGTAAATGACTTAAATGTAAAACTGCATCAAGTCCCACCATTCCTCCATCTCCTGTAACGTCACCATCAAACATGCCAAAGTCTAAATCTCCATGGCTTCTAAATTCATCTAGCAACGGAGACTACACCACTGTCCTTGGGCAGTCATGCACAGAGCTTGAAAAGTCTACTTGTGAAGGAATTCTCCCTAATACCTAACTCCGCTTTCCCTAGAGCAAATTGACTCCATTCCCTCATCTCTGAAAGCTGGGAAAAGAGAGACAAGACTGATGTGAATGATTTCTGTTCAGCTAACTCCAGAGGGCAACAAGGACAACCTTCCTCTGAAAATTGAACACGCCCATTCCTTCACCTGACCCTCATGTGCCTTGTTCTCCCTATCCATCACCAGTCCTTTCCATGTGTAAGAGCCCAGCTCTGTGACCCCACAGTGTGACCTTCCTGTGCCCAGGTAAGATGAGCGCTAACAGATGAACCAACACAAGGGTTTGGGGAGCATGGGAGACCTCCCTAAATCACAGGGATCGCTTTCCCATCTCCAGAAGGAAAGGAGAGGCATAGAGACAAGACTACAGACATGGAGCCAAGGAGGGGAGGGAGAAAACATGATGAAAGGACCAGATCTGTCACCCCAAGCACACCTGCATATCCCAGACCAGCCTAACAGACATGGGAGGGAACGGGGCCCGTCTTCACAAGACGGCCACAAACCGCAGCACAGCAGTGTTCTGGAGTGACTTCATGGATGACACCTCACTGTCCAAAGCTTTGGTCATGTTGTCAGCCCTCCCTGAAAACCAACAACATCATCATCAAATTTTGGTCATCATTACTAACATTTAAAAGCTGCCGCCAAGGTCAGATGGAGATGCAGAATCATGGAAAGGACATGGAATTGCAGAAATGTGGCGAGGAAAACAATTCCCATCTCATCACTCACCAGGCTGGGTCAGCAAAGAGGTGTTGCCTAAAAAATGCCCCAAGGCCACGGGAAAAGGTTGCCCCACCCCTCCAGACCAGCATAAAAGCCAGGCCAGAGCCTCTCTCCCTCACACACTTCTCCTGAAGCCTTCTGCTCCTGCTGACAACAAGGTGAGCCTCAATCCCCTGACCCTCTTGCTTCTGCACCCCTGGCCCCACTCTTCCAGCCAACTGTGCCCCAGCTTCAGCAGGTTTCACACCTCCCCACAGTGATAGGACACCCTCCACACTCCCTCACGCTCTTGCTTTGCCGCCCCTCACAACCCCACACTCTGTCCTACCTCACCCATTCTCTTCCAGGACCCTCCACACCACACCCATGGCCTGCAACACCCGCTGCGGATCCACCTGCGGACCCACCCCGCTGGCCAACAGCTGCAACGAGCCCTGTGCCCTGCAATGCCAGGATTCCCATGTCATCATCAACCCTTCCCCTGTGCTGGTCACCCTGCCAGGACCCATCATGACTTCCTTCCCCCAGAACACCGCCGTCGGATCCACCTCCTCGGCTGCTCTGGGCAGTGAACTCAACGCCCAGGGACAGCCCATCTCTGGTGGATTTGGCTTTGGCCTTGGCTACGGCCTGGGAGGTCTGGGCTGCTATGGCAGGAGGGGTGGCTACATCTGCTAAGGGCCCTCAGCACCACCCCTGACACAGGAAATTTGATCCTCAGGCAACAGAACCTGCAAGCAAAGCACCTTGGCTGATCGTTGCCCTTTTTGCCCCTTACACAATCATTTCCACTTGCTTCCTTTGTCTATTACCATCTTTTGCCTCAATAAAGTTCTATTGCATCAAAGCCTCAGATGACTCTGTTCCTATTGAATTCCAAAGATCTCACACCCTCATCCGGGACATTTCTTGCAATGAACAGGCTATTGGGGTGGATGGAAAAGGCAACAAAGCCTTTCTTAGAAAATCGGTCACCACCAGGAACTACCAAGACTGTTGTGGGAAGCAGGGATGGAGGGAAACACCGCCTAAAATGCAACACAAGCCCCAGATCCTGATACACCAAAGCATTTCACCCAATCCACTCCAGAGCATAAAACTGGAAGAGTCACTCCATGCCAGAACACACTTGGCAAAATCTCTTCCCAGCAAGACACTTGAGACCCCACCACAAAAAAAGAAATAACATCATTGCCTTCGACACAAATTCCAGAGTGCAAGTGCTTCCACCCCACTGATCAAGCAGAGTCAGCAAGAGCTGATTCCCAGCACAATGGACAGCTCAGTTTTGGAAATCCCAGGACATCAGATGGGGACCCCCAGATCCCATCACCGGTTTCACTTTCTGGTCACACTCACAATGAAAAGTTCTTGCCTTCTCTGCCCATAGAATGGCATCCACTTCCATTTCTGCCCTTCCCTCTTCTAATCCACTGCTGAGAAGAGCTGGGCTCCCTGGATTCATCCTTTGCCACCAGGGATTTATCCACACTCATGACACCCCCATCCATCCGTGTCTCCTGGGAATCCCAGCTCTCTTCTAGGAAAGCTGCTCCACCCTTTCAGGATCTTGCTGGTCGTCCGCTGCCCTTCTTTCACACTCCACTGCCCCCACCCTTGCTGAGGATCTTCAACAGGCTGGGCCTCATGGATGCAACTCTCAACATGCTTCCCTTGAGACTTGACTCCATCTGGGCTTCGTGCCAGTGATCCCCAGCCTCTGGGCCAGCCTCTCAGCCACTCTCAGGCCACTCACGGCACTCTCTGGCAACCTGGGCTTGTTCGGGTGCTCTGGGAGTGGAGAATGGGAAGGAGCCTCAAAGGCTTCACAAAAGGGTTGAGTCCAACAGCAGCCACAGCTCTCCCCTCATCCCCAGGCTGAGGCACTGGCGCAGAGCAGACACACAGCTCAGCCAAGCACCATTTCCTCAAGGCAAATCCTCCAAGTGGCCTCACCCCTCGGCACTTGCCACAGCTCAAGACCACCAAGGCCTGCCTCACCCCTCACCTGCTGCTGCTCCAAGCAACCCTCTCCTCCCTTGCTCAGCTGCCCCCAACACCCATGGAATCCCTTCAGCTGGAGAAGACTCTGGACATGCAGTCCAACTGGAAAACAAATCTGTGAATTATACCAATCTCAGAAAGGTTTCATTTGTAAAAGACTTAAATGTAAACCTGCATCAAGTCACACCGCTCCTCCATCTCCTGTAAGGTCACCATCAAACATGTCAAAGTCCAAGTCTCCATGGCTTCTAAATTCATCTAGTAATGGAGACTACACCACTGTCCTTGGGCAGTCATGCACAGAGCTTGAAAACTCTACTTGTGAAGGAATTCTCCCTAATACCTAACTCAACTTTCCCTAGAGGAAATTGACTCCATTCCCTCATCCCTGAAGGCTGGGGAAAAGGGAGACAAGACTGATGTGAATGATTTGTGTTCAGCTACCTCCAGAGGGCAACAAGGACAACCTTTCTCTGAAAATTGAACACGCCCATTCCTTCACCTGCCCCTCATGTGCCTTGTTCTCCTTATCCTTCACCAGATTTCCTTTCCATGTGTAAGAGCCCAGCTCTGTGACCCCACAGTGTGACCTTCCTGTGCCCAGGTAAGATGAGCGATACACATGAATCAACACAAGAGTTTGGGGATCATGGGAGACCTACCTAAATCACAGGGAACACTTTCCCATCTCCAGGAGGAAAGGAGAGGCATAGAGACAAGACTACAGACATGGAGCCAAGGAGGGGAGGGAGAAAACATGATGAAAGGACCAGATCTGTCACCCCAAGCACACCTGCATATCCCAGACCAGCCTAACAGACATGGGAGGGAATCGGGCCCGTCTTCACAAGACGGCCACAAACCACAGCACACCAGTGTTGTGGAGTGACTTCATGGATGACACCTCACTGTCCAAAGCTTTGGTCATGTTGTCAGCCCACCCTGAAAACCGACAACATCATCATCAATCTTTGGTCTTCATTACTAACATTTAAAATCAGCCACCAAGGTCAGACACAGACACAGACTCAAGAACAGGACATGGAATTGCAGAAATGTGGCGAGGAATGGAATTCCCACCTCATCACTCACCAGGCTGGGTCAGCAAAGAGCTGCTGCCTAAAAAATGCCCCAAGGCCATGGGACAAGGCTGTCCCACCCCTCCAGACCAGCATAAAAGCCTGGCCAGAGCCTCTCTCCCTCACACACTTCTCCTGAAGCCTTCTGCTCCTGCCAACAACCAGGTGAGCCTCAATCCCCTGACCCTGCGGCTTCTGAACCCCTGGCCCCTCTCTTTCAGCCAGCTCAGCCCCAGCCTCAGCAGCCCTCACGCCTCCCCACAGCCCCACAACAACCTGCACACTTTCCCTCGCCCTCCTGCAATGCCGCCCCTCAAATCCACACACCTCTGTCCTGCCTCACCCATTCTCTTCCAGGCACCCTCCACACCACACCCATGGCCTGCAACACCCGCTGCGGATCCACCTGCGCACCCACCCCGCTGGCCAACAGCTGCAACGAGCCCTGTGCCCTGCAATGCCAGAACTCCAGCGTCATCATCAACCCTTCCCCTGTGCTGGTCACCCTGCCAGGACCCATCATGACCTCCTTCCCCCAGAACACCGCCGTCGGATCCACCTCCTCGGCTGCTCTGGGCAGTGAACTCAACGCCCAGGGACAGCCCATCTCTGGTGGATTTGGCTTTGGCCTTGGCTATGGGCTGGGAGGCCTGGGCTGCTATGGCAGGAGGGGTGGCTACATCTGCTAAGGGCCCTCAGCACCACTCCTGACACAGCAAATTTGATCCTCAGGCAACAGAACCTGCCAGCTGAGCACCTCAGCTGATGGTTGCCCTTCTTGCCCCCTACACAATCCTTTCCACTTGTTTATTTTGTCTTTTCCATCTTTTGCCTCAAAAAAGTTCTCTTGCATCAAAGCCTCAGATGACTCCGTTCTTTTGATTTCCAATGCACTCACACCCTTATCCGGCATATTTCTTGAAATGAACAGGCCATTGGGATGGATGGAAAAGGGCAACAAAACCTTTCTTAGGAAATTGCTCTCCACGAGGAATAACCAAGATTTCTGTTGGAAGCAGGGACTGGGGGGACACCTTCAAACACACGACAGGAGCCCATTCCCTCATACACCAAAGCATTTGACCCAATCCCATCCAGAGCATAAAACTGGAAGAGTCACTCCATGCCAGAACACACTTGGCAAAATCTCTTCCCAGCAAGACACTTGACACCCCACCAGAAAAAAAGAAATAACATCATTGCCTTTGACACAAACTCCAGAGTGCAAGTGCTTCCACCCCACTAATCAAGCAGAGTCAGCAAGAGTTGGATTTCCAGCACAATGGACACCTCAGTTTTGGACCTCCCAGGACATCAGATGGCGCCTCCCAGATCCGATCACCGGTTTCACTTTCTTGTCACACTCACAATGAAAAGTTCTTGCCTTCTCCGCCCAGAGAATTGCATCCTTTTCCATGTCTGCCCTTCCCTCTTCTCCTCCACGGCTGAGAACAGCCGGGCTCCCTGGATTCATCCTTTGCCACCAGGGATTTATCCACACTCATGGCAACTCATCCATCCTTGTCTCCTTGGAATCCCAGCTCTCTTCTAGGAAAGCTGCTCCACCCTTTAAAATCTTGCTGGTCCTCCACTGCCCTTCTTTCACACTCCACTGCCCCCACCCTTGCTGAAGATCTTCAACAGGCTGGGCCTCATGGATGCAACTCTCGACATGCTTCCCTTGAGACTTGACTCCATCTGGGCTTCGTGCCACTCATCCCCTGCCTCTGGGCCAGCCTCTCAGCCACTCTCGGGCCACTCACGGCACTCTCTGGCAACCTGGGCTTGTTCGGGTGCTCTGGGAGTGGAGAAGGGGAAGGAGCCTCAAAGGCTTCACAAAAGGATTGAGTCCAACAGCAGCCACAGCTCTCCCCTCATGCCCAGGCTGAGGCACTGGCACAGAGCAGACACACAGCTCAGCCAAGCACCATTTCCTCAAGGCAAATCCTCCAAGTGGCCTCACCCATTGGCACTTGCCACAACTCAAGACCACCAAGGCCTGCCTCACCCCTCGCCTGCTGCTGCTCCCATCTACCCTCTCCTCCCTTTCTCAGCTGCCCCCAAACACCCATGGAATCCCTTCTGCTGGAAAAAGACTCTTGACATGCAGTCCAACTGGAAAAGAAATCTGTGAGTGCCAACAATTTCAGAAATATTTCATTTGTAGAATGCTTAAATGCAAAATGGCATCAAGTCCAAGCATTCCTCAATCTCCCATAATGTCACCATCAAAAAAGCCAAAGTCTAAATCTCAATGGCTTCTAAATCCATCTAGCAATGGAGACTACACCACTGTCCTTGGGCAGTCATGCAGAGAGATTGAAAACTCTATGTGTGAAGGAATTCTCCCTAATACCTAACACAACCTCTCTTAGAGCAAATTGACTCCGTTCCCTCTTCTCCGAAGGCTGGGGAAAAGAGAGACAAGACTGATGTGAATGATTTCTGTTCAGCTAACTCCAGAGGCCAACAAGGACAACCTTTCTCTGAAAATTGAACACGCCCATTTCTTCACCTGCCCCTCATGTGCCTTGTTCTCCTTCTCCTTCACCAGATTTCCTTTCCATGTGTAAGAGCCCAGCTCTGTGACCCCACAGTGTGACCTTCCTGTGCCCAGGTAAGATGAGCGCTACAGATGAACCAACACAAGAGTTTGGGGAGCATGGGAGACCTCCCTAAATCACAGGGATCACTTTCCCATCTCCAGGAGGAAAGGAAAGGCATAGAGACAAGACTACAGACATGGAGCCAAGGAGGGGAGGGAGAAAACATGATGAAAGGACCAGATCTATCATCCCAAGCACACCTGCATATCCCAGACCAGCCTAACAGACATGGGAGGGAACAGGGCCCGTCTTCACAAGACAGCCGCAAACCACAGCACACCAGTGTTGTGGAGTGACTTCATGGATGACACCTCACTGCCCAAACCTTTGGTCATGTTGTCAGCCCACCCAGAAAAACAACAACATCATCATCAAATTTTGGTCTTTATTACTAACATTTAAAAGCTGCCGCTAAGGTCAGATACAGACACAGACTCAAGAACAGGACATGGAATTGCAGAAATGTGGTGAGGAAAACAATTCCCACCTCATCACTCACCAGGCTGGGTCAGCAAAGAGGTGCTGCCCCCCGAATGCCCCAAGGCCATGGGAAAAGGTTGTCCCACCCCTCCAGACCAGCATAAAAGCCAGGCCAGAGCCTCTCTCCCTCACACACTTCTCCTGAAGCCTCCTGCTCCTGCCAACAATCAGGTGAGCCTCAATCCCCTGACCCTCCTGCTTCTGAACCCCTGGCCCTTCTCTTCCAGCTGGCTCAGCCCCAGCTTCAGAAGCTCTCACGCCCCCCTCAGCCCCACAACACCCTCCACACTCCCTCACCCTCCTGCAATGCCGCCCCTCAAATCCCCACACCTCTGTCCTGCCTCACCCATTCTCTTCCAGGCACCCTCCACTCCACACCCATGGCCTGCAACACCCGCTGCGGATCCACCTGCGGACCCACCCCGCTGGCCAACAGCTGCAACGAGCCCTGTGCCCTGCAATGCCAGAACTCCAGCGTCATCATCAACCCTTCCCCTGTGCTGGTCACCCTGCCAGGACCCATCATGACCTCCTTCCCCCAGAACACCGCCGTCGGATCCACCTCCTCGGCTGCTCTGGGCAGTGAACTCAACGCCCAGGGACAGCCCATCTCTGGTGGATTTGGCTTTGGCCTTGGCTACGGGCTGGGAGGTCTGGGCTGCTATGGCAGGAGGGGTGGCTACATCTGCTAAGGGCCCTCAGCACCACCCCTGACACAGGAAATTTGATCCTCAGGCAACAGCTCCTGCAAGCAATGCACCTCGGCTGATCGTTGCCCTTCTTGCCCCCTAGATGATCCTTTCCACTTGTTTCTTTTGTCTTTTCCATCTTTTGCATCAATAAAATTCTCTTGCATCAAAGCCTCAGATGACTCTGTTACTTTTGAATTCCAATGCTCTCAAGCCCTCTTCTGGCACATTTCTTGCAATGAACAGGCCATTGGGGTGGATGGAAAAGGGCAACAAAACCTTTCTTAGAAAATCGGTCACCACCAGAAACTAATGAGACTGTTGTGGGAAGCAGGGATGGAGAGATACACCGCCTAAAATGTGACACAAGCTCTGATCCTGATAGACCAAAGCATTTGACCCAATCCCCTCCAGAGGATAAAACTAGAAGAGTCACTCCATGCCAGAAGACACTTTGCAAAATCTCTTCCCAGCAAGACACTTGACACCCCAACACATAAAAAGAAATAACATCATTGCGTTCGACACAAACTCTAGAGTGCAAGAGCTTCCACCCCACTGATCAAGCAGAGTCAGCAAGAGCTGGATTCCCAGCACAATGGACAGCTCAGTTTTGGATCTCCCAGGACATCAGATGGCGCCTCCCAGATCCCATCACCGTTTTCACTTTCTTACGTCTTTAACAATGAAAAGTTCTTGCCTTCTCTGACCATAGAATTGCATCCATTTCCATTTGTGCCCTTCCCCCTCCTCCTCCACTGCTGAGAACAGCCAGGCTCACTGGATTCATCCTTTGCCACCAGGGATTTATCCACACTCATGACACCCCCATCCATCCGTGTCCCTTGGGAATCCCAGCTCTCCTCTAGGAAAGCTGCTCCACCCTTTCAGGATCTTGCTGGTACTCCACTGCCCTTCTTTCACACTCCACTGCCCCCATCCTTGCTGAGGATCTTCAACAGGGTGGGCCTCATGGATGCAACTCTCAACATGCTTCCCTTGAGACTTGACTCCATCTGGGCTTCGTGCCACTGATCCCCAGCCTCTGGGCCAGCCTCTCAGCCACTCTCAGGCCACTCACTGCACTCTCTGGCAACCTGGGCTTGTTCAGGTGCTCTGGGAGTGGAGAATGGGAAGGAGCCTCAAAGGCTTCACAAAAGGGTTGTTTCCAACAGCAGCCACAGCTCTCCCCTCATGCCCAGGCAGAGGCACTGGCACAGAGCAGACACACAGCTCAGCCAAGCACCATTTCCTCAAGGCAAATCCTCCAAGTGGCCTCAACCATCGGCACTTGCCACAACTCAAGACCACCAAGGCCTGCCTCACCCCTCACCAGCTGCTGCTCCCATCTACCCTCTCCTCCCTTGCTCAGCTGCCCCAAACACTCATGGAATCCCTTCTGCTGGAGAAGACTCTTGACATGCAGTCCAACTGGAAAACAAATCTCTGAGCACCACCAATTTCAGAAATATTTCATTTGTAAAAGGCTTAAATGTAAAACTGCACCAAGTCCAACCATTCCTCCATCTTTTGTAAGGTCACCATCAAACATGCCAAAGTCCAAATCTCCATGGCTTCTAAACCCATCTAGCAATGTAGACTACACCACTGTCCTTGGGCAGTCATGAACAGAGCTTGAAAAGTCTCCTTGTGATGGAACTTTCCCTAATACCTAACTCAACTTTCCCAAGAGCAAATTGACTCCATTCCCTCTTCTCTGAAGTCTGGAAAAAAAGGGAGACAAGACTGATGTGAATGATTTCTGTTCAGCTAACTCCAGAGGCCAACAAGGACAACCTTTCTCTGAAAATTGAACACGCCCATTCCTTCACCTGCCCCTCATGTACCTTGTTCTCCCTATCCTTCACCAGATTTCCTTTCCATGTGTAAGAGCCCAGCTCTGTGACCCCACAGTGTGACCTTCCTGTGCCCAGGTAAGATGAGCGCTACAGATGAACCAACACAAGAGTTTGGGGAGCATGGGAGACCTCCCTAAATCACAGGGATCACTTTCCGATCTCCAGGAGGAAAGGAAAGGCATAGAGACAAGACTACAGACAAGGAGCCAAGGAGGGGAGGGAGAAAACATGATGAACGGACCAGAACTGTCACCCCAAGTACACCTGCATATCCCAGACCATCCAAACAATCATTAGAGGGAACAGGCCCCATCTTCACAAGACGGCCGCAAACCACAGCACACCAGTGTTTTGGAGTGACTTCATGGATGACACCTCACTGTCCAAAGCTTTGGTCATGTTGTCAGCCCTCCCTGAAAAACAACAACATCATCATCAAATTTTGGTCTTTATTATTAACATTTAAAATCTGCCGCCAAGGTCAGATACAGACACAGACTCAAGAACAGGACATGGAATTGAAGAAATATGTGGAGGAAAGCAATTCCCACCTCATCACTCACCAGGCTTGGTCAGCAAAGAGGTGCTGCCACAAAATGCCCCAAGGCCATGGGACAAGGTTGTCCCACCCCTCCAGACCAGAATAAAAGCCAGGCCAGAGCCTCTCTCCCTCACACACTTCTCCTGAAGCCTTCTGCTCCTGCTGACAACAAGGTGAGCCTCAATCCCCTGACCCTCCTGCTTCTGCAACCCCGGCCCCTCTCTTCCAGCCGGTGCAGCCCCAGCTTCAGCAGCTTTCATGCCTACCCACAGCCCCACAACAACCTGCACACTTTCCCTCACCCTCCTGCATCACTGCCCCTCAAAACTCCACACCCCTGTTCCTACCTCACCCATTCTCTTCCAGGCACCCTCCACTCCACACCCATGGCCTGCAACACCCGCTGCGGATCCACCTGCGGACCCACCCCGCTAGCCAACAGCTGCAACGAGCCCTGTGCCCTGCAATGCCAGGATTCCCGCGTCATCATCAACCCTTCCCCTGTGCTGGTCACCCTGCCAGGACCCATCATGACCTCCTTCCCCCAGAACACCGCCGTCGGATCCACCTCCTCGGCTGCTCTGGGCAGTGAACTCAACGCCCAGGGACAGCCCATCTCTGGTGGATTTGGCTTTGGCCTGGGCTATGGCTACGGGCTGGGAGGCCTGGGCTGCTATGGCAGGAGGGGTGGCTACATCTGCTAAGGGCCCTCAGCACCACTCCTGACACAGGAAATTTGATCCTCAGGCAACAGCTCCTGCAAGCAAAGCACCTCGGCTGATCGTTGCCCTTCTTGCCCCCTACACAATCCTTTCCACTGGCTTCCTTCATCTTTTCCATCTTTCTCCACAATAAAGTTCTCTTGCATCAAAGCCGCAGATGACTCCGTCCCTTTTTAATTCCAAAGCTCTCACACCCTCATCTGGCACATTTCTTGCAATGAACAGGCCATTGGGATGGATGGAAAAGGGCAACAAAACCTTTCTTAGGAAATTCCTCTCCATGAGGAACAACCAAGACTGTTGTACTGTTGTGGGAAGCAGGAATTGGGGGGACACCTTCAAAAACACGACACAAGCCCATTCCCTGATACACCAAAGCATTTGACCCAATCCTCTCCTGAGCATAAAACTGGAAAAGCAACTCCATGCCAGGACACACTTGGAAAAATCTCTTCCCAGCAAGATACGTGAAACCCCACCACAAAAAAAAAAAAAAGAAATAACATCATTGCCTTTGACACAAACTCTAGAGTGCAAGTGCTTCCACCCCACTGATCAAGCAGAGTCAGCAAGAGCTGGATTTCCAGCACAATAGACAGCTCAGTTTTGGATCTCCCAGGACATCAGATGGAGTCTCCCAGATCCCATCACCGCTTTCACTTTCTTACATCTATCACAATGAAAAGTTCTTGCCTTCTCTGCCCATAGAATGGCATCCATTTCCATTTGTGCCCTGCCCCCTACTCCTCCACTGCTGAGAACAGCCGGGCTCCCTGGATTCATCCTTTGCCACCAGGGATTTATCCACACTCATGACACCCCCATCCATCCATGTCTCCTGGGAATCCCAGCTCTCCTCTAGGAAAGCTGCTCCACCCTTTCTGGATCTTGCTGGTCCCCCACTGCCCTTCTTTCACACTCCACTGCCCCCACCCTTGCTGAGGATCTTCAACAGGATGGGCCTCATGGATGCTACCCTCGACATGCTTCCCTTGAGACTTGACTCCATCTGGCCTTCGTGCCACTGATCCCCAGCCTCTGGGCAAGCCTCTCAGCCACTCTCAGGCCACTCACTGCACTCTCTGGCAACCTGGGCTTGTTCGGGTGCTCTGGGAGTGGAGAATGGGAAGGAGCCTCAAAGGCTTCACAAAAGGGTTGAGTCCAACAGCAGCCACAGCTCTCCCCTCATGCCCAGCCTGAGCCACCCACACAGAGCAGACACACAGCTCAGCCAAGCACCATTTCCTCAAGGCAAATCCTCCAAGTGGCCTCAACCATCGGCACTTGCCACAACTCAAGACCACCAAGGCCTGCCTCACCCCTCACCTGCTGCTGCTCCCATCTACACTCGACTCCCTTGCTCAGCTGCCCACAAACACCCAAGGATTCCCTTCAGTTGGAAATGACTCTTGACATGCAGTCCAACTGGAAAACAAATCTGTGAGTGCCACCAATCTCAGAAAGGTTTCATTTGCAAGAGACTGACATGTAAAACTGCATCAAGTCCAACCATTCCTCCATCTCCTGAAAGGTCAGCATCAAACATGCCAAAGTCCAAATCTCCATGGCTTCTAAATTCATCTAGCAATGGAGACTACACCACTGTCCTTGGGCAGTCATGCACAAAGGTTGAAAACTCTACTTCTGAAGGAATTCTCCCTAATACCTAACTCAACTTTCCCTAGAGCAAATTGATTCCATTCGCTCATCCCTGAAGGCTGGGGAAAAGAGAGACAAGACTGATGTGAATGATTTCTGTTCAGCTAACTCCAGAGGGCAACAAGGACAACCTTTCTCTGAAAATTGAACACGCCCATTCCTTCTCCTGCCCCTCATGTGCCTTGTTCTCCCTATCCTTCACCAGATTTCCTTTCCATGTGTAAGAGCCCAGCTCTGTGACCCCACAGTGTGACCTTCCTGTGCCCAGGTAAGATGAGCGCTACAGATGAACCAACACAAGAGTTTGGGGAGCATGGGAGACCTCCCTAAATCACAGGGATCACTTTCCCATCTCCAGAAGGAAAGGAAAGGCATAGAGACAAGACTACAGACAGGAAGCCTAGGAGGGGATGAAGAAAACATGATGAAAGGACCAGATCTGTCACCCCAAGGACAACTGCAGATCCCAGACCAGCATAACAGAACATGGGAGGGAACGGGGCCCATCTTCACAAGACGGCCACAAACCACAGCACACCAGTGTGTGGAGTGACTTCATGGATGACACCTCACTGTCCAAAGCTTTGGTCATGTAGTCAGCCCTCCCTGAAAACCAACAACATCATCATCAAATTCTGGTCTGTATTACTCGTATTTAAAAGCTGCCGCAAAGTTCAGATGGAGGGGCTGAATCAAGGACAAGACATGGAATTGCAGAAATGTGGTGGGGAAAACAATTTCCATCTCATCACTCACCAGGCTGGGTCAGCAAAGAGGTGCTGCCTGCAAAATGCCCCAAGGCCATGGGACAAGGTTGTCCCACCCCTCCAGACCAGCATAAAAGCCCGGCCAGAGCCTCTCTCCCTCACACACTTCTCCTGAAGCCTTCTGCTCCTGCTGAGAACAAGGTGAGCCTCAAACCCCTGACCCTCCTGCTCCTGCCATTCTCCTCACCCGTCTCTTCCAGACGGCTCGGCCCCAGCCTGAGCAGCCCCTCACACCACCTCACAGCCCCACAACAACCTGCACACTTTCCCTCGCCCTCCTGCATCACTGCCCCTCAAAACTCCAAACCCCTGTTCCTACCTCACCGATTCTCTTCCAGGCACCCTCCACACCACACCCATGGCCTGCAACACCCGCTGCGGATCCACCTGCGGACCCACCCCGCTGGCCAACAGCTGCAACGAGCCCTGTGCCCTGCAATGCCAGGATTCCCGCGTCATCATCAACCCTTCCCCTGTGCTGGTCACCCTGCCAGGACCCATCATGACCTCCTTCCCCCAGAACACTGCCGTCGGATCCACCTCCTCGGCTGCTGTCGGTAGCGAGCTCAATGCCCAGGGACAGCCCATCTCTGGTGGATTTGGCTTTGGCCTGGGCTATGGCTACGGCCTGGGAGGCCTGGGCTGCTATGGCAGGAGGGGTGGCTACATCTGCTAAGGGCCCTCAGCACCACTCCTGACACAGGAAACTTGATCCTCAGGAAACAGAACCTGCAAGCAATGCACCTTGGCTGATCATTGCCCTTCTTGCCCCTTACACAATCCTTTCCACTTGTTTCTTTTGTCTTTTCCATCTTTTGCCTCAATAAAGTTCTCTTGCATCAAAGCCTCAGATGACTCCGCTCCTTTTGAATTCCAATGCACTCACACCTCAAAATCAGGCGGTAGTTTATATATGCTTCTACATAGTTTACAGAAACAAAGACACTCTGATTGGTAGGCTAACATTGTTTACCTTTTCCTTAAAACGGCCTACACTGTACACCATAAAACCTATACTAGTTCACACCCCGTGGTCCCCACAGTACCTTAAGACATTTTCTATCTGCGCCACAACTCTGAATTTTTAACTGCGTCAGAGGCCTGAAGGCCCCACCAGGCCTCAATCTGAGGCCTAGCCTGGAGTAGCTCAACTTTCACAATTCATGCCCTCTTTTTCTCAAAAATGCTGCAACACACACCCTCATCTGGCACATTTCTTGCAATGAACAGGCCATTGGGGTTGATGGAAAAGAGCAACAAAACCTTTCTTTGAAAATTGGTCACCACCAGGAACTACCAAGACTGCTGTGGGAAGCAGGGACGGAGGGAAACACTGCCTAAAATGTGACACAAGCTCCCATCCTGATACACCAAAGCATTTGACCCAATCCTCTCCTGAGCATAAAACTGGAAGAGTCACTCCAGGCCAGAACACACTTGCCAAAATCTCTTCCCACCAAGACACTTGAAACTCCACCACAACAAAAAAGAAATAACATCATTGCCTTTGACACAAACTCTAGAGTGCAAGTGCTTCCACCCCACTGATCAAGCAGTGTCAACAAGAGCCGGATTCCCAGCACAATGGACAGCTCAGTTTTGAATCTCCCAGGACATCAGATTACGCCTCCCAGATCCCATTACCTCATTCATTTTCTGGTCACATTAACAATGAAAAGTTCTTGCCTTCTCTGCCCATAGAATTAAATCCATTTCCATTTGTGCTCTTCTCCCTCCTCCTTCGCTGCTGAGAACAGCCGGGCCCCCTGGATTCATCCTTTGCCACCAGGGATTTATCCACACTCATGACACCCCCATCCATCCTTGTCTCCTGGGAATCCCAGCTCTCCTCTAGGAAAGATGCTCCACACTTTCAGGATCTTCCTGGTCCTCCACTGCCCTTCTTTCACACTCCACTGCCCCCACCCTTGCTGAGGATCTTCAACAGGCTGGGCCTCATGGATGCAACTCTCGACATGCTTCCCTTGAAACTTGACTCCATCTGGGCTTCGTGCCACTGATCCCCAGCCTCTGGGCCAGCCTCTCAGCCACTCTCAGGCCACTCACGGCACTCTCTGGCAACCTGGGCTTGTTCGGGTGCTCTGGGAGTGGAAAATAGGAAGGACCAACAAAGGCTTCACAGAAGGGTTGAGTCCAACAGCAGCCACAGCTCTCCCCTCATGCCCAGGCTGAGGCACTGGCACAGAGCAGACACACAGCTCAGGCAAGCACCATTTCCTCACGGGAAATCCTCCAAGTGGCCTCAACCATCGGCACTTGCCACAACTCAAGACCACCAAGGCCTGCCTCACCCCTCACCTGCTGCTGCTCCCATCTACCCTCTCCTCCCTTGCTCAGCTGCCCCCAAACACCCATGGAATCCCTTCAGCTGGAGAAGACTCTTGACATGCAGTCCAACTGGAAAATTAATCTGTGAGTGCCACCAATCTCAGAAAGGTTTCATTTGTAAATGATTTAAATGTAAAACTCCTTTAAGTCCAACCATTCCTCAATCTCCTGTAAGGTCACCATCAAACATGCCAAAGTCCAAGTCTCCATAGCTTCTAAATTCATCTAGCAATAGAGAGTACACCACTGTCCTTGGGCAGTCATGCACAGAGCTTGAAATCTCTACTTGTGAAGGAATTCTCCCTAATAACTAACTCAACCTCCCTTAGAGCAAATTGACTCCATTCCCTCTTCTCCAAAGGCTGGGAAAATGGGAGACAAGACTGGTGTGAATGATATCTGTTCAGCTAATTCCAGAGAGCAACAAGGACAACCTTTCTCTGAAAAGTGAACACGCCCATTCCTTCACCTGCCCTTCATGTGCCTTGTTCTCCTTCTCCTTCACCAGATTTCCTTTCCATGTGTAAGAGCCCAGCTCTGTGACCCCACAGTGTGACCTTCCTGTGCCCAGGTAAGATGAGCGCTACAGATGAACCAACACAAGAGATTGGGGAGCATGGGAGACCTCCCTAAATCACAGGGATCACTTTCCCATCTCCAGAAGGAAAGGAAAGGCATAGAGACAGGCCTAAAGACATGGAGCCAAGGAGGAGAGGGAGAAAACATGACGAAAGGACCAGATCTGTCACCCCAAGTACACCTGTATATCCCAGAGCAGCCTAACAAACATGGGAGGGAACGGGGCCCATCTTCACAAGACGGCCACAAACCACAGCACACCAGTGTTTGGAGTGACTTCATGGATGATACCTCACTGTCCAAAGCTTTGGTCCTGTTGTCAGCCCTCCCTGAAAAACAACACCATCATCAAATTCTGGTCTGTATTACTCGCATTTAAAAGCTGATGCCAAGGTCAGATGGAGACGCAGAATGAAGGAGGGGACATGGAATTGAAGAAATGTGGTGAGAAAAACAATTCCCACCTCATCACTCACCAGGCTGGGTCAGCAAAGAGGCGCTGCCTAAAAATTGCCCCAAGGCCATGGGAAACGTTGCCCCACCCCTCCAGACCAGCATAAAAGCCAGGCCAGAGCCTCTCACCCTCACACAATTCTCCTGAAGCCTTCTGCTCCTGCTGAGAACAAGGTGAGCCTCATTCCCTTGACCCTCCTGCTCCTGCTCTTCTCCTGGCCCCTCTCTTCCAGCCAGCTCAGCCCAGGCCTCAGCTGCCCTCACACCTCCCCACAGCCCCACAACAACCTGCACACTTTCCCTTGCCCTCCTGCATTGCTGCCCCTCACAACCCCACACCTCTGTCCTACCTCGCCCATTCTCTTCCAGCTACCCTCCACACCACACCCATGGCCTGCAACACCCGCTGCGGATCCACCTGCGGACCCACCCCGCTGGCCAACAGCTGCAACGAGCCCTGTGCCCTGCAATGCCAGGATTCCCACGTCATCATCAACCCTTCCCCTGTGCTGGTCACCCTGCCAGGACCCATCATGACCTCCTTCCCCCAGAACACCGCCGTCGGATCCACCTCCTCGGCTGCTCTGGGCAGTGAACTCAACGCCCAGGGACAGCCCATCTCTGGTGGATTTGGCTTTGGCCTGGGCTATGGCTACGGCCTGGGAGGCCTGGGCTGCTATGGCAGAAGGGGTGGCTACATCTGCTAAGGGCCCTCAGCACCACTCCTGACACAGGAAATTTGATTCTCAGGCAACAGAACGTGCAAGCAAAGCACCTCAGCTGATCGTTGCCCTTCTTGCCCCCTAGATGATCCTTTCCACTTGCTTCCTTTGTCTTTTCAATCTTTTGCCTCAATAAAGTTCTCTTGCATCAAAGCCTCAGATGACTCTGTTACTTTTGAATTCCAATGCTCTCACACCCTCATCGGGCACATTTCTTGCAAGGAACAGGATATTGGGGTGGATGGAAAAGAGCAACAAAACCTTTATTAGCAAGTCGGTCACCACCAGAAACTACTGAGACTGTTGTGGGAAGCAGGGATGGAGGGAAACACCGCCTAAAATGCGACACAAGCCCCCATCCTGATACACCAAAGAATTTTACCCAATCCCCTCCAGAGTACAGCAAACACTTGGTAAAATCTCTTCCCAGCAAGACACTTGAAACTCCACCACAAAAAAAAAAAAAAAAAAAGTCATTGCTTTTGACACAAACTCCAGAGTGCAAGTCCTTCCACGCCACTGATCAAGCAGAGTCAGCAAGAGCCAGATTCCCAGCACAATGGACAGCTCAGTTTTGGATCTCCCAGGACATCAGATGGCACCTCCCAGATCCCATCACCGCTTTCACTTTCTTACATCTATCACAATGAAAAGTTCTTGCCTTCTCCGCCCAGAGAATTGCATCCATTTCCATTTGTGTCCTTCCCCCTTCTCCTCCCCTGCTGAGCACAGCCGGGCTCCCTGGATTCATCCTTTGTCACCAGGGATTTATCCACACTCATGGCACCCCCATCCATCCTTGTCTCCTGGGAATCCCAGCTCTCCTCTAGGAAAGCTGCTCCACCCTTTCAGGATCTTGCTGGTCCTCCACTGCCCTTCTTTCACACTCCACTGCCCCCACCCTTGCTGAGGATCGTCAACAGCCTGGGCCTCATGGATGCAACTCTCGACATGCTTCCCTTGAGACTTGACTCCATCTGGGCTTCGTCCACTGATCCCCAGCCTCTGGGCCAGCCTCTCAGCCACTCTCAGGCCACTCACGGCACTCTCTGGCAACCTGGGCTTGTTCGGGTGCTCTGGGAGTGGAGAATGGGAAGGAGCCTCAAAGGCTTCACAAAAGGGTTGTGTCCCACAGCAGCCAAGGCTCTCCCCTCATGCCCAGGCTGAGGGGCACAGAGCAGACACACAGCTCAGCCAAGCACCATTTCCTCAAGGCAAATCCTCCAAGTGGCCTCACCCATCGGCACTTGCCACAACTCAAGACCACCAAGGCCTGCCTCACCCCTCACCTGCTGCTGCTCCCATCTACCCTCTCCTCCCTTGTTTAGCTGCCCCAACACCCATGGAATCCCTTCAGCTGGAGAAGACTCTTGACACTCAGTCCAACTGGAAAACAAATCTGTGAGTGCCACCAATCTCAGAAATATTTCATTTGTAGAATGCTTAAATGTAAAATGGCATCAAGCCCAACCATTCCTCCATCTCCTGTAATGTCACCATCAAACATGCCAAAGTCCAAATTTCCATGGCTTCTAAATTCATCTAACAATAGAGACTACACCACTGTCCTTGGGCAGTCATGCACAGAGCTTGAAAACTCTACCTGTGAAGGAATTCTCCCTAATACCTAACTCAACCTCCCTTAGAGGAAATTGACTCCGTTCCCTCTTCTCTAAAGGCTGGGGAAAAGAGAGACAAGACTGATGTGAATGATTTCTGTTCAGCTAACTCCAGAGGGCAACAAGGACAACCTTTCTATGAAAATTGAACACACCCATCCTTCACCTGCCCCTCATGTGCCTTGTTCTCCCTATCCTTCACCAGATTTCCTTTCCATGTCTAAGAGCCCAGCTCTATGACCCCACAGTGTGACCTTCCTGTGCCCAGGTAAGACGAGCGCTACAGATGAACCAACACAACAGTTTGGGGAGCATGGGAGACCTCCCTAAATCACAGGGATCACTTTCCCATCTCCTGGAGGAAAGGAGAGGCATAGAGACAAGACTACAGATATGGAGCCAAGGATGGGAGGGACAAAACATGATGAAAGGACCAGATCTGTCACCCCAAGCACACCTGCATATCCCAGACCAGCCTAACAGACATGGGAGGGAACGGGGCCCGTCTTCACAAGACGGCCACAAACCACAGCACACCAGTGTGTGGAGTGACTTCATGGATGACACCTCACTGTCCAAAGCTTTGGTCATGTTGTCAGTCCTCCCTGAAAAACAACAACATCATCATCAAATTCTGGTCTGTAGTACTCGCATTTAAAAGCTGCCGCCGAGGTCAGATGGAGACACAGAATCAAGGACAGGTCATGGAATTGCAGAAATATGGCGAGGAAAACAATTCGCACCTCACCACTGACCGAGCTTGGTCAGCAAAGAGGTGCTGCCCGCAAAATGCCCAAAGGCCATGGGACAAGGCTGTCCCACCCCGCCAGACCAGCATAAAAGCCAGCCCAGAGCCTCTCTCCCTCACACACTTCTCCTGAAGCCTTCTGCTCCTGCCAACAACCAGGTGAGCCTCAATCCCCTGATCCACCTGCTTCTGAACCCCTGGCCCCTCTCTTCCAGCTGGCTCAGCACCAGCTTCAGCAGACCTCACACCTCCCCAAAGCCCCACAACACCTCCACACTCCATCACCCTCCTGCATTTTTGCCCCCCATTTTCCCACATCCCTGTCCTACCTTTTTCCCTCTCTTCCAGGCACCCTCCACTCCACACCCATGGCCTGCAACACCCGCTGCGGATCCACCTGCGGACCCACCCCGCTGGCCAACAGCTGCAACGAGCCCTGTGCCCTGCAATGCCAGGATTCCCGCGTCATCATCAACCCTTCCCCTGTGCTGGTCACCCTGCCAGGACCCATCATGACCTCCTTCCCCCAGAACACCGCCGTCGGATCCACCTCCTCGGCTGCTCTGGGCAGTGAACTCAACGCCCAGGGACAGCCCATCTCTGGTGGATTTGGCTTTGGCCTTGGCTATGGGCTGGGAGGTCTGGGCTGCTATGGCAGGAGGGGTGGCTACATCTGCTAAGGGCCCTCAGCACCACTCCTGACACAGGAAATTTGATCCTCAGGCAACAGAACCTGCAAGCAAAGCACTTCGGCTGATCGTTGCCCTTCTTACCCCCTCCATGATCCTTTCCTCTTGTTTCTTTTGTCTTTTCCATCTTTTGCCTCAATAAAATTCTCTTGCATCAAAGCCTCAGATGACTCTGTTGGTTTTGAATTCTAATGCACTCACACCCTCATCCGACACATTTCTTGCAATGAACAGGCCATTGGGGTGGATGGAAAAAGGCAACTAAACCTTTCTTACAAAATTGCTCTCCACGAGGAACAACCAAGACTGTTATGGGAAGCAGGGATGGAGGGAAACACCGCCTAAAATGTGACACAAGCCCCCATCCTGATACACCAAAGCATTTGACCCAATCCTCTATTGAGCATAAAACTGGAAGAGTCACTCCATGCCAGAACACACTTGGCAAAATCTCTTCCCAGCAAGACACTTGAAACTCCACCACAAAAAAAAAGAAATAACATCATTGCCTTTGACACAAACTCTAGAGTGCAAGTGCTTCCACCCCACTGATCAAGCAGAGTCAGCAAGAACTGGATTCCCAGCACAATGGACAGCTCAGTTTTGGATCTCCCAGGACATCTGATGGCGTCTCCCAGATCCCATCACCGCCTTCACTTTTTGGGCACACTCACAAATTAAAAGTTCTTGCCTTCTCTGCCCATAGAAATGCATCCATTTCCATTTCTGCCCTGCCCCCTCCTCCTCCACTGCTGAGAACAGCCGGGCTCCTTCAATTCATCCTTTGCCAACAGGGATTTATCCACAATCATGACACCCCCATCCATCTGTGTCTCCTGGGAATCCCACCTCTCCTCTAGGAAAGCTGCTCCACCCTTTCAGGATCTTGCTCGTCCTCCACTGCCCTTCTTTCACACTCCACTGCCCCCACCCTTGCTGAGGATCTTCAACAGGCTGGGCCTCATGGATGCAACTCTCCACATGCTTCCCTTGAGACTTGACTCCATCTGGGCTTCGTGCCACTGATCCCCAGCCTCTGGGCCAGCCTCTCAGCCACTCTCAGGCCACTCACGGCACTCTCTGGCAACCTGGGCTTGTTCAGGTGCTCTGGGAGTGGAGAATGGGAAGGAGCTTCAAAGGCTTCACAAAAGGGTTGTGTCCAACAGCAGCCACAGCTCTCCCCTCATGCCCAGGCTGAGGCACCCACACAGAGCAGGCACACAGCTCAGCCAAGCACCATTTCCTCAAGGAAAATCCTCCAAGTGGCCTCACCCATCGGCACTTGCCACAACTCAAGACCACCAAGGCCTGCCTCACCCCTCACCTGCTGCTGCTCCCATCTACTCTCTCCTCCCTTTCTCAGCTGCCCCCAACACCCATGGAATCCCTTCAGTTGGAAAAGACTCTTGACATGCAGTCCAACTGGAAAAGAAATCTGTGAGTGCCAACAATCTCAGAAATGTTTCAGTTGTAGAAGACTTACATGTAAAACTGCATCAAGTCCATCCATTCCTCCATCTCTTGTAAGGTTAACATGAAACATGCCAAAGTTTAAATCTCCATGGCTTCTAAATTCATCTAGCAATGGAGACTACACCACTGTCCTTGGGCAGTCATGCACAGAGCTTGAAAACTCTACTTGTGAATAAATTCTCCCTAATACCTAACTCAACCTCCCTTAGAGCAAATTGACTCCATTGCATTATCTCTAAAGGCTGGGGAAAAGCGGAGACAAGACTGATGTGAATGATTTCTGTTCAGCTAACTCCAGAGGGCAACAAGGACAACCTTTCTCTGAAAATTGAACACGCCCATTCCTTCACCTGCCCCTCGTGTGCCTTGTTCTCCCTATCCTTCACCAGATTTCCTTTCCATGTGTAAGAGCCCAGCTCTGTGACCCCACAGTGTGACCTTCCTGTGCCCAGGTAAGATGAGCGCTACAGATGAACCAACACAAGAGTTTGGGGAGCATGGGAGACCTCCCTAAATCACAGGGATCACTTTCCCATCTCCAGGAGGAAAGGAGAGGCATTGAGACAAGACTACAGACATGGAGCAAAAGAGGGGAGGGAGAAAACATGATGAAAGGACCAGATCTGTCACCCCAAGCACAGCTGCATATCCCAGACCATCCTAACAGAACATGTGAGGGAACGGGGCCCGTCTTCACAAGACGGCCGCAAACCACAGCACACCAGTGTTGTAGAGTGACTTCATGGATGACACCTCACTGTCCAAAGCTTTGGTCATGTTGTCAGCCGTCCCTGAAAACCAACAACATCATCATCAAATTCTGGTCTTCATTACTAACATTTACAATCTGCTGCCAAGGTCAGATGGAGACGCAGAATCAAGGACAGGACATGGAACTGAAGAAATATGTCGAGGAAAGCAATTCCCACCTCATCACTCACCAGGCTGGGTCAGCAAAGAGGTGCTGCCACAAAATGCCCCAAGGCCACGGGATAAGGCTGTCCCACCCCTCCAGACCAGCATAAAAACCAGGCCAGAGCCGCTCTCCCTCACACACTTCTCCTGAAGCCTTCTGCTCCTGCCAGCAACCAGGTGAGCCTAAATCCCCTGACCCTCCTGCTTCTGCACCCCTGGCCCCTCTCTTCCAGCCAGCTCGGCCTCAGCCTGAGCAGCCCTCACGCCTCCCCACAGCCCCACAACAACCTGCACACTTTCCCTCGCCCTCCTGCATCACTGCCCCTCAAAACTCCACACCCCTGTTCCTATCTCACCCATTCTCTTCCAGGCACCCTCCACACCACAGCCATGGCCTGCAACACCCGCAGCGGATCCACCTGTGGACCCACCCCGCTGGCCAACAGCTGCAATGAGCCCTGTGCCCTGCAATGCCAGGATTCCCGCGTCATCATCAACCCTTCTCCTGTGCTGGTCACCCTGCCAGGACCCATCATGACCTCCTTCCCCCAGAACACCGCCGTCGGATCCACCTCCTCGGCTGCTCTGGGCAGTGAACTCAACGCCCAGGGACAGCCCATCTCTGGTGGATTTGGCTTTGGCCTTGGCTACGGGCTGGGAGGCCTGGGCTGCTATGGCAGGAGGGGTGGCTACATCTGCTAAGGGCCCTCAGCACTGCTCCTGATACAGGAAATTTGATCCTCAGGCAACAGAACCTGCCAGCAGAGCACCTCAGCTGATGGTTGCCCTTCTTGCCCCCTACACAATCCTTTCCACTTGCTTCCTTTGTCTTTTCCGTCTTTTGCCTCAATAAAGTTCTCTTGCATCAAAGCCTCAAATGACTCCGTTCTTTTGATTTCCAGTGCACTCACACCCTCATCCGGCACATTTCTTGAAATGAACAGGCCATTGGGATGGATGGAAAAGGGCAACAAAACCTTTCTTAGGAAATTCCTCTCCACGAGGAATAACCAAGACTGTTGTGGGAAGCAGGGATGGAGGGAAACACCGCCTAAAATGCGACAAAAGTACCCATCCTGATACACCAAAGCATTTGACCCAATCCCCTCCACAGCATAAAACTGGAAGCGTCACTCCAGCCAGAACACACTTGGCAAAATCTCTTCCCAGCAAGACGCTTGAAACTCCACCACAAAAAAAAAAAAAAAAAAAAAAAAAAAAAAAAAAAAGAAATAACATCATTGCCTTTGACACAAACTCCAGAGTGCAAGTGCTTCCACCCCACTGATCAAGCAGAGTCAGCAATGGCCGGATTCCCAGCACAATGGACAGCTCAGTTTTGGATCTCCCAGGACATCAGATGGGGTCTCCCATATCCCATCACCACTTTCACTTTCTGGTCATACTCACAAATGAAAAGTTCTTGCCTTCTCTGCCTATAGAATGGCATTCATTTCCATTTCTTATCTACCCCCTCCTCCTCCACTGCTGAGAACAGCCGGGCTCCCTGGATTCATCCTTTGCCACCAGGGATTTATCCACACTCATGACACCCCCATCCATCCGTGTCTCCTAGGAATCCCAGCTCTCCTCTAGGAAAGCTGCTCCACCCTTTCAGGATCTTGCTGGTCCTCCACTGCCCTTCTTTCACACTCCACTGACCCCACCCTTGCTGAGGATCTTCAACAGGCTGGGCCTCATGGATGCAACTCTCGACATGCTTCCCTTGAGACTTGACTCCATCTGGGCTTCGTGCCACTGATCCCCAGCCTCTGGGCCAGCCTCTCAGCCACTCTCAGGCCACTCACGGCACTCTCTGGCAACCTGGGCTTGTTCGGGTGCTCTGGGAGTGGAAAATAGGAAGGACCAACAAAGGCTTCACAGAAGGGTTGAGTCCAACAGCAGCCACAGCTCTCCCCTCATGCCCAGGCTGAGGCACTGGCACAGAGCAGACACACAGCTCAGGCAAGCACCATTTCCTCACGGGAAATCCTCCAAGTGGCCTCAACCATCGGCACTTGCCACAACTCAAGACCACCAAGGCCTGCCTCACCCCTCACCTGCTGCTGCTCCCATCTACCCTCTCCTCCCTTGCTCAGCTGCCCCCAAACACCCATGGAATCCCTTCAGCTGGAGAAGACTCTTGACATGCAGTCCAACTGGAAAATTAATCTGTGAGTGCCACCAATCTCAGAAAGGTTTCATTTGTAAATGATTTAAATGTAAAACTCCTTTAAGTCCAACCATTCCTCAATCTCCTGTAAGGTCACCATCAAACATGCCAAAGTCCAAGTCTCCATAGCTTCTAAATTCATCTAGCAATAGAGAGTACACCACTGTCCTTGGGCAGTCATGCACAGAGCTTGAAATCTCTACTTGTGAAGGAATTCTCCCTAATAACTAACTCAACCTCCCTTAGAGCAAATTGACTCCATTCCCTCTTCTCCAAAGGCTGGGAAAATGGGAGACAAGACTGGTGTGAATGATATCTGTTCAGCTAATTCCAGAGAGCAACAAGGACAACCTTTCTCTGAAAAGTGAACACGCCCATTCCTTCACCTGCCCTTCATGTGCCTTGTTCTCCTTCTCCTTCACCAGATTTCCTTTCCATGTGTAAGAGCCCAGCTCTGTGACCCCACAGTGTGACCTTCCTGTGCCCAGGTAAGATGAGCGCTACAGATGAACCAACACAAGAGATTGGGGAGCATGGGAGACCTCCCTAAATCACAGGGATCACTTTCCCATCTCCAGAAGGAAAGGAAAGGCATAGAGACAGGCCTAAAGACATGGAGCCAAGGAGGAGAGGGAGAAAACATGACGAAAGGACCAGATCTGTCACCCCAAGTACACCTGTATATCCCAGAGCAGCCTAACAAACATGGGAGGGAACGGGGCCCATCTTCACAAGACGGCCACAAACCACAGCACACCAGTGTTTGGAGTGACTTCATGGATGATACCTCACTGTCCAAAGCTTTGGTCCTGTTGTCAGCCCTCCCTGAAAAACAACACCATCATCAAATTCTGGTCTGTATTACTCGCATTTAAAAGCTGATGCCAAGGTCAGATGGAGACGCAGAATGAAGGAGGGGACATGGAATTGAAGAAATGTGGTGAGAAAAACAATTCCCACCTCATCACTCACCAGGCTGGGTCAGCAAAGAGGCGCTGCCTAAAAATTGCCCCAAGGCCATGGGAAACGTTGCCCCACCCCTCCAGACCAGCATAAAAGCCAGGCCAGAGCCTCTCACCCTCACACAATTCTCCTGAAGCCTTCTGCTCCTGCTGAGAACAAGGTGAGCCTCATTCCCTTGACCCTCCTGCTCCTGCTCTTCTCCTGGCCCCTCTCTTCCAGCCAGCTCAGCCCAGGCCTCAGCTGCCCTCACACCTCCCCACAGCCCCACAACAACCTGCACACTTTCCCTTGCCCTCCTGCATTGCTGCCCCTCACAACCCCACACCTCTGTCCTACCTCGCCCATTCTCTTCCAGCTACCCTCCACACCACACCCATGGCCTGCAACACCCGCTGCGGATCCACCTGCGGACCCACCCCGCTGGCCAACAGCTGCAACGAGCCCTGTGCCCTGCAATGCCAGGATTCCCACGTCATCATCAACCCTTCCCCTGTGCTGGTCACCCTGCCAGGACCCATCATGACCTCCTTCCCCCAGAACACCGCCGTCGGATCCACCTCCTCGGCTGCTCTGGGCAGTGAACTCAACGCCCAGGGACAGCCCATCTCTGGTGGATTTGGCTTTGGCCTGGGCTATGGCTACGGCCTGGGAGGCCTGGGCTGCTATGGCAGAAGGGGTGGCTACATCTGCTAAGGGCCCTCAGCACCACTCCTGACACAGGAAATTTGATTCTCAGGCAACAGAACGTGCAAGCAAAGCACCTCAGCTGATCGTTGCCCTTCTTGCCCCCTAGATGATCCTTTCCACTTGCTTCCTTTGTCTTTTCAATCTTTTGCCTCAATAAAGTTCTCTTGCATCAAAGCCTCAGATGACTCTGTTACTTTTGAATTCCAATGCTCTCACACCCTCATCGGGCACATTTCTTGCAAGGAACAGGATATTGGGGTGGATGGAAAAGAGCAACAAAACCTTTATTAGCAAGTCGGTCACCACCAGAAACTACTGAGACTGTTGTGGGAAGCAGGGATGGAGGGAAACACCGCCTAAAATGCGACACAAGCCCCCATCCTGATACACCAAAGAATTTTACCCAATCCCCTCCAGAGTACAGCAAACACTTGGTAAAATCTCTTCCCAGCAAGACACTTGAAACTCCACCACAAAAAAAAAAAAAAAAAAAGTCATTGCTTTTGACACAAACTCCAGAGTGCAAGTCCTTCCACGCCACTGATCAAGCAGAGTCAGCAAGAGCCAGATTCCCAGCACAATGGACAGCTCAGTTTTGGATCTCCCAGGACATCAGATGGCACCTCCCAGATCCCATCACCGCTTTCACTTTCTTACATCTATCACAATGAAAAGTTCTTGCCTTCTCCGCCCAGAGAATTGCATCCATTTCCATTTGTGTCCTTCCCCCTTCTCCTCCCCTGCTGAGCACAGCCGGGCTCCCTGGATTCATCCTTTGTCACCAGGGATTTATCCACACTCATGGCACCCCCATCCATCCTTGTCTCCTGGGAATCCCAGCTCTCCTCTAGGAAAGCTGCTCCACCCTTTCAGGATCTTGCTGGTCCTCCACTGCCCTTCTTTCACACTCCACTGCCCCCACCCTTGCTGAGGATCGTCAACAGCCTGGGCCTCATGGATGCAACTCTCGACATGCTTCCCTTGAGACTTGACTCCATCTGGGCTTCGTCCACTGATCCCCAGCCTCTGGGCCAGCCTCTCAGCCACTCTCAGGCCACTCACGGCACTCTCTGGCAACCTGGGCTTGTTCGGGTGCTCTGGGAGTGGAGAATGGGAAGGAGCCTCAAAGGCTTCACAAAAGGGTTGTGTCCCACAGCAGCCAAGGCTCTCCCCTCATGCCCAGGCTGAGGGGCACAGAGCAGACACACAGCTCAGCCAAGCACCATTTCCTCAAGGCAAATCCTCCAAGTGGCCTCACCCATCGGCACTTGCCACAACTCAAGACCACCAAGGCCTGCCTCACCCCTCACCTGCTGCTGCTCCCATCTACCCTCTCCTCCCTTGTTTAGCTGCCCCAACACCCATGGAATCCCTTCAGCTGGAGAAGACTCTTGACACTCAGTCCAACTGGAAAACAAATCTGTGAGTGCCACCAATCTCAGAAATATTTCATTTGTAGAATGCTTAAATGTAAAATGGCATCAAGCCCAACCATTCCTCCATCTCCTGTAATGTCACCATCAAACATGCCAAAGTCCAAATTTCCATGGCTTCTAAATTCATCTAACAATAGAGACTACACCACTGTCCTTGGGCAGTCATGCACAGAGCTTGAAAACTCTACCTGTGAAGGAATTCTCCCTAATACCTAACTCAACCTCCCTTAGAGGAAATTGACTCCGTTCCCTCTTCTCTAAAGGCTGGGGAAAAGAGAGACAAGACTGATGTGAATGATTTCTGTTCAGCTAACTCCAGAGGGCAACAAGGACAACCTTTCTATGAAAATTGAACACACCCATCCTTCACCTGCCCCTCATGTGCCTTGTTCTCCCTATCCTTCACCAGATTTCCTTTCCATGTCTAAGAGCCCAGCTCTATGACCCCACAGTGTGACCTTCCTGTGCCCAGGTAAGACGAGCGCTACAGATGAACCAACACAACAGTTTGGGGAGCATGGGAGACCTCCCTAAATCACAGGGATCACTTTCCCATCTCCTGGAGGAAAGGAGAGGCATAGAGACAAGACTACAGATATGGAGCCAAGGATGGGAGGGACAAAACATGATGAAAGGACCAGATCTGTCACCCCAAGCACACCTGCATATCCCAGACCAGCCTAACAGACATGGGAGGGAACGGGGCCCGTCTTCACAAGACGGCCACAAACCACAGCACACCAGTGTGTGGAGTGACTTCATGGATGACACCTCACTGTCCAAAGCTTTGGTCATGTTGTCAGTCCTCCCTGAAAAACAACAACATCATCATCAAATTCTGGTCTGTAGTACTCGCATTTAAAAGCTGCCGCCGAGGTCAGATGGAGACACAGAATCAAGGACAGGTCATGGAATTGCAGAAATATGGCGAGGAAAACAATTCGCACCTCACCACTGACCGAGCTTGGTCAGCAAAGAGGTGCTGCCCGCAAAATGCCCAAAGGCCATGGGACAAGGCTGTCCCACCCCGCCAGACCAGCATAAAAGCCAGCCCAGAGCCTCTCTCCCTCACACACTTCTCCTGAAGCCTTCTGCTCCTGCCAACAACCAGGTGAGCCTCAATCCCCTGATCCACCTGCTTCTGAACCCCTGGCCCCTCTCTTCCAGCTGGCTCAGCACCAGCTTCAGCAGACCTCACACCTCCCCAAAGCCCCACAACACCTCCACACTCCATCACCCTCCTGCATTTTTGCCCCCCATTTTCCCACATCCCTGTCCTACCTTTTTCCCTCTCTTCCAGGCACCCTCCACTCCACACCCATGGCCTGCAACACCCGCTGCGGATCCACCTGCGGACCCACCCCGCTGGCCAACAGCTGCAACGAGCCCTGTGCCCTGCAATGCCAGGATTCCCGCGTCATCATCAACCCTTCCCCTGTGCTGGTCACCCTGCCAGGACCCATCATGACCTCCTTCCCCCAGAACACCGCCGTCGGATCCACCTCCTCGGCTGCTCTGGGCAGTGAACTCAACGCCCAGGGACAGCCCATCTCTGGTGGATTTGGCTTTGGCCTTGGCTATGGGCTGGGAGGTCTGGGCTGCTATGGCAGGAGGGGTGGCTACATCTGCTAAGGGCCCTCAGCACCACTCCTGACACAGGAAATTTGATCCTCAGGCAACAGAACCTGCAAGCAAAGCACTTCGGCTGATCGTTGCCCTTCTTACCCCCTCCATGATCCTTTCCTCTTGTTTCTTTTGTCTTTTCCATCTTTTGCCTCAATAAAATTCTCTTGCATCAAAGCCTCAGATGACTCTGTTGGTTTTGAATTCTAATGCACTCACACCCTCATCCGACACATTTCTTGCAATGAACAGGCCATTGGGGTGGATGGAAAAAGGCAACTAAACCTTTCTTACAAAATTGCTCTCCACGAGGAACAACCAAGACTGTTATGGGAAGCAGGGATGGAGGGAAACACCGCCTAAAATGTGACACAAGCCCCCATCCTGATACACCAAAGCATTTGACCCAATCCTCTATTGAGCATAAAACTGGAAGAGTCACTCCATGCCAGAACACACTTGGCAAAATCTCTTCCCAGCAAGACACTTGAAACTCCACCACAAAAAAAAAGAAATAACATCATTGCCTTTGACACAAACTCTAGAGTGCAAGTGCTTCCACCCCACTGATCAAGCAGAGTCAGCAAGAACTGGATTCCCAGCACAATGGACAGCTCAGTTTTGGATCTCCCAGGACATCTGATGGCGTCTCCCAGATCCCATCACCGCCTTCACTTTTTGGGCACACTCACAAATTAAAAGTTCTTGCCTTCTCTGCCCATAGAAATGCATCCATTTCCATTTCTGCCCTGCCCCCTCCTCCTCCACTGCTGAGAACAGCCGGGCTCCTTCAATTCATCCTTTGCCAACAGGGATTTATCCACAATCATGACACCCCCATCCATCTGTGTCTCCTGGGAATCCCACCTCTCCTCTAGGAAAGCTGCTCCACCCTTTCAGGATCTTGCTCGTCCTCCACTGCCCTTCTTTCACACTCCACTGCCCCCACCCTTGCTGAGGATCTTCAACAGGCTGGGCCTCATGGATGCAACTCTCCACATGCTTCCCTTGAGACTTGACTCCATCTGGGCTTCGTGCCACTGATCCCCAGCCTCTGGGCCAGCCTCTCAGCCACTCTCAGGCCACTCACGGCACTCTCTGGCAACCTGGGCTTGTTCAGGTGCTCTGGGAGTGGAGAATGGGAAGGAGCTTCAAAGGCTTCACAAAAGGGTTGTGTCCAACAGCAGCCACAGCTCTCCCCTCATGCCCAGGCTGAGGCACCCACACAGAGCAGGCACACAGCTCAGCCAAGCACCATTTCCTCAAGGAAAATCCTCCAAGTGGCCTCACCCATCGGCACTTGCCACAACTCAAGACCACCAAGGCCTGCCTCACCCCTCACCTGCTGCTGCTCCCATCTACTCTCTCCTCCCTTTCTCAGCTGCCCCCAACACCCATGGAATCCCTTCAGTTGGAAAAGACTCTTGACATGCAGTCCAACTGGAAAAGAAATCTGTGAGTGCCAACAATCTCAGAAATGTTTCAGTTGTAGAAGACTTACATGTAAAACTGCATCAAGTCCATCCATTCCTCCATCTCTTGTAAGGTTAACATGAAACATGCCAAAGTTTAAATCTCCATGGCTTCTAAATTCATCTAGCAATGGAGACTACACCACTGTCCTTGGGCAGTCATGCACAGAGCTTGAAAACTCTACTTGTGAATAAATTCTCCCTAATACCTAACTCAACCTCCCTTAGAGCAAATTGACTCCATTGCATTATCTCTAAAGGCTGGGGAAAAGCGGAGACAAGACTGATGTGAATGATTTCTGTTCAGCTAACTCCAGAGGGCAACAAGGACAACCTTTCTCTGAAAATTGAACACGCCCATTCCTTCACCTGCCCCTCGTGTGCCTTGTTCTCCCTATCCTTCACCAGATTTCCTTTCCATGTGTAAGAGCCCAGCTCTGTGACCCCACAGTGTGACCTTCCTGTGCCCAGGTAAGATGAGCGCTACAGATGAACCAACACAAGAGTTTGGGGAGCATGGGAGACCTCCCTAAATCACAGGGATCACTTTCCCATCTCCAGGAGGAAAGGAGAGGCATTGAGACAAGACTACAGACATGGAGCAAAAGAGGGGAGGGAGAAAACATGATGAAAGGACCAGATCTGTCACCCCAAGCACAGCTGCATATCCCAGACCATCCTAACAGAACATGTGAGGGAACGGGGCCCGTCTTCACAAGACGGCCGCAAACCACAGCACACCAGTGTTGTAGAGTGACTTCATGGATGACACCTCACTGTCCAAAGCTTTGGTCATGTTGTCAGCCGTCCCTGAAAACCAACAACATCATCATCAAATTCTGGTCTTCATTACTAACATTTACAATCTGCTGCCAAGGTCAGATGGAGACGCAGAATCAAGGACAGGACATGGAACTGAAGAAATATGTCGAGGAAAGCAATTCCCACCTCATCACTCACCAGGCTGGGTCAGCAAAGAGGTGCTGCCACAAAATGCCCCAAGGCCACGGGATAAGGCTGTCCCACCCCTCCAGACCAGCATAAAAACCAGGCCAGAGCCGCTCTCCCTCACACACTTCTCCTGAAGCCTTCTGCTCCTGCCAGCAACCAGGTGAGCCTAAATCCCCTGACCCTCCTGCTTCTGCACCCCTGGCCCCTCTCTTCCAGCCAGCTCGGCCTCAGCCTGAGCAGCCCTCACGCCTCCCCACAGCCCCACAACAACCTGCACACTTTCCCTCGCCCTCCTGCATCACTGCCCCTCAAAACTCCACACCCCTGTTCCTATCTCACCCATTCTCTTCCAGGCACCCTCCACACCACAGCCATGGCCTGCAACACCCGCAGCGGATCCACCTGTGGACCCACCCCGCTGGCCAACAGCTGCAATGAGCCCTGTGCCCTGCAATGCCAGGATTCCCGCGTCATCATCAACCCTTCTCCTGTGCTGGTCACCCTGCCAGGACCCATCATGACCTCCTTCCCCCAGAACACCGCCGTCGGATCCACCTCCTCGGCTGCTCTGGGCAGTGAACTCAACGCCCAGGGACAGCCCATCTCTGGTGGATTTGGCTTTGGCCTTGGCTACGGGCTGGGAGGCCTGGGCTGCTATGGCAGGAGGGGTGGCTACATCTGCTAAGGGCCCTCAGCACTGCTCCTGATACAGGAAATTTGATCCTCAGGCAACAGAACCTGCCAGCAGAGCACCTCAGCTGATGGTTGCCCTTCTTGCCCCCTACACAATCCTTTCCACTTGCTTCCTTTGTCTTTTCCGTCTTTTGCCTCAATAAAGTTCTCTTGCATCAAAGCCTCAAATGACTCCGTTCTTTTGATTTCCAGTGCACTCACACCCTCATCCGGCACATTTCTTGAAATGAACAGGCCATTGGGATGGATGGAAAAGGGCAACAAAACCTTTCTTAGGAAATTCCTCTCCACGAGGAATAACCAAGACTGTTGTGGGAAGCAGGGATGGAGGGAAACACCGCCTAAAATGCGACAAAAGTACCCATCCTGATACACCAAAGCATTTGACCCAATCCCCTCCACAGCATAAAACTGGAAGCGTCACTCCAGCCAGAACACACTTGGCAAAATCTCTTCCCAGCAAGACGCTTGAAACTCCACCACAAAAAAAAAAAAAAAAAAAAAAAAAAAAAAAAAAAGAAATAACATCATTGCCTTTGACACAAACTCCAGAGTGCAAGTGCTTCCACCCCACTGATCAAGCAGAGTCAGCAATGGCCGGATTCCCAGCACAATGGACAGCTCAGTTTTGGATCTCCCAGGACATCAGATGGGGTCTCCCATATCCCATCACCACTTTCACTTTCTGGTCATACTCACAAATGAAAAGTTCTTGCCTTCTCTGCCTATAGAATGGCATTCATTTCCATTTCTTATCTACCCCCTCCTCCTCCACTGCTGAGAACAGCCGGGCTCCCTGGATTCATCCTTTGCCACCAGGGATTTATCCACACTCATGACACCCCCATCCATCCGTGTCTCCTAGGAATCCCAGCTCTCCTCTAGGAAAGCTGCTCCACCCTTTCAGGATCTTGCTGGTCCTCCACTGCCCTTCTTTCACACTCCACTGACCCCACCCTTGCTGAGGATCTTCAACAGGCTGGGCCTCATGGATGCAACTCTCGACATGCTTCCCTTGAGACTTGACTCCATCTGGGCTTCGTGCCACTGATCCCCAGCCTCTGGGCCAGCCCCTCAGCCACTCTCAGGCCACTCACTGCACTCTCTGGCAACCTGGGCTTGTTCGGGTGCTCTGGGGGTGGAGAATGGGAAGGAGCCTCAGAGGCTTCACAAAAGGGTTGTGTCCAACAGCAGCCACAGCTCTCCCCTCATGCCCAGGCTGAGGCACCCGCACAGAGCAGACACACAGCTCAGCCAAGCACCATTTCCTCAAGGCAAATCCTCCAAGTGGCCTCACCCATCGGCACTTGCCACAACTCAAGACCACCAAGGCCTGCCTCACCCCTCACCTGCCGCTGCTCCCATCTACCCTCTCCTCCCTTGCTCAGCTGCCCCCAACACCCATGGAATCCCTTCTGCTGGAAAAGACTCTTGACATACAGTCCAACTGGAAAACAAATCTGTGAGTGCCACCAATCTCAGAAATGTTTCATTTTTAAATGACTTAAATGTAAAACTGCATCAAGTCCCACCATTCCTCCATCTCCTGTAAGATCAACATGAAACATCCGGAAGTCCAAATCTCCATGGCTTCTAAATTCATCTAGCAATGGAGACTACACCACTGTCCTTGGGCAGTCATGCACAGAGCTTGAAAACTCTACTTGTGAAGGAATTCTCCCTAATACCTAACTCAACCTCCCTTAGAGCAAATTGACTCCATTCCCTCTTCTCCGAAGGCTGGGAAAAAGAGAGACAAGACTGATGTGAATGATTTCTGTTCAGGTAACTCCAGATGGCAACAAGGACAACCTTTCTCTGAAAATTGAACACGCACATTCCTTCACCTGCCCCTCATGTGCCTTGTTCTCCCTATCCTTCACCAGATTTCCTTTCCATGTGTAAGAGCCCAGCTCTGTGACCCCACAGTGTGACCTTCCTGTGCCCAGGTACGATGAGCGCTACAGATGAACCAACACAAGAGTTTGGGGAGCATGGGAGACCTCCCTAAATCACAGGGATCACTTTCCCATCTCCAGGAGGAAAGGCAAGGCATAGAGACAAGACTACAGACATGGAGCCAAGGATGGGAGGGAAAAAACATGATGAAAGGACCAGATCTGTCACCCCAAGGACAACTGCATATCCCAGACCATCCTAACAGACATGGGAGGGAACGGGGCCCATCTTCACAAGACAGCCACAAACCACAGCACACCAGTGTTCTGGAGTGACTTCATGGATGACACCTCACTGTCCAAAGCTTTGGTCATGTTGTCAGCCCTCCCTGAAAAACAACAACATCATCATCAAATTTTGGTCTTTATTACTAACATTTAAGAGCTGCCGCCAAGGTCAGATACAGACACAGACTCAAGAACAGGACATGGAATTGCAGAAATGTGGTGAGAAAAACAATTCCCACCTCATCACCCACCAGGCTTGGTCAGCAAAGAGGTGCTGCCTAAAAAATGCCCCAAGGCCATGGGACAAGGCTGTCCCACCCCTCCAGACCAGCATAAAAGCCAGGCCAGAGCCTCTCTCCCTCACACACTTCTCCTGAAGCCTTCTGCTCCTGCTGACAACCAGGTGAGCCTCACTCCCCTGACCCTCCTGCTTCTGAACCCCTGGTCCCTTTCTTCCATCATGCTCAGCCCCAGCTTCAGCAGCTCTCATGCCTCCCCACAGCCCCAAACACCCTCCACACTCCCTTGCCCACCTGCATTACTTCCCCCCACTCTCCTACACACCCCTGTCCTACCTCACCCATTCTCTTCCAGGCACCCTCCACACCACATCCATGGCCTGCAACACCCGCTGCGGATCCTCCTGTGGACCCACCCCACTGGCCAACAGCTGCAACGAGCCCTGTGCCCTGCAATGCCAGGATTCCCGCGTCATCATCAACCCTTCCCCTGTGCTGGTCACCCTGCCAGGACCCATCATGACCTCCTTCCCCCAGAACACTGCCGTCGGATCCACCTCCTCGGCTGCTCTGGGCAGTGAACTCAACGCCCAGGGACAGCCCATCTCTGGTGGATTTGGCTTTGGCCTGGGCTATGGCTACGGCCTGGGAGGCCTGGGCTGCTATGGCAGGAGGGGTGGCTACATCTGCTAAGGGCCCTCAGCACCACTCCTGACACAGGAAATTTGATCCTCAGGCAACAGAACCTGAAAGCAAAGCACCTCGGGTGATCGTTGCCCTTCTTGCCCCTTACACAATCCTTTCCACTCGCTTCCTTCGTCTTTTCTGTCTTTTGCCTCAATAAAGTTCTCTTGCATCAAAGCCTGATATTACTCCATTCCTTTTGAATTACAGCCCTCTCAAACCCTCATCCGGGACATTTCTTGCAATGAACAGGCAATTGGGATGGATGGAAAAGGGCAATAAAACCTTTCTTAGGAAATTGCTCACCACCAGGAACTACGAAGACTGTTGTGGGAAGGAGGGACTGGGAGGACACCTTCAAAAACACGACACAAGCCCCCATCCTGATACACCAAAGCATTTGACCCAATCCTCTCCTGAGCATAAAACTGGAAGAGTCACTCCATGCCAGAACACACTTGGCAAAATCTCTTCCCAGCAAGACACTTGACACCCCACCACAAAAAAAGAAATAACATCATTGCCTTTGAAACAAACTCCAGAGTGCAAGTGCTTCCACCCCAATGATCAAGGCAAGTCAGCCAGAGCCGGATTCCCAGCACAATGGACAGCTCAGTTTTGGACCTCCCAGGACATCAGATTGCGTCTCTCAGATCCCATCACCGCTTTTACTTTCTTATATCTATCACAATGAAAACTTCTTGCCTTTTCTGCCCATAGAATGGCATCCTTTTCCATTTCTGCCCTCCCTCTTCTCCTCCACTGCTGAGAACAGCCGGGCTCCCTGGATTCATCCTTTGCCACCAGAGATTTCTCCACACTCATGGCACCCCTATCCATCCGTGTCTCCTGGGAATCCCAGCTCTCCTCTAGGAAAGCTGCTCCACCCTTTCAGGATCTTGCTGGTCCTCCACTGCCCTTCTTTCACACTCCACTGACCCCACCCTTGCTGAGGATCTTCAACAGGCTGGGCCTCATGGATGCAACTCTCGACGTGCTTCCCTTGAGACTTGACTCCATCTGGGCTTCGTGCCACTGATCCCCAGCCTCTGGGCCAGCCTCTCAGCCACTCTCAGGCCACTCACGGCACTCTCTGGCAACCTGGGCTTGTTCGGGTGCTCTGGGAGTGGAGAATGGGAAGGACCAACAAAGGCTTCACAAAAGGGTTGAGTCCAACAGCAGCCACAGCTCTCCCCTCATGCCCAGGCTGAGGCACTGGCACAGAGCAGACACACAGCTCAGCCAAGCACCATTTCCTCAAGGGAAAGGCTCCAAGTGGCCTCACCCATCGGCACTTGCCACAACTCAAGACCACCAAGGCCTGCCTCACCCTCACCTGCTGCTGCTCCCATCTACCCTCTCCTCCCTTGCTGAGCTGCCCCCAACAGCCATGGAATCACTTCAGCTGGAAAAGACTCTTGACATGCAGTCCAACTGGAAAAGAAATCTGTGAGTGCCAACAATTATAAAAATATTTCATTTGTAGAAAGCTTAAATGTAAAATGGCATCAAGTCCAACCATTCCTCCATCTCCCATAATGTCACCATCAAACATCCCAAAGTCCAAATCTCCATGGCTTCTAAATGCATCCAGCAATGCAAACTGCACCACTGTCCTTGGGCAGTCATGCACAGAGCTTGAAAATTCTCCTGGTGAAGGAATTTTCCGTAATACCTGACTCAACTTTCCCTAGAGCAAATCGACACCATTCCCTCATCTCTGAAGGCTGTGAAAAAGGGAGACAAGACTGATGTGAATGATTTCCGTTCAGCTAACTCCAGAGTGCAAAAAGAACGACCTTTCTCTGAAAATTGAACATGCCCATTCCTCCACCTGCCCCTCATGTGCCTTGTTCTCCCCATCCTTCACCAGATTTCTTTCCATGTGTAAGAGCCCAGCTCTGTGACCCCACAGTGTGACCTTCCTGTGCCCAGGTAAGATGAGTGCTACAGATGAACGAACACAAGAGTTTGGGGTGCATGGGAGACCTCCCTAAATCACAGGGATCACTTTCCCATCTCCAGAAGGAAAGGAAAGGCATAGAGACAAGACTACAGACATGGAGCCAAGGAGGGGAGAGAGAAAACATGATGAAAGGACCAGATCTGTCACCCCAAGCACACCTGCATATCCCAGACCAGCCTAACAGACATGGGAGGGAACGGGGCCCGTCTTCACAAGATGGCCACAAACCACAGCACACCAGTGTTGTGGAGTGACTTCATGGATGACACCTCACTGTCCAAAGCTTTGGTCATGTTGTCAGCCCTCCCTGAAAAACAGACACATCATCATCAAATTTTGGTCTTTATTACTAACATTTAAAAGCTGCCGCCAAGGTCAGATACAGAAATAGACTCAAGAACAGGACATGGCATTGAAGAAATATGTCGAGGAAAAAAATTCCCAACTCATCACTCACCAGGCTGGGTCAGCAAAGAGGTGCTGCCTGCAAAATGCCCCAAGGCCATGGGACAAGGCTGTCCCACCCCTCCAGACCAGCATAAAAGCCAGGCCAGAGCCTCTCTCCCTCACACACTTCTCCTGAAGCCTTCTGCTCCTGCCGACAACAAGGTGAGCCTCAATCCCCTGACCCTCCTGCTCCTGCTCTTCTCCTCGCCCTTCTCTTCCAGCCAGCTTGGCCCAGGCCTCAGCAGCCCTCATGCCTCCCCACAGCCCCACAACACCCTCCACACTTTCCTCGTCCTCCCGCATCAATGCTTCTCAAAACTGCACACCCTTGTTCCTACCTCGCCCATTCTCTTCCAGGCACCCTCCACACCACACCCATGGCCTGCAACACCCGCTGCGGATCCGCCTGCGGACCCACCCCGCTGGCCAACAGCTGCAACGAGCCCTGTGCCCTGCAATGCCAGGATTCCCGCGTCATCATCAACCCTTCCCCTGTGCTGATCACCCTGCCAGGACCCATCATGACCTCCTTCCCCCAGAACACCGCCGTCGGATCCACCTCCTCGGCTGCTGTCGGTAGCGAACTCAACGCCCAGGGACAGCCCATCTCTGGTGGATTTGGCTTTGGCCTGGGCTATGGGCTGGGAGGTCTGGGCTGCTATGGCGGAAGGGGTGGCTACATCTGCTAAGGGCCCTCAGCACCACTCCTGACACAGGAAATTTGATCCTCAGGCAACAGAACCTGCAAGCAAAACACCTCAGCTGATCGTTGCCCTTCTTGCCCCTTACACAATCCTTTCCACTCGTTTCTTTTGTCTTTTTCCTCTTTTGCCTCAATAAAGTTCTCTTGCATCAATGCCTGAGATTACTCCATTCCTTTTGAATTACAACCCTCTCAAACCCTCATCTGGCACATTTCTTGCAATGAACGGGCAATTGGGATGGATGGAAAAGGGCAACAAAACCTTTCTTAGAAAATTACTCTCCACCAGGAACTACCAAGACTGTTGTGGGAAGGAGGGACTGGGAGGACACCTTCTAAAACACGACACAAGCCCATTCCCTGATACACCAAAGCATTTGACCCAGTCCTCTCCTGAGCATAAAACTGGAAGAGTCACTCCATGCCCGAACACACTTTGTAAAATCTCTTCCCAGCAAGACACTTGACACCCCACCACAAAAAAAGAAATAACATCATTGCCTTTGACACAAACTCTAGAGTGCAAGTGCTTCCACCCCACTGATCAAGCAGAGTCAGCAAGAGCTGGATTTCTAGCAGAATGGACAGCTCAGTTTTGCATCTCGCAGGACATCAGATGGCGTCTCCCAGATCCCATCACTGCTTTTACTTTCTTATATCTATCACAATGAAAAGTTCTTGCCTTCTCTGCCCATAGAATTGCATCAATTTCCATTTGTGTCCTTCCCCCTTCTCCTCCACTGCTGAGAACAGCCGGGCTCCCTGGATTCATCCTTTGCCACCAGGGATTTATCCACACTCATGACACCCCCATCCATCCGTGTCTCCTGGGAATCCCAGCTCTCCTCCAGGAAAGCTGCTCCACCCTTTCAGGATCTTGCTGGTCCTCCACTGCCCTTCTTTCACACTCCACTGCCCCCACCCTTGCTGACGATCTTCAACAGGCTGGGCCTCATGAATGCAACTCTTGACATGCTTCCCTTGAGACTTGACTCCATCTGGGCTTCGTGCCACTGATCCCCAGCCTCTGGGCCAGCCTCTCAGCCACTCTCAGGCCACTCACTGCACTCTCTGGCAACCTGGGCTTGTTCGGGTGCTCTGGGAGTGGAGAATGGGAAGGAGCCTCAAAGGCTTCACAAAAGGGTTGTGTCCAACAGCAGCCACAGCTCTCCCCTCATGCCAGGCTGAGGCACCCACACAGAGCAGACACAGAGCTCAGCCAAGCACCATTTCCTCAAGGCAAATCCTCCAAGTGTCCTCACCCATCGGCACTTGACACAACTCAAGACCACCAAGGCCTGCCTTGTGGAGTTGTGTTCTTTATGTTTTATTACATTTGTATTATGTATAGATTTGTTCAATGTACCCCCGGTTCTGTAATGATTTCTCCCCGGGTTTTCCCGCCTTTCCCCCGCGTGTCCGTTATCCCCAAAAGTGCTAAGTCATCCCCCTGTTTACCCCAGATGCCTGTCCGTCACTCGGTGTCCCTTCCCATCCACCTAGAATCTTCCACCCGGGACGCCAGATGATTGGTAAAGGACCTGGGACCCTTCCCCTGTCTATCCTTCATTGGATGTACCCCCGTATCCCACCACCCTTGAACCCCTCCACGGTTTTACACCACTGGCTGTTCGGTTTTCCCCCATCCTGTACTTATTTCATTTGCGCGGTTCGTTTCGCGCTTTCTTCTGGCTGGCTCCAGCGCGCTCCGCCTTGCGCGTGCCTTTCCAGCAAACGTCGGCACAGCACGCCTGGTCCCCTTCGAGTTATTGTATTCCCCGTTGGATTACAATAAACGGAATTTGCCCCCAGAGAAACACTCTCTTCGTAATTCGCCGTGGGGTCAATGACTGCTCTAGGGAACTCTGATAGCGCTACCCAAAGCCCGCGAGGGTCCAGCGGGAAGCGCTAGAAAATGCCCGCACCTCTCCCCAGAGCTAGCTGGGGCTAAGGAAGGGCGTCGGGGAGAGGAGCATCGGCACTGCCTCACCCCTCACCTGCTGCTGCTCCCATCAACCCTCTCCTCTCTTGCTCAGCTGTCCCCAACACCCATGGAATCCCTTCAATTGGAAAAGACTCTTGACATACAGCCCAACTGGAAAACAAATCTGTGAGTGCCACCAATTTCAGAAATATTTCATTTGTGGAATGCTTAAATGCAAAATGGCATCAAGTCCAACCATTCCTCCATCTCCTGTAAGGTCACCACCAAACATGCCAAAGGCCAAATCTCCATGGCTTCTAAATTCATCTAGCAATGGAGACTACACCACTGTCCTTGGGCAGTCATGCACAGAGCTTGAAAAGTCTACTTGTGAAGGAATTCTCCCTAATACCTAACTCAACCTCCCTTAGAGCAAATTGACTCTTCTCTTCTCCCTCTTCTCCGAAGGCTGGGGAAAAGAGAGACAAAACTGATGTGAATGATTTCTGTTCAGCTAACTCCAGAGGGCAACAAGGACAACCTTTCTCTGAAAATTGAACACGCCCCTTCCTTCACCTGCCCCTCATGTACCTTGTTCTCCTTATCCATCACCAGATTCCCTTTCCATGTGTAAGAGCCCAGCTCTGTGACCCCACAGTGTGACCTTCCTGTGCCCAGGTAAGATGAGTGCTACAGATGAACCAACACAAGAGTTTGGGGAGCATGGGAGACCTCCCTAAATCACAGGGATCACTTTCCCATCTCCAGGAGGAAAGGAGAGGCATAGAGACAAGACTACAGACATGGAGCCAAGGAGGGGAGGGAGAAAACATGATGAAAGGACCAGATCTGTCACCCCAAGCACACCTGCATATCCCAGACCATCCAGACATTAGAGGGAACAGGGCCCATTTTCAGAAGATGGCCACAAACCCCAGCACACCAGTCTTGTGGAGTGACTTCATGGATGACACCTCACTGTCCAAAGCTTTGGCCCTGTTGTCAGCCCTCCCTGAAAAACAACAACATCATCATCAAAATCTGGTCTTTATTACTAACATTTAAAAGCTGCCGCCAAGGTCAGATACAGACACAGACTCAAAAACAGGACATGGAATTGCAGAAATGTGGCAAGGAAAACAATTCCCGCCTCATCACTCACCAGGCTGGGTCAGCAAAGAGGTGCTGCCTAAAAAATACCCCAAAGCCATGGGACAAGGCTGTCCCACCCCTCCAGAACCAGCATAAAAGCCAGGCCAGAGCCTCTCTCCCTCACACACTTCTCCTGAAGCCTTCTGCTCCTGCTGACAACCAGGTGAGCCTCAATCCCCTGACCATCCTGCTTCTGAACCCCTGGCCCCTCTCTTCCAGCTTGCTTAGCCCCAGCTTCAGCAGCTCTCATGCCTCTCCACAGCCCCACAACAGCCTCCACACTCCCTTGCCCACGTGCATTACTGCCCCCCACTCTCCCACACCCCTGTCCTACCTCAACCATTCTCTTCCAGGCACCCTCAACTCCACACCCATGGCCTGCAACACCCGCTGCGGATCCACCTGCGGACCCACCCCGCTGGCCAACAGCTGCAACGAGCCCTGTGCCCTGCAATGCCAGAATTCCCACGTCATCATCAACCCTTCCCCTGTGCTGGTCACCCTGCCAGGACCCATCATGACCTCCTTCCCCCAGAACACCGCCGTCGGATCCACCTCCTCGGCTGCTCTGGGCAGTGAACTCAACGCCCAGGGACAGCCCATCTCTGGTGGATTTGGCTTTGGCCTGGGCTATGGCTACGGCCTGGGAGGCCTGGGCTGCTATGGCAGGAGGGGTGGCTACATCTGCTAAGGGCCATCAGCACCACTCCTGACACAGGAAATTTGATCCTCAGGCAACAGCTCCTGCAAGCAAAGCACCTCGGCTGATTGTTGCCCTTCTTGCCCCCTACATGATCCTTTCCACTTGTTTCTTTTGTCTTTTCCATCTTTTGCATCAATAAAATTCTCTTGCATCAAAGCCTCAGATGACTCCGTTACTATTGAATTCCAAAGATCTAACAACCACCTCCGGCACATTTCTTGCAATGAACAGGCCATTGGGGTGGATGGAAAAGAGCAACAAAACCTTTCATTGAAAATCAGTCACCACCAGAAACTACCAAGACTGTTGTGGAAAGCAGGGACGGAGGGAAACACCTGTAAAATTCGACACAAGCCCCGATCCTGATACACCAAAGCATTTGACCCAATACTCTCCTGAGCATTAAACTGGAAGAGTCACTCAATGCCAGAAACCCACTTGGCAAAATCTCTTCCCAGCAAGACACTTGACACCCCACCACAGAAAAAAAATAACATCATTGCCTTCGAAACACACGCCAGAGTGCAAGTGCTTCCACCCCACTGATCAAACAGAGTCAGCAAGAGCTGGATTCCCAGCAGAATGGACAGCTCAGTTTTGGATCTCCCAGGACATCACATGGCGTCTCCCAGATCCCATCACCGCTTTCACTTTCTTACATCCATCACAATGAAAAGTCCTTGCCTTCTCTGCCCATAGAATTGCATCCATTTCCATTTGGGCCCTTCCCACTTCTCCTCCACTGCTGAGAACAGCCGGGTTCCCTGGATTCATCCGTTGCAACCAGGGATTTATCCACACTCATGACACCCCCATCCATCCGTGTCTCCTAAGAATCCCAGCTCTCTAGGAAAGCTGCTCCACCCTTTCAGGATCTTTCTGGTCCTCCACTGCCCTTCTTTCACACTCCACTGCCCCCACCCTTGCTGAGGATCTTCAACAGGCTGGGCCTCATGGATGCAACTCTCGACATGCTTCCCTTGAGACTTGACTCCATCTGGCCTTCGTGCCACTGATCCCCAGCCTCTGGGCCAGCCTCTCAGCCACTCTCAGGCCACTCACTGCACTCTCTGGCAACCTGGGCTTGTTCGGGTGCTCTGGGAGTGGAGAATGGGAAGGAGCCTCAAAGGCTTCACAAAAGGGTTGAGTCCAACAGCAGCCACAGCTCTCCCCTCATGCCCCGGCTGAGGTACTGGCACAGAGCAGACACACAGATTAGCCAAGCACCATTTCCTCAAGGCAAATCCTCCACGTGGCCTCACCCATCGGCACTTGCCACAACTCAAGACCACCAAGGCCTGCCTCACCCCTCACCTGCTCCTGCTCTCATCTACCCTCTCCTCCCTTGCTCAGCTGCCCCCAACACCCATGGAATCCCTTCAATTGGAAAAGACTCTTGGCATGCAGTCCAACTGGAAAACAAATCTGTGAGTGCCAGGAATTTCAGAAATATTTCATTTGTAGAATGCTTAAATGTAAAACTGTATCAAGTCCAACCATTCCTCAATCTCCTGTAATGTCACCATCAAACATGCCAAAGTCTAAATCTCCATGGCTTCTAAATTCATCTAGCAATGGAGGTTAAAACACTGTCCTTGGGCAGTCATGCACAGAGCTTGAAAACTCTACTTGTGAAGGAATTCTCCCTAATACCTAACTCAACGCCCCTTAGAGCAAATGGACTCCATTCCCTCTTCTCCGAAGGCTGGGGAAAAGAGAGACAAGACTGATATGAATGATTTCTGTTCAGCTAACTCCAGAGGGCAACAAGGACAACCTTTCTATGAAAATTGAACACGCCCATTCCTTCACCTGCCCCTCATGTGCCTTGTTCTCCCTATCCTTCACCAGATTTCCTTTCCATGTGTAAGAGCCCAGCTCTGTGACCCCACAGTGTGACCTTCCTGCACCCAGGCAGGACGATCGCTACAGATGAAACAACACAGCAGTTTGGGGAGCATGGGAGACCTCCTTAAACCACAGGGATCTCTTTCCCATCTCCAGAAGGAAAGGAAAGGCATAGAGACAAGTCTACAGACAAGGAGCCAAGGAGGGGAGAGAGAAAACATGATGAAAGGACCAGATCTGTCACCCCAAGGACAACTGCATGTCCCAGACCAGCCTAACAGACATGGGAGGGAATGGGGCCCGTCTTCACAAGACGGCCACAAACCGCAGCACACCAGTGTTGTGGAGTGACTTCATGGATGACACCTCACTGTCCAAAGCTTTGGGTTTGTTGTCAGCCCTCCCTGAAAAACAACGACATCATCATCAAATTCTGGTCTGTATTACTCGCATTTAAAAGCTGCCGCCAAGGTCAGATGGAGACGCAGAATCAAGGAGAGGGCATGAAATTGCAGAAATGTGGTGAGAAAAACAATTCCCACCTCATCACTCACCAGGCTGGGTCAGCAAAGAGGTGCTGCCTAGAAAATGCGCCAAGGCCATGGGACAAGGCTGTCCCACCCCTCCAGACCAGCATAAAAGCCAGGCCAGAGCCTCTCTCCCTCACACACTTCTCCTGAATCCTTCTGCTCCTGCCAACAACAAGGTGAGCCTCAATCCCCTGATCCTCCTGCTTCTGAACCCCTGGCCCCTCTCTTCCAGCCAGCTCGGCCCAGGCCTCAGCAGCCCTCACGCCTCCCCACAGCCCCACAACAACCTGCACACTTTCCCTCGCCCTCCTCCATCACTGCCCCTCAAAACTCCACACCTTTGTCCTACCTCGCCCATTCTCTTCCAGGCACCCTCCACACCACACCCATGGCCTGCAACACCCGCTGTGGATCCACCTGCGGACCCACCCCGCTGGCCAACAGCTGCAACGAGCCCTGTGCCCTGCAATGCCAGGATTCCCACGTCATCATCGACCCTTCCCCTGTGCTGGTCACCCTGCCAGGACCCATCATGACCTCCTTCCCCCAGAGCACCGCCGTCGGATCCACCTCCTCGGCTGCTCTGGGCAGTGAACTCAACGCCCAGGGACAGCCCATCTCTGGTGGATTTGGCTTTGGCCTGGGCTATGGCTACGGCCTGGGAGGCCTGGGCTGCTATGGCAGGAGGGGTGGCTACATCTGCTAAGGGCCCTCAGCACCACTCCTGACGCAGGAAATTTGATCCTCAGGCAACAGAACCTGCAAGCAAAGCACCTCGGCTGATCGTTGCCCTTCTTGCCCCCTAGATGATCCTTTCCACTTGTTTCTTTTGTCTTTTCCATCTTTTGCTGCAATAAAGTTCTCTTGCATCAAAGCCTCAGATGACTCTGTTCATTTAAATTCCAATGCACTCACACCCTCCTCCGGCACATTTCTTGTAATGAACAGACCATTGGGGTGGATGGAAAAGGGCAACAAAACCTTTCTTAGAAAATTGGTCACCACCTGGATCTACAAAGACTTTTGTGGGAAGCAGGGATGGAGGGAAACACCGCCTAAAATGAGACACAAGCTCCAGATCCTGATACAACAAAGCATTTGACCCAATCCTCTCCTGAGCATAAAACTGGAAGAGTCACTCCATGCCAGCAGACACTTGGCAAAATCTCTTCCCAACAAGACACTCTAAACTCCACCACAAAAAAAAAGAAATAACATCATTGCCTTTGACACCAACTCAGGAGTGCAAGTGCTTCCACCCCACTGATTAAGCAAGTCAGCAAGAGGGGAATCTCAGAGCATTGGACAGCTCAATTTTGGATCTCCCAGGACATCAGATGGCGTCTCCGAGATCCCATCACCGCTTTCACTTTCTTACATCTATCACAATGAAAAGTTCTTGCCTTCTCTGCCCATAGAATGGCATCCATTTCCATTTCTGCCCTGCCCCCTCCTCCTCCACTGCTGAGAACAGCCGGGCTCCCTGGATTCATCCTTTGCCACCAGGGATTTATCCACACTCATGACACCCCCATCCATCCTTGTCTCCTGGGAATCCCAGCTCTCCTCTAGGAAAGCTGCTCCACCCTTTCAGGATCTTGCTGGTCCTCCACTGCCCTTCTTTCACACTCCACTGCCCCCACCCTTGCTGAGGATCTTCAACAGGCTGGGCCTCATGGATGCAACTCTCGACATGCTTCCCTCGAGACTTGACTCCATCTGGGCTTCGTGCCACTGATCCCCGGCCTCTGGGCCAGCCTCTCAGCCACTCTCAGGCCACTCACTGCACTCTCTGGCAACCTGGGCTTGTTCGGGTGCTCTGGGGGTGGAGAATGGGAAGGAGCCTCAAAGGCTTCACAAAAGGGTTGTGTCCAACAGCAGCCACAGCTCTCCCCTCATGCCAGGCTGAGGCACCCACACAGAGCAGACACAGAGCTCAGCCAAGCACCATTTCCTCAAGGCAAATCCTCCAAGTGGCCTCACCCATCGGCACTTGCCACAACACAAGACCGCCAAGGCCTGCCTCACCCCTCACCTGCTGCTGCTCCCATCTACCCTCTCCTCCCTTGCTCAGCTGCCACCAACATCCATGGAATCCCTTCTGCTGGAGAAGACTCTTGACATGCAGTCCAACTGGAAAAGAAATCTGTGAGTGCCACCAATTTCAGAAAGGTTTCATTTGTCAAAGACTTAAATGTAAAACTGCATCAAGTCCAACCATTCATCAGTCTCCAGTAAGGTCGCCATCAAACATGCCAAAGTCCAAGTCTCCATGGCTTCTAAATTAATCTAGGAATGGAGACTACACCACTGTCCTTGGGCAGTCATGCACAGAGCTTGAAAACTCTACTTGTGAAGGAATTCTCCCTAATACCTAACTCAACTTTCCCTAGAGCAAATTGACTCCGTTCCCTCTTTTCCGAAGGCTGGGGAAAAGGGAAACAAGACTGATGTGAAGGATTTCTGTTCAGCTAACTCCAGCGGGCAACAAGGACAGCCTTTCTCTGAAAATTGAACATGCCCATTCCTTCACCTGCCCCTCATGTGCCTTGTTCTCCCTATCCTTCACCAGATTTCCTTTCCATGTGTAAGAGCCCAGCTCTGTCACCCCACAGTGTGACCTTCCTGTGCCCAGGTAAGATGAGTGCTACAGATGAACCAACACAAGAGTTTGGGGAGCATGGGAGACCTCCCTAAATCACAGGGATCACTTTCCCATCTCCAGGAGGAAAGGAAAGGCAGAGACAAGACTACAGACATGGAGCCAAGGAGGGGAGGGAGAAAACACGATGAAAGGACCAGATCTGTCACCCTTAGGGAAAACTGCATATCCCAGACAATCTAACAGACATGGGGTGGAACGGGGCTCGTCTTCACAAGTCGGCCACAAACCACAGCACACCAGTGTGTGGAATGACTTTATGGATGACACCTCACTGCCCAAAGCTTTGGTCATGTTGTCAGCCCTCCCTGAAAACCAACAACATCATCATCAAATTCTGGTCTGTATAACTCGCATATAAAAGCTGCCGCTAAGGTCAGATACAGACACAAACTCAAGAACAGAGCATGAAACTGCAGAAATGTGGCGAGGAAAACAATTCCCACCTCATCACTCACCAGGCTGGGTCAGCAAAGAGGTACTGCCTAAAAAATACCCCAAGGCCATGGGACAAGGTTGTCCCACCCCTCCAGACGAACATAAAAGCCAGCACAGAGCCTCTCTCTCTCACACACTTCTCCTGAAGCCTTCTGCTCCTGCTGACAACCAGGTGAGCCTCAATCCCCTGACCCTCCTGCTCCTGCCCTTCTCCTCGCCCTTCTCTTCCAGCCAGCTCAGCCCAAGCCTCAGCAGCTCTCACGTCTCCCCAGAGCCCCAAACACCCTCCACACTCCCTTGCCCACCGGCATTACTGCCCCCCACTCTCCCACACACCTGTCCTACCTCATTCCCTCTCTTCCAGGCACCCTCCACTCCACACCCATGGCCTGCAACACCCGCTGCGGATCCACCTGTGGACCCACCCCGCTGGCCAACAGCTGCAACGAGCCCTGTGCCCTGCAATGCCAGGATTCCCGCGTCATCATCAACCCTTCCCCTGTGCTGGTCACCCTGCCAGGACCCATCATGACCTCCTTCCCCCAGAACACCGCCGTCGGATCCACCTCCTCGGCTGCTCTGGGCAGTGAACTCAACGCCCAGGGACAGCCCATCTCTGGTGGATTTGGCTTTGGCCTGGGCTATGGCTACGGGCTGGGAGGCCTGGGCTGCTATGGCAGGAGGGGTGGCTACATCTGCTAAGGGCCCTCAGCACCACTCCTGACACAGGAAATTTGATCCTCAGGCAACAGAACCTGCAAGCAAAGCACCTCGGCTGATCGTTTCCCTTCTTGTCCCCTACACAATCCTTTCCACTTGCTTCCTTCGTCTTTTCAATCTTTTGCCTCAATAAAGTTCTCTTGCATTAAAGCCTCAGATGACTCTGTTCATTTTGAATTCCAATGCTCTCACACCCTCATCCGGCACATTTCTTGCAATGAACAGGCCATTGGGGCGGATGGAAAAGGGCAACAAAACCTTTCTTAGGAAATTGCTCACCACCAGGAACTACCAAGACTGTTGTGGAAAGCAGGGATGGAGGGAAACACCGCCTGAAATCTAACACAAGCCCCCATCCTGATACACCAAAGCATTTGACCCAATCCTCTCCCGAGCATAAAACTGGAAGAGCCACTCCATGCCAGAACACACTTGGCAAAATCTCTTCCCAGCAAGACACTTGAAACTCCACCACAACAAAAAAGAAATAACATCATTGCCTTTGACACAAACTCCAGAGTACAAGTTCTTCCACCCCACTGATCAAGCACAGTCAGCAATGGCCGGATTCCCAGCACAATGGACAGCTCAGTTTTGGATCTCCCAGGACATCAGATGGCGCCTCCCAGATCCCATCACCACTTTCACATTCTTACATGTATCACAATGAAAAGTTCTTGCCTTCTCTGCCCATAGAATGGCATCCACTTCCATTTGTACCCTTCCCCCTCCTTCTCCAGTGCTGAGAACAGCCGGGCTACCTGGATCCATCCTTTGCCACCAAGGATTTATCCACACTCATGACACCCCCATCCATCCTTGTCTCCTGGGAATCCCAGCTCTCCTCTAGGAAAGCTGCTCCACCCTTTCAGGATCTTCCTGGTACTCCACTGCCCTTCTTTCACACTCCACTGCCCCCACCCTTGATGAGGATCTTCAACAGGCTGGGCCTCATGGATGCAACTCTCGACATGCTTCCCTTGAGACTTGACTCCATCTGGGCTTCGTGCCACTGATCCCCAGCCTCTGGGCCAGCCTCTCAGCCACTCTCAGGCCACTCACTGCACTCTCTGGCAACCTGGAACTGTTCGGATGCTCTGGGGGTGGAGAATGGGAAGGAGCCTCAAAGGCTTCACAAAAGGGTTTTGTCCAACAGCAGCCACAGCTCTCCCCTCATGCCCAGGCCGAGGCACTGGCACAGAGCAGACACACAGCTCAGCCAAGCACCATTTCCTCAAAGCAAATCCTCCAAGTGGCCTCACCCATCGGCACTTCCCACAACTCAAGACCACCAAGGCCTGCCTCACCCCTCACCTGCTGCTGCTCGCATCTACCCTCTCCTCCCTTGCACAGCTGCCCCCAAACACCCATGGAATCCCTTCTTCTGGAAAAGACTTTTGACATGCAGCCCAACTAGAAAAGAAAACTGTGAGTGCCCCCAATTTCAGAAATATTTCATTTGTAGAATGCTTAAATGTAAAACTGCATCAAGCCCAACCATACCTCAATCTCCTGTAAGGTCAGCATCAAACATGCCAAACTCCAAATCTCCATGGCTTCTAAATTCATCTAGTAATGGAGACAACACCACTGTCCTTGGGCAGTCATGCACAGAGCTTGAAAACTCTACTTGTGAAGGAATTCTCCCTAATTCCAAACTCAACGTCCCTTAGAGCAAATTGACTCCGTTCCCTCTTCTCCGAAGGCTGGGGGAAAGAGAGACAAGACTGATGTGAAGGATTTCTGTTCAGCTAACTCCAGAGGGCAACAAGGACAACCTTTCTCTGAAAATTGAACACGCCAATTCCTTCACCTGACCTTCATGTGCCTTGTTCTCCTTATCCTTCACCAGATTTCTTTTCCATGAGTAAGAGCCCAGCTCTGTGACCCCACAGTGTGACCTTCCTGTGCCCAGGTAAGATGAGCGCTACAGATGAACCAACACAAGAGTTTGGGGAGCATGGGAGACCTCCCCAAATCATAGGGATCACTTTCCCATCCCCAGGAGGAAAGGAGCGGCATAGAGACAAGACTACAGACATGGAGCCAAGGAGGGGAGGAAGAAAACATGATGAAAGGACCAGATCTGTCACCCCAAGTACTACTGCATGTCCCAGACCAGCCTAACAGACATGGGAGGGAACAGGGCCCGTCTTCACAAGACGGCCACAAACCACAGCATCCCTGTTTTGTGGAGTGACTTCATGGATGACACCTCACTGTCCAAAGCTTTGGTCATGTTGTCAGCCCTCCCTGAAAAACAACAACATCATCATCAAATTCTGGTCTTTATTACTCGCATTTAAAAGTTGCCGCCAAGGTCAGATGGAGACGCAGAATGAAGGACAGGACATGGAAGTGCAGAAATGTGGTGAGGAAAACAATTGCCACCTCATCACTCACCAGGCTTGGTCAGCAAAGAGGTGCTGCCCGCAAAAAGCCCCAAGGCCATGGGACAAGGTTGTCCCACCCCTCCAGACCAGCATAAAAGCCAGGCCAGAGCCTCTCTCCCTCACACACTTCTCCTGAAGCCTTCTGCTCCTGCCGACAACCAGGTGAGTCTCAAGCCCCTGACCCTTCTGCTCCTGCGCCCCTGGCCCTTCTCTTCCAGCACGCTCAGCCCCAGCCTCAGCAGCCCTCATGCCTCCCCACAGCCCCACAACAGCCTCCACACTCCATCACCCTCCTGCATCACTGCCCCTCACATCCCCTGTCCTACCTCACCCATTCTATTCCAGGCACCCTCCACACCACACCCATGGCCTGCAACACCCGCTGCGGATCCACCTGCGGACCCACCCCGCTGGCCAACAGCTGCAACGAGCCCTGTGCCCTGCAATGCCAGGATTCCCACGTCATCATCAACCCTTCCCCTGTGCTGGTCACCCTGCCAGGACCCATCATGACCTCCTTCCCCCAGAACACCGCCGTTGGATCCACCTCCTCGGCTGCTCTGGGCAGTGAACTCAACGCCCAGGGACAGCCCATCTCTGGTGGATTTGGCTTTGGCCTGGGCTATGGCTACGGGCTGGGAGGCCTGGGCTGCTATGGCAGGAGGGGTGGCTACATCTGCTAAGGGCCCTCAGCACCACTCCTGACACAGGAAATTTGATCCTCAGGCAACAGAACCTGCAAGCAAAGCACCTCGGCTGATCGTTGCCCTTCTTGCCCCTTACACAATCATTTCCACTTGTTTCTTTTGTCTTTTCCATCTTTTGCCTCAATAAAGTTCTCTTGCATCAAAGCCTCAGATGACTCTGTTCCTTTTGAATTCCAAAGCTCTCACACCCTCATCCGGCACATTTCTTGCAATGAACAGGCCATTGGGATGGAGGGAAAAGGGCAACAAAACCTTTATTAGCAAATCGGTCACCACCAGGAACTACTGAGACTGTTGAGGGAAGCAGGGATGGAGGGAAACAGCGCCTAAAATGGGACACAAGCCCCCATCCTGATACACCAAAGCATTTGACCTAATCCCCTCCTGAACATAAAACTGGAAGAGGCACTCCATGCCAGAACACACTTGGCAAAATCTCTTCCCAGAAAGACACTTGAACCTCCTGAAAAAAAAAAAAAAAAAAAAAAGAAATAACACCATTGCCTTTGACACAAACTCTAGAGTGCAAGTGCTTCCACCCCACTGATCAAGCAGAGTCAGCAAGAGCCGGATTCCCAGCACAATGGACAGCTCAATTTTGGATCTCCCAGGACATCAGATGGGGTCTCCCAGATCCCATCACCGCTTTCACTTCCTGGTCACACTCACAGAGAAAAGTTCTTTCCTTCTTCTCCCAGAGAATTGCATCCATTTCCATTTCTGCCCTGCCCCCTTCTCCTCCACTGCTGAGAGCAGCCGGGCTCCCTGGATACATCGTTTGCCACCAGGGATTTATCCACACTCATGGCACCCCTATCCATCCTTGTCTCCTGGGAATCCCAGCTCTCCTCTAGGAAAGCTGCTCCACCCTTTCAGGATCTTGCTGGCCCTCCACTGCCCTTCTTTCATACTCCACTGCCCCCACCTTTGCTGAGGATCTTCAACAGGCTGGGCCTCATGGATGCAACTCTCGACATGCTTCCCTTGAGACTTGATTCCATCTGGGCTTTGTGCCACTGATCCCCAGCCTCTGGGCCAGCCTCTCAGCCACTCTCAGGCCACTCACGGCACTCTCTGGCAACCTGAGCTTGTTCGGGTGCTCTGGGAGTGGAGAATGGGAAGGACCAACAAAGGCTTCACAAAAGGGTTGAGTCCAACAGCAGCCAGAGCTCTCCCCTCATGCCCAGGCTGAGGCACTGGCACAGAGCAGACACTCAGCCATGGAATCCCTTCTGCTGGAAAGGGCTCTTGACATGCAGTCCAACTGGAAAACAAAGCTGTGGGTGCCACCAATCTCAGAAATATTTCATTTATAGAATGCTTAAACATAAAATGGCATCAAGTCCAACCATTCCTCAATCTCCGGTAAGGTCAACATCAAACATGCCAAAGTCCAAATCTCCATGGCTTCTAAATTCATCTAGCGATGGAGACTTCACCACTGTCCTTGGGCAGACATGAACAGAGCTTGAAAACTCTGCTTGTGAAAGAATTCTCCCTAATACCTAACTCAACTTTCCCTAGAGAAAACTGACTCCATTCCCTCATCTCTGAAGGCTGGGAAAAAGGGAGATTAGACTGATGTGAATGATTTCTGTTCAGCTAACTCCAGAGGGCAACAAGGACAACCTTTCTCTGAAAATTGAACACGCCCATTCCTTCACCTGCCCCTCATGTGCCTTGTTCTCCCTATCCTTCACCAGATTTCCTTTCCATGTGTAAGAGCCCAGCTCTGTGACCCCACAGTGAGACCTTCCTGCGCCCAGGTAAGATGAGCGCTACAGATGAACCAACACAAGAGTTTGGGGAGCATGGGAGACCTCCCTAAATCACAGGGATCTCTTTCCCATCTCCAGGAGGAAAGGAGAGGCATAGAGACAAGACTACGGACATGGAGCCGCAGAGGGGAGGGAGAAAACATGATGAAAGGACCAGATCTGTCACCCTTAAGGAAAACTGCATATCCCAGACAATCTAACAGACATGGGAGGGAACGAGGCCCGTCTTCACAAGACGGCCGCAAACCACAGCACACCAGTGTGTGGAATGACTTGATGGATGACACCTCACTGCCCAGAGCTTTGGTCCTGTTGTCAGCCCTCCCTGAAAAATAACAACATCATCATTAAATTTTGGTCTGTATAACTCACATTTAAAACCTTCCGCTAAGGTCAGATACAGAAATAGACTCAAGAACAGGACATGGCATTGCAGAAATGTGGCGAGGAAAGCAATTCCCACCTCATCACTCACCAGGCTGGGACAGCAAAGAGGTGCTGCCTAAAAAATGCCCCAAGGCCATGGGAAAAGGTTGCCCCACCCCTCCAGACCAGCATAAAAGCCAGGCCAGAGCCTCTATCCCTCACACACTTCTCCTGAAGCCTTCTGCTCCTGCTGACAACCAGGTGAGCCTCACACCCCTGACCCTCATGCTCCTGCCCTTCTCCTCGCCCTTCTCTTCCAGACAGCGCGGCCCCAGCCTCAGCAGCCCTCACCCTTTCCACAGCCCCTCAACAACCTGCACACTCTCCCTCGCCCTCCTGCATCACTGCCCTCAAAACTCCACTTTTTTGTCCTACCTCGCCCATTCTCTTCCAGGCACCCTCCACACCACACCCATGGCCTGCAACACCCGCTGCGGATCCACCCCGCTGGCCAACAGCTGCAACGAGCCCTGTGCCCTGCAATGCCAGGATTCCCGCGTCATCATCAACCCTTCTCCTGTGTTGGTCACCCTGCCAGGACCCATCATGACCTCCTTCCCCCAGAACACCGCCGTCGGATCCACCTCCTCGGCTGCTCTGGGCAGTGAACTCAACGCCCAGGGACAGCCCATCTCTGGTGGATTTGGCTTTGGCCTTGGCTACGGCCTGGGAGGCCTGGGCTGCTATGGCAGGAGGGGTGGCTACATCTGCTAAGGGCCCTCAGCACCACTCCTGACACAGGAAATTTGATCCTCAGGCAACAGAAGGTGCAAGCAAAGCACCTCGGCTGATGGTTGCCCTACTTGCCCCTTACACAATCCTTTCCACTTGCTTCTTTCGTCTTTTCCATCTTTCGCTTCAATAAAGTTCTTTTGCATCAAAGCCTCAGATGACTCCGTTCTTTTGAATTCCAATTCACTCACACCCTCCTCCGGCACATTTCTAGCAATGAATAGGCCATTGTGGTAGGTGGAAAAGGGCAGCAAAATCTTTCTTAGAAAATTGGACACCACCAGGAACTACCGAGACTGTTGTGGGAAGCAGGGATGGAGGGAAACACCGCCTAAAATGAGACAAAATCCCCATCCTGATACACCAAAGCATTTTACCCAATCATCTCCTGAGCATGAAATTGGAAGAGTCACTCCATACCAGAACACACTTGGCAAAATCTCTGCCCAGCAAGACTCTTGACACCCAACCACAAAAAAAAGTAATAACATCATTGACTTCGACACACACGCCAGTGTGCAAGTGCTTCCACCCCACTGATCAAGCAGAGTCATCAAGAGCTGGATTCCCAGCACAATGGACAGCTCAGTTTTGGATCTCCCAGGACATCAGATGGAGTCTCCCAGATCCCATCACCGCTTTCATTTTCTGGTCACACTCACAATGAAAAGTTTCTGCCTTATTTGCTCATAAAATTGCATCCATTTCCATTTGTGCCCTTCCCTCTTCTCCTCCACTGTTGAGAACAGCCGGGCTCCCTGGATTCATCCTTTGCCACCAGGGATTTATCCACACTCATGACAGCCCCATCCATTCTTGACTTCTGGGAATCCCAGCTCTCTTCTAGGAAAGCTGCTCCACCCTTTCAGGATCTTGCTGGCCCTCCACTGCCCTTCTTTCATACTCCACTGCCCCCACCTTTGCTGAGGATCTTCAACAGGCTGGGCCTCATGGATGCAACTCTCGACATGCTTCCCTTGAGACTTGATTCCATCTGGGCTTTGTGCCACTGATCCCCAGCCTCTGGGCCAGCCTCTCAGCCACTCTCAGGCCACTCACGGCACTCTCTGGCAACCTGAGCTTGTTCGGGTGCTCTGGGAGTGGAGAATGGGAAGGACCAACAAAGGCTTCACAAAAGGGTTGAGTCCAACAGCAGCCAGAGCTCTCCCCTCATGCCCAGGCTGAGGCACTGGCACAGAGCAGACACACAGCTCAGCCAAGCACCATTTCCTCAAGGCAAATCCTCCAAGTGGCCTCACCCATCGGCACTTGCCACAACTCAAGACCACCAAGGCCTGCCTCACCCCTCATCTGCTGCTGCTCCCATCTACCCTCTCCTCCCTTGCTCAGCTGCCCCCAACATCCATGGAATCCCTTCAGTTGGAGAAAACTCTTGACATGCAGGCCAGCTGGAAAACAAATCTGTGAGTGCCACCAATCTCAGAAATGTTTCATTTGTAAATGATTTCAATGTAAATCTGCATCAAGTCCCACCATTCCTCCATCTCCTGTTAGGTCACCATCAAACATGCCAAAGTCCAAATCTCCATGGCTTCTAAATTCATCTAGCAATGGAGACTACACCACTGTCCTTGGGCAGTCATGAACAGGGCTTGAAAACTCTACTTGTGAAGGAATTCTCCCTAATACCTAACTCAGCTTTCCCGAGAGCAAATTGACTCCATTCCCTCTTCTCTGAAGTGTGGAAAAAAGGGAGACAAGACTGATGTACATGATTTGTGTTCAGCTAACTCCAGAGGGCAACAAGGACAACCTTTCTCTGAAAATTGAACACTCCCATTCCTTCACCTGCCCCTCATGTGCCTTGTTCTCCCTATCCTTCACCAGATTTCCTTTCCATGTGTAAGAGCCCAGCTCTGTGACCCCACAGTGTGACCTTCCTGTGCCCAGGTAAGATGAGCGCTACAGATGAACCAACACAAGAGTTTGGGGAGCATGGGAGACCTCCCTAAATCACAGGGATCACTTTCCCATCTCCAGAAGGAAAGGAAAGGCATAGAGACAAGACTACAGACATGGAGCCAAAGAGAAGAAGGAGAAAACAGTATGAAAGGACCAGATCTGTCACCCCAAGCACACCTGCAGATCCCAGACCAGCCTAACAGACATGGGAGGGAACGGGGCCCGTCTTCACAAGACAGCCGCAAACCACAGCACACCAGTGTTGTGGAGTGACTTCATGGATGACACTTCCCTGCCCAGAACTTTGGTCATGTTGTCAGCCCTCCCTAAAACCAACAACATCATCATCAAATTCTGGTCTGTATTACTAACATTTAAAAGCTGCCGCCAAGGTCAGATACAGAAATAGACTCATGAACAGGACATGGAATTGAAGAAATATGTCGAGGAAAGCAATTCCCACCTCATCACTCACCAGGCTGGGCCGGCAAAGAGGCGCTGCCTAAAAAATGCCCCAAGGCCATGAGACAAGGCTGTTCCACCCCTCCAAACCTGCATAAAAGCCAGGCCAGAGCCTCTCTCCCTCACACACTTCTCCTGAAGCCTTCTGCTCCTGCTGACAACCAGGTGAGCCTCATTCCCCTGACCCTCCTGCTTCTGAACCCCTGGCCCTTCTCTTCCAGCCAACTGTGCCCCAGCCTCAGCAGCCCTCACGCCTCCCCACAGCCCCACAAAAACCTGCACACTTTCCCTCTCCCTCCTGCATCACTGCCCCTCAAAACTCCAAACCCCTGTTCCTACCTCATCCATTCTCTTCCAGGCACCCTCCACTCCACATCCATGGCCTGCAACACCCGCTGCGGATCCACCTGCGGACCCACCCCGCTGGCCAACAGCTGCAACGAGCCCTGTGCCCTGCAATGCCAGGATTCCCGCGTCATCATCGACCCTTCCCCTGTGCTGGTCACCCTGCCAGGACCCATCATGACCTCCTTCCCCCAGAACACCGCCGTCGGATCCACCTCCTCGGCTGCTCTGGGCAGTGAACTCAACGCCCAGGGACAGCCCATCTCTGGTGGATTTGGCTTTGGCCTGGGCTATGGCTACGGCCTGGGAGGCCTGGGCTGCTATGGCAGAAGGGGTGGCTACATCTGCTAAGGGCCATCAGCACTACCCCTGGCACCACCAGCTCTGGCCTCTGGCTACAGCTCCTGCAAGCAAAGCACCTCGGCTGGTGTCCTCTTAACTTGCACCTCACCCTGGACCTCTTCACGTTCTCTCCCTTGCCTTTCAATTCTTTTGCAACAATAAAGTTTTCCTGCATCAAAGCCTCACATGTTTCCTCTTCTTTTTGAAGTCCAAAGCTCTCACACCCTCTCCCATGGGGTGGATGGCAAAGTGGCACAACACCTTCTGAAACAATAGGCTCCCACCAGTAATAACCAAGACTGGCACAGGAAGCAGGGTTGAAGGGTGTCCTTTCTGAACATGAGAAAACACATCACCTGCCATATCAAAGGCTTTGACACAACAATGCTCCCCTACTCATTGCTCTGGAAAAGTCTCTCCATGCCAGCATAACTTTGACAATATCTCCTCTCATTAAAACTCTCAAACCATACAAACAATCACAATATCATCCACTCTGAGAGAAATTCAGAAAGTGCTGCAAGAGCTTCCCTCCCCTTTGTCCAAGTGAGGGTACCGAGAAGGATTTTTAGAAACATGGACAGCTCATGTTTTTATCTCCCTCGATAGACTCCTGCACCTCTTCCACTCTCACACTACAAAAGGCTCGTCTGCTCTGCCCATGGAATTCCATCTGTTTTCACTTGTGCCGTTGCCGACTTTTCCTTTGCATGTGCAGCACTGAGAACAGCTGTGATCCCACAGCTTCATTCCCTGCCATGCAGGATTTACACACACTGGTAACAACCCCCCAATCCAGCCTTGTCTCTGGGAAGTCCCTCTCTCTCAGTCCTCTGTGAAAAATCCTCCAGCCCTTTAAATATCTGGGTAGCCCTGAAGTGGCCTTGTTTCACTAAGTCTCTGGGCCTCCTGCCCTGGGCAGCACAGAACTGCTCACACTGACCACAACATTTCTGACGATGTTGAACAGTGTTGGCCTCATGGATTCGACTCTTGAGCAACTTCATTTGAAGTTTCACTCCAGCTTGACTTTGGATCACAAGGTTGTTTAAATATTACACATTGTTTAAATATTACATAAATAGAGCAGTCCACCTCACTGACCCTTTACACCACCTGTACATCCTTGCATAGTCTGGCATGATGCAGCAGGAGACAGGGCCAAAGACACTGCTAAGAGCAGAGGTAAAGGCCAGCCATCACTCCCTCATCATCCACAGTAAAATTATTTCCCTCTGTTGGCCACATGAAGGTCACTAAGACATGATTTGGCCCTTCAAAATCAACGCTAACTGCTCCTCATCACCTTGCACAAACTGCCCTTGAAAATGCTCTGTAGGGGAGAGAATTGTCCCATCCTTGTGTGCAGGAACAAGATCCCTGGAAATCCAAGGGCAAGGTGGGAGGGAGTAAATGCCCTGGAAGGGGCAGGTCCTAATGCCCAGCACAGCCACAAAGGCCAGACCAGCCTGACCTGGCTGTAAAGGAATGAGGCCCCTCTCTCAAATGCAGTCACAAACCAAAACACATTTGTCCCATGGGTTGACCTCACTGATGACATCCCAATTCTCATAGGCATTTGTTGTTTATTCTGCTTTTTCTGACACACACATTCCAAGCAAATCCTCCCAAAGACCAACTCTCACTTTAAAGCTGCTGCCAAGGTTAGATGGACACAGGCACAGGAGCAGGATAGGGAATTGCAGAGCTGCAGGAAGGAAAACAGTCCATAGCTCATGACTCGCCATGCTGGGCCAGGTAAATGAATATTCTGATTTTCATACAGGTACCTTGAGAGAGTAAAAAGATCAATACATTTGTTCTGAAAATTGAATGTATCCAGGTCCTGAACTGCTCCTGACACATCATCTTCTTATCCTTCACCATTCATCCTGTCCTGGTTTCACTCAGAGCCCAGCAATGAGACCCCTGAGTGTGACCTTGCTGGGCCCAGCTGAGACGAGCGCTACAGATGAATGAAACACAGGACAATGCAGAGCATGACAAGAGTCCCCACATCACAGGGATTGCATTCCCATCTCCAGCAGGAAAGGCCTGACATATAAACAGGTTTAGAATGTTGGCAACAGGGCCCGGGAAGGATAGAACGTGACAGAAGGGGACACCCGTCACGCCCAGAAGAGCTGCAAAGCCCAGATGAGCCTGATGTGGCTGGGGAGGGAATGAGGACCCTCTCCACAAAACACTCACAAAATACAGCACAACAGTGCTATTGGGTGAGTTCAGTGTTGACACCTGACTGCCCAAACCTCTGGTCAAGTCTACAGCCCTCCACAAAAAAACATCATCACCCTCAACAGCCTTAGGTCTGTAATATTGGCATTTAAAAGCTGCCGCCAAGGTCAGATGGACTCAACAGTAGAACGTGACAGAGCAAAATTGCGGGATTGAAACACTCCTTGACCTCAGGACTCACCAGTCTGAGCCAGAAGGAACTGGAACCTGCAAAATGCCGAAGGCTATGGAACAAGGATGACCCACCCCTCCAGAACCAGCATAAAAGTCAGCCCAGAGCCTCTCTCCCACACACACTTCTCCTGATACCTGCTCCTCCTACTCCTGCAGACAACCAGGTGAGCCTCACACCCCTGACCCTCCTGCTCCTGCACCCCTGGCCCCTCTCTTCCAGCACGCTCAGCCCCAGCCTCAGCAGCCCTCACGCCTCAACACAGCCCCACAGCAGCCTCCACATTCCATCACCCTCCTGCATCACTGCCCTTCAAGCCCCGAAATCCCTCTCCTGCCCCATCCCCCTCTCTCTTCCAGACACCCTCCACTCCACACCCATGGCCTGCAACACCCGCTGTGGATCCACCTGCCGACCCACCCCGCTGGCCAACAGCTGCAATGAGCCCTGTGCCCTGCAATGCCAGGATTCCCACGTCATCATCAACCCTTCCCCTGTGCTGGTCACCCTGCCAGGACCCATCATGACCTCCTTCCCCCAGAACACCGCCGTCGGATCCACCTCCTCGGCTGCTGTCGGTAGCGAGCTCAACGCCCAGGGACAGCCCATCTCTGGTGGATTTGGCTTTGGCCTGGGCTATGGCTACAGCCTGGGAGGCCTGGGCTGCTATGGCAGGAGGGGTGGCTACATCTGCTATGGGCCCTCAGCACCACCCCTGACACCACCAGCTCTGGGCTCTGCCAGCAGCTCCTGCAAGCAAAGCACCTCGGCTGGTGGCCTCTCAACTTCACACCTGATTCCTTCAGCTTCTTCCTTCTCATCAGTTTTTCACTTCAATAAATTTTTCTTGCATCACAACCTCAGTTGCAGCCTCTTTGTTTTGAATTCCAATGGTCTCACATCCTCACCCTGTGCAATGGCAGCACTCAAACATTATGTCGCATGGAAAGGAAGCAAAGAACATTTCTTACCACATGTGTCCCCACCAGTAACAACCAACGCTGACATGGCAAACAGGAGAGAGGGGGAACCTTCCAGAACATGACACATGGCCATCACCTCATCTACCAAAGGCTTTGACATAACAATTCTTACTTGGGCACTGCTATGCCAAAGTCACTCTACCCAGGCATAGACTTGAAAAATTCTCTTCCCAGCAGCACTCTTGAGTCCTCCCCATGAACAGGGGAACAACATCAAACACTTGGGCAGGAACTCCTGAGTGCCAATGCTTCCATTCCAGGAACTTCCAGGACTATGGCCAGTTCAGTTTTGGACCTCCAAGAAGAGAGACCCCATTGTCTCTTACACTCTGTGACCTTCCACGCACACTGAAAAATTCTTCCTTCCTTTGCACATGGAATTCCATCTATTTCCTCACTTTTGCACATGCCCTATTCCTTTCATGTGTGCAGTGTTGACAACAGCTGGGCTCCCACACACTGCCGACACCCCCTGCCCAGCCTTGTCTCTGCAGAATCTCAGCTCTCTCAGTCTCTCCTCTAGCAAAGATCCACCAGAAATTGAAGTGTCTAGTGGCTCTCAACTGCTCTTGGTCCACTATCCCCTTGTTCTTCTCCACATCTCGAGGCCAGAGCTGTCCACAGCACCCACATAGAATCTCACCACTGCTCTAAAGAGAGGAAGGGCCACCTCTCACAATTTCATGGCAACAATTTTCAGAACTCTGCCTTGGACACTGGTGACACCCCACTGAAGTAATTCCCCACTGCAACCTCCTGGTCACTCTGATCTCAATCAGCACCACAGGGTCCCGCTCACAAAAGTCACTTTCCAGAATTTCAGTCCCAGGCATTATCCTGGGCCAAGTGCGGTTCCTGTCCAGATGCAGAACTTCACGTTCCCCTTGCTTGAACTTTGGGAAGATTCCTTTAACCCGTAGTCTTCAGTTCCTTCTGACCAGTGGAACAGAGAAGTGTGGCCTCAGACACTCCATCACCCTCCACCTTGCTGAAGGGGCAACTCTCTGACTGCCCAGAAGGAATGGAAGAGTCCAGGTGCTCACACCTGGCACAGATGCAAAGCCCAGACCAGCCTGACACACCTGCAATAGTTTGGGACCCCTCCAAAAAACACACCCACAAACCCAAACCCATGAGTCCCACAGGCTGACCTCATTGATGACACCACACCTGCCAAAATCTTGGTCACGTCTTCAGTCCCATTTGACACGGACCATCAACACCAGCCTTGGGTTTCAAACACTCACACTTTAAAGGAGGAATGACCGTGACGGAAGGGGCAGCTTCTCATGCACAGCACAGCTGCAAAGCCCACACCAGCCTGACATGGCTGCGGTGGAATTGGGGCCCTCTTCACAACACACCCACAAGAAAAACAAACCAAACATACGAGTGCCACAGAATGACCTCACTGATGACACCCATGTTTTCCTTAGGCTTTTGTTGTATATTTTGGTTTCTCTGACACACATCTTCCAAAAAAATCCTCCCAAATACCAACTCTCACTTAAATGCTGACACACAAGGGCACATGGACATGACCTCAAGAGCAGGACATGACACTGCAAAGCTGTGGGGAGGAAAGCACTTCCCACATCGTGAATTGCAAGGCTGTGTCAGACAAAACTGATGTTAGGACTTCCATTCTGAAACCTGTAGAGCTTAACCAGGTCAACCCTCTTTTTGTGAAAAGTGAATGTCTGTAGTTCCATCAGCTGCTCCTCACACATCTTCTTCTCCATATCCATCACCAGCTATGGATGAATCAACACAAGACCTTGGGGAGTACGGGAGAAATCCATAAATCACAGGAATTGCTTCCCAGTTTTAGTGAGAAAGGGCTGGAATACGGAAAAGTTTAGAAATTGCACAACACGGTCACGAGACAGAAAATATCATGGAAGGGGACACCTGCCATCTCCAGAAGAGCTGCAAAGCCCAAACAAGCCTGACGTGGCTGTGGGGGAACGAGGCCCCTCTTCACCACGAACCCACAAAACCACAGCACACCACTGCCATGATGATGACATCCAACCTCTCCAAACTTCTGGTCACGTCTTCAGCCCTCATAGACAAACAACTTCCATGGCAGCCTTTGGTCTCTAATGCTTGCATTTAAAAGCTGCCGCCAAAGTCATGGCCTCAAGCGCAGGACATGACACTGCAGAGTTGTGGGGAGCAAAACACTCCCCACCTCAGCACTCACGAGGCCTCCAAAATGCCCCAAGGCCATGGGACAAAGCTGACCCACCCCTCCAGAACCAGCATAAAAGCCAGCACAGAGCCTCTCTCCCTCACACACTTCTCCTGAAGCCTTCTGCTCCTGCTGACAACCAGGTGAGTCTCAAGCCCCTGAACCTCCTGCTTCTGCACCCCTGGCCCTTCTCTTCCAGCACGCTCAGCCCCAGCCTCAGCAGCCCTCATGCCTTCCCACAGCCCCACAACAGCCTCCACACTCCATCACCCTCCTGCATCACTGCCCCTCACATCCCCTGTCCTACTTCACCCCTTCTCTTCCAGGCACCCTCCACTCCACACCCATGGCCTGCAACACCCACTGCGGATCCACCGGCGGACCCACCCCGCTGGCCAACAGCTGCAACGAGCCCTGTGCCCTGCAATGCCAGGATTCCCGCGTCATCATCAACCCTTCCCCTGTGCTGGTCACCCTGCCAGGACCCATCATGACCTCCTTCCCCCAGAACACCGCCGTCGGATCCACCTCCTCGGCTGCTCTGGGCAGTGAACTCAACGCCCAGGGACAGCCCATCTCTGGTGGATTTGGCTTTGGCCTTGGCTACGGGCTGGGAGGTCTGGGCTGCTATGGCAGAAGGGGTGGCTACATCTGCTAAGGGTCCTCAGCACCACCCCTGACACCACCAGCTCTGTCCTCTCGCCACAACTCCTGCAAGCAAAGCACCTCAGCTGGTGCTCACCCTACTTGAACCTGGCATTGGATCCCTTCCACTCACTGCTCCTGTCTACTCATTCTTTTCCCTAAATAAACTTTTCCTCCAGCACAGCCTCAGATGTCTCTTTTTCTTATGCCAGACTTCTTGCAGCTACACCCAGCACAGATACTTCGCTCCCAGCCTAAATAGCCGCAGTCCCTCTGACACCATCTTCACTTTCAGAGGATGCCAGGACCACCCAAGGAAGGTCCCATTTCCTTGTCCCCTTTTCCTGCACGTGCCTCAGTTTACCAGGGTTTCCAGGCCACTACGTCCCTTTCTGCAAGTTCCTCGGTGGACCCAGGTTATTGTTGCCTTGTCCACCTGGCTGGACATTCCCCATTCCACCTCCCTGGGAGTCTCCAGGCCGGGATCTCACCTTGTTTGAGGTCTTCAGCTGATCCCTGGTGGAGATCCTCCTTTCCCCCCTCACTGCAGGGTCCCATTGAGGGAGCCTCCAGGGCACCTTCCTCCCTATTCTGGGTCCCTGGATCATCTGTGCTGGTGACCCCAAGCCACCAACGCTCTGCTCTGAGGTCACACATCACATCCCATTATGACTTGACTCCCACCAAGTCACTGTGGATTCCTGAGGCGCACCATGGAGACCTGACAACAAAGTGCAGGAGCGCTGCTGTGACCCTGCTGAGATGATGGTACCCCTTGTGCCACCTCCCTGCCTCTTTGCCTCCCAGTTTTGACACTCCAACACAGATTTTTGGGTCATAAAGATCTTTGCTCTCCCCAAATGGCTTCTCACCAGTGACGTTCACTCTTTCTTCTCCTTTGATGTGTTTTTTTCCTCTGTACAAAGGCTCCCGGCAAACAGGTGAGCTCTGGGCTGACACGTGAGTTCAAAGTCTCCAGGGCTATTGGCAGCACTAAAATATTCATCAAAAGCAAATTAAAATAACATCTCTGGAGCAGCTGGAGCCCAGAGAGATGGAGAACTCCAAGCACAGCTGGATTCGGATTTGGTTCAAAGAGGAAGAGTTAGCTGAGGAACAAAGCCCTTCCTTAAAACCAAAACTAAACAGCCCCTGCAGCTGAGCTGGGAAAGGAGAGGGAACAGTTTGGAACTGTTTGGCCTTTTTATTTCCCGATTTAGTTAAATAGTGCATTTCCCCTTGAGGCACCAACTTCAGCTCGTCTTAAAATAAAGTCTAACCCATAAAAAGACAAATATAAGTAATCCGTGCCTCTTATACTCATTCACCTTGGAGTTCATCCAGCTTGACATCAACACTTGGACCGAAACAAGAGCAGGATTTCACCTTCCCAAGGTCCTGGGACATGCCCAAGCAGCCAGGCCCAGCGGGATGTCTGCCTCATCCCAAACCTGCGCCAGAGACGCTCTTTTTGGGCACAGTCAGCTCCCGTGGGTTCCAGGAAACACTGGGAGGAGGCTCAGATCCACATCCACAGTGCCCTGGGCCCACATTCCTGTCTCACATCCACCCTGGGAAATCCAGGTCCCTTGGGTTGCCCCCCTGCCCGGATCTCTGCACTCCACCCAAGGAGACCCCAGTGGGATGTGCTGGATGAGGTGGGATGGGCTGGAAGAGGTGGCATCTCTTCCAGTGCCTCTCCCAATGGGATTCACACCAAAATCTCACTCTCAGAATAACCCCAAACCCCATCATGGTGCAGTGGTAGGTTCATCTCCCTCCTCCAGAGGACTGGACTCGACAAGACCAAATCCAAAATGATGGTGGAAAGGACATCCTTGTGCAGCAGCTGCTCCCAATCCCACGAAGAAAGTTTCTTGGAATATCTGTGGCCATCACCCCCATCCCCATCCCAGTTTTCTTCCTCTGTGTTTTTGGATAATTCCCACTGCCAAAGGGCTGCGCGTTGTGGGGAGCAACCCCCAATCCCTATGGAAACTGGCACAGGCCATCCCGTGGGACAAGGCCTGGAAAAGGGGTCACTGCTGGTGTGCTTCTCCCTAAAAAACAGCCACAAAGCTGGAATTTTAGCAGGGAAGAGATGCTTAGAGCTGTCTCACCTGGGCTCCTGGAGCTTGTCTTCATCCTCGAACAGCTTCCACCTGGGATAGGCTGTACCGAGTTGCTCCAACCTCATTCAGGAATCTCATTCCCATCTGCCCCACTTTCCTACGAGGCACGGGGAAGGCAGAGCAGGGAGTGGGGCTGGACCCAAAACCGGGCCCGTTCCAGAGAAATAGGTCACCCCACAAGGAAGCTTTGTTACGGAAACGACGCCTGACACGAAGCAGCGGTTCTCCGACGGGATCTGGCCAAGCCACCCAAGCTTTATCCTGCCGGCTGGAAGGTCCTGGGATGTCCTCTGGATCGTGTCACGCAGACGCCCTGCCCAGATGAGCTAATGGGTCTGCTCCAGCCTTTGATCCTCAAATCCCAGGGCCTTGTTAGATAACATCAGCAGCCTGGGTGATATTTCATTAACAAACGAGTCCATCCCATGTGGTCGCCGCAACTTTATCCCTTTCCCCTGTGATCTTCCCTCATGTTCCAACATTTCTTTGGTAATTAGACCCAGAATTAGCATATTTAAGCTCTGAAATTACTACATTTAATGCAACACCGTGGTTATTCGAGTGCTGTCACAGCAGCTCTCGGCTGCGCCACCTCCCAGCAATTCCTTGGCCGAAGCACGGGTTTATCCTTAATTAGTCTCCCAAAATTTGCAGGAGGCAGCAGGAAGATCTTATTCTCCCACCAGCACATGGAAAATCTTCCTTGGCTTTCCCCCCATCCCTGGGAGTGTTCAAGGCCACGTTGGAGCAACCTGGTCTAGTGGAAGGCGTCCCTGCCCATGGCAAGGGGTTGGAATGGGATGATTTTTATTTATGGGAATGATTGTATTCCAACCCAGACCCTTTTACTCCGTAATTTCGCCGTGAAGTGAGGTGGAATTGTGGACGCAGCTGGATCTGACTCATCCCAACACCAGCGTGAGGTTTTCTTCTTGCCAAACCTCAGTGTCTCATGGAGGATGCAGGACTGACGTGGAATTAGCTGGTGTGGAGAAGGAGCTCCAGTGTCCATCGCTGGCTCCAGGGGACAGAGGCACCAGGTGACATCTCTTTTAATATGCAAATGACCCCTCTGCCACCACCAGTTCCCAGCAAGGAGGTCCTCAAGGATTCAGCCTTCCCTGAGACTTTCCCAAAGGAAAAGGGCACATTTCCAGGTCTCAGCCAGGAGGAAAGGAATGAAAAACTCTCATTCTATTGCTCCTTGACACTGGGGCTAACCAGGGCTTTGGTGGGAGGAATGTGGGAATTCCTGGCTGGGTCTCTCTTAATTCCACTTTCAAAAGTTTAATTTAGAGCAAAGCCCTGCCTTTACCTCGCAAAAATCCCGAAGGAAAAGCCAGCTGGATGTGGGGGTGGAGGGGATGCCTTCAAAACCATCCCCCACACGCAGGAAAGCATTTTTAATCTCGGCTTAAGTGCATTAAAAGTGATTAAAACGTTTTCACATGGAAATCCCTTTTGATGAGCCACTTTGGCAGGGGGGACACCTAGGAACCCCCTTTCCCTGCACCCCCTTCCTTTCCTGCACCCTTTTCCTTGTTTCTGAACCCCTTCCCATGAACTCCCTTAAAACCTCTGCATCCCCTTCCCTGTCCCTGCACTCCCATTTCCTTCCCCCCTTCCTTTTCCCTGCACGTCCTTCCCTCCCCCTGCACCTAATTTCCCCAGCCGCTTCTCTTCCCTTGCGCCTCTTCCTTCCTTGCATCCCTTCCCCTTATCCCTCTTCCCAAAATCTTCTCCTCTGCGCCCTCTCATTTCCCTTGCTCCCAGCTACGAACTACATTTCCCGACGAGCAAAGCGGCAGCGTCCGGTGACGGCGGCGGAAGAACCCGAGCGCAGCCGAACCCTCACCGGGCCGGGACGAAACCAGCCGAGCCCTCTACGAGTTGACCCGAATCAAGCCGAGCCGAGCACAGCCGAACCTCGCCGAGCCTTCACGAAGCACCGCCGAGCAGACCCGAGCCCAGCCGAACACAGCCGAGACTATACCGAGCCGAGCCGAACACAACCGAGCCGAGAGCGGCCGAACTCAGCCGAGCGGATCCGAGCGCGGCCGAGTCCAGCCGAGGGTGAGACGCGCCCCTCACGCCGTGAAGGGACATTTGAGGGGACAGGAGCCCCCCGAGACCGGTGGGGAGGAGAAGCGGGAGGTCCCCAAAGTGGGGGGACAGGACGGTGGGGAGGGCAGGGGGACGGGAGGTTGTGGGTTGTGGGTTGGGAGGCGCTGTGTGTGAGGGTGTGCGGGGAGATGGGGGTGCAGGGGTGGGATTTGGGGTGCAGGGGAGGTGTGTGGGGGGGTTAGGACTGGGTTCAGAGCTGGGATTTGGGGTGCGGTGCTGAGGTTTGAGGGGCAGGGCAGGCGTGGGGTGCGACCCTGGGATTTGGGGTGCAGGGAAGGGTTTAGGTTGCAAACACAGGATTTGGGGTGCAGGGGGAAATTTGGGGTTCAGGGGGAGATCTGCGGTGCAGAGGGAGATTTGGGGTACAGAATGAGAATCTGGGGTGCAGGGGGAGATTTGGGCTGCAGAGATAAGATTTGGGGCTCAGGAATAGATCTGGGATGCAGCCCTGAGGTGCAGGGGGAGATTCGGGGTGTGGGAGGTGATTTTGGGGGTGCAGAAGGAGATTTGGGGCACACACCTGGGGGTGCAGGTGCCCCTCCCTTTCCAGAGGCTGGGCCAGCGCCACGTGGCAGCCCTGGCCCAGGTGGCCTCCAGCTGAGGAGTTCCAGCGCTATCACAGCCAAACACGCCCCTTTTTTACCCAGAAACGCAGAAATTTCCCCAAAAAAACCCGATCCCACCTGCCTGGGGGATGCTCACCCCAGGGTGGTCCACGCTGAGTGATCCCGGCTCCTCCCTGCAGGGTTTTTGGCCATGAGCGAGGTGACCAAGCGCATCCTGGTGACAGGTGGCACCGGCCTGGTGGGCAGAGCCATCGAGAAGGTGGTGGCCGATGGAGAGGGGCGGCCGGACGAGGAGTGGATCTTCGTGTCCTCCCGAGACGCCGACTTGACGTGAGCTGGGCTTTTCTCTTGGAAAACCCCGGAATTTGCTCTATCAACCCCAACAAACCCCAAAATCTCTCATGCCTGGATTTGTTTTTTTCCCTGAATCTCCCCAGTGCTCTGGTCACCCCGAAATTTCCCATCCCAGAATTTGGTTTTCCTTGGAAATGCCTCAATTTGTTCTGTCGACCCCACCACATCACAATTTTTCCCATTCCAGGGTTTGGTTTTTCCTTGGAAACAACCCAATCTGCTCTGTTTCTGATGATTTCCCATCCCTGGATTTGTTTTTTCCTCTGAATCTCCCCAGACTGCTTTGGTCACCCCAAAAATTTCCCAACCCAGAATTGGGTTTTTCCTTGGGAACCACCCCCAATCTGCTCTGGTGACTCCAAAATTTCCAATCCCAGAATTTGGTATTTCCTTGGAAATGCCTCAATTTGTTCTGTTGACCCCACCAAATACCAAATTTTCCCATTCCAGGATTTGATTTTTCCTTGGAAGCAACCCAGTCTGCTCTGTTGACCCTGACAAACCCCAAAATTTCCCATCCCTGGATTTGGTTTTTCCTTGGAAACACCCCAGTCTGCTCTGGTGACTCCAAAATTTCCTATCCCTGGATTTGTTTTTTCCTTGGAATCGCCCCAATCTGCTCTGGTGACCCCAAAATTTCTCATCCCAGAATTTGGTTTTTCCTTGGAAATGCCTCAATTTCCTCTGTCGACCCCACCAAATGCCAAATTTTCCCATTCCAGAGATTGATTTTTCCTTGGAAAAAGCCTAATCTGCTCTGTTGCCCCTGACAAACCCCAAAATTTCCCATCCCAGGATTTGGTTTTTCCACAAAAAGACCCCAATTCTGCTCTGTTGACCCCACTGAATCCTAAATTTTTCCATCCCACGATTGAATTTTTCCTCAGAAACACCCCAGTGTTTTCTGTCAACCCCACTGAATCCCAAATTTCCCCATCCCTGGATTTGGTTTTTCCTTGGAAACAACCCAATCTGCTCTGTTTCTGATGATTTCCCATCTCTGGATTTGTTTTTTCCTCTGAATCTCCTCAGACTGCTTTGGTCACCCCAAAAATTTCCCAACCCAGAATTGGGTTTTTCCTTGGGAACACCCCCAATTTCCTCTGGTGACTCCAAAATTTCCTATCCCAGAATTTGGTTTTTCCTTAGAAATGCCTCAATTTGCTCTGTTCACCCCACCAAATCCCAAATTTCCCCATTCTAGGATTGGAATTTGGAAAAAGCCCAATCTGCTCTCTTGACCCTGACAAACCCCAGATTTTCCATTCCAGAATTTGGGTTTTCCTTTGGAAGACCCCAGTCTGCTCTGTTGACCTCACCCAATCCCAAATTTTCCCATCCCAAGATTGGGTTTTTCCGTAGAAACTCCCCAATCTGCCCCCACCGAACCCCAACATTTCCTCTCCTAGGATTGGATTTTTCCTCGGCAGTGCCTCGATTTGCTCTGCTGACCCCACTGAATCCCAAAATTTCCCATTCCAGGAGCAGCTCCGAGACCAAAGCCCTGTTTGAGAGGCACAAGCCCACCCACGTCATCCACCTGGCTGCCATGGTCGGGGGTCTTTTCAAAAACATCCGCTCCAACCTGGATTTTTGGGTGAGCACCCACGGAATCGGTGCTGCCGGGATCCCCGTGGGCGCCGCGCTCCCTAAACTGGGATACGGGCACACGGGGATGTGGCTTGCTCTGCTCCCAGAGCCAAACCAGAGCTCCAGAGGTTTCTGGAGTTATTAATGAGTTGTTGGTGAAGGGATTTGGGGATCCCTGACCCCACGATCCTGACAAATGTCCCTTTTCCCAGAGGACAAACATCCACATCAACGACAACGTCCTGCACACGGCCCACGAGTCGGGGGTGCAGAAGGTGGTCTCCTGCCTCTCCACCTGCATCTTCCCAGACAAGACCACCTATCCCATCGATGAGACCATGGTGAGAATCCCCATTCCCATGCAAAATCCAGGGAAAGTCTCCTCACCCTGCTTAATTTATCCACTCTGACATTGCCAGATCCACAACGGGCCGCCTCATAGCTCCAACTTTGGCTACTCCTATGCCAAAAGGATGATCGATGTCCAAAATAGGTGAGCTGGGGACATGGGAGCAGCCACTGGTTTTCAAGGCAAGGGGAATCCAGTGGGATTTCCAATTGGAAGCTGGGGAGATACCTGGGCTCGGCAGGTGAAGGTGCTGCTGGCCGGGGTTTTTTGGGGGGCAAATCACTGCTGGAGGAAGGGGCTTGACAGCCCACCCACCGTCCCTTCTCTGCTCTGATCCAGGGGTTATTCCGAGCAGCACGGCCGACGCTTCACCGCCGTCATTCCCACCAACGTCTTCGGGCCGCACGACAACTTCAACATCGAGGACGGCCACGTCCTGCCGGGGCTCATCCACAAGGTCTACCTGGCCAAACGTGAGGGTGGCAGGACTTCCAGGGGTTTTCTGGGGAGAAATGAGGGGTTTTTTTTTGCTTTCCCACCTGCTCTGTGGGGTGGTTAGAGGTGGCTCTGGTGGTCATGGGTCCTTCTTCCTTCAGAGTCCGGCTCTGCTCTGACCGTCTGGGGAACGGGCAAGCCCAGGAGACAGTTCATCTATTCCTTGGTAGGTGTGGCCTTGGGAAGCAGGGAATGGGGCTGGAGGACCCACTGGTAGGACCACAGAGGGGTCTGAACCCCCCCTGGCTTCTCCTGGGTCATCCCCAGAGTTGTGTCCCCTTGGGAATGGAAGGTTGGGGGATATCAGTGAGCCCTCCAAGAGTTGTCTGCTCTTCCACAGGACCTGGCCCGACTTTTCCTTTGGGTCCTGCGGGAATACGATGAGGTGGAACCAATAATTTTGTCAGGTGAGCCCTGGCTGTCCCCAAGAAGTCCCTTCTCCATGAGGGAACAGCCACGACCCTTCCCTTCTCCACAGTGGGAGAAGAAGATGAAGTCTCCATCCGGGAAGCGGCAGAGGCCATCGCGGAGGCTATGGAATTCAGGGGAGAGCTCGTTGTATCCTTCACAAAAGGCTGAGCCCCTCTTCCCGCCAGCTCCCCTGGGAGATTCCATGATCCAGAGGATCCTTCCCACCAAAGGAGCAGAAGCAAGACCTGTTTTCCCTCCTTAATCCTTCCCATCCCAGTTTGACACCACCAAGTCCGACGGGCAGTTCAAGAAGACGGCCAGCAATGCCAAGCTCCGGCGGTACCTGCCCGAATTCCAGTTCACACCTTTCAGGAAAGGTGAGATGGGCGAGTCTGCAGGAAACATCGGGGGTCCTACCCTGTGCCATCAGCCTTGGTGGCATCCAGGTGGTCCATCCTTCCCAGATGAGGAATGAAGGTGGTGAAACACTGGCACGTGTTGCCCAGGGAGGTGGTGGTTTCTCCATCCCTGGAAATATCCAAGGTCATGTTGGCTGGGGCATGGAGCAACCTGGTCTCTTGGGAGGTGTCTCCTTGCATGGTGGTTGGATGAGAAGACCTAAACAAGTCCCTTTCAACCCACCCTGTCCCATGATTCTGTGACCAAAATCCATTCCCAATCCCAAACCCATCCTGTGATTCTCTGACCAAAATCCATTCCCAGTCCCAGAACCCTTCCCATGATTCTCTGACCAAAATCCATTCCCAGTCCCAAACCCATCCCATGATTCTGTGACCAAAATCCATTCCCAGTCCCAAAACCCATCCCACAATTCTTTGACGAAAATCAATTCCCAGTCCCAAAACCCATCCAGTGATTCTCTGACCAAAATCCATTCCCAATCCCAAAACCCATCCCACGATTCTATGACCAAAATATGTTCCCAAAATCCATTCCCAATCTCCCAAACCCATCCTAGGATTCTCTGACCAAAATCCGTTCCCAATCCCCAAACCCATGCTAGGATTCTCTGACCAAAATCCATTCCCAGTCCCCCAACCCATCCTATGATTCTCTGACCAAAATTCATTCCCAATCCCAAACCCATCCTGTGATTCTCTGACCAAAATCCATTCCCAATCCCAAAACTCATCCCATGATTCTCTGACCAAAATCCATTCCCAAAATCCATTCCCAATCCCCAAACCCATCCTGTGATTCTCTGACCAAAATCCCTTCCCAGTCCCAAAACCCATCCCACAATTCTTTGACAAAAATCAATTCCCAGTCCCAAAACCCATCCCGTGATTCTCTGACCAAAATCTGTTCCCAATCCAAAAAACAATCCTGTGATTCTGACCAAAATCCATTCCCAATCTCCCAAACCCATCGCATGATTCTCTGACCAAAATCAATTCCCAATCCCAAAACAAGTCCCATGATTCTCTGACCAAAATCCATTCCCAATCTCCCAAACCCGTCGCATGATTCTCTGACCAAAATCAATTCCCAATCCCAAAACAAGTCCCATGATTCTGTGACCAAAATCCATTCCCAATCCCAAACCCATCCTGTGATTCTCTGACCAAAATCTGTTCCCAAAATCAATTCCCAATTCCCAAACCCATCCCGTGATTCTCTGACCAAAATCCATTCCCAGTCCCAAAACAAGTCCCATGATTCTGTGACCAAAATCCATTCCCAATCCCCAAACCCATCCTGTGATTCTGTGACCAAAATCAATTCCCAATCCCAAAACAAGTCCCATGATTCTATCCTGTGACCAAAATCCATTCCCAATCCCAAACCCATCCTGTGATTCTCTGACCAAAATCCGTTCCCAAAATCCATTCCCAATCCCCAAACCCATCCCGTGATTCTTTGACCAAAATCAATTCCCAATCCCAAAACTCATCCCATGATTCTCTGACCAAAATCCATTCCCAAAATCCATTCCCAATCCCAAAACAAGTCCCATAATTCTGTGACCAAAATCCATTCCCAAAATCCATTCCCAACCCCCAAACCCATCCCATTTTTCCCCTCCCCAGCCGTGAAGGAAACCTGTGCCTGGTTCAACGCCAACTATGCCAGCGCCAGGAAGTGACGGCACCGGGACCGGCACCACCCGGCAGCGGGATCGTCCTCTTCGACTCAGGGTTGTCCTTTGCTGGGGCAGAGGACGGGGCTGGGGTGGGGGGTGACAGTGACATTCCCAAAGTAAAAACGGGAGCCCGGGGAGCAGCTCCCACATTCCTGCCCCACTGCTGGGAGTGGCGCAGGACGCCCAGGGCAGGGGTGGGGGAGGAAAGTTGGGGCATCCCAAAAAGATCCCAAATCAAGTGGTAGGATTTGCGTCCAAGAGGGTGGTGGCTCTGAGCTGTTAATGAGCTACACTAATTACCTGCAATTAGGTGTGGTAAAGGGAAGGCAATCAGGATTCCAGGGCATGGAAATGGCAGCAGGGAATTTTCTGCTGCTCTTGGCACGTGGGGATGATCCCACAGCCCCCTGTCTCAGGATAGGAATGGGAAAAACTCCAGCTGTAAATGTGGCATTTATTAAAATATATGCAAATAGCATAAAACTGGTGGGACAATGAACATCTGCCCTGTACCCACATCCAGTGGCATCCTTAGGGTCCATGTTCTCCACCAGGATCTGGAATAGCCATAAAAAGAGTTAAAATCCCTCAGGGAGAGGGTCAAAAATGGCGGGATGAATCCATGGCCAAGCTACTGCTGGTGGTGTGGATGTGACAGAATTCCTGCCCGGGAATCGCTTTCTTCCGGCACCGCTGCCCAGCCCTGGTGACACCCTGGCACAGGGACCTACAGAGGAGACACCCATCAGCACCCCAGGAAGCCACCAGCAGTGGGGTCACCCCCTGAGGTGACACCAAGCTGTGGAGAAGGGACATTCCAGGTGGTTGGTGCTCACACGTTGGCCATTGGGCTGCAGGGTTTGGGCTCCCAGAGCTTCCCAGCATCCATCAGCAGCTCCGGTGTCACCTGGTTTGGGGAGAAGGGGGTTCCTGCAGATGTCCCTTGTCCCCTTGGCCATCCTTCAGGACACCATATTCCACCCCAAATTCCTCCCTGTATGTCGTATCCCCAGCCCTGTCCGTCTCCCAGTGGGCTGTCCCACATTCGGAGGTGCCACTGTGGTGAGGACACCCCAACCTTGGAGGACCTGACCCTCAGTGAGACCCAGGTGGCCCCCAAGAGCAGGTTTTGGGGGACAACACCAACATGGGGACATCCCACCCAGCAGCTTACCCCACACGAGTTCAGTGCTGTCCTCTGGCCACCGGAGTCGGGTGACACCTGCCCTAGGAATTCGGGAATGTCCTCGGCCACCTCTTGGGGCTGCTCCAGGTGCGAAGGGTCTGCAAGAACATGGCAGGGGTGGAGATACCCTCCCAGTGCTCCTGTCCCCAGGCAGAGGGTGGGGACACTCTGGGTTGGTGTCACATGCCCTGGCAGAGCTTGGGGACACTCTGGACACGTCCCAGCACAGGATGGGGACGTGTCAGGGCTTGGGATCCATGTCCTACAGCCACCACACCTCCCACCTTGTGGGCACCTCTCATCTTGCAGGCAGCTCATCTCCATCCTGTCCAGCTCCTCTTGCAGCAGTTCCATATCGCATTCCCTGTGTGGGAAGAAGGAAAAAGGGACTCCTGTCACCTCGGTGGCTTCTGTGTCACCACCACCATAGAGACATTCACCTCTCCAGCCTCTCCACACCCTTCTCTGAGCAGAAATAGGCCACGGAGTTGGAAAGAGAAGCCATCAGGATGTGTCTTGTCCTTTCCTGGAGACCTCTGCCAGATGGCTCCAGGATGGGACATCCACCCAGGGATGTGACATACAGCAGAAACAGGACACAGAGTTGGGATGAGATGCTCCAAAACCATAGGAAAGCCATCCAAGATGAGTCCTGTCCTTCTCTGGAGACCTCTGCCAGATGGCTCCAGGGTGGGACATCCAGGATGAGGCACGAAGGAAGGGACATCCAGGGTGGAACATCTGAACAGAAGTGGTGCAAGGAGTTGGAATGAGGTGTCCAAAAACCATAGGGAAGCCACCGAGATGTGTCCTGTCCCTTCCTGAGAACTTCTGCCAGGTGGCTCCAGGGTGGGACATCCAGGGATGTGACATTGAGCAGAAACAGGACACAGAGTTGGGATGAGATGCCCCAAAACCACAGGAAAGCCATCCAAGATGTGTCCTGTCCTTCCCTGGAGACCTCTGCCAGATGGCTCCAGGGTGGGAAATTCAGGATGAGGCACCAAGGATGGGACACCCAGGGATGTGACATTGAGCAGAAAGAGGATGTAGAGTTGGGATGAGATGCCCCAAAACCATAGGGAAGCCACCAAGATGTGTCCTGTCCTTCCCTGGAGACCTCTGCCAGATGGCTCCAGGATGGGACACTCAGGGATGTGACATCGAGCAGAAACAGGACATGGAGTTGGGATGAGATGCCCCAAAACCACAGGAAAGCCGTCCAAGATGTGTCTTGTCCTTTCCTGGAGACCTCTGCCAGATGGCTCCAGGGTGGGACATCCAGGATGAGGCACAAAGGATGGGACATCCAGGGTGGGACATCTGAACAGAAGTGGTGCAAGGAGTTGGGATGAGGTGTCCAAAAGCCATAGGGAAGCCACCAAGATGTGTCCTGTCCTTCCCTGGAGACCTCTGCCAGATGGCTCCAGGATGGGACACCCACCCAGGGATGTGACATGGAGCAGAAACAGGACACGGAGTTGGGATGAGATGCCCCAAAACCACAGGAAAGCCACCAAGATGTGTCCTGTCCTTCCCTGGAGACCTCTGCCAGATGGCTCCAGGGTGGGACATCTGAACAGAAGTGGTGCAAGGAGTAGGGATGAGGTGTCCAAAAGCCATAGGGAAGCCACCAAGATGTGTCCTGTCCCTTCCTGAGAACTTCTGCCAGGTGGCTCCAGGATGGGACACCCAGGGATGTGACATGGAGCAGAAACAGGACACAGAGTTGGGATGAGATGCCCCAAAACCACAGGAAAGCCATCCAAGATATGTCTTGTCTGTTCCTGGGGACCTCTGCCAGATGGCTCCAGGATGGGACACTCAGGGATGTGACACTGAGCAGAAACAGGACACGGAGTTGGGATGAGATGCCCCAAAACCACAGGAAAGCCACTAAGATGTGTCCTGTCCTTCCTGGGAGACCTCTGCCAGATGGCTCCAGGGTGGGACATCTGAACAGAAGTGGTGCAAGGAGTTGGGATGAGGTGTCCAAAAGCCATAGGGAAGCCACCGAGATGTATCCTGTCCCTTCCTGAGAACTTCTGCCAGGTGGCTCCAGGGTGGAAGATCCAGGGTGGGACACCAAGGATGGCACCCAGCAGCTCCCAAGGGTTCCATGCCACCTCCTCAACCATCTCCTACCTCTCCGGGGTGGAGGTGAGCCGGAAGCGGGGCTCTTCCCGGGGAACCACCGGCCGGATCCTTCCGGCACCGCGGCAGGTGGAAACCAGCAGCCAATGCCCTGTGGGAAAATGAGGATGGGAGAGGACAGATCCCCCCTGGGTGGTGTGTCCCCAGCCGCTGTCCCCACACGTGTCCCCACCTGCTGCAGCAAGGACCAGGAAAGTGGAGATTGCTGGGATGCCGAGGGCGCTGGAAGCGAGGAAGAGGAGGAGAAGGATGACCCGGAATGACGCCGGCACCAGTGGGAGAACCAGGAGCGTCAAATATGGCACACAAGAGGAGGTGGCACTTTGGCTCTGACCTGTGGGATGGGGAAGAAGAACTTGGTGTTGGCACCCACCAGCTCCCATCCATCCTCCACCCCCATTCCCACTCACCATCCAGGTCAGGGATGGCTCTGAGCTGCTCCAGGTGTTTTTCCAGCCGGATTAGTGCGTTTTCCAAGGCCGTCAGCATCAGCTCCAGGCTCTGGTTGACCTTCTGCAGCTTCTCCGTCACCTCCTGAAGGACCAGGATGCTCTCTGCATATGGAAAAGATGGATACAGCACCGGGGAAGACGCACCCCGGTGTGAAAAACAGGATTCCATGAATCCCGTTGCAATGGGATTTGCCACATTCCCACCTGGTTGGGGATGAACATCCTGAGATCTTTCCTGCTGCTGATGGAGGTTGGATGGGACAACCTGGTGTCCTCCCCGGAGCTGCTCAGCCCCACGGCTGCTCACATTCCCTGTGGGGAGGTAAAAGAGGTCGGATCCATCCCAAAGTGGGATATGGGAATGTTGAAGTATCCCAACCCTGGCTCGTACCCGTCCGGTGGGGGATGTCCTGCAGGAGATGGGCCACGGGGGTCTCATCCAGCGCGAACCTCATCCAGGTCTCCCAGAGCTCCTCCTGAGGTGAATTTTGGGGGGTGATGATCTGGGAATGCTGGTTTTCCCCATGGACACCCCCAAATGCACCCCTGGGTGCTCCCAGCACAGGATGACGAGACGGAGGAGGGGGTTTGGGGACATAAAGTATGGAAAAAGGTGTGAACTCACCCCAGAATTTGGCCTTCACCCCCGCAAAAACCATCCCTACACCAAGCAAAGGGTGGGGGACCCCAGAATCCAAATTTCCCGGCCAGAGGGAATCCCACAGTGACAGGAATCCACGTGTGACACCTCCTGGGGTGTAGCTTCATCCTAGAACAACCCGTGGTTGCTGTGAAGGGGATTTGTGGGGGGATCCCCAAATTTGGGGGGTGGGTCCCCACCTTCTCTGGGGGGGCAGCGAGGCCCAACCACCCCAAAAACCAGAGGAGCAGCACAGCCCGGGAGATTTGGAGCAGCATGACGGGAATGGAGGGGGTCCTGTGGGGAAAAGAGGGTGAGGAAAAGCCCACCCATGGAAAAATTACAGGATCCCACTCCCCTCCTCAAATTCCGGGGTCCCCTCGTGTCAGGGATGCCGGTGGGTGAGGAGCACCCTGGGGTGGGAAGCAGCTCCCACATCCACCGGTAAATTAGGGGGCATCCCCTCGGAGGGTACCCCCCAAAACCCCGTGGATACCGACTGTGGGGGGACTTGTGGGGCGAGGAGAGTGGGGAGAACCTCCCACACCCACGGACAACTTCGGGAACCTCCCCCACGCCAAATTTACTCAGCCACCCCCGTGGTGGAAATCCCTCCGTGGGCCCAGAGGTGCCAGGAAGGGTTTGGAAGGTTTGGGAGCAGCCAGGAATTCCCTTCGGGACCCCCACGCGTGGAAGGCTTGGGGAATTTTGGGAAGGGTTTGGGAGCAGCCGGGAATTCCCTCCGGGACCCCCACGCGTGGAAGGGTTGGGAAGGGTTTGGGAAGGTTTGGGAGCAGCCGGAAATTCCCTCCGGGACCCTCACGCGTGGACCCGCTGCGGGGAAGGTCTGGGGAATTTTGGGAAGGGTTTGGGAGCAGCCGGGAATTCCCTCTGGGACTCCCACGCGTGGAAGGGTTAGGAAGGGTTTGGGAAGGTTTGGGAGCAGCCGGGAATTCCCTCCGGGACCCCCACGCGTGAAAGGGTTGGGAAGGGTTTGGAAAGATTTGGGAGCAGCCGGGAATTCCCTCCGGGACCCCCACGCGTGGAAGGTCTGGGGAATTTTGGGAAGGGTTTGGGAGCAGCCGGGAATTCCCTCCGGGGACCCCCACGCGTGGAAAGGTTGGGAAGGGTTTGGGAAGGTTTGGGAGCAGCCGGGAATTCCCTCCAGGACCCCCACGCGTGGAAGGGTTGGGAAGGGTTTGGGAAGGTTTGGGAGCAGCCGGGAATTCCCTCCGGGACCCCCACGCGTGGAAGGTCTGGGGAATTTTGGGAAGGGTTTGGGAGCAGCCGGGAATTCCCTCCGGGACCCCCACGCGTGGAAGGTCTGGGGAATTTTGGGAAGGGTTTGGGAAGGGTTTGGGAGCAGCCGGGAATTCCCTCCGGGACCCCCACGCGTGGAAGGTCTGGGGAGTTTTGGGAAGGGTTCGGGAGCAGCCGGGAATTCCCTCCGGGACCCCCACGCGTGGAAGGTCTGGGGAATTTTGGGAAGGGTTTGGGAGCAGCCGGGAATTCCCTCCGGGACCCCCACGCGTGGAAGGGTTGGGAAGGTTTGGGAGCAGCCGGGAATTCCCTCCGGGACCCCCACGCGTGGAAGGTCTGGGTAATTTTGGGAAGGGTTTGGGAGCAGCCGGGAATTCCCTCCGGGACCCCCACGCGTGGAAGGGTTGGGAAGGGTTTGGGAAGGTTTGGGAGCAGCCGGGAATTCCCTCCGGGACCCCCACGCGTGGAAGGGTTGGGAAGGGTTTGGGAAGGTTTGGGAGCAGCCGGGAATTCCCTCCGGGACCCCCACGCGTGGAAGGGTTGGGGAATTTTGGGAAGGGTTTGGGAGCAGCCGGGAATTACCTCCGGGACCCCCACGCGTGGAAGGGTTGGGAAGGGTTTGGGAAGGTTTGGGAGCAGCCAGGAATTCCCTCCGGGACCCCCACGCGTGGAAGGTCTGGGGAATTTTGGGAAGGTTTGGGAGCAGCCGGGAATTCCCTCCGGGACCCCCACGCGTGGACCCGCACTAACCACGTGGCGCCGGCGCCTGCGCAGTAGCCCCCACTTCCTCCTTTCACCCCGCCCCTTAAAGGCGGCTCCGCCAATAGGAGAGAGGGGTGTGTCCGCGCGGGGCCAATCAGCGCCGGGGGTGTGGTTCGGGGGCGTGGCCTCGCGCAGCCATGGAGGCGGCCGAGCTGTGGGTCGGGTTCGTGGGCGCCGGGCGCATGGCCGGGGGGCTCGTCCGGGGGCTGCTGCAGGCGGGTAGGGCACGGTGGGGGCGACCGGAGGGTCCGTGACACACGGGGAAAGGGAGGGGACGTGGGGACAGTCCTGGTCTGGCGCCTTCCCGGCGTCCCTGCGCGTCTTATGGCGCGGGGATGTGTGGGGGGACGTGGGGACAGCTCTGGTCTGGACGCTCCCTGCAGTCACTTCACTGTTGTACAGTGCAGGGATATGGGGACAGCCCGTCCTGATCAGTTCTGAAAGTCCCAGCCCGCCCCCGTGTCCCTGTCCTCCAGTGCAGGGATGTGGGGACAACCCTGTCCCTGCCTTGGCCTATTCCCAAGGTCCCAGCCCTTCCCCGGGTTCCTGTCCTGCGCTGGAAGGACACGGGGACAGCCCTTTCCTGCTGCTCTCCCACGGGGACCCTGCTCTTCCCCCACAGATTAGTGTGGGGACATGGGGACAGCCCTTTCCTGCCGCTCTCCCCGTGTCCCTGTCCCCCAGATTAGTGTGGGGACATGGGGACAGCCCTTTCCTGCCGCTCTCCCCGTGTCCCTGTCCCCCAGATTAGTGTGGGGACATGGGGACAGCCCTTTCCTGGTGCTCTCCCCGTGTCCCTGTCCCCCAGATTAGTGTGGGGACATGGGGACAGCCCTTTCCTGCCTCTCTCCCCATGTCCCTGTCCCCCAGATTAGTGTGGGGACATGGGGACAGCCCTTTCCTGCCGCTCTCCCCGTGTCCCTGTCCCCCAGATCAGTGTGGGGACACGGGGACAGCCCTTTCCTGCTGCTCTCCCCATGTCCCTGACCCCCAGATTAGTGTGGGGACATGGGGACAGCCCTTTCCTGCACCCCTCCAGGGTTTTCCTGCTCTCCCCAGGGTCCCTGCCCTCTGTGAGGTTCCTGTCCCCCATATCAGTGTGGGGACATTGGGACATCCCTGTCCCACAGATAGCAAGGGCACAGCCCCTCTCCTTGCTCCCTGAGTGTCCCAGATTGTCCCTGTCCCACAGCACAGCGTGGGGACAGCCCTGCCCATTAGGGCCACCTCTGTTGTCACTGCACCCTGACACAACCGCTGCCAGCCACCACAGCAGGATCGTGCTGGGATTGGAGGAATCACATCCCAGTGGAAATTGGGGTGTCTGGGCAGTGCTGGGGTGTCCCCCCCAAACCCTGGGGGTCACCCTTGGTCACTCACCCCGTCCCCTGTGTCACCCAAGGGAAGGTTCCAGCCAGCAACGTCCTGGCCAGCGCTCCCTCGGACAAAAACCTGGATGCTTGGAGGGTGAGTGGGGCCAAGGGGGTGGGAGATTTTGGGGTGTCCCTCACTGTGGGGGTCACAGCACCCTTTCCCCCACACTGGGGTTTGCCATTCCCATGGTTGGGTGAGATCCAGGCAGAGCCTCGGTGGCTTTGTGACCAGAGCAGGTCCCCAGGCCGTGTCCCTACCGTGGGGGTGCTGTTTTTGGGATGTTGTTTTTGGGATGCTGTTTTTGGGGGTGTCGGGCTCTGATCCCTCTCCCTGTCCCCGGGCAGGAGTTGGGCTGCCGGACCACGCACTGCAACCTGGAAGTGGTGCACAGGAGCACCCTGGTCTTCCTGGCCACCAAACCCCACGTCCTGCCGGGTGTCCTGGAGGAGATCCGTCCTGCCGTGGGGTCCCACCACATCGTCGTGTCGCTGGTGGCCGGCGTCACCATCCAGACACTGCAGCGGGTGAGACTCCTCCTTCTCCTTTTCCTTCTCCTTTTCCTTCCCCTTTTTCTCCTTTTCCTCTGCTCCTCCTTTTCTCCTTCTCCTTCTTCTTTTCCTTCTCCTTCTCTCCTGCTCCTCCTTTTCTCTTTCTCCTTCTCCTTTTCCTTCTCCTTTTTTCCTTCTCTCCTGTTCCTCCTTTTCTCCTTCCCCTTCTTTTCTCCTTCTCTCCTGCTTCTCCTTTTCTCCTTCTCCTTTTCCTTCTTTTCTCCTTCTCCTCCTCTCCTTTTGCTTCTGTTTCCCCTCCTTCTCCTCCTCCTCTCTTTCCTCTTCCTCCTTCTCCTCTTTCTTCTCCTCCTCCTCTTCCTCCTCTTCCTCCTCATCCACCTCCTCCTCCTTTCTCCTCCTTTTTCCTTGTCCTCATCCTGGTCTTCCTTCTCCTTCTCCTTCTCCTTCTCCTTCTCCTTCTCCTTCTCCTTCTCCTTCTCCTTCTCCTTCTCCTTCTCCTTCTCCTTCTCCTTCTCCTTCTCCTTCTCCTTCTCCTTCTCCTTCTCCTTCTCCTTCTCCTTCTCCTTCTCCTTCTCCTTCTCCTTCTCCCTCCTCCTTCTTCTTTTCTCTTTCTCTCCTGCTCCTCCTCTCCTGCTTCCTCTTCTTTTCCCCTTCTCTCTTGCTTCTCCTTTTCTCCTCCTCTTTCTCCTTTCCCTCTTCCTCCTTTTCCATCTCTCATTCTCCTCTTCCTCCTTTCCTCCTCCTCCTCTTCTTTCTCCTCCATTTTCACCCTGCTGCGGCCTCGTCCCCACTCACCAGCACCTCCAGCTCCCTCCCCGTGCTCCCCACTTCTCCAACAACCTGATGGGTGACACCCACCGGTGTCCCCGGCCACCCCTGGGTGCTTCCCGGGGCTGGCACCCCTTCTCCCATCCCCATCTTTCCCCAGCTCCTCCCGCCCTCGACCAAAGTGCTGCGGATCATGCCCAACCTGCCCTGCGTGGTGCAGGCGGGGGCCATGGTCTTCTCCCGGGGCAGCAACGCGGGTGACGCGGAATCCGCGCTCCTCCAGAACCTCCTGTCCTCCTGCGGCCTCTGCGAGGAGGTCCCCGAGTCCTACATCGACATCCACACCGGGCTCAGCGGCAGCGGCGTGGCCTACGTAAGCCAGCGGGGCGAGGGACTCCATCCTGGGATTTGGGGTTCCCTCCTGGTGCTCCAGGCTCACCCTTGGGTGCTCCCCCTCTTCCCAGGTGTACCTGTTCGCCGAGGCGCTGGCCGAGGGCGCGGTGAAGATGGGAATGCCGGGCGCCTTGGCCAGCAGGATCGCGGCGCAGACGCTGCTGGTGAGTGTCGGAATCTGTGGGTATTGGTGATTCAGAGATTGTAGAAAGTCTCTGTCTTTCTGCCCCGTTGCCAAAGAAGAAGCCATAATTCGTCTGTGCTGTTTTCAAGGTTGTTTATTCTGTTTATCTCTAACATGTTCTGCTGCCCTGCCGCAGCTCTGTCCTGCAGGGCAGCGTGTGGGGCTCTGCCCCTCAGTGGGATGTTACAAACATTATATACCAGAAACTACCTGTGCTATATTTACCATAACGTGCCAATATCTGTCACCTACGTTGAGCAGTGTGTCCCCAGCCTAAACCAATAGAAAAATGCCAACACCACAGTGAAACATGGAGGGCATGAAGAAGGAGAAAAAGGACAAGACACATCCAATTTCCTCCATCTTGTCCCCTCTGAACCCCTAATCTAGAAATCTAAAATTTTACCTTTGCACTCATGTCACACTTAATTATTACTCTTATCAAACACTCAAAGCTTGTAATTCATCCTGTAAGATTGAAAACTCCTCTCCATGGACAGAGATCACAGACAGTGTCTCTGGGGGCTCTGTACAGGGGGGTTCCTGACCCCTGCCAGGGTCCCAGACCTGCCAGGGCAGCCAGAGGGAAGCCCTGGATTCCCACAAGTGAGTCCTTGGCATGTTCTGGAATCTCCCTCCTTCCCTCCCCTCCGTTGGGATGAGGGAGGAGGTGCTGGATGCCGCTCTGCCTCAGTTTCCCCTCTCGGAAGCAAAAACGAGGACAAAGACCTCTTCGCCATGGGGGTGTCGGGATGGTGGCACCATCCAACCGTGGAAGGGGGAGTTTGGGGAGTCCCAAATCTCACCTTCCCGGTGTCCTGGCGTGCCGTAGGGTGCAGCCAAGATGCTGCTGGAGACGGGGGAGCATCCGGCCAAGCTGAGGGGGGACGTCTGCACGCCCGGGGGCACCACGATCTACGCCCTGCACCAGCTGGAGAAGGGAGCGCTCCGGGCCACCGTCATGGATGCCGTGGAGGCGGCCACCAACCGGGCGTGTGACATGGCCAAGGACTAATGGATGAGCCCCTTCTGGGACAGGAGGGGTGACGGGGACCAAAGCGAGCTCCTCTGAGGAGCAGGACCTCCTGACATCTTCAGGAGAACGTGGGAGGTGGTGTGGACACGTGTTGACCTCTGCAGGGCTGGAACCAAATAAATGTGGTCAGAGCGATGTGGGCTGTGGATTTTTGTGGCCCCTGGGGGGATGTGGAAGCCACCACAGGGGTCACTTTTGTGGGGAGGTGACATCCATGATTTCCAGGGATGGAGCTGGCACCAAGGACGAAGCTGGTGTGGGAGAGAATTTTGGGAATGAGGTGATCCCAATTTAACCCTGCTGGGGCTGGGAGGGTGGCTGCATCCCTATGGTCAGAGCCACGTCCATGAGGATGCTGCCCACATTCCAGAACCATGGACACCAAGAACTGTGCCACAACCCCTCCCTGGCACCTGGGGATGGGATGGAAGCCCTGATCTTCTCCCATCTCCAGGAATGTGGAGGGGGTAGAAACTCAAACTTGCCCATCAGGAGAGGATCTGAGCCTTTTGCATGCCCCAAAAAAGCTCTGCTTGCCCCCCAGCACCTGCAGAGATGCAATTAAGAGATGATTTGGGAACTGCTTTGAGGATTAAAAGGTTTTTTTTTTCACTGGTGGGAACATCTGGATGCTGAGCCCTGACTTTGGATAAGGGCCTGGAGTGCCAGGACACAGGGAATGGCTTCCCACTGCCAGAGGATGGGGTTAGATGGGATATTGGGAAGGAATTCCTCCCTGGGAGGGTGGTGAGGGGCTGGAATGCAATTCCCAGAGAAGCTGTGGCTGCCTCATTCCTGGAAGTGTCCAAGGCCAGGTTGGACAGGGCTTGGAGCAACCTGGGATAGTGAAAGGTGTCCGTGAGCACGGCAGAGGTTTGGAATTTGATGGCCTTGCAGGTCCCTTCCAACCCAAACCGTTCCATAATTTCACACTCACAAACCAGCCCAAAGACCTCCAGCCCAGCACCTTCTGCTGATATTTTTTTTTTTTTTTTGCAACATTTCTGTCACACAGCTGAAGCCTCCTCCCATTCACAAACTTTGAAATGAGACACATCATCCCAAGCTCCAGAATCTTTTTTTTTTTTGGGGTGATTCTGGTGTAAAAGATGATAAACAGAAACGTGATTTTACATTGTTGCACCCCAATGGCGTGGAGAAGGCCACACTGAGAGGACACAACCCCATGAAGATCCCTCTGGTGCCACCCCAAATCCCTCTGGGATGGCTCCACGTGACAGCTCACAGACGACAGCCTCCACGTGGGAATAAAAATCCATTTAATTTCCATAAATTCTGCAGCGAGGAGACAAAGACCCGACAAGTAAAAACCCCCACCCGCCCGCTGACGTGGGACACGGCAGCACTGAGGAGTTCATTTGATTTCCCTCTTCCAGTAGTTCAGCTAAACACCCTAAAATTTCTTCCAAATCAGGTCAGGAGCTGCTAAATTCCTATCAGATGCTTCCAATATTCCAAGGTAGTGCCAGGAGCCCTCCCTGCTCCAACCTCAACTCTCCCAAAGGTGTCCTCCAGACGCGGCCACCCCAAAAACCCCGTGAGGAACACCTCAACCCCCATCCCTGGAGCCTTCAGCCCCACGAGGATGCTCGGACGATGGTACCTGGTGGTCCAGGTGTTCCCAGCTGTGATGGGAATGATGGAGGTGACTCTTTTTTGTGGATGCCACCCAAGTGTCCCTTTCCCAACCCATTGCCTGAAGGAAGCTGTCTTAAACCAGCCCCAAACCATCCTGGTTTAACAGGATTCAGCGGGAAGGGCGTCACCAGCCTCTTCCAAGGTGGAATCTTTCCCCCTGCAGCACCTCAGGAGTGTCCCATGAGCTGGCTGTGCCCACCTGCTCTGGGATTTGGGGATTTTTTTCCGTGTAACATCCCCATGGACACTGAGCAGATCCTTCCCTCACCCCTTCTCCCCATGGAATTGGGAGAACTGGGCAATTTGGGATGGGGGGAACGACATCCACCCGCCTTTTCTGGCAGTGCCAGCAACCAGGGGCCACAAGGGATGTAAAAAATAGCACCTCCTAAATATATTTAGGTAAGGAACAACTCTGGAATTCGAGTTGTTGCATTAAAATCCCCTGAATTGTGACCCACAGGCACTCTGAAACCCAGGGAGTCACGGTCACAGAGGGGCGAGCGGCACCTCCACCGCCATCCCCCTGGGACAACCGGGGTGTCCCCAGCTCCGTGGCCAACCAGGGGTGGTTGGTAGCCAAAAGTTGGCCCTGCCCTAGGGTTGGGGGCTGCGGCCGCGGCGCAGCCGCTGGGCCATGGAGATGAGGGAGCGGAGCTGCACCAACTTCAGCGGCCCCACTTCCCGGGGGTCCTGTCCCTCCAGCCAGCGCAGCGCCGTCTCCAGACCCCGGATGGCTTCCCGAGCCGTGGGCAGCAAAGCATCTCCTCCTTCACTTTTGCCACCAGCTGCTTCCTCCTCCTCATCCTCCTCCGCCCCGCAGCTCTCGGTGCCTTCCTCCTTGGCGTCCTCATCGTCCTCCTCCGCACCCGGGGCCGCGTCATCCAAGTGCAACCAGTCGGACACTTCCTCGGGAGCCAAGCGCTTGAAGGCCAAGGCGGCCAGGTGGGTCAGGTCACTGAAGACCTTGCTATCCCCTCCGCCTTCCTCCCCTCCTGGAGTGTCCCCGTGCTCTTCCTCGCCAGGCTGGGGCTCGAAGGCGGCACGCAGCCCCAGCAGCCAGCACTTCTCGATGGATCCGGGCGGGATGAGATCCCAGGAGAGGCCGGCCAGGTACAGCATGTCCTTGAGGAGGAAGGAGCGCACAAAGTCCGCGGGGCTGCCGGGGCCGCCGCAGGACACGGCCAAGCGCAGCAATTCCCGCTTGTAGAGCTGCTTGAAGGCCGACACCACCCCTTGCTCCAGCGGTGCCGGGATTCGGCCTCCCGCTCCAGCCGAGCCGCTGCCGGAGTGACCCTTGGAGAGGAAGAGCGCGCGGATGGAGCCATCCGGAGTCTGGAGCAGAGGTGGAGAACCCTCGGGGGAGGGTGCGGCGCTGAGCAGCAGCACAGCCTTCTGCTGCAGGCAGCTCCGCCGCAGGTACCGCTTGACGCCCGGCACGAAGTCCTCAAAGAACCAAGCCCGCAGCAGCGCTGGCGCCAGCCGGGCCTCGGCGCCGTAGCGGTAGCAAGCCGGGAATTTCTCCTGGTTGTGATGCCGCAGGCTGGCGGGGTCGCGGAGACCTCCGACCACCAAAGGTTTGAGTTTGTGGGAGCCGGTCAAGTTGGCGGCCAGCAGCACCGTGACGCGCTCGCCGCGGGCCGGACGCCTCGCCGCGATTCCAGCAGCGGGAAGAAGCTTCCAGAAGAGCGTGGTGATGTTGGCGTTGTAGATCTGCTCATCACCGTAGCCGCCGGCATCGGGCAGGACCTCGGCGCGGGCGGCCGGGGCGCGCTCGGGCTCGGCGGGCAGGCCGCCCTCGCCGTAGATGCGCTGGCTGGAGATGCCGTGGCGCTTCTGCCAGCGCCAGAACCAACCGTGGCTCGCCTTGAAGGTACATTCGGGCCCGTAGATCTGCCGGGCGAAGGCTTCTGCCTGGGCCTGGATGAGGGGTCCGGAGAGCGGCACGCCGTGCTGGCGCAGGGCGAGGAACCAGGCGTAGACAGCGCGGTCGATCTCCTCCTCGTTGGCCAAGCGCATCTTCTTGCGTTGGGTGCCCACCTCGCCGCCCAGCTGCTCCAGGAACCAGCGCAGCTTCGCCTCGTCCTTCAGCCACCCCCGGAGGGTCCCCCCCGGCACCCCAAAAGCCCGGCACACCGACGCCTGCCGCTCGCCCTTCTTCACCCTTTCGATAGCCTGCAGCTTGTCCTTGATGGAGTAGGCGCGGCGAAGCGACATCTTCACCGACACTCCCCCGGGTGATGCGCTGCTGCCTCCTCCTCCTCCTCCTCCTCCTCCTCCTCCTCCTGCCCGCCGCCCTCCCGCCATTCCCCCGCCCTCCTCAGGCTCCCCCTCGGGCACGGAGCGACCCCCGCGTCCATGGGAATGGGGGGCGCGTTATAACCGGGGGGGAATGCGGGGATGGGGTGGGGGGAAGCGGCGCCGCCTTTGTCTCCGCTCCGCTCCCCCGCATGCGCGCACCCCACCACCTCCCGCTCCCCCCTTTTCCTCGCCAAGTTGGATTCTTCCTCCTAGCTCCACCACCGCCTGTGGGTTGTACCACTCTGCGAAAAGGGGGGAGAGCGCCGCCCCGCTGCTTCCCCCCCTCCCCAACCGCGTCGCGTTCCCCTTTGAGCTGTCCCACTTGGCTTTCACGGGAGGGAGAAGAAGTGCGCGGAAGGAGACAACGCGCTGCACGCACAGCGCGGAGCTTCCTCTGTCCCGTAATACCCCCCGTAAAATATAGGGGATCATCCTGAGGGAGGCAGGGAAGTAGCGTGGGGGAAGTAGCGTGGGTGAAGCAGCAGTCGCACCCCCCTTTTCGCAGCGTGGTACAACCCACAGGCGTTAGTGGAGGCATGAGGACGAATCCAACTTGGCAAGGAAAAGGGGGAGAGAGGCGCAGCCTAATAGTTACCGGGGGGGGGGGTGCGCATGCCACTTCCACCTCCCCGAGCTTGTTCCACATGTTCCTTTTATTGTGGGGGGGAACAGCCCCGCGCTGTGCTTGTGACACGCTGTCTCCCCGCAGCGCATCCCCTTCAACAACCCCCCCCACGCGCCACGTGTGGTACGCGCCTCCCCCATAACCCCCCGCGCGGCGCACGCCGCCCCTCTTTATCCCGGCGGCGGCCGAAGGGAGCGGAGCGGCCTGAGGGGATCAACGCTGCCGGTGAGTCCTGGTTTCCAGCCCTTAGGATTCCTTTTACCTCCAGTTAGGCTCCTTTTTCCCTCTCCTTGAGCCTCGCTAATGGGGGTTTTGGGGGTCTCCGGAGCGCCCTTTATCCCCTTAGGGCGGGAGGTGGCCCTCTTGATATATGGGGGAAGGGGTTTAGGGGGCCCTTGAGGGTGTGTTGGGTTCCTTTGTAATTTCAGAGTCGCCAAGAAGGAGATTGTGGTCACCCCTTTTATTATCTTTAGGGCACTTTTCCTGCGGAAAGAGGGGTTTGGGGGTGTCCTCATAGGGAATGGGGCTCCTTCCCCCGCAGTTGTGGGAAAAGGGGAGTTTTGGGGTCTCTGGCCCTGTTAAAACCTCAGAAAAGGGAGTTTGGGGGCGTTCTCCCATTGTCTTTAGGGTCCATTCCATTCCTCCAGAGTCCTGAGGGAGAGGATTTAGGGTGCTCTTGGTTTGTGGGATAACTTTTCCATGCTTAGAATCCTAGGGAATACTGGGGTGACTCCCCCCCCCCCCACCCCCCACCTTTCCTCATGTTTTTGGTCCCTTTTTCCTTAAAAGGTCTGAAAAGGGGGTCGCAGGAGTCCCTAAAGGCCTGAAGGAAAGGATTTGGGGGGTGCCAAATCCTTGGGATTCCTTTCCCCACTTAAAATCCCAGGGAACGTTGTGGTGGCACTCCCCACTCCCAATGTTTTAGGTTCCTTTTCCCTTAAAAGTTCTGGGAAGGGGCATGTGGGCACTCCCTGTGGGGTCTCTCCTCCCCTCACACCCCAAAAAAAAAGGATGTGGGAGATCCCTTTCCCCTTGCCCGGCACAGGGAAAGGGGGGATTTTAGGATTTTCCATGTCTTTGTGGTCCTTTTCCTTTCCCAGGATTTAGGAACTCTCTGTTACAGGTAAGGGGTCGTGCTGGGGTGGGGGGGTCTCCCTAAACCTTTGTGGTTTTCCACAGATTGTGGGGACATATTCTTTGGTTTTTTTGGGGAATATTCCTGATGTATCAAAGCCATTGGGGGTGGTGGGGAAAGGGATCAATGTTATTCCTGCCTGGGTAAGGAAGGGAATTTAGGGATCCCACACTTCCCCAGCTGCTCCAGGTGCCTCAAGGATCTGCTCCTCCCCCCATTCCCGGGAATTTTTTTGTCCAGTCACTTGCTGCAAAGGGGAAACCGGAGCTGCTGCCTTGTCACGGAGCAGCTGATCCATCCCATATGCCAACCCCCTTTGGCTGCCTTTCCAAACTTATCCCAGAGCTGGAAAACCTGGAAAATCAACTTTAGGTGCACCTGGGCTCTGCTTATCTCACCTGCCCCTGTTCCCAAATTTCCATCACCTTGGTGGGGTTTGTCCTCTTTGTGTTTTTTTTTTTATCTCGATGCTCAGGAGGGAGGGATCCATTTCCAAACTATTTTTGGGAATGGGCAGGCTCTGCTGTTGTGCTCCATGGGGTTTTTGAAGGATTACATCCCTGACTGAACTTGCTGAGGCTGCCGCATCGGCGTTCCCAGAAATCCCGTATGGATTTGTTCTGTCGCATCCGAGTCACCGATGATTTGGAATTGGTTGGGAGCCCGAAGATCACAATCCTTAGGGATGAGAAATTCCCTTTTCTGGGCTGTTTTGCTGTAATTCTTTTCCTTTTCCAGGTGTATCCCATTTCTCCCTGACCTTCAGGTAGGGTTTTTCCTCACCTGAGCTGCTCATTCCCAACTCTTTTTTTTCACCCCCTATTTCTCTCAAAGGTGACACTTCCCAAGTCTTTCCCTTCTGCTGATTTCCCATATCCATGATTATCTTGTTAGGAATTTTCAGCTTGGAGCAGAAAGTTGAGTTTTTAGGTGACCAAGGATGGGAATTGTGGTGTTTTCCTGGAATGTGGAGCTTTGTCTCATAGCAAAGGAGATGATAACTTAGGGAAGAGCCAATTTTAGGGGATGAAACCATCAGGAATTTAGGAACAGCCAATTTTAGGGAATGAAACCAGCAGAAAAGTTAGTTTTAAATGAATAAAATATTAGATACGAGTGTTGATATTTTGCTTTATTTTGATTTCTCTGATGGTGTTTGAACTCATAATGAATTTCTGGGCCGTGACTTTTCCCACTGGAGAACATTCCCAATGCCACAGCGTGGTTTTTAATCCTAAAACTTTGTGTTTGTGGAGGTAAAAATGGAAATTTTGAGTGGAAAATGTTGAAAGTTGATGCTTTGTGTGATTAAAATTCCTTTTTCCCAGGTTCTTCCAGGAAAACTGGTGCACACAGAGGAGAAATGACTTTTTTTCCCCAGTTTTTCCTTGTTTAGAAGCTTTATTTCCTTGGATATTTGGGTTTTTTCAGGACTGAACATAAGGTTTGGCTGCTCATGGAAGCAAAAAGGTGCTGCAGGAATGTTTGGAATCACCCAAAAATTGGGATCCTGAGTTCCATGAACACATGCCAGAATTGGGATGGAAGGTTGGGAATTCTCAGGCTGCTGGAATTGGAAAATCCTTTTGGATAACGTCACAGTAATATTCCTTGTTATTAAAATGAAAATAAACTCATTTTCTGTGGTGTTGGTTCACAAACTTCATGGAGTTCTGGGTAGTTCAATAGCTCCAAACTTCATTATATATGGTAATTAATTAAGCCATTAATTATTAATGAAATGATTTGGCTGAGGAGCTGCTGCATCCACAGAAATTGGAATTATTCTCTAAAATTTGTCCTGTGTTTTTTTTTTTTAATGCTGTCATAGGAGCAAAAAAAGTAAGTACCTTCTAATTGTTGTGTGTTTTTTTGGGAATTCTGGAAAATCTGGGAATGTCAGCACAAGTGGGATATTTTAGACAATTTTTTTATGCAAAATCCTTAAATTTTTTATGACTTTACTCATTATTTGCCATAATAAATTTATTGCTATGTAAATATCCTAAAACTAATTAATTTCTCCATAAAATAAATTTTTAAAATCCAAATAAGCTTTAATTTTGAATTTTTTCTTTAAATTCAGAATTGAAATCTCAATTTTTAAGCATTTTTAGCTGTATCAAAGTTCCCCAGCTCCAGGGAAAAAAAAAGAAAAATCTTCCTTTGCCATTCCTAATAATTTGTCTAATTGGAATCTAATAAATATTTTAAACTCTATAAATTTGAATGTTTAAAGGCAAAACTTTATTGATTAATAAATTTGAATGAAAATATTCAAGACCTGAAAAAAGCATGTATGTGTAAATTTTAAATCAAATTTTAAATTCAAATCAATAAATTTTGAACTAAATTTAAATTGAAAATTAAATTGAAATTTAAAGTTGAGAATTGGACTTGAGGCTTCCGAAATCTTTCAGGAATTCTTGGAATTACAAACCTTTGAGGCTGTTTCATCCGTCCGGGAATTTTATTTGGCAACCTGCCACAGGTTGATTTTTATTGATTATTGAATTAGTCACGAGATTTCCAGCTCCTGGACGAGTTTAATTTGCCAATAACATGGATTAAATCCCAAAATTCAATCCAGTTTTTCAGCAGCTGCCTTTTAGTGCAAAAACCCAATCAGGGGTAAACAACAACTTCCGAAAACTCAAAAATTTGATCCAGTTTTCCCGAAATTTTGCCTAATTGGCAATAAGTAACAAATAATTAATTATTAATTCATTAACTTGGAATATCTGATATTTCCCAAGGATTTGAACAAACTCCTGTGGGGTTTTCTTTTCCCTGCCTTAAAATTTCGAATAATGTGGGGAATTCTTGGCAGGGCACTTTCATACACATTAAATTCCTTGGAGTTCAAACTTATCCCAAAAGGGAGAAATAAATCGAATATTCGCTCTTTTTCCCTGGGAATGTTAATGGATAAAAACATCTCCTGCATGCCCTTGCTTTGCTCTGCTGCCCCTACATTTGTTGTGCTTATCTCTCCATGCTGCCCGTTTTTTTTTGGGAAGATGAGGACACGGAAAAATCCCTGCTCCGTGGACAAAGCTTGGCTGGAAAAACACCGCAGCGACGAAGCCGAGCGGGAAGCGCCGGAGCGGGAAGCGCCGGAGCCCGAGGCCGTCAATGGGATCTGCCACGAGGATTCCATCGAGGGGGAATTCAAGGGGGACCCAAAAAAACCCAGGAATGGCAAAAAACAGCGGAAACGGAAGCGCTCCCCGAAACCCAAAGCTCAGGATTCCAAGCTGGAGGCGATCCTGGCGGGAATGTCGGCGGAGCACGTGTGGTTTGACAAGCCCTTGTACGACCGTGCCGAGAACGCCTACAGGATAAAATTAGCGGCTTCCCAGAGTTGGGAATCGCCTGAGACTGGAAAAATGCCTCAGGAATCTCCTGCCGCGACCAGGTCGAAATCCAGCCAAGATATTCCCAAGGCAAAGACGTTCCCGGCGTGTTCCCACGGGAGCCTGGCCGCCTGTCACCACGTTGTCCAAGGGGTTTGGATCAACAAGTTTGACTTCGATAAGGCCGAGAGGGCGTTCATGGAAAAATCCCAGTTTTTCCTTCCTCCCGACGTTCTGGCTGTCCCATCCGTGTGGGCGAATTCCAGGCTGGGAACGCCAGACGAGGGCTACGGCACGGCTTTGCCCACTCCCGCCACGCCGGGCTTGGCTCCCGGTATTCCCAACGCTCCCGTGGCCTCCGTTCCCAGTTTGCCTGGCTCCGACCAGCAGACGGTCAATGGGAAGCCGCAGATTTCCAACTGGGAAGTCCTGGCGTCCGAGGTGTGGCTGGAAAAGCCTCTCTACGACGACGCCGAGAAGAATTTTTACGAGAAGATGTCGGACGGGCACCCCTCGGATAAAACCCAGCGGAACAGATCATGGAATTTCCAGGGAGGGAATCTTGAAATCCAGCGCGGCTGCCCGGAAGAATCCAAGAACCACAACCCCGGGAAGCAAACGGGAATGGCCTCCACCAACCCTCAGCTTCCCGATATTCCCATGGAAAATCCCACCTGCTTTTTCCTGCACAAGGACAGCGAATCCGTGTGGCTGAATAAGGTGACCTACGACAGGGCCGAATCCCGATATTTTGCCCTGGAAGCGGACAGAGCGGCGGAGAAAACAGGGATTGAGGAATCTGCTGCAGGAAATCCCTCCCATCCAGCTGCTCCGAGCATTCCCACTCTGGAAGTGAAGTAGGAGAAGCTTCTTTGGGGGTAACACCCATGCAAAAAAAAAAAAAAACCCAAAAAAAAGCCAAAACAGCCAGGTCGGGATTGAGCCGGAAGGAATTTGCATGTGGAGAAGACTGGGTGGACTTGGAGATGATCCCAATGGGCAGGGAGCAGGGGGGAAAATCCTTCAAAGAATTCCCCTTCTCCTGAGGAATTCTGGTGGATAAAGGTTGTGTTTGTGTGGAGCTAGAGGTTGAATGTTTAAAGGCAGGGCTGGGAAGTGAGCTCATTTATCCCCCTTTTTGCATGGATACAGCACCATCCTCCTTTCCATCCTCTCATTCCATATAAAAATCAGCATCCAAACCGGGATCCAGCTTGAAGAAGGTTTGGAAATTATTGGAGTACAATTTAGGGAATCACTCTGGTGGGGGCGTGTGCTGTAGTTTGGGGTTTTTTTGAGGGAATTTATATCCACTCTGTTAATTTTTGGAATGCCCTTGGATCTTCTCCAAAGGCAGAGCTAAGGTGGAGACAGATATTCCCAGAAAAAAAAGACTCTTGGAGCATCTGTCCTTATTTCTGACACTTCTGATCCATGGATTTTGTTGGGATTTGTTGGAAAGCTTTTAGGATCTTTGTGTCAAGGGATTTAGGGGTCAAATACCTTTCGCCTCGTCCTGTTTGGGATCATTCCCTCTTCAGTTGGTCATAATTGGGTGTTTGGGAAAATCCATGTGTCTGTGTAAAAACGTGGGATAAATTTGGCTGTATTTGAGATTTTCTGCGAATGATCCTGGCTGGAATTCCAGCAGGTCCTGGAGATTTGGGTGTGGAAAGTGGTTTTTTCTGCAGCTCCTGTGTCTGGTGGCCTTTGGGCTCTTCCAAGTAGGTAGATGAGATAAGGAGGGATTTAATTTCAGGAAAATCATCTCTGGCTTCCGTGGAAGTGTTTTATGGAAAACTGGGATTTGGGATGATGAGGAGAGGTTTTATGGAGCTTGCTCCAGTTGTGGTTTTCTTGTGCTGCTCTCCACCTCCTCAAACTTCTGCTGGCTCTGTCCCTTGCTGGAATTCAGGGCCTTTCCTCTTTTCCTCTGTCTCCCTTCAAATTAAGAATTTAACCCACCTTTGGACGCTGTTCCATAAAAATCCCCAATTCTCAGCAGGATTTGGGGTGTTTTTTCCTGTTTTTCCATGTAGTGCCAGGTCTGTCCCCTCCAAGTGTTGCTGATTTTTAATAAAGATTTCCCAGTGAACTTGTGGGTGCCCCATCCCTTGAAATATCCAGGGAAAAGTTGGATGAGGCTTGGAGCAACCTGGGATATAGTGGAAGGTGTCCCATCACAGGGGTTGGATCTAAATAAATTATCTTTATGGGCTTTTCCAACCCAAACCATTCCATGATTTCAATTCCCTTTTTGTTCTCCTACACAAGACATTTTCCTTAGCATGAACTAGAAAATCCTGGGGTTTTTTTTGGATTTTATTTTATTTTATTTTTTTTTGTGGAATAAAGTCTGGATCAGCTTATTCATCCCATCCCCACTCCACACCCAGGTCAGGCAGGTGGGTGATTAATCTGTCCTGATTTTTAAGAGGATCCTGGATGCTTAAATCCGCAGCCAAGCTGAGCTGCGGGCACAGAACCCGCTCCTGACGGGCTGTTAGCCTTCAATCCTTGCGGGAATTCACTTTTTGTGGATATTTTTCCCAGGAAAATGGCTGTGGATTACTTCCTGCACGACAAGATCTGGTTCGAGAAGTTCAAGTACGACGACGCCGAGCGAAGGTTCTACGAGCAGATGAACGGCCCCATGGGTGGCCCCTCCCACCAGCAGGTAATTCCCAATCCCAGGAATTCCAGAGTAAGTCAAAGGACATGATCCACCTGGATTTTTGTGGGATTTCCACTCTCAGTGCTGTTTATTTTTTCCCAAATCTTTCTGGACCTCTCTAAGCTGTTTAAGACCTATTTGGTTTTTTGGGGTTTTTTTTCCTGCTGTTTTCTTTGGAATCTGAAAGATTTGATCCCAAGGAACTTGGAGATCAGGTGCCCTTCTAACAGGTGAACCAGTCCCAGCTTCCAGAAGTTATCCATAATTTTTTCCAGGCTGCTGGGATCTGTGGGGGCACAGTTTGAGCTGGAAATCCCCAAATCCCCAATTTTATTGGCAGAGAGCATCCCTGCCCCCCCTTCATCCAGGGAAAATGCTGCTTTGCTTCTGTTCTGGAGCAATCCTCTGGGATATTCCAAGGGAATACAAACCTAAAGTTTGAACGGGGCACCAAAGCTGCAAAGATTTTTTTGGGGGGTGGATTTTTTTATCCTTGTCTTTGTGCTCCTGGAAGTATTCCAGGTGTTCCAGTGGAAGACTCTGTTCGTGGTACCGGTGAGTTGGGGAGGGGAAGGTGGAGGGAGGGGGAAGCATGATCCTGCTGAGCTGAAATATTTCCAGCTTCAATATCATCCCAAAATTATTCCTGATCCAAGGTTCAGAGCTTTCCTAACCTCTTCCTGCACCTAACTGCTTGTGCCTTTGGAATGCTGAGTGTTCAGTGCCTCTTTCCAAGTGTTTACAGGGAAGCTTTTTTGCTGAAATTACGAACTTTTAGGCACATTCCAGCTATTCCTGCTGCCCATCCTGGCTTAGGTGCTGGCACGGCACCTGGGAGACCGGGAATAAAAAAAAAATTGGGAGCTCTGGATGAGTGCTGGAAGTAGGTTTTGGAGTGAAAACCCTCTTGGAACAGTTCAACTATTTCAAGGCACATCAGGAGCTTCCAGTGAAGGAGTTTGGCCTGGGAGAGGTGGTTTGAAGGATGTTTGGAGGAATTTATCAGCCACTTCCACCATGGAAAAAATGTTCTTAAAACCTCCTTGGAAGCAGCAGGAAGTTGGAGCCCACCTGGATGTGTCCAGGCTGTTTTTCCTTTATTTTCTGTTTAACTCAGGATTTGGGGGTTTGTGGGAGGTTTCACATCTCAGGTCTTGCTGGTGAGGGTTGCAGTCTGGGAAAGGCAAGGAATGAACAGATCATGGAATTTCCAGGGAGGGAATCTTGAAATCCAGGCTAAGGCATGGCAGCAGGGAGCATAGGGAAAAAAATTCCTGTTGTTCTGGGTGGATAGAGCAGAGTCAGGGTTGTCAATTCCTGCCTGAACTCGGGTAATAATATGGAAAAATCCTGCTGGAGGCTGGGTTTTTAAGGAGTTCTGGAGTCACTCCAACCTTCTGGCAGCATCCCAAACTTTTCAGGGTTAATTATAGGGAATTTAAAAGCTCTTTGACTGGATGATCCTTCTGTACACGTGACCAGGGATTGCCCGATTTAGCCCCAAATCCTTATGGCAAAAATCACTGAATCACGGAAAGAACAATTCCCAATTTTCCCGATTCCCTCGCTCCTCTTTCCTTTTGTTTTATATTTTTTAACTTCCTTGATGATTTTTTTTTTTCTCCCCCATGTTTTAATACCTTTTTTTAAAAAAGAAACTCTTGGTTCTTTCTGCGCTGTTTGCAGGAGAACGGAGCCAGCACGATCCTCCGCGACATTGCCAGAGCCAGGGAGAATATCCAGAAATCGCTGGCCGGAGTGAGTACCCAAGCTCTCACCAGCTGGCTGCCTGCATTCCCATTTTTTTTTCTTTCTTTTTTATGGAATTCTAATCCCAAAAATCATTTGGCTTCTTGGTTGGAAGGCAGAGGAGAAGACCAAGGTGTGCAGCTCCGCCCCGTCCCCACGCGCTGCTCGCCCGCAGCGCTGCTAAAACCGGATTTGGGTTAAAAGAATTCCCTAAATTGGGCTTTTCCTTTCTTTTTTTTTTTTTTTTAAATTTTTGTTTGTTTGTTTTTGTTGTTTTTCCTGGTGGGATGTTCCCATGGGTCTTAACTAACAGGTTCCAAGTCGCTGAGCGTGTGGCTCTTATTTTTTCGGATACACTGGGCTGCCACCTTCTCTTCCCTGTTTTTCTTCCAGTTTAGGGGATGTGCAAAAAAAACCCAAAAACCCCCAAAAAAATGGTGTTTTCCATCTGCTGCATCCAGGGAATTCAGCTTGGCTACAAGCTCTGAGGCTGGAGCATCCTGGAGGAGCTCAGGAATGTACTTTGTGGAGGTGTTTTTGTGCTGAGTGCAGACAAAACCATAAAAAAAAAAATTTGTAAAAAAAAAGTGTAAAAGTTAAAATACTAATTAGTGGTTTTATGGGAAAGGAAAATCCATGGAATACAGCCCAAGTGTCTTGATTTCCTGCCTCTGCAATGGGACTCCCAAAGGAATCCATCCATTATTTGGTCTCATAATTCCCTCTTGGAATGTTTAGCACCCTCTGTTTCTATCTTTGATCAGTCCAATATCAGGGAATAACAAGGAATTCCCCCTTTCCCAAGGGGAATATTCCATATTCCTCCTTACACCAGCAGAAAGGAGCCGGACATTTGGGATGAAAATAAGGAATCAGGATTTCAGCCAACAGCTTAAGGAGAAATTTTCCTAAACCGGCTCATTTTATATTAAAAAAAATATGGCTAAAGGAGGCCGCCATCCCAAACAGGGTAAAACTAAAAAGTTCCTTTGGGAAGAACTTTTGGAATTGGGCAAGGAGCGGGGAATCTAAACCCAAATCACCTGGAAGTGCTGCTCATCCTCATTTTCCAGAGAATGTTTTTCCAAAGATGAGGAATTTCTTTCTTGACTCCTGTGAAAGAGCTTTTTTGGGAGGGAATCCCAGAAGTTTGGATCATCCAGGTGCTGTCACAGGGAATTGGTAAAGCAACAGCCCAAGGCCAGGACAGGAATTTTGGGATATAAATTGTGTGGAGACCTTTTTGGGGATTAGTGATGTAAAAAAAAATCCTCTGCTGGATGTATTTTGTTCCTGGGGAAGGAGTTGGATCTTCTAGGTGGCTGGAAAATAGTTGGAATATCCCTCAAGGATTATAATTAATGTTGGGTAACCAGGCTGGACTTTAGAACATTCCTAAACTTCTTCCCTTGTGTTCCCAACCCCCAAATTTACACCGTGTAATCCAGAGAAAAGTGGGAAGAGCAAAAATCCCAGGATTTTTGTCTTCCCTTCCTCCAGAGTTATTGTCAGGGGTCTTAGGATGTGGCAAGGGAAGAGCTGGCTGTGAAAAGATGGGAAAATGGGAGTTGAGTGCCTTTTTGCTGGGAATTCCAGGCTGGGATTGTGTTATAAAATGTAGGAATGAGCACTTGGAATATGATAAGAGTCTGGAGTTCCTTGATTGTGAGGGAAAGCAGGAAGTAGAACAGGAGATTCCACCTGAATGTGAGGGAAAATTTATTGTTTCTGATATTTAAAATGTATTTTAGGGATTCAAACTTCAGGGAATAACAGATGTTTATATCCCAAGCTGTTCGTCCGAAGTCCTGTTTTGTACCTTCATAATTCCCAGGGATTTGATTTGTTTGGATAATTAAATTTATGCACAATTCCAGCCTTCCCAAAGCAAAATATTTGAGACAGGCTGCAGCTTTGAGGTGGGTTCAGCACAAAAATTATGGCTTAGAAATAAAGGATTTGTGGGCTTTATACAAAGAGTGAACTCCCCACCTCTGGAATTTTGAATTCTTATCCCTGATAAAATTCAGGCATGCTTGCATGGAGCTGGAAGTTGGAGGAGGGAATGGTTTTTGTGTGCTGTAATGGAGGCGTGGTGTCCATATTCCCAAAGCTTGGAGCATCCTCTCCTCAGGGAAAATCTCACAGTCTCATAAAGACAATTTTTCCATAATTTTTGAGGATTTGGGACACGGTTGTGCCTTCTTGCATTGTCTTACGAGTTCCAATTAAGATCTCTTGATCTCTTCAGCTTGGGACAGGTATCCATGTTCTTCCCATGCTCTTCCCTATTTTTTTTTTTTTTTTTTTTGAGGAATTGTTATGGACAGGGAAATCTCTGCTTGTGCTGGCACTGCTGGGGCACCTCCAATCCTGGGATCAGTCCTGGGTCATCATGACAAGAAGGACATTGAGGGGCTGGAGTGTTTTCCGTGGAAAGGAATGGATTGGGAAGGGTCTGGAGCACCAGGAGCAGCTCTGGGAGCTGGGAGGGCTCAGCCTGGAAAAAAAAAAAAAAAGAGGCTCAGGGCGGGGAATCTTCTCACTTCCACAAATCCCTGACAGGATTCCCAAGTGGGGGAATCAGCATCTACTCCCAGGGAATGACAGGATGAGAGGAAACCACCAGAGGGGAAATTTAGCTGGAATATTAGGAAAATTCCTCATGGAAAGGGGGTGGAGTCCCCATCCCTGGAGGGATTTGACATCCCTGTGGATGTGGCACTTGGGGACACGCTCCGTGGTGGCCCTGGGGGAAGTGTTGGACTCGATGGGATTTTCCTTTCCCCACCTCTGAAATTCCATGATTTCCATCCTTGGAGCATCTGGCATGGTGTGTTGAGCCCACAGTGCTGCACGAGCTCCCTGCAGACACCGAGGTGTTCATGGAGAAGATCCCAGAATTCCTGGGGGAATGTTTGCCTGCAGTGCGAGGCTGTTTTCCCACCGCTCCGTAACTTCCCCTTGCATGCGGCTCCTCCCTGCGCTTGAGCTCCCTCTGGAATTGCGAAACCTTTCTCCCCATCTTCCCAAACTTTTTCCCCCCATCCTGCAGCAGAAGACCCCTGCTCGCAGCAAGGAAGCTCCTTGTGCCCGTCCCAAGAAACAGTCGGGACGCTCCGCTGTAAGTGAGACGCGTGTGGATGGATGGAGCCTGCGGAAAAGCGGGAGAGGATTTGGTGGGGCGAGGATGGAGCAAGTTCTCCTCCCTCGGGGTTTGTCCTTTGGCGCTGGGATAAACCTGGAGAAGAGGATCTCTTCCCAGCCTCATCCTTGGAAGTGTCCAAGGCCAGGTTGGACACTTGGGATAGTGGAATGCGGTCTGGATGATCCTTAAAATCCCAGCCTAAACCATTCCCATGATTCAGACCTTTCCTTGTGCCTTGTATTCTTCATCTTATCCCTGCTTATCCCCCTTTCCATCTTACATGACTGCTGAAATTCCACACTGGAATAAAAGAGAATAAATTATTCTCTCTTGATTTAGAAATGACAAATCAAGGGCAGATCCTGTTATTTTCTTTCCCTTTGTTGCCTGGAATTGATGGATAAGGAACCTCCTTAGCCTTAAAAAAAAAATAAAAGAAAAAGCTCCTTTTTTTTTGCTGTCAAAAAATCCATTGAAACCAGAGTTGGAATAATTATTCCCTCAGGATGTGTTAAAGCAGCTTGAAATTGTTAGGAATTAAAGGCTGGTCTGGGGAAGGTGGGAGTGTAGAATTCCTGGGATCTTTCCAGCTTTCCCAGTGTTACCTTAGGCAGGTCATTCCTGTCTCTCAGTGGGTTGGGAGAGGAGACCGGGGGCCTCCAAGATTTTTAAGGGGCTTGGTGTGAAATTTTATATAAATTTTATGTGGGTTTAGTGGCATTTTGGGATCTGAGAGTGGGAAAAGTGATTTTATCCTTTGCTCCTTGGTGCCAGCTGAAATTCCTCGGGATTTAGTCTGTGCTTCACTGTATAGAGCTTCTCCCTTAGTTTCTGTCCTAATTTAGAGAAAATATCCTTGGTTTTAGTTCAGCTCCTGAACTTCCTCTCTCCCTGAAGACACAACTCTTTGCTTTGCTTCATGGATTTTTCGGGAGGAGGGGAAACAACTCAATTTCATCCCGGTTTTCCTCGTTTCAGAGTGCAAGCACAACCTCCTCTGGAGCTGCTGGTGACCAAAATGAGCTCCTGTCCCGAATTTCCCACCTGGAAGTGGAAAACCAGAACCTCCGCAGTGGTGAGTGGGAGAATTCCTTGTCCTGGCTGGAGACCTGACGTGCAGCCGGGAATTTAAGGTGATTTTTCCTGTTTTCCCCTCCCTTTTCCCAGTTGTGGCAGACCTCCAGACGGCCATTTTCAAGCTGGAAAGCCGCCTGAACGCTCTGGAGAAATCCTCAACTTCCCACCAGCCCTCATCTGTTCCTCCAACCCAGGTGAGCCTTGGCAAAATGCTGGAATTTTTCTCTAGGAATTACAACCGTAGATCCATGTGGACAAATTTCCTGTTTTGATAAATCCATATAAATCCCAGAGCACGAGGATCGTTCACTGTCCTGAGCAGTGGAGATTCCCATCCCTGAGCTTTTTTTTTTTGGCTGCTCTGCTCCAACTCCAGGATGATCTTTTCCCTCTTTTTCCCTTTAAAAAAAACCTTGGATCTGGTGAAGAAAGTGGAACCGTTCAGCGTTCCCTCCAAAAAAGTGGAGCTCCCAGCCAAGAAATCCGAGCCGGCTGCTGCCGAGGAGGATGAGGATGATGACATCGACCTTTTTGGGAGCGATGATGAGGAGGAAGACCAGGAAGCTGCCAAAGTCCGGGAGGAGCGGCTCCGGCAGTACGCAGAGAAGAAGGCCAAGAAGCCGGGACTCATCGCCAAGTCTTCCATCCTGCTGGATGTGAAGCCGGTGAGTGGCTTTTGGGATTTGGGAGCTCTGGGAGCGGGGCTGGGAATCCTCTCGCGTCCAAGTTGGATATGGTGGTGGCACCTGTGGAATTCCAAACAATGGCGCCTATGGAATTCCAGACAATGGCACCTCTGGAATTCCAAACAATGGCTTGGAGCCATTCCAAAGAGTGGCACCTCTGGAATTCCAAACAATGGCACCTCTGGAATTCCAAACAATGGCACTTCTGGAATTCCAAACAATGGCTCGGAGCCATTCCAAAGAGTGGCACCTGTGGAATTCCAAACAATGGCGCCTATGGAATTCCAAACAATGGCTCGGAGCCATTCCAAAGAGTGGCACCTATGGAATTCCAGACAATGGCACCTCTGGAATTCCAAACAATGGCTCGGAGATATCCCAAACAATGGCGCCTATGGAATTCCAGACAATGGCACCTGTGGAATTCCAAACAATGGCGCCTATGGAATTCCAAACAATGGCACCTGTGGAATTCCAAACAATGGCTTGGAACCATCCCAAACAGTGGCACCTCTGGAATTCCAAACAATGGCACCTCTGGAATTCCAAACAATGACTCAGAGCCATTCTAAAGAGTGGCACCTGTGGAATTCCAGACAATGGCTCGGAGCCATCCCAAACAATGGCACCTATGGAATTCCAGACAATGGCACCTCTGGAATTCCAAACAATGGCTCGGAGCCATCCCAAACAATGGCGCCTATGGAATTCCAAACAATGGCACCTGTGGAATTCCAGACAATGGCACCTATGGAATCCCAAACAATGCCTTGGAGCCAGGTGGGATTTGTTGCCGTGGAAGCCTGGAGTGGGTTTGGATAGATGTGACCTTAAATCCCATCTCATTCCATAGGCAGGGATACTTTCCACTCTCCCAGGTTGCTCCAACCCGGCCTTGGACCAAGGAGCAGCCACAGCTTTTCTGGGAATTCCATTCCAGGGCCTCACCACCCTCCCAGGGAGGAATTTCTTCCCAATATCCCATCTAATCTTACCCTGTTCCAGTTTAAAACCATTCCCCCTTGTCCTGTCACTCCATCCTTGTCCAAATTCCCTATCCAGCTTTCTTGGATCTCCTTGAGGCCCTGGAAGGGGCTCTGAGGTCTTCTGGAGCCTTCTCCAGCCAAGAAAGGGCACTTTGGTTCAGTTGTTGGATCAGTTGTGACATTCCCAGAGATGTCACCTGGACACCCCTTGGATGGTGATCTCCAGGAAAACACCAAAACCTCCCAATTCCCATTTTTCCAGTGGGACGACGAGACCGACATGGCCAAGATGGAGGAGTGTGTCCGGTCCATCCACATGGACGGGTTGGTGTGGGGAGCCTCCAAACTGGTCCCAGTGGGATACGGCATCAAGAAACTCCAAATCCAGTGCGTGGTGGAGGACGAGAAAGTCGGGACAGACATCCTGGAGGAGGAGATCACCAAGTTTGAGGACTACGTAAGTCTTGGAATGGGGATGTGGGAAGGGCCTGGAACCCATGGGATGGGGGGGGTTAACTCAGGTGTGTTTTCCTGGGAACACCTGGATGACTCCAGCTTTTGTCCCCTTCCAGGTGCAGAGCGTGGATATTGCTGCTTTTAACAAGATTTAGAAGGGAAAACTGTATCCCCCTCATCTGAACCTGGAATTAATAAAGATGAACATTGGGAGTGCACTGGGAGTTGGGTTTTTTCCCTCGGGTGCAGCTTCTCCGGGGGGATTTGATGGGAGATTTTGGGGCTAGTGGAAGGGTGTCCCTGCCTGTTGCAGGGGATTGGAATGAGACATTTAAGGTTTCTTCCAGTGTAAACCATTCCATGATTTCCCCATCCTTCATGGAAGGAAAGATCTCAAGAGGTGGACCTGAATTTTGGGGCTGGAATGAAGGTCTCGGGATGTTTCCAGTCACCTTTCCCAAGGTTTAGAGACCCCAGTCACTCCCTACAAAAAAAAACCAGGATGAATAACCAGGAAGCATCCAGGAACTGCTGGTTTGGGATGGATTTCATCCCTCTTTTCCCACTGCCTCCCTGCCCAGGCCCCTTTAGCTGAGCATAGCCTGGGGAAGAGAGCACAGGTGACATTCCTGAGCACGGCCTGGCAAGGGGACAGGTGACATTCCTGACTTTGGGAACACGAGGTCTGTCCCAGCGCCAGAGTCCAAGGTCTGGGGCCACCAAGGGACACGGGAGAGGCTCCATGGGACTGTGCTGTGAGGGGACAAGTGACATTCCTGGCTTTGGGAACACGAGGTCTGTCCCAGCGCCAGAGTCCAAGGTCCTCAGGGTCCTGCCACCCCCAGAGCACTGCTGGCACCGCCATTGTCCCCTGTGCTGCCATCCTGAGTAGGTGGTCCAGCTGCTGCCACGTGTGCCTTCTGTGTCCCATTCCTGTCGTGTCACCATCGCTGTGCCGTGTCCTCCATGTGCTGCCATCCCCTGTGCCCAATGTCCTGCGTCTGTCACCATCCCAGTGTCACCCGTGTGCTGCCATCCCTGATGGCCTTTCCCCCTTGTCCCCCGTGTCCTACTGCCCCTGATCCTCCCTCTGCTGCTATCCCGGTCTCCCCCTTGTTCTGCCATCCCTGTGCCACATGTCCACTGTGCTCTGCCACCCCGTGTGTCCTGCTGTGACACCAACCCTGCCCCGTGTCCCCTTGTGCTGCCATCCCCGTGTCCCCGTGTGTCCATCCCCGTGTCCCCCTTGTGCTGCCACTCCCGCTGTCCCCGTGTACTGCCATCCCCGTGTCCCCTTGTGCTGCCATTCCTGTGTCCCCCTTGTGCTGCCATCCCTGTGCCACATGTCCACTTGTGCTCTGCCACGCCGTGTGTCCAGCTGTGTCACCAACCCTGCCCCGTGTGCCCCTTGTGCTGCCATCCCCGTGTCCTCCTTGTGCTGCCATCCCTGCGCCACTTGTCCACTTGTGCTCTGCCACCCCGCGTGTCCAGCTGTGTCACCAACCCTGCCCGTGTCCCCTTTGTGCTGCCATCCCCACTGTCTCCATCCCCGCTCTCCCCGTGTCGCCATCCCTGTGCCCCCCTTGTTCTGCCATCCCTGTGCCACTTGTCCACTTGTGCTCTGCCATGCCGTGTGTCCAGCTGTGTCACCAACCCTGCCCCGTGTCCCCCTGGTGCTGCTGTCCCCATGTTGCCATCCCCATGTCCCCTTTTGCTGCCATTCCCGTGTCCCCTTGTCTCCCGTTTCCCCGTGTCTCCATCCCCGTGTCCCCTTGTGCTGCCACCCCCACTGTCCCCTTGTCGCCATCTCCGCTGTCCCCTTGTCGCCATCTCCGCTGTCCCCTTGTCGCCATCCCCGCTGTCCCCTTGTCTCCATCCCCACTGTCCCCGTGTCTCCATCCCTGCTGTCCCCGTGTCTCCATCCCCGTGTCCCCCTTGTGCTGCCATCCCCGCTGTCCCCTTGTGCTGCCATCCCCGCTGTCCCCTTGTGCTGCCATCCCCATGTCCCCTTGTCACCATCCCCGTGTCCCCCTTGTGCTGCCATCCCCCATGTCCCCTTGTCGCCATCCCCGCTGTCCCCTTGTGCTGCCATCCCTGTGCCATGTGTCCACTTGTGCTCTGCCACCCCGCTGTCCCCGTGTCTCCATCCCCGCTGTCCCCGTGTCGCCATCCCCGTGTCCCCCTTGTGCTGCCACCCCCGTTGTCCCCGTGTCTCCATCCCCGTGTCCCCTTGCGCTGCCATCCCTGTGCCACATGTCCACTTGTGCTCTGCCACCCGCTGTCCCCGTGTCTCCATCCCCGTGTCCCCTTGTGCTGCCATCCCTGCTGTCCCCGTGCTGCCATCCCCGCTCTCCCCGTGTCGCCATCCCCGTGTCCCCCTTGCGCTGCCATCCCCGCTGTCCCCTTGTAGCCATCCCCATGTCCCCTGGTGCTGCCATCCCCGCTGTCCCCGTGTCTCCATCCCCGTGTCCCCCTTGTGCTGCCATCCCCATGTCCCCTTGTCGCCATCCCCGCTGTCCCCTTGTGCTGCCATCCCTGTGTTCCCTTGTGCTGCCATCCCTGCTGTCCCCTTGCCATACCCATGTCCCCCTTGTGCTGCCATCCCCGCTGTCCCCTTGTCGCCATCCCCGTGTCCTCCTTGTGCTGCCATCCCTGTGCCACATGTCCACTTGTGCTCTGCCACCCCTCTGTCCCCGTGTCTCCATCCCCGTTGTCCCCTTGTGCTGCCATCCCCGCTGTCCCCGCGTCACCATCCCCGTGTCCCCTTGCGCTGCCATCCCCTCCTGCTCCCAACCCCGCTCTTCCCTCTCCCTCCCCTCATTCTCCCGCTCCTCCCCGTGTCCCCACCCCTGTCCCCGTGTCCCCGCCCCGCCATGGCGCCGCTGGCGGACCTGTACCAGGTGTCCATGGCCTACGGGCACTGGCGGGCCGGGCGGCACCGAGCCCCGGCCGCCGCCGAGCTCTTCTTCCGCCGCCCGCCCTTCCGCGGCTCCTTCGCGCTCGGAGCCGGCCTGGCCGAGGGGCTGCGGGGGCTCCGAGCCTTCCGCTTCTCCGCTGCCGGTGCGTGGGGACAGCGGGGGACAAGGGGGGAAAGAGAGAGGGTTCTAGGGGACTGTCCCAGTGGGACTTGGAGGGACAAGGGGACAGCTCCGGGACGCAGGGTGGGACAGAGAAGAGGATGAAGAAGGGACGGGAGAAGCGTGGTGGGGAAGGGGGAAAGGGGAGGGAAGGGGGAACAACTCGAGGGGACCGAGGGGAGGATGAGGAAGGGACGGGAGAAGCGTGGTGGGGAAGGGGGAAAGGGGAGGGAAGGGGGAACAACTCGAGGGGACGGAGGGGAGGATGAGGAAGGGACGGAGAAGGGTGGTGGGGAAAGGGGAAAGGGGAGGGAAGGGGGAACAACTCGAGGGGACGGAGGGGAGGATGAGGAAGGGACGGGAGAAGCGTGGTGGGGAAGGGTGAAAGGGGAGGGAAGGGGGAAAGGGGAGAGAAGGGGGAACAACTCGAGGGGACCGAGGGGAGGATGAGGAAGGGACGGGAGAAGCGTGGTGGGGAAGGGGGAAAGGGGAGGGAAGGGGGAACAACTCGAGGGGACGGAGGGGGGGATGAAGAAGGGACGGGAGAAGCGTGGTGGGGAAGGGGGAAAGGGGAGGGAAGGGGGAACAACTCGAGGGGACCGAGGGGAGGATGAAGAAGGGACGGGAGAAGCGTGGTGGGGAAGGGGGAAAGGGGAGGGAAGGGGGAACAACTCGAGGGGACCGAGGGGAGGATGAAGAAGGGACGGGAGAAGCGTGGTGGGGAAGGGGGAACAACTCGAGGGGACCGAGGGGAGGATGAAGAAGGGACGGGAGAAGCGTGGTGGGGAAGGGGGAAAGGGGAGGGAAGGGGGAACAACTCGAGGGGACCGAGGGGAGGATGAGGAAGGGACGGGAGAACCTTCCCAGGGAGGCTTTGGAACGAGTCCAGGGGACAGGAGGGGAAAGGGCGGAGGGTGAGGAAGGGACAGCGGGGGAGCGGTGGGAGGGACGCGGGGGAAGAGGGGAAATTCCTCCCGGAGGAGGATGGGGGAACAACTCAAGGAGACTTGGAAGGGATGGGACAGCGTCCAGGGGGACTTAATGGGGCAGAGACATCTCTGAGCGATCTGGGGATGGGGAATTCCCCAGGGGGAATCCCTCAAGAGGACTTGAGGGGGACAGGGATGTCTCTCAGGGAGACCTGGGGGACTGCAGTGGGGGAGAGGGGCAGCATTTGAGGGGACTGCAGGGCATCAGGACAGCTCAAAGGGACAGTGACATCTCTCAGATGAACTTAGGGAGACCCTGCAGGGGACACGGGTGGACACAAAGAGCCCTCAGGGAAACTTGGGGTGACACTGGGACACCCTCCAGAGATGTCCCTCAGCGGGGACTGGGGCCACCCCACCCTGTCGTGCTCCGTGCTGGGGGTGCTGTCACTCACCTGCTGTCACTCACCTGTCCATGGGAGGCTCGGTGTCCCCGCGGGTCCCTTGTCCCTGGTGTTACCCTGCTGTCCCCACAGACGTCGCGTACCTGCGCTCTGTCCTGCCCAGCACCATAGATGATGCCTTCTTTGACTACCTGGCCACCCTCGACGCCTCCGAGGTGACCGTCACCGCCATTCCCGAGGGCTCCGTCGTCTTTGCCAGGGTGGGACCCCCCTCCATTGTCTTTCCCGACCATCCCAGCTCCCAGACCTCCCTTTTTCCTTGAACCTGGGATGCCCTGGAACTCCAATCCTGCTTTTCCTAGTGCCCCCCTTTTCCCTGACCCTGGGAGCTCCTGGACCCCCATTCCCACCTTCCCACCCTCCCCCTTTCCTCAACACCATGGACCCCATCCTGGCCATCCTGGGTGTCTCCACCCTGTGACCCCCTTTTTCTTCACACTGGGAACCCCTGGAACCACTTTCCAGGGCACAGGGACAATCTGGACCCTCATTCCTGGGCAATAGGATCCCCCTCCACCCCCTTCCCTGGCACTACAATCCCCTTGTGCCCCCTTTTCCTTCACCAACATCCCCCTGCAACCCCTTTCCTGCCCATCCCACCTCTCCCAGGTCCAGGCCTTCCCTTTTCCTTGACTCTGGGATCCCCTGGACCCCCATTCCTGCCTTTCCCAGCTCCTCCCTGCTCCAGAGGGACCGGGATGTCGCTTCTGTTCCCGCAGGTGCCGTTCCTGCAGGTGAAGGGGCCGCTCCTGGTGGTGCAGCTGCTGGAGACCACCTTGCTGTGCCTGGTCAACTACGCCAGGTATTTTGGGATGGGGATGATGCCAAAGCCCCTGGAAGATGGAGAGGGGCAGGGAAGGGAGTGCAGCACCCCCCAATCCAAAGGGATGTGGGAGGCCAGGGACAGCCCACAAGTTCCTTACTGGAATTCAACTGCTGGAATTCTACAAGTTGAATTTAACTACTGGAGGGTGTCCCGCTGTCCCCCTAAGTTTTCCTGAGGGTTTTCCATGTCCAGCCCACCCTGTGGTCTCTCCTGAAAGGTCTCCCTGTCCCTCAGGTTCTCCTGAGAGATGTCCTGATCCTTTAGGATCTCCCTGTCCCCCAAAGTCCTCTTTGGTCAATTTACCTGTCCACTGAATCCCACGGTGATCCCGGCGTTGTCCAAGCAGGGAGGGCTCTGGAGCCCCTTCCCTTTGGCTGTGGTGGCTCTGTGTGACCTGTCCCCTTTGTCCTCCAGCCTGGTGGCCACCAACGCTGCCAGATTCCGTCTCCTCGCCGGCCCGGACGTGAAGCTGATAGAGATGGGGCTCCGCTGCGCGCAGGGGCCGGATGGAGCCCTCTCCGCATCCAGATATTCCTACATCGGGGGTGAGTCCCACCCCACGGTGCCCGGTGCCACCGTGGCCCTGCCATCACCTGGGTGTCCCCCCCTGTCCCTCCTCGCAGGCTTTGACTGCACCAGCAACATCCTGGCGGGAAAACTCTACGGAATTCCGGTGCGCGGCACCATCGCCCACTCCTTCATCATGTCCTTCAGGAGCCTGGAGGAGGTGCAGGCACGGGTGAGCAGGGCCTGGGATGGGATGGGAATGAATTTTGGGATGAGGACAGGGGTGGGGATAGGGATCTCATGGAGTTGGGGATGTAGAGAGGGATGGGAATGGGATGGGATAGGGCTGGGGATTGGATGGGGGAGGGATTGCGCGGGGCTGGGGATGGGATGTGGATGAAGATGGGATTTGGGTGGAGTTGGGATGGGGATTGGGATGGGCAGAGGGAAGTGGGGTAGGGATGGGGTTTATATGGAGTTAGGAGTGGAAGGAGATGGAAGGGAGATGGGATAGGGATGTGGTGGGAATCGGGGTAAGGGGGGATGGAGATGGGATGGGTTTGGAATGAAGATGTGGGATTAGATTGGGGTGGGAATGCAGACAGGGATTAGAGTAGGATGGATGGGGAATGGAACACTCCACCTGTTCCCACACTCCTGACACCTTGGATGATGCCACAGGCTGTACAAATCCCATGTTCCCACACTCCTGACACCCTGGATGATGCCACGGGCTGTACAAATCCCATATTCCCAAACTCCTGACACCCTGGATGATGCCACAGGCTGTACAAATCCCATGTTCCCAAACTCCTGACACCCTGGATGATGCCACGGGCTGTACAAATCCCATATTCCCACACTCCTGACACCCTGGATAATGCCACGGGCTGTACAAATCCCATATTCCCAAACTCCTGACACCTCAGATGATGCCACGGGCCGTACAAATCCCATATTCCCAAACTCCTGACACCCTGGATGATGCCACGGGCTGTGCAAATCCCATATTCCCAAACTCCTGACACCCTGGATGATGCCACGGGCTGTACAAATCCCATATTCCCAAACTCCTGGCACCTCGGATGATGCCACGGGCTGTACAAATTCCCCTGGCAGGAGCTGCCGCCTCGGGCTGGAGGAGATCCCGTGGATCTGGCAGGCCTGGCTGTGTCCTGGCTGCAGCGGGTTTGTGACCTGCTCCGGACTCCTCCAGGCAAGGCCAACCAGGGCGAGCTGGCCGCCTTCGTGTCCTACGCTGTCACCTTTCCGTGTGACTTCCAGGGATTGCTGGACACCTATTGTGTCAGGAGGTGAGTACTCCAGGACTTTGTCCCTCCTCGTTGGCGGCCCTTGAAGCAGGAATGTTGGCTGGAGCAGGGCTTGGAAATAATGCTGGATCCACCTTGGATCTGTGTTCCAGTTGTCATTAACACTTTCCCTGCCCGTGCCAGGAGTGGTTTGCCCAATTTCTGTGCCGTGGCCTTGGCACTGCACCAGCTGGGATACCAGGCCATCGGAGTGCGCCTGGACAGTGGGGACCTGGCCCAGCAATCCAAGGAAATCCGGGGAGTGTTCCAAGCCTGCGGAGCTCAGTGAGTCCTACGCCAGCTCTGGGATGGATGTCACTGATCCCTGTCACCCTCACCTGCACCCAGCCCCTCATCCTGCCAGAATTTGGGAGCCCTCACGGCTCTGGGTACCCAAATCCTGCTCCTTCCAGCTTCCAGGTGCCCTGGTTTGGGACCATCCCCATCGCTGTCAGCAACAACATCAGCGAGCAGAGCCTGGAGGAGTTCGGGAGGGAGGTGAGGAACCTGCTGGCAGGGCTGGGATGTCACCTGGGTGGTGCTGGCAGGGCTGGGATGTCACCTGGGCTGTCCCTGGTGCTGGCAGGGCTGGGATGTTGATGGTCTCTGTCTTCTCGGCTGCCTCAGGGGAGCGAGATCGACATGATCGGCATCGGGACCAACCTGGTGACGTGTCCCCTGCAGCCATCGCTGGGCTGTGTCTACAAGGTAAAGGTGGCAGCCGAAATCCCAAATAATCCCAATCCTCACTGAGCCACTTCCATGCCTGCTCCATGGCCATCCAGCCCCACTGGAGTCACGGAGTCACAAAAGAATTTCCCCTGGAAGGGGTTTTTGAAGGTCCTCCACCACCATGGGCAGGGACACATTCCACTATCCCAGGTTGCTCCAAGCCCCATCCAGCCTGGCCTTGGACACTTTCAGGGATGGGGCAGCCACAGATTCTCTGGGAATTCCATTCCAGCCCCTTGCCACCCTCACAGGGTGGAATTCCTTCCCAATATCCCATCCAGCCCTGCCTCCTGGCAGTGGGAAGCCATTTCCTGTGTCCTGTCCCTCCATCCCTTTTCCCAAGTCCCTCTCCAGCTCTCCTGGAGCTCCTTCAGGCACTGGAAGGGGTTCTGAGCTCTCCCTGGAGCCTTCTCCAGGCTGGACATTCCCATCTCTCTCAGCCTGGCTCCAGAGCAGAGGGGCTCCAGCCCTTGGAGCATCTCCGTGGCCTCCTTTGGTCCTGCTCCAGCAGTTCCACGTGTTCGTGATGTTGGACCCCAGGGCTGGAGCAGCTCTGCAGGTGGGGCCTCACCTGAGCTGGGCAGAGGGGCAGAATTCCCATTTTCCTGTTGTGGGATCAGCCCAGGACACGGGGAAATTCCAGGTGCCAGTGCTGGGTCATGGCCAATTCTTTGCCCACCAGAAGTCCTCCACAGGCAGGAGGAGGCAGAATGCCCAACTTTGGGGTGGTTTTAGGGTTTTTTAATTGTCTTTTTTCAGCTGATTTGCATCAGTTGCCTCCCCAGAGGGGTCACGGTTCCCTTCCCTTCTCCCACAGCTGGTGGAGGTCAACGGCTCCCCGTGCCTGAAGCTCACGGAGGATGAGGAGAAGATGACAATCCCGGGGATGAAGACCATCTATCGGCTCTATGACGCTGCTGGTGAGTCTGGAGACCCTTCCCAGTGTCCTGGGGGGAATCTCCTGCCCCATCATTCCATCGCTGATGTCCTCCTGGCAGGCCACCCCTTCATGGACCTGATGGCCCTGGAAGAGGAGCCGTCCCCCAGCGCGGGGCAGGAGCTGGGGATCCGTGTCCTGGGGCGGCTTGGGGAGACCACCAAGGTCATTCCCACCACCGTGGAGCTCCTCCACCGCACCTACTTCAGGGATGGCCAGGTCAGGGGTGGTCCCATCTCCTCTTCCACGTTGGATGATGGATCAAGGGCGGTGGTGGCTTCTGAGATGTGCCAACAACTCTGGTGCCAGCCCGGATGTGGTGGCTCGTTGGGATTGGTGCTGGGTGGTGGCTTCCCACATGGATCTTCCCACATGGATCTCCATCCCTGCAGGTTTGTGAGCCCCTGCCCAGCCTGCCCGAGGTGAGGACCCACGCCCAGGTGTCCCTCAACCTGCTCAGCCCCGCTCACCGCCGCCTCCACGAGCCACAGCCCTACCCGGTATGTCCAGCGCTTCCCACGTCCCACTGGCACACACCTGGGAATGCCACTGGATTTGGTGGCCTGAGCAAAGCCACCACGGAGCTGCTCCCTGACCCCTCTTGTTCCCATTCCCAGGTGGCCGTGACGGAACGGCTGCACCAACTCTTCCAGGAACTGAGTCAGGGCAGCCACTGAGGGGGTCCCTGCTCATCCCCAGCTCCTGCTCCACTCTTTTTTGGGAAGCCCAGGTGCCTCGTTAGGAATTAACAGCTCTAATTTAGACCTTTCCGCTGCCTGGTGCTAACCCGAGGAACCTGCAGGAACTGGGGGAGCGCCCTGGGGTCCCGGTAGGGAAGCTGGGAACACAGGGATGGGGAAGGCAGAGGTGTCCCTGCATCCCCTGGAAGTGACAGTCCTGTGCCCAGCTTGGTGGCCCTGCCACTCCTGTGCCTTCCTTGGTGGCCCTGCCATTCCTGTGCCTTCCTTGGTGGCCCTGCAATCCCTGTGCCTTCCTTGGTGGCCCTGCCACTCCTGTGCCCATCTTGGTGGCCCTACCAGCTCTGTGCCCTCTGTGGTGGCTCCCCATCCCGAAGCTCCTTGGTGGCACTAGAACAAAGTCTGGAGTGCCACCAGAAGGGTGACATGGGACACCCATGGGACACCCGTGGCCGACAATCTTTGCTTTGGCAATTCTAAGCCTCATCTCTGTGGCCACGTTCCAACTCTTTCCATTCTGGCCAAATTCCCTGGGATCTGGAGGCCAGGTCCAGGCTGATCCCAGCTCCAGGATGATCCTGGCTCCAGGATAATACCAGCTCCAGGCTGATCCTGGCTCCAGGCTGATCCCAGCTCTAGATTGATCCTGGCTCCAGGATGATCCCAACTCCAGGCTGATCCCAGCTCTAGATTGATCCTGGCTCCAGGTTGATCCCAGCTCTAGATTGATTCCAGCTCCAGGATAATCCCAGCTCTAGGTTGATCCCAGCTCTAGATTGATTCCAGCTCCAGGATAATCCCGGCTCCAGGTTGACCCCAGCTCTAGATTGATCCTGGCTCCAGGCTGATCCCAGCTCCAGGTTGATCCCAGCTCTAGATTGATCCCAGCTCCAGGTTGATCCCAGCTCCAGGCTGATCCCAGCTCCAGGATGATCCCGGCTCCAGGATGATCCCAGCTCCAGGCTGATCCCAGATCCAGGATGATCCCGGCTCCAGGCTGATCCCGGCTCCAGGCTGCCACCTGCATTCTCTAACCCCTGTTCCCACAGGAAACGTGGCTCTAACCCACACTGAGCTTCAGACTAAGCAAAAAATTTAAAATAAAGGCCTTTCCCCACCATGGCTCTGACCCTAATTCCAGTGAAAAATCCTTTGAAGCTCCATGGGGAATGGGAAGGTGAGAGGGAAATCCCCAGGGATCAAAGCTGTGGCTTTGCTCTCTGTCCTTCTCTCCGTGGTTTGGATCTTGGCAGAAATTACAGGGAAGAAAATTTAGAGCTTAACAAAGCATGGCCTGATGGTCTTGGATTTCTGGGAATTCCAACAGCATTGTATCCCATTTTAAGACAGGGAAAAAAAACCCAAAAACGACAGGAAATCCACGATCCGTTTGCTAAAAATTAATTTTTTTTTCCTTTTAAGCAAAGCACCAAAGATAAGGAGTCCATAGTACCTGAGTAGAGATTTTCCTGGGTTTTTGGGAGAGGAGAAATGTGGAACAAGGAGAGTGACCTGTGCCAGCATTTGTCACCCTCACGGATAAGATGCAATTCCTGATGTTTAGGAACCATTTTGGTGGGCAGAGAAGTTCCTGGATGTCTCTGCACTTTCTCCTCAGGTATTTATGGATATTGAGGAGATTTCCTGAGCCTTTTCTTCTCCAGGCTGGGCAATTCCAGCTCCCTCAGCCTCTCCTCATAGGAGATGCTCCAGTCTCTTCATCATCTCTGTGATTTTTCCTTGGATTTTGTCTCTCACCTACTGGGGAGCTCCAAACTGGACCCAGTATTAGGTGTGACCTATCAGAGCCAAGAAGAGGGAAAGAATCCCTCCAGGACCTGCTGGCAACTCTTGGAATGCTGGAAAGATCCCAAATCACGCATCCCAAGCCACCAGGACCGATCCAAATATCCAGGCTTTGTTAAAATTACTCCACTCTGCATTAAAGAGGGAGGAAAAAAAGCAGGAATGGGGTTAAACCTGCACATCTGGGACTCCTGGCTGCTCTCCTTGAGGTTTTTGTGGAATTTGGGCATCCCACTGACTCAGCTTCCCACTTTAATAGCAGAGAACCCCCAAGTTTACAAATTTATTTAACTTAAGGAACACCAGTTCCCACCCAAACCCTAAACCCTCCTGCAGAAAACCCCAAAGTGCTGTTTTTTTTTTTTTTTTTTTCTATTTTTGCCCTTGGAATTCTGGTCTTTGACCCCAGAACCTGGAAGTGGATGCAAAGATGGGACAGAAAGTGCTAAAAGTGAGGATGTAACTCTGAATCCTGTGCAGATTTTGCCAAGAGGAGGAAGCAGCAGGAGGCCCACATGTTGCTCCTCTGCTCCCATCCTCCTTCCAGTTTTGTTCTTGGAAAAAATATCTGTTTGTAAAGCACAGCTTCAGCTCAGGATCTCTGTGATTGGAAATTAGGGATGGTGGGTAAAAGTGACAGTTTGTGCTGGATAAGGGAAGTGCAGGGAATTGAGGGGCACAGGTGAGGAAAATGGATCCTGACCTGATTTTTCTCACTCCACAAATCCAGGCAAGGATGTCTTGGGAAAGGTTGTGGTTTCCTGGTAAACCTGTGGATAATTCCTTGTGTTTTGATCTCTGCTGGTCCCCAGCTTTGGAGGGAAAGGATGGCAGGGAAACAGGGATGTGGGGATGCTCCAGCTGCAGAGTACCCAGAGAGGGAAAATCATGGAATGTGGGGAATGAGAACGAATTTGAGCATCCATAACTCCACGTCCAGCTGTGCCCAACAACCAACCACCACTGGATAAAGCCAGGATTTAACAAACCCAGCCTGTCTTGGATAATTTGACACCAAGAGAGGTGAGAAGAGGCAGCTCAGAGCACCCAGACTCAGCTGCTTCCAGTCCCATCCTTCTGGGATGATCCAAACTCCGATTCCTGACGGTGTCACTTGTAAAGTGCCATTTTCCTGCTCTGGTACAGGTACATGTAGGCGTCACAAAAGAGGCGTTTGGCCACCCCATCCATGTCCCGAGGCTGCTCCAGGGCCAGCACGGCCAGGGGCAAGTCCAGGTATTTGGCAACTTCCGGGCACAGCGTCACCGTGGGGATGTTGAAGCCGTTTTCACCACCTAAGGTGGGAAGGAGGAGAAAAATCCCAAACCAGATCCCAAAGGGATGAGTTCCTACAGCTCCAGCAGATGCCAGCACACTCAAGAGTCATGCAGAGCCTCAGCTGGGGGATGAGGAAGCCAAAAGCATTGGAAGAAGCTGGATGAGGAGAGACCATTCAACCTAAAGGGGCTCCAGGAGAGCTGGAGAGGGATTTTGGACAAAATAGGGAGGGACAGGACACAGGGAATGGCCTCCCACTGCCAGAGGGCAGGGATGGATGGGATTTTGGGAAGGAATTCTTCCTTGTGAGGGTGGTGAGGAGCTGGAATGGAATTTCCAGAGGAGCTGCCCCATCACTGGAATTGTCCAAGTCCAGGTTGGATGAGGCTTGGAGCAGCCTGGGATAGTGGAAGTTGCCCATGGCAGAGGGGTTGGAACTGGATGAGTTTTAAGATCCCTTTCAATCCAAACCATTCCATGATAAAAGCACAGTGGGGAAGGACAGGAGAAGCAATCTGTGCCCACAAGCTGAGCCAGCTGGGATAGGATCCCAAATCCCTTTGTTTGACCACAACCAGCAGCTGGAAGCACCTGGAAAAACTCCCCCCTGCTTGGCTCGGCCCCTCGGGATTGGATCCTAATTAAAGGAAAGCCAAATCCAGAGAAAGCCTAAATAGGGGAGCTTGAGAGGAAAAGGTGGACTGAGCAGGCCTTGGCAGCTTCCCACATGCCATTCCCACATCCCATTCCCATTCCCTCACCGTGCCGGTCGGCCATGCTGTCGAAGAACATCCAGTGCTCGTTGGCAGGGCCGTACTTCACGAAGGACACGTAGTGACTGGTCTCGATGCAGAGCACTGCAAACAGCTCCAGCTTCTCCCGTGGCACCTGCTGGCAGCCCCGGGCGCTCCAGCTCTGGAATTCCTCTGGAATGTGCAGCCTCCTGGGTTTGTGCGCCTTGCGGTGGCGATGGGAGTGAACCTGAGGAGAGGGGACGGGGTGGCATTGGCAGAACTGGTCCTGGCCTGCTAGGAAGTGGGGGCAGAGGTCAGATTCCCAATTTATTCCCTGCTGGTGTGATTCCCTGCTCGCCTGGGAATGGTGTTGTGGGAGCTCGCCACCCTGTGAGAGGCAGAAACTGTGGGAATGCTGATGGAGAAGCAGCAGGGAGGGACCAGCACTCAGTTCCTGCAGGGATTACACCTTATCTATGGAACAGGTTGTCCAGGGAAGCTGTGGATGCCCCATCCCTGGAATTGTCCAAGGCCAGGTAGGACAGAGCTTGGAGCAACCTGGGATAGTGAACAGCATCCAGAGGGTGGAACTGGAATGAGCTTCAAGGTCCTTTCCAATCCAAGTTTTTCTATGATTCCATTATTATTCAGGCTCTGTGTAAGCAGAGTTTTCACAACCTCTGTCTCCCGGTGGGAATGACCCTCAGGAAAGGGCTGAGCAGCTGCAGAGACACCTAGGGGAATTGTGGGGATTTTGGGAGCTTCCAAGGTGGATTTTGGGAATAGCTATGGAATACCTGTCTGGAGCAGGAGCTGCAGAACTGCTTCAGGCCCCTGGCCGCGAACACCTTGTCCTTGAAGCACTCTGAGCATTCCAGAGTGGCAACATCTCCACATAGGCAGCATTCCCTGGGACCTGCCAGGGAAGCAGAGCTCAGAGGGGGAGTTTCTCCTCCAGATCCCACCTAAAATCCAGCTTCTCCTGCCAAAACTGGGACTCCAGGAAGAAGAATCCCACCCCAGAGAGCCCAGAGCTGGTTGCTCGCAGCCCATTGTCCATCACTCACTGTCCAGCAGCAGATCTGTTATATCCAGCTCCAAAGAAGGGATGATTTTGCTGAACATTTTATATTCCTTCCCAAAACGTGGCATTTGGATAATGAAGCAAGATGGGATCTGAGAAAAAAAAAAAAAAAGGGGGAAAGGAGTCACCCTGCCAGAAGAGCCAAATCCCAGAAATAATTTTTTTGCTGTCTCAATTTGCTGTCATTATTCACAGGACAAAAGGGAAACAGGAATAGCAGAGGCCTTTTCCTAAATCATGGATTCAGTGTTGGATATAAAACATCCAAGGCCTCACAGGTATTTTGGGAAGCAAGAAAAGCAGGAAAGCAGAAGGAAACTGGACTGACCTCCACCAGCTTCAGATCTGAGGAGAGGAAGGAGCGTTCCACCAACTGCTGCACGTCGGGAACCACCAAGTCCTCCTGTTTATCCATAAATATCTGGTAGCAGTAACATTCCTGTTCCTTCTGGCCTCCTGACCTGCAAGGAGAGCTCATGGGATTGGGGACGTGGCGACACAAAAATTGGACTTTCCCGAAGTTTCTCCTGGGAGAGCACCCGGGCTCAAGGCACCAAGGGTGGTTTGGTGCAACACAAAGCCCTTTTTCCACCCAAAAATACCAAATCTATGCCAGGGGAGCAGTAGATAAGTAGGAATTTTGGCCTCATTATCCCTTTGGAGCAACATTCCATCTCCCCTCGATATAAATCCAACAGATAATTTTTGGTATTAGTAAATGCAGTATTTAAATTGACAAACGGATGCTTCCATGAAGGATTAATTAAAAAACGCATCCAAAAAGCCAAACTCAAGGTGAGTGGTGTGCAGATCTCCCACAATCCCTAAAGAAAGCAGGGAAAGGATTTCCTTGGGATGACCCCGTGCAGGGGAGCTGCAGCACAGAGTCCTCTTTGTGCTCAGCCTTTCCCAGCACTCCACGATCCACAGCTCGAGCGGCGGCTCCACAAAGGAGCACAGAAATCCAACAATTCCCTTTCTGTGCTCACAAACAGCGCAGTTATTTTTGGCTTCCTCCAGCTTCTCATCCTCTTTGTAGAGTCCCCAAAAAACTGGGACTGCATCCATGGGCTGCCTGTTTTGAGAGGCTGCAGGAGCTGAGCCAGCTTGGCAGCCTGGACACATCCCAAATTCATCCAAAGGCTGTTGGATACCGCTGGATCTGCCCTAAAGTTGGGCATCACCTTTCTCAAACCCCTTCTGGCTCTCCCTGAGGATGGCACAAGGTTTTTATCCTGATTTTCTGAAGGCAGCACCCTCCAGGGAGGGATAAGAAGTGTCTTTTCCCAGATGGGAAGATCACAACAAGCAGGATCAGAGTCTGTTCCTAAGGAGCTGTGAAAAACTCAGAGCTGTGATTCCAAAAAAACTTTGGTAGAAAGGGATAAGTGACCCTCATCCACCCAGGGATTCTGAGGTGGAGAATTAATGAGCCTGGCCCTGGGAATTGTATCCCTCAGCTGTGGAAACTTACTGGAGTTTCAATAGTGGCTCAATTCCCAGGATCTGCTGCATTATGAGATTGAGGAACTCCTCAGGATCTGGAAAGGGAGAGGAAAGGATGGATCAGACCACACCAGAACTGCCTTGTCCCACTGCATCCAAGGGCTGCCAGGTAAACATGAGCCAGTGTTCCAGGGGCCTGGAATTTTCTCTTCAGGTTAGGGGACGACTGGGATAAAGGCTGAGTGTTGCCCTGAATTTTAAAACCATTAAGTTTTCTTTTATAGTTCTTTTGAAAGTTTTAAAGTTTTCATAAAACTTCTTTAGCCTTCTAATAGTGTTGACACCTTTCTACTAGAGTTCTCATGCACTGCTCATGTAAATAATTATTGTTTTACATTCTTTGTGAGAAAAGAGAGAATTAACAGACTGTTAGTTTGACCAGTGTGGTTGGAGAGGTGGCAATTTCATCCTCCAATCCACTGCCACTTTTAGGATTCTATATATTGCGAGATCAGAAATAAAATTAAGTATTTTTCTCTTTTAAACTTACCAAGCTTCTGTGTACTCATTTCGTATCCAGTAACAGAAGCTGAGAGCGCGTGGCTAAGGCACAAATCCCAAAGGGAACATGGAAAATGCCAAGCAGCCTTCAGAGACTGCACTTCCATGGAATTCCAGGATGGTTTGGGTGGGAAAGAACCTTCGAGATCACAGAATTACAGCCATTGCCATGGAAGGGACACGTTCCATTGTGCCAGGTTGCTCCAAGACTCATCCAACCTGGACTTGGACAATTCCAGGGATGGGGCAGCCACAGCTTCTCTGGGAATTCTATCCCAGCTCCTCACCACTGTCACAAGGAAGAATTCCCTCCCAAAATCCCATCTAACCTTGCCCTCTGGCAGTGGGAGGCCATTCCCTGTGTCCTGTCCCTCCATCCCTTGTCCCAAGTGCCTCTCCAGCTCTCCTGGAGCCCCTTCAGGCACTGGAAAGGGCTCGGAGGGTACAGAGGGATTTAGAAGCTGAAAGAATTCCACAAGTGAATTTTTACGCCAATTAACGTCAACACCTAATTTAAAGCACATTCCTGGGAGAAGCAGAAAGGGAAGTTGCCAGCTGGGGCCTGGATGAGACAAAACACAGGGAAGCAGCTGGGGAAAGGCCCCAGGGAGCTCCTTACCTTTCTCAGCGTTGGTAAAGCTGGAGCACTGGCCCTTGTCCGTGAGCTGCTCCCGGAGGTGCATCACACTGCTGGCCCTGACAAAGCCAGTCCTGGGAACAACAACCAGCTGCAGGTGAGGGAAATCATGGAATGGCTGGGCTTGGAAGGGATCTTCATCCAGTTCAACCCCCTGCCATGGGCAGGGATGCCACCAACGAGTCCAGGTTGCTCCAAGCCCCCACCCAGCCTGGCTTGGGACACTTCCAGGGATGGGGCAGCCACGGCTTCTCTGGGAATTCCATTCCAGCCCCTCACCACTCTCACACAGAAAATTCCTTCCCAATATCCCATCTCAATCCACGCTCTGTCAGTTTAAAACCATTCCTCCCTGTCCTGAACACCTTTGGGTGTGGCTGCAAGGTTTCCCTCGGTGCCGGGCACCACCTTTAAGGCAGCAGGGAAGGAATGAAGGCAAAATGGGACAAATTCCAGCATTCCCTGCACTCACCTACGGAGGGGATTGACAATCTCATCCCGCAGAATTCCCTGGACGTTCCTGTCACACAGTGGGAAGGGCATGAAGAGCATGGAGTCCAGCACGGAGGTACAGGAGAAGAGGCTGTGGGAAGAGTGGGATGGGTTTGAGTTTGAGGGCTTGGAAACAACAGCTGGAACCAAAATGTGGTGGCTGGTGATAGTCAATGGTTTTGATGCCCAACAATCCATGCATGGAATTACAGGGAGGTGACGGAAGCACATCTGCACAGTGAGGCACATCTGGAACAATGAAGACTGGGATAAAGCAAGGGAACAGCTCAGGGAGAAGGAAATTCCTACTTTGCAGCCAAAACTGCTCAGGGAAGGGCACCACTGAGTCTTTTCCTCTCCAAGCAGGGAAGCTGGGACCTCCTGGGTGGGTTCTTTGGAATGATTCCAGCCAGGACTTCCAGGGACAGAGTCAGCACAGTCCAAATCCGGAAAACTACGAGCTCTCAGCACCCCGAATGACAGACACAGGGGTCTTCAGGGCTGAAAAACCTGCTGGATTTGGGGAGGAGATCAAAAAGCAGCCTGGAGGTTGCATGCCCACACAGTTACATCCTGCTCCACACCAGGTAAACTTCCAGCCACCTTGGAAATCCAGGGAAGTGCTGCAATTTAGGGCTTAGCTTAATTAAAAAGCCATTAATTTCAGGAGTCTGCATCACCCAAGCAGGTCCTTACCTGAAGAGAGCTGCATCCATGTAGCAGGAATTACAATGGCCTTGGATGCCCTTCATCCGCCCTTGGAGAACACGGACTGCTGCCTCATTCCTGAGGGGAGGAAAACTCTCTGGACCCTCTGGAAGAACTTCTTGTCCTCCTGCAAGAAAAGGAATTGCCTTCACCTTCTCATCTGGGTCAACTCTGCCCTTCCTTGATGCCTCAAAACTCTGAGGTGAGTCTCCAGCTGTCAGACCTGAGGCGGCTTCTCATGAATCACAATCTCTCAGACTTGAGGGATATTCCCTAAGGAATCATTCAGATTGGAAAAGACCTCTAGGACTGAGTCCAGCTGTTAATCCAGCCAAAGATGTGGTGTGGGATAAAGACCGAAAACCCAACGCTCGTAGGAAAGGAAGAAATGCTGCCCATGGGGTGTTTCCACATCCTTTTCCCAGCCCTGTTTTCCTGCTTCCCAGAGGACTCACTGTAATCCCCGAGGGAGAGGTCAGAGCTGGGAAAGCTCTGGAAGCGCACGTCGGGCTGGCAGGAATTCAGCCTCACGAAGAGGCCGCGCTTCGGGGCGCAGTGGAAGTAGGACTTGCCCAGCCACTCTCCAGCTGTGACCCCCTTGTCTTCATCCTGGGAAAACAGCACCAGAGACGAGCCTGAGAGTGGGATTTATGGAATTCTGGCTGGAAAAGAGGCCTCATATCCAGTCTAGCTATGCATGAGATCGTGTCCCCAAAGTGCCACATCCACAGGGACGGGGACCTCACCCCTGCCCTGAGCAGCTGTGCTAGGGCTGGACAACCCCATCCATAAAGGAATTTTCCCAATATCCAACCTAAACACCCACTGGAGCAGTTTGAGGCTGTTTCCTGTCGTTCTGTCCTTTGTTCCCTAGGAGCAGAGCCCAATTCCCACCTGGCCCCACCCTCCTGTTAGGGATTCAGATGGTTCTCCCTGAGCTTCCATTTCCCCAGGATGAGCCCTCCTGGTGCTCCAAACCCTTCCCAGCTCCATTCCAGCCCCTCAATATCCTGGGGGATCCCAAAATTCCACCCTCCATATTCAGCCACTGCCACCAGCACTCCCAGGCCCTTTCCCAGCATTCCAGCCTCACCAGCTCAACTCCAGCCATTTTGTCCTTGATTTGGGGCAGGAAGCCCAGCCAGCGGATGATTCCTGAAACTTGATTCCCTTTGTCCAAGGTAATCTGGACCATGGAATTCACTTCCAGGGGTGAATTCCCACCTTCCCCCTCCTCGCTGCTCTCGCTGATCTCTCGTTTCATTGGGTTTGGTTTCCCAAAGCCCGCGTCGGAGTTGAATGTTGGGAAAAAACCTGATGGGCAACAGGAAACATCAGGAGAGCTGGGAATTGGATCCTCTGGATCGAATTCCACGTCTAGTTTGGAAATTCCAGGCTACACACACAGGCAGGAAGCTGAGCACCAGGGACACAAGGTGTAATTCCCAGTGTGTCCAAACTGGTCTGACAGGATGAGAGGGAATGATCCTGCTCCTTGTTTCCCTGCTCAAAGCTTCACATTCCAATCTCCTGCCCTTCCCAGGCTACTGGAGTGGCAGCAGGGGGGTTATTTCCTAATTTTTCTACTAATTCCTTGCCTTGTCTAACAATTCCCACCATTGCTGCTGGCACCTGAGACTTTCCCACCAGGATGAAGCTCCTGCTCCATCTTTTAAAGGTGAATTAAAGACTTTTTAACCAGTGGTGCCTTTTCCCTGAGGGAATTCTCTGCTACCATCAGCCTCTCCTTCCTGACAAATGGGATTCAGCTTTAGGTTTGTGTGGAAATTGGGATTTTTCCATAAATCCCAGTCCATTAAGACAAGCTGTAGGTTTCTATTGGAATTTCAGCTCCTCAGTACCCTGCAGAGAGGAAATAAATTCCAAATTACCCCAGAACGGGATCAGGGGAGACACATCCAAGGATCACCTACTTTGCAAGCTCTCCTTCACAACAGACTCCATGGGGATTTCCCTGAAAATGTCAGTCGTTCCTTCTTCTTCCTGAAAGGAGCGAAAAAAAATCCATCAGCTAGGGAAAAAAACATCAGCTCAACTCTGGAATATGAAGGATTTTTTTAAAAGAAGCCAGGAAAGTTTGCACAGAACCTCACATCCTTTTTGGATATTCCTTCTATTTCACGTCCAACCATAATGTGATTTTTTTTTCCCTCTTTAAAATCCCAAGAAAACCCATGGAAAAGCTGCTCTTACCGGGCAAACCTTCACAAACCACTGGCTCCCTTCCCTGTAAACTGCCATGGCAATTCCTTTGGTGGGGATCTCATCCACGAGGAAGCTGACGGCGTCTCCCACTTTCACGGGAACCACCTCCTCCGTGTCCTGCTTTCCCGGCTTCTGCTTCCCATAATCGTTGCCTGATGTGGGAATAAACTGGATTTTGCTGAAGGGCAGGAAGATCCCACAGTTCCTCTTGCACTTGAAGTACTCGGTGCCGTGGTAGGACCCATCGCTTCTCCCTCTGTTTTCCCCCTCTCCCTGAAAACACACCAGGAAGGGACGTCACACACAGAAATTCCATGGAAAAATGAGGAATTCGCTGCTTTGGGCCCCTCCTTACCTGCAATTCCACCCCGAAAAACACCGGAGTCAGCACAGCCAAGCTGGGCTTGTAGATGCTCCCGATGTAGCGCACAACTCCCGGGAAAAATTCCCTCTCCACCTCCACCAGGACATTTTGACCCGGCACGGCTCGGAGAGCTCCTTCCAGGCTCAGCCTCTCCAGGAAAAATTCCAAGCGCTCGCTGTGGCTCCCGATGGCCAGGAGGAATCTGGCAGCCTCCTGGCGCAGGGGCTGCAGGATTTCCAGGTTGATGGTGACCGTGGAGCTGTCGTCCAGCATGACGACCTTCAGGAAGCAAGCTGGAGGCCCATCCTCGGAAAAATTCCGCAGGTAGCTCCTCTCGCTGCAGAAGCACAAATTCCCAGCTTGGAAGTATTTGCTTCCATAGGCACAGTCCTCTGTCAGGATGTAGAAACAATTCCTGTCCGCTGCTGGAGGCGGGAGGTTGGACATGGCAGATCCCCCTGGGTTAGGAGAGCCAGAGAAATGGGGATTTGTGAGCATTGGAGAAGAATTCCCAGAAAATCTGGGGTTGGAAGAGCTTTTGGACCCAACCCCGCGCTCAAAGCCTCGCCCAGCTGAGTTTGAGCAACTCCCAAAGCTTCCCTGCTCCCCTTTTTCCAGGTGTTTAATCACCCTGGTGGTGATTCAAAATTCCATCTCACCCGGTTTCCCACATTCCTGCTCATCCCTGTGTTTCCATGGGAAAAGTCCAGCTCTGTTTTCTCCACTAAACCCTCCTGGGATGAGGTTGTACAGAAAAAAAACCCCATGGAATGGTTTGGGTTGGGAAGTTTGGATCGGGAGGAACCTTAAAGATCATCTCATTCCACGGGCAGTGACATCTTCCCCTATCCCAGGTTGCTCCAAGCTCCATCCAACCACACCTGGAATAATTCCAGGGATGGAGAAGCTGCTCCAGCTGGTCCAACCTGTTCTGACACTGTCCAGCCTCATTAAATCCCACATTTTCCTTCCTTACTCACGGGAGCGAGGCAAAGGATCAATCCCACTTTTTAAAATTCCTTGGAAAAGGGATTCCCGCTCCTCTGGAGTCGCTACAGCTCATGAATATTCATTAATATTTTGAATATTCATTCAAAACATGCAACTCACCCACTGAGGTGAGCAAATATTTACTTATTATATAATTTATATTAAAAGAAATGCAAGTATTTGGAAGTGGGAATATATTTTGGTGCTTATTTTTTACTTCAATTCTGACAAGTGAAAATTCCTGTTGTTAAAATTCCAGTTGTTTAATCTGACTGGTGACATTCTAATATTTAAATTCCACCAATCATTAAAATCCAGGCATTGAATTCCACTTTTTATCCTCCTCTGTCTTCTCCTTCGACAGAAAATCAGGATCCAAAATTTTTGTTTCAACATGAAGAAAGGGTGAATAAAAAAAAAAATTAAAAAAACATTTTCCTCACTAAAAACCCAAAATAAATTGATTTTTTGCTCATGAAATTCCCAATAATAAACGATTTAATTAACTAAAACCCCGAGAATAAGTTTTCCCATAAAAATAACCAAAAATAAATGTCCCTCATCAAAGCCATTTTCCTCATGAAAGCTCCAGAACAAACCACTTCCCTCCTAAAAACCACATAAATAAACAATTTTCCTCATAAAAAGCAAAAAATAAACACGTTTTTATCACAAAACCTCCAAGACTAAACAATTTTCTTCATCAAAATGCAAGAATAAACCATTTTATTTACCAAACCCCAAGAATAAACAATTTTCTTCATCACGATCCTACAAGAATAAATAATTTTATGCATTAAAAAACCCACAAATAAACTATTTTCTTCCTTAAAAGCCAAAAATGCATTTTTTTCTTTTCCTCAAGAAAAACGCAAAAATAAGCCACCTTCCTCATCAAAAACTACGAATAAACCATGTTCCTCATTTTCAAAAAAACAAACCTAATTTCTTTTCCTCATCAAAACGCCGGAATAGACCCTTTTTCTCATTAAAAAAAAACAGAGAAGGAACAATTTTATTCGCCAAACCCCAAGAATAAATAACTCTCCTCACAAAAATAAAGAAGAATAAACTAAATTCCTCACCAAAACCGCCAAATAAACCATTTCCCTCGCGGAAACACAGCAATAAAACCTTTCCCTCACCAAACCCAAGTGTAACCCTGTTGTTTAAACCAGAATATTCCCAATTTTTTTCCGGTTTATGGGAATAAACCCCCGCTCCCAGGGCTCGACCCCTCCCCCCTCCCCTCACCGTCTGCGCCGCCGCTCCGGCCCCGCCACTTCCGCGTCCGAGCGCGCGCGCGGCCCGCCAGCCAATAGGGAGCGGCGGGGAGAGGAGGAGGACCAATAGGAGTGAGGGGGCGGGATCACAAGCGGGAGAAGGGGCGTGGCTAAGCATCTGGCTCCGCCCCCTGTCACCGGCCTGGGGGGAAGGCGGGAAACGCGTGAGGGGCGGTGTGGGGGGGTGATTCCATGGACCGAAATCCTTTGGAATTCGCGGGTGTTTCCATGGTCCCAAAGCCTTGTGGATCCTGGAGTGTGTGTCCCCAGGGACCCAAGTCGCTGTGTGTCCCAATGGACCCAAATCCCAGTGGATTCACATGTGTTTCCATGGACCTAAATCCCTTGGAATTCGCGTGTGTTTCCACAGTCCCAAAGCCCTATGGATCCCTGAATCTGCATCCCCATGGACCCAAGTCCCTGTGTATCCAGGGTGTGTGTCCCCATGGAGCAAAATCCCTGTGGATTCATGTGTGTTTCCATGGTCCCAAATTCCTTGGAATTTATGTGCTTTTCCATGATCCCAAAGCCCTACAGATCCTAGAGTGTGTTTCCCAATGGACACAAATCCCTATGGATTCGTGTGTATCATAACGGACCCAAATTCTAGTGGGTTCACATGGCTTTCCATGGACCCAAATCCCTTGGAATTCACGTGCGTTTCCACGGTCCCAAATCCCTGTGGATCCTGGAATGTGTGTTCCCATGGACACAAATCCCTATGGATTCCTGTGTATCATAATGGACCCAAATTCTAGTGGGTTCACATGTGTTTCCATTGTCCCAAATCCCACTGGATTCACATGGGTTTCCATGACCCCAAAGCCTTATGGATCCTGGAGTGTGTATCCCCATGGACCCAAATCCTTACGGACTTGTGTGTATCCTAATGGACCCAAATTCTAATGGGTCTTTCCATGGATCCAAATCCCTGTGAATTTGTGTGTGTTTCCATGGCCCCAAAGTCCTGTGGATCCCTGAATCTGTGTCCCCATGGACCCAAGTCCCTGTGTATCCAGGGTGTGCATCCCCATAGAACAAAATCCCTGTGGATTCACATGTGTTTCCATGGACCCAAAGCCCTATGGATCTGTGTGTTCCCATGAACCCAAATCCCTACAGACCCATGTCCCTATAGATCTGTGTGTGTGTCCTGATGGACCCAAATTCCCATGGACTTGTGTGTGTCCTAATGGACCCAAATCCGAATGGATTCACATGTGTTTCCATGAGCCCATGTCCCTGTATCCTTATAGATCCATGTGTGTGTCTCCATGGTCCCAAATCCCTATGGATCCATGTGTGTGTGTCCCCCATGGACCCACGTCCCTGTGTCTCTATGGATCCATGTGTGTCTCTGTGTCCTTATGTCCCTATGAATTGTGTGTGTTCTCATGGACTTAAATCTCTATGGATTCACGAATTTGCGTCCCCATGGGCCTAAATCCCTATGGATCCATGTGTGTCCTCATGTCCTTATGTCTCTATGAATCCCTAAGGATCTGTGTGTTCCCATGGACCCAAATCCCTATGGATCCATGAATTTGTGTCCTCATGGACCCAAATCCCTATGGACCCATGTGTGTCCCCATGGCATGGCCCTGTGATCCTGCATCCCCATAGCTGGGTGTCCCCATGGCCCTGTGTCCCCACAACCTCGTACCCATTGTCCCTGTGTCCCTCTGCCTTGTGTCCTTCCTGGGTGGCCCTGCACACCCCCAAGTGTCCCCACGGCTGCTGGGACAAGGGTGACACACTGGATCTGGGACTACCAAGCCACCTCCCGGGGCACATCACCCACCCTGGGAACATGGAGGTGGCAGCAGAGCAGGGAGGGGACACCAGGTCACAGCAGCGGGGTATAAATATTGGCTAAATAGATTTATTTTCATACAAAGAATACACAGGTCCCCCCTGCTGGGACACCCCGACCCCAGGGGACACCCCAAGATGTCCCCAGCCACCCCTGGGCTGGCCACCACCTCAGTTGGCTTTACTGGCAGGATTTGTCCCCATTCCCAGAGTTTGGTGACAACTCTGGGTCACCTTGGGGACATCCCTGTCCCCTCTGGGGCCACCTTGCTGCCTGTATTTACCAGGTGCCTACTCAGGGCACCCGGTCACAGGCTTCTCTGCCTTGTGGGACAGCCCCAGACTTGGTCCCCTGCCCCCTTGGTCCCATGCTGGGACATGTCTGGACATTTTGGGGTCCCCCTTGTGCCCTAATACTGTGGCTGGTACAGACACTCCCTCCCCCCACGCCTTATGTACACGCTGGATAAAAGAAGAAAATACAGGTATTTATAGCGGGGGAGCTAAACACCCCCCTAAGTCCCCCAAAAGTGTCCCCTGTGTCCCCATCCTGGTGCCTCACCACCAGCCAGTCCTGACACCTGTGCCCAGGATGGAGGTGGATGGTCCTGCCCCATCCTGGGCCAGCTGGGCCGCTGTGCCTCAGTTTCCCCATCGGTCACGGGGTTGCCATGGGATGATGGGACATTGAGAATGTTGGGTGAGGAAGAGCCACTGTGGCCACCTCGTGGGGACAAGGATGCGGTCACGAGCTCCAGGGAACATGGGATGAAGCTGGAGGCACCTGGGATTGAAGCCAGAGTGTCCCACCTCCCACCTCACCCCTGTCACAGGCACAGCCACCCAAGGTCCCCTTTCACCCCTGGATTTGTCACGCTGCTGTCACCCAGCCTTGGGCGTGGTGGGAGGTCCGGATGTGGCCACCCCACCTCCCTTTGTGGCAGGAGAGGAGGCGGCTGGGGGAGCTCCTCAGCTCGAGTCCCTCCAGCTCAGCTGCGTTTGGTGACCATCTGCCGGTCCCTCTTCTTCTTCTCCATCAACCTGGTGGAGAGCAGGGTGGTGGCCTTAGGGACCCTCCCCCAAGAGGGACCTCCTGAAGCCACAGGGAGGGGACAACTCACTTGCGGTTGCGGACTTCAGTGAGCTCCATGAGCCGCTCCTGGGCCGCCCGGAGCTCGTCCAGGCGCTGCTGGTAGCGGGAATCGCAGCCATTGGTGCGCTCGTAGCTGGAGACCTGGCTGGAGAGCTCGCTGGCACGGTCCCGGAGCTGCTGGATGGACGAGTAGAGGTTCTCCTCATCTTCCTCCTGCTCCAAAACAAGCGTGTGAGGCTGGTGGGGTGGGCAGGACACCCCACAGAGTTGATTCCCCTTGTTCCAGGTTTCCCAAGCTGCCTGGGCCACCTGCCTTGGCGTTGATGATTTCGATGTGTATGAGGAGGGAGGCAAGCTCCAGGTCCTCGGTGTAGCTGTTCTTCAAAGGCACCGACCGGTAGCCTGGACACAACATCACAACATGAGCTCAGCACCACAGCAGGGTCCGAGCCCCTCACCATGGCCAGGACCCCAGGAAGATGATGATGATGATTGCAGGGGTTTGCACTAAAAGAGCTTTAGAGGTCCCTTTCAACCCAAACCCTTCTATGAGTCCATGACTTAATGATGGAGGTCATGATGGTGGTGATGACAATGCAGGGGAGTTGGACTCAATGACTTTTAGAGGTCCCTTCCAACCCAAATCTTTCTGTGATTCCATGATCTATGATGGAGATGATGAAGATGATGGTTGAAGAGGATTTGGACTGGATGACCTTTAAAAGCACCTTCCAACCCAAACCCTTTTATGATTCCATCATCTGTGATGGAGATGAAGATGATGGTTGAAGAGGATTTGGACTGGATGACCTTTAAAAGCCCCTTCCAACCCAAACCCCTTCCATGATTCCATGACTCAGTGATGAAGATCACAATGATGACAATTGCAGGAGGGTTGCACTACAAGACCTTTAAATGTCCCTTCCAACCCAAACCGTGACTTAATCATGGACATCATGATGATGATAATGATGGAGACAATGATGATTGCAGGGGGTTGGACAGGATGACCTTCAAAAGCCCCATCCAACCCAAACCCTTCTGCGATTCCAAGACTATGACGGAGATGATGATGATGATGATGATGATGATGATGGAAAGACCATACCTGTTTTGAGGCCCTTGACAGGGAAGGTGGCTTGTGCCAAGAAGTTGGGGTCACTGAACATGTCCTCCTCATACACCACGAAGCGGAGGAAGGCAAACTCGGGGTTGTTGATGTCGAAGACGAACTGCTTGAAGAGCCAGACGGGGTTGAAGCCATTGTCAGCTGTGGGAGAGAGCACAAAACCCAGCCCCATCACCCACATGTCCTCTCAAGAGGACTTCGGAGAGCAGAGTCAGGGTTGTCCCTAAGGGTGGGGACATCACCCGTGTGGTCTCTCACCTACGACATCCGTCTTGTTCTTGCTGTTGTCATACTCGGAGCCGCAAACCTCCACCTCCACGAAGGGGCACACGATGCTCCTCCCGTTCTTGGGCAGGTGCCGGGCACCGAGGATCTGTGGGAGAAAAGGGAAGGAGAAGATGGTGAGGTTTAGCCACACTGGATGAAGAAGACCTCCCAAGAGTAACAAGCTCCATGGAGCAAATACGTAGCTGGAAGAAGTAAAAACCACCCCTGGCTGACCCAAAAATAAGGAAGGAGTTCTCATCTTGATGGTGACCACCTCAAGATGGTCTTGCTGTCCTTGCAAACTTGCCTGCAGCTGGACTGTGATGGGCTCCACAATCTTCAGGCTGTTCTTGTCGAAGGGGTCAAAGGTCTCGTCCCTCATGATGTCCGGCTGTAGGACGTAGCCGCTGCGGCCACCGAGCATGAAGAGCGCCTGGTTCAGCTGCATCGGTTTGTCTGTGGCCGTGGGACAGGGAAGATCTGAGTGTGGGGCTCAGGGACCTCCTCAAGGTCCTTGGTTGGAAGGTTCTACCCTGCAAACCCAACTAAGAGCCCCAGCTGTGGCTGGAGGAGGAACGCAGCCGAGTTTTGCATGAATCACCCAAGGATTGCATGGAGATATCCTCATCGGGATGAGGACAAAGACTTGAGAGCATCCAAACCACTCTCGTCCCCACCGGGATAAGAACAAAGGTTGGAGAGATCTTTCAAACCACCCCCTGCATCCCCATCAGGATGAGACACAGGTTGGAGAGCATCCAAACCACCTCCTGTGTCTCCATCAGGATGAAGACAAAGCTTGGAGAGATCATCCAAACCACCTCCTCTATCCCTATCAGGATGAGGACAAAGCTTGGAAAGTTCATCTAAACCACCTCCTGTGTTCCCATCAGGATGAGGAAAAGATTGAAGAGCATCCAAACCACTTCTGTTCCCATGAGGATGGAGACAAAAGTTGGAGATATCACCCAAACCAACTCCAACAAGACGACCCAGGGCAGAAGCATTGGGAATGGGAATTTTGAGACAACTTTCAGGGATGAGCCCAACCACAACCCCAGGAGCAGGATTTACCGGGCGTCTGGAAGTTGAGGGCCACGAGTTGGCTCCCACAGATCCACATGGGCAGTGGGTCGTAGTTGGAGGAGTCCAGGCGCTGTCCTTTGGGGTAGATGCGGCTCAGCTGCCGGCGGTTGTACTGCAGGAACTTCTTGCCCTTGCTGCGGTTGGCGTATTTCTCCGCCTTGGTCTCCGGGAAGGAGGACATGTCCCGGTAACAAGCCTTGTCCGTGCCAATCTCTGCAAGCACCAAGTGGCCATCAGGGAAGGAATGAGACCTGGATAGTTCTTCCCACCTGTCTCTTCCACACTTCATGCCTTTAGCCCACTTCTCCAGGACTTACTGTCCTCATCGAACGGCACCGGCCGGCAATACACGACCAGCTCCGAGAGCTCCAGGGCGATCTTTTTCCTCCGCTCCATGATCTTCCCTTCCTGCATCTGCACCAGGAAAAACAGGAGCTGCGAGTCTTCCCCCAGACTCCTCCTTTGGAGATATTAGGAACCATCTCCAAGAGAAAGGGACCATCCAGCCCCATCCTCTGCATCCCCTCACCCTGGCGTCGGCGTTCTGCGTGGCCTCCCGGATCTTGGCCACCCACTCGCTGAGTTCCTCCTGCGTGTCTGCGGCCACGTCCAGCGACTGGGCTGCGTGGGACATCTGCTGGGAATGGATGGTGAAGACAAATGGTTTGGAGCTCCTCCCGTCTTTGGAGATAACTATAAGGACATCAGAGGGGGGCTTTACTCGAAGACATTCCCAACGGATGGCTCTGTGGAGCAAACGAAACCTCAGCGGTCCCGCTCCCGGGCCCCCACCAGCCCCTCCTGGCACCCCACCATCCATCAGGATCCTCCTCCTGTGAGGATCCCATTTTTTCCAATGTGTGGCTTCAGCTTTCTGTGCTGAAAAATGCCCTTGGAACCAAGGGAAAATGTCCCCTGAATCATCTGGACATCCCAATTCCTCCAAATTCCCCCCAAATCCGTAAGTAGGGACACTCACCGACGTGGCAGGATGGGACATCGATGAAGCCCTTCAGGAAGTTCCCCAGGGGGCTGTTTTCTGATGACTGCAAGAGAGGAAGGAGGAGGTAAAATGGGGGAGGCCTGTGGCTTACAGGCAGCCACCACTCAACCCTCCGAGATGGACAAATACGAGGAAAATAAAGGAAAAAACATCCAGGAGCATCACCCCAAGACCTGGGCTGGTACAGGGCTGGGAGCATCCCCCAGATTCTGGATAAAGGTCTGGGCTGGAGCAGGACCAAGAGCATCCCCTGACCCTGTGGGACCAGGAGCATCCCCCAGATTCTTGATAAGGGTCTGGGCTGGCACAAGGCTGGGAGCATCCTCCACTTTCCAGGAAAGGATCCAGGCTGGAGTGTGGCCAAGATTATCACCCAGCCTCCAGACAGAGATCAGGGCTGGAACAGGACTGGGAGCATCTTCCAGCTTCTAATAAATTGTCTAAGTGGGACTGGGGCCAAGAACATTCCTCAGCCTCCAGATAAGAATCTGGACTGGAGCCGGAGCACGAGCATCCCCCAGCCTCAGCGTAAGGGTCTGGGCTGGAGAGGACCAGGAGCATTCCTCAGCCACTGGATAAGGACCTGGGCTTGTACAAGACTTCCTGCAGCTTCCAGAAAATGGTCCAAGCTGGAGTGGGGCTGGGAGCATCCCACAGCCTCTGGATAAAAATATGGGCTGGAACAGAACCAGGAGCATTTCCCAACTCCCAGAAATAGGTCCAAGTTGGAGTAGAATGTTCCCCAGCCTCTGGATAAGGGTCTGGGCTGGAGCAGGATCGTGAGGATCTCCCAGCCTCAGGATAAGGGTGTGAATTTGGTCAAGGCTCTTGGGAGCCTCCAGTGTCCTCGCTCCCAGGATGCCGGGGAGGTGGCACTCACAGCCTCATCCTGCTCCTGCGCCTGGGTGCCGACGATCTCCTCCACGTAGTTGGCCGGGAACCAGAGCTGCTTCTTGCCCCCGTAGTCCCCTCGCCACCTGCAAGCGGTGAGAGGATCAAGGCGGGCGGACAGATTTTGGGGAGGGGGGGACAGGGGTGTCCCTGCTGAATGCGGTGCCAGGGGGTGGTTGGAGAAAGAGTGGGGGGACAAAGGAGGCTGAGTTAAAACCCGCTGTGGGAATACCCGGGGTGTCCCCTCCATCTCCCGCCCACGGTGACACCCAAGTGACCACCCTCACCAGCCGCCGTCCTGCTTGTCCACGTTGTGGATGATGGCCTGCTTGCAGAACGACAGCTCGTCCTCCCGTTGTGCTTTGTAGTCATACAGAGCCTTCACCGTGCACTGGGGACATCGGGAAGAGGGACACGTGTGTCACCACCCAGCACCTGGCGTCCCACTCAGCCCAGCCCCTTGAGCCCCCATAGTGGAGTGTGGGGGATCCTGACCCCAAATCATGGCAGCACAGAATGCTGAGGGGTTGGAGTAGACCTTAAAGGTCATCACATTCCAACCCATCCCACCATGGGCAGAGACACTTCCCACTAGATCCCCCAAGCTCCGTCCAACTCGGCCTTGGGTACTTCCAGGGATGGGGCATCCACAACTTCTCTATTCTGGTGTCTCACCACCCTCACAGTAAAAAATTTTTTCCTAATATCAAACCTGAATTTCCTCCATTTTGTATCCATTACTCCTTGACCTATCTGCAGTTCCTGACAAAAAGTCCCTCTCCAGCTTCCAAATTGCTCACGGCAGTGGGATGGGTTAGAGGGGGCAGGAGGGCTGGAGGTGCCTGTGGTCTTGCAAGATCACCACATTCAGAGCAGGCCAGGTTCCTTTTTTGGGATCCCCAATGGTTTATCCTGGTGCACTGAAGGGTTAATTCTGTGATATTACCACATTCCCTGGAAAAAACCCCTCTGGGTTAAGTTTTCCTGTGTGTGGTCCCACCTTGCTTCAAAGGGACTGTTAAGGCGCCAGCAATGCTGGATTGTAGGATCACAGGAAAGGAACCTTAGGGCTCCAGTCCAGCCTCTTCCAGCATCAACTCCAAGATATGTCCAGTTGCAAAAACCCCCAAGGGTGGAGACTGGGTCAACTCCAAGAACAATCAAGTCCCAAAAACCTCTCAGGATGGAGACTACACCACCTGGGAACTGACCCTGGACTTGCTTTTCAGGGGTTTCTGCTTTTTTAGGGGTTGTTTCAGAAAACAAAGGAATTTCCTTGCTATTGGGGCGAACTTCTGCCAGGTCCCAGCTCCAGGCTGGGATCTTTCCAGCCCTGTCTCCCACCACACTTTGACAATGCAGTCACTGGAGCTCCGACTGTCCCCAGGTGATGGTGATGTTGGCTGGGTCCAGCTCCAGCATCACTTGAGGGTCAAAGAAATGGAGCACAACTCAACCATTTCTCTGGGAGGTGTGGATCAGGGGAGGGACCACCCAGGAACCCCAGCACTCAAATTGCCATATCCCACCACCCACCACCTCCCCAGGACACCAGCCTGGCTCCTTACCCTGGCCATTGGCATCTTGTTGGCCTCTACGTAGAAGTGGGGGGTCCGCACCTCATACAGGGCTCCATAGTCCAGTTCCTGCAAGGAGAAATATCTGAGGGGGTCACCTGGGCAGGGGCTATGAGGGGATGAGAAGTTGAGTGGGATCTAATATCCCCTTGCAAATTCTTGGAAAAGGGAATTATGGTGGAGTGTTTTAATGATGGGTGGTGACAGTGGAACGAGCTTGGGTGGTTCTGGTTGGGCTCCAACCAAAATTCTGAAGATGCTGGAGCTGAGGATGGGGTTTGGTTGCCTTTGTCACAGAACCCCCACCATCCCCACTGCTGGGAGAACTCACAGTGGTACCCATCTTCTCCAGGGTCTCCTCATTGATGGGGTAGCGCAGCTTCATCTTGCGGTACAGCGGGTGCTTCTCGTAGTAGCTGATGAGGTCCACGAGGCTCTCGAACTCGGCTGAGCTGCCCAGCATGAAGAGCCGCCCTTCCTGCTGGATGCGGCAGTGCTTGATCTTCCCCTCCGCCCTGGGGCCAGGAGAGACGGGAATGGAATGGGTGAGGGGTGGCTGAATCCTGGCTCCATGATGGGGACAGGTGGGAGGTGATGTTTGGGAATGACACCAAAGGTGACCACCCCGAGGATGTGATGGAGAGGGTTTCCCCTCCATGACACCATCATGTCACCCACAGCAAACCCCTGCCAGCTAGCTCGGGGTCACAACAGACAAGTTATCACAAGTCCTCAGCTTGGCCAAGCCCAGGTGGCCTTGTGGTGGCCACACTCACCGGAAGGAGATGGCGTAGGAGTTGGGTTCGCTGCGCTTCCGCACCAGGAATGCTCCATCCCGCGGGACACGCATCAGCATGTGCTCGGCCTGGAGACGTGTCAAGCTGGCATGGTACCACCTGCCCAGGGAGAACATGGGGACAGGGGGCTGGCATCGGCATCTCCACACCCTGCTGGTGTGGGAATCCAGGGCTTCCCTCTGGCTGCCCTGGCAGGTCTGGGACCCTGGCAGGGGTCAGGAACCCCCCTGTACAGAGCCCCGAGAGACACTGTCTGTGATCTCTGTCCATGGAGAGGAGTTTTCAATCTTACAGGATGAATTACAAGCTCTGAGTGTTTGATAAGACTAATAATTAAGTGTGACACGGGTGCAAAAGTAAAATTTTAGGTTTCTAGATTAGGGGTTCAGAGGGGACAAGATGGGGGAAATTGGGTGTGTCTTGTCCTTTTCCTCCTTCTTCATGCCCTCCATGTTTCACTGTGGTGTTGGCATTTTTCTATTGGTTTAGGCTGGGGACACGCTGTTTAACGTAGATGATAGATATTGGCACATTATTGTAAATATAGCACAGGTAGTTTCTGGTATATAATGTTTGTACCATCCCACTGAGGGCAGAGCCCCACACGCTGCCCTGCAGGACAGACCTGCGGCAGGACAGCAGAACATGTTAGAGATAAACAGAATAAACAACCTTGAAAACAGCACAGACAAATTATGGCTTCTTCTTTGGCAACGGGGCAGAAAGACAGAGACTTTCTACAATCTCGGAATCACCAATACCCACAGATTCCGACATGCTGGGACTGGAGGAGGCTGGTGGACCCTTGGGATCAAGGGGATGGGGATTGGAAGGATCCTCACTCTTTGCTCTCGTGGGCGTTGGGCTGGGGGACGGGGTCGGTGAGGCGCATCTCAAACTCGTTGCAGCGCAGTGGCACCTCCCGGTAGTGGCAGATGAGGCTGTAGAGGCTGTCGAAGACCAGGTTGTCCGTCAGGTAGAACTTGGTGGCCCCGGCCTCCTGCCGCGAGTGGATCCGGCAGTGCTGCACCCGGCTGGACCTCCTGCCATGAGGGTGGGAGAAAGCCAAGTCAATCCGGGTCCACATCTCCACCATCCCACACTTTGGGGTCTACGAGCTGCACAAAAAGGTGACATTTCCCCCAAAAAAGCCATTCCAGCTACCAAACCAGGCGCTGACTGGAGGGTCACCCGGGGAGGGTGGGATGCTGCCTCCCTGCTGGAGCTCCTACCAGAAGGAGAGGGTGTAGTCGCCCACGAAGGTCTCGCTCTCGCGCACCAGGAAGGTGCCGTCCTTGCCGCCCATCTCGGTGCAGTACTCGTGCAGCAGCTTCTCCGCAATCTGTCGCCCGTCACGGCCACCCCCGAGCTTGCCGTGGAACCACTTCTCCGTGAAGTGCAGCTCGTTGTTGTTGAACTCCTGCAAGTTCATCCCAAATTGGGTGCTGTCACCCTGTGACCCTCCCCATGGAGCTGTCACCTCACCCAGCGGGCGCGCCCTGCCCCTCACGCACCTCCTTCTGCTCCACCTCCTCTTCATCCTCGTTGAACTGGTAGCGGGATGTCTCCTCTGAGTAGTAAATCTTGTTGCTTGTCAGGACAAAATAATGAGGGCTCCAGGTCTGGGAAGGAGGAAGAGCATCGGTGGGGTGAGGAAGAGGATGACACAGAAGGATGGAGCTTTGGGATGGGGTTTTTAATCCCTTTCTTCCCCCTCGAAGCATTGCAGTGCTCTAGGAGAGCCCATCCCAAACCCCAATGTCTGACAGATCCCACTCAGCCCCTGAGGGCCTCCCTTACGTGGTCGATGGGGTCTTCAAGGTAGAGAATTCCATTCTTGATAGAGTTGCTGATGTCGTTCTCTGAGTAACTGGCAGTGGAGACCTCCTCGTACAGGTTCCCTTCGACCAGTTTCTTGTGCTGGGGGACACCCAAGGAGGGGAGCTCAGTGGTGGCCATGGCATCCCTGTCACACTGACCTCCCAACCCTCAGGATCAACCTCCCACAGGTGCCTTCCCACCATCCCTGGTTCTCCTTGACCATCTCTTGGTGTAGAACCCAACACAATCGGTGTCTCTCCTGCAAACAGGGGTTTTGCCTGCTCCACACCTTGATTAGGATTTTCTTCTTCAGCTGGGTGGGCGAGGGCAGCTCATCAGCGTTGATGTCCACTGGCTTGGTGAGGAGCATGTCCCCAAAAACCTTCTTGAAGTGGCAGGCCATGTTCCTCTGCTGGACGATGCTGCAGTGGTCTTCGATGGAGAGGATGATGGGGAACCTGGAGCAAGCAGGTGGGAAAGGTGGCCTCAGATGAGGTGAGGGAGACGCTCCCAGAATTCAGAGCTCACTGGGTGTGTGAGTCCAGGGCATCCCTCTGGCTGCCCTGGAAGGTCTGGGAGCCTGGCAGGGGGTCAGGAACCCCCCTGTACAGAGCCCCCAGAGACACTGTCTGTGATCTCTGTCCATGGAAAAGAGTTTTCAGTCTTACAGGATGAATTACAAGCTCTGAGTGTTTGATATGAGTAATAATTAAGTGTGGCACGGGTGCAAAAGTAAAATTTTAGGATTCTAGATAAGGGGTCCAAAGGGGACAAGATGGAGGAAATTGGGTGTGTCTTGTCCTTTTTCTCCTTCTTCATGCCCTCCATGTTTCACTGTGGTGTTGGCATTTTTCTGTTGGTTTAGGCTGGGGACACACTGTTCAACGTAGATGATAGATATTGGCACATTATTGTAAATATAGCACAGGTAGTTTCTGGTATATAATGTTTGTAACATCTCACTGAGGGATGTTACATTGGCACATTATTGTAAATATAGCACAGGTAGTTTCTGGTATTTAATGTTTGTAACATCCCACTGAGGGATGTTACATTGGCACATTATTGTAAATATAGCACAGGTGGTTTCTGGTATTTAATGTTTGTAACATCCCACTGAGGGATGTTACATTGGCACGTTATTGTAAATCCAGCACAGGTAGTTTCTGGTATATAATGTTTGTAACATCCCACTGAGGGATGTTACATTGGCACATTATTGTAAATACAGCACAGGTAGTTTCTGGTATTTAATGTTTGTACCATCCCACTGAGGGCAGAGCCCCACACGCTGCCCTGCAGGACAGAGCTGCGGCAGGGCAGCAGAACATGTTAGAGATAAACAAAATAAACAACCTTGAAACCAGCACAGACAAATTACGACTTCTTCTTTGGCTGAGGGGCTCAGAGACTTTCTACAATCTCAGAATCATCTAAATACCACAGATTCTGACAACTGGGAGAGCTGGGGCTTACTCAGAGGTGACGAAGGCGTGCTCCTTGATGGTGTGCAGCACATCCAGGAATTTGATCTTGGAGGTGAGCGTGTGGCCGTGGTAGATGATGGGGAGATCGTCCGGGCCATCCCAGCAATCCACTGAGAAGGAAAACACCTTGGTTAATTCATGTTTGCCACCAACTATGTGCTGGAGACCATTTTTTTGAGCACCCAAATGACAGGGAAAGACCCTCTGCCCTGGTGCCATGGGATGGGGGCAGGGAATGGTCTGTTTGATGGGACATGAGGGGTTCCAGCATCCCCGAGAAGGGCTGGTGGGACTCACACTCGATGCAGCGGCAGCCCATCCGCAGGCACCGGGCGTACGCCTCCAGGGAGGACTCGCTGGAGAACTGGTCTCCTGTCAGGTACCTACAGAGGAGAGACAAGGATGACGGGATGCTCCTGGATGTCCCTGAGGAACACCCGTGTGGGGAAAATTCCTTACGTGTTGTGGGATGAGGAGATCCAGTACTGGGACAAGGGGTGGTTCATCTCTTCAGGCACCACACGCTCATACTTAGCATCCATCACCATGTTTTCCTTGGAGAAGAGGTATGTGAGGAACTGAGGGGGAGAAGCAGAGAGGTCAGAGCCTGATGCTGCCGGGGAGATCCCTGTGGGGATGGTGTGGGGCCACCCACCTCATCCAGCTGGAAGGAGGGATCCGACGCTTCGTTGGAGCTCTCCTTGAGGTAGGAGCACATGTAGTCCCGCACCACGCCCACGTCACTGGCCCAGGATTCCTGGGACACAAACATGGCTGTTGTTAGGGGGGAACTGGGCTGGAGCATCCCACGTGGATTCCTTAGGCTGCAGAGTTCTCAGGGAAACCCCACCTTCTGGTCATGCAGCAGGAACTTCTGGAAGTCGTAGAGGGACACTTGGCACAGCTCAGGGCGGTCCACATTCCTGGGACAAGGAGCAGCCCCCAGTGAGGAGCAGGAGAAGGAATTGGGATAGATTCCCACGGCAATCTGCAGCTCAGCCTCCCCACGACCCCCATTCCCACCAGTCCCTCCATTGGGAGAGGCCGGCACCAGCTGGAATGTGCAGCTTCATCCGAGGATACTGGGAGGAGGTCAGGGTGACGTGTCCTTACATCCCTGGCAGCTGCTCTATCTCCCATCCCTGCTCACCCCTTTTCCCATTTCTGCTCCTACCTTTGCTTCCATCCCAGCTCCCATCATTGCTCCCATCCTTTCTGCACCCACATTCCCATCCCGTCTCCCATCCCCTCTCCCAATCCTGCTCCCATCCCCTCTCCCATTCCCACTCCTATTCTCTTCTCTACCCCACAGCCTGTCTGTATTTCTACAGATTCAACTCTTGGAATATTGATTGGGATGGGAGCTGGGAACTCACCGCAAGGGGAAGGAGAGCTCCAGCTGCTCAATGACCTGGAAGGCAGAGAAGGGGTCCAGGCTTAGCTGGAGGGGGAACACATCCCACCAGGATGGGGACATTTGGGAGTCCAAACCACGGGTCTTACCGACTTCTGGGCATCAAACATCAGGTTTTTGTAGAACTGGATGAAGTGGGAGAAAGTCATCTCATTCCTGGCCTCCACTTCCTGTGGGAGACGGGGCTGGATGAGAGCGGGGCCACTCCCATCGGAACCAGGGACACCACGGTGGCCCCAGTCCATGTGGAGTGGGTTGAAAAGCATCTCCCTCATAGCTGGGGTGTCCAGAGGGTCCTTACCACGAGTTTATCCCGCAGGAATCTCATGTTGGGAACGCGGTAGTTGACCTGGGGCAGCATCGCCTTCAGGTCCTTCACCGTGATGCTGCCAGAGGGAAAACCGGAGTCAGGGCACTGCCAGATCCCTGGATGAGTCTCAGCTCCCAACACCAAGGGTCCCACCCCAAATCCTGGTGCCTGGCATAGGGATCCTACCCTCTTGGCCTGTGGATCCCAGGGAAATTGTGGATGTCTCATTCTGGGAGGTGTCCAAGGCCAGGTTGGATTGGGGCTTGGAGCAACGTGGTCCAGTGGAAGGTGGAACTAGATGATTTTTAAAGTCCTTTCCAACCCAAACCATTCCATGATTCCATGTTTCTGATTAATTACGTGGTGTCTGGCACGAGTGTGAGCAGAGGGACAAGGAGAGGAAGTGCATCCAAGAACCAACTGGGCACTCTTAAGACATCATCCTACTTGGAGATGATGCCCATTCCCATAATAATTTTAGTCCAAATTCCCTTGGTTTTGGGTTTTCCTGTCTTGGGAAGATAATTATGGGCTGGACAAATGCCCTGGCCCCTCTGGCACTGGTGAGAAGGTGGCACTGGGGATGGGTCCCAGTGGTCCTCACGGTCACAAGGATATGACCTGCACACAATCTCTGATTTTTGGTGCCTTCAAGCATCCCAAAAACCCTGATGCTCCCTTGTCCCACAAACCTCACCCCCAGCCTGGCTCAACCTCCAGGTTTGGGATGCAACAGGAAAAATATGGTTCTGTCCAGCTGAACCCACCGTACTGGTGGCTCACCTGCCTTCCCTGGCCCGGTCCATCCCATCAAACTGCTTCCGGAGCCACCTGGGAAGAAAACGGTGGACAGACAGTGCTCAATCCCAAAGAGGACCAAACCCAGGGCAGTTTTTCTTCCCAAAACAGGGACCAGGACATGGGATCTGCTGGTCCTTCCTCACCTCTCGATCTGCAGTGGGGTCTGGGCTCTCTGGGTGTCAGCCACCAGCCAGTTGAGCCCCGTTATCCACAGGTTGATGTCCTCCTCGCAGAAAGCTGTTGGAGGAAGGGGAGGGTGATGAGGTTGGGATGGGGATGATGGGATGTTGGGAAGGGGGTGGGACTCCAAGGATGGACACAGGGAATGGGGAGGGACCCAACGCACCGGCCACGCTGAGCGTCCGCAGCCTGAAGTCCATCCCGTAGAGGATGATGAAGCACATGGTGAAGTCCAGCTTGCGAGCGTCCTCGGGGTAGCGCTCGAAATCCCGGGAATTCTTCCCCAGGCGGATCTCCTTGATCTCCCGAATGTCGACTGTGGGGAGAGAGGAACATGAAAGTGTCCCCTGCCACCGCAGCTTCATGTGAGTGGTTCAGGGAAGTGGGAATTCCAGGAGAACACGCGTCCTCTGGAGAACCTCGTTCCCAAGGTGGGATACCCTCAGGAGCACGTGATGGAATTATGGGTGCTGTGGCCATGTGTCTTTGAGGGTGACATGTCCCCAGTGTCCTCCAGTGATGTGCGATGGCACCATGGGAATGGAGCATCCATTGAGGGATTTGTGTCCCCAGGATGGGATGTCCCTGTGGCACTGCCCGTTGGAATAGGATGGCACCAGGCTGCCACAGCCTTGTGTCTTCCAGGGATCTGTGTCCCAGGATGTCCCCAGGATGGGGTATCCCAGGATGTCCCCAGACAGGGTGTCCCTGCAGTGCTGATGCAGCTGAGTGCACCACCATGGATGCCATGGCCACGTGTCCTCCAGGGAATTGTGTTCCCAGGACGAGGTGTCTCCATGGCACCAGAGTGCCACGGCCTTGTGTCTTCCAGGGATCTGTGTCCCAGGATGTCCCCAGGATGGAGTGTCCCAGGATGTCCCCAGGATAAGGTCCCTGCAGTGCTGCCACAGCTGTGTCAGAGGACCAGGATGACACAGTCACGTGTTCTCCGGGGATCTGTGTCCCGGGATGTCCCCAGGATGAGGTCCCTGCCATGCTCCCGCAGCTGAGTGACAGCACCACGGACACCACGGAAAAGTCTCATCCAGGGATCCATGTCCCAAGGACAGGGTGTCCCTGCAGCCCTGACTGCATGTGCCTGATGGTCCCCATCCCTGTGTGTCCTCCAGGAGCTCGTGTGCCCAGGACGTGGCCACCCGACAGCGCTGCCCACTCTTTTCCAGCTTTGCGGCTGCCACGCATCCTCCAGGCTCATCCCACCCCATCCCAACCAGCAAATCTCCGGCCACCTTTCCTCCCCATGCCAGATCCTGCTCTGGGATAGGCTGAGCTCGTGTTTTCCTTGGAGAACCCTTCCCAAAAGTGGCAATTTGGAGCCCCAGCAGCCGGGACCGCAGGGCGTTGCTTTCCTGCTGCTCTGCTCCCTCATTATCCCGCTAAATAAAGCTCCAACGGTGGCGGCAGGGACGGGTTTCCGGACCACGCTCTTCCTCAGTGCTACTCCACCAAGGGACATTTCCAGTTTTCCCAGTGGACACATCCCACTGGGAGCAAGAATAATAACATCATGTTAGGAACAACACACAAAATTGTTCTTGATCCCACAACCATCACCCCCCGGGGCAGGTTTGTCCTCTGGGAACGAGCCACCAACACCGGAAAGGGCTTTGTGTGACCCAGGGCGGCCGGAGCACCTCGCCAGGGGTATTGTCCTGACGAGGAAATGGGTCATTTCCCGGAGAATTTCCAGCCCGGCTGCGTTTCCGATGTGGTGGTGGGGAAGGCTGCAGACGTGCCTTGGTGGAAACCCTCGGCGGGATCCAAACGGGAAAGAAAAGCTGAATGCAGAGAGGAATAAGGGATGGGGGAGGAATTGGGCTGATTAAGCAAGAAAAGAGGGGAAGAATAGTTTTTCTTGGCGGAAAAGCTCCAGAAAACAGTGGAGGCTTTATCCAGCCTTCTTTTGCTGGATGACCGCAAGCCAAATTTCACGGATCAGGCTGGGATTTTAGCACAAGTGACACAAGTTCTCAAGGAAAGAAACTCCGTTGTCACTGCACGGCTCTTGTGGCTCGGAGCAAAGTCTCTTCCTTAAGAACAGGCAGATTTTGGGGATAAAAATGGGTTTATAGGTTAAAAAAGCAGCCACTCGACCCCAAACCTGCCCATCCACAGGGTGCCAGGGAGTGGTGAGAAGCCAGTGGCTACCAGGGCTTTGCTAACAAGTTCCTGATATTCCTTGAATTTAACTCCTCCAGGATCTGGCCTTGGATTTAACTCCTCCAGGATTCCTTGGATTTAACTCCTTGGATTTAACTCCTTGGATTTAACTCCTCCAGGATCTGGCCTTGCACCCAAACTCTGGGAACTGTTCCTAATTCCAGGAATGGTTTGTGTTGGAAGAAACCTTAAAGCTCAGAGCATTCCAACCCTTGCCATAGGTACGGACACCTTCCACTATCCCAGGTTGCTCCAATCCCATCCAACCTGTCCTTGGACACTTCCAGGGATCCAGGAGCAGCCACAGCTTCTCTGAGCAACCTGTGCCAGGCCCTCATCACCCTCAAAGGGTGGAATTCCTTCCCAATATCCACTCTATCCCTGCCCTCTGGCAGTGGGAAGCCATTCCCTGTGTCCTGTCTCTCCATCCCTTTGTACAAATTCCTTCTCCAGCTCTCCTGGAGCTCCTTTAGGCACCTGGAAGGGGCTCTGAGCTCTCTCTGGACCCTTCCCTTCTCCAAGCTGGACATTCCCAGCTCTCCCAGAGCAGAGGGGCTCCAGTCCTTGGAGCACGTCACCTGAGCAGGTGAGACCCAAATTTTCCCATCTTCCTGCTGCCAGGAAAATGGGAAAAATGATGAACCGAGGACATGGGGAATTTCTGGGCTGCCAGCAGCAATTTTTCATCCACCAACACCCCAAAATCCTTCTCCCCCAGGGCAAACAGCCCATTCCCATGAAAAACCAGGGGAAAAGGGAGCAGCGAGGGGCTGCACAATACACCCGAGCAGCAGCTTCCTGGAAACCACATCTGCAGCGGATTTGCCTCGATCCTGTCAGAACTCTGTCTCCAAACTCCTCCCCGCATTGTCTCCATTGTCCTGGGCGATTAAAACACTCTGGAAGTCAGTTCCAGCTGCGAAAATCCCTTTTCTTTTCTAATGCTAAGCGAGCAGCGTGCTGTAAAAAAAAAAAAAGACTTGGAATGGTGGGGAGATGATGGAGGAGCAGGTTCTGCCCCGTGGGATTTTAGGGATGCTGAGAGCCTGGGAGATTTTTTTCAGGCACTAGGAGGGGAGCAAAGGGGCTGGAGGGAATGGTTGTGTTGGGAATTCCTGCTGGCCTGGGCACCTGGGTCATCCCTTCTTGCAGGATGTGGCAGCTCAGACCCTCCTGGACAGGAGAAATTGGAAGACCACATCCTGCCGAGATCCTGTGGTGTGGTTTAAAACCTGGAATAAAACATTTCCTCCTTGTCCAACAGTGATAAATCCCAACTGGGTTTTCTCCCTAAAAAGTCCGAATTCTAGTTATTTGCCATTAACAAGGCTGGAGATGTTGTCAAACCACCTCTCCAAAATCCTCTTGGATTTTTCACGCTGCCTTCACCCCCCTTTCCTTTAATTTCTTGTAAAGATCCTTTTTTGGGGGCTGTTTTCCACCAGATTCCTTATGCTGGGAACTGGGGTCTGCTGAGGGCGACGAGCAGGACAAGGTTAATTTTGGAGGCCGTGCTCCAGGCATTCCCAGGCATGGACAGGATCCCAGGCATGGACACACGGACACGTGTCCAGAGGCTGCTTAACCAAGCGTGTAATTATCCTGGGGGTCCTGGGGAGAGCCAGGATCCGTGTCCTGGCCCTGACAATCCCTAACAGAGACATCAGCACTTCCCACTAATCCCTCTCCAAGAGGGATGCTGGCTTGAAGTGGGGGCGATTTAAAATGGTCCAGGGCAGGCGTGAGATCTGGGAGATCCCGATACTTCCATAAAATCCCAGAGAGTGGGAAGAGAGGGATGGACCAGGGGGTGAGGATGCTCTGGCCCAGCACCAGGATGGGGATTTCTCCCACTCCAGACTAGGAAAAGTGAATGGTGGGGCAGCATGGCAGGATTGCATATTTACAGAAGGGTTTTCATCCTTTTTTTCATCCTTTTTTCATCCTTTTTTCATCCTTCTGGATGACCTTGGAGGATGCCTACTCATTCCCATGGGGATCGAGCTGTTGTATGGGAAAAGACAGATCCTAAGGCTCCCCGGGGGAAACTGAGGCACAGCATCTGAGCAACCTGAGGTCCTGACCTGGCAGCTCACACTGCTTCCAGAAAAAACAAGGAGCTGGAAATGCGTTATTTCCATGACTGGATAACAAGTTCTTCTCCACGAGGACCTAAAATACCTCTCCAAAACTGGGTGCCCTTCCTCCCATCACCTTCTGCTCCCACAGATCTGCTCCTGTATCCACAAGGTCCAGACATGCACGGATCCTGTGCTCAGCTCTGAGTGCCACCCTCCTTTTCCTGGCTCAAAGCTGGAATTCCACCTCAGGATCAGCACCTCCAAGCAGGAGCTGAAGTTTCCTGGGGATTTTGCAGGATCTTGCACAGAATCAGCAGTGGGTGGTGATTTTTTGGGGTGTGTGTGGGGGGTCATTGGTGATTTTAGAGGAGCCTCTCCAGGAAAAAGGAACCTCCCAAACCTCTGGGTGGGGTTTTGCCATCACCCAGGTGAGGTGATATCCCAAAATTGAGCTCCTTCCCTGCATAGGGATGTGGGATGAGGTGATGATGTAGCTCCATGGCACCCTAATCCCAGCTTCCACCAACTGGATTAGTTTAGCCCAATTAAAGCTTTGAGGTAACGAGCACCAAGACATGGAGCCCCAACAATTCCTACTGTTGGGAGAACGTCCCAACAACATCCTAACCACTGGTTAATCCACACAGAAAGGTGATTTTTACGGATGCTCCAGCGGGGTTTTGGGGTTAAAAAAGCACCATGAGCAGGAGCAGGGACGGTCATTCTTTTCCCTCCTTGCCAGGGAGGATATAAATCCCCAGGGATGAAACAGAAGCACCTTGATCCCACAGAACAACTTCCAAGGTGGGATGGAGGAGGTGAGGGACACTCAGGCAGCTCCTGGTTTTATGGGAATCACCCCGTGGCCAGGCACCCTGACAAGGTAGGACATTCCCTGGGGTGAACATCCCACCATGGTAGGACATTCCCAGGGGTGAACATCCCACCGTGGTAGGACATTCCCAGGGTGAACATCCCACCATGGTAGGACATTCCATAGAGGGGAACATCCCACCGTGGTAGGACATTCCCCGGGGTGAACATCCCACTGTGGTAGGACATTCCCCAGGGTGAACATCCCACCGTGGTAGGGCATTCCCAGGGGTGAACATCCCACCGTGGTAGGACACTCCCAGGGTGAACATCCCACCATGGTAGGACATTCCCGGGGTGAACATCCCACTGTGGTAGGACATTCCCCAGGGGTGAACATCCCACCGTGGTAGGACATTCCATAGAGGGGAACATCCCACCATGGTAGGACATTCCATAGAGGGGAACATCCCACCGTGGTAGGACGTTCCCCAGGGTGAACATCCCACCGTGGTAGGACATTCCCAGGGGTGAACATCCCACCATAGTAGGACATTCCCAGGGGTGAACATCCCACCGTGGTAGGACATTCCCAGGGGTGAACATCCCACCGTGGTAGGACATTCCCAGGGGTGAACATCCCACCGTGGTAGGACATTCCCAGGGGTGAACATCCCACTGTGGTAGGACATTCCCCGGGGTGAACATCCCACCGTGGTAGGACATTCCCAGGAGTGAACATCCCACCGTGGTAGGACATTCCCAGGGTGAACATCCCACCACGGTAGGACATTCCCCGAGGTGAACATCCCACCGTGGTAGGACATTCCCCAGGGGTGAACATCCCACTGTGGTAGGACATTCCCAGGGGTGAACATCCCACCGTGGTAGGACATTCCCCAGGGTGAACATCCCACCATGGCCAGGAATTCCACAACCAGTCACCCCACCATGGTAAAACACTGCACCACATCCAGGCACCCCACAAATGGTCACCCCACCATGGAAGGACATCCCACCAAGACCAAGCACCCCACAACCAGCTCCCCCACCACAGAAGGACATCCCACCACAGCCGGGAGCCCCACAGTCACCCCACCATCAGTGGAACCTCCTGACATGGCCACAAACCCCACAGGCAGTCTCCCCGTGGTAGGACACCCCAACACAACCGGGAATCCCACAACCAGTTCCCCCACCACCACAGGACACCCCAACACACTCAGGCACCCCACAAACACTTACCCCATCACGGTTGGGAAGCCCAGCATGCCCAGAAACCCCCCCAGCCAGTCACCCCACCATTGCAGGACACCCCAACAGACCCTACAACCAATTACCCCATCACTGTAGGACAATCCCACAAAACCCCGGCACCCCATCATGTCCAGGCACCCCAACACATCCAGGCACCCCGCAATCAACCCCCTCACCACAGTAGGACATCCCAACACATCCAGGCACCCCACAATCAGTCCCCCCACTATAGTAGGACATCCCAACATAGCCAGGAACCCCACAATCAGCCCCCTCACCACAGCAGGACACCCCAACACATCCAAACACCCCACAACCTTTCACCCCACTGTGGCAGGACACCCCAACACTCCCAGAACACCTCCAGCCAGTCACCCCAACACATCCAGGCACCCCACAATCAGTCCCCCCAGTATAGTAGGACATCTCAACACATCCAAACACCCCACAACCTCTCACCCCACTGTGTCAGGAGACCCCAACACTCCCAGAACACCCCCAGCCAGGCACCCCAACACATCCAGGCACCCCACAATCAGTCCCCTCACTACAGCATGACATCCCAACACATCCAGGCACCCCACAACCTCTCACCCCACTAGGAGGAGACCCCAACACGCCCAGAACACCCCCAGCCAGTCACCCAGGCACCCCAAAATCAGTCCCCTCACCACAGCAGGACATCCCAACACATCCAGGCACCCCACAATCAGTCCCCCCACCACAGTAGGACATCCCAACACATCCAAGCACCCTACAATCAGCCCCCCCACCACAGCAGGACTTCTGAACACATCCAGGCACCCCACAACCTCACACTCCACTGTGCCAGGACACCCCAACACGCCCAGAACACCCCCAGCCAGTCACCCCAACACATCCAGGCACCCCACAATCAGCCCCCTCGCTACAGCAGGACACCCCAACATGCCCAGAACACCCCCAAGCCAGTCACCCCAACACATCCAGGCACCCCACAATCAGTCCCCTCACTATAGTAGGACATTTCAACACATCCAGGCACCCCACAATCAGCCTCCCCACCACAGCAGGACATCCCAAAACACCTAAACACCCCACAACCTTTCACCCCACTGTGGCAGGACACCCCAACACTCCCAGAACACCCCCAGCCAGTCACCCCAACACATCCAGGCACCCCACAATCAGTCCCCCCACCACAGCAAGACATCCCAACACATCCAGGCACCCCACAATCAGTCCCCCCACTACAGCAGGACATCCCAAAACATCCAGGCACCCCACAATCAGTCCCCCCACCACAGCAGGACATCCCAAGCAGACCCAGGCACCCCATAACCAATTACCCCACCACTGTAGGACATCCCACAAAACCCTGGCACCCCATCATATCCAGGCACCCCAACACATCCAGGCACCCCAACACATCCGGGCATCCCACAATCAGCCCCCTCACTACAGCATGACATCCCAAAACATTGAGGCACCCCACAACCTTTCACCCCACTGTGTCAGGACACCCCAACACTCCCAGAACACCCCCAGCCAGTCACCCCAACACATCCAGGCACCCCACAACCAGTTCCCCCACCACAGTAAGACATCCCAACACAGCCAGGAACCCCACAATCAGCCCCCTCACTATAGTAGGACATCTCAACACATCCAGGCACCCCACAATCAGTCCCCCCACTATAGTAGGACATCCCAAAACATCCAAACACCCCACAACCTCTCACCCCACTGTGGCAGGACACCCCAACACTCCCAGAACACCCCCAGCCAGTCACCCCAATACAGCTCAGCACCCCGCCAGCACACCCCCAGCCCCCCAACACCACCGCCACTGATACTGCCCTGTCCCCCCCAATTCTCCCTGTCCCCCCCGATACTCACTGTCCCCCTCCACCTTCTCGGGCGTCCGGCTCCAGATGATCTGTCGCGTCTCCAGCTTCACCTGGAAGGTCCTTCTCTCCGGCCTCTGCGATTTCTTCTGGTAGAACAAGGTGAGGACGGTTCCCATCTCCAGGCAGCGCAGGATCCTGCCCATGTCCCCCGGCTCCATCCTGGTGTCCTCCAAGAAGCCATTGACGCTGTTGAGCCTGGCCATGGACATCTTCTCCTTCAGTGCTCGGCCATCGCCCGGCGGAGCCGCACCGCCGCCGGGGTTGTCTCATGCAGGAGAGGCCAAAGGGGATTTTCTGGGATTCCTCTGTGGATGAGCGGAGCACGGGCAGGACACGCCAGCGGGGAGGAAAAGGCCGGGCTGGAGGTGCCGTGACCTTCGTGTCACCAAGGCTGGATCCGGACCCGCCGCTGGCATCCAGCGGTGCCGGGAGAACACAACGCCGGCCTCGCTGGCGGATGAGTTTTTTTGGGGATGTGGTGGGGAAGGAAAAAGGGAAAAATACAGCTCTCCTCACCACCCCACCCCCAAAAAAAAAAAAAAAAGAAGCGGCGAAAAATAATAAAAAATAGAAATGTCACCCCAAAAAGTGATGGTGATGAGGTGGCAAAAAAAAAAATCCTCTCCCCACCCCGGCCTCCGGGCCAAGCGGGGTTGTTGTTGGGAATGGGGTGTGGAGAGGGATTTTTTGGGATGTGGGATGCGGGGTTGGGGTGGTTGGTGGTGGGTGGGGAGGTGGGATTTTGGGGGGTGGGGGGTTCCCACCGCCCGCCCGTCCGCCGCCCCTTTTTTTTTTTTTTTTTTTTTTTTTCTCCCTCCTCTCTCTCCTGCTGCTCCTTAATTTCGGGCTGATGAAATGGACGCCCGGAGGAAACTGCAATCACACATGGCCGGAAAGAGATCAGAAAGGAATTTAAAAAAAAAAAAAAAAAAAAAAAAAAAAAAAAAGGATCTTGGAGAAAGGAAAATGCGAGCCGGGGGAGGGAGGGGGGGGAGGTGGGTGTGTGTATGTGTGGAAAAGATGGCTGAGGGTGACATCTAGAGGAATTCCAGATGGGAATCGCGTTTTGGGGGTTGGAGGGTATCCCAGCAGCTGGGTGGAATTTTTTTTTTTTTTTTTTTGGGGGGGGGGTGGAAGGAATGGGTTAAAGGAAATCAGCTGCCCCTGTTGTGTCCCTTTGGTGGATTTTGGGTGGGAAAAGAGCAGCTGGTGCTCTGGGAATTGTGCAGGGATTTGGGGGAGGCAGAGGGTGGGGGACCAGGGGCATGCAGGGTAGGCAGAGGATTTCTTCCTGGCTCCAGGCTTTGGGAATTTGGACCGGGAGGGGATTTTGTGGTGTTGGTGTGGGGAATATTTGGGATCCTAGTGAAGGATGCTACACTGATCCAGTGATGGACGCTCAAGAACTTGGGGATCCCAGAGATGGAGGTTCAGGAATCCAGAGATCCATGTTCCAGGCTCATCCCACAGTGTGGGCAGGAGGAAAAGAGGGAATTCCGCTCCTCTGCCCTGCTCAGGTGAGATCCCACCTGTAGAGCTTCCTCCAGCTCTGGGGTCCAAGAGCAGGAGGATGTGGAACTGCTGGAACAAATCCAGATGAGGCCATGGGGATGCTCCAAGGGCTGGAGCCCCTCTGCTCTGGAGCCAGGCTGGGAGAGCTGGGAATGTCCAACCTGGAGAAGGGAAGGATCCAGGGAGAGCCCAGAGCCCTTCCAGTGTCTAAAGGGGCTCCAGGAGAACTGGAGAGGGACTTGGGATGAGGGATGGAGGGACAGGACACAGGGAATGGCTTCCCACTGCTAGAGGGCAGGGACAGATGGGATATTGGGAAGGAATTCCACCCTTTGAGGGTGATGAGGTGCTGGAATGTAATTCCCAGAGAAGCTGTGGCTGCCCCATCCCTGGAATTATCCCAGTCCAGGTTGGATGAGGCTTGGAGCAACCTGGGATAGTGGAAGGTGTCCTTGCCTGCGGCAGGGGTTTGGAACTGGATGCCCTTCAAAAATCCCTTTCAATACAAATTGTTTTGTGATTCCATGACTCCAGTGGGGCTGGATGGCCGTGGAGCAGGTTTGCACCACCTGGCAGTGGCTCAGAGAGGACTGGGATATTTAGGATTTTACCCTCATGAGGGTTGGAGTTGCAGAGAAAAGAGAGATCTCCATCTTTCCACTGGCTGCCTGCAAATCCCCACTTTCCCTAAAGAATCTGGGGACAAACAGGGTGGAAAGGAGACCGTGAAGGGATTTTATTTTCCTTGCTTTATCCATGAATTAACTTCTGTTTCCCCCGCCCTCCTCTGGAGCAGAATAAGCTTTTGTTCAGGGCAATAAGCTGCAGAGATAGTGGCTGCTTGTGTTTATGTTTTCCATTTCCAGGCAAATCCCATTTCAGAGCCTCCTGAGCGCCGGGCTGGGAACTGAACATCCCGACCGGAGCGAGCTGCAGTGGATGGAGGATCAGAATAGAAGATTGTTTTTCCACATGGGGCTGAGCAGCCGGGGTTTGGCTTCTGATGTCCATCCAAAACACGTGGGTGGAGAAGGAATGCTCTGTTTTCAGTCAGCAGTGGAATCACTGGTTTAATTTTAGCCTCTCTAGAGCAAAGCTTGAAGAAAGGAGTTCCAGAGCAAAGCCCCCTACGGAGGCTGGAAGGGGCAGAGGAGCTGGAGTCTCCATGTGGCCCCCAGGAATAGTGGTGTGCCCCCAAACTGGTGCTGCTGAGCACCCAAAATTCATGGATCTTCTCAAAAAACTGGATGTGATTCATCTGCGCAGGTCAGGGGAAGCACTGGGACATCGTGGAGCTGTTGGGAGGACAAAGAAAAGCCATGGATGTGCCAAGCTCCATCAAAAGGTGCCCCACCAACACACAGGGAGCTTCAGTGGGTGAAATGTCAGGAGAAATTGGTCCCAGGAGGAATCAAGCGAGTTGAATTCCCTCCATGACTTTTGGATGTGCATCGACCTCTGTTTTGCTGAGTGGTGCTGCTCACAGAACTCCAGAGATCCAGCTGGGAGAGGAATCAAGTGAAAAAATAAAAACAAAACAAAACCAAAAAGGTCTCAAAAATTCACCCCTTTCTTCCTGAACATCCTTCCCTCTCATCCAGGGCTTGCAAAGGAGCGTCTGATGCCGCTTTCCCCTCAGCTTTTCCAGCAAAAGCCACGGCTCAGATTGTCAGGAAGTTTGTTTCCCCTCTCTTTGGTGCTTTTGTGAAATTTCCTGAGACCAAAAGGATTTGCAAATTTTATTTTTTTTTTTTTTTTTTGACAGGAACACTGGAGCAACAGGTCCTGCAAGGTGGGAATTTTGCAAGGGCAGCTTTAAATTGGGATAGAACCAGATCCCTGGATGGCCACACACTCCTGGAAGAGCTCTGCTGGACAATGCTGACCATCCAAACCATATTCCCAATCCAAATATTTACAACTGGCAGTGTATGGATTTCTTTCTCAACCTTTCCAAGCAAGGAAAGTCCAAGGCCCGAGCGGTCGGGGAGCAAAGTCCTCTCCCCTTCACAGCTGAAGCTGGATCAATATGGATGTTTTCACATGAACAAATATTTTTGGGAATTCTGCCACGGTTTCCTGGTGGATTGATTCTATCCCTTGGAACTGGCAAGGGAAAAGCCACGTTTCCATTGCCAGGATATGGTGGAGTCATGTCAGAATCGTGGAATGGTCTGGGTTGGAAGGGACCCTCAAATTCATCCAGTTCCACCCCATGCCATGGGCAGGGACAACTTCCACTATCCCAAACTGCTCCAAGCCCTGTCCAGCCTGGCCTTGGACACTTCCAGGGATGGGGCAGCCACAGCTTCTCTGGGAATTCCACCCCAGCACCTCATCACCCTCACAGGGAGGAATTCCTTCCCAATATCCCATCTATCCCTGCCCTCTGGCAGTGGGAAGCCATTCCCTGTGTCCTGTCCCTCCATCCCTTGTCCCAAGTCCCTCTCCAGCTCTCCTGGAGCCCCTTCAGGCACTGGAAGGGCTCTGAGCTCTCCCTGGATCCTTCCCTTCTCCAGGCTGGACATTCCCAGCTCTCCCAGCCTGGCTCCATCCTTTGGAGCATCTCCATGGCTTCCTCTGGATTTGCTCCAGCATCTCCACATCCTCCTGATACTGGACCCCAGAGCTGGGTCCTGTAAAGGAAACTCATTTTGCTGTGGGATGTCACAGCCCCCACGATCCCATTCCCAGAGTACCAGAGGATTTAGGACACTTTTGGGTTAAATGATTCGTAGCTGAGGTTTTTGATCCATGGTTGGGCCTTCTGTCTCCACGGAATTGCCAAATGAGCCATCCTGAATTCAGTGGGTGAACACAGAAGAGAAAGAAGAGGATTTGCTCTCTGTCCCCGCTTGAAATACCTTGGAAAATAATTCCTACTGGGAATGACAATGATGTGGAAGCACAGAGATCATCCCTCTGGTTTCTCCCTTTCCCAAAAACGTGAATTCAGCTCTGTGTGCAGCTCCTGCCCTGGCAGTGCCACCGGAGGCAAGAAACGTCCCCAAAAACCAGACCGAACAAAAAACCAGCACCCACTTGATAAATGACAGCAGCTTTTCCTTTAAGATCCTGCAGCCTTTTCTTCTCCCATTCCTGACATTTTCCTCTGTGTTTTCCAACTAACACAGAAGAAATCTCTTTCCCTTGAGCCCTGCTCTGGAGTCTTGCTGTTATCAGCAAAAAAATGTGAGTTGAGAGTTTGTTTGCCCTTGGGAAACACTTTTTTTTTTTTTTTTTTTCCTCATTGGAGTTAAAATAGGAGAAACATTTTGGAGAAGAAGCAAATTTCTTCAGTGGTAAATAATTGCTCTGTTCCTCTTGGAGCTGGGGCTGTGTCCATGGATTTCTGTAGGAATGGGAGGAAGGGTTTTTAGTAGGGCTTGGAGTGACAGGATGAGTGGTGTTGGATTTAAACAGAAAGGGGAGAGGTTTAGATTGGAGAAAAAGAATGGATTTTTCACTATGAGGATGGTGAGATGCTGGTTCAGGCTGCTCAGGGAAGTTGTGGATGTCCCATCCCTGGAAATGTTGAGAAGAAAAAAGGGGAGAAGGGGAAGGAGAAAGAGACAAAGAAAAAGAGAAGGAAAAGGAGGGTGGGGAGGAAGAGAAGGAGAGAAAAATGAGAAGGAGAAATAAAAAGGAGAAGGACAGGGAGGAAGAGAAGGAAGAGAAGGAGGAGAAGGAGAAGGAGAAGGAGAAGGAGAAGGAGAAGGAGAAGGAGAAGGAGAAGGAGAAGGAGAAGGAAAAGGAAAAGGAAAAGGAAAAGGAAAAGGAAAAGGGAAAAAAGGAAAAAAAGGGGAAAAAGGAAAAAAAGGAAAAAAAGGAAAAAAAGGAAAAAAAGGAAAAAAAGGAAAAGTCTTGCAGCCAGGACTCATCCCATGGGTCTATGCCATGGATGGTGCTGGCACAGGAGGGAATGGGTCACTCACCTCCAGACTCTTCCCAATCCTTCGGGAAAAGGATGCAGAGAACAGCCACTGACCTTGGAACTACACAGGTTTTAAGCCTTCACTCTCTTGATTTTCCACTTCCTCCTGGGTTCTCTCCCATTTTTTTTTTACACTTTAAGTAAGGCATCTCCCTGAAATCTTGACACAACAATCCCAGAGGCTCACAAGTGCTGGAAGACATTCCAGAGAAGCTGTGGCTGCCCCATCCCTGGAAGTGTTGCAGGCCAGGTTGGACAAGTCTTGGAGCAACCTGGGATAGTGGAAAGTGTCCCTGCCCAGGTGGGGGGTGGAATTCCATGACTTTGAAGGTCCTTTCCAATCCAAACCATTCCATGATTCCGTGAGGTCCCACACGTGCTGTTCCTGCAAATGGATCCCTGGCAGTGCTGGGTGTTTCAGGATCCAGGGATCCTCTGGCACAGTTGTCACTGGATCTGCACTGGGGTGATGTTTCAGGACATTGAAAGGATTTATTTTTGGGCTGAATGTGAGAATTTAATTCCTTTTCCATGTGTTCCCTTCCCTGGGATGTTTACTCACACTCAAAATCCTGCACTTGCCTTTTTTTTTTTTAAATTTTTTTTTTTAACCTCTTTTAAAAAAAATTAAATTAGACTCCCAAAGTGTCATAGAAACTTAGTGCTGTGAATTGAAAGTGCCATGAATTCTTTTTGGATATGTTGCTTGTGACAGGAATGGGCTGGAAAGCCAGAAGAAAAAGAAAGGTTTATATTAATATTTTAACATTTTAACATCCTCGTCTGTCCTTTGCCCTCTGCAGAAATCCCAGGGGAGATTTCTGCCAGCTGCTTGTCCCGAGGCAGGATGCTCCCCTCAATTCCCTGGAGAAGATCCAATTCATGCTTAAAGTGCTGCTTCTCCATCCCTGGAAAACCCCCATCCCAAAGCTCTCCCGATGGAAAACATCCGAGAATGACCCCAAGTGGTCCAAGATCCTCCAAACTTTTCATTTTCTCCTTACAAATTCTGGTGTAAATTGGTAAAACAGCTTTGAGTTCGCCTTTTCCCTAGGTTGGGTTTTGTGGGAGTGGTGGATCCACGGCTTCCCTGGGTTAAAAATGAGCTTTTCCTCCACGTGTGCTGAATTAATTTCAATTCAGAGCAGCTCGTTCTGAGCTCATTTATGCAAAGCACTCGACTCCCTGTGCCAGCACGAGGGAGGGAAGGAGCAGCTGGGAGTGGAGGAGGATTTTTTTTGGCACAAGTGCCAATTCCTGTCAGTTTAAAGCCATTATGAAACTCTGGGTGGGATTTGGGATCGGTTGAAGCCGACCTGAGGCCGCCCAAAGGGAGGAGATCTGTCATTCCTGCCTGCCTGGTTCCCAGCCTGTTCCCATGTGTGCAAGACTTGGGAAAAAGAGAGGGTTTGGGGTATTTTTTAGCAGTTTTAGGGTCAGACTCCCTAAATTCTTTGCATTTTGAAGCCTTTTCTCTCAAAATATTTTATCCCAATAATCTGGTTCTTCCCATATTCCACTTAAAAATGCCACAAAACACCAAAAATAATTTACTAAATCTCCCTTTCCAAGCAGAGAAATCGTGGGCTCATCCCAGAAATGTGATTTGATCAGAGCTGGGACAGGCAGAACTCCCTGGCTGCATTGGGAAGTGAAATATCCCAAGGGACAGTGTCTGTTTTAAAGGATTTGAGGTTGATAATGGGTTGCTTTTCCAAATGTTCCATCCTGGTGTCGTGTTGCTCCAGCTCCTTGGCTCGGCTTTTTGTTCCCTGGATAATTTTAGGCTGGAATTTTAGCTGCTTTGCACACTTGGGGCTCAGTTGCTCTTTGTTTATGGGTTTTATTCCCTTGGGGAAGAACGAAATTATTTGGAAAACCAGCTCCAAAATTATTTGGAAAACCAGCTCCTCAAGGATTTTCTTCGCTTCTACAGTAAATAGGAAATTTTGGGACCGGTTTTCCTGCAAAACATTTTAAAAATGACAGCCAAAATGTGGGAAATAAGGAATCACGAGGCTGATGGGTGGAATGAATGTTTCCTTGCTGGAGATTGTCCTTTGGATCAGCAGGGAAATCTCCCCAAGTCCCTCTCCAGCTCTCCTGGAGCCCCTTCAGGCACTGGGAGGGGCTCTGAGCTCTCCCTGGAGCCTTCTCCAGTCTGGACATTCCCAGCTCTCCCAGCCTGGCTCCAAGATTTCCAGTTTCCAAGTAGATAAATTGTGTTTCACACATCTCGGTAATTTCAGCCTTAGTGAAGCCTCGGGAGCTGCAGATGTGGAGAAAGGAGGGAAGAAGAAACTTGGGATAAAATATCACCCAAACCCCAACCCAGCTGAACATGGAACCAATGGACCAGGGAGAGGTGGAGAAACAACCAAGGTTCCAGAACTGTGAATAATTCCATTTTTTTGGCTCAGTTTGTGGGTGAGGACAGCTGGAAGAACCAGGCAGGGATGGGGACAGAAGAAATGGAAACAACTGGGCCAGGGTGGGATGGGGACAGGAGAAATGGGGACAACTGGGCCAGGGTGGGATGGGGACAGGAGAAATGGGGACAACTGGGACAGGCTGGGATGGGGACAGGAGAAATGGGGACAGCTGGAAGAACCAAGCAGGGATGGGGACAGGAGAAATGGGAACAACTGGGCCAGGCTGGGATGGGGATAAGAGGAAGGGGGACAACTGGACCACACTGGGATGGGGACAGGAGAAATGGGGACAACTGGGACAGGCTGGAATGAGGACAAGAGATGGCCAGATGAGGCTGTGGAAGGAACAGAGGCTGGAGACGAGAAGAACCACAGTGGCCCAGGCTGAGGACAGGGGTTAGGGACAGCTGGTCCAGACTAAGATGGGAACAGAGGGAAGGGTCTGGTGACAGCTGGACCAGGCTGAGAGGGGAACAGGGGACAACGGGGCGACTATCCCAGGCTGGGGACAGCCAGGCCAGGCTGGGTTAGGCCCAGGCTCAGGCTTAGGCCCGGTCCCAGGCTCAGGCCCAGTTTAGGCCGCGCTGCCCCGGCCCCGTTGCCAGGCAACGGCCGCGGGTGTCACGTGACTGACCAGGAACGCTCACGTGGGTCCGTTGGCGGCGCCGGTTGATGACGTCACGGCGCCGCGGGGCCGTGAGGGAGCGCTGCGGGAATGGAGGAACGGGAGCGGCTGTGCCGAGAGATCCGAGCGCTCCAGGGTGCGGGAATTGGGGAAAAATCGGGAAAATAGGGAATGGGAGCGGCTGTGCTGAGAGATCCGAGCGCTCCAGGGTGCGGGAATTGGGGAAAAATCGGGAAAATCGGGAATGGGAGCGGCTGTGCCGGGAGATCCGAGCGCTCCAGGGTGCGGGAATTGGGGAAAAATGGGGAAAATCGGGAATGGGAGCGGCTGTGCCGGGAGATCCGAGCGCTCCAGGGTGCGGGAATTGGGGAAAATCGGGAAAATCGGGAATGGGAGCGGCTGTGCTGAGAGATCCGAGCGCTCCAGGGTGCGGGAATTGGGGAAAATTGGGAAAATCGGGAATGGGAGCGGCTGTGCCGGGAGATCCGAGCGCTCCAGAGTGCGGGAATTGGGGAAAATCGGGAAAATCGGGAATGGGAGCGGCTGTGCCGGGAGATCCGAGTGCTCCAGGGTGCGGGAATTGGGGAAAAATCGGGAAAATAGGGAATGGGAGCGGCTGTGCCGGGAGATCCGAGCGCTCCAGGGTGCGGGAATTGGGGAAAAATCGGGAAAATCGGGAATGGGAGAGGCTGTGCTGGGAGATCCGAGCGCTCCAGGGTGCGGGAATTGGGGGAAAATCGGGAAAATCGGGAATGGGAGCGGCTGTGCCGGGAGATCCGAGTGGGCCAAGGCAGGGAGGGAACGGAGCCCATGGAGTGCTGGGGGATTTTGGGATCCCCACACCAGGGAATTCCCACTCTTGGCAGGATCTGGAACTCTCCTGGCTTTGGGAAGGGGCTTTTCCCTGTCCCACAGCCCCGGGCTGGGAGCACAGAGGTGGGATGTGTATCCATGTGCCCTTCCCAAGCTCTGGAAAGCACCAGAGCTTCTTTTAGCACCAAACCCCTCTCTTTTTGTCCTTCAAAGTAAATTTTCCTGGTTAGCGAGGCCACAACCTCCGCTCAGGGCTTGGGAATTGCCTCTCCAGGAGCTCCTACGTGCGGGAATGATGAGAGGGAGGAAAACAATCCTTGCTTTTCCATGAGGAATGTGCTGACTCAGCTCTCCTGGCAGCACCGTGACCCCGGTGAAGGAAAAAAACTCTGCCTGAAACACCAGGCTCCAAATTCCTTAGGGAATCACTCATGGGAAAGGTTTTCAGGAACACAGGAACGCAGGTTTCAGGTTTTTCTAAACGCTGAGGCTGGGCAAGGGCAGAAATTCCCGGATTAACAGGGATGGTGGCTTCCAGAGGGACACAACGGCAAAGCCTTGGAGTGTCCTTGTTGCTGCTTTGAAGGGAACTTGGAAAGGGTCTGGAGCACCAGGAGCAGCTGAGGGAGATGCGGGACTCATCCTGGAGAAAAGGAGGCTCAGGGGGAATCTTCTGGCTCCCTAAAATTCCCTGAAAGGAGGGTGGAGTTCAGGATCTGCCAGGACACAGGGAATGACGTTCCAAGGCCAGTTGTGGGGGTAGTTGGGATATTAGGAAGGAATTCTTCCCTGTGAAGGTGCTGAGGGGCTGGGATGAAATTCCCAGAGAAGCTGTGGCTGCTCCTGGATCCCTGGGAGCGTTCAAGGCCCGAGCTGGATGGGGCTTGGAGCAACCTGTGGAATGCAGGGATTTGGCAGGGAAGTGGAACCGGGTGTTCTTGAAGGTCCTTTCCAACCCAAACCATTCCTGGACGCTGTGATTCCATGACTTTTCCTTCCACCCTGGCTCATCCCAAACCCGAGCGACGATGGAATTCCAGCGCCAGGAGGAGCAGCTCTGTGTTGCTGTCAGATTCCCACGGGATCAGGGAGTTAATGCTCCGTCTTCTCTCCCTCAGGTCTCATAAACAGCCACAGGAATATGCACGGGAACGTCCCACGTCCGGCGCCGTCGGCTCCTCCCAGGTGGAACAACCCCCGCCAGCCCGGCTACACCAGGAGAGGAGCCTTTTCCACCAGGTTCCCCCAGCAGCCTCCCAGGAATTTCCACCCGAGCCAGACTCACTCCTGGAGGAAAAAATACTCCCTGGACAACCGGCTGCCGGGATCGGGCTATGACTCTGGAAGTGCTTCCAGCACTTCCCAAAGTTTTGGGAGCCTTGGGGACAGCCAGACTCCTGAGGCACCGGGATCGTCCCCGGAGAGACACGTGGATTTCACCACGGATGGGAACATCGTTGTGGATATCCAGGTGCCACAAAGGGCTGGCCAGGAAAACGTGGGTCCTTACGGCGAGTTTTCCAGGCGGGAAGTGGCGGTGGCTCCTTCGGCGGATGGGAATGTCAAGAAATCTCTTCTCCAGGAAGAGGAGAGAAGACTTTCCCTATCCATTTCCTTCAGTTCCACGTCTAGGACTGTGTGCCTGCCCGGCATCGGAGCCGGGAGCTCCTTTTCCGCCTCTGGAAGCACCAGTGAAAGCGCCGTGGCGCTGAAGTCGGAGCCACAAAATCCTTTGGAATTTCCAGGTCGGGAGCCAGCCCAGCACTCGGTACGGATCAAGGCAGAACCACTCTCTCCACGGCAGCCAAGCGGTGAGGAAGTCCGGGATGCTTCCCTACATCCCAAACTCTTTGGGAACGCCGAGATGCTCTCTCGACCTGCTCAGGCTGGGGTGACTCTGGTGAAGAGCAGATTTCCCGTAATTCCCAAAGCTCCCGTTCTCCAAAAAGCTGCCTCAGCACCCGTCTCCAGCAAATGTCAGAAATTCAGGAAAAACAACTACACCTGGGTGGCAAACCCTGGGAAAAGCTCTCGGATTGTGAAGAGGTGGGCGAGCCCTCGAGCCGAAAATTCCAAGAAGGGCGCTGGGGGAGCGGACAAAGGTGCTAAAATCTCCCCCAAGGCGGATTTGGGAACGAAGATAAAGAAATTGGGATTGCAATCCAAGCTGGGGGTTTCTCCCAGTAAATACAAGTGGAAAGCCTCCAGCCTGCAGACTTTGCCTTCCACTTCCAAGTCAGCATTCCAGTGGAGATCCGAGGACCAGAAGAAGGCTCCAGCCCTGAACGTCTCTCGAACCGTCTCTGTCCCACCAGCTCCGTGCGTGGCATCCGTTGTTCCCGGTGGGATGAAATCCTTTGGAGAGGCTGCCCTGTCCAGTTACAAAGTGAAGAGTCAAACAAAAATCATCAAGAGGAAAGGGAATGTGGGGTAAGTTGTTGGTTTGGGTTTTGTGTCCCCTGGGTTTCACGTCAGGTTTGCTGTGGGGGGAAATTCCCGTGGGGGGGTTTTGTGTGCTGGAGGTTTTATGGAATAGTGGGATGGTTTGGGTTGGAAGACCTTAAAAATTGTGGCATTCCACACCCTTGCTATGAACAGGGACACCTTCCACTATCCCAGGCTGCTCCAAGCCCTGTCCAACCTGGCCTTGGACACTTCCAGGGATGGGGCAGCCACAGCTTCTCTGGGAATTCCATTCCAGGGCTTCACCACCCTCCCAGGGAATAATTCCTTCCCAATATCCCATCTCTCCGTGCCCTCTGGCAGTGGGAAGCCATTCCCTGTGTCCTGTCCCTCCATCCCTTGTCCCAAGTCCCTCTCCAGCTCTCCCGGAGCCCCTTCAGGCTCTGAGCTCTCCCTGGATCCTTCTCTTCTCCAGGCTGGACATTCCCAGCTCTCCCAGCCTGCTTCCAGAGCAGAGGGGCTCCATCCTGGGAGCAGCTCCATGGCCTCCTTTGGATTTACTCCAGCAGTTCCATGTCCTCCTGATACTGAGTGATCCAGAGCTGGATCCTGTGAATCCCTGTGGTCGCTGACATTTTCTCACTCAGCAAAGGAAGCTGCAATTTCCTTGATTTAATTCCAAATTCTCGCAGTTGTTGTGTTGATTCCTGCTTCTGTTTCCCACATCCCTTCAGTGCTTCCCATCCTTGCCTTGCCCTCCTGCTTTGCCTGGAAAACCATCAGTGGGTGGATTGTGCCGGGAAAATCACTCTGGAGCAGCCTGGAGAAGTTGGGAATGTTTGGGATTTTTTTGGGAGTTCAGGGAGACCTCCCACACCTTGGTAAATTCCAGCAGAACCAGGGAAGGGATCATCCCCCTGTGCTGGGCACTGCTGAGGCTGCTCAAATCCTGAAGGGAGGATATTGAGGAGCTGGAGCATGTCCAGAGTTGGGAATGGAGCTGGGGAAGGGTCTGGAGCACCAGGAACTGCTGAGGGAGCTGGGAGAGCTCAGCCTGGAGAAAAGGAGGCTGAGGGGGAACTTTCTGGCTCCCTAAATTCCCTGGCAGGTGGGTAAAGTCAGGAAAGATCAGGATCTCTCATGGACAGGGTGTGAGGAAACAGCCTCAAACTGCTCCAGGGGAGGTTTAGTTTGGATATTGGGAACATTCCTTTGTGTAAAGGGTGGTCAGGCACTGGGAATCCCCATCCCTGCAGGGATTTAAGATCCCTGTGGATGTGGAACTCGGGGATGTGGTCAGTGGTGGCCTTGGCATTGCTGGGAAATGCTTGGACTTGACGATCTCAGAGATCCTTTCCAACCTAAACCATTCCATGATCCCATGATTCAATCTCTCACATCTGTTGAGCAGAAGGCAGTGAGCAAGTCTGGCTGTCAAACACCTCATTCCCCATCTGTTCCTTGCCAGGAATTCCTCACATTTGCCCGTTCCCTTGGAATTTTCAGAGCTTCTCCTCCCCCTCTTCAGCCAGAGGAGAATCCTGGTGGGATTTGATTCCTTTTGGAGCCCTGAAGGACACCCAGGAGCGTTTTGGCTACTTCCCTGCTCCCTCCTAACCGTGTGACGTTCCCTTTTCCCAGTTCCCCCACGGATAAGAAGAACATCTCCCCCACCACAGCTCTGAAGAGCCGCTTCCACCTCCGGAGGAAGAATTCCACGCGGGGAAAACCTTCGGTGACGGCGAAACGCTCCTCGTCCCGGGGCCTGGTGCAGATTTCCAAGCACCGGCTCTGCCGGATGCCGGCGACCAGGACACAGGTGGCCGCCAAGGAAGGTAGGAACAGGCATTCCAAGGGTTCTTGGCTTTGGGAATGTGTTGTTGAGTCCTCCTGGAGGTGTTGTTGGTCTTGGAGCAAACACTGAGGAGAAGTGTGACTCCATATCCGTGTGGTCCTTTTGGCGTCTCCACCAAAAACCAAATGTTTCCCGCTTTTCCTGGGGTTTCCCTGGATTTTCAGGAAGATTTTCCAAGAAGAAAGAGGTTGGCAGAGGCAGGAATACACAAATCTCTCAGCTCACACCCAGTGTGGTGTCCAGTTTTGGATCTAATTTGCATAAAACACCAGTAATAGTGGAATACTGGATCCATCGTGTTTGGGAACAGGGAATTTGCATCCATGTCCTGCTACCTTGGAGCAGAACTCAGAGCTCAGTGTCTGGAATGTTGTTGGGATGTTGGTGGCTCTTCTGTTCCCTAGGGATATTTTTATGGATACAAGGCTTCCCCCACCTGGGATTCGGTTGTTTCAGGTGGATGTGAGGCACATTTTCCCCGTGGCCCCATGAAATTCCCTGTGGGAATTGCTGGAGCTGGGAGAGGGGTTTGGATCAGAACTAGCTGGGATTTGTCTCCAGTTATTTGGGATTATTTGGTGTTCAAACAGCTCTGTTGAGATGTTGTTGAATTTTCCTGGATGAGGAATGGAGTGCCAGGACGCAGGGAATGGTTTCCCACTGTCATCCAATGGGCGGGGTTAGATGGGAAATTGGAAAGGAATTCTTCCCTGGGAGGGTGGTAAGGCCCTGAATGGAATTCCCAGAGAAGCTGTGGCTGTTCCTGGATCCCTGGAAGTGACCATGGCCAGCTGGGATGGGGCTTGGAGCAGCCTGGGATAGTGGAAGGTGTCCCTGCCCATGGCAGGGGTGTGGAATTCCATGATCTTTGAGTTCTTCCAACCCAAATCATTCCATGTTTCCATGAAAAGACAGAAAGCTCTGGAGACACGGAGCAAATTGGGATTGCCATGGCATTTTAACCTTGGGAATTGAACTGAGGCAGTAATATCAGCTTGTTTGGAATCCCAGTTCCTTGATTGAAGGGAATGTTCACACACTGAAAAAAAAAAATCTTACCTTGATTTTTACTGGATAAGAATGAGAAAATAAAGCAGGAATGCGGTTTTGCTCCAGGCTTTGGGAAATTGGCAAATGAAGAAGGTTGGAGAATGGAAGAAAAAAAAAGGAATAGGGCTGGAAGTGACCTTGGGAGAGCAGGGAGTTCATTCCCCCCTCCAAAAGTGGATCCAATTTCCTGGCAGATGCTTCTCTGTGTGGCACCTTCTCCTTTGCAGAGAAATTCAGGAAGAGCCTGGATTGCCTCAAAAAATTCCCTCAGTGAATTTTGGATTTGCTCCCTTTGATTAAAATTGACTTTCTGGATTTGAATCCTTTTGTACTTCAAGATTTTTCTTGGAGAGCTTCAATCCCAGGCAGAGGATTTGCAGCTTTATGCGTTGGAATATTCTTAAAACTCTAGGTTTGGAAAGCTGTGGAATTATTCCAGGGCTGTTCCTCTGTGTGCTCCAGGACTCCTGTGGGGTTTTTTTCCCTCCAGGTGGTGGATGGGACAGGGATATTCCCAAGTCTGGGAGGTCCTGGATGCTCACAGGGATTGGGACAACTCCCATGTTCCCTGTAAGTGTATAATTATGGATGTGGTGTCTTCTGGTTCCACAGGGAGCTGGGAATAAGTGAAGTCTTGTGGATTCAGTTTCTGGCTCCCACGTTATCCAAGAGGTTTTGGGAAGGTTGTTTTGGTTTCTTTTGAGGCAAAGTGTGGCTATTAATCCCAGCAAAAATATTGTGGATATTAATCACCACAAAGTGATGGAATTTCCAGTCTTTTCCATTTCTCCTTGGGCAGGCGTGAGGGAAGTAAATGGGGTTACTGGGATACACTGGGAGCAGAGTGGGGCAGGAACGGAGCAGGGAGGTGGATCCATTCCTGGAGGGAAAGACAGAGGGGAGGAATGCTCCCAACTTCCTGCACGTCAGCGTGGCTGGAAAAGCTGGATCGGTCCCTCCCGTCCCCATGGATGTGGGGACTGTGGTGACACAGCCTGGCTGGTGTCCTGTTTGTCCTGTTCCATGGGATTTTGGGATCTGGGACGCAGCTCTGTGAGCTGTACAAAGACATTGCTCCTGCTTTTCCCAGGTGCTGGTCTGTCTCCTGACTTTCCAATTCCCTTCTTGGGCCCAAATGGATCTGTGTGGTCCCATCGGTAGGGAATCTCTTCCAGAAATTGCTGAGTCTTGAAATGGGATTGGTGTTTTCCAATGCTCTGTCCACTTCCCTCGGTGGGAATTGCTTTTATTTAGGGATCAGAGAGCCGATGGAAAGTGGCAGATTGGTAGGAATTTTCTTGGGATTACTTGGGCTGTTCATGAGAGATCCACGTGCAGCTCTTTATGATTAATTCCAAAATACTTGATTAAGTGGGATGTTTAATAACAGCTCAGATACGGGAGTGTGTCCCAAATGGAAGATTTTCCAATGGGGTGGTGGAGCAGGGAGAAAGTTCCAGGTCAGGCTGCCTCCCTCACCTCTGGGATGCTCAGGCATGTGATGGAAGAGGGATAAAAGGTTGTGGTTGTTTCTCTCCTTATCCAGGGAAAAGCTGGAGCACCAACAAGGATCATCAAGGCCTCGGGTGCCACTGTGCTGGATAAAATCATGGGATGGTTTGGATGGGAAGGGACCTTGGAGATCATGGAATTCCAGTCCCCTCCATGGGCAGGGACACCTTCCACGATCCCAGATTGCTCCAAGCTCCATCCAAGCTGGCCATGGACACTTCCAGGGATGGGGCAGCCACAACTTCTCTGGGAATTTCATTCCAGCAGCTTCCCAGTCTCACAGGGAGGAATTCCTTCCCAAATCCCATCTATCCCTGCCCTCTGGCAGTGGTGTGCCATTCCCTGTGACTCCATCCCTTGTCCCAAATCCCTCTCCAGCTCTCCTGGATCCCCTTCAGGCACTGGAAAGGGCTCTGAGGTCTCCCTGGATTCTTCCCTTCTCCAGGCTGGACATTCCCATCTCTCCCAGCCAGTTGAAATGCCAAATGAGCTTTTTGTCCACGTCCTGTCCCATCACCTTGGGAATCCTTCATCCACTTTCTCCAAACTGAAGATGGAATATTCCCAGAAGTTCAGGGATGGCATCTTTTTCTCACCAGTTTTGAGGGAAAATGCCAACTTCTAAGTGAGGTTTGAGTGATCCAGGTGTGATAACAGCGGGATATTCCTGCTTTTCCCATCCTAAAAGTCCCATGCCAGAGGATATGGCAGTCCCACGCTTTCCCAATAGCTTTTTCCTATCTTTATCTGGGATTTCTTGCAGGATGAGGCTTATTCCCAACCTATTTTTGACAACAGACAAGTGAGTTCTGATAGTTGTGAACTTTTCCTCACCATTCCTTGTGCTTGACCATCCGAACTATCATTTATTTCCCGGATTTTTTCCTTGGAAAAAAACTAGGAATAAGTGCTTCAAAGGAAGATTTCTTGACTTTTCTCTAATTCATTTTAACGTCAGGGATGTGGCCGATGTACGGACAAGGAGAATGGGAGTGACGGCTGCGTGGTACATGTGGGAAAATTGGGATTTCTGCAGGAGAATCGGGGGCTTTTCCAGGAGAATTGGGGATTTTTGGAAGCGCACACAGCCCTGCAGAGGGCACTCGTGCCTCTCCCATCTCCTCAGTCCACCTTTTTCTGGTTATTGATGGCCTAATTTCGTCTTTATGTGAAAGAAAGCAGATCTGGAGTAATTTGCAGCAATAACCTGCTAATGCCGGGCCAGTATCAAAATTCCCATGTTCATTCCCGGTGGCAGATAAAACACTAATATATAATTATCCTTGCAAATTGGATTGTTTTAAATAACCAAAAGGCTACGGCCGGGGAGAAAACCATCCCATTTCCCTGGAGTTCCTATTGCGGGGTAATTGCTGCGTTCAATCAATTTCCTTGGCATTAGAAATTCCATCACAATCAACATTAAGCTTTATTCATTGTGATGGCAAAGAGCCGGATCATTTCTCCTCTTTTCCTTAACTGGCAAAATTAATCAGGGAAAAGATTTTAAACATTTACCCGTGCGAAAGAGGTCAGCTCTGCCACTATATTGCTCAGCAGATAAGGGGGCTAATAAAAAGAAAATTGAATTACTAATGATCGCCAGGAACAGAGTATATAAAACCTGGCAATCGCCCGGTGCAGGAAAAAAAGGGAATCAATTTTCTCCGGACAAGGTGCGCTCGTTTTTTATTTTGGCTCATATTATCAGCAATTTAATTGGAGAGAGCATAAACAGGAGGAAACAGTTAGGGAATAATGAGGCTGGAGGTGTAAAATCCTGCAGGATAGATGCTGGACACAATTTATTTGGCACAACAGATAATCACTTTAATTGAATCCAAAAGTGCAGCGTTCAGCAGCGCCGGCTCTGCGCCTCGCCCGAGGGGGATCATGGAATATTACAAAGAGGCTCCTCTGTGTCTTTTCCACCTCTGTAATGTCCCCTTCCAGGCAGGACTGCTCCGGGATTGCTTCGGCACGGTCACAGCTGGCTGGAAGTGGGAGATGGGGAAAGCAGGAGGGAGATTCTCCAGGGGCTTTTCTTTATTTATGTTGTGTTTGTTCCTTAAATAATTCGGCGCTTGCCGGGTTGGGTGGTTCCGGCCGTGTCTTGCTTGAGGTGAACTTGGAATCTTGGAATGGTTTGGGCTGGGGGGGACCTCAAGGATCAACTTATTTTTCTGTGTCCTGAGTTTGGTATTAAAGGAACTTCTAAAGAGCTTTGGGATTTTTTCCCGGGAGAGGCAGGTGGTGCATCGTGGAATTTAGATCCCAGAATGGTTTGGGTTGGAAGGGACCTTGAAGATCATCCAATTCCACCCTCCTGCCATGGGCAGGGACACCTTCCACTATCCCAGGTTGCTCCAAGCCCTGTCCAACCTGGCCTTGGACACTTCCAGAGATCCAGGGACAGCCACAGCTTTTCTGGGAATTCCATTCCAGCTCCTCAACACCCTCACAGGGAAGAATTCCTTCCCAATTTCCCTCTAAATCTTCCCTCCTTCAGCTTAAGGAGATGGGGAATTGTTGCAATTTTTGCAATTCCCCATCTGTGGCTCTGCAACTCCATGGCCAGAGGAGGAGAAATTTGGGAGCACATCCTTGTCGGAGCCACTACCATCCAACCTGGATTTGTGTTGTTTCCCTTGAAAATATTCCTTCCCTGCTTATCTTCCCCTTTCTCCTGCTCCCAACTGAGATAAGCCAGTGGTTTGTGTTATCAGCTTCCTGCTTTTCCTGTGCTGCCACCCCACTGTTGAAGCTGCCAAACAGAGGGAATCCTGTTTGCTTTCCCATCTTCCTAAAGAGAAATTCCACAGGATTCTGAAAGTTCCTTTCACTCTGCGTCTGCAGAAGCTTCTCCAACTCTTTACTGCCAGAATCACCCTCCAAAAAAATTCCCTGAACCCTCATTTCTCTCCTCCTCGCTCCACAGGATGTGACAGGAGGGGGTTGGGATGGGCAAGGAGTGTTTGCTTGGAAAAACGCTGGAGGCAAAAGTGGCAGGAGCTGCTTTGCATTACTCGGGCGAGTAAAAGGGGTGTAAATGGTGAGGAGCAAGTTATGGGTGGCATCCGAATGCTCAGCTGCTGATAATTTTATTGACACCGGGTGTTTGGATCCCTCTGGCAGCTCTGAAAATCTCAGCCCTGGATTTTATATCCTCTCCTATTTTTTTTTTTTTTTGGGGGGGGGTTGATTCACAGTGGGACAGCAATTGAGGGAATTTTGGAGGTTTTTTTCCCCTTGTTTGGTGTTTTATTTTATATTTATTTTATTTTTCTTCCGAGTTACGTGGGGTTTTGCCGCTCTTCGAGGCGACGCCTCCGATCGCGTTACGGCTGAGTTAAGCTCTTGATCCCTTCCCTCAGGGAAGCCCTTGGATCACACACAGAACTCCTCGCAGTTCCTCACATCTTTTTCTTTGCTCCATCATTTCCCGAGTTCCTTCCAGCTGATCCAAAACTCCCGTTTTCCCGAGTCCCTTCCAGCTGATCCCTTCCAAGGTCGCTGCTTTCCGTCGTTCCTCTGTCCCACCTAAGTTTGACCTTGCTTGGAAATCATTCCATTGCCGGCTCTCTCTTCCCTTTGGCTTGTCCTTGGGGGCCAGGGGTGGAGCGTGGCTGGCGAGGTGGCTCCTCACTCCTTCAGGAATTGGGAGAAGTTCACATTCTTGGCTCTTTGCCGGGCCGGGTTACGTCAGTGGTCGTAAGTAACGGTTTTGGGTTTCCGCCTTGACTTGGCATTTCCAGGTGACTCGTCCCGAGCTGCAAGAGGAGCTGCAGGCGCGGAGCCAGGATTGGGAATTCTCTTTGCAGAGCCCTCTTTTAAAAATAACAGCCTGCTGGGAGCGAGGGGATGGGCCTTGCTCAAGGAATTGTTCCCGCGTAGACGCTGGATTTGGGATCGGGGAAATTGGCGACTGCGACAGAGGGAACATCTAGAGGGAAGTGGGGATCCTGAAGGTGACAATTCCTGGGTGTCTCCTTCCCTGTGGAATTTGACCTGCACACTCAATTTGTCGTGGAAGCCACATTTCTGGAAGTATTCCAGGCCAGGTTGGATGGGACTTGGAGCAGCCTGGTCCAGTGGAATGTGTCCCATGGAAGGAGATGACCTTGAACGTCCCTTCCCACCCAAACCATTCCATGTTTTAATGAAAGTCACCTCTCAATCCCTATTTTAGGTAGTTTTACCTCAATATTTTTATCTCAGTCCTTATTTTAGAGCCTCTCCTGTGCAGCTCCGGCTCTGTTGGATTGGGAAATTCCATGGATAGCCAGCAGCTCTTTGGGGAATAGTCTATTTATACACTAATAGGAAAAATATTTGGCTTTGGGGATGGATGAGATCCTTCCATTGGCTCTGACCCTTGATATTTCCAGGTCTGTGGGGGGCTTTGTGTAAGACTCCAAACCTTTCAGGGACAGCATGGTGTGGAACTAAAATAGACAGGGGAAAAAAAAAAAACAGAGGAAAAAAAAAGGGAAACAGAGCAATAGGTCCTGAACTCCTCGTTTGGCCTCCTGAGGCTTGCCTGGCCTTAAATATTTCCAGGGATGGAGCATCCACAAATTCTCTGGGCAACCAGGACCTCGCCACCCTCACAGGGAAGAATTTCTACCCAATATCCCATCTGAACTTACTGTCAGTTTGAAGCAAATCCCACTTATCCTGTCACTCTGTGCTGTTGGAAACAGATCTTTATATTGGAAATAGATATTTATTTGTCCATGGAATTCTTTGGCCTGGAAGGGACTTCTAGGAGTCCCCTAATCCAACCAAAAATGAAGCTTTTAAACTGGTTTTGGACCTTCTGCTTGGAATTGGGCAGAATTTCAGTGCTGATCCCTCTTATCCCTCTGCTTGTCTTTCCTTGGGCTCCTAAATAAAAATAAGGAAAATAAAAGTGGGTCAAAGTTCTTATAAAAAACCATAACCTGAAAAGTGACAATGAGTCCCTTTTCCCTGGTTTTTTTTTCCTTCCTTTTGCTATTTTCTCCCACTTAAACTGTCTGATGGTATTCCCAGCACGGTCACAGTTGGAATTACTGATGCCAGCGTGGATGATCGGAGTATCCTCCACTGCTCTGTCAGGATTCCCAAAATCCCGCCCTGGCAGATGCTCAATTCCCCGTAAAACCTGTGTAGGTTTCTCTGTTCTGCTTTCTGCTTCCAGTTCTTTCCCAAATCCCGGTTTGCACCCTTAGTTTTTAAATTTTCTCTTGGAAATCTTCCCATTAGATTTTCCTTGTAACGACTCGGAAGCGGCGGAGGGAAATTCCTCTCCCTGGCTGCTGAGCCGAGTTAAGCCGTTCATTCCAGGACTTGCTGGATGGCTCCGTGTGCTCTACAAAGCCCTGGAAACGATAAAAACCCCTTGGAATACGGAACAGATGCCAGAGTGCACCTGGAATAAGGGATTTGTGGACTCGGCAGCATCTCCTGAGTCCTACAAAACTCTGCTGTTCCAGCAGCTTTGCCGGAGTTTCTGCTTCAGCCTGAGGGGTGGGGAAATGCCTTGACTTCGCTTGTCAACGGGAATTTTGCTGTCATCCCTCAGGAAATCTGAGTTCAAGGAACGTTTCCTCCTCCCCTGTGCCTCTGGATAATCCCCACGCGTGCGGTTTTCGGGGGGCTGTTTCTATTTCGGATTGTTTGGAGCAGTGTCAAGTGGGGATTTCGTGTGGAGGTGTGGACGGGATCGGCTCCAAAGCTGATCCCACGTGTTATCAGCCCTTAAGCTGCCCTCGGGGTGGGGGGTCTCAGCTGGAAAAGGGCACGGGAATTATTGGAGATTTAGTGTGGGCTGTAAACTCCAGTGTTGGTTGCGATGGGAAACTCGGTGTTGTCCCTCACGGCACCGGCAAATGTCCTGGGACATCTTGTCCTTGGATGGGGCAGAGAGAACCCAGGGAAGCGTGAGTGGGTGGGATGTGCCATCAAAGGTTTTTTTTTTTTTTCCCCATGGAATCACAGAATGGTTTGGGAAGGATCTTTGGGAATATCATCCAGTTCCAACCCCCTGCCATGGGCAGGGACACCCTCCACTATCCCAGGTTGCTCCAAGCCCCGTCCAACCTGGGCTTGGACATTTCTAAGGGTAGGGCAGCCACAGCTTCTCTGGGAATTCCATCCCAGGGCCTCAGCACCCTCACAGGGAAGAATTTCTTCCCAAATCCCATCTATCCCTGCCCTCTGGCAGTGGGAAGCCATTCCCTGTGTCCTGTCCCTCCGTCCCTTGTCCCAAGTCCCTCTCCAGCTCTCCTGGGGCTCTGAGCTTTCCCTGGATCCTTTCCTTATCCAGGCTGGATATTCCCAGCTCTCCCATCCTGGTTCCAGAGCAGAGGGGTTCCATCCCTTGGAGCATCTCCATGGCCTCCTCTGGCTCTGTTCCAGCATCTTCACATCCTCCTGATGTTGGATCCCAGTGCTGGACGCAGAATTCCAGGTGGGGTCTCACCTGAGTGGGGCAGAGGGGCAGAATTCCTATTTTCCTGCTGCCCATGCTGTGGGATGAGCCCAGGATACGGGGGATTTCTGGGATGTGAGCACACATGGATGGGGCACATCCAGTTTTTCATCCATCAAAACCCCCAAGTCCTTCTCCGTGGAGCTGCTCCCAATCCATTCTTTATCCAGCTTTGGGGCTGGAAAATGTGCTTGAATCCCAAGGCTCAGGTGGATCAGTGCCAAATCCTTTTGGGATTAAGGAAGGCAAGGAATCATTTCCTTTTGAAGAAGAGCCCAACCTGCCACCCAAGTAATGTTGGTTCCTGGCTGGGTCGGGGTGTTTGCAGTGATTGGTGACCTTAATTTAGCAGTGATGACTTCCAAATGCTTTCCCTGTTATCAGGAATCAAGGAGTGGGAGCCCTCCCTTATCAGGAAGCAAATCAAAAGGGAATTTGATGGGGTGAAACGAGTCCATCAGAGATCCCGCTCTGTTTTTAAAACAAGATTTACTCTGCTCTATCCACATTAACTGGGGCATTTTACGGTGCTCCCCTTTCCGTGAGCTTCCGTGATCCATCATTTCCCGGCTCGCCTGCCGGAGTGGCTGTTAGATTTTACTACAGCAAACACTGTAAAAGGGCATTAGAGCAGTTAAATCTGGAGTCTTGCTTCCATAAGGAAAAAGAAAATGCTGAATTAGGCACCAGAAAAGGCAACCACAGCGATACTTTAATCTTGCATAAATTATCAGAAGAGTCAGAGGCGAGTGATTTTATGTATTGTTAGAGCTTTGCTAATTAATTATTCCGGAATAATTGATGTTTAGAAGCACCAAAGTTGGGTCCTTTCCTGGCTTAATGGACTTTCAATATGGCAGCGGGATTTTTATTTCTTTCTTAATTTTAACCCTCCCTTCCATGGGGTTAATGAAGTCCCATTCCCAAATATGAGGAAGTCTAAATAACAATCAATCAAGGAAATATCGCTCCACAAATTGTGGGTCTAAGTCAGTGGTGGTTTTGGAGACTTTCCTGACATCCAGGGGAAGCTGAGTCCCCAGTGGGAATATTTGCAGGATGAAATGACCTAAAGAAATTGGATAAATGTAAATAAGCTGAAGAAGAGCAGGGTTAGATGGGATATTGGGAAGGAATTCTTTCTTGGGAGGGTGATGAGGAGCTGGAATGGAATTCCCAGAGAAGCTGTGGCTGTCCCATCCCTGGAAGTGTCCAAGCCCAGGTTAGATTTGTTTTGGAGCACCTTGGAATAGTGGAAGGTGTCCCTGCCCGTGGCACAGGGGTGGAACTGGATGGTCTGGAAGGTCCTTTCCAGCCCAAACCATTCCATGATTCTCTTTGACGGGAAAAGATGGCCTTCCTCGGATCTCTGGGATTGGAAAGACCTCATAAATTTCTTAAAGTATTTCTGGAGACTTTGGAGTCATTGCTTCCAAACGTTTCAGATCCCAAATGTTTCAGATCCAGGTAAACCCAAAGCCCCGAAATGGGGCTTAGGAATCACAGAATTCCAGCTGGCATTAACCCTCTTTGTGGCACTGGTAACCAGTGGCTGCTTTGGGCCGTTCCAGTTCAAGAAGGACACAAAGAGATGATCCCACTGGATTTTGGGATTACCTTGGGAATGTGATAAGGGATGGAGTGACAGGACACAGATAATGGCTTCCCACTGCCAGAGGGTGGGGATAGATGGGATATTGGGAAGGAATTCTTCCTTGTGAGGGTGGTGAGCAGCTGGAATGAAATTCCCAGAGAAGCTGTGGCCGCCCCTGGATCCCTGGAAATGTTCAAGGCCAGGTTGGATGGGAATTTGAGCAACAGGGATAGTGGAAGGTGTCCCTACCCATGGCAGGGAGTTGGGTTGTGATGATCTTTATGATCCTTTCCAACTCAAACCATTCCATGATTTCATGATCACGACCCCGCAGGGATCCTGCCCCTTCCTGCTGCCTCTGGACGTGGAGGAATTATTGATAAAATCCTCCCAGGCAGATTGGACTTTTCAGTTTCTTTCCAGAGCTTGGGAATCATCTGCTTGCTTGGATTTTGTAGCACATCCATTTTTTTGGGATTGGAGAAGATGAGGCCGGCAAAGGACAGGTGAGGACAGGGCATGGAGTGAACAAACACTTGCCGAGCCGAAGGGGTTTAGGAAAACAACGTTGTGTTTAGGACACACAATGCTGGTAAAGCGATCCCTGTGCTCCGGAGCAATTCCAGCCCCCGGAGCAGGGGGATTCCCAGCCCCAGCGACTCTCCCACTGTCACCACTCTTCTTGTGGGGCCGGGCAGGGCGTGGGTGACAGACATTCCATGGCCTGGGCACAACGTGGGGAAAGCAGCTTTGTGGAAAAGCGTCCTAAACTTGATATCTTTGTTTATCTCTTCCCAGGCCCTGCCTGGCCCCTCGAGATAAACAGGTGCCGGAGCTTGCAATTCCCAACAGCCGCTCCGCTGCCGGAATAATTCCAAAAGGAGGTTGTGTTTACGTGGGGAGTTATTCCTGCCTCCCTTCAGGGCTGGAGCATCCCTGTGGCAAATGGGCTGGGAGTGGACACAGCCCCAGGACCTGGAGTTGTTCCAACCTGGCCTTGGATGCTTCCAGGGATGGGGCAGCCACAACTTCTCTGGGAATCCTGTGCCAAGGCCTCACCACCCTCGCAGGGAAGGATTTCTTCCCAATATCCCATCTAACGCTGCCCTCTGGCAGTGGGAAGCCGTTTTCTTTGTCCTGGCATTTTATCCATTATCCAAAGTCCCTCTCCAGCTCTCTTGGAGCTCCTTTAGGCACTGGAAGGGGCTCTGAGGTCTCTGTAGGTTCTTCCCTTTTCTCCCAGCCCATCTCCAGCCCCTGGAGCAACTCCTTGGCTTTGTGTGCTTCCCTCACTTTCTGGACACATCCAAGACATTCCATCCCCTTGGACTCATCGATAATTTAAACCTTAGGATTCCATGCCTGGATTTTTCCCCTTTATTTCCATTTTTCCACTCTCTCCCTGCTTAGTGGGATCCGTGCTCCTTCTCCCTGCTCTGGCCCAGCTCTCACGTGCCTCGGCTTAGCACAGGGAATCCTCAGCTCCTCTCCTGGGTGCTCCCAGCATTGCTGTCATTCCCTGAGGGAATGTGCCTCCCTCCAGGGCTGTTTAGTGTCTTGGCTTAGAGACATTCCTGAATGGAATGTCCTTAATTCCCACACAGATGCTGCGGGAGCACCATCAAGCCCATCAGTAAAAGGTAGTGAAGAATTCCAGAGTGAAATCGAGATGGGAAACCTCTGCTGCTGCCAGTGGAAATCTCCAGCCTGGAGTTTTCCCTGGGCTTTTTGATGGAGACAGGAGCTTGTTTAATGTTGTCTCATGTCATGGGCTCTGAAGTGAAGCTGGGATCCGTTCTGGAATTCTGGGTTCAGTTCTGGCCCCTCATCACAAGAAAGACATTGAGGGTTTGGAGCATGTCCAGAGAAGGGAATGGAGCTGGGGAAGGGTCTGGAGCAACCAGGAGCAGCTGAGGGAGCTCAGCCTGGAGAAAAGGAGTCTCAGGAGGGACCTTTTCACTCTCCACAACTCCCTGAGGGTGGAATCAGGTGGGATCAGGCTCTGCTTCCAGAGGATAAGGGACAGGACCACAGGAAACAGCCTCAAGTTGTGCCAGGGAAGCTTCATTTGGGACATTGGGAAAATGTTTTTCATGGAAAGGGTTGTAAAACATTGGAATGGGCTTCTCAGGGAAGTGGGGGAGTCACATCCCTGCAAGTGTCCAAAAAATGTGTGGATGTGGCACTTGAGGACAGGGATTAGTGGTGGACTTGGTGGTGGTGCTGGGCTGAGGTTTGGACTCGATGATCTTGGAGCTCTTTTCCAGCTTTCAGTCCGATGATTCCAGACTTTGCTCTGTGTTATTCCTCTTACTCTCACTCTCTGCCTTCACCCTGTGCCTGACAGCAATGGTTGGGAATTTGGACATGGAATTTGATTTCTTTTTTGGAGTATCCCAGAATTGCAGAATGGTGTGAACTGGGAGGGACCTTCAAGACCATCCAATCCCACCCTGTGCCGTGGTCAGGGGCACCTTCCACTATCCCAGATTGCTCCAAGCCCCACCCAGCCTGGCCTTGGACACTTCTAGGGATCCAGGGACAGCCACAGCTTCTCTGGGAATTCCATTCCAGCCCCTCACCACCCTCACAGGGAGGAATTTCTTCCCAATATCCCATCCATTCCTGGCCTCTGGCAGTGGGAAGCCATTCCCTGTGTCTTGTCCCTTCAGTCCTTATCCAAAGTCCCTCTCCAGCTCTCTTGGAACCATTTAGGCACTGGAAAGAATAATTCAGATTTGTTCTTTTTTTTTTTTTTTTATTTCATTCCTTAACACAATCCCAGATATTTCTAGTAACACATGGTAGGAGACATCAGTTCCAATATTTTTTTTGTTATTCCATCCCCACAATTCCCAGCCAGTTTTCCCTTTCAACTGAAAGGACATTTTCCTCTTTGTTGCATTTCCATTAACGGGTTCTTACCATGGATCCACTTCCCATTGCGTGTCAGTCACTGCCTGTTCCGAAGGGCTCATTCCACACTAAGTGGTGTCGGAAAAGACTTTTTCTTTCCCATTCCATCTTCTTAAAACCCAATCCTGGACATCACAGCGGCCACTTCGGCTGTGCTGACACTTCCTTTGTCCTGTCCTCTCTTCCCAGGGATCTCGGTGCACATTCCAGGCTGCCTCATTCCCTAATGCTTTGCTTTTTCTCCTTTAAATATTCATGGGAGCAGAGTGGCCGGGTTATTTAATGGAGCGGCATTATCCTCGGAATTCAAAGCAGGAGTGTGCTTGTTGTCAATAGGTTTTAAAAACTTTTCCCAAATCTTGAATCCTGTAGGATTGAGGTATTTTCCCAATTTTAAAGTTTGAATGAATTCTGAAGTTGATGGTTGTGGATGTGCTGCATTGGGAGAAGGAGAAATTCCATAAACTTCCAGTTTCTAGCTAGACAAGGATGTTTTATCCTATGAAAAGGATCACTGGCACTCCTGAGGGATTTTTAGTGGTTGGATTTTCCCATAAAATCTGGATAAGAAGAAGGAATTTAGAATCACAGAGTCATGGAATAGTTTGGGTTGGAAGGGACCTTAAAGATCATGGAATTCCAACCCTTGCCACGGGCAGGGACACCTTCCACTATCCCAGGATGCTCTGAGCCCCATCCAGCCTGGAATCTGGGCTCGAGTCAGGATTTGTAGCTCCAGACACTCTTGGATAACCCGTGGATTACTGAAGATTAAAATTAAGGAATGGCAGAGATTTTTCAGGGAATGTTTTTTTCCTTCCAGCTTTGCCAAGCAGTCAGCTCCCAGTTCACTCAGGTCACTGGTGGGATGAGGGCTGGAAGTCTGACTCTCCTGCTGCTTCAATATTCCATGTATTTAGGAGATGGTTCCTGACACATGGCCTGGAGAGAATAATTGGATGTGGCAGCTGAGTGAAAAAGGCTGGATGGGATTTTTCCTTCCAGTCCATGCGGATGGATCAAGTTAGGGGTGATTTGTTTTATTTTTATTTATGGAAAAAATAAAGGGAAACAAAACGAATTCCCGCAGAACCACCGATAAAACCTTTTTATGTTCAAATCACCTGGGATCAAATGGGGATTCAGCCAAGACAGTGGGAGACAGGAGGAATTTCTTTTCCCAGTTCTGGAATTTCTGGTGGCCTAGAAAGGGGTTTACCATTTGGAAATACTCTTAAATTGGAATACTGTCAATCCCTGGAATAACTGGGGAATGTCCTTCAGATCCAATTGGAGCTGATTAAAACCAAAGAGTCTTTACTGTTGCTGGACCTCCATAACCTTGGGATAAATAATTTTACTGCTGTTCCTTGGTTTTCCTGCCTGGAAGATGGGAGCAAATCTGGGAAAAATAAATCTGTGAGATCTGGGAAAAAAACCTCAGGCAGATCCTAGTGCTGTGGGATCTGGGCAAAAATCTCCCCTTTTGGGCAGGAATTCTTCCCTGTGAGGGTGGGGAGGCCCTGGCTCAGGTTTTGCAGAGATGATGGGGTTGTCCTATTTTTGGAAGCGTTCCAGGATAGGTTGGATGGGTCTTGGAGAAATCTGGGATAGTGGAAGGTGTCCCTGACCATGTCGGGGGGTGGAACGGGATGAGCTTTAAGAATTCCAAGATTCTGCTCCCTGTGCTCTCACTCCCTTCTGGGTGTGGCTGATCTCACTCCCATTCCCATAGGATCAGGTGGTGTTGGGGAGATCAAGCAAAAGACAATGGGGAGAAAATCAAAAGGGTTTGGAGATGGCAGATGGAAGTGGATGAGGGCCAAAGAAGTCATGGAATCATTGAGATTGGAAAAGGTCTCTAAGATCATCGAGTCCAGCCCGTGTTCCAAGTTCCACATCCACACGTTTTATAAATCCTTCCAGGGATTCTGATTCCACCACTGCCCTGGGAATGCCATGCCCAGGGCTTGTCAACTCTTTCCATGGAAATTTTTTTTCCCCTGATATCCAAGCTGGACCTCCCCTGGTGCAACTTGAGGCCATTCCCTCCCATCCTTGTTCCCCTGGGAGCAGATCCCAACTCCCACCTGGCTCCACCCTCCTGTCAGGGGATTTCAGAGTGAAAAGATCCTTCCAGAGCCTCCTTTTCTCCAGGCTGAGCCCCTTTCCCAGCTCCCTCAGCTGCTCCTGATGCTCCAGACCCTTCCCAGCTCCATTCCCTTCTCTTGGACTCACTAACCTTAGAGGTTTTTTCCAACCTTATCGATTCCATGAAAAGGAGGGACTCAGGATCAGTACTGGGAAGAGCTGGATCAGTCAGAAAGATGCTGAGGATATTTTGTGACCAGGATTTTAAGGAATGAGAGGAAACGTGGAGTTGCCACCCTTCTCCTTCAGGAGCAGCGGAGAGATCCAGGTGGAAAGGAAAAGCATCAAACCTGGCTTGTTTTTCCTCCCCTCCAGTTTTCTCCGAGTTTGGAAAGTTTATTTCCGAGGGAGAAGAGCAGAGCAGCTCTTTTCCAGCCTGGAGTGGTGTTAATTGGTTTTTGCTTGAAATATTTACGGGATGGGAACATCAAGGATGAGCCGCTCTCCCTCTAAGTGGCCTTGACAGGTGACATTCCCTGGCAGCTCCAAGTCCCCACGGTGCAATCGGGTGGATTTGAGAAGTGCTGACTCTCCAAATAAACCAGGTTTATGGATTGGCCTCAATCTTGTCCTAAGTCTTGTTTTCTTCTGGATTTCATGGGAATGTTTTGTGTGGACTGGTCGTGGTTTGGGATGTTTGGAAGTTTTTGTGTTCAAGTTGATTTGTCTAAAATGCGGTGCTCAAATCATAGAATTTAGGGAAAGGTTTTAATCTGGGAAGTCAGATCTGAGGATTGGTGGGATCTCACTACCCCAGCACAAGGGGAAGGTGTTGTTTTAGGGACTGGAATGTGTTTGGAATGTGGGGTGTCCCTGGAAACAGCTGGGAAGTGCCAGAGGACCACAGTGAGCCAGAGCTGGGTCTGTGACAGCGAATCTGCACCTTGAAATGTGGGAATCTTTTGGAAAAGGGTGTTGAAGGAGTCTGTGCTCTATTATTTATCTTTCTGGCCTTTTCCAGGCCAGGTTGGACAGGACTTGGAGCAACTTGGGATAGTGGAAGGTGTCCCTGCCCATGGGACAGGAGTTGGAATGTGATGGTCTTGGGGCTGCCTTCCAACCCAAAACCATTCCGTGATTCTGTGAATTTATGTTTTGTTTTCTGTGGAACATTTTCGGCCTGGAGTCACCAAAAGTGTCTCTTCTCCAAGGGAAGTGTGTCCCTTCTCCCAGAAATCTGAAAATTGAGAGGCTTGGCTGGAGGGATCTCCTTGGAGCAAACTTCCCTGTGCGTCCACTGGGATATTTCTTTCCTGTGCTCTTGTGCTGTTTCCAGCCCTGGGAAGCTGCTGTGTGTATCCAGCACGTTCCTCTGGAATGTGGCAACCCCATTCCTTGGGAATACAATTTGAGCTATGACATAATCCCTGGAGCAAGTGAGGAGCCATTAGCAGCTTCTTCCTTACGGCAGTTGGTGGAGCGGAGCTGTGCCTTGGGATTCTGCTCATTCCTGGGTATTTTCTCAGGCTCCAAACTCCAACAGGTGGCACTGGGCAGGGAATTCTGTTTAAATCATTCAGCACCTCAGAATGGCTTCCCCTGTGTATCTGAATTATAGCGTTGACCTCCAGAATTCCTTAGGAATATGCCCTTAATCTGCTCCGCGCAATGGTAGAATCCCAGTCCGGAGCGTGACGTTACGTGTATCCCATCTGCTGTCCAAAGGATTCCATCTTGGGAAAGGGAAAATTGGGATGAATGAGGAGGAAAAGGAGCTTGAGGTGGTCCCAGCTTGGATTCCAGCTGGGTCACAAGTGTTGGAAAACATTTATGGAGGAGATCTGGGACCATGTGGACGTGCTCCACGGATTCGGTGCGTTCCAGGACCCATCTCCCAAGATGACACGTCCTACAATCCCTCAAACCTGTTGGGATGGATGTGGTCCATGGGTGGGCATCTCCTCTCTCTGCCCAGCTTTTCCTTTGAAAATTTGGGGTAAAAATTAAATAATTAAGGATGATAACAAGGGATCTTGGAGCACTTGATGAGAAGAGCTGTTGGCGTGGGAGTGGGAAAAAAGGACTGGAAGAAGAAACGCTGGCGTTTCCCTTTTTAACTGGGAATTAGGGAACTGTTGGATTTTTGTGGCCAAAATGCTGCTTTTCCCAGTTGTCCCTGCTGCTAGCCAGTCTCTTTCCTGGGATTTTCTCTGTATTTCCATATCTGGAAGCAAATACACGTTTGAATTCCATGAGAATCTATGCTCAGTCCTTCACAATCCCATTCCTGTGGGATTCATCGTTGCTTCTTCCACAGCTCCAGAGAACAAAATGAGCTGGTGGTTTGGAAGTTTATCCCTAAAATTCTTGACTGTTGAGTCCTGAGAGAATGGGAATTGCATGTGGGAAGTAAAAAGCTTAAGGTGGAAGTCAAGGAAGAGAGAAAAATGAGATATCCACTTGTGGGATGTTCCTGGTATCCTGGTCATGGAGCACCACTTGGAGCTGGCATGGAAACCAAGAGTTGGGAAGCAGCAGCATCTCCAGTCCTCCCTCCTTGCTATCTCCAGGAGCTCCTTCCGTAGGTGAAACAAGAGGGAATGGATTAAAAATTCCATAATTAGCACAGCCAGGGCTCTGCTCCAGGCTGCAGCCGGCATTAATTAGTTATCCCAACAATTAGGGCATTGTTAGGAAAAATCAACTCATTCAAGCTCTTTGTTTTGGATTTGTTTGGCACCTCCTGGGATGGGATCCCGGACAATGACTGCGGGATGCTGAGCAGCTGCCAGTGGAGCGATCCCATTAAGATACGGAGATCTCATCCTCGATTCAATTCCAGCTCCAAAGACTATCCCGGGAAGTCGTTTTGTTGCTCCCAAGAGCATCTCCAGTTCCAGCGTCACGTTGTCACCCCTTGGAATAGGCTGAGTTATGGCTGTTGGTATTTAAGGAGAAATATTAATGGAGCATTTCCTTTTAATCCCATAACTCTTCTTTATTTTCCTTCCTGTAAACCTGCTTTTCCTTCTGCTTTTCCTTGCAGCATTCCCTGCTGGATTTCAGTGCAGGAGGAGGAAATTCACCCCTCTAAAATGCACTTTATTATCTTTATTTGCTCTCAGATTCTGGGTCACTGCTCCCATTCCTCCCTGATACTTCCCAGGGACAGATGAATCCTTATGTTGTTCATCAGCTCTTGGGAATTGTTGGGAATGCTCCAAGTATTTTACACCTGTAATGGAAAATAATAAGTGCTGCTTCCCTGGGTTTTTGTGTGATTTCAGGGAATTTTTGTGCAGTGGAGGAGCAGAGGTTGAAGCAGTGATTCCTGTGATTCTTTGGAATGCTGCTGATTGCGTTGCTGCCAAGCTTTGACTCTGGGAATGTTCAGCATTTGTGGGAATATTTGTGTCTGGATTTGGTCCTGAGAACAAACCTCCTGTGAATAATTGTCTCGATTTAGTAACATTTATCTCCAAGTGGCAGTTTGACAATCCAGGAAGCTAAAGCCCTTCCTCATCCATGGGTTGGACAGAGGATGGTTTGGGAATTTTGGAAGTCATCCACTTCCAATCGCTGCCATGGGTAGGGACACCTTCCACTATCCCAGGTTGCTCCAAGCCCCACCCAGCCTGGCCTTGGACACTTCCAAGGATCCAGGGGCAGCCACAGCTTCTTTGGGAATTCCATTCCAGCTCCTCATCACCCTCACAAGGAAGAATTCCTTCCCAGTATCCCATCTATCCCTGCCCTCTGGCATTGGGAAGCCATTCCCTGTGTCCTGTCCCTCCATCCCTTGTCCCAAGTCCCTCTCCAGCTCTCCTGGAGCCTCTTTAGGCACTGGAAGGAGCTCCCAGGTCTCCCTCGAGGTTTCCCTTTTCCAGGCTGGACATTCCCAGCTCTTCCAGCCCTTGAAGCATCTCCGTGGCCTCCTCTGGACTGGCTCCAGGATACCCACGGGTTGGGATGGAGCTGGAATTAGAACCAAGGTTATGACCCCACATCCCATGGTCCTGGCAGGTTCTTGGGCTCAGTGGGTCTGGAAAAAGCTGGAATGATTCACCTCCACGGCTGTGATGCTCCAGGATATTCTTCCATCCAATTTTTCCACGTAACAGGAATATTTGCGGGTGTGAAGTGCCAAGTGCAGGTACAGGAAAGTGCAGGAAAGGAAAGATCTTTCTCTTTTCTCTAGGATTACTTAAAGGAATTGGAATTCCTGCTAATAAAGACTTATTAGCACCCCTGTGCTATTCCATATATTTTTATTATTTTCCAATGGAGGAAAATTAATGGAATTTTTCTGCATCCACGAACAGAAAAGAACATTCCAAGAGCATCCCATTTTTGAGGTGACACATGTGGTTCTTATTCCTTTGAGTGACATCCCCAGAGATTGTCTCATCCCTCAACTCCAGGATCAGCCCATGGAGAAGGAACCAGGAATGTCCTGAACTGCTCCTTCCCAGGGCTGTGCCTCGGGTTTGACTCCTGGAAGTTGGTTTCAGCAGGCTGCGGAAATATTCCCGCTGAAATCCGTAAGGAAAACACCTGTTCCGAGTCGTCATCTTTTCCCTTTTCCATCCCTTGTGTCCATATATAACAGCGGGAGTGATGAAAATTCCCAATTAGCTGCCTGTGAGAAAACGAGGGGATGCCAGCTGTGAGCAAGCCACTTCTTCCTCCCTGGGGATAGAGTAACCTTATCCCATTCCCAACTTTCCTCCCAATACTCCCAAGCGGGGGGATCACTTGTGAGGGAAAACAGGGAGACGGCACACGAGGAAAAAGGGGAAAACTGGGAAGAAGAGGAACTCCAACTGCGGGTTTGTCCCGGTGTACTGGATCTATCTTTACCCTCCTTGGCTCGGGACAGCGCTTGGATTTGTCGAGTCCCTACGGAAACATCCGCTTGGCATCCGACTCACGCCAGGAACGTGGGCCCTGGCTCGGCCTCCGCTCCGCAGCCTCGGGAAGCTCCTTGCTCCTTTCACAGGTGCCTTTCCAATTTTAAGATTCGGTTCGGATGCGTCGAATTGATGGGATTCGTCATGGAAAGCTCCGGGCAAGATGTGATTCCCGTAAATTAAAAAAGCATCCCAAGCTGGAGAGGGTGGGAGATCCAGGGGCTCTTGAGGCCAACAGGGAATAGTGTGGGATTCGATTCCCGGCACCTCCTGGGGTAATTTTTGTGGATGATCTCATCCTGATTCTGTTGTTTATTTGCTGCTTGGCTCATCTGATTCCTTGTGGATTGACCCCCCCCTTCCCTCATCTGTCATTCCATGAGGGCTGGGAAGGAGTTGAGGCGGTGACGGGAGGTGGGTGTTACTGCTGTGCTCCCTTCTCCTTTTCCCAGGATAAAATCCCTGCTCGCTGTCAGCTCGGTGACCCTCACCTTCCTAAAATCCTGGAATAGTTTGGGTTGGAAAGCACCTTAATGCTCATCCAGTTTCACCCCCTGCCTTGGGCAGGGACACATTCCACTATCCCAGGTATTCCAAGCCCCATCCAGCCTGGTCTGGAAAATTCCAGGAATGGAGACTCCACAACTTCTCCAGGTTCCTGTGCTTCTCCCTCAAAAAGCAGAGCTGATGGTGGGGAAAATCCCTGGAAGTCGTGTCACCATTGCAATCCAATCCCAGAGCTCCTGTTTCTTTTCTTCCCCTTGAATGCAGTGCCAGGACACAGGGAATGTCTTCCCACTGCCAGAAGGCAGGGGTTAGATGGGAAATTGGGAAAGAATTCCTCCCTGGGAGGCTGGTGAGGGGCTGGAATGGAATTCCCAGAGAAGCTGCCCTATCCCTGGAATCATCCAAGGCAAAGTTGGATTTACCTTGGAGCAGCCTGGGATAGTGGAATGTGTCCCTGCCTGTGGCAGGGGTTGGAATTCCATGATCTTGAAGGTTCTCTCCAACCCAAACCATCCCATCATCCTGTAATTTGGAGTCTGGATGTTCCAGTCTAGCTCTGGTACCGCCTTGCTCCCTGCAGTGCCAAGAACTTCCCAGGTGCCACTTCCCAAAGGTGTTATTCCAAATACACACCCACAGCTGCAAATCCCCCTTTTTTTTTTTTTTTCCTTTCTTCTTGGACCTTTCCCAAAGCTCCCAAACAAATGGGAAGCTCCCAGTCAGAATCTGCAGCTGTCTCTCAGCTCAGGCTGGTGGTGAAACAAGTGGGGTGGGGTTTATTTCCCCATCCCTTTTCCCGGAGGGAATGTCACAGGGCTGGATAATTCCAGGTGTCTGATTAGCCACGCTTAATTAAGAGCCAGGGATCTTGGAAGGAGCCTGAGGGAGTCAGCTGAAGGAAGCCTTAAGGGAAGGCTCAGCTTGTTCCCTGTGGGAATGTCAGCTCCGGGCTACCCACTCCATTCAGATTGCCGAGTCCTGATCTTCCCAGTTCCACGGTTTTCTTGGAATAACCAGTTGGGAGAGCTTGGTGAAGTAGCAGATTTATTGCTGACAGCAGAGCAGGACATTCCTGTGCTCCATGGAAAGCGTGGTTTGGGATTTGGGATGAACCAGGGCTGCTGCCTGTGCAAAATCTGGGATTTTTTGGCTCCTTAAATGCCACCAGGAAAACACTTTCCCCACAACCCCCCACTTCCAGACAGTACATTTAAAGAGGAGCAAACATCCCCCTCCTCATCCGTGGATGCTCCTCGAGCTCTGTCCCGTGTCAGGATATTTATTCCCTTTCCATCCCTTTCCCGGGATGGATCCTTCGCCTTGGCAGCTCCCTGAGGCAGGAGCAGCCTTTTCCTTGTATTTCTGTGCCTCATTGACTCCCATCTGTTCCCATTCTCCGGCTTCAAACCTATTCCTTTTGGCTTTTCCCTGTTTTTCCCCTTCCACTTTCCCATTTAATCGTAGCTGTGTTGTTGGACTCAGCATTTTCCCAGCACTGAAATGGAGGAAGAGATTTGGGAATGGGAGATGAGTTGGTGAAATAAACCCCCCCTGAGGCTTTGAGCAAGACCACATCCCAAAGGGATCCTTCTGGGATGATTTTTAGGGATAACTGGACTCAGACCAGCTTCCCTGGAGAGCTGGAATAATAATTTTATGTGTGTTGCTCCGGCAAAACAAGAAGGGGGGGGGGGTCTCTTCTCTGTATTCCTTGGTTTGGGATAGATTTTTTTCCCCTGGATTCCTTGGTTTGGGGTTTAATGACACCAGTTATCCAGTCAGAAAGGAAAATTTTCAGGGGGATAAAATTTGAAGCCTGTACTGCAAAGTTTAAAATTCCCGGACGCATTTCTCCCTTTCTTTCCCGATTCTTTACAAAGCATATTCAGGCACAGGTGTGGAAATCTATGGGAAGAAATTGATTTTTCCTTCCATCTTTTTCCCGCTGGGATACGGAGAAGCAGGATCTGACACCAGGACCCTCTAGGGGGCACGATGCCTCTGCCGTTTTTCTGGAGAAAGGTTTTTTTTTTTTTTTTCCCATAGGGAAAAACGAAATGAGAGTTACAAGAGGCAGCAAAATATCCGTGTGTTCAGCAGGAATTGCAGCCGGGCCGGAGCTGCTTGGAATTTCCCCGGCAGTCCGTGCCCTGCCTTCATTTTTGTGGGGCTTTCAGGGTAAATTTGGGTTTAATCCCTAATTCTGCCCTTCAGTCCCAAATAAAGTGAGGCATATCCTGGCTTCTCTTTAGTTCAGCCCTCTGGGGTGTCTGTGCATCCTGGATAATTTGGGATATCCTGGATAAAATGTGAGGTGCAAGAATTGAATTTAAACACCGTGTTGGTTTTTTTAACTCCTTCATTCCTGCTATTCCTGAATTATGGGGAGTGAGAGCGGAATAAGACGCTGGGAAAATTATTCTCTGTAAAAAAACCCCTTTGGGAATAAATCCTGTTTTCCAGTGCTCCTGTAATTACCTTTTCCTACTCCGTGTGGGATTCCTGCATTAGTGGCAGAGCTGGGGTTGCTTTTTTGCTGCCTCTGGGATGTTTCCCACACGGAGCCGATTCCTGTCTCGTTAATTGATTCCCAAGAACGGTGAGTTTTTCATTGGATCCGGGAATTTTTTATTGGACCAGACTATTTTATTTCCCTGCCTTCCCAAAACTTTTGCCCTGTCCTTAGCCATAATTAATTGATTAATTGCTGCTTTAATTGCTCCACAAGGAGAGGGAATGGGGTGGCATCACCTCTGGACCCTCTGGAGAAGAACAAGAGCGCAAAGGGCTCAGTCGGAAAATCAAATCCATCTTTTCCAATCGGTCCCTGCCAGCCTGGATTGTCTTGGATTTTCCAGCAAAGAGCTTCGTGCCAGAGTGACCAAATTAAGGAGTGAGGGGATCCCTGTAAAGGATAAAAATGGGATGTGCATCCCTGGCTTTTCACGGACAAAAATTCAGGATTTTAAAAAATCCCAAACCACCTTCGATTATAATTTGAGTAAATGGGAACATTCCCTTTTTATGACATAAAATTCCTTGTGCAAAATGAAAAAAAAGCAACCTCCAAACCCTCATTTTTCCATGAAATATCTTCGTGCTGGGAATTTTTTTTCCCATTTCCCACCCTATTTTATACATATCCAGGAGGATTTTGTTCAGGAGAGGGGAATTTTGAGGCACAAGCACCGTGCTGGAACTCCGCTCCAGCCCGATCCTGCTGCACCTGCTTCCCTCTGCCTCATCCTTCTCCACTTTTCCTGCTGGGTCAGGATTTTTCCGGTTCGTAATCATTCCAGCAGATGGTGGGATAAAGGGATGCTGACCAGGAAATTACCTGGGAGCCGGGAGCAGCGGCACCTTTATGTCACAGAGTGCCAAAAATCCGTTTTCAGCACGGCTTGGCTTGTCCAGGAAAGCCGTGGATTTATGGAAAAGAGTGGGAAAAACTCTCCAGGTCTTTTCTGGGAATCAGGATAAGGTTTTTTTGGGGGAAAAAAAAGAGGTTTTTTTGTTTGTTTGTTTTTGATGTAAACATGCTCTGGTGGTGATGTAAGATGGTGTTAGATGATGTCCTGCAAAGTTTCCACAGGGAAAATCGGCTTCTCCTGCAACTTGAGGCTCCTGGAATTTCATGTGGGAGAGTGAGATCTCCAGGAAATTCCCGGTGGAGCAGGGCAGAACCTTTGGGATTTGTTGTCCAGTCAGGAAAACTCGGCTATCCTGTGGGTTCAGGCATTTGGTGTTTGGTGTAGGAGGGTGGGATCTCCAGGACATTCCCATAAAAGCAGGGCAGACCCTTTAGGATGTATCGTCCTGCCAGGAAAAGTGGGTTTTCCCATGTTTTGAGGCTCCTGGTGTTTGATTCAGGGGAATTCTATTTCTAGGAGATTCCTGGAAAAGCAGGCAGAGCCTTTGGGATGTGCTGTCCAGCCAGGAAAACCGAGCTGTCCTTGGATTCAGGCATTTGGTGTAGGAGAACGGGATCTGCAGGAGATTCCCAGAGGAGCAGGGCAGACCCTTTGGGATGTGCTGTCCTTCCAGGGAGCGCATTTCTCCACCCAAAAAAGAGGGAAGTGGAAAACCACATCGTTCCATAGGATGAATCCCTTCCTCCATCCCACCCTGTGCCCCTTTTTTTAGGGAATATCAGCGGGGCGGGTGCTGCTTTGGGAATACAAAGCTCCCATTTTCCCAGTACCTTCCCTGGAGCTCAGGAAGTATCCGGTAAATCAGAAACTCCCGGCTCACTCCATCCAGTAATGAAGTGGGAATGAACTCTGGAAAAGGGAAAGGGGGGGATATGAACTCCCGGGAGATTGATGGGATGTGCTGACGTCGGGGCCCAAAAACGACCATCTCACTTTTCCAAGCAATCCATCTGGAGCTTCGGTTATCTGTCATCCCGGCGAGCCGGGAAATTCGTTAGGAGACTTGGAAAAGAGCTCCCACCTTTGCGGTTTTTCCGTCCGCTCGCTCCCTCCCTTCTGGAAAGAGTTGTGGGGGGGAATGCACAGGAATTTTGGGAGCTTTTTCCCGGGATTCCTGAGTGTGTTAATTTGGTGGCACAGGAGTTTTAAATGGGCTTAAACACTTGGATGAATCAAGGAATTCCTTGATATTCGGTTTATTAAAAATCAGTTTATTCCTGTTTTTTTTGTTGCCTTTTTTTTTTTTTTTTTTTTCTAAGCAGGGCCATAATGGAGAATGGGAAGGAGATTCATTAGGATTTAGGGCAGTCAAGGAAGTGTTAAAGCAACTTTGGAAGTTAAAAAAAGGTGATTTGGGGATTTTTTTTTTTTTTTAATATTTATCCTTGTTTTTGTTTTTGATCCTTCTGTCTGCTCTAGGAAGAATCTGTTAGTCCTTCTGCTTCCTGGTTTTCTTCCTTTTAAATGAGGAAAAGTGGGATGGTGAGGGCTGTGTTAAAAAATTCCTCTGAGGTATCCTAAGGGAAGACCAAAGTATTCCCCATTGTGCTCATTCCTGCCTGGATTTGCATCAGAATTAATCCCAAATTCCATGTAATGATCCAGATTAACAGCTTTTTAAATGGAGAGAGAATGATTCCTGGAATCTGTGACCTGGGATGTGACAGGGTCTAAAACCCCTTTAAAACTGAATTTGAGGTTTTCCTACGGGGATTCGCAGGAGAATTAACCCCTAATTTTGTGTAAAAATTGATCCAAAATGATCCAGATTTTTAAGGATGAATCTCTGGAATGAGGGGCAGAATGATCCGTAGAATCTGAGACCTGGGATGTGACAGAGGATAAAGCTCCTTTAAACCTCATCTTGAGGTTTTCCTGCAAGGATTTCAGCAGAATTAACCCCAAATATCCATGGGATCCAGATTAAACACTTTCAAAGGATGAAATTTTGGGAAGTGGAGAGCAGAGCAGTCCCTGGATCCCTAGATTCTGACACTTGGAATCTGGCCAGGGCTAAAGCTCTTTTAGACTTCAGCTTGAGGTTTTTCTGCGTGGATTTAGCGAAATCCCATGTAATGATCCAGATTATTAACCCCTTTTTTAAGGATGAATTTTGGGAATTGGAGGGCAGAGCTATCCCTGGATCAGTGATGATCAGTGGGATCCGTGCTGGGGCTGGGACTGGTTTTATGGAAAGGGAAACACAGTCCTTGGTCCAGACTTCCAGCACGCAGTTGTTCCCAATCCAGAGGCACAGCTGGCATGCCATGGCACTGTCCCAGCATCCCGGGATGTATTAATAGCCCCACAATTTGGGAATTCACGGCTGGACCGAAACCCGACTCCAGCCACTTTCCCACCCTGCAGATGGACACAATTATCTTGGAGACTCCAACCATTTCCAGCACCCGTGCTGGAAAAGTGCAGCTCTTTTGTTTGCATCCCGATTTTATCCTCTCTCCTGAATTCCTGGAGAAGGGATCAGGTGTTAATTGAAGGGAGGGAAATCCTGGGAAGTTAGGGCAGCACTCATGTCTCCTTGCTTTTCAGCAAAGTATCCTGGGTGCTGCCTCAGTTTCCCTACCTGTTTCCCTCCTTCCTAATTGTCCCACTTGGTTGCTCTCAGGAAGCTGCATGGAGAAAGGAATTTCTCCTTCCCTCCATGAAAAGCGGTGGCTGGTGACCTCAGGGACAAATCAATGTGGAGATGGGTGCAAATATCAGGTGGCAAAATGCAAAGTCCACGAGATAAAATAATGGAATCATTAAGGTCGGAAAAAACCTCAGAGCCCACCGAGTCCGAGTGTTCCCTCAGCATTTCCAAGGCTACCACTGACCAGGTCCCCAAGTGCCACATCCACATGGATTTTAAATTCTTCCAGGGATGGGGACTCCACCTCTACACTGGGCAGCTGTGCCAGGGCCTGACCACCTTTTCCATGAAGAAATTTTCCCAATATCTGATTTAAACCTCTCCAGGTTGTTTCCTCTCATCCTGTCCCTTGTTCCCTGGGAGCAGATCCTGATCCCACCTGAGTCCCTCCTGTCAGGGAGTTGCAGAGTGAGAAGGTCCCTCCTGAGCCTCCTTTTCTCCAGGCTGAGCTCCTTCCCCAGCTCCCATTTGTATTCCAGAGGTTTTCCACAGAAATTATCCCTGCAAATCCACCCTCATTCTCCCTTTTTCTTCCTGAAAATCCTGTAAATACCCTGAATCCCAGAGTGGTTTGGAATGGTTTTGGAAGGTACCTTAAAGACCACCTCATTCCAACCTTTTCCATGGACAGGGACGGCTTCCACATCCCAGACCAGATTTCTGGGATTTCCTTTTATGGGAGCAGGGAATAGAATATTTATGGAATAAACACACCCATGGTGTATTTTGGCAGTGGTGCTGTCATTGCTTTGTGTTCAGTTTGCTGCAAATTCCTGATCCCTGTATCCATAATCACTTCCCAGCTCGTTATAAATTTCCATCAGATAAATATTGACATTCTACTCCAGCTTTATGGATAAACATCCTCCCTGGCTTCCATATTGTCACAGGTTTTATGGATAGGAAAAAAATCAAAGGTGGTTTATGATTTGAAACAGCCTCGAGTTGGTTTGGGTTGTTTTATGTCCACTTGTGTTAATCAAGGGGGAGGTTTGGGACTCATTCCAAGAGAGGTTTTGGTGATGTTTGAGGTATCGGATGGTGTTATCCATGAGGGAATCCAGTGGGATTCTGGGAAGTGGAAAGTTAAGGGAGAAGTTCTGGAGTTTCGAGCAGGATATGGATATTTTTTCCCACCTGAGAGCCACTTTGGGAACTTCCCAGGAGCCTGGGGTGCTGCTCGGTGTTTGTGTCACCGTCAGATCCGGATGAGCTCCTGGAGGGACTGGAAAATCTCTGGCTGCAAATGAAGCTCTGATGGAAGGTGCTGCTCCCAGGGTGCCTCTTCCCGTGTTCCTCGAGGCGGGAAGCAGATCCCGCCAGTGCCTCCCGTGTGATGTCTGTGCCCAGCAGGAAGGGAAAAAACTGGAGACAGAGGAGAAGAGGTGTGCTGTGTGCTGCTCCTCTGGCTCTCCCCAGCCTCAAATTGCTCGGAGACATGGCATCAGCTCCATAGATTCCTGGGAGCCACCACCCTGAAGGAAGCACTTTTCTTCCCCTAAGAGCCGAGGGATGTCTGGGGACTTTCCTGCCACTTTTGGGACTCACACAAGTACATCAAGAGGAGAAAATCAGCCTGGAGAAGCCTCTTCCTGAAGTTTGTGCTGAGCTTGGAGGAAGATTTTGCTTAGCTGTTTGGCTTTCATCCTCGAGGATGTTTAGCCCCCTCTGGAAGACTCATTCCTCGGGCTGGAGCTGGTGGGAGGAGGAGTTGGGAGGACACTGGGGACAGCACATGTTTTGTTCCTGGAGAAAAACAGCTGGAATGTGTAATCCCAGAAATAAGGATCTAAAGCTGTCCCAAAGGGATGTGATGAAGGGCCTGGAGGGGAAAAACCTGGAGAAGAGGAGACTGCGGGAAGAATCATTTGGATCTTGAGTTTCCTCAGGAGTGACAGCTCCAATGTCTGCTCCCTGTGACCACAGCCAGGACCTGAGGGAATGGCTGGAAATGTGTTAGGGAAGGTTTATGTTGGATATTAGGAAAAAGTTCTTCCTCCAGAGGGTGGTGGAGTGCTAGGACAGGATTCCCAGGGAATGGTCATGGCCCCAAGGCTCCCAGACCCATTGGAAAGGCTTTCTGGCACAGGGTGGGACTTTTGGGATATCTTGTGCAGGGCCAGGTGTTGGACACGTTAATCCTTGTGATTCCCTTCCAATTTAGGATATCCTATGAATCCAGAGGGTGTTTTGGGTGGTGGAAAAATCCTTTTGACCCTTAAGTCTATTCCCCATCAGGCACAACTATCTAAGGAATATTTTAACAGGAGATTCAGTTGTTTCCTGCCTTGAACACCTTAAAACCCATGGTAAAATCACCACCTGCTCAGCTGTTTTCTCCTCAAGCCCATCTTTTCTATGAGCATCTGATTCCCAAGTTCTCAGCTTTTTTTTTCCCCTCCTGTTAATTATTATAATTACTTTTAAAACCTGGCCCCTGATTAGGCACTAGGTGGACACGGTGGCTGGGTTTTATTGCGGAACCTGCTCCTGCTCAAGGAGTTATTTTTGCTGAAGACTTCCCTGGAACTGCTGAGTCAAGACAATGCTTTGATGGGATAAACATCTTCCCGCTCCCTTCTGTTCAGACCCTGGAGCCTCATTTGCCTGAGTAAAGACGTTGAGTTTCTTGGAATGCAGCTCCTGTTAAAGGAGCCCTGGAGCAAACACATCGAGCTCTTGCTGTAATTTAAAGAGTTTATCCCGAATCCATGAGCCATGGACCCAAATTCGGGGGATGAAAGTTGCTTCCTTATCTTGACCTTGTCTCTCTCCCAAGACCTGCAGGTGGGTTTGAATTCCCACTGACCTTGGAGCTTGGAGCTGGTCAGTGCTTTCCTTATGGAGTCACCACCTCGGAGCCACCGGTGGTCACCTGCTCCTAATGTGGCTTTTCCAGAAGGGTTTGGCCAAAAGGTCAGCGCTCAACTGCTCGACGGAGCCATTCCTGATGGATGCGCGGAGAGGCTTCTGGGGGGAGCGTTTGGGGTTTACACAGAAATAGTCGCTCATCCGACTGAATCGTTAATGCCCGTTGCCCGCGGAGACTAATTAAGGAGAGCTGCAGCTGTTTTGGGAAGCACTTTGTGGGGATTACACGGCGAGCGCGGGCTGGAGGAGCTCTCGGAGTGTGAAACATTAGGAAAGGCGTTTTGTGCCGCTGCGCTCCGAGGAGTTAAGGGAAGCGGGGGGGTTGTGGGGACAGAGTTTTCCAAATTGTTTTCTTGGAGACGGTTTGAGTTTGGCCAAACAACGGGATGTGAGCGGTGACAGCCTGGCTTCGGTGTGGACACGTCAGGAACTGTGGGAGAGAAAGGTTAATAGGGTGTCCCTGCTGCTTTTCCCTAAAATCTTGCATTTTCCACGTGCTCCTGTGGGAATTGGGGCAGCTGTGGGGGTTGATGCTTTCCTCTGTCACATTGGTGGCTCCGAAGAGCTCACGGAAAAGTCTTTGGGTTTGTTGTTGTCCCGAGAAGGGAGCGGAGCTGGGAAGGGTCTGGAGCACCAGGAGTGGCTGAGGGTGTTGGGGAGGCTCAGCCTGGAGAAAAGGAGGTTCAGGGGGGACCTTCTGGCTCTCTACAACATCCTGCTCCAAGCCCCATGTCCAGCCTGGCCTTCAACACTTCCAGGAATGGGGCAGCCAGAGCTTTTCTGGGAATTCCATCCCAGCCCCTCCCCACCCTCCCAGGAAATAATTCTTTCCCAATATCCCATCTAACCCTCTGGCAGTGGAAACCCTCTACTCTATCGTGCTAAAATCGTGCGATACAAAATTTCCTTTATTCCTCCTTTTGAATTTTCCAGTGGTTTTATTTGGTCATTTAATTTATGTATCTTCATTTACATAAGATCAAGTTTTCCTGCACATGGGACATAAATTCTCCAAGACCATGGATCACTTTGCGTTATTGTAAAAGAAAATATACAGACGCTTTGTAAAACCTTGTAACTGTTTTTGTGAACCTCCTGAGCCATCCTGGAAATCTTTGATTCCTTGGTCATAAACCCTCCTGAAGGGTTTGCTGTGCTGGATTAAATCCTGAGGAATTGAAACAACCAGTTCATGGATCTTCTGGGAGCCAACGGGAAGACTTTGGGAGGCTTTAGTGCAGTTGAGATTCAGGCTGGGAGTCTGGCTGTTCACACTCCCAGTGGCATGTGCAGAATCCCTGGAGCTCCAGGGATTACGGCTTTATGGTTCACACGTGGGATTTGCTGGGAGCTCCTGGTTCTTTTTATAGAGAGTCTATTCCGGGGGGATTTCACAGAGGGAATTTCTGACCTTTGGACAAGAAGCCATCAAGCTGTGAACCAGCAGGAAATCCGAAGTGATTTAGCCCATGGTCCTTTTTAAAAAACAGCTGTTTCCTGGTTTAGGATGTTGTTTGGTGGGTGGTTGTTGCTGGAGCTGTGCTGAAGCAGGGTCTTGGTGCCCTTGCCTTGTGTCTTCATGGAATCTGGGAATGGTTTGGGTGGAAGGGATCTTCCAAGACCATCTTATTCCATCCCCTGCCATGGGCAGGGACACCTTCCAGTATCCCAGGCTGCTCCAAGCCCCATCCAGCCTGGCTTTGGACACGTCCAGGAATGAGACAGCCACAGCTTCTCTGGAAAATCTGTGCCTCACCACCCTCACAGAGAATTCATTCCCAATATCCCATCTGACCCTGCCCTCTGGCAATGGAAAGCCATTCCCCCTTGTCCTGTTCCTCCATCCCTTGTCCCAAGTCCCTCTCCAGCTCTCCTGGAACACCTTCAGGTACTAGAAGGTGCTCCAAACTTTCTCTGGATCCTTCTCTTCTCCAGGCTGGACATTCCCAGCTCTCCCAGCCTGGCTCCAGAGCAGAGGGGCTCCAGCCCTTGGAGCGTGGTGATGGAATCCCTGGAAGTGTTGAAGAAATGTGTGGATGTGGCACTTGGGGACGTGGTGTAGTGGTGAACGTGGCAGTGCTGAGTTAACAGTTGGACTTGATGATCTTGGGTGTATTTTCCAACCTCAACAATTCCATGATTCTGGGCTTATCTTCCCTCCATCATCCTTCCTGGGTCAGGAGACATGAACCAGGCTCCCACATGGCTTGTGAGATGTATGGAATTCTGCAGGACTCACGCCTGGAGGATTTATTTGGAGGAGGAAGTGGTGAACTGTGGCTGTTTCTCCCTCCAAAATATATATTTGGTTTAATAACAAGCAAGAGCACGTGCCCTTTTCCCTGACACTATGGAGTAACCATGGATTGCTGTCAATAAAAAGATTCCCTGATAGCTTTGGAAAGGAAATGGAAATTTATCAAATATTTCCCCCCCCTCCCCCAGTCTGGAGCAGCTCTTCAGATGTGGAGGCTGGAAAAGGGAGATTTGTTGTTCTTTCCTTCTCTAACATTAACACCCCTGGGCGATCCCGAGGATGTGACAAAGGGAATGCTCTGCTCACCTGTCACTCAGCCTTTGGAAAATTAATTTTTTTGTTGGAATAGAATCCAGGTGCCCCTGGAAGTTTGGAGTCACAGGAAAAGATTGAAGGAAAGTGATTTGGGTTGAAAGAGACTTTAAAGATCATCTCATTCCAGCTGTTTTCCATGGGCAGGGACACCTTCCATGAGTCCAGGTTGCTCCAAGCCCAGTCCAACCTGGCCTTGGCCGGATGCTGTTTCCTTCCATCTATTCTGTTGGAGAGGCACAAGCTCCAACATGGGATGGAACATGCTCCAGGATGATGCTCAGGGATGCAGGGGTAGAAACCTGAATGTAAAGCTCTGGAACGGAGGGTGGAGATGGGATCATGGACATTTTGGGTAAAAGAGCTTTTGATTTCCACCAAAAATATAAATTTTTCTTTGTTTTGTTCCCTTCTTTGTTAGTAGGCTTGGATTTAGCAAAGTTTATTGGAATCAGGTGACTTGGAGGCCTGATCTTTCCATATGAAGATATTATTGACCTCAGGAGCTGAGGAGCCACCAGTGCCAAAGCTTTCATCTTTTCCCTTTCCTAAAAAAGTGATCCAGGCTCATCTTTGTGCCTTTATGCTTCAAAACCATGGCTGAAAGGAATCATGGAATATCCTGAGTTGGAATGGACCCACACAGGCCATCCAGTCCAACTCCTGTCCCTGCACATGACACCCCATGAATTCCACCATGTGCCTGAGAGGACCTTGACTCAAAATTATTCCAGTCTTGTGGTGGGGTGCTTACTTGGGATTTTCTGAGGAGGATTGGCTCTCCTGAGCCATCCAGGTAGCCAGTGGGAATTTCCTTCTTGTAATCCTGTTTTCCACATCATAAATTTCGGTGACCCTGGTCCTCATGTGGATTTGATCCAAGAGAAAGCCTTGGCATTGTGTTTCCATGATTTAAGCTCCCTCTCACTGCACCCTATCCCGAAGAGGATATTTTTTTAGGATCAGACCTATGAGAATATTCCATCTCTGGTACACGAAGGGTGGTTTTGGGTCATCTGGTCTCGTTTAAGCCCTAGTGGTCAATTCCTTAAGTTCTGCCCATGGAATAGGATGGTGGGTAGGGTTTGGATGCCTCTTGGTGCCATCCAACCCCATGCTGAGCATGGAATGCCATGCATTCTTTCTCCTCAAGCACAGCTGAAGCCATGGTCTTTGGGGAGGTGGGAGAAGTGGATGAGTGCCAAACCCATCCAGCTGGATCACCCAAATGGGCAATCCAAGGAAATCAACCACATGCCCTGATGTTCATGCACAGCTTAGGCTGTGAAATTCCTTATTTATAGGAACTTAACGGATCCTGCAACGGCTTCAAGCAGATGAACACGTTTCTTTAAAGCAACAGCAACATTCTTCCTCCTCGAGGGGGAAAGCTTTAACTGAAAGAGGGAAGATTTAGAGCAGAAATAAGGAAGGAATTATTCCCTGAGAGGGTGGCGAGGCCCTGGCACAGATTGCCCAGAGAAGTTGTGGCTGCCCCATCCCTAGAAGTGTCCAAGGTGAGGTTGGACAGGGCTTGGAGCAAGCTGGGGTAGTGGAAGGTATCCCTGCCCATGGTAGGGCTTCAGAACTGGGTAATCTTCAAGGTCTCTTCCCACCCAAATCATTCTGGGATTCTTCAAAGTTGCTTTGAAGGGAAGGGGCTGGGATAGAAACAGAACTGAAAAGACCGCACGCGTTTTCCTCTTCTTCCTTCCCATCCATCCCAAGCTTTGTCGAGCGATGGATAAAAAGGGGGGAAAAAAAACAACCAACCCACCCACAATAATCTATAGCAACTGTCAGCCAGCAAACTACTCCCATTTCATAGGGATAGGTTGGATGTCAGCGCGGGATCGATGGCTCTCGCGCCGTAATTATAAAAACTCGTGGGTTGTGTTGCTTGAGTGAGTTTGAGAAGAGTAGGGTCTCAATCTTCCCTCTAATGGGGCTTTGGCAGTCGGTGGCGCAGCGGCTTCGTCTTAGTCTGACAGTGTTGTCATTAAACACCAGGTAGCGTGGAACAACAGGGAACACGGCTCCGGAGCGGCCGGGAACACGCGGCTTTGACAGGAGTGATTTGTCATCGAGGAGCTGCCCAAACTCCTGAGCCTGGAATACGGGCGGCTGCTTAAAGTGACTTATTGCCCCTGTCGGCGGCTGCAGTTGTGATTTGATAATCGGTAAATGTTTGTCAAAGATGAATTCCCTCCCTGATGCAGTGCAGTGCTGGAAAAGCAAATGAAAAGCAGGGGGAAAGAACATATTGGATGGATTAAAGGCTAGGGCAGGATAAGGGTGGTGGAAACAACAGGTTTCCCTGTTAACTTGGCATCTTTCCTTCAGGGAGGTGAGGCGTTGAGGTTTGGGATACTGAGATGGGGACTGACTGCCAACACGGGCGCTGGGGGACGGGGAATGCTGCAACATTAACTCAATTTCAGGAGGAATTTCTTCATGGAAAGGGTTGTTAAGCATTGGAAGGGGCTGCCCAGGGAGGTGGTGGAGTCCGCATCCCTAGAGGTGTTCGAGGAATAACTGGATGTGGCACTCAGGGCTCTGGTCTGGGTGACAAGGTGAGGATCGATCGCAAATTGGACTCGATGATCTTGGAGGTCTTTCCCAAGCTTAATGATTTTGTGATTATAAGGAGTAGTTTTTTCTCCCAGATTTCAAAGATCCTGGAGCTGTGCTTTGGTCTTGAGGGACTGTAGACTGGTGTGGAGCAATGGTTCTCCTTTGCTTAAGCACATGGAATCATGGAATCGTTTGAGTTGGAAGAGACCTTAAAGATCATCTCATTCCAACCCCACCTTCCATGGTCAGGGAGCCATTGTGGTGTGTCTGACTTCAACTCCGTTCTCTTCTGTCTGGGAGGTTTCAAGAGTGGTTTTCCTAAGGAAGACAACATCCTGGTTCTTTCTTTCCATGGATGTGATTCTTTTCTGGCTTTTTTGGCAAATAGTTTTCTTGGCAAACCCGTGTGTGCCTACTCAGTGGTTACAACTTGTGGTTGAATCCCTTTGTTTCTCGTAGGGATGGATTTTGAGCCTGTCCATCGCCTGCTTTATATCAAAGTTTAGAAAGGAGAACTAAAAGGATCTTAATGAACCTTCTGCCTGCAAAGTTTTCCTCCCATCTCCCTGAGTTTATCCAAGTTCCTCTGCTGAATGCCAGAGTCAGGTCAGGTTCTTTTTAAGTCGTTGCTTAGAAAGCTAAAATCCTTCTGTTGGATAAGTGGCTTTGAGGGTGGGGAATACCTAAGAGATTCAAATTTTTCCTTGTTAAATTTAAATAAAATAAAATAAAATAAAATAAAATAAAATAAAAAAATGAAGTTAACCCTAAAGCACGAATGCAAATGGAATTCCAGCCCGCCGAGCGCTCCCGTCGTTTCCCGAGGCAGAGCCACCTCTCCCCGTGCCACGGTGAGGCGTGAACACGAGATCCCTGAACCCATTTGATTATAGCCGGGGTTTTTCTGGTGTCTGAAGTGCTGGAAACGATCAAGAGCAGGAAAAGTGGAGTGATTTATTAGACTCATAAAAATTCATACTTTGTTATTCCAGTTGTCTTCCATCTGCAGCTTGTTAGAACGAGCACCCCTGGCAGCTCCTGCCGCGAGGCCGGGGGGAGGAGGGCATTTATCAGCTTTCCTCCTGCCATCCCGCTCTCATTTAGAGGAATGGATCCAGCTCCTGGAAACACATTAATAATCATTCACCGAGGGAAGGGGGGAAGGAAAACCCACCACCCTCTTTTGTTATAATAATAAGGGTTGTGTTTGAACAAGGGCCGATGCTCCAGAGACCCATTCAGGCTCTTTAACGCGGGCTGGAGCTGGGAAAACAGTGTTCAGAGCCTTTAGTGTGACCTCCTCTTGCCAATCCTGGTGGATAACGTGGGGTCTTCTCATCCTTGGAAGGCCCTTCCACTCCTGAGATGTTCGGAAGGGCCATCCTGAGGCTTTTTGGCAGTGGGGATGGGGATGTGACAGAGCTGGTGGGGTTACTGGGTTTGCTGGGAGGTTGGTGACGTGTCCTCCTGTCCACACCAAGACCTTGTTGGACACCTCTGTTTCCGCCTCTCTCCGTATTTTGGGATTGGAGGGAATAAACCAGTATTTGCAAGCGTTTGTGTTGTAGTTGGAATATTGGTGTTGGAATTGTAGGGCTGAGACAAAGGCACAGTTCTTCTGTTATTTTCTAAGGCTTCCCAAATCACCTGGCTCCGGGGGCTGGCGGGACTGAAGTGATCCAAACGCCTTTGGAAAATGATACAGATTGTTCTTGTGTGAGTAAATGTAGGGTGGCTTCGATTGGGAAAGACCTCTGAGATCATCGACTCCCAACCGTTCCCCCACCACTGCCAGGGCTACCACTAATCCACATCCCCACTAATCCACATCCCCAAATGCCACATCCACACATTCTGAACACTTCCAGGGATGGTATTCCACAAAGAATGGGAAGGGTCTGGAGTAACAGGAGCGGCTGAGGGTGCTGGAAAGGTTCAGCCTGGAGAGAAGGAGGCTCAGGGGGGACCTTGTGGCTCTGCACAACTCCCTGACAGGAGGGTGCAGCCAGATGGGGGTCAGGCTCAAGGGAAAGGACAAGATGAAATGACCTCATGTTGTGCCAGGAGAGGTTTAGATTGGATACTGGAGAAAAAAATCCTTCATGGAAAGGTGGTGAGGCATTGGAATGGGCTCCCTTGGCAGTGATGGAGTTACCATCCCTAGAAGAGTTAAAAAAATACGTGGATGTGGCAGCTGGGGACATGGTTTAGCAGTGGCCTTGGCAGTGCTGAAGAAACAGACTCAATGGTCTTTGTGCTCTTTTCCAAACAAAACTATTCCATGATTCCATGCTGGATGTTGTGACATCCTGGGAACACCCAAGCCCCAATGACACCTGATCCACTAAACCAGATCCACTAAAATCCGTCCTGTGCAGCATCCCAGCTGCAGATGGAAGTTGGGATTGCACCAGTGGGCTGGAAAGGGAGTACAGGTTCTCAGCCGTTTGAGAGGCTGATCCTGAGTGTCTCTTGCAGCAGCAGTTTTCCAGGGAATTTCTTGGAGCTCTGTGATTTTCATGTCTGCTGCTTTTCTTTCTGCTTCTCTCCTGTCACGCTCGCTGCCAGTGTTTCCTCGTTGTTGGATTTCTCCTGGCTGTGCCATCCCCAGCTTTTCCAGATGCTCTTCTCCTCGCTCCCCTTCTTTCTTCTCAACAGCTCAGGCATCACTTTGTTCCCTCATGACATCTCCACGCATCGTGGTGCTTTCCTAAACATTTGGATTTTTGAAAGGCTCTAATAAGGTCTGCCTGGAACCTTCCCTTCTCCAGGCTGGACATTCCCAGCTCTCCCAGCTGTCTCCAGAGCAGAAAGGCTCCAGCCCTTGGAGCATCTCCTCTGGACCTTCTCTAGCAGCTCCACATCCTTTTGCTGTTGGGCCCCAGAGCTGGATGTAGAATTCCAGGTCGGGTCTCACCTGAGCAGAGCAGAGGGGCAGAATCCGTCCCTTTCCTGCTGCTGGAATTTTTCTCTTCAAGCAGGGTGATGTTTTCCCAGCCTGTATTTCCTGGAAACAAAAGTTCTGTATTTTTCACCTAAACCCAGGAATTTTGGATGCAGACCCAGACCCACGGAATTTATTTGAGCAGGATATGTGGATTTGCCCAGAGAGGTTGCAAATCCTCATCCCTGGAAGTATCCAAGGCCAGGTTGGACAGGGCTTGGAACAACCTGTTCTAGTGGAAGGTCTCCCTGCCCATTGTGAGGCTTTTGGAATAAGGTGGTCTTAAAAGCCCCTTCCAAACCAAACAATTCCATGAATTTAATACTTTGCCTGCTAAAATGAGTGTTTCCTTACACTTCATCTCCAAGTGCCAGTGCCCAGCACAGTCTCACTCCTGGTGGATTCCGTGAACTTCCTCTTTTCCTGTGGTCCAGTTGACATAACGGAATTAGCCAAGCAGATTTGGTATTAATTTCCCAAATATTCCCAGCTGAAAGCAGCTGCCATGCTAAGCAAATTTTCCAATGGGTTTGGAGCTCTCTAAAATGTTTCATCTCCAAATCCCGCCCTTCTCCTGTACTCTCAAAATGTGACAACAGGAGCAGCTGTTGTGCTCCAGGTCCCAGGTAAAGCAGTTTGGATCAATTGGATTTATTTCCTATTAAGCAGCAGTTCATGATCATAAAGCATCGTTTACACGCTGGCATAAAGGGCCGTCGCTCTTGAAAGAGCTCGGAACTGAATGAGTGTGAAAATTAAATTCCCCTCTTAAACCCAAGGATGGTCCTTTTGGAAGCTGATTCCAGTCGCAACATAATTAACCTCTTGCTGTGCCATTCTGTGGGAACATATTGAACCTGCTCCGGGATAATCATCCCTAATGCTGGTGTCTGCTTTCACACTGAATTCCTAACAGCATTACAGTAATCCCAAAGCTTTTGTTAACTCCAGGGACTTGGCCAAGTTGGCAGCCAGGACAAAAGGTGTCGGAGCCGTGTGGCTCGGGGGTGATGATCCAGGTGTGGTGGGATGGGAAACACCAGAACCATTTGCTTTTGGGTAGAGGAGCTGTAGGAGAACTTTATTCAGGTTTCCCATGGAATTATCCCTGTTGAGGGTCATTTCCATATGCTTGGAGCAACCTGGTCTAGTGGAAGGTGTCCCTGCCCATAGCAGAGGGGTGAAACTCAATGTGTTATAGGTCCCTTCCAATCCAAACCATTCCATGATTCCTGTTTTAGCCCAGCTTCTCTCCATTTTTCTCAGTTTTTCCCTCCATTGCTCTTCCCTTCCCATCCCAGGTTTTCTAATCCAGGGAAGCAAGTGGTGGTGGGAATAATCCCCAGAAGGTTTGGGTGTATTTCCACCTCTGCGCCCAACAATGAGCTGAAGTCTGAGACTGGAGAAGAGGAGGATTCAGGGAGACCTTTGAGCCCCTTCCAGTGTCTGAAGGGGCTCCAAGAGAACCAGAGAGGGATTTTGGACAAGTGAATGGGGTGACAGGACAGGAGGGAATTGCTTCCCACTGCCAGAGGGCAGGGACAGATGGGATATTGGGAAATAATTCTTCCCTGTGAGGGTGGTGAGGGGCTGGAATGGAATTCTTAGAGAAGCTGTGGCTACTCCATCCCTGGAAGTGTCCAAGGCCAGGTTGGATAGTGCTTGGTGCAACCTGGCTCTTGGTTGATGTGAAGGGCAGTGATTGGGATTCCCAATCCCTGCAATCTGCTGTTGCAGCGGGACTAAGGCTGATCCATCCTGGCTGTCCAGAGATTCCCATGGTGCTTCTGCTGTCGAGGTTGCTGCTGGCTGCAAACTCCTCTGCTGCCCCCAAATTTGCCCTTGGACCTTCTTCCTAAAATGCTGAATAGCTCCTCCACCACCTTCCCTTCATCCACGAGGTGGGAGACTGTGTGGAAGGATCAAATCCGTTAGGAAATGGTCTTGCAGGGATTTTACAAGGAGCAGATGTAGGGGCCTCATTCCATGCCTTGACACTGGTCATCCCAAAATCCACTTTATGGAAGCCAGCAACAAATTGTTTTGAGTCAGGGTTGCCTTTTCCCATGGAAAAGAGGGAGGTTTGATCCCATACCATCCCATAGCATCACTGGATGTGTGTGATGCTCCTGCTGCAACCTGGGATGTCTTTAGTTGAGTGTCCTCTTCCTTCTGGGATTTGAGGGTAACAGTGGATTTTGCTGAATCTTTCCTTCCTTACCTGGAGCAAATCCCATGGCGAGGGATTCATCTTCCTGTTGGGAAGGGTTTACTTCCAGAAAAAACTTTTGGCAGAGATTTTCAGTTCTTTTTCAAGCTACTTTGGGTTCCAAGTGGGAGTTTTTTAACCCTTGTCAGCAGCTGAGACATACTGGTGGCTCTTTCACACGTGTCCTAGTAGTCCTTAACCCTTTTATTTTTTTCTCTCTTGTCTGTTTGGAAAGAGCAATTTGGTTTTATCAGAGGTTTTTGGTCTCTGCTTTGCTTTTTTCCTTGGGGTAGTTCTGCTGCCTCCCTTTAATCTCTGAGGTTTTCCCCAGCGCTGGGGACAATCCTGGCAGCGTATCCAAGGTTCAGCTTCTGCTCCCCAATTTGCATTCGTCCCTGCTCCCGTCTCGCTTCCGAGTGCTGGAAGATCTATGTACCTGTCACTCACAGCTTCCCGTTTCGCCTACGATCGGGATTAATGGCATTGAGCCCCGATGAAGACACACAGGAAGGGTCGTGGTGGCCAAGGATTGATAATGGGTGACCTTGTGGCACCCAGGTCATGACTTAATTTAGTTCTTTTCCCCATTCCTGTGCCCGTACAGGAAGCTTTTCTATCCCATATCCTGTTCCTAAAGCAGCAGTAATCTGTTGGATTTGGGAATCTGCCCTCCTGAAGTTCCCCTTGCTTGTTTAACTTCCTTTTTCCCATCAGTGTCTCAACAGGATTTACTCCACCATTATTGTTGTTTCCCCAGTCCATCCTGAGCAGCATCATCTTCCTCTTGCCTCATGGATTTAGAATCACAGAATCATGGAATAATCATCAAGATTGGAAAAGAGCTCTGAGGTCATCAAGTCTAAATATTAACTCAACACTTCCAAGGCCACCACTAAACTCTGTCCCCAAGTGCCACATCAACATGGGACATTTTTGGGACATGTTTCACTAGACCAGGTTGCTCCAAGCCCCATCCAATCCATGGATAAGGCAGGCGCAACTTCTTTGGGCAACCTGTTCCAGGGTGTCTCTACCCTCACATGGAAGAATTCCTTCCCAATATTCCATCTAACCCTGTCCTCTGGCAGTGGGAAGCCATTCCCCGTTCTCCTGTCACTCCAGGACCTTGTCCAAAGTAATTTCCCATCTTTCTTTTAAACCTCCTTTAAAAGAAGGTTTCTCCAGACCCTTCTTCAGGTGAAATATTCCAGGTGCAAACTCTTTTTATGCCCTCCCTGCTTCAACTTCCCCAGGGGGCCAATTCCTGGTACTTCTCTCAGGAAAATAAGAGAAGAACTAAGGACCCTTGCATCCAACCTCTTTCCTAAGGGAAGCATGTGCTGGTGGCTCCTGGATCCTGCCTGCTTGGAGCACCCTGGTAAGAGATTTTGGCAATAAATTCCCCATCTCAAGGTCATCATTGGACAAGAGGAAACAGTTTTAAGTTGTACCAGAAGAAGTTTTGTTTGGATATTAGGAAAAATTTCTTCACTGAAGGGATGCTTGGGCTGCCCAGGGAAGTGATGGAATCGTCGTTCCTTGGGGGATTTAAAAGCCACGTGGATGTGGCACTTGGGGATGTGGTTTAGCCGTGAACTTGGCAGCCCTTAGTTGATGACCTTAGAGGTCTTTAACAACCTATACAATTCTACATTTAGAGTTTACACCACGATTTTTTTTTCCCTGGGAACAGGAGGCGCGAGCGGCGCCCGCGGGATTCGCAGCTCCACAGAAAGCCCCGAGCTCAGCAGCGCACGGCCCTGGCTGATAAATGATGCTCATATCCCATTCGAATATGATGCAAGCAGTTTTTTTGTAGTTTGTCTTCCATGGCGGTAGTAAAGTTTTTAATTAGGAAAGCTAATGAGATCGATTAGTCATTAGAAGTGACCTCTGGATCGCGGCGAGGAGTGGGGATGTGTGCGCCGGGCTGATAACGGGGGACGCTGGGGTATTGTTTGTAATAAAAGCGTGAAGTGTTTGATTTGAGTGAAATGTGCCACGGGGAATACATCACGCGGAGAGGAAAAAATTACAACCCTGGGAGCCTGTAATGAAGGGAATTAAACCAACATCCTGTCTAAATAACATGATTATCTACACAAAACCCCTCAGCTAGCAAGTAATAATAGAAAACGGAGCTCTTCGGAGAGGCTCTTTGAGGAGGTGGTTAATGCCGGAGTCGCGCATCAGGCACTTTCCAAGGAGCAGCTTCGGAATGAATACACCATCCAATTACCTCTGGGAATAGAGTTTACCAGGTGCCAGCTTGTTTTGGGAAAGGAGGAGGAGGAGGGGGATGCCTGCAATAATTTGGGATCTCTCTTTCTTGTCAGGCAGAAGTTTGATGCAATTCTGGGTTGATTGGTGGCAGCTCAAGCTTGTGTGGGGACAAAAAAATGTTAATTATGTATTTAGCAAATTCCCGGCTTAGTTATTCTGTGAGGTTGGAGTGGAGGAGGGAAAGGGGCAACTTGTGCTGTTGCTGGTTGGGAAAGATGTGGGATTGTGGCTCTCATCCCTTCCCTGGTGGGATGGAAGTGCTTTGGGTACGTGATTGATGCTGTATCCATGAGAGGTTGGGTGTGTCCACATGTTCTGGGTGACAAAACTGACAGAAGGCAGATTTAGGTGGGGTACTAGGAAGCAATTCTTCCCTGAAAGTGTGGTGAGGCCCTGGCAGAGGTTGCCCAGAGAAGCTGTGGCTGCTCCACCCATGGATGTGTCCAAGGCCAGGTTGGACAGGGTTTGGAGCAGTCTGGGATGGTGAAAGACGTCCTTGCCCATGGCAGGGGGTTGAACTGGGTGGTCTTCAAGGTCCCTTCCAACCCAAACCATTCCATGAGTCCATGATTTCAGGACAGCCCCACCATCACCATAGCCGGGATTTCATTGTGTGCGTGGTGTTGGTCCCTGCAGGGCTTAGCACCTCTGTTCTTTTGCTGCCCCCATTTTCCTGTCCTAAATACAGTTCCCTGAAGGAAAAAGCTCCAAGTTTGCAGGTACTTGGGAGCAATTTTGAATGTAATTAGAGCTTCAGCCTTGCAAAGGCTTTAAAAGCCCACGCAGAGGTTTGGTCACTGCTCTGAAGAATTTGATCTGTTACCAAAAAAATCCTGAGACAGGGAAAGAGCAGTGAGATCCCGTTTGCTTTCCATGTTCTTTTCTTCCTTCCTTCTTGCCTCACCTCTGAAGTGACCTCTGAAGTGCCTCACCTCTAAAGTGGCTGCAATTCCTCCAGTCATTGAATCATCAGATGGTTTCTACTGGAAGAGAACTTGGAGGATCCTTTAGTTCCATGATTTATCCCATGGGTTCGGACTGCGGAACATTGTGAGTGTCATCTTTGCCACAAAAAATTCCAGTGATTTTTCTGTCGTGGCAGAGCCTGGTTTTTGCCTTTTTCCATCACCAGGGGTTATAACATTTTTTCTGAATTTCTAAATGGAAATTTGTGTTGCCTGATCCCTCCCAAAGCCAACACAAGTCATCAACTTGCTGGGAATGCTCAAGAAGGAAAATATTCCCTGTATGAAACGGTAAAGATGTGAATTGATGTTGCCACTGTTGCAGGTCAGTGGGGGAGCTCTTCCATCCTTTCTAGGGAATGGTGTCAGCTCTAAAATGTATCTCCTTATTTTTCCTAGTTTACCTGGGAATTCATGTTATTCTCCCTCCCTTCACAGAGATAAACATGGGGATGGGTCAAACGTTTTCAGTGGAAATAATGCCTCCCACTTTTCCCCTCCCAACCTCTCCATGATTTTAATGAGAGGTTCTCCAAGAAAAACAGCCGGCCCTTTAAATCAGTTATAAAACCCAGAGACCGAGGCTCAGCATGGAGTGTCAGCTTTAATTATCTGGGCAGTTACAGCTGTATGTTATAAAAGTCGGCCAATTAGGTGCATTCCTGAAAGCTTGGGGAAAAAAAAAAAAAAAAAAAAGCTTGTGGAGGAAAACCACAGTCAGACGTAGAACTGTTAATTGCACGAAACATTCTGCAGAATAACCTGGGATGTAGATCATCCTGCAACACAGAGAATCCTGGAATGGGTAGGGTTGGAAGGGAGCTTAAAGCTCATCCAATTCCCTGTCCATGGAAGGGACCTTCCATTATCCCAGGTTGTTCCAAGTCTTGTCCAACCTGGACTTAAACATTTTGGGGGGATGAAGGATATGATGAAAATGCCAAGGATTAAAGGCTTACATTTATTTCCAGTGTGGATGTTGGGACCAAGGTGTTGTTGGTGAATCTGTGATTCCTGTGGTAGTGTTTTGCTGGTGGGGTGGTGAAGCCAGTCCCAAGCACATCAAGACCTTTCTGTTACTGAAACTTCACTCCTTTTTTCAGGTGCTAAAATGTTGGATGTAGGACTTAAGTTGGTTGTGGGACCAACATCCATTGAACTTGATGATCTTAAAGGTCTTTTCCAACCTTAAAAATTCCATTATTCTGTCATAATGTCAGTGAGATCCCTCCTGTGCCCATCCACACCTGAATTTCAGGCCTGTTTTTCCATGTTTTTTTCCTCTTAGGATCCAACTTCCACTTGGTAAGGAGCCCCCCAGCCAACAAAGTGATAAAGACACGCTACAGGATCGTGAAGAAGAATGTGGTGTCTCCAGCCTTATCATCCTTCACTGGCCCCATTCCCACCTGGAAGACCAGGCGCCCTGTGACATCCAGGTAATTCCTCCATCCCTGGAATGCAGCTGGTTGGGATGTAGGAGCCACGGGAACTCCCACGTTGGGTCCGTGTTTTTCTGTTGCATCTTCACTGTTTAATTTCTCTCTTTGTTTGGACTACTCTGAGTTTATTGATTTAAAGTGTAAAATCATATTAGGAATTGTGTTATCCTGAGCTGGTGCCAACAGCTTATGCCTTTGGCTTCTTATGTATTCCCTCTTGGAATGAATTGTTTCCATGGAGCAGTTAAATAAGCTGAAAAGAGGATGAACAAAAGTGTGGATGTTGGTGATGAAGGGGAGCATGTTGAATGCTCCAAACTTCCACTAGGATGTAGGTTCTATCCCAAACTCGTTTTTTCCCAATTATCTAGATGGGGGAAACATCCGGAAATATTTTGTCACTGCCTAGAGAAGGGAGGCACCGAAGGTACCATTAACTTGTATTGGAATATTCCTAAATCCATGGAGGTGGAGATGTTTCCAGGGAGCATCTCAGAGGCCAAGATGAGACCTGGAGCTTGTGTAAAGCAGTAAGATTGTTAAAATAATTGATTCTTTAGAACAAGATACGATTCGAAGTGATGGGTTTGGTGAGAATACAGATTTTGGCTATTTTAAAGTCAGGAATAGCTTATCCTTCCACTGAAATGCCAGGAGTCACGGGCAGTCTTTTGGGCAAAGAGATCCTGCTCTGCTCTTCTCCAGCTTTGTTCTCCCTGGTCCAGGTGGTTTCCTCCAAAAGTCATTCCCCATCAATGCCCTGAGGATTGGTGGCTTTTGTAGTTGAGCTTTGGAGGGACAAAAATCATGGTGATTGTTTTTAAAGCCTGACTTTGCCTGATATTTCCCTTTAAAATTGAAGTTTGCGATTCCCAAATCGGTACCTAAAGGGAGGATTGGTTTTGGAAGAGTTCAGGGTGATGAAGCAAAGTATGGGATAAGCAGAGAGATGGGTAAAAAAGGTTGAGTCAATTATTTTGTCTGTTTTCCAAGCTCTTGGTTGAAAAACTCCTCATCTCCTGTACTCTACTGGTCTCAAAGTTCTTTTTCCAGTGTGGAAACTGGGATCCTTTTGGGCTCATGGTCAGCCGTACCTGCACCACCTCCTCCTTTGTCTTCACATTCTACTTTTGCCTGTGGTATTTTCCCACCTGGGCATCGTCCCTGAGATCCCCAGGTTTTGTTCTGGGTTGCCACTTCCATTTGCACATCCTTGGGTCCAAATTTCTCCATTTCCCTTTCCAGAAACAAACAGTGTAATTTTTTGCCTGCTCCATCATCCTGCAATTTCATGGAATCACGGGATGTTTGGGTAGCAAGGGAGGTTTAAGATCCTTGAGTTCCAACCCCCTGCAGGGGATGAGCTGTTTTCTGTTAATTAAGGCTCAAAGTCACAGAATCGTGTGAGTTGGGAGGAACCTTCAAGATCATCTTGTTTCAACCTTCTGCCATGGGCAGGGACACTTCCCAATATCCCAGGTTGCTCCAAGCCCAAATCCAACCTGGCCTTGGACACTTCTAGGGATGAGGCAGCCACAGCTTCTCTGGGAAACCTGTGCCAGGGGAAACCTGTGCCAGGGCCTTGCCACCCTGGAAGTGTCCAGGGCCAGGTTGTATTTGGGCTTGGAGCAACCTGGGATATTGGGAAGTGTCCCTGCCCATGGCAGAAGGTTGAAACAAGATGATCTTGAGGGTTCCTCCCAACTCAAATGATTCTGTGACTTTGATCCTTAATTAATAGAAAACAGCTAATCCTCCAGCTGTTGGGCTCAGCTTCTTCCCTCACACCTTGTTAGTCCAGATATGGATGGTTGATGGATGGAGGATCCATGCTGAGAATCACCTCAGGGATAAGCTTCGGGCATGGAATTCAGAGCTGGAACATCTGGGATCTGTGTGGTGGCTCTTGCTCAACCCAGTGGTGATTTTCCGAGGAACGACCTCGTTCTGCCGCGATTGGCTGAGAGCTCCCACTTGTAGGATCATTTTCTCTGCATTAATCTCCGACTTCATTAAATCGGTGTAGTTTAGATCTTACAGCCGCTTCAGACAAATCTTGATAAAATGCCATCAGCAAATTAAAACAATTATGTTTTAAAGAAGCCATAAATCTCCATCTCCCAATTACCTTTGTTGGGGTGATCAATCATCCGACCTGTCTGGAGGAAGCACATGGCAAATGCTTCTCCTGGAGTTTTTACAGGATTTTTTGCTCCGTCGTTCCTATCATCATCTTGAATCTGTCACAAGCAACACACCACAATCTGCTTTTTTCCTGATTTTCTTTGCTCTTCCCAAAGCAAGAAGAAGCTCTGGTGATGGTGAGACACCCCTTTGGTCACCTCAGTTTTATTTTTCATACTGAGTAGTTAATGACTTTAAATATTTCTATTTTTCATTTCAATAATTACAATGTTTTTATAATAATTTGATATTTTTAATATCCTCTTCCCATTAAACCAGCAGTGGGATGTCAACTGGTGGTGCTGCCCTCCAGTGCTACTCCCAAACTGACTCCCAACTGGCACTAAGGAGCAATTTCTTCCACAAAGTCCAGGTTTTTGGGTATCTGGAAGTAATGTGCCAGGGTTTTATTTTGCTGGGACATCCAGATGTCGCCCTTTTTGCCAATAAATCCTCAAATCACCAGACTAAGATGAAGAGGGATGTGGCTTTGGGAAATGAGTGACAGGGAGCGTTGCTGGAGGTACATGATGTCAGTCCCTTGGGAATGAATTCCATCCTCCCCGTCTTGCTGGGCTGGATAAAACTGGGCCCTGCTGCTGGCTTTTCTTCGAGGCGATAGGTGGGAGTATATTTTAAATTAATTTTACTCCACTTTTTGTAATATTTTTGTTTTAAATAGATTTATAAGCAACTCGGGGCCTATTTCTCCAAATTTATGAAGATAATTTTCACTCTTGATAAGGTGAAATTTACACCTGCTATTTCCATATTAATTCACATTGCTAAGTGGATCTAATTTTCTTCCGTTCTTCTATCTGGTGAATGTGGCCTTTCCTAATGCAATTTCCCCCTCACTAAATCACTGTGATCGGGAGTCATGATCGAGTTAAATTAACTTAAATTAATTTACTTAATAAGAGCTCCAGATCATTGTGAATGAGGTTAAGATTTATTGATTCTCCTTTTCACTCCTCCCCCTTATCTCCCGCGGCTTTGCTGGGAGCGCAGCTCACAAGGGCTGCGATTTGCCGGCCTTAAATTTTGGTTGCTCCTGGTGACATTGAGGTTGGTCATCCATTAAAAGTCCTGGAGGGAGATGTCCTCTCTCCTCACAGCCTCCCTCTGCTGGGAAAGAAATGAGGGATTTGACATGGAGGAGTTGGGATGGATGAAGTGTCATACTGAGATTTGGCAGTGATGCTTCTCCTGCATCCAACCTCTCTCCGTGGTCCACTGGATGTGGCCACCAAAAAAATGGGATGTCCACATGTCATAAACCTTGCACAGAGGCAGCAGAAGACTTCTGGGGTTGATGATCAGAGGGTTGGAGCACCTTTCCTACAAGGAAATGCTGAGATAATTGGGAATGTTCATCCTGGAGAAGAGAAGCTTCAGGATGAGCTCAGTGCAGCCTTCCACTGCCTGAAGGACCTGACAGGAAAGATGGAGAGGGAATTTTTGCAAGGAGTGACAGGACAAGGGGGAATGGCTTCCCACTGAAAATAAGTTTAACCCATTAAATGTTAGATTGGATATCAGGAAGTTCTTCCCTGTGTGGGTGGTGAGGCCCTTGCACGGTTTGCCAGAGAAGCTGGATCCCCAGGGAAGTGGTCACAGTCCCAAAGCTCTCAGAGCTCAAGGAGCATTTGGACAACACTCTCAGGCACAGGGTGGGATTTTTGAGGTGTCCTGTGCAGGACCAGGAGTTGGACTAGATGATCCTTGTGTGTCCCTTCCAACTCAGAATATTCTAGGATTCTATAAACTCCTTCAGAAGACTCCAGTCTCCTGCTGGAGAGACAGAACCACTTTTAAGACACATTTCTGGGAACAGAGAGCCCTCTGAGTTGAGCTTACAGGCCCCCGCCCCAGTGGGGGAATGAAACACTGACCCACTTTGAAGAGTTTTCTTCTCAAATCCTGCTGCAAGTGTGCAAAACAAAAGTCACCTGTCTGCAAATAATGAGTTGTGTCTGGCACTGCTGGGGAAACTCTGATGTTTCTTCCTGAAAACTTTGCGGCGCCTCTTGAGGGAGAATCCTACCCCTCCAGCACTATAAATAAGTAAAGAACAAGATAATCCAACATTTGTCAGAGAAATGCCAGCTCAGGAGAAAGGAACTCGTCAGTGGAGGATTCACTCATGTAGTTCAGTTTAGTTTTCTTTTTTCCTTTTATTTTCTTCGCTTTTGTTCTGTTCCGTGTCCTGGAGTGCTTTGAACAGATTAAGATGGAAACAGTTGTCATCATCCCTGGGGGTGTTCAAGAAATGACTGGATGTGGCACTCAGCGCTCTGATCTGGTTGACAAGGTGGTGATTGGTCAAACTTTGGACTTGATGGTCTTTTCCAGCCTAAATGATTCTGTGATATGGTGATCACAAGGATTTATCCCCAACGTTTCAAAGATCTGAAGCTTTTAGGGATTCGAGCTGAAACATGAAGTGGGTGATGCAGGGTTTCAAGTGGGGCTCAGCCACATTTCCCACTTCCCTGGGAAAGGGGAGATACAGCTGAGCATCCAAGAGGAGGAGGAACCACCATCCCTTCCAGTCATCCTCTGCGGGAGGTTGGGATATTGTCTTCCAGGTCACTAGGACACACCAACCTCCTTGTCCCATCCCTTCCTTTTCTTCACAGTGGGTGGTTTTGGGTTTCCAATTTTCTTTTGCTCCCTTAACAACATCTTTTAGGCACCAATTGCCAACGGGCTGACCCAACTCGTGATCCAGTTCAGAGAATCACGGAGTGGTTTGGTTTAGAAGGGACCTCGGAAGGGCATCTGGTCCAACCCCCCTGCCATGCCTTCCACTAGACCAGGTTTTTCCAATCCCTATCCAGCCTGGCCTTGAACACTTCCATGAGATGGGTCCATTTCATGCAGCCCCTGTCATCCCTTCCCAGTTTTCCGTTTCCATTTTTGTGGCATTAATTGGGTGCTGTTACAAGTTTCCCTGCAGAAATTATTTCACTGCCTTGGGACAAAGGGATTGTGTGGTGGGGAAGGGCATTTGGCTTTCCTGCTGTGGTAGATTGTTTTCCATGTTATTCCGTAGTGGTTGGAGCCACAGGTGCCAGTCCTGGTGTGCTGTTAGTGTGTAATTAACCCTTTCTCCCTAAATCCATGGGAATTTGGTGAGAACGGGAATCTTGGTTATGGAATAGAGTCCCATGTTTCCCACTGGATGCATTCCAGTTCCTGTGGCTCATTCCCACAGAGTGGTGTGGTTGACTTGCCATGGATGAAATGAATGCTAAAATTCAATAAATCCCCTCTCTTTTGGGGAGGAGAACGTGTCCTTGGGAATTCCAGGGAAGCTTTCTCATCCTTTCCATCTTCCTCTTGTTGTGTTGGAGACTGGGGCAATCAGGGTCTGCACTGAGTCGTCCACCATAATCCCACTGATGGACAGTAATGGGTTAAACCAGACTAATTCCGTCACTTCTGAGCTTTTTCGTTGCACTCTGAGGGTCCCTAAGAAGTCCATCTATTCAGGAAATGAAATGGGGTCACCCAGCACTTCTGGGAACTGTTGGGAAGCATTTGGAATATATTTGCTGGTCGTTGTACAACCCAAAGTTGGGTTGGGGTGGTGGTGAGACCCTGGCACAGGTTGCCCAGGAAAGTTGTAGCTACCCCATCCCTGGAAGTATTCCTGGCCAGCTTGGACGGGGCTTGGAGCATTGTGGGACAGTGGAAGTTGTCCCTGTCTGTGGTTGGAACTCGATGGTTTTTAATGCCCGTTTCAACCCAAACTGTTGAGTGATTCTTTGTTCATGGTCCTGGAAGGTCAGCGGTTGGAGCTGAGAACAGAGAGCAGAGTGTGGGGCTGTAATTCACAGTGGATGGAGCAAATCCACATTTTCTGGGGTGTCATCTCAAAAGTTGCAGAGAAAACAGGGAAAACTGTTAACGTCGGCTTCCACGGCAGAAAATTGCCGAGCGCTCCAACGGGAGAGGCTTTAATCGACATTCCCATATATTGTGAGCAGACAGGGATGGGCATTTTAAAGATCTCAGCAAATGCTGTCTTTTCTCCTCAATCCATTTATTTTTTCCTCCAGTCCTTCTAGGGTTCAAGAGGTGGGATCCCAACCTCCCAAAACCAGTTTGGAGTACAAACTGGAAGGATATTTTAAGCCAGATGCTGCTTTAAGCAGTGCAAGTGGTTCAATCTCCCAGTTTTGGGGTGTTTCAAGCACAGCTTTTTATGTTGTTTATTTAATTGGGATAATGCTCCGGTGGGATTTTACCTCCTGGTGCCGATTGCTCTGGGATATTCCCGAATGGAGGTGAGGGAATCGTGAGCAGAGGGCAGAGGTTGGGACACTGGGAGTTAATTTCCTTTTATCGAGATGATAAAATCCTCCCTCCGCCTTCCCCGCTTTTGCCGCGTTAATCTGCGAACGGAGTCGGAATGTGACGAATGGCCTTAAAGTTCCTGTCAGTTTTTTTCTTCCCAAATTCATTTGACATGAAAGTGAGAAGTAAACAGAAAGCCTGTGGTTAAGCAGATAACTTGGAAAGCCTTTTCCATCACATTTAAAAACGGCCGTGTCATGGATTCTGCGAATTGGCGGCTCCTATTTTGTTTGATTTTATTTTGTCTGTGTGGTAAATTTTCTTTTAATAATCCCGACGTGGTTTGACGAGGTTTTAGGCCTCGGATTTTTTTTTGAAGGGATGTTAAACCATTCTCCAAAATGACATCTCATTAAAGTGAAATTCATCTGCTGGGATTGGAGTTGTTACAGGCAGGAGGGAACAGTAACTCCCATTTGGAAATCCATATTTTTTGTTTCTATAGGAAGTACTTTTAATCCCTTTAATGAGGCTGGGATGAGATGCACAACCCGGATTGTTTCGGAGCAGCCCTGACATCTGGCCCAGCATAATCCAGTTTCTGTTCTGGTCTGGTTTAGAGGCTTTAAAAGACAATGGCACCTCTTTGGGGCAAAGCTGGGGATTAATCCTCCCTGTTCCTGGTGCTCCCCTCCTTCCCAAGAGAGAAGTGACTGGGGAAAAGTCACTCCTCTCTTCTGTCTTCCTTTGCTTTTTATTTCTTATTTCTTAGTTCTTACTTCTGTTTCTTCTTCCCCATTTTTATTTTACCTTTTTTCTCTTTCTCTTCTTCTTGTTATTTTCTTTTTCTTCTTCCTCTTCCCCTTTTCTGTTTCATGTTTTTAATTTCTTTTGATTTTGCTATCTTTTTTCTTTTCTCTTTTACTAGATTTTTCCCCCTTTTACTTTTAATCTTTTTTCTGTTTCCTTTTTGATGTCTTCTTCCTTTTTCACCTTCTTGCCATTTTTCTTTTCCTTTTTCCCCCTTTCCTTTTCTTCTTTTTCCTTTTTCCCCCTTTTCCCTTTTTTCTTTACTCCTTTTATCTCCTGCCCTCCTTTCCCTTTTTTCCTTTTTCCTTTGTTTTTTCTCCTTTGCTTTATTTCTTTTTTCTTTTCCCTGTTTTCTCTTTCCTTTTTTTTTTTTTCCATTCCATCCTTTTTTACCTTTTCCCCTTTATTTCCTATTTTCTTTTTCATTATTCTTTTGCCTTCACCCTGTTTTTTATTTCCTTTCTCCTTTATATCCCTCTTTTAACTTTTTCCTTTTCATTTTTTTCTCTTTTCCCATTTTATCGCCTTCCCTCCTTTTCTCCCTTTCCTTATTGTTTTTCTTTTTCATTTTCCTTTTTTCCTTTTTCTTTTTCCTTTTTTCCTCCCCCCTTTTCCCCTTTCCCCCTTTTCCTCTTTTCCCCTTTCCTCCTTTTTTTCTTTCTCTTTCTCCTTTTCCCATTTTCCCCCTTTTCTCACTTTTCCCTTTTCTCCTTTTTTTCTTTCTCTTTTTCCCATCTCCCCCTTTTCTCAATTTTTCCTTTCCCCCTTTCTTCCTTTTTTTCCTTTCTCCTTTTCCCATTTTCCCCTTTTCTCATTTTTCCCATTTTCCCCTTTTCTCATTTTTCCCATTTCCCCCCTAATTTCCTTCCTCCCCTTTAAGTATTTTTTCACATTTTCCTTAATTTCTTTTTTTCCTCTTTTCTTTTTTCCTTCTTGCTCCACTTTTCATGTTTATCCCTATTTTTTTCCCTTCGTCTTTCTCCCAAACATCCCTCCCAGCCAGTTGCTTTCCTACCCAGCAAACTCAGCAGCAAATCCAAGTTGTGCAGCTTCCAGCGGGATTTGGGGACTCCATCACTCCTACTCCCTGCCCTGATCCCCCAGTCCTCCCAGTCTGCCCAGTCTGTCCAGTTCCTGGGCGACCTTATGCTAGGAGGTTGGATTTTTCCCACTTTTCCATGAATTCTAAGCTGCTGGCACTGGGGGGGGGGGAAGCGCTCCTGTTCCCTCCTCCTGGGTCAGCCGCAGTAATCGAGCTCCATTTCGGAGGAAGTAATGAAACCAAAATAAAAGCAGGACTTAGGGGTTAATGACCAGCTCTTAAATGCACATGAACATCCTTAGGAATAATGGGATTTTCCTTTTTTAATTTTGGTTAATGGAGTCGTCGCGTTTCGAATGGATTCCATTAAAAAGAAAACTGCCACATCCGATCCCGGGGACGGTGAGGGGTTATTTACTCGGCAGGATGTTGTGTGGATCTTGGATCATCTCTTCCCTGGAGCCTGGAGCATCCTTGCTAAGGAGCCCAGCATTCCTTAAACCAGGTTTTTTCTTCCTGGGAAATCTTGCAGCTTCATCCCATGCTGGAGCTGTGTTGGATTTGATGACCTGAAAAGGCTTTTCCAACTCAATCCTGCCGTGTGAGATGTTGGATTTGGATTTGCTGCACCCTTTGGCGTGAGATCACAAAATCCCAGGATCGCTTTGGTTGGAAAAGATCTCCAAGATCATCAAGTCCAACCTGCAATTGATCTCCACCTTGTCACCCAGACCAGAGCACTGAGTGCCACGTCCAGCTGTTCCTCGGACACTTCCAGGGATGGTGATTCCACCACTTCCCTGGTAGCCCATTCCAGTTTTACTCTTTTTTTTGTGAAAAAATTCCTTTTAAGATTCCCAAGTTGAATGGAAATCATCTGGAAGTCATCCAGTCCATAACTTGGATAATGTAATTTGGAGTGTCTTCCTTCTGTCTCATTTCCCCGCATCCCAAACCAAATTTGATGGTGCAAAACCACTGTCGGAGAACACAGTGCCACCGTTCCCGACTGGAATCGGCGCCATCCTCAGTGGGATTTTCACCTGGATCAGGACAGAGTTTCAAAATTGGTCTCCTGAGTGAGACATCTTCAGTTGTTGGACTTCACAGATCAGTCTTGGAGGTTCAAACTCGACCCTTGGTAGATAAAACCATTCCCGAGGTCATTCAGCAGCTTCTGGTGGACTTTGGATTGTCAAGGTCATGCAGGAGCAAAGCAAGGGATGTGGTTTTGTTGGGATGGGTTTGATTTGCAGTGTGAATTTCAGATCCTCAGCACCAGGTTGGCTTTCTAGATCTACTCTGAAGGGTCCCCACTACTTTTTGGGATGCTGTGGGTCAGGGACAAGGAGATTCTGGAGTCCTGTTGGAATTTGCAACCAAAGGATCCTGTGGAAAAAGATGAACTGAGATGATAAGTGAGATTAAAAGAAGGGGACTCTGCGTTCCAGGAAATGCTTGTTTGGAGAGGTGCGGGGAACTCATGAGTGTTTTGGGATGAGGAACCATGTCCCAGTTCTGGCAGGATGCTCCACAAGCATTCTCAGCCCCCAGGGCTGGAGAAACCAAGTGGAAAGATCCCATAGAGACTAAAACCAGGCTGGAGGTCATCACCTCTGTTATGTCACAGAGCAGAGGTGCCACTCGTGGTGCTGCCACTCCTCAATGAGCTCCTGGACAACATCTTCCTGCCTGGCTGCTCCCACCATTCCCTCCCATGGAATTTTGGGTTAATATGTTTTCCTTAGTGTTTCTAGTAGGCTGAGAGCACCTGCAGGGGTGGCTCGAGGAGGATTTGCTCAGGAGCGGTTTTCATTAGCCAGGATTTCATTTCCTCTGCTTTTGTGAGGCCTTTCCATGTTTTCCGGGTCCAGCAGCTGTCAGAGAAAAACGGAACATCCTTAGCGAGGAGCTTTAGAGGGATTATAAGTTGGGAGTTTGCAGCTGTGGATCAGCAGTTTTGGGTCGGGGATGGATCATCTGGTGCAGGAACTCAGGTGGGAGAGGTGAAAATGTAGGCTCAAGTTACTCAAGAGGTTTTCTCCAGTGTTGGATGCTATCTCCAGGTGCTGGGACACCAGATTGGAGATGGTCCTGCCCATCCTATGGTAGAAAAAGTCAAAAATTCTCTCAGTGCTCTGGAGCCAGGCTGGGAGAGCTGGGAACGTCCAGCCTGGAGAAGGCTCCAAGGAGAACTCAGAGCACCTTCCAGTGCCTAAAGGGGCTCCAGGAGAGCTGGAGAGGGAATTTGGACAAGGGATGGAGGGACACGACACATTGAACAGTTTCCCACTGCCAGAGGGCAGGGATAGATGGGATATTGGGAAGGAATTCTTCCCTGTGAGGGTGGTGAGGGGCTGTGATGGAATTCCCAGAGAAGCTGTGGCTGTCCCTGGATCCCTGGAAGTGTCCAAGACCAGTCTGGGTGGGGCTTGGAGCAACCTGGGATAGTGGAAGGTGCCCCTGTCCATGGCAGGGGGTGGAACTGGATGGTCTTTAAGGTCCCTTCCCACCCAAACCATTTCACGATTCCATAAAGAATGTTAATTGCAGCTCTAATGCTGGTTTTTTGTGAATTAGTGTGCAGGGTTTGGGATGGGCTCCGGGCAGCCAGGGCAGATGCCCTGGGAAGGGAGCAGAGGATTGATCCTTCCTCTTCCAATCTTGGGATTCATTTTGTTCAAAGTCCCCCAGGGACTGAGTGTGGTTCTGCTGGGATTTGGAGCCTAAAACCCTGTAACCCTCTTGGTGCTGCCCCCTCTGTCCCAGGGTATCCGTTTATTCCTGCCCAGGTGCTCCAGGATAAAATCTCTCATGGGACCTTGAAGTTCTAAGTTCAGCTCTTCCTTTTCTCCATCCAAATGCCCTAAACTCCATGTGTCATTTTAAATAAGATAAATTGTGTGGGATATTATTCAACTTTTCTAACCCAGGCTTCAACAGCAGTGGAGTAGCTTAGCCAGATGAAATCTCCCCGTGGATAAAATTTTCCAAATTGGCCACATGCTGAATTTAAAACTCATTCTGAAGTGGTTTGGACCCTTTGGAAGTGTTTTTTTCTAAGGCTAATTATCCCTCCTAACAGCATCCCATTCAGAATCTATTTTCCAGTGCTGGATATTTACACACTCTCTGTTTTTTCACCTGACAGTGACAGCTGTGGGAGTGAGGAATGTGTTTAATTCCTAAATATCTACTCTTAATAAGAGATTAGTAATGGCAGAGCTGCTTTTTTCCCACCCTTTTCCCAGATGGTTTTTCCTACAAAGGGTCATAACTTCTCCAGGCTTTTAACAGATCGAACCCCGACGTTCTCCTGTGCCAATTCCAATGTGAAAGTTGGGATTTAAAAGAAAAAACACCCAAAAAAGGAGGAAGAGGGAAGCAGAGCATGGCTGAATGGCAGCTCCACAAGGCACAAATTCCCTGAATTACTTCTGATCCCGATAAAATTGGGATAAATTCCTTTAAACTTTTCTGTGAGCTGCTGCTCTGAGCCGAGTCCAACTGGTGCCAGCATCTGGGCTGAGCTCCGGGCTGTGCCCGGGCAGGTCTCGGAGCTCAGGAATGAGCAATTTGGTTTTTGGGGGCAAAAAAGGTCACTTGGCAAGTGCTGGAGCATCGTTTTCCACTGATTAATTCTGTCCAGGCTAAGTAAACATTTAGGCTTCTTTCAGGCCGAAGGATGGATCCATCTGTTTCATCCTGGTGGGGGAAATCAGGGAGCATCCTGAGCTGGAAGGATCATCAAATCCAGCTCCTGGCCCTGCATGGGAACATCACCTCCCCACACACAAAAAGGTATAAAATACTCTAAAAAAGCTGGAGAAAGCTCCTGGATTGGCAAATGCAGAGGGGTCCTAAATAAGATCTCTGAGAGCTTCACTGGGGCAGCAGGATCCGTTTTCCAGGAGCTGGAAAGGGCTTCATGCAATGGAGGGAAGGAAAGGAAGGAAGGAATTTGTACATCTCTCCCATGGGCCAAATTTCACCCTTGGGCTGAGTTAATGAAATTTCTAGTTGAGTTTAAGTGTCTGTTGTACTATACATGGAGAAAAAATCCTAAATAATTATATATTCATGTCTAAAACCTACATAAGGTTTGGAAGAGCAACTGGAAGGTTTCATGTCCATGGTGGGGGGTTGGAATGACATGATCTTTAAGGTCCCTTCCAACTCAAATTATTCTGGGATTGTGTAATCAGCTTTCTCAGTCCCTGGGTGTTTATTTCCTTCTGCTGCCTTGGAAATAATTGGAATTAGCTCGTTAATACCGACTGATATCCCTCCTACCAGGTCTCTCTCTCCCCAGACGAGCACTGAGATTTCCTCTTTTCGCACCCAAATTCTCTGACGGAGCTTCCTTTGGGACGAAGCCATTCTGTTCCCTTCCAACCCTTGGTTTTATTCCATTAGGGAATGTGTGGATGATGCAGGACCATCCAGCCTCTCCTTGGCTTTTCCCGGGCTGGATCCTGGCACCTCTGTGTGGATTTCAGCATGAGGCCGGATTCGCCACCGCCCTTGGCACCGGCAAAGCCGACCATCTGCATCCGGCAGCTTCCCTGTTCCCGGCCCATCCATCCATCCATCCCCAGGTGCCAGCCAGGCTCCGCAGCATCTGCAGCTCCTGCTGCCCTCCCGGCTCGCCTGGAAGGAGGATTTGCGAGAGGATACGGGGAGGTCTGAGAGGTCACAGCTGTTAAAGCTGGGAAAGTGGGAAAAAAAGAGCAGAGGGATTCCCAAAGTTGGCACGGATCCCGCGGCCACCTGTCTGTGAGCAGGAATGGCTTTCTGAGCTGAAATAATGTTTTGATTGCAGATAATTTCCTTTAATCCCCTCCCCCCCAAATTAGTGGAGACTTAATAATTGCTTCTGGAACTGTTGGTAGTGAATCCAGGTCTGTGTTCTTGCCACCCTCTGGTGTGGAAAGGAGGATGTAAACGTAGGCAATGAGGGGTGAATTTCCAGGGAAACCCCAAAGCTATTCCAGTTCAGGATATTTTGTATGGGAAAGGTTTTATGGCGCAATAAGGAGGAGCAGGGAGTGTTGAAGGTGATGTCTCTGCTGCTTTCGATTCCTTTTTAAGCGCAGGGATAAAATGGGGCAAAGGGGAAACGTTGTTTGTGTCACGGGAAGGAACTTCGTGGGAGTTGTGGGAGACAGAGGGAATGTTTTTCTGTTCCCTCCCTCTAACAAATTCCTGGTCTCTTCTGCATCTGAAATAACACTGTTTAAACTCAAATCAGGGTGTGGAATCATGGAATCATTGAGGCTGGGTAAGCCCTCATTGAATCAAACCATTCCTTCAGCACTGCCAGTGTTATCACTAAACCACGTCCCCAAGTGCCACATCCACACGGCTTTTAAATCCCTCCAGGAATGGTGATTACACCCCTGCTGGGGGCAGCTGTGCCACGGCTTGATAACCCTTTCCATGAAAAAATTCGTCCTGATGTCCATCATGGACAACCTCTCCTGGCACAGCTTTGAGGCCATTTCCTTGTGTCCTGTTCTTTGTTCCCTGGGAACGGATCCCAAACCCCACCTGGCTGCACCCTCCTGACAGGGAGTTGTGGAGAACCCAAAGGTCCCCGCTGAGCCTCCCCAGCTCCCTCAGCAGTTCCTGGTGCTCCAGACCCTTCCCCATCTCCATTCCCATCTTGGGACATGCTCCAGCTCCTCAGTGTCTGTTTTTCTGAACACCTGGATTTTTAAAAATAAAAAGCTGATGAATAAGGAGGAAGAAAAAAAGGACTTCCTTATACAACATGGGAAGATGTGGGATTAGAATCCTGGAATTATGGAATTATTTGGGTTGGAAGGGAGATTTAAGACCAGTTTCACCTCATGCCGAGGGCAGGGACACCTTCTCCTGTCCCAGGTTGCTCCAAGCCCTGTCCAACCTGGCCTTGGACACTTCCAGGGATGGGGAAGTCCACACCCTCTCCAGGCAATCTGTTTCAATCCAACAGGACTGACTGGATGAACTGTCCCTGTTTGTAATCCCTGACATTAATCCTGTGTCATCCATGGGTTTGTGGATGGACAGGGAATTAGGGAGGATGAATCCTACCCTGGACCTGCTTTTCGGTCCCAGGGTGGGCAGCTCCTCATGGATCTGCATCATTCCCACCTGTGCACAGGTGACACCAACCAACTTGCAAACATGAGGGAGGGGTTGCATTGGTCACATCCAGAGCTGTGGCAAAATCCTCAGGGGGCTGGGATCCATCTGAGAGGGCATCTTGTCAGATCCTCTGTGTGAATCCAGCAGAAAGCACTTTGTGGAGCATCCAAGAATGCTCTGCCTGCCCAGGGAGCGCAGCTTTGGGAGCCTTTTTGCCTGCGTTGGTGAAACTCTCGCCTCTTATTTTTCCCCTCTTTTTTTTTCCCTGTCAGCGCTGCTGAAGTGAGGCTTCCTCAGGCAGGTTTTTTACAGTTTGGATTTGATGAGAACAGTCGGTTACAACTCCCCGAGTGCCGTAAAAGTTGATGCGATGGTCGCTCCGCGCCTGTGCTCATTTTTATAATTTTTTATTTTATGAAACAGGACAGGGAGCTTAGTGACTTATTACTATTCATTTCGTTTCAATGCAGTAAATATTGATTCAGTTGGGGCTTTTCAATTTAAACCACTTGCCGATTATATAAAATATTACCAGCCTCTGGAATTATGCTTACGGATCCCTTCGGCTGCTCATTAGCGAAGGAGTGCAATTTTTAGATCCCTTTGCTTTCATCATCCAAATAAATGGGCTGAGCTCCCTCTTCCCAGGGAAGGTGCTGTAGACTCAGCTCGTGGGGGCTTGACAGCCTCGATGGAGCTCTTAATTTGGAGCCACTTTCAAAGGATTTTGTACGTGGGGATTTTTTTAAATTTTGAGACATTGAGGTCTCTTCCTCTGAATTTTTCAGAGATGGAATGACAGCTGGGATAAATGGAGCTTGTTCATCCTGCTCAAAGCAGCTTCTACCGGTGGGTGGTTGGATGTTGCTTGAGCTCCAAGGATCTGTTTACACGGGTCGTGAGAAGCAGGATCAGAGGTGTGGGAAAAGGGAGATGGGTGAAATTCCAACAGTGGAAAGGTCTTGTTAGCTGTGGTCACTTGGGGTCATCTGGCATAGGCATTCCCATGGCAAAACTTCCCATTGAACCAGCTTGGACAACTCGCAGAGCATGGCTTCAACATTGTGAGGAGGTGTTGGAGCCCATCGGTGTAGGGATGGGGTTAAATGAGCTTTGGGAAAATGCTGTTGGTGCCACCAGAGCTTAGGGTGGTTGGACTGTGGGCTTGGGATGTTGCCTGTCCATAGATGAGCCCATTTCAGGAGTTTTCCCTTCCCATTGTTGGAGCTTTCCATCCCCACTGTCTCCTGTTGAGCCCTTTGGAGTGTGAGCTCCTTGCCATGCTCCTCCTGGCATCTCCTCACTAGCAGGACATGAGGTCAGGATCATGAAAATCAAGACAAGCTCCTTCTCCAACCCATTTGTCCTGGGGACACGGAGAGCGGGACACGGGCAGATCCAGGATATTCTGATGGGATTTGAAAGAAATAAAACAAATCATACCTAGGGGAGCATCCCCACACTTGAGAATTGTCACTTTTGGGGGTTAATTATTGGGGGAGGAACCACCTTCAAGTGGTTTCAGGTGCCATCAAGATGAAAAGAGAGAAGAGTTGGCATTGACCTCAACTTCATGACCACTTCTAAACCCAACCAAGAACACGCAGTGCTCAGGAGGACACTCAGAAATTGTCTGGTTTAGCAAGAGCTGCGTTAATTGGATCAATGTCAAAATGTGATTTAAAGCACATTGCCAGTGGAGCAGGGGATTTGGCCAAGGACCTGGAACCAAGGGTGAGTTATGATGCTGGATCTCGGGGCCAAGATGTTCTTCACGTCATGCATTGTGCAGCACTTAACCCGTGGTGGATTCCCCCAAAAATAACTAATGATGTGACCAGAAAGAACCTGGATGAGGCTTCAAATTGGAAAAGGAAGAGCTGAGAACGCCAGTGCTGTGGAGCTGACTTACATAATTAAACACTGGTTTAAATACCGCTTTTAGGCCAGGTTTAAGGGTGGTAGTAAACCAACTTTACAGTAATCAATAGTTTTTAGGCTGCCTTCATAATTCAAATTCATCAGCCCCTTCTCCCCCAGTGGTTCAGAGCTAATCTCACCAATTGGTTGCAGTAGGATGTCGTGGTGAAGGTGACCTGGAATCCCTTTGTGTGAGTGGGTTTTTGTCAGCTAAATTCAAGGAATTTATCCTTTTTAATGCAAAACCTTAGGGTAATGTATTCATCAGGTTGCTGGCTCACCTATTGCTGGAGATGAATGTGTATTATTTTAATGCTAAGATTAATAAGGACTTTCTGAAGTCCTACTTAAAGTATTCCCTGATGGTATTTGAGGACTTAATTTGAGTGCAAAGCTGGGATAATTGTGTGGCATCGCAGCTCATGGAAAGCACTGGGAGTTTTGGAGCAGGGCAGAGCTTCCATGGGAGACTGGCACAAATCAGATAAAGGCTTCCCCAGATCCCCTTGGAGTCTCTGTGTACACTTCAGCCACTTTGGGATTTTTAATTGCTTTGAAAAAAATCATAGAATCATCAGATGATATGGGTTGGAAAGGACTTTTTAAGATAATCTTGTTCCAAGCCCCTGCCATAGGCAGAGATTCCCTTCCACTATCCCAGGTTTCTCCAAGCCCCACCCAACCTAGTCTTGAACACTTCCAGGGATTGAGCAACCACAGCTTCTCTGGGCAATCTGTTCCAGGGTTTCAGCACCCTCATAGCCAAGAATTTACTCCCAAAATCCCATCTGTCCCTGCCCTCTGGCAGTGGGAAGCCATTCCCTGTGTCCTGTCCCTCCATCCCTTGCCCAAAGTTCTTCAGCTCTCCTGGAGCCCCTTTAGGCACTGGAAGGGCTCTGAGGTCTTCCTGGAGCCTTTTCTTCTTCAGGGACAAGTTCCTTTTATTGCAGTGGAGATGCAGACTCGTTTGTCCTTGTTGATTGAGTATTTACGATGGGAGCTCTGGACGGTGTTTCCCTCAGATTGGATTTCTGCAGCTGGCAGGAATTGCTCCTGTCCTCCCCAAAGGTCCCTTTTCACCTGTCAGGACACACTGCAGCCTTTTTATTCTGTTTATTCTTGTCCGGTGATTTAATCCCTGGCCACTGGGGTGGCTGTAACACCGTGATCTTCAGAATTTCCTTTCTGCCCTGCATGTATGGGTTGGATTTCTCCTACTCTTTTATTTTTAATTATTTTTTAAATCCTGCTCAATATTCAAGTACCATAAAAACGTTCCCCACTTATCATGAGCTGTTATCTCAACGACTCCTCACCATTATTAATAATCACTCTCAGTGTCGTGTATTGCTCTTCCTTATGGCTCCTGAGGCAAATTATGGATGCAGGGAAGGATTTTTAATGGTTGAGTCTCAGGCTGGGGAGGAGCAGAGCTGTTTTGCTTCTTTCTGAAAGGAGGACAACAGGTTTGGAGTAATTTCTGTCGTTCCTGGTGGCCACGTGCCGAAGGGAAACCTCCTGAACATGGTCATGCTGTGTCCTCCTGCAGACGGTGACATCCATGGAGATGCTCCATGGGCATTGTGGTGCCTACCTGGCATCGGGATGTGCAAATGTGAGCTGGTATCCAGCTGCATCCAAGGTGATGGAGCACCAAGTCCCACCATTCCCAGTCCCACCAAGATACTGGGGAACCCCAGAACTTCTCAAGTTTTGGTGTGAAATCTTCCCCCTTAAGGTATTTGAAAACCATAAAAGGGTTTGGGTGGGAAGGGCCTTCCAAGATCATCGAGTTCCATTCCCTGCCGTGGGCAGGGACACCTCCCATTATCCCAGGTTGCTCCAAGCCCTGTCCAGCCTGGCCCTTGGACACTTCCAAGGATGGGACAGCCACAGCTTCTCTGGGAGTCCCATTTCAGGACCTCATCACCCTCACAGGGAGGAATTCCTTCCCAATATCCCATCTCATCCTTCCCTCTGCCAGTTTAAAGTGATCATCTAGACCCGGTGATTGGCAACTGGTTCTGGATGTCCCTGCTTGAGCAGGGCATTGGAGCAGACTTCCAGGGATTCCTTCCAGCCTCAAATATTTTGTGATCTCTCCTGCAAACCTCTGGGCATTGCTGTTGTTGATCATGGCACATCCTTGTCTTGGGACATTGGGACATCCAGAGGAATTTGAGATATGTCCAGAGAACTTTGGCTGTCCCATCCCTGTAAGTGTCCAGGGTCAGGTTGGATGAGGCTTAGAGCAACCTGGTCTAGTGGAAGGTGTCCCTGCCCATGGCAGAGAGGCTGGAATGAGATGATCTTTAAGGTCTCTTCCAACCCAAACCATTCCAGGTCTTTATGATTTCACATCAAAAATTAACCCTGGGCAGGTGGTGGGACTCTCCTACAAACCTGGAGACAACTTGATCTTGCATGAACTCTGGGATACCTGGAGCTGCTGGTGGACCAAAGAGCTCCCATTCCCACTTTCAGTCTGCCAGAGAGATATTTCCAAACCCACTCTTGAATTCCCAATCCATGCTACTTTTGCTGCGTGGTTTTCATTGCTGGGTGATGGCCCCAAATGCAGTGACCCCCCCCAAAGCTTGACTGATGAGCACCATCCCACTGGGAAAGGCAACTTCCTTCTTTTCTTCTCCAGGTTAGTGGTGGATTTTGTTTTTTCCCGTTGTTTTGGGGCTTGTTTTTGTTTCCTGTTTTCCCAGCTCGGCACGGTTCAGCGCTTCGGCCTTGCGAACTTGAACGCCCGGATTAATTTGTGGTTAGATCTCTGTTAAGATTGCATCCACTTCCCCAGTCAGCACTTAATTGGCAGTCGCTTGATTTAACAGCGTGGGAGCCGACTCCGGAAAAATGGCTTGGATAAATCACTGCCTGACGCCAGAAAATAGATATAATCTCAACATTAACTACATTAATAGTATCAGGAGCCGAATTAAGAAAGCCATAAAGTAGAGGCAGGAGAGTATAAATTACGGCCATCTCGCTGTCTTCTTCTCAAGGCTCTGCTTTCCGTCCTCTCCCTGCCAGTGGGATGGGATCGGTGCCGCTCTTGGGTCCGGCTGGGTTGCAGTCGGCTCTGTTGGGGACAGGGAGAGGAGCAATTCCCACAATTCACACCATTCCCAGCTCATGGCCCATCTTTGGGACAGCACCAGAGTGGGTCTAATCAGTTTTAGTGGCTTAGTTGATTACAGGGATTCAGAATGTTGAAATAATGGATTTGATTTCTTCCCTCTGGAGTCCCGACCTGGGATATGGGGTCTTTTATGGTGCTCTGGTCAGAGGGATTTCTAAGATGTTTATTTGGGTTGGATAAGGGGAGAAAAGATGCTTTAATTATGTGGATGGAAATCTCTGTAGGACATATAGTGAGGTGGCTAACTCCCAGCTCCTGGAGAACCCCCAGCAGATCCCTCGCTTGTGGGTGTCCATGCTGTTCTTCCCAGGGGAAGCTTTGCCTTTATTTCCCATCTGTGAAAATCAGGGAAATCAACTCAGGATAAATGCTGTGAGGGCATGGTTTTCCCGATGCTCTGGATAATCTTGAACTTCACAACTTCTCCTGCTCTTCAGGAGTGCCAGGAAAAGTGTTCCTCCAGCTTTTGTGTGCCATGGGATGCCGAAAACCTTCCCAGCTCTTCCAGCTGTTGCTTCATCCATTTGTGCCGGTGTTGATGGTTTATAAACTCAGAAGCAGATCTGGTTGGTTGTTCCTTTTCCCCCTTCAGTCAGGTGTTAGATCCAACTTTGGTTCAGAAGGTGACATTTTAGGATTTTCTGTGGATGATTGGAGTGGAGATGCTCCACATGGAGACATTTGGGAGTCCTGGGGTGGGGGTGGAGGCTGAGCAGCTTCATGAAGACCAAACCCTCAGTGGGAACTGAGGTGCTGGTGGTACCTGCCTGATGGTGAGACAGGTTTCAGAGCAGGTAATGATGCCCTAGAGCATCATAAAAATCCTTTTCCATCCACTTCTACATGGAAAAATGGGAAGAGGGGGATGATGATGCCAGGAAATTTGCCTTGGAAGTTACATCCCATCATGAAGAGGGTCAGGTCAGTACTACAAGCTGGAGGCAAGTTTTGGGTTCATTTAGGAAATTTGCCCCTGTTTTTTGGTTGTCATGGAGATTTTTGCAAGGTTTTTGGGAGTCTGGGAATTCCTCTGGGTCTGGTGTTAGTACAGAGAGACAGCTCTGTACAAGTATGGCTAATTTGGACTTAATGAGAGAGCAAGAATTAATTTGTTTCATCGTTTGGCATTGTGTTGAATACAATGCACCAAGTTTTGATGGAGCCATCAAAATCCTATAAAACCCAAACCTTGCCCAAAGTTTTCCCTGCAATCCCTGTCTAAAAGCATCTCTGGGCTGTTTGGAAGTGCAAATGCTGCCAGGGCTTTTATTTTATTTATTATTTTAAACATTATTTTATTTATTGATAAATTTATTTTCTTTACTTATAAATTATTTGATTTGTTTTTATTTATTTTATAAATGTAGCTTGTTATTTGTCTCAATGAAAGATCCACATTATAAAATCATGGAATGGTTTGGGTTGGAAGGGAATATCATCCCATTCCAAAGCCCAGCCATAGTCAGGGACACCTTCTACTATCCCAGGTTGCTCCAAGCCCCATCCAGCCCACCCCTGAACATTTCCAGGGATGGGGCAGCCACAGCTTCTCTAGGAATCCTGTGCCAGGGTCTCACCACCCTCACTGGAAAGGATTTCTTCCCAATATCTCATCTGCCCTCTGGAAGTGAGAAGCCATTCCCAGTGTCCTGTCCTTCCATCCCTTTTCCCAAATCCCTCTCCAGCTCTCCTGGAGCTCCTTCAGGCACTGGAAGGGGCTCTGAGCTCTCCCTGGATCCTTCTCTTCTCCAGGCTGGACATTCCCAGCTTTCCCAGCCAGGCTCCAGAGCAGAGGAGCTCCAGCCCTTGGAGCATCTCCATGGCCTCATCTGGACTTGCTCCAGCAGCTCCACATCCTCCTGATGTTTGCCTCAGGGCTGAATGCAGAATTCCAGGTGGGGTCTCACCTGAGTAGGGCAGAGGGGCAGAATTCCCTTTTTTCTCAGGTTTATCCTGACCTTTTCAACTTTATTTCCGGATTTTTGGTTCAGTTGCACACCCCCCTTCACCTCGTCCCGTTTTCTCCCCTGGAAATGGATTTTTAAAAGCGTCATCTTCCAGCGAATATTCCTTTCCATCTTGTTGTTTATTAGGCTCTTAAAGGCAAAGCTTGTAATGCATCCATTGATCCAAATTCCAATTGAAGAGATGTGAGCACATAAAATGGTCCCGACCCTTTAATAATGGAGCGATATCCTTTGGAATGTAGACGATGCAATTAGGACAAGGAACCAACCCCCTGCCCCTTGATGGGGGCCTTTGAATCATTTTTATCTGTTCCATATATTCCGAGTCGGAGCCGAGTTCCTTTAAGTGTCTTCCTGGTGAGGATCTGATGGACTGGCGCTCTCAGAAGTGTTGGACCTTTTTTTTTTCCTTCTCTTTCTCTTGGAAGCAGATCCAAATTTTTATAGATCCGTATTTATTAATGATGCATGTCTACATTTATAAAATATATATAATATGTATTTTTTGTGTGGATGGAAATTGGGTGGATGGGCCGAGTCCAGCGGTGTGAAGGTCAACAAAGCCAAGTGTTGGATCCGGCACTCGGATCACAACAGCCTCATGGAATGCTCCAATCTTGTGGATAAAGGGCTGGAGAGATGGAAATGGACTTGGAGGTGCTGGTGGCAGTGGCTAAATGTGAGTCCAGGTGGGCAAGGAGGCCCCTGGCACCTGGCCTGTAGCAGCCACATTGTGTCCACCCCTCAGTTCTGGTAGTGCTGGGACACCTCCAGCTCCTGGCGGGAATTTTGGGTCCCTCACAAGGCAGATACGGAAGGGCTGGAACGTGTTCAGGGAAGGGAGTGGAGCTGGGAAGAGTCTGGGACACCAGGAGTGGCTGAGGGAGCTGGGAGGGCTCAGCCTGGAGAAAAGGAGGCTCAGGGGGGACCTTGTGGCTCTCCACAGCTCCCTGAGAGGACGCAGATCCACACGGGGGTCGGAATCTGCTCCCGGGGAACAAGGGACAGGACAAGAGGAAATTACCTCAAACTACACCAGCAGAGCTTCAGGATGGACATCAAGAGGAATTTCTTCATGGAAAGGGTTGGAATGTGCCACCCAGGGAGGTGGTGGAGTCCCCACCCCTGGAGGTGTTCAAGGAATGCTCTGGTTCTGGATGACAAGTTTGGGATCATAGGTTGGACTTCATGATCTTGGAGTTCATGATCTTCGTGATCTTTTCCGACCTAAATGATTCCATGATTCCATATATGTTATGTATACACTTATCCAGGTGTAGACAGCGTTGAAATTAAATATTTGCTGGATCATGGAATTGCGGGGGTGCTGAGAATTCATGCCAAGGAATCAGAGCTGACAACACCACTCCATTTGTTTTGTGGGTCAGCTTATAAATGGTAAGGAGACCACCAGACAGATATGCAACCACCTGCTTAAAATTTGGAGAAATAAGCTTGGAGTCAACATCTGAATTTCTTATTTATTCCTTAAGTTTAATATTATGTCAGGAAAAGCAATTATTTAGGGGGAAAAAATAATTTCTGCACTGTTTTCTCTGCCTTTGTAGCTTAATTTCACTTAAATTTTAATTAATTAATCAAATCTAAATTTAGTTTTCAAAATGCATCACCCGTGGATGTGTATCCATCCCTAGTCCAACCCGTGGGCATGGGGTTTTCCAGAGGTAGCCAGTAGCTGGTGTTTTCCCAGCAGATAATTCCCTTTAGTGCAGTGCCAGTGAACTTCTTTAACCTCTTCCATGCTGAGTTCCTGTTTTTCCATAGAATCCTGCTCCTTGTCCGAGATACTTGGTTTAATTAAAATGTATCAGCTGTTCTGGCTCTTCATAGTATTATTAGTATTATTGCTGTTTCCTGCGTGAGAAAAAGAGCATTTAAAGGGAAAATATCTTTGGAAAAAACAATTATCCCAGGTATTTTTGGAAAACAGGCAGGAGGGAAAGCCTCCAGTGGTATTTGGCTCCGTGTCTGAGTGATTATTGTGATAAATATTCAGAGTTGGAGCCGTTTGGGTCGGGATACGGACACGGCGTTGGAATGATCCTCAGCAATTAGCCTTCCTGGGATATTCCAGTGCTTGGAGCACATCCAGAGCTCTGAAATGGGATTTACAGGGATAAGCAGAGGGAGGAATATCACTTCTGTGCCAGGACAGGGGAAAGTCTAGGAGCTGCTCTCGCTTTCCCTCTGGTTTTAGCCCATCACTGAGGGTGGTAGGACACTGGATGGGAGGGATTAAGGATTAATCCACGTGGGCACAGGTCCTGGAGCTTCCCAAACGGAGCCACTGAATCCGGCAGCACCTGCGTGGAGCGCCGCGAGCTCCATTTCAGCTAATCAGAGTTAAACCCTAATGAACTTTGTCCAATCGCCTGAGCTAATGGGGGTAAAAGGAATCTAATTAACGGGACAATAGTTCCCGCTCTTTCCGGTGTAATCACTGATCCGCCGCCGGCATTAGAGCAGCGGGATGGAAAGCCGAGTATTAGGGACCGTCAGCATTTCCATTCTCAGGCTCAGCCTAAGCGGTTTAACGGGACCTTGGCAGGGGGGTTTGGGCTGAGACTTGACCTACCTTGAAAACAGCTTTACAGTTGGGAAATTGTCTTCTCCAGAGGGTCTTTTGTCTCATCTCCAGGGAGGTGTTTTCATAGCGCAAACTTTGCTGGAGAAGTTGGAGTTGTTCCCGAGGTTCCTCTCGTGGCTTGCTGTGGGTGGGAACAGGCCTAGTGCTGGAGGGAAACCAAGGAGATGGTTTGGAATTGGGCTGTCAAGGAGTGGGGAGGACAAGAGGAAATGACCTGAAGTTGTGCCAAGGGAGGTTTAGATTGGATATCAGGGAGAATTTCTTCATGGAAAGGGTTGTCAAGCGCTGGAACAGGGCAGTGGTGGGGGAAGGAAGGCAGGATTAGATGGGATACTGGGGAAAAGTTAATTCCTGTGAGTGTGGTGAGGCGCTGGCACAGGCTTAAAGAATTGTTTGGGTTGGAAGGGATCTTGAAGGTCCCAACCTCCTGCCATGGCCAGGAACAACTTCCACTATCCCAGGTTAATCTATACCCTGTCCAACCTAGCATTGGATGCTTCCAAGGATGAGACAGCCACAACTCCTCTGGACAACCTGTGCTAGGGCCTCCCCACCCTCACAGCCAAAAATTCCTTCCCAGTATCCCATCTTTCCTTGACCTCTGGCAGTGGGAAGCCATTCCCTGTCACTCCATCCTTCGTCCCAAATCCCTCTCCAGCTCTCCTGGAGCCTCTTTAGGCACTGGAAGAGGCTCTGAGGTCTCGCTGGATCCTTCTTTTCTCCAGGCTGGACCCCCTCCCAGTTCTCCCAGGACAGTTGCATCCCTGCCATCCTTACCTGGCCACACCAATCCTTCAGCACAGCTGATAACAAGGCAAATTCTTTCTTTGATTTTTGTGCTTGGCACATGGAGCTGGGTTTGTATCCAGGCTCTCCATCTCCCACAGGAATGAATTGGGTTACAAACAATAGTAGGGATTTAGAAAACAGAGGCAGGGAAAAGACCTCTTCTCTCCCACTGCTCTGAGCTCCTCGAGGTGTTACTGGATCTCATGTGTTTTTTGGAAGGTTTTGGCAGGATTTCAGGCCTTTCTCCGGCTTCAAGGGGGATCATGAGCCCTGCAGGAGCTGCCAAGTGCCATGTGGAGCTCTGGCTTTTCATGGACACAGTGGAGAGATGAAAGGGAATGGCAGCGTGGAGCTGAATTGCTTTCAGAGGGAAATGGCAATAAATCCAGTGGGAGGGAATAATGACACTTGAGGGAAGAGATGGCATCCAGAGGGACTGTTACAGGCTGGGCCAGTGCAAACTGCGGGAAGCCCACGGCCAAGGTCCTGCAAGTGGACAGCACAATCCCAAGGAAAGACCCAGGCTGGATGGGGAATGGATTGAGAGCAGCCCTGAGAAGGATTTGGGGGTGTTAGTGGATAAAAAACTGACTGTGCCTCATCCATGTGAGTTGGAACCCAGAAATTCCCTGTGTCCTGGGCTCATCCCGCAGTGTGGGCAGCAGGAGAGGAGGAATTTCTGCCCCTCCACCCAGAGACCCCACCTGCAGAGATGCCTCCAGCTCTGGGGTCTAGCAGCAGAGGAATGTGGAGAGAGCTGGAGAGGGACTTGGGACAAGGGATGGAGGGACAGGACACAGGGAATGGCTTCCCATTGCCAGAGGGCAGGGATAGATGGGATATTGGGAAGGAATTCTTCCCTGTGAGGTTGGTGAGGAGCTGGGCTGGAATTCCCAGAGAAGCTGTGGCTGCCCCATCCCTGGAAGTGTCCAAGGCCAGGTTGGATGGGGCTTGAAACAACCTGGGATAGTGGAAGGTGTCCCTGCCCATGGCAGGGGGTGGGATTGGATGATCTTTTAAGGTCCCTTTCCACCCAAACCATCCCATGATTCTATGGAATGTTCCCCCTCAGTTTAGCCCAAAGTTGCCTGTAAATTTTGCAGCCCTTTGAGAAGCCACTGCAAGGAGATCAGGATATTTTGTTCATTCCTTGGTCTTTCCAAGTGGAATTATTTGAAAAGTTATCCGGTCTGTGTAAGGATTGGCAAGAGACATCCTTCTATGAGATGTGGAAACTGGGAAAAAAAACCCCTCCACGACACTTCATTGCAGGTGTATTCCCATGTTTCTGATTTTTTGGGGGTTTTCTTATGGAGGAATCTCTGTTCTCATTGGTTGATAACCATTAAATTTATTTGCAACTATTTTCCTTTCCAGGTCAGGGGGATTTATTGGGAAGGTACATCTTTATTTAGGTAATTAAGGAGCTTAATAGGTGCTCATTGAAATTCATAATTTTCCCCAGGTTTTGAAAATGCTAAATGAGATCTGGGCTGGATTATTATTTTTTTTTCCTTGAGATTAACATTAAGCTGCATTTGAATGGAAATTCAGATTCAATTGAACCAAATTAAAATAGGGGTTTTTTAAAAGTGTTTGTTTCATAATTAGAAGTAATTATTGAAATGAGGCAATTGTTTATGGGTAAATTAATACGGTTTTGCCCGTCACTGTGTATTTAAAATGAACAGATCCTCTGTATTTATAGATGTATGTGGGGAAAAGACACATCCCTTTCTATTTTTAATTTTCCATCACTTTTCCCACCTCAAATATCATCAACAACTGACTGAATTATTTGAATTATCCCAATCATTTTCTTTAAATAAATTAAATCTTAATGTAGAAAGTGTTTATTTGAGGTTTGACCTTTATTATTTTAAGGAGAAAGCATCAATAGCTGATAAAAAATCCCATAAATCAAACACTTTAGTGGAATTACTTGCTTTTAGCTGCAGATTTGGCGTCTTCAGGGATCTGTTGGGTGAGGATAGAGATGGAGAAGCTTCCAAGGGGCATCTTGGAGCATTCCTGGTGTGTTTGAGGAACACTTCTAGCCCTAAATCCTGTGTCGTTTGCTAAGGAATGATGAATGACTGAGGAAAATGTGATTTTTTTGTTGTTTTTTTTTTTCCTCCCGAATGAGGATTTTTCCATTGCCACCTTCCAGGCTTGTTGTCAGACGAGCTCCCTCCTTCCTCACTTCTCTCCCTGTTGCTTTCCATAACCATTGCCCCCACGATGATCCGCTCTTTCCTCGGGATTCAAATGCCAGCATGCAAATGTGATTTCTGACTATGTAAGGATTACTTTCAAAAAAAAAAAAAAAAAAAATGCTAAGCCCAAAGAAGAAATCCAGTAGCAAAAGAAAACCATTCTACAATTCTTCAAGAGCCACTTGTATCGCCGCCAGTGCCGGGAAATCCTCTCGGTTTCAGCCGGCTGGAAACGCCGCCGGGATGTTCCTGCTCTGCTCATGGGGTTGTGTTGAACTTAGAGACATCAAATACTCTAAAAATGTCACTTTTCAATTACAAGGGAATTTTTGCAGGGGTTTGGGTGGGGTTTTTGGATCACGTGGTCTTGCGTTGATGAGGGGATGGGGGATGTTAAATGTGAGCACTCTGGAGCGATTCATCCTTGTTTTTAACCTTTGTTTTCCACGTTGGCTTGGAAAACTCCCGTTTTTTCTCCTTTTTATTTACATTACTATATAAAATAATAATCTTAAATATAGGTGATTTGAAGAGGGAATGTATTTTCCCAGCATTACTTGCTAGCTCCTGGCTGAAGTTGTGATGGTTTTGCTCCATTCTGAGCAGGTTTGGAGCTCTGTTCTGAGAAGGGAATGGAGCTAGGGACAGGTCTGGAGCACCAGGATCTGCTGAGGGAGCTGGGGAGGCTCAGCCTCGAGAAAAGAAAGCTCTGGGGGGACCTTCTGGCTCTCCACAACTCCCTGACAGGAGGGTGGATCCAGGTGGGGTTCAGGATCTGTTTCCAGGGTACAACAGACGAGAAAAGAGGAAGCAGCCTCAGGTTGTTCCAGGAGGGGTTTAGTTTGGATATTGGGAAGCTTTTTTCATGGAAAGGTTGGGCAGGCTGCCGAAAGCATTGGTGGAATCCCCATCCCCATAGGAATTTAACGTCTGTGTGGACATGGCACTTTGGAATGTGTTTTAGTGGTGGCCTTGGCAGTGCTGGGGGAATGGTTGTGCTGGATGATCTTGGAGAACTTTTCCCACCTAAATGCCTCTGGAATTCTCTGAAGGACACAGCAGGGTGATGTTCGATCCTGGGAAATGAAACTTGGTCAGCACGAGCACAAGCAGCAGCATGAAATGTTCTGAGTGAGACAAAGTTGTTGCTACTTCGAGAGATGCACTGGAAAATCCCAAAACTCATCTTACAGAATCATGGAATGTTTTGGGTTGGAAGGGACCTTAGAGATCATCTTGTCCAAATCCCTGCCATGGACAGAAACACCTTCCACTAGCCCAGGTTGCTCCAAGCCCCATCCAACCTGGCATTAAGTGTTTTATCAGCCTGGGACCTCCCTTTGTAACATTTTTTGTATCAGGTCCTGATTTTCCCCGTAGTTGACGTCGAACCTGCACCAGCTACTCTGCCATTTTAAAACATTTTTATACCATTCCTCCACCCCCTCTTCATTAAAAATTTTTCTTCCGCTGTCCATCCTGGGGGTGGGGGGAAAGCCAACCCTCAACCTTGTGTAGTCAAGGTTATGGCGATAAATTCCGGAGCATTGTCACTTCTATTCGGAGTAAATTGGCCGGCCGCTCTTGGGCTGAAGGGGAGATAATTTGCTGTAGTATTTCAAATGGATTAGAAATGGATTTGAAGGGAAAGTTCATGCCTCCCATTACAAAGGCTAGAAAGAAGACTATCTTAAGGCACTGTTCACACTCTAGCCTTCATTATCCACGCTTAATACCTTTCCTATTTTCCAGCGTTAATGAAATTTCCTGCCGGAGCGGGGCCTTGTGGACGGACGGGAGGACTCTTTAGATCCGCGGGATGCGCGGCAGAAAGGGAATTACAAGGCCCTCGTGTCGAGGGGCCCAGTGTATTCTTCAGGTCCTTGGCCCGGCTATTATCTCGTTAATTTTATCCTCTTTTGTCAATACAGTTCATTTCCAAAGGCCGTCCTTTCCATTAGGGTAACAATTCCACGGAGAGCTGGGATGCCGCCACCGATGAAAAGCGATGGGCGTTTGGCTCCGTGCCCTCGCCGGTGGCTTTTCCCTGCCACCACCAGCTTGGATGTCACTAACAGGGAGGGGGACATGCGCACTGGTGGCTGTGTTGGGCCCGCACAAGCACTTGGGAGCAACAACTTGGATTCAGAGGGAAAGAAAGGGTTCCTGTAAGCGAAGTTTGGGAAGTTGAGTTCCCTCCCCGCTCTTCTGTGTGGGCACGTTTTTTCCATATAAAACATAATTTCCCTTAAATTTTAAATCTCTTAAGGCTCCTATAATATAATGAATATCCTGCCTAATGTAATAAATAATAAGTACAGTAAATATTCTAGTAGGTATTACTTTATATGTATAAAAGGATGAGGAAACATCATTGCTTGGACATTTGCACCGGCCAGAAGGTGGAAATTGAGGTAGCCAAGCCTCCAGTGAGCTCAAGCTGAGCTCCTGGTTGGGACCCGCCATCCCTGGAAGTGTTCAAGTCCAGGTGGTTGGATGGGGCTTGGAGTGACCTGTTCTACTGGAAGTTGGCCCTGCCCATGGAGGGGGATTGGAACTTGGTGATTTTGAAGGTGTCTTTCAACCCAGATCATTCTGTGATGATTCCATGGCTTCAGTCCGGTGGCCCTTGGGGCTTTGGCAGCCTGAGCAGATGTTCTGCAGAAGCTTTTGCTTGGAGACCACCCAGAGGTCACTTGTCTCCCTCAAAAATACAACATTTCTAAATTAAATGAGGTTCATCCCCACTCCCTTTGGGGAATGAGATGAGTTTTGATGTTGTTTGTCAAAATCCTGGAAAAAAAATGATAGATTGGTGGAGTGGATCGGAAGGAACCTTAAAAATAATCCTGTTCCAACTCCCTGCCTCAGTGGTGGGGTTCTGATACAACATCTGCATTTGGAGGCTCCCTCAGTATGGAGTTTGGCCATCCCTAAGGAATTCTAAAGGAGAGAGTGGTGTGTGACCACTTTAGTGAGCTGAGAGCAGGAAGACAGGAAATTAAATATGCCGAGGATTTGGGGGATTCAACCAATTGGAGCTTAAACTGGTGCTTAAACCAGTGAATCGGGCTCAGGTGGTGTGAGCAGCCCGTGGGGCTTTGCAGGGTTTGGGTTTATTGACATTACAGCCAAAAAAGGTTTAATTTAATGTATTGCCTCATATGTGTATGTCTCTGTGATAATATAATGTATTAGGGCACATATGTAAATTTATATTCAACAGATATTGAATGTATCTTTATAGATATAGAATATTTTTAATTTATACCAATATATCTACATAAAATATATAGATATAATTATATAGATACAATATATATTTAAATACATGAAATATATATTTAAATATATTTATCCTATATATAAATATAGATGTCTGCATATACTTTATATATATGTATATATATAGTGTATCTATATATTTATAGATCTATAAATCTTTATATCTGTATAGCCATGTCCTGAGTGCTTCCACAGCTGTGCCACATCCAAACCTTTCCCTACAAACCAGAGTGGGGAATATTGGATGAACTCCTGACTTCTTCCCTCCCCTCTACTGGAGTTAAGGAAAATATGAAATGTATAATATACAGAAAACAATATCTATATATTACATGTATTACGTATATTAGTGAATATATGTAATTTAATATATATTCTGTATATTCAATAATATATCAATAATATGAAGTGCTAAGAATGAAAATAGTATCTGGGCCTCATATAAATTATATCTAGGTATTATTAAATACATATATTGAGTGTATCTAGATGTTATTGAACATATTTAATTCAATATATGCATTCAGTACATGTATTCAATAATATCTAGAGAAAATTGATGGATATAGAAAGCCCAGAGAATATAGGTGATAATATATAGATTTATGTATGAAGGTATCAATATTTGTTATTCTATGCAATATACAGATCTTGTATTTCAATACAGATACTCAGGGTGTATATATTCAATTATGTGTGTATGGAAATAGGTGTGTGTGGATATCTCTATGTATTACCCAGAGATAACATATAGGGAATATATATGGAATTACAGAAGTCCTTGAAGGGGCTGATTCAGCTGGGAAAAAGGAGCCCCAAATCCAGGCACTACAGCCCCTGCGAAGGGAGGAATGGAGCATCCCGGGGTCTTCCCAGGGATGTGTCTCTGGGAGGAAGAGGAGTTGGATGGAGCTGGTTTTGGGTCTTGTCACGACCATGGTGGTGTTTTGCAGCACCTGCATTGGAATCCTGGAATGGGTTGGGTTGGAAGGTTAAAGATCATCCAGTTGCATGGAAGCCATGAGGAGGGACACCTTCTGCTATCCCAGGTTGCTCCAAGCCCTGTCCAACTTGGCCTTGGACACTTCCAGGGATGGGGCAGCTGCAGCTTTTCTGGGAACTCCATTCCAGCACCTCACCACACCTCCAGGAAAGAATTCCTTCCCAGTATCTCACCTAATTCTGCCCCCTGGCAGTAGGAAGCCATTCCCTGTATCCTGGCACTCCATCCCTTTTCCACAGTCTCTCTCCAGCTCCCCTGGAGTCCCTATAGGCATGGCAAAGTCTCCTTAAATCCTTCCCTTCTCCAGGTTGAACACCCCCAGCTCTCCCAGCCTGGCTCCAGAGCAGAGTTGCTTCAGCCCTTGGAGCACTCCGTGTCCTCCTCTGGACTTGCTCCAACAGATCCACGTCCTTCTGCTGCTGGGACTCCAGAGCTGGAGGCAAAACTCCAGATGGGATCTCAAAAAGCAGAGTAGAGGGTGAGAATCATCTCTGTCACCCTCCCAGCTGTTGGATATTTGATATTATTATTATTGCTCCTGATGTGGCCACAAGACCTTTCTTCAGGTCCTGCAGCCAATGATGGATGCATCCTTGGCATTGCTGGAGTTTTCTGGGATGGGCTGGGTGATCCATGGGTGACCCTCATGCCATTGCCACCTTCACCCAACGATGCCACTGCCGTGACTCCTTTGCAAGTCACTAAGACTTGTTGCTCCTCTCTGGAGCAGTTCCATGAGGAGGAAGCCCTGGGGGAACTGAAACGAGGAATTTATCGAATTCCCATCCCCTTCCACAAAAAACAGGCAGCAAATTTTCCGAGCTCGGTAGCCAGTGGCAACAGCCCTCCGGAATGAATAGGCTGTCACGCTCAGCATTAGGAAATGTAACTATTCCATTTTCCAGCTCTCTTTTTCTTTGGAGCACATGTTCATTTAAAGGAAATGCTCATCGGGGTTTGCATTCCGCTGATAGGATAGCGGGATCTTAATTTACGGATATTCTCCGGTAATGCGCGGTTTATATACGTTCTGCTAATAGCATTATGAGCATAGTTTGGGCTAATACAAAATTAGAGCTCTAATTTGCATAAACAAATTACTGTTTGGATTAGCGCTAAATGAGGAAGGCGACTGATATTGGAGGAGATTTGATTTGGCTGCTGTGGCTCTGTTTGGATAATGGGGGATGGATAGGAATGAGCTGGGAATAGGCTGCGTTGCGAGTCGGGAGGGAGGTGGGATGGTGCAGGAAGCATCAGGTCATGGAGTGGACAAAATTTTGGGTGACAGAGGAGCCTCTCTTTGACATGTGGCAAGGTGTGGGTTGGCCTCTTTTCCCTGTCAACCAGCAACAGGATGAGAGGAAATGGCCTCAAGCTGTGCCAGGGGAGGTTCAGTTTGGACATCAGAAGGAATTTCTTCATGGAAAGGATTGTTAAACATTGGGATGAACTGTCCAGTGAGGTGGAATAGAGTCTCCATCCCTGGAGCTGCTCAAGGAATGCCTGGACGTGGCACTCAGTGCTCTGGTCTAATTGACAAAGTGATGGTTGGTCACAGGTTGGACTTCATGGCCTTGGAGATCCTTTCAGACCTAAAAGATTTTGGGATTCTGTGATATTTATCCCTCAGGTGTCACTTCAGAAACTACTGGTCCTTCAGAATAACATTATGTGCAACAGAAATTGGATTGCGATTCCCAATCCATCTCCATCCCACTGCCTCAATATAGGGTTTGTGAATTTAGGGAGAATTGAGGAGATGGGAACAGGTCCCTAGCCCTTCCCACTGGACCCTGCTGAGGTCCAGCATCAGTTCCAGGTGACAGCTAGGGGATGGAAATGCTCTTGGGTGACTTGTCCCATGCAGGGATTGAGGAAAATCTTTCCAAGAGCCAACTTGGGGGCAGAATAAAAATATTAAAGCTGTGGTAACTGATTCATAATAGTAATAACAATACCAAAAATACAGACTCATGGAATGTTTTTGGTTGAAATGGACCTTAAAGACCATCTAGTTATAAACCCCTGCCATTGACAGGGATGCCACCCACTGGATCAGGTTGCTCAGGGTCCCATCCCACCTGGCTTTGAAGTACTTCCAGGGATGTCAAAAGCTTGTAGAGCTCCATAAAACTTGGCTAAGCTCAGTGAAGTTCGCACCTTGCTGATGCTCTCATGGGATTGCATCCACATTTCCTTGTTTCTGCTGGGGCTAGAGGTGCAAGCAAGGGTGGGAGAAGTTGGGTGAGAGTACCTGAAGGTAATTTTTTTGGTGTCAGTCATGAGGAATCAGAGCTTTTCCTCTATGAACAGCAAGAACATCCCTGCTTCTTCCATACCTCTCCATTCTGGTGGGAGCTGTCCCTGCCCTTGGCGATGGGATTGGAATTGAGATGATTTTGAAGGTCTGTTCAAACCCATTCCATGAGTCTCCGATCTCATGGTTTGCTCATGAAGCAGCACCTCCTTGTGTCATTTTCCCAAATTTGGGCTGAACTTGACTTTGTTTTTCCTGCAGATCCTCATTGTTAAACCAAACCCGACTCTCACTCCAAGGTGGCAAATCCCAGCTCGTCCAACAGTGCTGGAGGAACAAAGGCTTCCGCTGCATCGGCGGGGTCATGTACCGGGTGTCGGCCAACAAACTCTCCAAAACTTCCAGCAGCCCTGTCCGGGCCAGGGACCTGAGCACCAAAACTCCCATCAGAGCAGGTGAGCAGGAATTTGTCTCGCTTCATGTCCAAAATCCTTTGAGTTCAGTTTTCAGTTGTTGATTCCCAGCCTGTGGGTTGCGACTCATCCTTAGGCCACATAGAATTCCAGATGTGAAGGTGATGGACATCCCATAGTGCCAAGTGCTGTTCTTGCTTTATAGTAGCCCTGAAGGGGAAATAATGTTGGGGAAATTAAAGGTTTAGGAGAATTGAGTTTTTCTTACATCAGACTTAATTCAAGCTTGTGGAGACACGCCGTTAAACTTGGTTTAACAGGCAAAGTCGTGGATGAATTCAAACAGCACCACAAGGTTGAAGGTGCTTGAGATGCTCATCAAATTAAGTTCAATATTGACCTAAAAAATTGGGAAGATCATTCTGCAGATAACCATGGAATGGTGCCCCCATTTTGATGAATTCCCGTCTTTACGTCGTGACTTTGAATTAATTTGTGTTTCAGCTCCTCCTGTGTTTGACACCTCAAGTGTGGCTCTTAAAAAAGAGCAGATTTTAACTGTATTTAAAGTATTTTTTAAATTTCTTCTTGGTCTCAAATATTTTTGCTCCCTAGCTGGTTTATTGAGAAATTTTGGGGATAGTTTAACTGGGGAAGGCAAAACCAGTGGCTTTGTGATGATTTTCCTGGCTGGAAGGATGAATGGAGCAGAGATTTTTATGGATGCTGCTGGAAATCAGGCAATGAGGGGTGGTTTGGATTTGGAAGGCATCTTCAAGGTCATCCAGTTCCATCCCCCTGGGATGCCTTTGACCAGACCAGGTTGCTCCCAGCCCTGTCCAGCCTGGCCCTGAATGCCAAAATATGATAGGAAAGCAGATGGAGTGGAGAGATGCAGCCTTCTAAACCACCTGCACCACAATTCCTGTGGGAATTCTGCGGCATCCTGGGTGGTTTTAAACCCACAAGAGCGGGATTAGGGAGGGAAGGAGCTTTGTGCTGAGATGGGAAGTGGAGCTGCCTGTTGAGGATGGCAGAGATGAGGATGAGGCAGTGGCCGAGGGGTGTGGAGCCTATGGAATGTTGCTTCCAGGTAATTTCCCTTCTGGGGGCAGCAAAGGGAGGCTCAGCAGGAGTTCGGGAATGGTTTGTGGGTATTTTCACAACTCAGCCCTTCTCAGGACAGATTTTTTATGTCTGACTCTACTGCTGCCTCCTCCTCGCTGCCAATTCCTCAAATAGGGACGAGAAAGCTCAGGAGCACATGTCTGTAATGGATTCTTTCAGAATCTGGGATCCTGCCTGGTAAATCCTTGCCTTTGGTTCTGCCTCTGAGGAGGAGGGGCAAGGATCAGAGTTTGGAGACTCAAAAAAATGGCTATAAAACAGCTCAGGGGTTTGTAATAATAATAATTAAAAAAAAATCATATTTTTTCCAAGAGCTTTGCTAGTGGTACTGGGACTTTCCAGTGTCTGGATCAGGATAGTCGAGGGTGGTTCTGCCTTAAACACCATCTCTGGATGTTGAAGATGTCACCAAAGGCAGAAAATATCCTGCAGGAATGGAAGAAAAGGGGTGAAATCCCAGGACATGGACAGGGATCTCGTTGGATAGAGCAGGGGATGGATTTCAGGAGAGATTCGCACCTCTAGGAAGAGTCCTGGGGAGAAGTGATGGCTGGAAGGACTGAAAAAGTGGAAGATCTGGAGCTGCCCAGCTAAGGAAGGATGTCTCTCCATGGCCAGGTGGAGCAGCCAAAAACCAAGGGGCTTAAACTGGTGGGAGAGCTTTCCAAGGACAAGGATGATGAAATGCTGGACTCATTTGGCTCTAAAATCTCCATTATTTTAAAGATTTTTTTTAAAAGAACGGGTTTAATGAACTCCTTTTTGGGGAGGACATAGGTGGAAAAGGTCCTGCCTCCCATCAAGGAGGTGATTTTTTTTATTTATCTAAGTGGAAGGAAGTCTCTAAATTTGTCTGAAAATAGACAAATGAGCAAAGTGTCATTTGGACAACTCAGCCAAGGCTGATGGATTTGGCCTGTCCATGAATATCCATCACTGGATTGGGACCAAGCAGAGAAACATCAACTTAGAGGCGAATTTCTGGGAGAGGGGTGAAGCCAAAGACATCATGGGAGGATTTCTGCAGATACAGGCCTTGGAATTGCTTTTGGGGGGTTCCTGAGGGGATTTGGGGTGACAGGGCATGGAAGAGATACGATGCCCCCATTTTCCTTTCTCTCTGAAACCACGTCTTCTAGTGAGGCCTCATTCAGAGAATTGGGTTTAATTAGTCCCACTTTGGGAGGGAAGATCCCTTTCAGGGTTATTCCCTATAAAATACAATCCCATCTAATTATTATTTTAAAGGTGTTTCTTATTTTGCTGTTGCCTCTTTCCCCCTGCCAGACAGCACATTGGCTTTGTAACCACAAAACCCGAGGAACTGCTGTGGATCAGTATTTTCATGTCATCTTTCATCTCTCCCCATAATTCATCCTCCTTCCCAAGGATGGATTCCACAGATTCCTCTTGCCTTAGGATAACTGGGCCTGGCAGGGCGGAAGATTTGTGTGTTCTCATCGGCTGCGAACGTTTGCTCAACGCTCTGTGTTTTTCAACACTTGACAAAGTTTATTTAAAAGATGGAAAAAAAAAAATGGCTTTTCCTTTCCCTTTCAGTGCCAGGCACCGTGTGTTTGGAATAGTGGAGAGACGGGAAATGCTCCTGACAGTTTAATAGCTTGGAGTTTACTTCCAGTGGGTTATAATTCTGCTCTTTCCCTGGATTTATAGGGTTGGGGTTTTATCTCTACAGTACAAAATCTGATGCCGGGCGCTGGGGCTGATCCATCCTCACCATCGTAGCATTCCCAAGTGATTTATTGATGGATGCTGGTGGTGAGTGAAGATCTGATCCTGGGGATGCACTTCCTGCATCCCTGTGCTGTATTGAGATCAATCTTGAGGCTACCAGGAGCAATGGGAAGAACAGTCTTCCATGGCTCTTCTGGCCTGGGGACAAGGAAAGTCTCCCTGCAATCCCAGGAAAATTTTTTTTGAGGTGGTTTGAACCTAAAAAGACTCCCTGGAGCAATCGCAGCATCACCACGGCCTGTGCAGCTGCTGAGAACTTTGGTCTCATCTCATGTGTGGCTCTGCTTCCGAAGGATTTCTGTGCCTTCCACACTTCTTTCTGGAAAACTGCAATTAAAATACAGAAACAAAAATACTTTTTTTTTTTTTGCCTTCCCAGCTGGATAGGGATCTTGCATGTGGCATAATTGATTACTTGGGCAAGGATGAAGAAGAAAACCCAGAGCTTAAACACTCTCTGCTCATCCTTGTGCAAGACGAAGATGTGGAATTGCACATGGAAAGGCTCTTTCCCTTTGGGATAACTGGTATTTCGGCACCCATGTATTTTTTCACTTTGCAGAAGTCTTGGAAAATCAGCGGTGGGATGGTGTGGAAAGCAATTTGCTACATGGCAATTAATTAAACAAGCAGAATAATTGGGTTTCTCTGCTCAGAAGGAACCTTGCCTTCATTTCTTTCTCCAGCTGCTAAGGCTGGGGAAAGAAATGACTCCAAACTCTTGAGGAATTTCCATGAAATCAGGGAGAGAAGCAAAAGGTCCTGGGCAATGTAGAGTTTCACAAAGAAATACAGAAGGGGAAATACAAGATTGAAAGCAGCAGAAAGCAAATTAAGGTTTGACATTGTCCGGAAATCAGCCCTGACCCCAATCTCTGCACGAGCCGCTGCTGCTGCTGCTGCTGGGAGAGGAATTGCACTCCACGAGCTGGGGCTGGCTCCAGCAGGGTTTTCCAAGTGTCCAGGCTATTTTTCCATGGGCAAATCCTCACCTGCATGATTTCCTCATGCTGCGGTTTTAGCTCTTGGTTGGTTTTAGCTCTGGTAGATTTTGGGACTCCAGAAATGACAGCCGGCCCCTTGAACAATGTGATTTTATTTATTGGGGTTTTTGAATTGTCTCCATGACTGTAGATTCCAGAGCCTGGGAGATACCCAGGATTGCTGTGCTCCCAAATGTGGAGGCTTAAGAGGATTTTTTAGTCCTCCCAAGCTGAGGCATCTCCCACACATTGTGATGGTGGCTGTGATCCCAGAAAAACAATAATTAAAACATGGTTGAGTTCAGCCTTCCACAACTGGGAGGGACTTTCCCTGCATCCAGATGCACTTCCCATCTCCATCCTGCTGTGTAACATCCCCTCCTGCCTCAGTTTCCCCTCTCAGCTGCAAAGGTGATCAGATGGGGAGATGAAAGGTAATGGAATCATGGAATAGTTTGGGTCGGAAAGGAGCTTAAAGACAATCTCATTCCAAGCCCCTGCTATGGGCAAGGACACTTTCCACTATCCCAGGTTGATCTAAACCCCACACAACCTGGTCTTGGACGCTTCCCGGGATGAGACAACCACAGCTTCTCTGGGCAACCTGTGCCAGGACCTCCCCACCCTCACAGGGAAGGATTTCTTTCCAATATCCCATCTATCCCTTCCCTCTGGCAGTAGGAAGCCATTCCCTGTGTCCTATCCCTCCATCCATTGTCCGGAGTCATTCTCCAGCTCTCCTGGAGCCTCTTCAGGCACTGGAAGTTCTCCCCAGAACCTTCTCTACTCCAAGCTGGACATTCCCAGCTGTCCCAGCCTGGCTCCAGAGCAGAGGGGCTCCAGCCCTCGGAGCATCTCTGGATTCCCTTCTCCACTGCATCAGGCTGGGAACAGGATTTGGGCTGCAGTGGGAGAACTCCACACTCAGAGATCTCCACAGTGCTGGAAGAAAGTGCTCTCTGGCCTCCACGTTTAACAACTAATTTTAGAAATGCTGAATGCCACAGAAACACGCTTCCCACTTTTTCAAGGATGAGGAAATGCTCAGTGCTGCTGTTTACCCAGCGCTTTTGGGAATGATGCTCCTTCCTCTGAGCCACTCCTTTTTACAGAAGGAAAGGAAGGATTCAGGAGTGGAATGTTCCCACCAGCATCTGCCTCTAGTTTTAATTTTAAGAGGAATTAGGAAGGATTTGTTCCGGTGTGCCAGGCATTGCCTTTTCCCCATGTCCATGGAAACATCCTAAGCTTCTTGTTTGTCCATCATGACCCTGTCTTCTGTCTTCGACACACCGGGAGTGTGTTGGGATCATACTGGAGGGATGAGGAAGACTTTGGTGGAGGAGAGACCAGCCCAATGCACCAAGGTGTGAGAGCAGGGAAATTTGGAATGTTGCTATCCTCAGGTTTCCTCTGGTTTCAGTGTCGCTGGTGCCGGGATCCCTTTGTGCTCACTCCCTTTGAGGTGAATTCCTTGGGTTTGGGATTGCGCAGTCACTTGCCTCTTTTTGAGCTCAATTCCTTGGCTTCTTCAGGATCAGTCCCTTGTTTTGGGGTTGCTTAATCCCTTGGATCCTTCAGTCTCAATCTCTTACTTTTGGGATTGCTCTGTTCCTTACCCATCTTGAATTAAATCCCTTGGCCTCTTTGGACGTCATTCCCTTGGCTTTGGGATTGCTCAATCCCTTACCTCTTCTGACCTCAGTTCCCTGGCTCCCTCAATCTCAGTGCTTTTTCTTTGGCATTTTGGGATTCCTTGGTCCCTTTTGATCTCAGTCCCATGGCCCCTTTTTCACTCAGCCCTTTGTCTTTGGGATTCCTCAATTCTTTCCTCTTTTCAGATTAGTTCTTTCTTTTTGGGGTTGCTCAACCCTTGACCCCTTTTGAGCTCAGTTTCATGGCCCCTTCAATCTCAAGGTTTTTCTCTTTGGGATTGGGGAATCTTTTCAATCTCAATCCATTCAATCTCAATCCCTTGGTTTTGGAATTCTTCATCCCTTACCCTTTCTGAGCTTAATTCCTTTGCACCTTCATTCTCAATGCCTTCCTTGTCTTTGGGATTGAGGGATCCCTTGGTCCCTTCAATCTCAATCCCTTGTTTGTGGAATTGTTCTGTGTCTTTGAGTTCAGTCCCTCAATTTCTTTAAACTCAATCCCTTGGTTTTGGGTTTCCTCAATGCCTTACACTTTTTCAGATCAGCTCCATGGCCCCCTCAGTCTCACTGTCTTGTCTTTGGGGTTGTGGGATGTCTTGGCCCCTTTGATCTCAATCCCTTGATTTTGGGATTGTTCAATGCCTCAGCCCCTTTGAGCTCAATCCCTTGGCCCCTTTTGATCTCTATCCCTCGGTTTTGGGATGTTCAATCCCTTTGACCTCTTCACTCTCAATCCCTTGATTTTGGGATTGTTCAATCCTTTCATCCCTCTGGAGCTCGATCCTTTGGCCCTTTTTGAGCTCTATTCCTTGATTTTGGGATTGTTCAATCCTTTTATCCCTCTGGAGCTCGATCCTTTGGCCCTTTTTGAGCTCTATTCCTTGATTTTGGGAGTGTTCAATCCTTTTATCCCTCTGGAGCTGAATCATTTGGCCCCTTTTGAACTCTATCCCTTGATTTTGGGATTGTTCAATCCTTTTATCCCTCTGGAGCTCGATTCTTTGGCCCTTTTTGGGCTCTAGCCCTTGATTTTGGGATTGTTCAATCCTTTTATCCCTCTGGAGCTCGATCCTTTGGCCCCTTCACTCTCAATGCCTTGGCTTTGGGATTGCTCAGTCCCTTTCACTTTATTAGCTCAATTCCTCAACTCGGGAATTGCAGGGATCAGATCCTGCTCCTGGCCCACATCTACTCATACAACACCCAACCCAGAGCTGCTTCATTAATTGAAGCCGATTCATTAATTCAAATTGCTTTGTTAATAAAACACTGGTGACCACCTGATTCAGGGACATTCATGGGATGCGGGGACAGGAAAACGGGAAAATCTCTGCTTGTTTAGCGGCAGCTCATCCCTTCTTTTTCCGTTGTCTTCTCCGGAATGAGGACTTGTGCTGTCCAGTGAGGGAAATAAATGACCCCCAGCAGCTGCGAGTGCTGATCCTCGAAATCCGCGGAACCCACTTAAATGAATAATAATTAAAGAAATAAATTTCCCCAAGTGCAGCCTCAAAACTTTCAGTTCAGCAATAAAGCCAAGGAGAGACTCGGAAAATGAATCGCTCGGCTCTTTCCGAAGGAGGCTGCGGTGGGTGAGGTGGGATGATAATGGGAAATATTAAAGGAGCCAGCGTGGTTTAAGGAAGCTTTTTCCAGGTTGTGTGGGAACAGGCTGAGAAGAGGTTGTGTGGTGATGCTGACCCCTGAGGGATAAAAGGCTTGAGCAATCCCAAAATCATGGAATTGAGGGGGAAGGAGCCAAGGGGTTGAGGAATCTCAAAACTGAGGGATTGATCTCGAAAGGGGCCAAGGGATTGATTTTAAAGGATATAAGGAATTGAGTAATCCCAAAGAAAAGGCACTGAGATTCAAGGGGATGTGGAATTGAGCTCAAAAGGGGTCAGGAGCTGAGGAGTTGTACTCAACCCAAGGAATTGTACTCGACGAGTCAAAGGACTGAGCTCCAAAGGGATAAGGGACTGAATAATCCCAAAACCATGGGATTGGTGAGCAAAAACTGGAATGACCCTGTTGTGGTCATCCCCAGTTTGGAGCGTGGGGCAGTGGAGCTGATCACCTGCCTGCCATTGCCTGGGCAAACCCCTGGTTGGTTCCCTCTGTGTGTAAGATTTCCATGAATTATCCTTGACTTGGGATAGTGGAAGTAGATGGGAAGCAATGGGCTTGATACTCAACACTCATCATTTTAACAATGTTCCCACCCTCTTACCCATCTCTTGGCCCTACCACACCCCAACTCTGAATATCTTCCTTTTTTTCTGCCTGTTTCAGTTTTCTACTGATTGCTTCCCTCCATGAGGAAGTTTTCCACAAATTATCCCTGATTTGGGATTGTGGAAGTAGATGGGAAGGAATGGGCTTGGTACTCAATACTCATCATTCTAACAGTGTTCTCACTCTCTTGCCAATCATCCCTTGGTCCTGGCTCACCCCAGCTCTGGATTTCTCCCTTTTCTGGCTTTCTCTCTCTCTTTTTTTTTTTTTTCTTTTCCCCAGTTTTTACAGCTTTTCCACCATTTAAAAAAAGTAAATAATTGGATAAGATGCTCCAAGAGACCTTTCCATAAATGAGGTCCTGATCCTTGAGGGGTGCCTTGGAGCAATAAAATCCTTCCTAAATAATTAAGCAGATGATAATTAACTGTGATATTTCCAGCCAATTTTAAACTCAAAGGAATAGTTGGAATGTTGTTTTCGGGGTGTGTTTGCTGCATGATGGGGAGCTGAGCAGGAGTGTTGGATTGGATGGGAGCATCCTGATATCCACGTGGGAATGCTGGAAAGCACCGAGTGTTGCTCCTGAGTGCAGTTCCTGGGTTGCCAAGGGAAATCTCTGCCAAGCTTTCCCTGGAGGAGAAGGACCTTGAGCCTTGAGCTAAGTTTTCGGGTTATGGAAAAAAACCTCAGGATGCTGGAGATGGACCTGGATCCGCTTGAGCTGAGTTTTAGGATTAAGGATATGAAAAGGTCCTAATTAATTTATGGACGTTGACGCAGGGGTGCAGCATCCGACCCACTCGTTTTAAGCATTTTTTTTGTTTGACAAGGATAAATTGTGCCTTTTCCCCCTTTTTCATCAAAAGCTGGAATTCCAAACGTCGAGCCGAAGGCTGTGGAAAACACCGCGGGACTGCTTGGCTGTGGATTCCTTCCTAGGAGCAGGGAAAAAAAAGGAGTTAGGCTGTAGCCCCTGCTATTAATCATAGCTGTAATCATGCATTTAATGAACATGACAGCTCCCGCTCCCTCCGGAGAGACGCGCGGAGTCTCCCGGCTGGATTGGGAACAACAATCACTTCTCACCGCGAGCCACCGGAGCTGCCAGCGTCGGGCTGGGATGATGCATTAAGAGCAACAACCCTGTTTGCACGGGCTGTGGGTTTCCTTACGGATGATGCTCTCCCAAGCGACTGAATCATCAGGAAAGGGGGAGAGAAATCCACCTGTCCCTTCCATGGGGTGGAAAATATCCCGGCTGATGCCGCTGTGCAGGGTGTAATCACTGCAAAAGCCCTCAATGTGCAGTTCTTGATGCTCTCTGTAGCAGCTTTTCTTATTTTCCTGCTTTTTTTCCCCCACTCTCCATTGTGTTCCCTCTGCCTTGGAGCATGCACATGGGAGGAATTTGCCGTGGCACCAGTTTAAATTTCCATAGTGAGGAACTTTGGCAATGCCAAGGATATGGGAGTTGCTCTCCTGATCCGACAGCATCTCTGTGTCCTGATGTTCTTCCCGGCTGGGAAGCAATTGAGGAGAAAAACGGGACAGATCTGGGACTGGGATGTGCCCAGTGTTTTGTCTGGACCAGACAAGACTTCCAAAGTCAAGCCCTGGGGCCATCGTTTCAGCTTTTTGTTTAATTTAGGCCAGACTGCAGCAAATTTCAGCTCCTGATGTTGGAATTTAACCCTTATCCCATTTTCTAGTGTCTTTTGATGTCCCAGTTTCACCCCAATTTCAGTAATACACCCTCCAATGCCAGGAATATTTATTTATTAATGTACTTATTAATACAAATCTCTTGTAGTGACTAGTTGGAAATTCTGAGTTGACAGCCACCCTAAAAATCCAAATTTAGACTCCTTGGACCTCCTGAAAAGTCGGGAACATCCAACCCCCTCTCCTGCACCCCCTTCTTGTTACTTGGATGTACACAAAGCTTTTACTTTTATTTAAACTTTTTTTCCACAGTGCAAGAGCTCCCAAAAATACCCTCATGCCAGACCCTGAGTTTTCTCCACAAATCCCAATGGATGGGGAAGTGTTTAATTATGGAGCTTTCTTGGCTTGGCTCCTCCTGGAGAAATATTTGGGTGATTTTCTAAGAGTTTGGGGAGGATTTGCACATGGGATGAATAGTTAGGGAGTAGGAAAATGTGGATGGGGGTTTTCTTGGCCAACTTCCAGGTGCTTTGCCAGACCCGGATGGATCTCACATGGATTTTGTCATGGATGGAACCGGCTCTTGGATAGTTAAACTGCCTTTGGGATGTGATTTAATTCCTGGAATGGGAGATGCACATCGTGTTATTGCATGGCTTCTTACTAGAAGATGAAAACTGGGGAGAAATAACCCAAAAAATAATTTTGTTGATGTATTTTTGCTACATAAAAATTCCAACCCAGTGGCAGGAGGCTGTTGACCCCTTTATTTATCCTCTGTCTCTTTAGTGATTCCTCCTTTCTGGCCAAGATGACCCTTAAGGGCCTTTCCAGCCCTAACCATTCCATGATTCTGTGATTCCAAACTTTCTCATCCCCGTGTATCTGCTTTTATCCCCAAATATTAAGTATTTAGCAGGATTGTTTGCTGCCCTCAGGAGCTGATTCCTGGTGTAACTTTAAGGAATACTAAACAGAATTCCAGAGGGCTGAGGATGCTCCAGCCCTATCCTAATGGATTTTAATTTGGGGCTTTCTCCCCACATCATTTGGGAAGTCAACCTTGCTCTTAATGGAGACCCTTCAATGGCATCTTCAGGGCATCCCAAAGTTGATGAATGTTTATTGAGTCACTAAGAAAGATGCTCCTACATCTTGGGGCGAGAAGGAATTAAACAAAAACAGGGAAAAAAACCATCTCAGTGGTGGCTCAAATGCCCTGTTGATGGAATTTGATGTGCAGAGGGAACAGATGGGGCTTCGCCGACGCCGGCAGCCGAGTGACAGCTCGCGGTGCCGCGCAATCAAATTCCACTCGCTCAACTTCCCAACACGCCCGGGCTGGCAGGTGAGTGACTGAGCTGCTCTCATCCTACCTGGAAAACTGAAATCCAGCCTTTCTTTCCCATTCGTTCTTCCCTGCACCAGTCAAGGATGATTTAATTCCATGCGTGCACGGATGAGAGCAGGCGCTGAGCTTCCCTGTCCGGCTGTGGGGAGCAGCCAAGCCAAGCATGGAAATTTGTTGGATTGATGGTGGAAGCGTGGGATTTGCTTAGAGAAGTGTTCTGGCATGTTTGGGTGCTGAGGGGAAAAATTCCTGCTGTGTTTGGGGCTGGCAAGGAGCACTTCTGGGGCTGCTCCAGAAGTGGGAAGTCGCTGAAGGGCGTCTTCGTCCGTTGGTTCTCTGGGAGCTCCGTGCTTTGGATTAAATAAGTTCATGGAATCATGGAATGGTTTGGGTTGGGAGGGAGCTTGAATATCATCCAGTTCCAACACTCTGACAGGGGCAGGGATGCCTTCCACTATCCCAGCTTGCTCCAAGCCCTGTCCAACCTGGCCTTGGACACTTCCAGGGATGGGAAATCCATAGTTTCTCTGAGCAATTTGTACCAGGGCCTCCCCACCCTCCCAGGGAAGAGTTTCTTCCCAATATCCCATCTATCCCTGCCCTCTGGCAGTGGGAAGCCATTCCCTCTGTTTTGCCGCTCCAGGTTCTTGTCCAAAGTTCCTCCACAGCTCTCTTGGAGCCCCTTTAGGCACTGGAGGGGGGCTCCAAGTTCTCCCTAGAGCCTTTTTTTTTCCAGGCTGAACAACCACAGATCTCCCAGCTTTACCTCATAGCAAGGTGTCTCCATCCCTCCGATCATTTTTGTGGACCTAAGGTACCGAGGGCTGTGTGAATTCCTGCAAAATGTCTCGATTCCAAGCAATGATCCACATTTTTCTCTCTCTCCAGCACTGAGATTGCACTCCACACCCAGTCCTGGGGTCTTTCCACCCAGCCTGAGCAGATCCTCAACATGCCGCTACATTGCCAGGTCTGTACTCATGGGAAGCAGGAATGATGTGCTCCATGTTTGGAATTATGCTCAGGAGGGAATCAGGAGCTTCAGGAGCAGCTGTTGAGCTGGAGGATGATTTGGTGAAGCTCTGGCTGCTGCTTTTCAGCAGCTTCTACTTCGAGGTGGTTTTAAGCTCAGCCAGAGTTTCCCCACCATCCCAGGGAAGAATAGCTTCCCAATATCCCATCTATCCCTGCCCTCTGGCAGTGGGAAACCATTCCCCCTTCTCCTGCCACTCCAGCCCCTGTCCAAAGTCCCTCTCCACCTCTCCTGGAGCCCCTTTAGGCACTGGAAGGGTCTCCAAGGTCTGCCTGGACAGCCAGGCTGGACATTCCCAGCTCTCCCAGTCTGGCTGCAGAGCAGAGAGGCTCCAGCCCTTGGAGCATCTCCATGGCCTCCTCTGGATCTGCTCCAGCAGTTCCACATCCTCCTGCTGTTGGACCCCAGAGCTGGAGGCAGCTCCGCAGGTGAGATCTCACCTGAGTGGGGCTGCGGGGCAGAAATTCCCCCTCTTCTGCTGCCCACGCTGTGGAATGAGCCTGGGACATTCTGGGCTCCCGTGGCTGGATCATGTGGAGTTTCTCATCCACCAACTCCCTCGAGTCCGTCTCAATCCATTCCCCACCCAGCCTGGATTTGTGCTTGGGATTACCCACCTCACATCCAGGACCTTACACTTGGCCTTGCACCTCCTTTTAATCCAGGAGCTGCAGACAGCCAACAACAGGTAAAAAAGTGCATTTCCTCTGAAAATAAGTTCCTTGAACCTGTGTTTTTCATGGATAATGCACTGCATCCTCATCAAACCAGATCTGACTGTTCCCTACCACTGAATTATCTACTTGGAGAGATCTGATGTGCCCTGCATGGTTTGTGTTCACTTCACCTGGTCCCACACATCCCAAGAGCTGCCAGATAATTCCCTCTCCAGCTGGGAGCTCATGGAAAACGTGTGCTAAGAAACTTCTGAGCTCCTTAAGTAGCTTCTAGTGGGACCAGGCAATTAGAAAGGAGCTTTTCTGCTCTTTGGTGGTAATTTTTGTTCCGGTGGGCATCACGTAGGTGCTAATTCTTTGAGGTTCATGAGTAGGTGCCCACTTGAAAGCCATGAATAGCATCAGGCCCAGCTGGTGGGACGTGTGCTAAAGAGCCCTCCAAGTCATTCAGCCTTGGCAACCTGTGCTGCACAAGGAGAGGATGTTTCCTTCCTCACCATATTCCCCAGAAGTGTGGGAAACCCTCTCCACACTCATAAAATCCGAGGAGAGAATGAGAGATATGGGGGCAGGAAGGGATCTCAGTGGTGACTTCGGTGTTACTTTGCAGATTTTTAATTATTTGGGGTAAAATGAGCCAAAAATTGAAAATACTTAGGGGGTTATGAGCATGAACTTCCTAAATATTTCACTCTCCAAAGTTGGGCTTCTCTGTGGTTTCAGGTATTGTTGAGATGTCTTCTCCATGTCCTTGTGATGTTGGAGCTGGAGGTTTCCCCTGACCTTGTCCCTCTTTCTCCCTCAGCCGTGCTGTGCAGAGGAGCTTGGCCATCATCCGTCAAGCCAAGCAGAAGAAGAAAAAGAAGGAATATTGTATGTACTACAACCGCTTCGGGAAGTGCAATCGGGGCGAGAGCTGCCCCTACATCCATGATCCAGAGAAAGTGGCCGTCTGCACCAGGTAGGGATGGACACGGAATTGTGGTGAACTGGGACATTGGGTGGCTTTGGTGCTTCCTTGTGGGGTATTCCTAAGGGAAACGAACGGATAATAGAGATGTTAGACAACAGGGATGGGAGTTCTGGGTCAGGTGTAGGTTCTGCGCTGCTGAGTTGGAAGGAGGACAAGAAGAGGCCAGAGAATCATGGAATTGTTTTGGTTGGAAGGAGCATCAAAGATCTTTCAATTTCAAATCCCTGACACGGGCAGGGACACCTTCCACTATCCCAGGTTGTTCCAAGCCCTGTCCAGCCTGGCCTGGAACACTTTCAGGAATGGGGCAGCCACAGCTTCTCTGGGAATTCCATTCCCGCCAGCCTCACAGGGAAAAGTATCTTCCTAATATCCTATCTATGCCTCTGGGAAGCCATTCTCCTTGTCCTGTCACTCCATCCCTTGTCCCAAGTCCCTCTTTGGCTCTCTTGGAGCCTATTTAGGCACTGGAAGGAGGCTCTAAGGTCTCTTTGGAACCTTCTTTTCCGGGCTGGGTGACTTGAGCCCCTGCCCTGACCACACTCCAGGTTACTCCTTCAGGAGCATTCCTCAGATCCATTTGGATCAGTCCAGCAGGTTTGAATCCCTCATCCTGTGACGTCGTGCAGCTCCGAGACTCGGTGATTTATTCCAGGAGAGCTGATCCATGTTGGCAGTTCATTAGACCTGCCCAAGAGTTGATTAAACTCTATTATGAGTCATTTAAAAAGTGCAGAAGAGCCAACTCCACTGATGAACTCCTGGAGTAATTTCTCCATAAAATTGCCGCTGTGCTGGAATCACTTGGAAGTTGCTCAAAGCTCGATGGAGACGATAGAGGAGGAGAAGGTGATTTATTGTTTTTTTAACTGATTTTACTCCTTCTCACTCATTCTCCCATAACAAATCACATAATTCCATGCCTACTTTAGGAATTGTGCTCCTTGACGTCTTTTGGCCCTCCAACCTGTCTCATTTCCATAGATCGTTGGAGGACAACACTGATTTCTCCCAGTTTTGTGTCTCCTCATCCTTGTTCCTTTATCTCCAATCCCATTCTTTAGCTTTCCGTCATACTTTTTAAATTTTATTAATCTGCTCTCACAGTGGTCAATCCTAGGAAAACTCTTGACATCCTCACGTGCTTTTGGATCTTGGTTCCTGTTCTGGGCCTGTCTTTGCTCCTTGTGGTCACTGGCCACTCCCACCTGGAGCTTCATCCGGCATCTCATAGAATGGGATCATAGAATCCTGGAATGGTTTGGATTGGAGAGGACCTTCAAGATCATCCAATCCACCCCCTTGCCATTGGCAGGGACACCTTCCTCTATCCCAGGTTGCTCCAAGCCTTGTCCAGCCTGGCCTTGGACACTTCCAGGGATGGGAAATCCACAGCTTTTCTTGCAACTTGGAACAATCAGGGATCTAAGAAGAACTTTTCTCCTTCTGGGAGCATCATGTCTGAATTTTGGGGTACAAACCTTGCTCTACCTACTAATGAGCAGCCAAATGTGCTGAAAGAATAAAATCTATCAGGAATCACCAGCTGCTCTTCCAACAAGGGGGATCTGTACTAATTTAGGGTGTGAAATGGGTTTGTGGATGGTCTCAGCAGCGATTGTGTGGTTTTGTATAAAACATTTTGTGCATTTTGTGACCCACCTCGTGTCCAACCTGCTCCATCTGCTTTGTCCCCAGGTTTCTCCGTGGCACGTGCAAGAAGACGGATGGGACCTGTCCGTTTTCCCACAAGGTGTCCAAGGACAAGGTCTGTGTGACTTCCCAAGGGGAATATGGCTCTGTGTGCAAAGGGGTGGTTGTAGGAAGGTTCTTCCTCACTGAGTTCTCCCAGCTGAGTTTGGAGTTTCCTTGCTGAGCTCTTCAGGCTCCTGAATCATGACAGACCCATGGAATGGTTTGGGATGGATGAGACCTTCAGGATCATCTCATTCCTGCCCCTCTGCTGTGGTCAGGGACGCCTTCCACTATCCCAGGTTGCTCCAAGCCCCATCCAGCCTGGCATTGAATTTTTCCAGGGATGGGGCATCCACAGCTTCTCTGGACAACCTGTGCCAGGGCCTCTCCACCCTGTGGCTGAGGTCTAGAAAAGACCTATGAGGTCTTAGATGTCTAAAAAAGACTTCCAATACCATCAAGTCCATTTAGTTGCTTCTAATCCTTCCCTACTTCCATAAGATCACATTTCCCTGGAAATCCCTCTGTGCTGGGGTCGGAGGATGTTTAAACAAACATAACTTGGAGGTATAAATGAATAAAAACCAATTCTAAAATGCCAAGCCGCAATATCAGGTCGAAGCCACGGCAGAACAACTTTGGAGTTCATTGTTTTCCACCTTCTTGATGCATTTGGAGCTCTGTGGTTTTATTGCACAAGGTGGAAAAATAATTGAGGGTTTTTATTTTGGGTTTATCAGTGATGATTTAGCACTTCAGCCTGTGTTTAGTGGCTGGGATCTTCACTTGGATGTAGCTTTGGAGACTCCAGCACGGGAGCTGAGGTGCCTGAGGCTGAGTTCTTTGTCCGTGGGGAGCTCATAAGTTATCCGGGAAGTCGCTCCGAATGAGACACGGAGCACCAGATGTTTTTTACATGGATTTCTCTTCAGAGTCACTTAATCACAAGTACATAAAACAGGGATGGGGACAGCTGCATTCCCTGGCTCGTGGCGTGTCAGAGCAGGAATGGGGATGAGGATTGATAGATGGAAAAAAAAAATTGGGTTTTTTTTTTCTTTCGTCCTGTGACAGCATCAGACTTTCAGAAATAAGGAAGCCAAAAGTTTTGCAGTTGGATTGGCTGTTGGTTTATCTAAAATTATTGTAATTAGCGAGGCCAACTACTTCTTGGCATCCAAGTAAACAAAGTGCAACTCTCTGCCTGCACCTTGGGGGCGAAGGATTGAAATTCATCCACAGAGCCATAAACTCCAAATTAAATGGAATTTCAGAAGGTGGTGAAGTCTTTTGTGATCCTAGAGCAGAAAACCAAGATGAAACTTGGGAACTGGACATGCCCAAGGAGCTGTTGCAGTTAGTGGTTTATCCACCAAAGGATGTTGGATGTGGATGAATTTGTGCTCTCTCTACCCAGGAATATTCCTTGGCATGTTTAAATTCCTGATGGAGATGTGGCCTCAGTTTCCCCTCCAGGAACACTTGGTCCCTCAAGGAGGACCTCCAGATTTGGCTTCTGGGCTCTGGTTTGGGTGAATAAATAGAGAATGATGGAAAACTCAACCTTTAGCAGCACCTCACCAGTTTGAGAAGAATAACAGTGATATTGTGGTAATAAAATTGAATTAAAAAGGAGTGACCATGTCAAGGAGGTGTTTGCCAATAGCATTTTGGGGACAGAATCCCTGGGATGGGATCCCATGGATTGCAGTGACCTCAACCCATCTCACCTTTATCCTGAGCTAATGAAGCATCATCTAAACTCAAGGTGAATCATTAATTAACAAATCAAAATCAAAGCAGGCAGCACCAGCTCTGGAAAGCTTTCAGAGCTCATTTTTCCTGCCATGCTCCGTTGGGAAGGGGAATTATTTTTCACAGGATTAACCAACCTGAGGGTGGTTCAAAGGTCTCCCTGTTTGCTACCTTGTCATCAGCAAGGGCTGGAAGAGAAACAACCTCCTCCACAGAGTTCAAACTTGTTCCAGGGTGATTTATTGCCATGGGAATGCTGCTTCCTAAAGCGGGAAGCAACTTCACTTTCCAAGTCCTGGAGCTCCCCATTAAGCCGGGTGATTCTTGGCAAAGGTGGCTTTTCCCTCATTTATCAGGGCTGGGAAAAGCAGGTGGAGGCACTCAGCAGAGCAAGGAAGCAGTTTTCCTCCTGCTCGTGGAGTTTTTGGAGTAAATTCCCACCTTTTCCTCAGGTGAAGGATTGTGCAGGGTTGGTTTCTGGCTGTTTGAGTTGAGGTTTTATTGTGATCCGTATTTTTTTCCATGTGGGATGATGTGGTGGTTTGGGGATTCCTGATTTCGTTGGTCCCATCGATTTCACTCTGTGGTTACTGGAGAGAGGCATCCCAAAACCTCCTCATCAGAGAAAGTTGAGGTTGTTGTGTATCTCACCTCAGCGGGATTTCACTGGGATATCCAGTCCAGGAGGTGAAGAATCAAAGGCTGGCGGGGCTTGGCTCTTGGGTTCAGGACAAAACTGTTTCTCAGCCTTTGTGCCCTCCCATGCCTCGGTGTCCCCACTGAGAAATGGGAATAATCACTATTTTCTATGGTAAAAATCACCGTTTTCTATGGAAAACTGCCTGGATTCAGCTGTCACAGCAGCAGGGAGCTTTTCCTTATCCTAGAGCAGCAAACCCTTCGCTCCAAGCAGAGACTGGTCTCCAGGATGGAGGATGGCTCCAGATTGTCACGGAGCTTTGCAGATCCAAACTCCAGTGGTTTTCATCACCCTGTGGTGATGGAAGAAAGAGCCTGGGGAAGAGGGAAAAGCTCTTCTTGTTCTGCCATGGGCAGGAACACCTTTCCCTATCCCACATTGCTCCAAGCCCTGTCCAACCTGGCCTTGGGCACTTCCAGGGATGGGGCAGCCGCAGCTTCTCTGGGAAACCTGTGCCAGGGCCTCACAGTTCAAAGAATTTTGCTCCACAAGAGACTCAGGCAGAGCCTTTGGTGAGAAGCACCCTCTGAAGTGACACACAGGGAATTTTTGCACAATGGATCAGAGGCACTGACACATCCCAACAATGGGGAGAAACCAGGAAATCTGAAGGAAGCAAAGGTTGCGAGAGGCCGGGATTTGAGAAGCCGCCCGCTGCTGTTCCAACAGCTTTTCCCCTTGAGGAACTCGGAAAGAATCAGCATTTTTCTCCCTAATAGAGCTTCAAAACTCAGTTGTGAGCAATTTGGAGGCTCACGTGGAGTTTCGGGTTCATTTAGCTGCTGCCTCCAGAGCTTGTAGAGAGTCAAAGCTGTCGAAGGCGGCCGCAGCGCCCCAGTGCCTTGAATTAATGTTATTGTTATTTGTGTGGACGTGCTGGGGTGCAAACAAGGTTAATTGAAATGAGAGCGCTGCTTCCTCTTGATAATGGCTCGGGCTTGACAGCGAGGAGGAGTTTATTTTTGTCGGAGAGCTGCCTTTATTATCCCTTTTTATTAGAGCTAATTTGGGCTCTATATCAAAAACTACATTAAGGGAATCGTTTACGGTCACACCACCAGCACTGCCAAAGATCGCCCCAGAGCCCTGTCCTTTATGTTAATGTCTGCAGTTAAAAGACAATTAAAAATAAACTCTCCTCTTTTAAAGCACCCTTTGTTTTCTTTCCTCTCGGCCTCCAGCGAGGCAATTTAGTTCAACCCTTAATGTGCCCTTCAGGGATAAAGGATTTTTCTGGCTTGCCCCAGCCGTGGTTATTGCAGGATTGTAAATATTACTTGGGGATGCCTGAACTGGTGGGACCAGGATGCTACCAGTGAATGAGGAGATCAATACCACACCAAGCAGTGAGGAAATTCGGGATGTAGGAGCAGGAGGAGCTGGACCTTCGGGAAGTGCACATTCCAGGCGGCAGCTGCCTGGTCGGGGAGGGAAGCTGCCGGCGGTTGCCGGTGAGTTAAGGATGCTGAAATATGGCAGCAGGCTGGTAATTTGTTTTTAATGATAACAGCTGGCAGAAGGTGAAGTTTGTGCTTCGAGGACGATGAGGAGAATCCTTGCTCCGTCGGTTTTCCCCGTCGGCTGTCTTGCTGAGGAAACTCGGGAGCGCGGGATCGGGGATCTGCTCCGTGTATCCCGCTCTGCTCTCCTTTGTCCAATGCTCAGGGCAGGAGACTGGGCTCTCCTCATTTCACTCCCTCCTGGAGCATCCCTGCCCGCCCCAGTGTGCAGGGACAGGCATCATAGCGCTGGGGAATTCCAGGATAATGCCTTGGAATGATGCAGCCCCCCCAAATCCTTGCAGAGGTGCTTTTTTCCCCCCTTTCTAGGAACCACCTTTTGGAGACTTTATCAAACCCCTTTCCAGCCATCTCCACAGAAGAGCCAAATGGGAAGCACCCCCAGGGTGCTGTTTTGGCCTTTGTGATGGCCAAAATTTCCTCTGGGATGTTGGAATTCTCTCTGAGAATTCCTGGCTGGGTGTGATCCCTGCGCCACTTTTCCCACCTCTATTGCTGCATCATTCCTTGTGAAAGTTGTTCCCCGAATTTATGACATTTCTCTCTCCCTTCTCTACACTGTCCAGAGGGAATTTTCTTCCTGGTGCCAGTTTCCAGCTTTTCACCCTCTCTCCAGCATCCTGAAGGATGCTGAGGGAAGCGCCTTTGCTCCCTGCATATCCAAACACCGGGAACACGTAATACCAGGGAGCTGCCTTGCAGGAGACCAATGGAAGAGCTAAAAACACCTCTGGGATCGCTGGCTGGCAAAAGATTTCTATTTATTTTACGTTTGTCACGCTTTTATTTCAGGTCTGGGGGGTTGCAGTGATTCCGAGTCACGGGTTTAGGGAATTGCTGACGGATTTCTCCTCCTCTTGCAGATGCCGGTGTGTTCCTACTACTTGAAAGGGATCTGCAGCAACAGCAATTGCCCCTACAGCCACGTCTACGTGTCCAGGAAGGCAGAGGTGTGCCAAGATTTCCTCAAAGGATATTGTCCCATGGGAGAAAAGGTAAAGAGGGGTTTATCCCAGCTGCAGTGGGCCAAAGCCAAAGCCATGAGCAGCGTCCTGCACCAGCTACGGAATACAGGGAAGAGCTCGAAGCTGCTCAGCACCTGGATGTGATGAGCAACAGTCCTGTGCTTTTCCAAAGGGTTTTGGCAAAGTGGTTTGGTTGGGAAAAAAGGGAGAGAAATCAAAGGCTTCAGTTCAGCAACATGCTGGTGTTTCCCTGGTAAGAGCCTCCACGTGGTGTTCATGTTATCAGTGTCTAAACTGGAAGCAAAAAAAAGCCCTCACTGAAACAGATGAAAAATGTAGGAAAATATTTAGTATTCCCTGTTTTACCTAGAAAATCCACAGGCATTAATGCTTATATTCCACTCTGTCTCCCTGACAGTTTAACACTTGAGCCTTAAATCCTGTGGCTTAGTTTTAGGAGCAAGACCAGCCTTGCTCATCCAGCTCAGCATCCGGCTGTGCCTGGGGGATTCATGGAGCCACCTCCAGGTCGTGGGGATGGTTTGGATCTGTGCAGTGGAGTCCTACATGGACTTCACGTGCACCTTGGGGAGAGTTGTAACCTCACCCATGAGCTTTTGGTACCCGATGTAACGTGGAAATTGTGGGAGCAGCTTTCCTGGAGCAGGGCTTGGAGCCAGCTGCCGTTTGCTGTTCCAAAGGAATTTGGAACACACAGGATCTCACCTTTCTGTTTCATGGCTAAGGGAGAGGGTTGGCAGTGCTGGTGTTCTCTTGGGAATCCACGTGACTGTCCTGACTCCTCTTTGACCTTTTCCAAATGGGTTATGGGTTATGGGATGGGATTTCTGCTCATCCTTGGACAATTGTGACCAGCAGGAAGTGGGGGGAATTCTGCCCCTCTGGCCCACTCAGGTGAGACCCCAACTGCAGAGCTGCCTCCAGCTCAGGATCCAACAGAAGGAGGAAGATGTGGAGCTGCTGGAGTGAGTCCAAAGGATGGAACCCCTCTGCTCTGGAGCCAGACTGGGAGAGATGGAAATGTCCAGCCTGGAAAGGGAAGGCTCTGAGGAGACCTTAGAACCATTTCTAAGGGGCTAAAGGGGCTCCAGGAGAGTTGGAGAGGGACTTTGGACAAGGGATGGAGGGACAGGGCACAGGGAATGGCTTCCCACTGCCAGAGAGTAGGCATAGATGGGATATTGGGAAGAAGCTATTCCCTGTGACAGTGGTGAGGCCCTGGCACAGATTGTCCAGAGGAGTTGTGGGTGCCCCAGAGGGCTCCTCTCCTCCTTTTCTCCATCCTGGTAGCACTCATTTGCAGAGGTACAACCCATCAGGAGAAGCCGTAGGTGATCAGATCCCACCAGCGTGGCCACCAGCCTGTCCCAGAATCCAAACACAACGTTGGATAGAATCCTAACATCATTTAGGCTGGAAAAGACCTCTCAGATCATTGAGCCCAGCTTTGAACCCAGCACTGTCAAGTCACAATAAACCCCATCTGGTGTTTTCCTCATCCCTTCCCGAGGAGAAACCACCAAAAAGCAAAAACCAGGGATAAAAGCCAAAAGTGATAGTTTTAAGGAAAGCAGGACACCAGCAGCAGTGGAGGGAAACTCTAATAAATTAGTCTGGGCCTAATTACTTTTTGTGGCAGCGTGTGGAGGGGGACTTGATGCAGGATAAACATTCCCTCAGAAGGAAAACACAAGGCATCCTGCCACCTCCCTCCAGCGCAGCGCCAACCACGCAGGCAGGGTCCCGACAATTATTTTTAAAATATTCCAATTTAAATGAAAATATAAAAGAGATATTTAGAATATTTATTCTATTAGGAAAAGTGCTTACGGCGTCACTTTTGGAATGTCGGGAAAGCATTCTCCTCCAGATGATGGATAGCAGCCTGTAATTATATATGGGGAGAAATTGCTGAGCGGGCCATATTTAACTGGGGAGGAGAAATTCCAGCTTGGGCCATTAAGGGTTAATTTTATTCTCTAAATAATATAAAAAGTGCTGAGTCCGTGCCTTTGCTCCAAGTAGAAAGTCCTCAAATGGACCCCGGAGAGTTTATAATATTCTACTGAATCAAGGAAAAATGTTAACCTTGCTTCATAAAACGATGGCTTATTAAAGATGCGCAGTCCCTTTTCTTGTGAATTATTTAGGATGGGAGTAAATCTTCCCTCGTTCTGCCTTTCCCTGTCCGAGCAGCGTTGCTTTGAAGCACAAAGAGCACGGAATGCGAAGGTGTGCGACTCCGGTGGAGCAGCCTGGGTGGATAAACTCGGATGAGGATGGTCCATAATTAGGAATTTAGGCTGTTTTATGTGGATTTTTGGCACGCTGGGCTCCTCTCCCAGTTGCATTTTCCTCTTTGTGCCCTCCCAGACAAACACAATTCCTGATTTTTAGCAGACCTTCATCAAAAATGTCCATTATTATCCATAATTTATGACGTGTCGTTGGCAGTGTTGTCTCTTAAGGACTTCCTAGGATCTGTTGCAGCATTCTCAGGACAAGTTGAACCCCCTTTGACCCATTCCATGAATTGTAATTCCAGCTGATCTTCATCCAAATAACACCAGGACTGACCCACTCTGGCTTCACCAGGAATTTAGAATTAAGTGAGAAAGCTTTAATTTTGCATTCCCAAGTCCTTTTTTCAGGAATGGGGATTGTAGAGGGTCTAAATCCACCCTTGGAGAAGGGGACAGCTCCAGTACAAGACCATGACCACATCCTTCATAAAGGGAATGTTACTCCCAACATAATTAATTGGTCTAAAGTTGGACCTGATGATTTTGGAGAGTTTTTCCAACCTTAACAGTTCTGGAATTCTGTTTCCAGAAGGGAGCTGGTGGCAGAGGTAGGACCTTGGTGTCCAGCATTCCTACAGGTTCCTTGATCATGGGATTAGGAAGTTCATCCACCATTTGTGCTTCCTCAAAGGATCATCCCTAAACACAACGTCATACGTGTCCTTTAAAGCCATGGAGTGATTCCCACCTCGGAGATGTCTGTCCCAGTTTTCCTGGAGCTCCCTGCCCTTCTCTGGCACCCTGACCTGGTCATGCTGGCAGGTCCCTCTGGGCTGGCCACCTGCACTGGAGGAAGCCCCAAGAGGGAAGTGGGAAGAGAGGGAGAAATGGGGCCTCTTGCAGGTTCTTCCCGGGCTTTTCCGGAGATGTTTTCATGAGCTGCTCTATGGTGAGAGTTCCTCTGTGGTTCCACATCCCTCCTCCCATATGGAGCCTTGTGGAGAGCCTTGGAGGAGGAATTCTCTAGGAGAGGATGGGATGAGGCTGGTGGGTGTGAGGGATGAGGAAGCGCCAGTGAGTGAAGTGTCTGCGGTGACGTGACCCCAGAGCAAGGGACAAGCAAGAGGAGACACTGGATGGAGACATTGTGGATGGCCCATCCCTGGAAGTGTCCAAGGCCAGGTTGGACGAGGCTTGGAGCAGCCAGGGATAGTGGAAAGTGTCCCTGCCTGTGCCTGGGGGTTGGAGCAGGGTGGGCTTTAAGGACCTTTCCAACCCAAACCACGTTTGATGGAAAAACATGGGCTGGGATCTCCGTGTGGCTGAGAGCCTGGAGCTGGGAGCTTATCCATTCATGACTCCAAGGGGCACCTGCCTTGGGATTTGCTTTCTAGGCACAAAAGATGAAGGAGGAAAGATTTAGATGGGATATTGGGAAGAATTAATTCCTGTGAGGGCGCTGAGGCCCTGGCACAGATTTCCCAGAGAAGCTGTGGCTGCCCCATCCCTGGAAGTGTCCACGGCCAGGTTGGGCAGGGCTTGGAGCAACCTGGGATGGTGGGAGGTGTCCCTGCCCACAGCAGGGGTTTGGAATGAGATCATTAAGGTCCCTTCCAACCCAAATCACTCAACGATTCCATTGCTGCATCTGGAAAATTGTTTTGTATTAAATAATCTTCCCCACTCCGTGCCCATTAGCGCCAGAACCGCGTTAAATCCCTCTCCGGATTGTTTCCATCGTCTGCCTGGGAGCCTGTGGGTAAATTGTTCCCTCATGGGAGCTGTTAAACAGTGAGACACAGTGAGATTAAACAACGAAGCTTCCCTGGAAAGGCACGGGGAGATGTACTGGAATAAATCATGGATAAGAGGAGTATCTGTTCCCATCCCTCTGGAATCCCGACTGGCACAACCAGCCTTGTGATTGTGAAGCTTGACATGGCAGGAGGGTTGAGCTATGCTGGGACCGCTCATCCGAGCTCATCTTATTCCTAAAATCCATCTTTTTGTTGGACCAGCAGTTTTCACTGAAGCTCTGATTTCCACCTTATCTATGTAAAAAATATGGGACAGGGGCAGCACTGCCTGAGGAAGTGCTGCTTCCTTGGGAAGAATAATTTTCCTCCCCCAGGTGAAGCTTGGTGGTTTTTTGCAGTGGCAGCTGCTGGATTTTGCTGTAGAATATCCAAATGTGGGGATTTTTTTCTCAGCTGAAACCTCGTTCTTGTGTGGCTTTTTGTGTGTTTGGTTGGTTATTTTTTCCTTTTCTGGAAAGTTCAACAATTTCCCACCAGAAACTTAACGTTTTTGTGTGTCTGATACTTTCAGTTTAACACATTTCTTTAGAGAAAGCCACATGAGCTGTGTTACAACAGAAAATATTAAATGTCTGTGGGGTTTTCTCTTAATTATCTAGTGATGATTAATGATCCAGGCAGCAGCCTGGGATCCTTAGTTTCCTTAATCTTTTTTCATGGAAGGGTGAAGTTCAACACTGCTCATGCTTTCAGATCTCAGCTGACTTTTCTGGTTCAACCAGCATTTTTCTTTCATCACAGACATCAGATCTTGACATTTTGATCCCAGGTTGACTCCCAACCAGCTTGGCTTTTCCTTGAGGAACTCTTGAACACAAGTTTGTGCAGCCTTGGCACAGGCTGACCTGGCAAGTTGTGGAATACTCATTCCTGGAGGGATTTAACAGCCCTGTGGAAGTGGCACTTGTGGACATGACTTAGTGATGGCCTTGGCAGTGCTGAGGAAATGGGATTTTTCAACCTAAACAATTCCCTGATTCTATAATAATTTGGAAATAGCTGATGGAGGGCTCTGCCTTTGATAGCTCTTTTATAGTCCACTGCAGCTGTGTGAAAATCAACTAGAAAAGCAACTTAATTTCATTTATCCTTAATTTTGGCTCTGGCTGACAGATGTTTTCGGGGAGCTTGATTTGGGATTTTTTTTTCCCATAATGTATAGCAGAAATCTTCACTCACCAAACTGATGAGCAAGTGGAATTTTTATTTAAAATAAAGTATGTGTAGGATTAGTAAGGAGGTTGTTTTTAAGGTCATGAGTAGTGTCCAGGATGGATTTGAGCTGTCTGAAATCCATCCTCTTGGTTTGCTGGGGGTCTTGAGTCCTTGTCCACATCCTCTGGGCAATAATAAATGATAAATCCCAGTTGTGACAATGGGATCTTCCCATTGGAAGCACTTTGTAGCCTTCAGAAGAGGTTTAAAACTGAACAGGGTTCTTCCATGCCCAATCCTATTCTTGTATCTCTGTGGAAATATTGTGGGTTTCCAGTTGTATCTTGTGGTTTGTAATGGGATAATGAGGGTTCTTATTGCTCCTTTAATTTAACTGTAGCATCTCCAACCAAACTCTGATCCTTACATTAAAGATGCAGCTTATCAGGATGCACTGGGGCTGCTTAATAGCCTGGGATTGTTGATAACAGCACCAAGATAAATCCCAGGCTGAGATTTCTTCTTTCTTACACTTTAAAATCTTTGTAGAAGGAGGTGGGACACAAAATATGAAAATTGGCAAATTTGGGAGAAGAGCAGCCGTGGAATCACAGCTCTAAAGTGAGAATGTAGTGATGAGGCAGAGACTTCCTGATTTCAACCTGAACTTCTGTAAAGATGAACACAAAACCCAGCAGATTGGGTTTTTGCTTCTTGTCTGGAATCTCCCTTTGATCTGATCTGTTCTCTGTTGGAAAATCCCCACATCCCGTGAGCAGTGGGTGATTCCCAGGATCACAGAATGGCTCAGGTTGGAAGGGACCACAATGGGGCATCTGGTCCAAGCTCCCTGTTCCAGCAGGGTCATCCCAGAGCACATGGATTGTGTCCAGAGGGTTCTGGAATATCTTCAGTGAGGGAGACTCCACGCCCTCTCTGATCTCTGTTCAGGGCTTGGTCACTGCACAGGGAAAAAGTTCGGCCTCATGTCCAGGTGGAACTTCCTGGGATCAGTTCCTGCCTGTTCCTCTTGTGCCATTGCTGGGCCCCCCAGAGCAGAGCCTGGGCCCTGCTCGGAGCCCTCCCTGCAGACAGGGACACACAGGGATGAGCTCCCCTCTCAGCTGTGTCTCCTCTCAGGCTGAACAGCCCCAGCTCCCTCAGCCTTTCCTTGGCAGAGATGCTCCAGTCCCTTCATCATCCTCGTTGCCCTCCTCTGGACCTGCTCCAGGAGTTCCATGTCCCTCCAGCACTGGACAGAGCACTCCAGATGTGCCCCACCTGTGCTGAGGAGAGGGGCAGCATCACCTCCCTCACCCTGCTCTTCCTAATGCACCCCAGGATCCCACTGGTGGTTCCCTGAGCCACCTGCAACAGGCATTTCTTGGAGCCCCGTGATCCCTGATGGAGATGGCTCCTTTGGGAATGTCCAGTGGGTGTCTGCCTCACTCCACACCCAGCGGTGATGATTTGGGGTTGGGAACTACCACTGATGGGTGGACCATGTGGAAGTGGCTCTGTTGTGGCTTTGGAGTGGGATGGATAGGGTCGTGGAGGTCCCTGATGGAAATGCAGTGCAGGGGAGGGTTGAATTCCATAGGCATTGCCACAAAAGGATGAATGCCGGCTTCAGGATTCACCTTCTGGATGTCCAAAAAGTTACAGTCAACGACTCAATTTCCAGTGGAAACCAGTGACAGGTGGTGTCCCTCAAGGATCTGTACTGGGACCAGTGCTAATTAATGCCTTCATTAATGACATAATGGCATTGGGTGCCCCAGTTTGCAGATGGCACCAAGTGGGTGGTGCCATTGTTCCACAGAATCTTGGGATTGCAGACTGGTTTGAGTTGGAAGAGGCCTTAAGGACCATCCAGTTCCAACCCCCCACTATGAGCATGGATTCCCTCCCATCTCCTTTGCTGCCTCTTAAATATGATTTTCCCAATGATTTTCAAAACACCATCCTGGTCTCGCTCCAGCTCCAGAGGTATTTTAGCTCAAATGTTGTTTTACTTCCTGGAACTACCAAAGAAGAGGGTTTATGGATTTACAGGATCCTGGAAAGCTTTTAGATCCCAAATTCCTCTGATAATTTGGAGATGACCATCAGGAGTCATCCCTTTGCAGCAGGCATTTTGCTGGGCAAACTCTTTTGAGGGCAGAAACTTGTTTTGGAGCAAATTCCTTTGGACAACCACATTGGTTAAATTTCTTCATCATTATTCTAGTCTGGATGATGTTCGTATGTATTGTCCTCCAGGTTTTAATGACAGGGAGCTGGGATTTTATTTATTTTTTTTAAAGGCTGTTTCCATCTGCACCCAATTATAAAAAAGCAATCGGAAAAAAGCCATTTACTGGCTGTCACTTCCGAGTGGCATCAAAACAGCTCCAGCACCTCCAGCCATCACTTCCCAACAGCCGCTTAGAAGGACTTTAAAACAGCCTGACATCCATCCAGTACATTAATCCCGCTGCTTGGCCATGGGGATACCTGGAATAGCTTTGGCAAAAGCTGCATGGATGCTTAAGAGGGCTTTAAAAAGTAGGAAACACTGCAGTTGAGGCAGTTGAGTTTTGGGGATTTTAACATTCCCCTTCCCCTGAAGGTCTGGTTGGTGGCATTTGTGTCCATCAGGATGGATAGAGGGATAGACATGGATTCCAAGGAGATGGGAAGCTGCTTCAGCACTTCGTCATGTCTTCAGAGAATATTCTGAGTTGGAAGGGACCCACAAGAATCATCAAAGTCCAGCCCTTGTCACCTGCTGTCCCACAGCACTGGGAAAGGAGCAGGGGGTGAGATTAAGCCTGGAGATACTTGAGAAGTTCAACCTGGCCAAACTGCTGTGCCCAGGAGCCAGGAATGTGAGGCTGGGTGGCATCTCTCCTCCCCACCCCATACGGTCAGTGGGTTGGTTGTTGGTTGGCCCAGTGACCCAGCTTCACCTTTCTCCCACCCTCCATCCCCTCCTGCCAAGCTTGTTCGTGGAAAATGTTCATTAACATCATTCCCAAGACTGAGCCAGGACTTTCCACCAGTTGCTGCCTCCTCCTTTGCCAGCTTCATGCTAAAGAAGGCTGGGCCCTGCAAACCTCCTCATCCCTGTCTCACTCCTGGAGCACGTTGTGCCCCGTTGGACCATTTAAGGCCTTGTGGATCCTTGACAGCACCTGGAATTTCACCCAAAGCTGCCCTGGCAGCCAAGGAGGAGTCCTGGACATGGGATCTGCCAGCTGGGCACCATCCCAACCCTGGGCACCGTTGCTAGACAGGCTGTGGAGGGAACCCCACAGTGGGGAAGCTGGGATTGGGACATATCCATGGGGATGTTGTCGTGGAGCCGGAGTGGGGTGAGATTCCTCCTTGTGGCTTTTTAGGGATTCTCTGGGGTTTTCTCATCTCTCCGATGGAAGAGACCAAACTTTTTTCCCTTTTTATGGCCCAACCTGTGGTCTGGCGGGGGTCCCGGGGGGGGTATAATTAGCCACCCCGACAGGTGGCAGGGATCAGATGGCCCCCAGCACCACCCCACAGCCCCGCTCCGCTTCACCCCAGCTGACGCGTGGCCGGCAGCAAAATTCCCTGTGGAAACCCAGCCCCGGCGTGCTGGATCTGGCAGGAGCAGGGGATCCACTGTAAATAAACAGAAGGGGCTTTTCCAGCCTCCGAAGGCAATTCCAGCCTCACCATCCCAGCTGTGGGACAACGAGGATGGACGGGGCGTTGCGGCAGAAGGGCCAGAGCGCTGGGAACGACGTGGAAAAGCCATTAGAAACCTGAGCTGGGGACGCGGCCCGGGGATTAGTCGCACACGGTTTGTTTTCTTTATTAAGTATCTTTTTACCATGGAGCCAATAAACATGGGCTGCTCCAAGGATTCACTTGGAGGTTGGGGCTGGGTGGAGCACTGGGGAGGTGGCACATCCCGATCCCGGTGCCCAGTCGGGATCATGGCACTGTCCCGCCCCGTAATCGGTGCCCTGCTGGGAAGGAACAGCCACGTTTCTTTGGCCTTTTCCCAAAATAGCAGAATTCCTCGATGTAGCAGTGATGCATCCATGCGGCTTTTTGAGGTCAGGGCTCTTTTTTTCCTGCTCTTCTCCTTTCCAAGTCGATTTTGTGCTGGAAACCCCTTTACAGAAGAGGATTTGACATCCTTTTCAGGGGTCATCCAGCACAGAGACAGAATTTGGACTTGATGATCCCTGGGAGTCCCTTTCAACTCAGGATATTCTGTGATTCCAAGAACTGGGGATGGTCAGACCAGAACCTGGCACCAAGACCCATCCCCATAATCTTGTGTTCCACTGGAATTGTCCCTTCCAGGTGGGCTTGGAAGGTCTGCCCATGCATTCATCCCAGTCTTCAAACCCTGATGGGCTGTTCCTTTATTTTTTTCTCTTCCCTAATTTTGTCCCATTTATTTTTAAATAAGTTGTCAGGTCAAGGAATTTGCTTTTCCGCTTGCTAATATTTTGGGAGAGATTCCTGTGTTTGAATTCCTGTCTGGTTGCTGCCTTTTCCAAGCATTTCTCTTTGGTCCAGGATGGATCCTGTCTGCAGGTGAAGTGAGACAATGAAGAAAATGTCCTGTGGAGCCAGGCTGGGAGAGCTGGGAATGTCCAGTCTAGATACAAGAATGTTCCAGGGAGACCTTAGAGGCTCTCCAAGTGTCTAAAGGGGCTCCAAGAGAGCTGGAGAGGCACTTTGGACAAGGGATGGAGTACCAGGAAAAGGGGAAATAGTTTCCCACTGCCAGAGGGCATGGTTAGATGGGATGTTGGGAAAAAATCCTTCCCTGTGAGGGCAGTGAGGCCCTGGCACAGGTTGCCCAGAGAAGCTGTGGTTGCCTCATCCCTGGAAGTGTCTAAGGACAGGGTTTGGATCAGCCTGGAAAAGTGGAAGATGTCCCTGCCCATGGCAGGAGTTTGGAATGAGATATCCAAGTCCCTTACAACCCAAAGCATTCCATGATTCCATGTTCCTATAAAACACAGGATTTGGTAGTGATGGCAAAGCCTGTTCAGACCTGACTCTACTTCCAGGTTCCCCATTGGTTGTAGAGTTAATTCCCATTCCAGCTCCTTGAAGTAAGAGGCGGAAAATCATAGGAATTGGAGTTTTAAATAGTTTTTTTAATGGAAAAGCATCACTATCACTGAGCTGTCCCCCCCCATCGAGCCCATATCCGTGTGTCCATGTGGATCCCAGCCCTCCTGCTGCTCAGCACCATCCCCAACCTCCAGCACTCGAGCTCCTTTCTCCACCGCCGACTTCAGCGCTCGGCCTCGGGCGATAGAGCTGCCGAATCTTTCTGCTTTTCAAGGAGAGAGCTCGGCAGGGATCCCGCTTAATCCCAAAGGTCAGCACGGGCAGCTGCTCCCGTGTCCCCAAAGTAAAAGAGCAGGAACTGACCTCCATCCCGCATTGTTGGCAAGATGGATTTTAATAAACGGGCCAGAATGGTGGTGCTGAAACCCTCCCTGTGTTTCTTTCCCCATGGATTTATATCGTTTTCCCCAAATTTTGAGTGTGTGTAGCACGGTGGAACGGGATGTGTGGGCATCCGAGCGTGGAAGGACCCACATTTCTCCTGGAGGAGGTCAGCAAGGGAATGAATGTTGGAGTTGGGAATTTCTGGTTGTGCCATGTGTGTTGGGTTGTCTCTCCATGGATGTCACGGTCTGATGCAAAAGCCAAACTGGTTGGGATGGAGCATCCTGGGTGGGAGTGGGTCCACATGGGATTAAGAGGGGTCCAGGAATTGCTCCCACCCTTCATCCCTTGGGATATATTGGGATGAGCTCTCTGGATTGCTGGCAACAGAGATTAGAGAGGGGCTGTTCTTTTTCCTTCCTCCCACCTTCATTCCCAAGAACCCAGATAGGAATCCTAGCTGAAGGCATCCTTCCCTGCCAGCATCTCTTCCTGCCTTCCCCACTGCCAAAAAATGCCATTTCCCAGCAGAAAGCTTTGTGGGGAAACTCTGGGACATGGATGACACCTCGTTCCCACCAGAACCACTGGTGACTGCCGGGAGTTGCCAAAATCCAGGAGCATTTTTAGGGATGAACGTCTCAATGCAGTTGTTTTAACAGGCCCATTTCATGGCCACACCGAGCTTCCCTGGATGGGAGAGCACCAACCAAGCCTTGGGACGAGCAGGTGGAGCTCCAGCCCTCACCCATCTTCCTCAGAAGGCTGGTCCAGGCAGCAATCCCAAAATAAGTCCTAAAAGGATTTTGTTCTGGCTCTTCCCTGCTCTTTCCCAAGTCCCAATCATGTCTGGGACAACAAAACCCTGTGTCATCTCCAAAACCAGCTTCTCCAGCCCAAATAACCTCCTTGGGACTTTTCCAGGGGTAAATCCCTGCTGTTAAGGCTTTGGTGATTTGAATCCATAAAATCAAGCACTTGGAAAACAGTGGGCAGGTGTGGAATGCACCAGACTAAAAATATTCTTTTTAGTAGTATTTTTTCTTGGAACATTGTTTTGATGCGGAGAAGGAAATGCCAACACATCCCTCTCTCCCTTCAGCAGGGTGCTGGTGCCACCTGAAGGAGCTCAGCTGTGGATTCCTGTGCTCCCACAGGCTTTTCCCTGCCTTTTCCAACTCTGCTTCCTCTTTCCCTGGCAGTGCAAGAAGAAGCACACGCTGGTTTGTCCCGACTTTGCCAAGAAAGGCGTCTGCCCCAAGGGTGCCCAGTGCAAGCTCCTGCACCCCCAGAAGAGGCGTCACCCACAGCAGGTCGGAGGTGATGAAGACCACAACAACCCCCCTTCCAAGTGGAGACGGATCCAGGAGGCATCAGGCAGGTAAGGAAGAGCTCATTTTGCTTCATTCCGCAGTTTTCTTCCCAACCTGCTCCAGATTTTTCCCTCTTCCAGGCGTGTTCCATCTGTATCCTGGTTTATTTTAAGATATGTTGGTGTGGGTCACTGTGGTGTTTCCTGATGGAGACACCTCTGGGATGGGCAGTGTCCAGGCTTGAGGAAGAGCTGATGGAGAGGAAAGAGTGGATTCACCCTTGGGAATGTGCCATCCATGGCTGTAGCACCTCCAGGTACCTTTGAGGCTTTTGTAGACCTTCCTCTTGGAGATGGAGGATTCCTGATGGAGATTCCACTGCTGACAGTGGGTCCACGTTATCCGTAGTTATGTGGGAAATGGGAAAACATCATCCCTCTTCCTTGTGTCCATGTAGGAGAGCAGAGCTGAGCTGTCTCCATGGCATGGAGGGGCTGGAGAATCAGAAATGGGGATGGACATGGAGATAAGAGGCTTTGGAAAAGTTTGGTGCCAGGCTGGGCCCTTGGTTAATCCTTGGAAGCTCTCTGAGCTCTCCCTGACATTTTTGGGTGCCGGGATGGAGCCACAGGCTGATGATGGATGTTTCCAGCCTCATCCTCACTAGGAGATGGATTTTCCTGAGCTTGGCACATCCTCTCCCCTCACTCTCAAGTCTTGTATGCAGGATAACAACATCCCAATGGAATTAAAGCTATGGCACATCCTCTCCCCTCACTCTCAAGTCTTGTATGCAGGACAGCAACATCCCAATGGAATTAAAACAAAGCCAAATGGAGATTTGGCTTTAAAAGCCGAAATCTCCCAAGTCCTGCTCGGTGGGAGGAGGAAGAATCAATTTGGGAACATGGCTTCTCCGTGGCTTTTTGCAGCGGGAGGTGGGAGTGAAGGTGGGATGGAAAAGGGAGGGACCTGGGAGCTTTGCCAGGCTGGTCCATGCTCCTGGAATCCTCCATGGTCTGGGCCTGGGCCTCATCCTGGCCCTGCCTTGTAAGGTAGCAGAGGGGGACGAGCAGCTCCGCGGGTTCTCCGAACATATCCCGGATGACAGAAGAGCCTTGGAATGACACCCAGCTCACGTTCCCGGTGTGAACGAGGTGTAAAATAGCTCCTTGCTCTTTTTAGGGAAGGAGGAATGAGTGCAGGCCTGGCTGGTTGGGAGGCTCCTGGCGTTCTCCTCTGGGAAGGGAGCACACCCCAGCTTGGAAGCTGCTCCAGAGGGTTTTTTTTTCCTTTATTGGCACCGTCATGGGAGATGTCAAAGGAGCTGGAGTGTCAAGTTAGCTTGGAAGAGAGTGGCAGGGCTGGGAACGAGCCAAGCCCAGCAGGACACCTCCAAGCCATCCCAACTCCCCTTCCCTCTGCTCAGTCACAAACAGGAGCCCAGCACCTCCACAAGAATCTGAGGAGCTGGGAACCTTGCAGGGAAGTGCAGGAGGAATCCAGCTGGGGAGGGACAAACTCCAGCTGAATCTGTGCTGGCTCCAGGGAAATCTGGGATATAGCATGGCCTCAGATGGAGGCCTGGGAGCTCCAAGCCTCTTCCATTGTATATGATGCCCGATGCCCTGTCCAGCGTTGCCAAGTGGGATTGTTTTACTTTTCCTTATTATTTTTCCCATTCCTGCAGGAATGATACAGCTCAACTCCAGGATGATGGGGAAATTCCCGGACCCTCCAGTGCAGAGCAAGAGGTGAAGTTTTGGAAAGAGGAGGACCCCAAGCCAAGCAGCTGCCTGCAAAAGCTGCCATCCTTCATCTCCCTCCGATCCCCGGAATCTCCTTGTTCCCAGGCCTGCAAAGAAGAGAGGGATGAGGACGAGCCAGAGGATGAACTAGGTAGGAATCACATCCTCTGCTTGGAGCTGGTTTTCCAAGGAAAAAAAGTTCTCTCTGCTGTTCTCCACAGATTTTGGTGGGATCCATGTTCCTTGTGAGTCACCAAACCAGTTAAGACTGGGAGTCCAGACTGGGATGGCAGTTGGGATTCCCATCTGGGCACAAATCCTTGTGTCTGTTCCCAAAATTGTGTGTCAGGACTTTGTCCCCTTGTTTTATCAACTCCTTCCTTGTCCTGTAAGTTATCCCATCATGAATCCAGTCTCATTTCCATGATGGAATCACATCCCTGCCCTATAGAAAAGGTGTTTAGTGGGATGCAAGGATGCTCTGCCTCTGGAGGACCTCTGGACCATCCATCACACTTGTTTCCCAGCAGGAAATAGCTTGGAAGCTTTCCAATAAAAACATTCCAGTGGGAGCTGGGGTGGAGTTGTTTGCAGGTTGGAAGTTTGAAGGAAGAGCTGTTAGTCTGGGATTATCTAATTTGGAAGTCAGTAGAATTTTTGGGAAATGCAGTTTAGGACGACCAGAACTTTTTAGGAATTCTGACACGTTAGAGCAAGCGGCTTCTGCTTCTCCAGTGTTCTCCTTGGTTCCTCCTCTCCTCTTTCAGCTCCTCCATAGGAAAATCCCTAAAGGGATGGGATTTTGGGTTGCTCCAGGGATGTACTCCCCGGAGTAGAGGTGATGGAGATGGTGAGGCCGGAATTGTGCCTGGTTCTTCTTAGTTCCCAACCTCCCCAGAGTGGGAGGTTTTTGACTGGATGATGCTCCACATTTCCCTTTTTCTCTCCCATCCTTCTCCAGAGAGATGCGCAGCCCATTCAGGAATGGGCTCAGAAATCACAATATTTTGTGGGAGTAACGATGAAATTCCCATTGCCAGCTCTGCTGGCTCAAGATTTGGCTCAGTGTGAACCCTTCCCATCTTTGATCCCTGCTTTCCATGCAGCCAGAGCAGGATCCCACTGGAATAAGGGATGAATTCCGTTGCAAAAGCCAGGCTGAGGAATTTACAGGATCATCCATAAGGATCTGCGAGGCTGTGCCTGGCTCAGCCACTTCAAGCCAGGGAAGGCTGAGATACCTTGATGCTGTCGGAAGGAGAATTCCCAGGATTAGCAACACATTCCCGAAGTCACAGCCAAGCACGGGTGCTGTTAAACCACGGTGCGGTGGACACAGCGAGGGGACCATTTCTGCTGGGAATGCTCCTCTCCACAACACGGAGTGAAACACTCAGCTTCCCTTTCCAAAGATTTCTTCTCCCCTTCTTCCTTTTCCTTGGCTCTGGTTCAACTCCCTTTTGATCTCGGGAGGTGTTCCCAAAGCAGTGACTTAATCGGGATTTTTGTCTCCATGAAGTTGGAACAATTAATTCATGGACAAGAGGACTGTTGAAATGCCTTGGAATACGCTTAGCAGCCAGGAGTAACTCAGGAGCGAGGGCATCCTTTTCCTCTTAATTCTAGTGTTTGCATCCAAGGGGGGATGATTTCCAGGAATTTTGGGTGGGTGGATGAGGAGGAAAATCTGGTTCATTTGGGAATGTCCTCAGGAAGGCTGGGTGGAGCTGGCAGGTATGGGGTCAGGGCACTCATCTCTCTGTGTTCCTTTGCCCAGGGAGGCTCACGGCACTGGGAAGGGAGATGCAGGAGGATCCATAGGAAAGGAAAACCAGGCAGGAATTGCAGGTGGCTGTAAAATCATCTGATGATGAAGCAGTTTCCCTGCCAAAGCGGTGACGTGCTGAGTCTGGACATGGGAATGTTGACCCATGGATTTGCCCATCCTTGGGTCTTGTCTTAATCCCAGCACCTGGGAACCCCCAAATCCAATAGGATAAGAGGACCCATGGTCACCATCCCTAGAGAACGTGGGATTGATGCTTCTAAAGGACCAAATGCTTTGTGGTGGCAACATAACTTGGACTGGACTCCCTGACCCTTGTGGGTCCCTTCCAATATTCCTGTATTCCTTTGGAATATTTGGTGTTCTGGGAATTGAGTTTGGAGCTGAGCGGGTGATCAAGATGAGTCCATGTGTATCTCTAGGAGGTAGCCAGAGTCTGTGGTGGGATTTGGGGGTGGGATCCGGGGAGCTGTGCCAGCCATAACGTTGGGTTTGTGCTTGTGATGCCTGAAGTTGACACACAAACTATTGGGATGGCAAATAAAGAGGACAGGTTGTTATTGAGGAATGAGATTAATTCCTTGGTTAAACGGTCACAATTGGAGAAAATGCCCTTTTAATCCTGGGAAATGCAAGAGGAACGAGGGAAAACACGGGAGGGGCAGGGAGGGAGTTTGGAGATGACCTTTAAGGACCAGCATGGGCAGCAGCATGAGCTTGCAGGGTCTCAGTGGGGGTCTGGGCTTGGGATATAGACAAAGAGGACTGGAAAAGAGGGATGTGTTCATGTTCCTAACCCTCCAGAGCTGCCTGGAAATTGGAGCTGGAAAAGTGATTCGTTGACAAGGTAGTGATTGGGTAAAGGTTGATCTCGGAGGTTTTTTCCAACCTAAATGATTACGGGATTCTGTAATTTGAGGGCCCTGGTGCTTTCTAAGCATCCTCCAAAAAGCCAATCCGTGCAGCACAGGGACAGCCAGCTGCTCCCAGCTGAGCATCCTAAATGGGAAGAGTGGGTTTGGTGGCATCCCATCCTTCACCTTGTGTTATCCACCCAGGAGCATGGAGCCGGAGGGAGAACAGGCTTCCCTACCCCTCCGACTCCTGTTTTCCAGGTAATGGGCTTTTCCATATTTCACCTTCCAGTTAAATCGCCTGTGCTGGAGCCTAACTGGCCTCCCCGCGCTAATTGCACCAATGCAAACCATTCCAATCGAGTGCTAATTTAATTAGAAAGCACCCATTTTAGTTAATTTGTTCGAGAAGATCACTGCAAACTCCTGGAGAGAACAGATGTTCCCCTCTCCCCCGATGAACATTCCGGGCTTTGTAAATGGCTCCGCTCAGCCTTGTTTAGGAGAGAAAAGAGGATTTTATAGCCGCAAACGACCCTTTCTGTAAACATTTTACAGCTCTCTGCACGTTTGAGTGACGATAAACCCCGAGCAGCTCGGCGGGCTGCAAATTTGGGACCATACGGCCGTCATTTTATTGTCATATTTCACGGTCGTAACGTTAATGGAAGATGCTCGCTCCAGTCTTTTTTAACGGCTCCGCTGAGCACGCTCAACCGCCTCGGCTTCCGAGGAATTCGGGGAGGTGTGGCAGCGGCTTCTGGGTTTGTTTACGGCTTCTACTTCTGGAAGGATAAGTTTGGGAATGTGGATTTTCACCTCTTTTCTCGCCGTGGTTGAGATGACCCCCGTGGGGCACGGAACTGCCCCTGTCACCTCCCCCTTGGTGGCGGGTCTTGATCCAACCATTCCCAGCTCCAGGAATCCAAGAATTAGAGAATCCCAATTTAGAAGGGACTCTCAAGTCCAACTCTTGGTCCTGCACGGGACAACCCCAGTTTAATTTAGGAGATATCCAGTGCTGGCGCTGTCCATGTGGATGTGGCCAGTCCCCCTTGGATCCCATGGGATCTTCATCGCCTTCATCTCCTTTGGTGCTTTTTCTGCCAGCAGATCTTTGCTCTAGGACTTTTTTTGGTAGCCAGGTGAGGCAACCAAGCCTTTGATCAGTTGAGTCGGTGGCAGAAGATGCCCTGGAGCTTTCCACAAAGCATCTGCTTGATTGGGAGTGGAGGGCTTGGACACAAGGGAGTTATCCCGGGATAACAGGAGCTGGCATCACTGTCGGCTTTGACCCCAGCAGGACTTGGTGCAGTTTGTTCTTGTTGGGGGGAAGAAATGGGGATAAAATACAGGGAATTGATTTCTCTGTGTGGTTGCAAACACCTCCAGGGTGGTGAGGCCTTGGCACAGGTTTTCCAGAGAAGTTCTGGATGCCTCATCCCTGGAAGTGCTCAAGGCCAGTTTGGATGAGGCTTGGAGCAACCCAGACTAGTGGAAGATGTCCCTGCCCATGGGAATTGGTCCTTAAGGTCCCTTCCAACACAAACCATTGTAGGATTCCATCGGCAAAAAATCAATATGGAAGAAAAATATTTCAGTCCTGGCAAAGGAGTGAAACTTAGCAGGTCCTAAATTGGACACTTTGCAATGAGGAAATTAAATCACAGCGAAGTTTCTGACTTTTGGAGCTTCTCAGAGCCCCTTCCAATGCCTGACAACACTTTCCATGAAGAAATTTGATGGATCCATGGGATGGGTGCATTTAAACTCAGTTTTTAGCGTTTCATCCACCTGTGGCAGGTTTGGGTGGAAGAGCAGCAGGATGAGTTTCTGACACAGGTTGTCACCACATGGATTTAGTGCAGGATGGAGCCTTTTTCTATATGAAAAACCACTTGTGGAAAATTTTGGGAGGTAGCCCTTACTGCTGGGCTTTCTACCCCATCTTTTGTTGCCGAGTTTCATATAATAGTAATAGTAATAGTAATAGTAATAGTAATAGTAATAGTAATAGTAATAATAATAGTAATAATAATAATAATAATAATAATTTTAAAATGCATCTCCCAGCTCAAGTTTCTCCAGAAGCACTTTGGCAATGAAAAGAAAAGACCTTTCCAAGGCAGATTCAGCCTCTGGACTCCCCTAAAGTATCCTGGAAAGGGTTAAGGGATATTTTTCTTTTGGGAGTAAGTAGGGAAAGTGTGTTTGAAGGGAATTTCTCCTCATGGTGTTAAACCTTGAGCATCCAGCAGGGAAATTCTGATATGGATCTCGTTGCTCTAACCTTCCCGGAGGAAGATGCAGGACAGGATGAAACCCTTTGGTGGCATCAGGAGAACAATGGAGACCAAACATTCCATCAGGCCGGAGTTTGTTGAGGAAAGGAAACCAACAAAATTCCAGCTTTTCTCCTGCTGGATGGCAAAGTTTGGGAAGCTGCAAGGGAGTTATCTTTCCCTACATCTTGCTGCTTTGGGGCTTAGGATCTTCACCTCTGATGTGGGGCATCTCCAACTGCTTTCCACCTCCCCACCTTGTGGAGAAACCAAATTCTTTAATCCCTCAGGGATCAGGAATGATGAGCGGGCAGAGGATTTGGGCCCCAGGCCCAGACCCACCTCCCTTCACCCTTCATCCAAGAGGATTCCCCACCTTGAAATCCCTTTCAATGCCTCTCGGATCAGCATCTGGATGAAACTAATTTGGTTTTAACTTCCCTGTTGGGATGCAGCTGGAGCCGCTCGGCTCCGGCTGGGGGAAAACCAGGTTTTATTGAAAAATCTAATGGTGCCACCTGAAGTGTGATTTACTGCACTGTCCACTCCTCAGACTTGATAATATATTTCTATTAGATTTCCTTCTTTCCCCTCTTTTTTTCCTGGAGAAGAGTGGCAAGTTTCTCCGTCTGCCTGACACCTTCTTAGGCTTAGGCAAAATAAATGTTGATTTCCATCAGGAGGAAGAACGCTGGAAGTCCTAATTCTCCGACGAGCCTGACAAGCTCAGCGAAAACCGCCTGGGTTTCGATGGAAAACTCATGATCCGGCCTCGGTTCTTCTCCTTCTGAAGCTGTTCAATCTTTGGAATGAAAAAGGGGTTGCTTTCGCTAACTAGAAATTATATACCTGGTTCCTTGGAAGATGGATTGCGCCGCTCCCGGAATGCCGGGAAAGGCGGCGGGGGGAGAGAGTGAAGGAGCTGGAGACGCGACCCAAGATTGATCACGCCATTTGCAGGATCTCCCAAGCACAAAACTGGAAAAATATCTTTTCCTTTGCCGGGGTTAGGTGGAGTGACACCCCTGTTTGGTCCAGGTTTTCCCTCCTGGGGGTTTTTTGGGATGTGGTGTTCACCCCTTGGCTGCGCCATCCTTCCTCCATCTCCTTCCATCCAAGGGGAGAAATGGAACCAGTTTAGCCCTCTCACGACCTATTTTGGGTTTATTTTCTCCTTCCCGCCTTGATTTTTTTTTGAGGAATCTGTTGGAGATCAAACATGGATTCTACAGAAATATCTTGGCCCTGTGCGCTTTGTACCAAAGTCAGGAAGTTAATTACGGTCAATTTAAAAATCACCTTTTTTCTTCTCCTCCCAAAAAAATAAATCCATGTTTCTACTTCTGTAATCACGCCTGCTTTGAGCTGCCTCATGGGTATCAGCTCAGGAAGTTTTCCCTGGCTCATCCAAAGGGAATTGAACCCTTCCCACCATTCCTATTGAACACGGGGCAGGAATGTGGAGTTGCTGATTTTGACCCCTTGAGGTGACAACCAGCAGCTCCGGACCTTCATTCCAGCAACCAGGCTGGAATTTGCAGATCCCAGGCTGGAAAAACCACCTGGCTGGATGCCAAAGGGAACAATTGGGAGGGTGGGGACGCGAGGGTGTTTGGCTCCGTGTCACCGTTCCTGAAATTCGGATTCGGCTGCGTTGCCGGTGAGGAATATCCAGATCCGCCGTGTCTGCCGTGCATCCCGCTGATGTATGGGAGTTATATTAAGGGTGGAAAGGTGCTAAATGAGCCCTCTTTATTTTCCATAAATTAACTCTGGAGTGATGAATCACTGCCAGCGCGCCTTCGACTCCCGGCAAGTTTGTTTATCCAAGTTGGAAAGCGAAGGAAAACTCTTGGAGACTCCCCGTTGTTGGGCCTCACCTGTCCTGCCTCCCCTGCCCCAAAAACTTTCTCCTTTGGGCTCTGAAGGCTGCTGGGAGGTGTCCTTGGTCCCACCTCCTCGTTGGGTTCATCGCTTGGGAAGTGCCATGCAGAATTTTGTGGGAACACAGGCAGCAGAACATCTGGAGGGGGTTTGGGCTGGATTCCCTCCATCTTCTTCCATGACCTTCTCCACTTCCATTAGTCCCAAATGCAGGGGAACTTTTCCCACTAAACCCGTGGGTCCTTTTTTCCCCTGGGGAACCTCCACTCTTGTCCATCCTCATTCATCTCGGTGGCCAAGTGGCCACCACTTTCCTTCCCACCCGTCACTCCTGGTACGTGGAACCCCTTTGGAGAGGGGAAAATAGGAGAACTTGCAGAAAGGTACTCCCAGCGTTATGGTTGAATTGGAGAAGGATTTCACTCTGTTTACCTTGGTCCATGGGACGGTGCTGGACTTGTCCTACAAGGAGGTCACCTCCCAGGGGCACTTCATGGTGTTTTGGCTCTACATGAGCATCCAGAGCCCTCTTTGGGGGAAGCACTGTGTTCCAGCAAGGAGAGGACATCACCTGGAACATCCTAAATGGATGCTGGGGATGCTTGGGGAGATGGTTGCTGGTGCTCAGCTCTTTCTGGCTCCATCCCAGCAGCAAAACAGGTCCTGATGTTCACCAGTGGGAAGGTTTGGATCCATTTTAATTCTGTTTTTCACCCATAACTTGGGAATTTTACAGCAAATTTGTTGCTTCATGGTGGGAAGCGACCTCTGAGTGCCACTAGTAGGGAGCTGAGGATGCTCAGGGATTTGGGGAATGAGCCACCTCCATCCTGGACATGCCAAGGGGGGTGTGAAGCAGAAGAGGAACTTAGGACACTCCTACACCTGCATTCCAAGGGATTCCCAAGGTGACCCGAGCCAACCTCAATGACTTTCTCCTCTTTTCTTCCTTTCCTTCCCAGGCAACACCAAAAGGAGGAGAATATTCCCAAGGGCATCCCTGCAGGATTCCGAGAACTCTCTTATGCGTGGCAAAGGTGAGTCCAGTGGGTGCTGCCAGGGCAGAGAACCACCCACATTCCCGATTCCCCAGTGCTTTAACCCCTTCCCATGACCAGGCAAGGAGAAGCCTGGGAATATCCAGCTGTGTTCCCCCTTTTCCCACCATCACCATTCCCTTCCCTCCCTCCAGGGAAACGGCTGCAGATCAAGCCCCGGCTGTGAGTCCATCCCAATCCCGTGGCAGCCGACCAGCTCAGGAACTGGAGAGCCAGGGAACGACCTGGCACCTACCTCAGGATGCCATGTCCAGACATGGCACCCCCCTCCTCCTCCTCCTCCTGTTTTTCTGGGATGTCCCTTGGGCACGGAGTCATGTGGCAGCGCGGGAATGCGCCGCTCGTTCCTGCAGGGAGGCGGCTTTGTTTGGAATCTTTGAATTGACCAATAAACGACCTTTTCAGCTGGTTTGCTGAAGGCAAGTCCTGCCACCTCCTTGGATGCCTGTGGGGGCTGGGAAGAGCTTCCCGTGCCCATCCATCCTCCGGTCCCAGCCACAAGGTGACAGGGGGACCTGAGGTGGTTTAGTGCCATCAGGTGGCATTCCCACATCCAGCTTGGGATGTACTGGGGTGTAAAGCCCCCCACAGCCCTGATCCCACCATTCCAACAGCTCATTCCCCTCCATCCCCTCGCTTTTGGGAGGAGATTTCCTGGAGGTGTGTTGGGAGTGGTGCTGAGATCACAGTCTGCATTTCGGGGCCTCCCATGGCCAGTTGCACCCGACCCTCTCCTCTCCCTATCCCAGTAGGGATTTGGGCTCCATTGGGAAAGTCAAGCCAATTCTGCAGGGTTTGGGGTTTTTTTGGGACTCTCCAAATCCAAGCAGGAACAGAGTGAAGGAACACTGGAACAATGGGGTTTTACATCCATAGGTACAATTTCCAATGAATTTTGGGGTGGCAGGTGCTGTCCCCCACACAGATGAAATTTGTGGGATTTGCTCATCCACAGCCCCTCAGGCAAAATCCTGTGGGGAAAAGGCATCAGAGGGATTTGGGAAGGACTGGGGATGCAGTATCCTGGTGTGATCAGAGATGGGGTAGGAAATGCCAGTGGGTGGTGGCTTCACCCTTAAACAGGTCCCCACGGGGGGGTTCCCTTCACCAAGTGACCCCCATGGAGGGGTTTGTCACCATCCCAAATCCACAACATCCCCCAGGCACTGGAGGACCAGCAGATCCTCACCCTGGGGTCTCACTTGTGCCCCAGGTTGTGTCCAATGAGCTGATTTTTATTAAAAACGTGTTTTTTGTTGATATGAAAATGTCTTTTGTTAACTCCTGTGTTTTGATATGTAAATAAAAGTTTCCTCCCCTGGGATGGAGAAACCTCCCTGTGGCTTTCCTCTTTTTTCAGCAATGCATGAATATCCCATCAAATATCCATCCAAATCCAGTGGAGGAGTCACTCTGATCCCTAAATCCTTGGGTTTTTTTAATTATTAAAACTTTTCACCCAGAAACAATGATTCTTCATGTGGTGGTATCCTAAAAAAAAAAAACCCAACTAAATTCCCTAAAAACCACCCTGGAGGAGACGGTGCTGTTGTGAATCCTCAGGGATGTCCAGTGGTGTCCTGCCAGGAGCTTTGGTTTTCCCTGGATCCCTAACGAGGATAATCCTCGCGCTGCACTAATTAAACGAAGCCGTGAGCAGCTCCTCTCCACGGCCGCCCACCGGCACCGCTTCTCCCTTCCCGGGGAGGATTGGAATTTCCAGCCGGCTGTCATTAAAGCTCTGCTTGGGGGTGATTAATTTCCAAGCAGGGATAAACGCTGCCCCTGGAGAGGCGTCACTGAACTCCGGTGGGTTCTCCCTCCGCCTCCAACATCCTCAATTCCTCGGCAGTGGGTTCCAGTGGGATTTATCCATCCTCGCTGTCTGTTGGGCTCAGGGACCCGGCAAGGACATTCCCCGGGGGTGCCACGACTGGGAGGTTGGCACGGGGTGGAGTTTCTGGAGGGCTCCATAAACATTTCCCGGAAAATCCTTCCTGCGGCGGGTGCTGCTGGCACCGCTCTTGGTCCCCTGCCGGGGAAGCAGGTGCCGGGTGAACGTCACCCGCTGGGATCAGCTTTCTGCCTGTCATCGGGGTGGCTGTTCCCTGCCTTCCTCCTTCTCCACCTCCTCAGCCTCATCCTCATCCTCCTCCCAGCCTCTCCGTGGGATTTTCCCCGCTCCGCCCCAAAATTCCTGACCCTGCAGCCACGCTGGGTTGTGGGGAAGGTGCTGGTGGAGCATCACCAAGATGGTCCCACCCTTTCTCCATCGTGGTGGACACCGCCCTCCCTTGGGGTGAGGTCACTGTCCCCAAGCTGACAACACCCCAAGTGGGAGCCGTGTGCCATCCAGGGAAACTGAGGCAGCCCCAGGTGGGCACCCGGCCCTGCTCCAAGGGGCACACGAGCTCTAAAAGAGAAAGGTGACGCCATCCTGCCACCATCCCGAGGCCACCAACCTGGTTATGTCACTTGACCGCCTGTGAGTAAACTTAGCTGACGGGCCCGGTGCGGCGGGGAGGGTTGGGGACATGCCATGGGCATTTCCTAAAAATACCCCGGGGGTGTCGCTGGGGAGCCACGGCCCCATTGGAGCCCGGCCCGGTCCTAATCCCTTGGTGGCTCCTGTCCCAGCCCGGTGGCAGCTGCTGGTGGGGGCCAGGTGCCCCCAGGGTGGAGCAGCTCTGGGGAGGAACACGGTGCCAGGGGACAGGAGGTGCCACCCCATCTTTTCCCAGTGCAGGATCCCGGTATCCCGCTCTGCAGGTGGGGTGGTGATGGATTTAGGGTGACACGATGAAGCAATAAGGGTTGAAACCACCTCACAAAAAAGGTTTTTTGTTGTCTGCTTCTTTGTCTCCTCAAGTCACGCCCAAGTTTGGGGGCTCCAAAATGGGAGATCTGTGTCCGATATGGGATAACACCCGGGATCACCAGGGAATGAGGTCAAGTTTAGGGCCTTGCCTGCATCCATGACCCTTCCCAAGGGGAATAAATGCCCCCCCCTGCCCTGACTCAATTAACAGCAGAAAGATGGACCCTCCCCAGAGGCCAGATCCGGCATGAACTGATGTTCAGGTGAGAGAAGTGTGGGATTTTAATTTCTGGAGTTGCAGCGGGATCAATGTTTTCATCCTCAAAAACCACCTTTTTTGCATTAATTTGACCCTATATCCAAAGGGTCGGTTAGCAGCCATGGAGAGCAGTGTCCCCTGTCCCCAGGTCCCCAAGCAGCCACGAGGGGAATTTCACCCCCCACATCCCGAGGAGCTGCCTGTGGGATGCAGGAGGGCAGGATGCAGCCGGGTTGGGATGCAGTGGGACCCAGGATGCATCTTGTAGGTGACAGAGACAATCCTGGACCCCCAGGGGATGAGTGGGTGGGTGTTGCCAGCCTCTGTGGGATGAACCTGCTCATCCTTCAGGATTAGGTGGGGCCACTCCATGGCAACCACCCCGTGCCTCAGTTTCCCAGACCTGAGGTTGCTGATGGAGCAGCATGGCCACATCTCAGGAGGGCCTCATCCAGGGGTGGCATGAGCACCTCCAAAATCCTCTGACCTGCTGCCTCTGGGTGCCAGTGACACCTTTTCCCGGCGCTGGGCTGGCAGTCCTGGTCCTCCATCTGGTGACACTCCCGTTCGTGTGTCAGGTGTGGATGTCACCTGTGCTGGTGCGATGCCACCTCCGAAAACAGAGGCAGCACTGGAGTACAGAGGTGCACGTGGCTGCACCCTGACCACCAACAGCTAATGGAAAATCCTGAATAATCTCCAAAATTATCTTTATTTGACATTCTGCAAGGCTAGAAGTGCTCCGGGAAGGATTCTGGGCTGTTCCTGAGGTGGGGAAGGGGCTGCATTCCGATGCTGTGATCCCTCAGCGAGTTGGCAGCAAACCCGATTTAGGCTCAGTAACTCCTTTTCGGATATTTCCCCTTTTTGGGGAGCAGGAAATCAGGACTCCTAGGATGTTTCTCCCCACTCCACTCTCAGTTCAGGGCGGAGGGTGGGAGATGAAGCCCCCACGTTGTGATGCGGGGGCCGAGAGATTCCAGGGGGGGTACCCGGAGCATTCCCCACTTCCGGAGATTGGCAGCTGCCCCGGGGGCGTTTCCATGGGGATGTAAAAATCCAAGCGGGCTCTGGGGCTGCCGATAGGCTGGAAGAGCTTAGCCTCGCCTCGGCAGGAGGGGCTGTACCTCGTTTTCCCCGTATAAAAAGCGGCGAGCTCCATTGAGCTGCCGGCGGCGGCGGCGCCGGTCGCGGGCAGGGGCGGGCAGGGGAGCGGCCCCCGCCCCCAGGGCGCCGTGTCCCGGCGGGAGGAGGAGGAGGAGGCAGGCGAAGGCTCGGAGCCCGGGGAGGTGGGGCCGGGGCAGGTGCCAGGGGAGGCAGGAAGGGGCGGGCAGGGCGCTGCCCGCTCCTCGCCATTGGGAACCGGCCGCAGGCAGCGGCGGAGCCCGCCCGGCCCGAGCGCAGAGCCGTGGCGGACGGAGGAGGGTCCCGGAGCCCAGCGGCGGAGCGGAGCAGAGCCCCGACCCAGAGAAGTGGCTGCCCGGCAGCGGAGCCCCGGCTGGGGGTCCCGGAGCCCCGTGCCGCAGCCCGGCTGAACCGCACCGCCAAGTCCCGTCGGAGGCGAGCACCGGAGCCCGGCTGAGCCCCGCAGCAGAGCCCCGGTGGGTCTGATCCCGGAGGGTCCCGGAACCCGCAGCAGAGCCCCGGTGGGTCTGATCCCGGAGGGTCCCGGAACCCGCAGCAGAGCCCCGGTGGGTCTGATCCCGGAGGGTCCCGGAACCCGCAGCAGAGCCCCGGAACCCGCAGCAGAGCCCCGGAACCCGCAGCAGAGCCCCGGTGGGTCTGACCCCGGAGGGTCCCGGAACCCGCAGCAGAGCCCCGGTGGGTCTGATCCCGGAGGGTCCCGGAACCCGCAGCAGAGCCCCATCTCGGACGCCGCTGAACCTCCCCGCAAAGTCCCATCGGAGCGTCCCGGAGCCCGGCTGAGCCCCGCAGCGGATCCCGGTCGGAGCGTCCCCGAGCCCCGCTGAACGCCACCGCAGAGCTCCGTCAGGAGGTCCCGCAGCCCGGCTGAATCCCACCGCAAAGTCCCGTCGGGAGTTCCCGGAGCCCGGCTGAGCCCCGCAGCGGAGCCCCGCCGGAGGGTCCCGGAGCCCGGCAAGCAGATCCCCGTCCGAGGGTCCCGGAGCCCCGCTGAACCCCACGGCAAAGCCCCACCGGAGGGTCCCGGAGCCCGGTCTGGGCAGCCGCTTGCGCCGGAGCCCGCTCGGAGGAGGCTCCCGGAGCCCGCGGGACCCTCGGTGAGCGGCGGTGCCCGGGGGTTCCCCCCCCGGTCCCTCCATGGACTGAGATGGCCTCGGAGCTGGCCATGAGCGCGGAGCTGCCCACCAGCCCCCTCGCCATCGAGTACGTGAACGATTTCGACCTGATGAAGTTCGAGGTGAAGAAGGAGCCGGCGGAGGCGGAGCGGCTGTGCCACCGTCTGCCCGCCGGGTCCCTGTCGTCCACCCCGCTCAGCACGCCCTGCTCCTCCGTGCCTTCCTCGCCCAGCTTCTGCGCTCCCAGCCCCGGCGGGCAACCGGCCCCCGGCCCCCCGGCTACCACCGCCGCTTCCCTGGGCTCCAAACAGCAGCTGGAGGAGCTGTACTGGATGTCGGGTTACCAGCATCACCTCAACCCCGAAGCTCTCAACCTGACGCCGGAGGACGCGGTGGAGGCGTTGATCGGTGCCCCTCACCATCATCATCATCACCACCAAGGGTACGAGCCCTTCCGACCTCAGCCCTTCGGGGGTGAGGAGCTGCCGCCGGCCGCGCATCACCATCCCGGCCATCACCATCACCATCACCACCACCTACGCCTGGAGGACCGGTTCTCCGACGATCAGCTGGTGAGTATGTCCGTGCGGGAGCTGAACCGGCAGCTGCGGGGCTTCAGCAAGGAGGAGGTGATCCGCCTCAAGCAGAAGAGGAGGACCTTGAAGAACCGGGGCTACGCTCAATCCTGCCGCTACAAGCGGGTCCAGCAGCGGCACATCTTGGAGAACGAGAAATGCCAACTGCAGAGCCAGGTGGAGCAGCTCAAGCAGGAGGTGACCCGCTTGGCCAAGGAAAGGGATCTGTACAAAGAAAAATATGAGAAGTTGGCCGGCCGGGGCTTCCCGCGGGAGCCCTCCCCATCCGCCGCCCCGAAAGCCACCGCTGATTTCTTCATGTGAGCCGGGCTGGTGGGATGGGGTGGGATCCCCTTTTTGTTTGTTTTTTTTTTTTCCTCATGCGGGGAGAGCAAACCCGCCGCTTATATTTAAAAAGAAAAAAAAAATGGAGAAAAAAAAACTAATATTATGAAGTCCCCACTGAAATTTTAGGGAGGGGAAGTTGAACTGCTTCCCTCCCACCACGCACCCACCCATCGGGACTCGAGGTGGGGGTCCCGGGGTGGGGGAGTGGGGGGCAGCCCTGCATGCGGGACGTGTACGGCCACCCGCCCCCCTTCCCGGGAGCATCAGCGCCATCCAGGTGGCTTCTCCCCACCTTTTCCTGCGAGTTTTCCCCTCCATTGGGGTTTTTATTCTTCGAGGGATCCCCACGAATCGGCCGGGGGGGTCCCCGGCAGCGCTGCGCCCTGCCCGGCCCCTCCGCCCACCCCCCATTCCCGGCCGGCAAACCTGAGCCACATTTAACTTATTCACCCTTGTAAATATGTAGAAAATTAGTTAGTTTTTGCCTTTTTTTTTTCTTTTATTTTTTTTTTCCTTGAGCCTATATTTTGCTTGGTGATTTACGAGAAAAAGAAAACGAACAAAATCAAAAACAAAAAAAAAGAAAAAAAAGAAAAACCAACAAAAAAAAACCCCTTAAATCCTTTAGAAAAGAGAAAAAAAATTACACGAGTCTTAAAAGTTTGTATGTAATAGCATGCAAATAATATCCGAGTTAATTTAACGATGTTGGGAAGAAGCCGAATGCACTATATACAGGAATCGATTGGGTGAAATAATACTGTTTTATAGAGATTTAAAATTATCTATGCTCTTAAAAATAGTGGGGAGGGGCGGGAGGGGAAGAGGTAACAATTTTAGGGTGACCTGAAAGGCAATATAGTAATATATGGACTGCAAACGGTTGGCTGCTATCTCACTATGCACCAGATTTATTTATTAACCCTCGGGAAGCGGAAAATCTTATTTTAACCTCGATGTTTGGAGAAAAAAAGGAAAAAAAACCAGACGGCAAGAAAATGCACATTATTTGTTGTGGAAACAAGAGGGGAAAAAAAGGATTAAGAATTCGTGCAATCGTTGGAGCGAAAGCGGGACCGATCCTGCGCGGAGAAGCGGGGCGGGTTTGTTTGTTTTTTCTTTTTTAAACGGGTTGCTTATTTAAAAAAGGAGAAAAAAAATTTTAAAAAAACAAATTTTGGGGGGGGGAAACAAAAGGGTCCTGCGGACAAAGCGAGCTTGGGAGCCTGGTGCATTTTAGGGACTGATCGTGCGAAGCGTTTTTAACGACCTGTTGTTTCGATTTGTGACGGTTTTAATGATGTTGCATCAAGATAAAAACTTATATTCAACTAGAGCCTGGGTCGGGTTTTCTCTCAAATTTTGGGGTGTCCTGCATCGGGGTTTTGTTTGGGGGTTGTTTATCCTTCCCTTTGATTCCCAGTGCTGATGCAAAACCTTCCCCACGCTCCTGCTGAGATAAGTCCGGTGTTGAGCGGCGCCTCTGGCTTTTCACTTTTCCTGCCTTTTTTGTTTTTGTTTTGTTTTTATTTTTTTTTCAGCCGGGTTCTGGGTGTTTTTGGTTTTCTTTCCCGGCTGGAGGGTCCCGGAGACCTTCATCCCTGCAGCTGCTGGAAATTCAGGGGATCCAGTTTGGTTCCAGCTTGTCCAACACCGTCCCGATGAGCCGCTGGCTTGATTTTCAACGGTAATAAATTATTTTTCTTTCCTCTTTTGGCTTCTCCCTTCTTGAATTTTTAATCAAAAAAAGGACCCCTTAACAAACCAAGCCCACACCTTCCCTAATCCAAGCTTTTGGGACGGTGTTTTACTGAGATTTTTTGAGTTTTGGGGGCTGTTTTTAAGGATATTTCTCCCTTTGCCGCAAACCCCAAGCGCAGCTGCAGTTTTTCCCAGACTCAGCGGGACAAATTCCAACACAACCCTTGGTATAACATATTTTGTGGGCATTTAATGTGCTTTTTTTAATATTTAAGTGTATTTTCTGTCCTATATTTTTGCCCAGGCTCAGCCGTGGCAGGTCCCCAAGCTGTGGCGTGTTCCCTCCTGCCGCTTCCATAAATCTCTGCTGTGCTCATGTAACCTCCTGGCTTTTCCTTGGATTTGTGGGGTGCCTGCAACTCCACAACCCTCCGGTCTTGCCTTTTCTTCACCCCCAAACCTCACTCCCCCTTTTTCTTCATCTTTTTCTGGCTTTTTGGTGTCTTACTGCGTGACCAGAGGGTTTTTGAGCAGCCTGAGCTCGGCTCAATATCGGACTTGGATTTTGGGATGGGAGCTGGGATGCAACGAGGGACATTTGTCCCAGGGCTGGACAAAAAGGGGGTTTTGGAAGGTGGGGGATTCACCCCTTATTCCTGTATTTATTTAGATCTGGGGAAACTTTGCAAACCTGGCTCTAAATAAAATGATCCCGTGCAGCCGCTCATGGGACATTGCATCCTCGAATTTTTTTGGAGGTGAATCACAGCTTCCTGGTGGGTTATTCCCTAATTTTCCTCCCAATATCCCTTTCTCTTGGCGCATTTTTTTTTGTGGGGGGAGAACGCATCCAGCTGCATGGCCATGACCAAATAAGAATTTGGGGAAGAAAAGATATTTGGGACTGGTACCTTCCCCAAACCAGCCTGGGGATCTCAGTCCCTGCTGTCTAAATCCTCACTCCCGGATCTTTCCGTGATCCCCATTCCCTGTGGGCACATCCTGGGGGTCACTGCCCCTTTTCCCAGCTGCGCTGGGGCTGGTTGGGAAAGCAGAGCTGGCTCTGGGGTCTGTGTGGGGTTTTTTGGGAGCGCTGTCCCATGGGGTGTCACCCCAGGACACAGCGCGGTGCCCGTGAGGTGACCGCGGTCGTCTCCTGCTCCGGAATACTTTCCCCACTTCCATGGCAGAGCGAAAGCAGCAATTTAGGATCCCAAATTTTCCCCATTGCCCTCTCCTTTTAGTTTTATTTTGGGGTGCAACAACCTTGGAAAGATCCCAGATTGTTTTGGCAATGCAGGTATTATCCTTTCCTCTTTATCCCAAAGGGGTCCCCAATTCTGTGCGCCATTGTGATTTATTTTTTTAGTTCCCCGCTGATTTTTTTTTTCCTTGAAATCCCCTAATAGCTGGAGCAGGACTCAGGGTGTTGCTGCCACCCATTAACGTTGGTCCTCCATGGGAGACCCCATCCCACGTTTTTTTTTGGGAGATTTGAGGGTGGAATTGCACCCTTCTGCCCCATCACCCTGACTTTCTCCGAGCTCCTGAAGCTCCCAGCTTTCTGGCATTTGGCTTTGCTGAATAAATAATAAAAACTAAAGTGGTTTAAGCCTAAATTTGGCTGGTTTATGACTCGTCTCCTTTTTGGGGCTGAGCCTCCCCTGCACCCCGGGCTCTTGGGGGCGTCTGGGTGGTCCCTGCTTGGTTCTGCGGGGTTTTTTTTGGGATGGCTGCAACATTTGCAGGATAGTGTGTGTGCATTCCAAGCGTGTTGGCACATGTTTTGGGATGGGGACGTGGCGGGACAGGGTCATGTGTCACCCGTGTGCCGCAGGACTGCGGGCATCCGCAGGTGCCACCGTGTCTGCTGCAGGAGGACGTGTGGCGTTCGGGGTCACTCTGACCTGGTTTCAAAGCTTTTCCCGCATTTTTCCTTATCCCTGAGGGGGACTGGAGCCTCCTTCTCCATCTTCCTGCTGCTTTTTGGGGTCTGCATGGGGTTGCAGCAGGACTTCAGGACACCACGCTGTCCCTCCTGTGGGGATCTGCAGTCCTTCCCTCATCCTGGGCATCTCCTGCATCCTCAGCTCCATCCTCAGCCTTTTCCAGGGGTGGAAACAGCAGCCCAATCCAAAAGGATGCTCCAAGGGCTGCGTGGCACTTGGGATGGGGACATGGGGACAAGCCCCAGGGGTCCTCTTCATGTCCCACTCCTGCAGAGTTCCTTAATCCCATTTTCAAGCTTTACTTGCCTGTTGAAGACCCCGTGGGCATCGCTGAGCTGGGAAATGGCTGGAATTCCTCCAGCTTCCCAGCCTGTGGGTTTTCCATGGGGCAGAGGGGTGATTTTGGGGGGTGCTCACCCCCAAATTCAGCAGCACCTTATCCAAGGATGCTCGGGATTGGGCACAGCCCCTGGCAAAGTCCCCTTGAATTGTGCAGGGTGCTCCGTGCCACCTCCAAGCAGGAATTACCGGGATCGCTGGAATCAGGCGGAAAAAACACAAGAAGATGATCAATGCAGCATCTCCAAAGTGCTCCTCGCTCCTTCCTCCTCAGTTATTGATGCTCCCACCCCACAGGTTTGTCCCAAAACTGCTCCGGTGTTCACACAAATCCTGACATCTCCACAAATCCTGACATCTCCACAAGGTGAGAACTCCAGTCCTGGGGTGGAAGCAGGTTGGGCTGCTGGGCATGGAAGAATCTGGGGTAATTTCACTTAAAAAGCAGGAATTAATTCAAATCTCAGCCAAAATAATCCTGGACAAAAAAAAAAAAAAAAAAAAATCTTGGATTTGGCTCCGAGCTCAGGGCTGAGCCACTGTAAGCAGAGTCTGGGCTCGGTTTGGAGCTGGAATTTTTTGGCTTGAGCGGATCTTTATATTCTGGCTCGGCCAGAATTGGATTTTTGCACTTCCCTCCTTTCCATGCTCCGGGTCTGCCTGCCTCCTCAGTATTCCCACATCCCAGAGACAAAAACACTGCCCTGCCCATATTATATAAAAATATATTTCTATAAAACAAATTTCTCCATTTATCACCTTGGTAGAACAGAGCTCTGCCATGGGATCATGGCTTTGGCACTGCACGGCTCATCCTGAAGGCCGGAATTTTTTCCAGCTCTCAGCCTTTCCCCAGCCAGTGCATCCCAGTTCCACTGATGTCATCCCTAAACTCAGCAGGAAGTGAGGTCCTTCCCAAAATCCAGGACACGGAAAACCCTCTGCATAACATGTACAGCACCACAGCTGGGATTTTATCCCGAATTCCTTGGGTTTGGGTGGGTTTGCTGCTGTGGGAGTTGGGATGCAGGTAGTTGGACCCAGAATATGGATGTGGGATGCAGGAGGAGGGATATGGGATACAGGAGGTGGGATGCAGAATGCGCAGCTACAGGACAGCAGATGTGGGATGGAGGTAGTAGGATGCAGGGTATGGATGTGGGATAGGGGATGCAGGGATACAGGACACTGGATGTGGGATGGAGGCAGTGGGATTGAGGGTATGGTATGCAGGAGGTGGGATGGAGGATGCAGGATTTAGGATGTAGGATGTCAGGTGTGAGGATACGGGACGTTGGGTGTGGGATGCAGGAGGTGGGATGTGGGATGCAGGTATTGGGATGAAGGATTTGGGATTTAGGATGCAAGGGTATGGGATTTATCATTGGGTGTGAGATGCAGGTGGTGGGATATAGGGTACAGGATGCAAGGTTGGAGAATATTGGATGTGGGATAAAGGACATGACAAATAGGATATGAGAACTGGGATGCAAGATATGGGGCACAGGAGGTGGGATATGGAATGTGGCATATGGGATGCTCCCTGCAGCAAGGCTGTGTGCTGGTTGCCACTGCCCCTTGATCCAGGAGGAATGGGAAACTTTGGATTATGAGGATCGAGAAGGAGCCTGGCACTGCCCAGCCCACCCTTCCCTGACCGGAAAAACTCCATCGAGGATGCAACACCAGCAAATCCCAGGAAATCCAGCTCATACCCATTGCTGTGTGTGTGCAGGCGGTGGGATAAAGCAGGTGGGATATGGGATGCAGGATGTACATCCACGTGTGTGCAGGGAGAACAGCTCACTGCCAAGTGGGAAACGTTCCAGGACAGCGTCAGTCCTCAGATCCTGCCAGCCAATGCCCTTTGCTATCTCAGCCATCTGGGAAGTGCAGCTTTCCTTGGAGTCACCATCCCCAATGCCTGGGAATGCCCTTATTCCCCTCTCCATCCCCACAACTCCGTATCCCTCCTTGCCAAGCTCCCAATTAAATAATCAGCTCAGTGTTTAATTACCCACACCACGAAACCCAAAGGTTCCCCGGGTTTCATCCCACTCCAATCCTTCCTTTCCATGGATGAGAGTGCAGAGAAAGCAGAGGGAGCATCATCCTACCCCCACCAGGTTATTTATTCATGGAAAAGGCCGAGCTTGGAGCGCAGCTCCGGCACAGCCCTGGCAGCTGGCGGCTCCCTGGGAGCTGTAATTTGCACAAGCAAAAATAAACTAATTGTTATTTTCCATTTACATAAAGGGAAGGGAGGAGAGGTCAGAAGAGAAGGGGAAGAAAGCTGGGAATGCGAAGGGAATGTGCTGCCAACCACTTCTGGGAGGGCTGTGCCAAAGTACCGGCTCATTCCCTGCTCCTGTGGGGCTCATCCTGCCTGTCTGGTTGCTGGAGGAGCTGAAATTTATGGAAATGATGGTACTGGACCATCATCTTCCTCACCACAAAGTCAGGGCCCACTTCCAGAGGTGTGAAGCCCGTCCCAATGAAGGTGCAACACAACAGGAGAGAGAGGACAACCACTTCCATCAGCTGGATGAGAGGAAAAACCCGCTGGTGTCAGGAGAGATTTGAGGGATGGATGGAGATTTATTTGGAGTTTTCACTTTGGCTGTGGTGTGTGGATCCAAAAGAAGGGCCTGGGCATAGAATCATGGAATGTTTTGGGTTGGGAAGGAGCTTGAAGATCATCCAGTTCCAACCTCCTGTCATGGTCAGGGACACTTTCCACCATTCCAGGTTGCTCTGAGTCCTGTCCAACCTGGCCTTGGACACTTCCAGGGGTGGGGCAGCCACAGCTTCTCTGGGAAACCTGTGCCAGGGCCTCCTCACCTTCCCAGGGAAGCATTTCTTCCCCATATCCCATCCAGCCCTGCCCTCCGGCCGTGGGAAACCTCAGATCTTTGAGACTTTAACCCTTTTCCCAAGTGACCTTTGCTGAAGGGCACCTGGTGGGGATGTGTTTGTGGATCTGGGCTTCGGATGGAAGCGGGAGTGAGGATAAACAGCAGAGGGGGATGGGAGTGCTCCTCTCTCATCCACTCTGTGCAGCACAAGGATACCTTGGATCAGGGAGGAAGAAGAAGAGGTTTCCCAGAGAGATTGTGAATTCCCCATTCCTGGAAGTGTCCAAAGCCAAACTGGATGAGATTGGAGAAACCTGATCTACTGGAAGGTGTCCCTGCCCATGGCAATGTGGTTGGAACGAGATGATCTTTAAGGTCCATTCCAACCCAAGACATTCCAACAATTTTATGAGGAACACATCTACGACCTCATGCATTGGATGGAGTGGAGACTGGAGATGCTGTCACCAGCAGCATCAGGATGGGAGAGACCCCGTCCATGCTGCCACATCTTGGGAACCTTTGTCATAACACTTGGAATGAGACGTCGCGGGCGTTTAATTCCGATTTACGCCGACAGGTCCTGTCCGTTAATTAAATATCCATTGATTGTTCGGAGAACACTTCCTTGGGTTTATCGCGTTTCTCCGAGACAAATCAAATTGCCACGTCATTAACTTCCAGCTCTCCAATCCATACATAATTACTGCCTTATTAATACCTCCGAGTTACGAGGAAGTTTGAGGCAATTAATATTTGTGGGATAGTTTGTATCAAGTTAATTCCGTCAGGGTTATGTTAATAATGCGGACATCTAATAAGCTGGATAATTAACGTCTTTCTCGTTAGCATCTTCTCAGGTGCCAGTTAAATGTCAGGCCAGGCTTTGTGGCCGGGCTGTGTTTAATTAAACTCGTTATTACAGAGGGATTCATGGCTGTGAACGGAGCCAGGTAGGAGCAGCAGGTGATTCCTGCCCTGCCTGGGCTTTGGATGCAAAACGGGTTTGGGGATGGGTTGGAAATGGGATTTGGAGGCTGTTCCAAGGCTGGACACAGGAGAACTTTTGCTTGGCAGGAGCATCAGGATATGGTCAGTGTTGGTCCATCTTGCTTGACTCAGAGCAGGGTTTGGATATAAGAGATGTTCTTTCAAGAAAGTGGAACACACCATGGGCTTCCTGATGTGGACATGACTAGTGGGGTGGGGAAAGTGCTGGGAGCATCTGTTACCACATTCCCCAGCAAGCCCAAAAATGGTCCGAAACCTATCCCCATGAAAATCCAGGCAAATTTTCAGCTCAGCTTTAGCCCAGATTCAAAGCTTTGGGTTGGGTTTCTTCCTGAGCTGCCAGGAGTTTTTCCAGTGCACCCCAGCCTTGGGATCGTCTCACTCCATGCTGCTTCCCTGGGGTTTTCCTGTTACCTCATCCCTGGAGCTGGCGCCATGGAGTTCTTGGCCATAATAACTTCTCTGGGAGATATCCACGACCTAACTGAGCCTGCATCTCCCTGCCCACAGCCTTCCCTCCCCTGCTGCTCATGAATAAAAGATGGACCCTGTCTACCTGGCCTGTTTGTACTCGTGAAAAATTCATTGGCTGCTGATTAAGTTTTAAGGAAGGGCTGTGTTGCTCAGGTGGGTCGATGTTCTCCAGCTGCCCAGAGGGGTGGGAAGCCATGGAGTTGGGATTTGCCCCCTCTGCTTACTCTGCAAAAGGAATGGGGAGAGTTTCGCTCCTTCCCTGCTCCTGGTTGGGATTCCTGCAAGAAATCTTGGAATAGTGGGAAGAGAAGGAGCCAGACTGGGCTCGGCTCATATTTGGGAAGGTGATGGTCCAGAGCACACCAGAAATCGTGGAATTCGGGAAAGGAGACACAAGCCATGACCACAGAGAGGAAAAAGGCCCCAGGTGACCTGAACAAGGTCTTTCATCCCTGGAGAGTTGTGGTGACCGCTGAGGTCCTGCCTCAATGGAGGCACAGCATTGCCACTGGGAAAAAGAGGGAATTAACCAAAATTAAAATACTTTCCGTTTCTGATTATCCATAATCCCTAAAATAAAGGCTCTGCTGCTTATTTCTCCCCTTCTCTCCTCTTGTCTCTCTCCAAGGGTACAGAGGAGGTGCCCAGGAGCTCATTTTTAATTGCATTTAGGAGCTCATTTAATGTTATCCCTAAAAATGTTCCTCCTGGAGATGGCTCCTCATGTTCCCTCATCTGGGACAGGCTGGGGAAGAAGAGGAGAGAAGGATCCTCCACCACTCCGTGTGTGGGGGCCGTGCTTATGCTGGCACCACAGAGTTGCTTCCCTGGTCAGAGGTTCCTGCTCCATAAATATTTCAGGGAGCAGTGTGGGGGTCCCAGGGGTCTCTTGGGATGGGTCGTTAGTGCAGGATGAGGAAGCATCGGACAGACAGCAGAGGAGGAGGGAAAAAACTGCAATGAAAACCAAGCAAAAGCTGCCAAAGCCACAAGGTCAGGGATGAAATATTCATGGAGCCATCCGTGCTGGGAGACAGGTGTGGAGGTCCTGGGGAGGCTACGGAAACCCCGCTCCGGCTTCCTTCTCTCTCATCATCAGCGCTCAGCCGGCAGAGTTTGGGGCAGTGGTTAAAGATGTATGAGCCCAGTTGTGCAACAGCTGTGCACATCTGGCACCACATCCCCTGGTGCTCCTCTCCTGTGCTCCGTAGAAGGTGGGTGGTGGGACTGGGAGGGGACACTTTGTGGCTACTGTGTGGGCTGGGCTACTTCGGGAATCACAAGGAGAAATGGGTTTTGGGATGGAGGTGGTTGGATGGGAGAGATGGGATGGAGGTGGTTGGATGGGAGGGATGGGATGGAGGTGGTTGGATGGGAGAGATGGGATGGAGGTGGTTGAATGGGAGAGATGGACTTTGGAATGGAGGTGGTTGGATAGGAAAGATGGGCAGTGGGATGGAGGTGGTTGGATGGGAAGCATGGGATGTGGGACAGAAGATTTACCAGAAGGGATGGGCAATAGGAGGGATGAATGTGGTTGAATTGGAGGGATGGGCAAAGGGCTGGGGTTGGTTGTTCAGCGATGGATGGATGGATGGATGGATGGATGGATGGATGGATGGATGGATGGAAGTGGTTGTGGTGCAGGAATAGGCAATGGAATTTAGGAGTTTGGGTTGAAGGAATGAGCAATGGGAAGCAGGTGGACTGTGGGAGGAACGGGTAATGGGATGGAGGTGGCTGGATGGGAAGGATGGAGCCCCAGATGGAGGTTTTTCCCTGCATTTTCCTTTTTGGGAAAGATGTATGTCCTGTTTGGCCCCTCTGTGTCCTGCCACAGCACCCCACAGGCTCTGCACTAGGCGGCTTTCCCAAATCCCATCTCCAGCTGGGAATTCAGCCCCATGCCCATGGACCATTACCTTCCTTCCTGGTCATCACATCTCCTGGCAGCCCCTGACCACCCTAGAGATGAAATTCCTGAGCTGGTGTTGAACCACCGCTTCCTAGAAATAACACCCCATTTTCTTACACAAATTATTTCCTTTTGCCTCCGTGGAAGCTCATTAGAATTCCTAAATGCGACCACACGGATCGATGACGTGCCGGGCCAGCGCACGGCAGTCGATTCCTGTTTTCCAGGAGACTTTTCCTCCCTGTCTAATCAGGGAAGGCAACGTCTTTCTCCCTGATTTTTGCTCTGGTATTGGTCCCTCGCTGATTAATTTCCAATGGGTCACCTCAGCAGGGAAGGAGGCTCTCTGGTTTAATTAGGAATGGGTAATATGAGTGTGGATTACCCCGCAGCTGTCCAGTGTTATTGTGGATGAGTGCCAGGAGCTTCAGCCTTTCCTAAAATAAAATTCAAAAAGAGAAGACTTGGAATAAAAGTCTTTGTGCTTATCAGGACAGTGTCCAGCTCAGGAGCTGATAAAGCATCTTCATTGCCACCTGTCTGAACCCACAGGCAGCTTATCCCAGGCCTTTCCACAGGGAACGGGGGTCGGGATGCTGTTCCCAAAAGGGTGAGTGCCACTGAATAGCAGAGGATGGAACAACTCTTTGCCTTATGAGAATTTATGGGATGCGAGGGCAGCATCCTTGCCTTTTCCCCCGTGCTTTGCTGTCCCCCAGGAGCATTGTGACACTCAGATCCGTGCACACACACTCTCTCCCTTCGGTTTTCCCGGCTCCAGGTCTCCTTGCTGGGAGCTGCCAAGTCAGCAGGCCGCACATCTGCAGCGCGGGATCCACCGGAGGACGATATTAATCAGGATTTTTTTTTTCTTTTGGACTTTGGCAGCTTCCCGGCGCTCGCAGCTGTGCCTGCGCCTTGGGAAATCAGCTCCGGTGACTCCCGCGCTGCCGGCTGGGAATGTGCCTTGTCCCCAGGAGCTTTGGGGGCTGTGGGGACAGATGTGTCCCCTCCCAGGATGAGTTGGGAAGAGGGGAGGTGCTGTTAATTCCCTAATCCCTTCTCCTTGGTGCTCTTGGAGCACCTTTGGATGTTGTTTCCATCGAGGAGAACATCCTGGACCAAGCAGCATCATCCCGGTGCCAAACCCTGCCCATGATGCTCGGAGGAGGGAATAAGGTGTTATGGAATATGGGAAACCCGTTAGGATGGGGACCTCCCTTCCAAGCGCGGGATCCCATGTGCCACTCCTGACATCACACATTCCTCATCCAGAAGCTGGATGTGGCCTGTCAGGTGGATAATTAGGATAATGAAGTGCCCTAAGGCAGGGTTCAGCCTCAGTGGGAAGGCTGGAGGAGAATCTTCTCCCACTAAGAACCTCTAATCCCATTCTCAGAGGAGAAATTGTCCCAGTGCCTCAGTTTCCCTGGATGCAAATAGGGATGTGTGGGGTGGATCAGTGACATGGCCCACCCTGAGGGTCATATTACGTTTTCCAAGGGACTTTTGAGGCAGGGACTATCATGTGCCTGTTCTTTCATCCCTATTTTCCATCACCTGGATCTCCAGCCCCCTTTCCCTGACATCCTAACAGCAGTTAGGGTGGTGAGGGACAGAGGGGAAAATGGGATGCAGGAGCTGGGGAGGGATTTTGTTCAACCCTTGCTGGCCCCACTCGTTTTATTTTTGCGCTGTGCTCCCTTCCCTATGGACACGGGTTCTCCACAGGGGTTGGAAACAGGAAAGGTGCAGGGAAGGGGGGGAATTCTCTCTCTCTTGTGATCCCTTTGTGCTCCCAGTGTAATCAGCTCTGATTTATTCTCTTTGATTTTTTTTTTTTTGGTCCTTTTTGTTGTTATTTTTCATTTTTCCTCAGTGTCAGCATTTTCCCCCCCAATCTCTCCCTGGCTCCCCCTTCTCCTGTGATTTACCAGAAACCTGAGACTGGGAATTAATCAGGATGCAAAGGGCTGTTAGTGGGTCACTGGTCTCCTTCAGTGGCATCTTCCAACTTCCTAGCCCTTAACCCTTCCCAAGCCAAAAGAGGAATCCCCCACACATCCCCCTTTCCCCCACACAGATCCCCATGGAAAAATCCCTGGTGAGCCTGAGATCCTACGGGCAGAAGGGCCAGGTGGGATGGGTTTGGGTGAATTTGGGCTGAAAAAAAAAAAGACTTTGTGGCCATTGGAATGCTGGTTGCTTTGCTGGGAGATGGCATGGGGAGTTATCATGCCCTTGGGAATTTGGAATACCAGTTGTGTCTGGAGTGGGGGTGGGATATTGGAAGATGCTTGGATAGGTTTGCAGGCAGCACAGCCCCATGGGCAAATCCAGAGCAACAGGAAATTTTGGGGCTTTGGGAAGAGTTTTAAGCACTTAAAAATGGAGATAATAGGGAAATTGGTGCTGCCAGCAGCAAATCCTCCTGGTAGGTTGGGGACAGACTCAAGGGCATAGACAGAGTGGGGAATATTGGAGCAGGATTTCAGGCAGAAGTCTTTCCAAGGATGGAGATTTGAGGATCTGGGCATCAGGGAGGTGTCGAGGCATTGGAGCATGTCCAGAGAAGGAGCTGGGGAGGGTCTGGAGCACCAGGAGAGGCTGAGGGAGCTGGAGAAAAGGAGGCTCTGGAGGGACCTTCTCCCTCTCTGCAATTCCTGGAAAGGAGGGTGGAGCCAGTCTGGCTTTTCTCCCAGGGAAGGAGGGACAGGACAACAAGAAATGGCCTCAAGAGGTGTCAGGGCAGGTCTAGGTTGGATATCAGGGAAAATTTCTTCATGGAAAGTATTGCCCAGCCTTGGCACAGCTGCCCAGGGCAGTGGTGTCACCATCCCTGGAGGGATTTAACATCCACATGGATGTGGCACTTGGGGCATGGTCAGTGGTGGCCTTGGCAGTGCTGGGGGGGAGTTGGTCTTGATCTTGAAGGGCTTTTCCATCCTAAATCCTTCCATGATTCCATGATGGATGGGCAACAGTGAGCTGTTGGCCACCACATGTCCCCACCAAGCTCCTCTTGTCCCTCAGTCCTCGCAGCTCCTCCAGCCCACGGAGAAAAGCCCATCCCCTACAGTTTTGTCACCACTTCCCAAAATGAGAAGGAATAAATCCACAAGGATAAACAGGGAAAAAAATCCATCCTTTCAAAGACAGCCTGGATGTTTTTCCAGGATTTGGGAGGTGTGTGTTTCTCTCCCGACTTGTTTGGCACCCAAGGCTATCGGGAACACTCAATCTCAACCTTTTTTGATCTGCTCCCAAAAAATTCAGCAGAGGATGCAGAAAAGTGGATCAGCTCTTAAGTGCTGCATCAGAAAAGTTGCAGTTTTAACAGATTTTATACTATTTTATATAATTTTTTTTTTCATCACCAGAGTTTCTAGGAAATTAAAAAAAAATCCATGGAAGTGAAGGACAAGGCAGATCTCCTGATAAGCAAATAAAATTACATGAGATAAACCCCCAAGGCCTCTTTAGCCACCACAGCTGAAATATCAAATTTTTAGGGTTCCCTAGCATGGATTGTGAGGGAAACAGAGATGGAGGGCATGGAATATTTGCTGGTGCTTTTAAAATCAAACACTTTTTATACTGAAGGCTTCCCTGCACCTTGTGGTGACACGAGTGGTGTGTGGCTAAAAAGTCACCAGGGTTGTCACTCTAATGGAGATAAATTTGCTTGGAAAAAAAGAATGAAAATAAAAATAGCCATGAAAATATTTAAGGAAAAAAAAAAAAAAGAAAAAAGAAAAGCAAACCTGGCCGGAATCCATAAAGCAAAGAGCTGAGCAAATTGGGGCAATTGTCAAGGGAGGTCAAAGCTGTTGCCTGTCAAGGTTGGCAGTTTCCTCTAGAAAGGACTTGATGTGAATCCTCCCCCCAGAACAGGGGCAGTGTCCAGGGGCAGCTCTGCTTTCCTGACGTGCATCTTCTCTGTGGGATGAGTTTTGCCTACGCAGCCACGGCCGATTTTACATCGCAGTGAGCATTCAGCAGCTCCTCTCCTGCTCTTTTTCCTTGTTTTTGTTGGGTCCAGTTTGGGAATATGGGATAATGGGATCAGTGTCCAGCTCTGCTCCGATGTGCCAGAGAGAGGCAGCACAGGGGTTAAAACCATCTCCACCCTGAAAAGGAGATGTGTAGCTACTAAGGGCACCTAAAATTTCCACAAAAAGGAATTTTCGAGGACACACAGAGATGCTCCAAGGGCTGGAACCCCTCTGCTCTGCATGCAGGGTAGGAGAGCTGGGGGTGATCACCTGGAGGAGGGAAGGCTCCAGGGAGACCTCAGAGCCCCTTACAGAGCACCAAGAGAGCTGGAGATGAGGCTTGGAGTGTAAGGAAAGATGGGAATGTCTTCCCACTGCCAGAGGGCAGGGTTGGATGGGATATTGGGAAGGAACAACCGCTCCTGGCAACTCCAGCAGAGAGGTAGAGGGAGGAGGAGGAGGAAGGAAACAATTCCCCAACTGCTGGAGATGTTTTCTCCATGTGAACATCACTGTGACTCCAGGGATTTGTCCGGCACGTCATTCTCCTTGGCACTGGAATGACCTCAGCTCCCTCCTGGCTGGTGTTCCGAACCCACTGCTGGCCTGCGAGAAAATAATAAAGAATTAATTAATGCTCTCATCAGTTAATGCTTCAGAGCCCCTTTAGCCACCATTCCAGGGCGTTTCAGGTGCTTTTGCCTTATGAAATAATCAGGATGGAGATGCAGCCAGAGCAGCGGCCTCAGCCCTGGGCACTGATTACAAGATGGGTCTGGAAAAAATATATTTCAAAGATTTCATTCCTCCATTTTCCTCATCATGTTGCTCTTCTCCCTTCCCTACCAATATTTTCTCTTCCTCTTTCTCAAGGAATTCTGGTGTTTCCCTGCTGTTTAATCTCCCACAGCCCAAATCTTCTCCAGCACAGACCCCAAGGGTGTGACTGCTCCGGTGACATCCTCCAGGAGATATTGCCAAGCTCTGAAGGTCACAGCATTCCCATGACATCTCTATCCACAGGACCGACCACAGGGAAATCTCACCCCAAACAGATCCCACCCATCACTGGGAGAAACACCAAACCTTTGGAGCTCTCTCTGGGCCATCAGGAGAACTCTGAACTCATGTCTGACCCACCAGACCTCAGCCCTCGGAGCATCTTTGTGGCTCACTGCTCCCATGAGGTCACCAGAGATGGCCTGAAGGACTGGTTTAAGGGAATGTGAATTCCTGGTGGAAAAAAACTCCTACAAGATGTAGGAAGTTGTTGGCTGTGGATCCAAGGGGTGCCACTGTGAGTAACCACCAGGAGCATGGGAAAGGTATTTTTACTCCTTGGTGGTCGTTGTCCAAGGTTTCCAGTGCTTCTCAGAAGAGGCCATGCTGCTCCAAAGGGTTCTCTGACTGGAAAATCCCTCTTTTTTTCTTTCCTATTGGGAATTTTAAGAGTTCTGCTCCATGTTGGGACTTCCCACAGGCTCTTTCAGAGGAGCTGGAGGGGATGTGGGTTGGGGAACATGGATTTCTTTCCATCAGGGACAGCAAGATAACTCTTGGATTAAAGAGTTGTCTGGAGTTTAAGTGCCTGTGTCCTTTTCCTGGACTGAGAGGGAGTGAGGACTGGAATGAGAAGGTCAGGAATTCAGAACTGTGGGGCAAAGCCTTAAGATTCACTGCAGCCAGAGCTGGATTCTCATCCCAGCTGAACAAAAGGGACTCCAGGACTTTGCTTATTCCCACAAGGGACTCCAAGAATGAGGATGGAATCAGGCTGTATCCTCAACACGGCTGTGTCCGCAAAATCTTTGGGAATATTCAGTGCAGTAACTGCTGGTGGCAAGAGGCAGCGCAAAGAAACTCCATGGGGCGTCACAGAACGAGCTGAGCTTGGGGAAATTTCTTAATTCCTCTCCTTACTCAAAGGCTGGATTTTGCCTTCTCCATCACTCCGGAGAAAGGAGCCCCGAGTGTTGCTGGCTTGGGATGGGACTTGGAGCCAGACACGAGCTCAGCTTTGAGGAGGAGAAACTGAGAGCTGGGAAATGCTAAAAGAGCCATTAAATCATCTGCTGCATCCCCGGTAGGGCCGCAGGATTGTCCCCCACGAGGTGTCTGGCATGGAAATGCTGCTGTTGTGGAGTTTTCATGGAGATCCTCTGGGAACAGCTCCCTGCCGCTGGAGAAAACTCTGTGAAATCTCTACCTTTTGCTTCTCGTTAGTGCAGACTAATCATCCCCCTTTTCCCAGGGGGATTTCTGCCCTCCAGGTACGCCAGACCTTTTTTCCATCTGCCTTCCCAGCTCTCTGCCTACCCAGGTCCCTGCAGGTTGGTGCTTACCTGGAAGGCATTTTTCCGAGCCTTTGGGTCTTGGCAGCCCTCGGGGCAGAACAAGAGGCAGGAACAGCAGTTGAATGATTGGACAGGATGCAAACAAAGGGAAATGGTGTCCAAGGAGGATTGTCCCGGCTGAGGAATTCCCCTGGAACACATCAGGCAGTTTCATGTCTCGACGCCTGTGAGGTTGAGTCCTCCCGAGGCCTGGCACCACCTTCCCCAAGCTGTGCAGGAGCTGGAAGCCAGGATTGTCTCATTCCCTGTGGGACAGCATTTATGTATTTGCTTCCAACAGGCAGCTCCTGCCACTAAAGGGATCAGGATGTAGAACCTGTGTCAAAGTGGACAGCTGGGAATGGAGACTGGATGGTTCAACCCCAGAGCTTGGGGAAATCCGGGATGAGAAGGTTTGTGGTTCCTCTGGACAAGCAGGAAAGATGGAGTCTCCGTAAGAGAGGAGGGAAAGGAACTATGAGGCCTTAAATGAGGTATGATGGGTCTGCAGTGGGTTTGCCAGAGGGTTTGGAAAGCTGTGCAGAGCCAGAGGAACAGGGAAAGGGATGCCCTCTGGATATGGGCTCACCATGACTGGAAATAATCCGGTAGCCACCCCAGTCTGGGAGGGAATTTTTTCCTAATCAAACTCAGAGCTGGCAGATCTAGCAGAGGGTCTCCCCTCTGATGGAAAAGCTGCTCCCATCACACCTCCTTCCACCTGGGAAACGACCCACATTCCTAGGAGCATCGCTTTTCTTGGGCATAGAAACCACCCCCTGGTCCAGCAGCTCCTGTGCTGAACAAAACCAGGAGTGAAAGTTCCAGTTTTGGAGTCTGGCAATAAAAACACAATCCAGAAATAACCAAGGTGGATTTAGACTGTGAACGTGTGCTGTGAATCCAATTTAAATTGTAAAATGTTTAGGAAGCTGCCTGCTGGTGACAAGGACCTGCCCTGCCCTGCCTGCAGTGCCGCACGGAGCACGCCAGGGGATGACCAGGTGCTGTCACTCCACGTGTGACAAGGACAGCAATAACTGACCAAACACTCGTGAAAACATTGGAGCAGTAGCTCTGAGCGGCCCAGAGGCTGTTTATGTCCTGGAGAATGTGAATCCAACATGTGGCAACAGGAAGATGCAGATAACAACCGGCCGTGTCCCAAATCCCTGGAGCCACTTCCACCTGCTTGGTTTGGATCCTGCTCCATCACCTGCTGGCACCACATTTATCCCTCCCCATATCCCACAGCAGGGGAATTGGAACTGGATTGTCTTTAAGGTCCGTACAACAGTCCCTTTCAACCCAATCCACTCTACAATTCAGGGATCGCTTCACAGACCCACAAGGGGTGAGGTGAGGCCAGGACGCTGCGGTTGCAATCCCAGAGGACTCCCCACGGCTCCAAATCCCTTGATCTCGGGATCAAGAAGCTCTGGGGCCGCATCTGCCAGCCTTGTGCTGGTGGCATCACGCTGCTGCTGAAGCAGCAGGATGGGGCAGCCCGTGGGAGCGACAGCGCTGATCTTCCACCCCGAAAAAACATCCTGGCATCAACCACACTGATTCCCATGGGGTGAGGTCCCCACGGCTTCTACCATCCCACGCCAGCATTTCTAGCCTTGCAGCCCCCCGGGTTAACCCGGGAGCATCCTCCTCCCTCCCTCCCTTCCCTCTTTTCCTTTCCTTTCCCCGTCTCGGCGCTCGCCCCCGCCGGCATCCACGAGCCTCTTTCAGGTAGCTCGGAGCTTTAATTGAAAGCAGCCGCCGCTGCACACAAAACACGCCGAGACCCGGGAGCCGCTCTGAAGCCTGACTCAGGATGGGGACCCTGCCGGCGCGACGCGGGGCGACAGATAATTAAAGTGACAATCGCGTACGCAGGGGATGCAGCGATGCCTCCCCCGAGGATGGCGCGGCAGCATCGGGCGAATCGTGCCGGGCCGGTGGCTCCTTTTTTGGCCACCTCCAGCCCGGCTACGCGGCCACCTCCACCTCCCGAGCCGGGTTTGAAGTCCCCCGGGTGCCGTCGGTGCGGGACAAACAGGCAGGGCTTGATCGCTGGAGGCTCGGGGCGTTTAAAAGCGGGAGCAGGAGCGAGAGTCGTGTGGAAGCGTGAAGACAGATGGGCTAAAATTTCTGAATGCTCATGAAAGATTCAGGGGCGTCACTTGTTAAATTTAATTGGGAGAAACCCGACTCGGTGCCTGACTGCACGGTTTGGTGGCTTTTGCTTAAGAAGTCAAGTGACAAGCTTGTCGTCTGTGTTTTTCCCCTTCTTTCCTTCCCTCGCTTCCTCCCGCCCGCTTTTCCCAGCTCCTGCCATCGTGAATAATTTGGGGAGGATTATCTCCCGTCTCCTGTTGGGGCGAGCATCACTCCAGGGAGGAGAGAGGTGGGATTTTGGTGATGCTGTCAGCTTGGGATGCAGGAGATGGGAGTTCAGGTGCTGCTGGGTTTTGATCCAGATCCAGGAAGGGAAGTGGAGGCTTCAATAAATTTCATATGCCAGCAAAAATTTGGGATTCAGTCCCTTTGCTGGGGGGCTGGGACAATTTTCTTCCCCACATGAACATCTGGTGGGAGAGGGGGAGGTGACAAAACCCCTCTCCTAGGCAGGATCTCCTCTGGAGCTGACTTTTCCAGAGGCTGGAGGAAAATTGTGTGCGAACAGGGGTTACAATGAAATTTAATGGCTTCTTCTCCTGGGGGATTTTGAAAGTGATGGGTGTTTTCAGTGACTGATTCTTTTTAGAAAAGGAGATTCCAGGGGGGAATCATCCCTCCAAAAGCCGATTTTTGTGCTCATCGTGGCTGCCTCTGCTTCCAAAGAGAAAAGCAGTCCCTGCTGGAGGGTCAATTCATCTCCTGTGAACTTTGATGTCTGCAGGAAAGCAGATGAATCACACTTGAAAATTCCTGCTTCTCCCAGGTGACTCCAAGAGAAGCTGGGGTGACTCCCCAGGGTGTTCTCCTGCTCCACAGATATCCTTGAAGTTGTGTGGCATCCCGGGCATAACCTGAACTCAGGGATTAGGGACAGTGGCAGAGCTCCCTAGGGGCTGATGGGTGGGAATGGGAGCTCCTGGATAAATTGTGGGAGCAGTCTGGATCTGCCAGGTGGCCTGATTGTCACTTCAAATGCACCAACGATGCGGGATGACCATTTTTAATGGGGTTTGTCCAGTGGGATCTTTGAGCCTAAAGGGGAATGATTCCTGGTATTTTATACTTGGCAAAGAATAAAATCCACTCATCTTTCCATGTGTCCTTCCATTCATCCATGCGTCCATGAGTCCATCCATCCATCCATCCATCCATCCATCCATCCATCCATCCATCCATCATCCATCCACCCATCCATCAATCCATCATCCATCCATCCATCCATCCATCCATCCATCCATCCATCCATCATCCATCCATCATCCATCCATCCATCCATCCATCATCCATCCATCCATCATCCATCCATCCATCCATCATCCATCCATCCATCCATCCATCCATCCATCCATCCATCCATCCATCCATCCATCATCCATCCATCATCCATCCATCCATCCATCCATCCATCCATCCACCCATCCATCCATCCATCCATCCATCCATCCATCCATCCATCCATCCATCCATCCATCCACCCATCCACCCATCCACCCATCCATCCATCCGCAGAATCATGGAATGGTTTGGGTTGGAAGAGACCTTCAAGCCCATCCAGTTCCAACCCCCTGAGATGGTTCCAAACCCTGTCCAACGTGGCCTTGGACACTTCCAGGGATGGAGCAGCCATAGCTTCTCTGGGAATTCCATTCCAGGGCCTCCCCACCCTCACAGGGAAGAATTCCTTCCCAATATCCCATCTCTAGCTGCCCTCTGGCACTGTGAAGTGAATCTCCTCCTTGTCCTGTCTTTCCAGGCTTTCAAAATTGGTTTATGGAATGAATATGGCCCTGTTCCATCTGCAAAGAGTGGGAGATTTTCTCTTTAATGAGTCTCAGTCCACAATTCCTGGGCCAAAAAAGTGGCTTTGGATGAACACCTGGATGTGCTGGAGTGTCCCTGCATGGAGAGGCTTGGCCATGAGCCTGGAGTTCGGACACAGAATTGGATTTTTGCTGGGCTTTAGGTGCTAAATTCTCACATGCTTTACTTTGAGAGAGACTTGGTACCAAAGTCTTCACCCCAGGTTTGTAGGACACCTCAAGTCACCCAAAATTCTGCATGAATGATGCTGATTTGGGTTTAGTGGAACGCCACAGAGTGATAACACCTCACGAAGCTGCTCTGAGTCTAAGCCGGGTCAGGGGAGATTTAGGCTTGGTATTAGGAAAATTTCTTTGCCCAGACGGTGGTTGGACACTGAAATAGGTTCCTCAAGGAAGTGATCCCAATCCTAAGCCTGATGGAGTTCAAAGAGTGTTTGCACAATGACCTCAGGCACAGCGTGGGAGTTTTTGGGATGTCCTGGAGGCCGGGAATTGGTCTGGGTGATCCCTGTGAGTCACTTTCAGCTCAGGATGTTCCATGATTCCATGAACTCATTTATTTTTGCCATTTTCCTTCGCCATGAGCTTTCCCTTGAACCCATTCCTGGCTCCTCGGGACCATCCCATGAACAGCAACATCCTCAAAAGCTGAAGGGACAGAAATGAAAGCGCTGCCTCCTTCTTGCCACCGTTAATTACCCCCTTTGTTAACGACTTGCATTTCCAGCATCCATTGGTCAAGACTTGAATTTGGATTTTGGAGACTCGGTTCTACTCTGAGAGAAGTTTTATCAAACCCAGATGTCAGCACAGAGCCAGACTCCCACAGCTCCAGGATGACTCAGGTGCAGTTTCACAGGAATCCGAGTTCTGGCTTTGAATTTCTCGGGAGGAGGATACACATTTTAACAAAATAAAAGGGTGGAATTTGTTTGTCACGGCTACCCCAGTGAGGAGCAGGGAGTTTGTTGCCTGTAACTAAAAAAAAATGTCTTTTTGTGCTCGTCTTGCCACAGCTCTCCTCTCTCCATGGGACTTCCAGGGGAGCCTCTCCTAAGTCCTTGGAATGGCTCCTCAGAGGGGAATTCCCAACACATCCTTGTGCAAAAATAGGGAGGGGATTGTGACCCTCTGCTCCTCTCTGATGAGATCCCACCTGGAATGTTGCCTCCAGCTCTGGATTCCCCAGTACAGGAAGGACATGGAGCTGTTGGAGAAAGTCCAGAGGAGATGCCAAGGTGATGAGAGGGATGTGAGGAAAAAATGGGAGAGTAGGGATTGTTCAACCTGGAGAGGAGAAGCTTTGGGGGTGACCTAATTCCGGCCTTCCAGGACCCAAAGGAGGTGACAAAAAAGATGGGAAGAAGTTTTTTACAAGAGATGGGGTGACAGCACAAGGGGGAATGGCTTCCCATTGCCAGAGGACAGGGTTGGATGGGATATTGGAAAAAAATTCTTCCCTGGGAGGATGCTGAGGCTCTGGAATGGAATTCCCAGAGAAGCTGTGGCTGTCCCATCCCTGGAAGTGTCCAAGGCCAGGTTGGACAGGGCTTGGAGCAACCTGGGATAGTGGAAGGTGTCTCTGCCCGTGGCAGGGGATAGGACTGGGTGGTCTTTAAGGTCCTTTCCAACACTTTCCAACCCAATTCCATGATTTCATAAAAAAATAAAGGTTTAGTGCAGTCCTGAGCACATCAGGCAGCACCTGCCTTTGGAGTGAATCCCAGCAGCAGCCAGGGATGCTCCTGGATTTGAGTTCTGCTGGTGAAAGGGAAGAATTTCTGTGCAAAATCCTGAACAAAAAAGCAACTTTGTCTTTTGAACACTGCCAGGGATTGTCTCTGTACCTTTCCTTTGTTTCCTTTTTTTAATTCTTGTCCCCCAGAACAAGGAAAAACAACTTTCCTTCTTCTTTCCATCAGCAAAGGAGGGGCAAAGGGAGGAAAATAATTATAAAAGGAAGAAAAATGCTCCCCATAATTTTTTGTGTTGACAGTGCAATCTCCAAAAATCCCCTGCTTTGCTTTGATGCAGAATAAAAGAATTTTGAGTGACACAGAGACTTTTCTGTTGTTCTGCACTCCGTTTTTCATCTCAAAAATGCAGCAGTGAAGAGCTTTTTATTCCTCAGTCTCCACCAGGATTTATGGATCTGGAATTCAGGTTTCAGGGAAACATGGAATTATTTAGGTTGGAAAAGAATGATTCCAGCCATTCTCCCAGCACTGCCAAGGCCACCTCTGACCATGTCCCCCAGAGCCACACCCACATGGATTTTGAATTCCTTCAGGGATGGGGACTCCACCACCTCCCTGGGCAGCCCATTCCAATGGCTGACAATCCTTTCCATGAGGAAATTCTTCCTGAAATTGATTTAGGGGCTGCTTCCAACACAGCTGGTGCTTTTCAGGGATGTTTTTCTTCTTGTCTTCCAGGGCCAACTGCATCCTTTAATTCCAAGGGTGTTTGGTAATGGAGTCAGGCTGTTGGAATGGGCTGGAGCCCACACAGGGATGTTCCAGGGGTCTCTCCAGCTCAGAGGAGTCCCAGTCCCCTCCCTGCTCTGCTTTTTTCATGAAATCATGGAATCACGCTCCAACTCCCTCGTTTCAACCCCCTGCCATGGACAGGGACACCTTCCACTACCCCAGGTTGTTCCAAGCCCCATCCAACCTGGCCGTGGACAATTCCAGGGATGAGAAATTTCCTACCAAGCCGCAATTCCTGGTTGTGGTAGAGGCAGGAGTCCTGTTCCATGATGTGTCTGTTTTGGATTAGTGTCCAGCTGAAATTGGTGTCCAGTGACAGGCAAGAATTCTGTCCCTCTGTCCTGCTCAGGTGAGACCCCACCTGCAGAGCTGCCTCCAGCCCTGGGATCCAACATCAGAGCTGCAGGAGCAGATCCAGAGGAATCCACGGAGATGCTTCAAATGGTGGAGCCCCTCTGCTCTGGAGCCAGGCTGGGAGAGCTTGAGGTGTTCACCTGGAGAAGAGAAGTTCTCCAAGGAGAACTTAGAGCCCTTCCAGGGCCTAAAGGGGCTCAAAGAGAGCTGGAAAGGGACTTGGGACGTGGACATGGAGTGACACAAGGGGGAATGGCTTCCCATTTCCAGAGAACAGGGTTAGATGGGATATTGGGAAGGAATTCTTCCCTGCGAGGGTGCTGAGAGGCTGGGATAGAATTTCCAGAGAAGCTGTGGCTGCCTCATCCCTGGAAGTGTTCCAGGCAAGGTTGGATGGGGCTTGGAGTGACCTGGTCTAGTAGAAGGTGTCCCTGCCTGTGGCAGGGCATTGGACTGGATGATCTTGAAGGTCCTTTCCAATCCAAACCATTCCATGATTCTGTGGCCGTCAAAGATGGGACTTAAACCCTTTTCCTGGGAGCACTCATTGAGCAGGATCTGTGGAAGGCTGGGAAAACCTGGCAGGGAGCAGGGCCTGAGCCAGCCCAGGGTCCAGTTTTAAGTTACTGCTGCTTAGGGGCAGAAATAGCTCCTATTAAGTTGCATTTTGAGATTTGGAGCCAGAAGATTGAGGTCACATCCACAGAGCGGGACCTGGTATTTTGCGTCCTCTGCAATTCCAAAATCTCTCCCTAGGAGCCATCCTGGGAGTGGCATCCCCCTCCTCCAATCTCTATTGGGACACAACCTCTTCCAAAGGGGATTTTGCTGCCTGAAATTTCACCTGGCAGGAAGGGAAGTGGGAAATTATCTCCTGCCTCAGTTTCTCTACATGGAGCAAGGGAAGATTTTTCCCCATCCCATAAGGGCTGGCACATTCCACCAGGAGCTGGTGGCAACCTCACTGAACACCAGCATGGAGTTGCTCTTTGAAATCACCCTGTTCTGCACGGAAGGAGAATTCCCCTCCATGGAGAGGGGCCAGGCATCCCTGGAAAGGGACGAGTTTAAAGGTCAGGGATATGGGTTGGATCCAGACCAAAATCCCTTTCCCTCAACCACCTGCTCTTGCTAGAAGGATGAAAAGTCGTCTCCCTGCCTCCCTGGTTTTCATCCAGCCTCATCCCAGAGCCCAATTCCATGTGCACTCTGGGATGTCTGAAACATCTGGCCAGGATCTTCCTGCTTCTACATGGATGAATCCCACTGCAAAACCCCTCTGGAACTGCTCACCTCCCCATCCAGAAGAAATGATGGGAGAAATTTCCAGGGTTTAAAGGATTCAGGAAAGTCCGATGGCCTCAGACTATGAGATTCCTCTCCACATGGAATTGATTTCAGGCAGGGATGGGGAGATCCATGTCAGTGGACAATGCAGAAAAAGGGGAAACCTTTAAATCATGGAATGGTTTGGGTTGGAAAGGATTTTGAAGACCATCTTATTCCAACCCCCTGCCATGGGGGACACCTTCCACTATCCCAGGTTGCTCCAAGCCCTGTCCAACCAGGCCTTGGCATGGGGCAGCCACAGCTTCTCTGGGAATTCTGTGCCAGGGCCTCACCACTCCCACAGCCAGGAATTCCTTTTCAATATCTGTCCCTGCCCTCTGGCAGTGGGAAGCCATTCCCTGTGTCCTGAAACTCCATGTCCATGTCCAAAGTCCCTTTCCAGCTCTTCTGGAGCCTCTTTAGGTACTGAATATCCATCCCTGGAGCTTTCTCTTCTCCAGGCTGGACATTCCCAGCTCTTCCATCCTGTTTCCAGGGCAGAGGGGCTCCATCCCTCAGATCAGCTCCGTGACCTCCTCTGGAATTGCTCCAGCAACTCCACATCCTCCTGATACTGGAGGTTTCTTGCTCATCCTCTGCATTTTGGGCTGAGGAACCACTTCCACACAGTCGCAACAACCCTTTCCTCATCCAGACATACCCTGGGATCACTTTTCCCATTTCTCACTGCTCCTGATGGGACTCTGATTTTCAGGAATTGCACTGTTTTCATCGCTCTGCCTGGATTTCTTCTCTTTGCTCCCCCCATGCCACATGAAGAGAATTTAGGGTGTCCTGGGAATGGTGTCGGTGCCTCTCCATGGCCGTAATGGCAGAAAAATGGATTATCCCTCTCCTAATCATCCCGAGGTGAATTCACGCCATCCACAAAGCTCTGTGTGCCCATTCCTTGGTTTTCCAAACCACTTTTACAGGGAAGTGGACATCCAGAGCTCTGGGGAGCTCTGGGGAGCTTTGGGGAGTTCCAGGCATCAATGACACCCCTGAGCTTCCTGAATTCTTCCCTCTTCTCCTCTCGCCATCCTCCTGTCCTTACAGCTGTGTCAGAGGGCTCCAGAGGTGGCCATTCCCGTGGAAGCAGCCACTTGAATTTCCCCCCTTTCCCTCAAAGTGATTTTTCTCCCACTTCCGCGCAGCGTGTGGAGGGAATTTTCGCACCCGTAAACACTTTGCGCCGCTGGCTCCCGGCTAATTGAGTCTGACAGTTCGTGTAGTCAGCAGCTGAATGGTGTCACTGGGAATTAGGCTGCCGGGATAGACTGCCAGGAGCAAATTACTTTGTCACTTCTCAGCTGACTCGAAAATATGGGGCTTTTTTTTTCCCTTTTTTTTTTTTTTAAATTCTTCCTTTTATTTTTGATTTTGTTCCCCATGTTTCAGTTTAGTTTTGGAGGTTTTGTGTGAGAGCATTTGAAGCCCCCCTAACCCGAGCCTGGTTTATTTAAGGAGCATTTTCTTGTTGGTAACAAACTCCTCGCCTCCTGAACCCCCGCCTTGGAATGTTTATGGAGCGGGTTCTGAAAATTATTTTTAAAGGGGATCCTTGGGGATTGAAGGGAAGTGACTCAGAGAGCGGGAAAGGGATTAAACACATCCCTCCTCCTCTCTCTGGTATCCATCCAATGCCATGGATCCATCCATCTCCACCAGGCAGCTTCCATTTGTTTGTTCATCTCCCTGACACGTTCCTTTTGCTGCGCAGTATTCCAGGATTGTGTCCAGTTGCCAACTGGTTATCCATCACCTGGCTGTGGGGCATCTCTGGTCCATCCTATTTGCCTGTTTGCTGAGTTTATCCCTTTACCTTTTTCCAAATTCCTCCCATGATGCCATGATCCCACGTTGGGACTGTTATCAAACTCTCCTTCCTTCCCTTTTGAGGTCCTGTTGGAAAACTGGTTGTTGGAAAGCTGTTGGATGTGCAAAGCTGTTGTTTGTATATATGTAATGGTGGCAATGCAATTCCAGCCTCTCTGAAAAAATGAGATGAGCGGGATTTTAACCAGTCAAAAGCAGGTAATTCCTGAGGTGATGGATCCAAGCCCTGTTTCAACGTCACATTGATGCCAGCCTGGGCTCTCCCAAACTCTGTCACCGGTCACAGTCATGTCCAAGAGGCTGTTTCCCTGAAAACATTCCTCTGCTTCCCTGCCAAACCTTGGAATGCCATCCAGACCAGCTCCAGGCCAGAGGAGAAAGTCATGGAGCAACTTCCCAGCGCCACCTGACTGGAAGTGAAGAAGAGCCCTGGACCAGGTTCATCCAACTGGAACGCTTCTCTGGGGAAAGATCCAGAGTTTTGGTTTTATTAAATTAACCCTGCACTGGAAAGGCTTTTCATCCAGGTGGGATTGAGGGAAGAGCTGGTGCACCTGATTTTTGGGGATTTTTTTGGTAATTTTTTTTATAAAAGACATTTCCACTCCCTGATGTTTCTGCATCCTTAGCCCAGCACCGCTCATGCATTGCTGCTCTGGGGAAAATTTGCATTTTTCCAAGTGTGATCCCACTCCCTAAAAATCGTGACTTCACATTTATGGTGACAAAGCCACATTTTTTAAATGAGTATCACCTGTGCAACATCTCCCCCCGATCTCCCTTCCTGTCATCTTGAGGCTGAAGGTACTCTGAATGTTCCTCTCTTAGATCCTTAAATACTTTGGATTTGTGCATCACTGTTGTAAATTTTATAGGAATCCTTTATTAAATTCTTTAACTTAAGCTGTCAATTAAATTTAAATGCTGTTAAACCTTTAGGCTTAAACTGCTGGTCAAACCCAGGGCTCAGTTTAACAGCAAGGTTTGAAGCTTGTGCCACAGTGGGAACGGTTTTCCTTATTCCTTTTTATCCTTACCCTTTTCCTTGCACTCGCCAACACCTCTCCCTGCTCTTCCAGGGGATGATTTCCTATTCCTCAGTGTTTCCAAAGCCTGAAGCACTTGGATATGAGTATTCCCTACCAGAGATGAACCCAATGGTCAGGACCTTGCAGCCAGGTCTTGCTGCAATACCAGGAAAACTGGGATAATCCCACCTGGAAGAGACTTCACACAGCCAGGTTACCCTGGGTACATAGCAGAGATGCTGCAGGAGGTAGATCCTCCATGGAAACACCAACTCTGGCTCTGCTTCCCAACAATAAATCCAAGTTTAATCCTCAAATTGCCTGGGCCTCCCTCCTGCCAGGCTCTGGCTCCTACACAAATTGTCCATCAACCCTAAGTAGGATTTCTTGGCCACACAAAAAAAGAGACACCAGGGCTGCCATGGAAGGGGAATTAAATGCAGGGATGGTGGGATGGGGCTGCTGGGCTCCCGCTGGATGTTTTTGGCCAGGTCCTTTCTCATGGATGCTTTGGGAAGAGGTTTTTATCCACCCAGCCTGTCAGGATGGATCCTCTTGATGCCATTTAGCTGGAGCTGGGAGCTCCCACCCCTGTTTTGGGGAAGAAACTGCAATTTCTGCCCATTTCCAGTGGATTTTGGACTCCTGGCTGGTTAGCTGGGTGTTATGAGGTCTGGAACACCTAAAATCCTGGAATGGTTTGGGTTGGAAAGGACCCTGAAGATCATCCAACCTCCTGCCATGGGCAGGGACAGCTCCCTCTATCCCAGGTTGCTCCAAGCTCCATCCAACCTGGCCTTGAACTGGTCTGGATTTGTCTCCCAGACCAGTGAGTTTTGTCGGAGTCTCAAAAGGAGCTGTCTGTCCTCCAGGATGCTCCAAGCCTTCCCACTGGTCCTTCAGGTGCAAGGAATATTGCCTGGATGGTAGAGAGAAGGGAAAAACCTGGAAGATCATCCCATCCAAAGCAGGAATTTCGTCTTTGCCCACTCCTTGCCCAGGCAGGAAGGTCACGGTGACCTGATCCCTGGGAATTTGAGAAGGTGGACAGGGATTCCACTCCTCTGCTCTCCTCTGGTGGGATCCCACCTGGAATGTTGCATCCAGCTCTGGTGTCCCAGCACAGGAGGGATGTGGAGCTGTGGGATCGAGTCTAAGGGAGGCGCCAAGAGGATCAGAGGGATGGAGAAACTCTGGAAAGGCTGGGAAAGTTGGGAGTGTTCAGCATAGAAAAGACAATTTTTGGGGTGACCTAATTGTGGCCTTTCAGGACCTGAAGGAGGTGACAAAAAAGACGGAGAGGGACTGTTTCCAGGGATTTGGAGTGACAGAACAAGGGGAAATATCTTCCCACTGACAGGGAGTAGGGTTAGATGGGATATTGGGCAGAAAGGAAGTTTGGCAGATGGAAGGACGAGCCTGATGGCTCCAAAGAGGAGAAGACATCCCTGAAAAGCAGCACCCTGAGGGATTTGTGGGCGCTCACCTTGTTTATCCAACTGCCGTAAGCAAATCCAATCTAACAATGATTTTTAGTCTCCAATTCCTCTTGGAAGAGGGGGATCAGCATGAGGAGAATGAAGGATATTTCACAAATCTGGCAAAGTTTGGGTGTTCCTGAACTGCTCCTACAGAGCAGAACCTTTCATCTTTCCAAGATTCCTTCTTATTTTGGTGGCCACTTTTTCCTTTCCAGCCCTCAGGGATGGAGGCACTTCTGGCTCCAGGGAATGCTGACGTGAGTGGTGGGTGCTCAGAGCTTCCTGGGACCCATGGAAGGGACAGTTTGGAGACTGGATGACCTTGGGAGGGGAAGAACAACTCCAGCCTGTCAAGAGGAGGGCTCTGTGTTTTGGGAAGGAGCCAAAGGAAAACTGATCAACGGAGCACGGGAGAGAAAATGAGACACCCAGATTAGCTCCAGGTCTCGTTCTGTGCCTTGCTGGGAAAGCCTGAACATCCACAGGATTTTCCCTCCTTCCTGGCTGCTTCGTCATCCCCAGGGGCTCTCAGCATGTGCCAAGGTCCTGGGATGCTGTGACAAGGCCATGGCACCCCCAGCCGTGGTCCCTGGCAGATGCAGAGCCTGGGAGAACAATCCCTCAGGAAGAACTGAGCTCAGGCCAAGTTTTTTAAATAGGAGTTTTCTTATCAAGAAGATTAATCCTCATAAATTTGTGTGGAGGGCAGTGTGGAATCTCCATCCGGGGTTTAAATGTGCCCCTCCTTGTGGTTGTCTGCCCCACAGAGCACTTGATTTTCTGTCTGCAGGGCAGTGACCTCTCCATATGGAATTTTTACTTCCCTTTTTGCTCCACCTCCCCCCAAAATCCTTGTAGCCCCCTGCACCAGTGCACATTACAGGGAGTTTTGGGGTTCCATGTCCTGGCAAACTCAGATTTTGCAACAAATCTTGTTCCTTCTGTAATTCCAAAATAATTCCCTGTGCACCAAATGAATCAGGGAAGGATGTGGGGAACAGGGATTTTGTGCAACAGAGCCAAAATCAACTCTGGATAAAAAGTTCTGCCCAGAAACAAACAGGAAATTTTGAGGAATGATGAGAGGAAAAAATGGAGAGAAAATTATCCCCAGGGCAGGAATGGGAAGCACCCCGGGGCTGGCTGGGCTCCTTGGCTTTGTTTATTCCTGGGACTCTCCTGGCTGGGGCCTCCAGGCGATGAGTTCCTCACTTCACAGTTTTGGGAGCACATGTCATGGTTGAGGTTCATTAATCTCCCCCTGCCAGCGTCCTTGATGAGTGATTTTAATTTTGCTGCCTCTCGGGTTACCCTGAGCCGTGAGGAGGTTTAAAAACATCCCCGGGTTGGGACATTTTGATTTTCCCATTTAGGACTGAGGTGCAGCCTCTCTGAGGGTGGATCCTACTCCTTCATTCTGCAGCTGTGATGGCAACACGGGGAGATCCCAGATCCCTGAGAATCAGTTTTTGCACAGGAGAAGCCTTGGAGGAGACTTAAAGGTCACATCTCATGGAATTCTGCCCTGTTTGCCACTGCTGATGGCTCTGAACGTCCCGTTCAGGGTAAGGAAAGGGCTCTGACACACAAAAAGCAGCAGCATCCTCTAAAAGTGCATCAGAGCCAGCCCTGCCCCAGAAAACTTCATTTTTGTCCAGCATCCCCTTGAATTCCACGTACACACGAATTCCTGTGGGGCCACAGCCACATGCAAAAATCCAGGAGCTGTCTCTCTCTCTCCTCCCTCTGCTGAAGCACACTCATTTTCCCAGGAAAATCCCTCTCTTTGGGCTTCTTCAGCCTCGCAGCCTTTAGGGGTCACTCCTAGCAAGATTTCCATCATTTCCCTGCAGCCTCATGAGATGGAAATGTCCTGGAAGAGCCAGCGGGGGCATCAGGACTCCTGGTGTCCCAGCGTGTCTTGTGCTGAGCATTCCCAGTTTCCTGTGGCTTTCCCTGGGCACGATCCTTCCCTTCTCTTCTCCTGAGGAAGGAGGAAGATGGAAGCTGCATCCTCCTCGCTCCTCGGCTCCGGAAGATGAAGGATGAACAGTTTAATGCTGCATTGCAATAAATGCATTTAAGGATGCATTTAATGCTGGTGTCATTTTGGGAAGAAAAACCTCACAGTGCCGCTCTAAGGACATCCCAAATTCCGTCTTCCTGCGGTCCAGTTTGAGGTGGGCTCAGTAAAGAGGGGTGAACTGGCTGGGAATGGGAATAACAGCAGGGATCATGCACCTTTCCCAGCATGACATGAGGGCAGGGATTTGCCTGCTTTATCCCCTCCGTGGCTGCCACTGGCTACAGCCAGAGTGACAATTCCAACAGCGGGAGACAACATTCCTGGGCAGTGGAATTTGATCACCTGCTCTTTTCCATTGGGCCCAGGCCAGAACATTCTATCTCCAGGAATTTAGGATGGGGGTTCAGCTCTGAACAGCCTTATCTGGTTGAAGATATCCCTGGTCTTGTGGGGGGACCAAGTTGTTCCAAGACCCATCTAACATGGCCTTGGACACTTCCAGAGGTGCAGCAGCCACAGCTTCTCTGGGAATTCTATTCCAGAACCTCACCATGCTCACAAGGAAGAATTTTTTCCCCATATCTCATCTATCCCTGCCCCCTGGTAGTGGGAAGCCATTCCCCCTTGTGCTGTCACTCCAGGCCCTTGTCTGAAGTCCTTCTCCAGCTCATCCGGAGCCTCTTTAGGCACTGGAAGAGGATCCATGTATTTTCTTCTCCAGGTGAGACCCCCCAGTCTTCCCAGCCTGTCTCCAGAGCATTCCCTATCCCTGCACATCCTTCTCCCCCTGAATCAGAAAGAAAGAAAGAAACAGGAAGTTTTGGGGAATGATTAGCGGAGAAAATGATGATTAACGGGAAAAACCCCTATAACTCTCAGGGAGTGGTTATCACCCTTGGAAAAGCAGCCCCCATCCTGGGAATGCAACATTCCCAGAGGCACAACACTCAAAACAGCCAGAGATCTCCTCCAGCTCCCAAATTTCTGGCTCCAGTGGTGTCAACGGGGTTGTCAGGCACAGAGGGATGGCAGGAGAGGAAGAGGATGCAAAGCCAGCATTTGCCTTGGGATCCCTATTGACTGGATTTCCTGGACAGCCCAAAAGCCCAAATAAAGGGAATTGTTCAATAACAAGGAATAGACAATTGGACTCTACAAAGTGTCAGAGCCAGGCACTTCCAGCAGCAGCAAGAAGCTCCCTCAGGGTCCCTACTTGCTCCCAGAGGAGAAGTGGCTGTGGAACAGGCAAAGGCCAGGAAAATTGCTGCTGGTACCAGTTTGCTGAGGGCAGTTTGGGCTGTCCCAGGCCCTGAAAGTGAGACAGTGACTCCTGGCAGAACTCCAGGCCTGGCACTACAGCACTGGAGTGTGAAGGCTCTGACAGGAGGGATATCCAAGGGCTGTCCATGCATCCTAGATGCGGGATATGGGATGGTGTAGCCATGCATGTGTAGGAATGGTGAGATGGGAGATCCAACAGCCCGGGAAAGGGACAGGGAGCATTTAAAGTCCCACTGCTACATCCCTGGAAGTGTCCAAGGCCAGGCTGGATGGAGATTGGAGCAAATTGGTCTAGTGGGAGGTATCCCTACCCATGGCAGGAGCGTGGAACTTGATGATTTTGGAGGTCCCTTCCAACCCAAATCATTCCATAATGATTATATGGAAAGCAGAGAGATGGAGGGATGTGGTAAGGTCCGATTTGCTGCCTCTCAGCATTTCAGTGACCCTCAGTGTCACTCAACCATCCCTTCCAAATGAGCGATTGTCCTGATCCCACAGCCCTCTGGTGCTGGACGGTCCAATCAGGTGGAATTTCACTGATCCCAGACCCACCTGTCCCTCCTTAGCTCCGTTTTGGGCCCTCTGGCTGTGCTCCTTTGGAGCCTGATAAGATTTTGCTCCCCTGCCTGAGCAGGGATCCGCTGCCGGAGCCTCACGCTTCCCCGTGCCAGGTCCCGGCGGTGTAAGCGGATCCCTGCAGCTCATAGCTTGTTATGTTTCCCAGCACAGTCTGTGCCGGTTAATTTGTACCTCCAGGAATTTGGAGATGCTCCTTCCAGCAGGGAGGCCCCTGGGTAAGACATGGCATCTTCTCTCCATGACGTAAGCCCTTCCCGAGCCAAATAGCTCCGTGCCCCAGCACGGATCATGGAATTGTTTAAGCTGGAAAACTCCTCTAAGACCATCACGTTTCCTGCTGTAAAACTGTACCTTGAAACCTTCACCCTTCTCCACCCTGGGGATGCAAAACTTCATTATGGAGGTGCAGGAATGGTGGGAATAATGCGAGTGCCTCGTGGTTGGGGTGCTTCCTTTGGGATAACTCAGTGCTCTGGTGGATCTCCCACTGGTAACCCTGGGGGAAGCCCGTGGGTGGGGGCTGAGGTCCCAGCAGGAGGTGGGGATGCATCAGGTGTCAGCCCTGGGTGCCAGCCAAGGTGTCTTCTAACAGCACCCCGGGGACCTGGCGCTGCCCTCGGGGCGAGGGAGCCAAGCAGTCCCCGTGTGAGGTGCCCTCAGGAGGGCAGGAACAGCTGGGGGACAGGCAGGGGACATTTGAGAACCAGCTCCCTGTACCCCAGGGGGCCCTGGCCGAGATGCAGCTGCCAAGCAGGTCAGGAAGGATGGACACCTCCCCTCTCCAGCGCTGGGAAAGGACCAAAAGGGTTTTTGTATGGCTTGATCAATGTGCAGGGGTCTGGAGGACAGTTTGGAGCAGCTTTACTCCTGAGGTCAGGCACATGTTAGATTTGGAGCCTGGGTTTCCCTGCAAAATCCCACAAATTTCCCCACAAAGCCTTTCTGGGATCCTATTCTGTTCTTTACCATTCCCTGAAAATAAGACCCAAAGGTTCCTCCTTTTGCTGTTTTCTTCTCCCACCATCCCTGACTTGCCTGTGTTCAACAGGGTCCATCAGAAGTACTGATGTTTCTCTGCCAAGGCCTTTCTTGTCACTCCAAAGGTTTTTATCCTCATCCCATTTCCTGTTTTTCTCCCAGCTGGCATTCCTCAAGTGGTCCCTCCTCCATGAGGTAAGTCCAAAGTTTCTGTAGAATCATAATAATGGAATTGTTTGGGTTGGAAGGGACCTTTAAAGTCCATATAATTCCAAACCCCAAACACTCTCATCTTCACTTAAATAATTCAAGAAATCATGGAATGATTTGGGTTGGAAGGAACCTTAAAGATCATCTTGTTCCATCCCTCTGACATTTCCCTCTGCAGGGACACCTGCCACTATCCCAGGTTGCTCCAAGCCCTGTCCAACCTGGCCTTGAGCACTTCCAGGGATCCAGGAGCAGCCACAGCATGCAGGATTTTTTTCCTGATATCCAATCTAAACTTACTTTCTGACAGTTTGAAGCCGTTCTCTCTTTTCCTGTCACTCCAGGCCCTTGTAAATGGTTCCTTTACATCTTTTTGTAGATTCCTTCAGGTACTAGAAAGCTGCAATTAGGTCACCCCAAAATCTTCCCATTTTCTTGTTTTATGAACATCCAGACAATTCAAGATTTCAGCAGTGTTAAACAAAGAACCAAATGAATCACTCCTGGCTCCTTCTGCAGGAGTGTCCCTGTCATCCCATCCTCAGGCTGGGATTCTGCGTAGGCTGTTAATTATAGCTGCAATTCCCTCTGGAATAATGACTTTTCCCTGTCCCCTCACTGGTCCTTTGTGTTCCCACATCACCCTCCACCTGAGCAGCATCTCTCTCCAGCAGAGAAATCTAAAATCCAGGTCTCCTGAAGGAAGTGGAATCACAAGGGTCATTTTCGCCTCTGCAGATGCTAAATCGTGCTCTGCTGACTGCTGGAAAACCTTTCCCTCCCCCTCCCAATCCATGCAGAAGTTTTGCAACAGCAGCAAATCCCTTGATAACCCGCCTGTGCTGGAAGCAAAGCACTCCCCAACTCGGCGCACCAAGAAGTGCAGAACATCAGCTTCCGTGATATCCCTCTGTTCCCCTCTTTTTCTCGGGAGCTCCAGGCAAGGGACAGACTTCTGAGCCAGGTTCTTTCTTCAGGTCCTAATTCAGGGCCCTTTGCAAAAGGATTAGTTTCTATTTGAAGGAGTTTTTTCCTGCTCCAGGGTAGTATCCAGGCAGGAGAAGCCAGCTAATGGAGAGAGAGGAGCCTCACAGAGTCCTTCCTTTTCCTAGTCAAACTAGCAGCCTGGGATGGATCCGTGGGATCAGGGTGCTGGACCCAAGGTGTCGTCTCTACTCTTTGAGGGTTGATTTGGGGCAGGTGAGAAGAAAAATAGGGACTCAAGATATCTATACCTCACCCTCTTCTAGCTGACTTCCAGGTCCCTCCACACCCTCTCACCCTTCATTTTTCCCTGGATGGGATGAATCCATCCCCACTGCTGCTTTTCTATTCCCAGCCCCTATCAGCAGCTCCCAGATCCTGGTGCCAAGCACATGATCCAGCCCATTTCGGTGCTGTCAAACTGCCTCGCATCCCAAATCCCAGTGGCTCCATCCACGTGGCGTCTTGGGACAGCTCCAAAATCCCTTTTGGGAACAGCCCCATCCAGCAGTGGTGCCAGAGATTTTATCCATAGTCCCAGCTGCCTGAGCATCTTCCATGCTTTGCAAGCCAGGCTTCTGACTTTTTTCAGCAGAGAGAGATCCATGTTCTTGGGCACAGCACATGGTCTTGTGTTGGATCTCCATGGATCTCCATCCACAAGATTAAATCCAGTCGTGAATCCTTAAGTTGATCCATGGCTTGTTTTCCCTCATTGTTGGCTTCTGGTGGAAATTCCTGGCTCGAAGCCTTACATCCAGACCTTGTGCTAGTTTAGGATAAAGGATTGTGACTCCAAGGATAGGTCTGTGGACATAAATTGGCTGTGAGAATGTCTGCTTCCATATTTTCCAGAGGCGTCTTCATCTGGGCTCTGATGTTTAGTGCATGGACTGTTCTCCAAAGGAAAGTCCTGCAGAAGGGTTTGATGGAAACTGGGATCATCATCCCAAGGCTGAGCTTGAAAGGAGTAGGGGAGAGAGAGACAGCACCTCTCACAACAATTCCATGGATTCTGCAGTGGAATTCCATGGATTCCACAGTGCTTTCCTGCTGTTATGTCCCAGCTCCTCTGCCCTTCCACATTGTCCCAATGATCTCAAGCATTCCCAATCCCAAGGAGTCCTCGCAAGGAGGGACACTTGGGTTGGGCTGTCTGGCTGCTATTCTGGCCTTGCCACCTATGGATTCATGGTTGGACTTGGTGATCTTGGAGGTCTTTTCCAGCCTAAAACGATTCTGTGATTTCCATGATGATTCCTGTTTCTTCTCCCTCATTCTTCCCAGGTTTTTAGTGCTGGTGGGAAGCTATTGTTACAATCCCAAAGATTCTCCGGGGCCACCACCAGCCACGTCTCCATCCTCCCACATTCACATCCTGAATTCATCGCAGAAAATCATGGAATAGGGAGCAATCATTACGATATCAAAGCTTCTCCAGGGCCACCACCAGCCACGTCTCCATCCTCCCACATTCACATCCTGAACTCATAGCACAAAATCACAGAATCTCCTGAACCAGGAGGGTCTCACAATGATCATTGAGTCCAGCTCCTGGCCTTGCACAGGACAACCCAAACAATCCCAATGTCCAACTCCATTGTAATCTAAATTGCTGGAAGTTTATGAACTGCCTAAAAGGTGCTACCTTTGGCCAAAACTGCTTTAAAACCTCAGCTCACATCCCTGTGCTCCCACAACAACTGAGTGGCTCCATTAGGTGAACGTTTTCGCATTTCCATCGTGCCCAAAGGGAAGAAACTTCCGGCTTTTATCCTTCCAACACCCTGTGGAATTTCCTTTCCTCCCTCCACAGCTTGGCTCTTCCTGCTCTCCAGCTGAGGCGAGTGCAGCCTTGGGTCAAGCGTAATCATTTTTATAGAGCTGGGGATCAATAACTGCTGGAGAGAAATGCTGTGTGCCAGAGTCCCCTCGGATCCTGGAAAACCAAAGGAACGCTACATGGAAGAGCACTTACTGTATTACTGCTGCAGGCACATGCAGCTCCATGCCAGAGGCTTGGCAGAGCTTTGGAAGTGCTGGAAGGATTCATGCCCAGCTCCTCTGGGATAGGGAGAACATCCCTACCCTGCACAGCCCTTCCTTCTTCCCATCTTTCCCAAGGAACATCCCTGTTTTACAAACAGCAGCTGCAAGAACACCTGGGAATCAGCGGCTTAATCCCAAGCTGTTGGATAAAGCAAGGAAAGCATGGATACACATAGATTTAGCATCATTCTGCCCCAAAACTTATATTTGGGAAGTTTTTTTTAATAGTTTCTGGGTTTTATTGCCTGTTTGGGTCTGCTCTGTTGCTGTGGGCTGCTGGAAAAGCTGGAATTTCCAGGGATAGACACCTAGATCCAATCCCTGCAAAACGCTTTGGGACAAGGTGTTGGATAAATGTCAACAGAAAAGCTCTGGGAATAATCTAAGCTGGCAAAAAATTCTCCTGGGATGGGACCAAACTTAATTTGGGTAATTGGTGGCTTGAAGAGCAGGAAGTGGGGATGAGATGGAAGTGCCATCAGGGGACAAGTGTCCCTTTCCTCTCACATGACACTTCCTTGGTGCACCACGGGTGATCTGGATGTGTGGGATTTGTGGGATGCATTCCCAGAGCCCTGTCACCTGTGTCTTTTGCCTCCCTCTCCTTTTCCCATCTCTGTCCCCTCTGCAGTTATTCCAGTGGAGTTGGGCTCGGGAGATCACTGAGGGAGATTTCCAAGAGATTCCTGTTCTGCACGGAGAGGAAGAGCTCCTATCCCTTTCCCCACCACATTCATGGATGTGCTCTCCAGACTACCCTGAGGATGAATCCAGCTTTAGCCCTCCATAGCCTGGTCCAGCTTAATTTGGGAAATGAAAACTGATGTTTGGCTTGGTGAGATGCAGCATCAGCTCAGTGTAGGAATCCAAGGAATGAGCAGTTAGTCATGGATGGGACTGTCACCCATCCCTGGGTATCTTTCTCTTCTTGGTTTTCCATCATGGTGGTTTTGTGTCCCTGCACTGGGAATAGAGGAACTGGAGAATCAGAGATCATTTCCAGGTATATTGAGTCTCTTTGGGTTAGAATTAGGGTTTGCACAAGAGGAATTTTATAGAACCATCATTTGGAAATGGAAATTCTTCTCCATTCCAAGAAAGATCAGTTCCTGAGCTTTGCTTACTCCTATCCTGTTGCTCCACATATCAGAATGGGGATAGAGTCCTAAAATCCTGGAATAATTTGCATTACAGAAGAACTTTAAAGGCTATCTGGTTCAACCACCTTGCAAATAACGAGGAGACCTTCAACCAGATCAGGTTGCTCAGAGCCCCGTCCAAACTGACTCTGAATTTTTCCAGGGACGGGACATCCACCCCCCTGGAATTGTTCCAGTGTTTTTCTACCCTTTCCGAGCAGGAAAGCTTTATGGAGCCTAAACATTTCAGATCTGAGAACTGAAATGCACTGACAGGAGTCGGGGTGGGATTTGGAACTCATTGATCCCATCTCCATCCATTTCTGGAGAGTTTTTCCATTCACCCATCCATACATCCATCAAACCATCTCCAATCCATCCTCTCGGTGCTGCACAGGAAGTTTTGACAGGCAGAGACAGGAAAGTGCCAGGTCATCACTTCTGTAACTGTTGCAAATGAATTTTATGGATGTATATTTACATCTGACTTTATGACCCGCTGCTTTCTACTAAGGAAAGACATTTAAATCCATAGGAAAGATCTCCGGGGCCATGGTTTTATCAGACAGAAGTATGAACAGAGCAGACCTTCAAGCCTGGAATTCCACTGGCTCTGTTTCCTTCCCACACCACCATGCAGCGATTTTGGAGGAATTTCCATGCTGATTCCTTGTGCCAGAGGTTTAGCTTCATTAGCATGCTAGGATCAAAACTGGGAATGTCCCTCATCTCCCTCTTTGTCCCCATGAGATCCTTTTAGGACACCTTGTACTGTCTCTGACCGAAGCTAGTATCAGCCATGGATTCATGTCCATGGGATATTTTGCCCATGGGATATTTTGCCAGTGAAATCTCCCTCCCCACTTCTCCCTCTCCTGCCAGGATGGGGCTTTCTGAGGCTGAATCAATCTCCTAAGCACAGGGTGGGTTTCTCCTGCTCATTCCTCATTTGGTCTTGATTCCCTCATCCCTAGTGCCAATGAACTCAGTATTCCATCTTATCCTTACCTGAATTTGGTTCTTCCATTATGAACAAAAAAGACTAAACTTCATCACCTTCCCTTCTCCTACTCCTTGCTGGAGCTCAGCTAATAGACATCCAAGTCCTGGCCCCAGTCCTGTTGGATTCTGATTGTCCTGAGGAGACCCAGGCTGTGTCCAGGGTCCAAACCAGGTTCTGGAGTGGGAGATGTTATTCCAGGGCATCCTGCCCACACAGCTGTCCTCTCACCTGATGTCCCCAAATCACAGTGGCATTGAGCAGCTCACACCATCCAGCTGCGCTGCCGTAGCATCTCCTCAGCCCTGGTGAGGCACATCTGTCCAGTTCTGGGCTCCTCAGGACAGGAGGGACATGGAGCTCCTGGAGCAGGTCCAGAGGAGGACAACGAGGATGATGAAGGGACTGGATCATCTCTGCCAAGGAAAGGCTGAGGGAGCTGGGGCTGTTCAGCCTCAAGAGGAGACACAGCTGAGAGGGGAGCTCATCCCTGTGTGTCCCTGTCTGCAGGGAGGGCTCCGAGCATGGCCCAGGCACAAGAGGAACAGGCAGGAACTGATCCCAGGAAGTTCCACCTGGACATGAGGCAGAACTTCTTCCCTGTGCAGTGACCAAGCCCTGAACTGAGATCAGAGAGGGTGTGGAGTCTCCCTCAGGGGAGATATTCCAGAACCCTCCGGGCACAATCCATGGCTCTGGGATGACCCTGCTGGAACAGGGAGGTGGCACCAGATGACCCCATTGTGGTCCCTTCCAGCCTGAGCCATTCCATGATTCTGTGATCGGACTGATCACTCCAACATCTGCCATGAGCCAGCAGTGACCACAGCCACACCACAGGCAGCTTTGGAGCTGGTGGGGGAGATCCTGACCAGGCTGGGACAGCAATACCCAAACCCACAACCTGCTCAGCAGGCGCTGGAAGCAGCAGGAAGCAGCGCACGGCCTCTCCCCCTCGGAGCCTGCAGTTAAATATTGACAAGGGAGGGCTGTTTTTTAAGGGATGACTGATTTTATGAGCAATCATCAAGGAACGTGGGGATGCCACGAGCTCATCCAATATCCTGTCTCTGAGAGCATCCCCTCCCAGCTGCCTGGGAGGAAGGAGTCAGACCCTGTAATGGACACTTATCCAATAATTTGCCAAAGGGGGCAGTTTCTTGCTAACCCCTAGTGGTTTGTGTTTGGCGTGAGGCCTGAAACACAACCCTGACATCCCTCATAAATATTTATCCCAGCTGCCGGAGCAGTGGAGGGGATGTTTGACCACACCCAGCCTTTGTGGGAGTTTTCCAAGCACTTGTTTCAGAGAGCCCCCCTGCGCTCAGGGCACAGGGCAGCTCCTGAGTCAGCTCCTGAGTCAGCTCCAATCTGCTGCCGGGGGGGGCCTCCTGGGAGGAAATGCACCCAGGAATGCGTTGAGGTGCAGTGGATCCTCTGGATTTTAATACTAAGCAAGATCATGGCATGGAATATTCAGTCACTGTCCCTAATTGTCGGCATAAGGTTGGGCACCCTTTTCTACCTGTCTGCTCCAGACCCTGGTGGCTTGAGGACACAGGGGCTGGCAGAGGCCAGGGTGATCTCTCCAGCAGTGGATGATGCCACCACGGCACCAAATGTCACCCTCCAGGGCTCCACCTGTGTGTTTCCAGGGATCAGGATGGGGATTGCCCACCAGGATTAGGAGGCCAGGGAGCAGGGGTGAGGCTGGGGCTCCAAAGGCATTGTTTTTCCTGTGTTAGAGGTCCTTTTGGCAAAGCATGGGAACACTCTGGGCTCCATAGCAATGCTCTGTCCTGTCCCAGGGGACCTTGCTGTGTTTTGGAACACCCAGGCTGAAAGACCTGGGACCATCCTTGCATTCCCATCTGCTGACACTTTGTGGGAATATTGCTTTGGTTTCTGCTCCCTGTTTTTCTCCCTGGGGCGCTCTGAGCCCCCCCATCAAGGGACACACAGTGGGGAGCCACAGCAGAGCCCCAGGGCACCCAGGGCAGATGCCATCCTTGCCCATGTCTCAAAGCTGGAGCCTCTCCCCTCCTGTTTTTGGACACATCCAGGCTCACTTGAGGTGCGGGGGTGCAAGGGTTAAGCTCTTGTCCTTTGGGAGCAATGAATTTATCTCATCACTCAGTCCAGGTCCTCCACCCCCAGAGCAGCATCCAAGGAAAGCCTCCCTCCCCCGGTTCCTGGGGGCAGCCAAGCCTGAAGCCCCTCTGGCTTCCCACCAGCGGGAACAATGTTATCCTGCACCGAGGCAATTACCGCCGTCTAATTAAAACCGAGGCGCGTGCCATCCCTCAATGACACGGCGGTGGAGGTGGCAGGGCGCAGGGAAGGCGGAGAACAGGGAAAGCTCTGCTTTATCCCCCCCCATCCTTTTCCAGACATCCCTCCCTAATTCCCTATGGGACTTTGCTGTGGGGCAGCTCCCCAGGAAGCTCAGGAAGGTGGGGAGGAGGGAGAGGGAATGGGAGGAGGGAGAGAAAAGAGATGGATGCCGATGATTTTGCGGGAGATGCCTCTGGAGCGTATAAGCTCCGGGAGGCTTTGTCCCATCCTCTCCTCCCACCCTTCCCCTCCAACCTTTTAACTGCCACTCAGCTCCAGAGGCTCTTGATTGACTTTAAATGTAATTAAATCGCAGGCACGCCGAGGATAATTCAGGGAGGTTTCATTGCCCGTCGGAGAGAGCGAGGCAGCGGAGACAGAGGGGTGTTAATAATGCACTTTTTATTGCCGAGCAGTTGGAAGAGGTTCAGGGAATTTGTGGAGGGGGAGGAGCCTTGGAGCAGACAGGGGAATTTGGATCAGGGTGGGGGAGTCTGGGATTTTAAAATTTGACCCCGAAAGTCCTCAGAGTGATGGGGGAATGTCCCGTGGTCAGTCAGCTGGGGCTTCCCTGACGCACCATCCCACGGGAAGACTGCACCTTTGGATTAATCCCCAAGGGATGCAAAGGTTCTCCCAGGCAATTAGTGCCAGGAAAAGAGGAAACAGGCTCACGTTCTGCCAGGGGAGCTTCAGGTTGCACATCAGGAAGAATTTCTTCATGGGAAGGGTTGCCGGGCATTGGATTGGGCTGCCCAGGGATGTGGTGGAGTCACCATCCCTGGATGTGTTCAAGGAATGACTGGACATGGCAGAAGATCAGTCACAGGTTGGACTGGAAGATCTTGGAGCTGTTTTCCAAGAAACATCTCTGAGAATTCTCAGAGAAAAGAGTGAATTCACCTTGCATAGTCAGGAATGCCCAGCTCAGCATGAGAACTCCTGTTTTTTTCATGGCACCTTGTGGATCCTTGCTGTGTCCCATCGCACGGGGGGACAACTCTGCTTTAGGTCCTCTGGGTAAACTAAATTTTTTTCTGAGCACTAAATTGGGTGACTTCTCCTGAACTGGTCTTTCAGTTGATGCTGACTTTTCCCACTTGTCTATTTTCTCTCTCGTTTTTTCTTTATTCCACCAGAAATCACTTCTGCTTCTTCCTCTAGAAGATAAACAGACCAAATACGTCCCTTGGGAAGAAGTTCTTCCATGAGTTTAGCTGGGCTTCAGGCTGCCCCAAATCCAGGTCTGACAGCTCCATGCTTAGTTTGATCCAGGGAATATCCGGAGAACTCCTGCATGGCAAGGAAAGACCCAGGGGTTCAGTTAGTGTGAACCTTGTGGCACATCCAAAGTTCTGGCTGGAGAAACAAGAGGAACAATCTAGATTTCATCAACATGGAAAAATTCCCAACAGAAGGGAAGTAGGTTGAAGGTGACTTTGAGGTCCATAAATGTTGGAGGCTTTGCTGTCACTGCCTTGTTTGGGGATGATGTTGGTTGCAAAGAAGGGTCCAGTGGTGCCATGGCACCCCCCTGTCTCTAACTGGTTTTACACAAGCCTAGGTGAGTCTTACAAAGCTATGCTTAAGTCTGGGTCTGGTGAGACCTGAGGAACGTGCTGTTGGTCCACACTGGTGGACTCTGACAGTTGCATGAGTCAGAACCTCCTAGTCCACCTCATTTTTGTCATTTGTCACATCAGGCCACGCTGCCTGAGTTTGAGATTCGCAGGCGAAAACACGGGATGTGGATGTGGATGTGGATGAGTATTTCCTTGGAAAGAGGGCATGGCTGAAAGGTTTGGAAGTACAGGAGGTCTGGCTTTCATCAAGGAGGCATCTCAAGTAGCATTTCCTGTGGAGGAAGCTGGTTCAGGGGCTGTTTCCAGAGGGAGGAACATTTCACAATTTGTTGCATGAGAAGAAGGAGTTGTCTGGAAGGGGGAGCTCTCACCCCCTGCAGAATTAGAGTCGTCCTTCAGAGATACCCACAGAGTGTTGAGACCCAACCAGTCCATCTCCTCTCACCTGCTGGTTGTCCGCTTCCTAAACTCCCAGGTTTGGAGGCCCAGGATGGGCCAATGTGGCACCTTGCAGGTACTTTGCTGTTTGCTACAGTAAAACCACCTAATTTGGAGAAGATCCTTAGACCAACCCAAAACAATCAGCTGAACTCCCTCAAGATTCATTTCCCCTTGATGCTCTTGGTATTTCGTTCATCTGGCCACCACGGGACCACCCACAGCTCATGGAGCAGAAGGTGGGAGCTGCAGCTCGCATCTTCTCCCAGGTCCCAGAGAACTGGTCAAAGGGTCCAGGAAAAGCAATTCCAGGTGTGGAATGACTGGTTAGGCCAGGCAGAGCCCTCTGGAGCATCTGATGGGGCAGGGAGGGGGTGGGGAGCGGATTAAAATTCTCGTTTCTTCACGCTGGGTGAGAACGCTACAGTGGATTAGGCCGGGAGCTGCTCCTGGCTGCGGTGCTGTGCTGAATTAGCAACATGTTTGAATGAGATAAAAGGGGCAGCTTTACCCCAGCGCCCTCGTTCCGCTAATCCCACTACAGCTGTGAAATGAAGAGCAGCAGATCGGCTTTACTCCCTTCCCTGACTATTTCCTACCCTTGAGACCGAGGCAGCTCCGCACAGCTTTACCAAACCTGGCCCTGCAGGTGGATTTCTGCTCTGGCCCGATGCTCCCTTGGCTGTGCTGGGCCCTATCCCAGGACTTCTTGGGATAGGAGACTCTTGGAGAATTGGAGAGTGGGGTTGGTTGCCCTGGGAGGGGTTTGACCACCTCGCCAAGCCTTACAGGAGTCCATCGCCTGCCACGGGTGTGCTGGAGGAGGGAAAACTCATCCCTGTTCTAGCAGGTCACCTCAGCAGCATGGAACAGGTGGGATTTTCTCCTGCTTTTCCCTGGGAATCTGTCAGGCAACTAAATGGAGGATGCTCCTTGGTCCTGCAGCTGGTCCTGCACTTCACTGATGACACTTTACTCTGTGGTAGCACTTCTTGCTTGTTGATGGATGTCCCAGTCTGGGTCTGGTCACAGCTCCAGGGACATGGAAAACATCTCCTGGCACTGGAGGTGATCCCACCAGCACAACTTCATCTTTCAAGTGGGTCCCATTGTGGTTCTGACCCCTTTTTCACATAAAGATGTTTAAGTGTTGGGATAACTTGGGACCATGAGTCCCATCTCCTCTCATGCAAAGTGAAGTTTGTAGAGGGTGACGAGAGAAGGAGACTGTAAATAGCCAGCTAAAGACCTGAGAGGTCTTTAAAAATAATCTTAACAATGTTTAAAAAGGATCTTGGTGGTATTTTCCAAACTCAACAATTTGGAGGTGATAGAACTTGGAGGAAAGGGTTGCAAGCAATCTTTGGGTCTGTTGACCTACTCCTGAAATGGGTTATCTCCTTCTTATCAGTGAGCCAGGAGTCATAACAGCTGGATATCACTTCCCTGGAGCTGTGGAGCTCAGATGTGTCCTTGTCCCAGTCACTTAAAGGCTGGAATTCATCCCTTCTGTTCTGGGAGTTGTCACACAGGTGTGGTCATTGGAATGGTGCTTTTATGCTCCTGCACATCCAGGAGTTTAAATATGTGCCATCCACAAAGCTGAGGGAATAAATTGTCCCCTTGGATGGAGTTTTCTGCCTTATGAAGAGTGGAAAAATTTCCTCAGCTCCATTAACTGGATCAGCTTGTTGTGCAGCCATGGGAAAGAGGCATCTCCACTGCACACACCCCGTTTAATCCCATCAAAACACCTTTTATCCACATCTCTGTAACACGGGTAGGAAAACAAACCTGCTGTAGGATTGGATTCATCCGTTTGCACAGGAATCACAAAGATTTGGAAGATGGATGAAGTCTGGTGTGGTTTTCCTCAAGAAAACCTGTTTGGATGGATCCAGAATTAGTTCAGCTGGAAATTGTTCTTCCAGAGGAAGGTTCAAGAGAGTGCACAAGGAATCTCATGGAGCTTCATCCTTACCCCTGCCAAATGAGAGACTTGACCTTTCTTGAATTATTCCTCTGCTGGAATAACTTCAAAATCTGAATATTTTTGTGTGTTCCCTGTTTTCAACTCTGGAAGAACCCCACTGCCTTTCCCTTCATGGCTTTGTGTCTTTTGGTCACTGTTTAGAAGACCAACCACAACAAGGGGGGTTCCATCCCCATCCCTGCTTTAATCCCGGCATTTTCCCACAAGATAATTGTGCAGAGATAATTAATTCAGGTGATCTGAACATCCAGGACATCTCTTGGTGACTCATTCTTCTCTTTCTGTGGGGGACACTTGAGCTTCTTAACCTCCAAACCAGGAAATCTGACCTGTGAAATGAAAATTGAGCTGCTCAACCTCCAAAACCTCAATTCCCACCTGTGAAGTGGGAGTTGAATTTTCGAGCCTCCAAAACAACGATTTCCACTTGTGAAGGTGGAGGTTGAGCATCCCAGAATCCCAGAGTGCACAAACCCATCACCTTTTCTGACCCAGAGCTGGAATTAGTTGATGTTTTCCTGAAGTTGTGGCCTAATTTCAGCACGATGAGCTGAATGAAACCAAAATGTTTCTACGATGAGGAGCTCTGATCCCACCTTTTCCAGGTGTGGCTGATCCCAGCCACTGAAAAGCCTCCTCACAGCAAAGTGAGGATGATGAGGGTGATCCAGCCCTGACCTGGGTTTGCATTTTGGGTTGGATTCATAGCATCCAAGCTTGGAAAAGCTCTCCAAGATCATCAAATCCAATCTTTGACTGAACACCACCACATCGAACGGATTTCAGCTCCCTTAAAATTATTTTGGTGCTGAGTTTAAAGCTGAAGGTGACACTGGATCCCTTGGGAAGAAGGGATGGTGCTGTGAGAGTGTTCTGAGCAGAGATGACACCTTGCACAATAATCCCAGCTCCTCATCCACTGCTTGGATAATCAGACGAGGGCAAGGATCCGAATTTCCACTTCCATCCCAAAACATGGAGCCTGTTTGGCCTGTTTGTGTGTGATCAGCCTCAGTTCCCCTCTGCATCCCACATTCCTGGGAGAGGTGGAATCCTTCACATCCTCCATTTCAAAGACGTCTCTATTAACAGGACAATGGGAGAATAAGCACTTTCCTTTATTCATTTCCCCGCTGTCTGATAAAATCATATTGATGATAATTTTCCTTTAATGGACCATTTGCAGTAATTATGATGCAGAGGGTGAGTAATTGGAGCTGACGCCCGATGCCTCCTATGGAACTCGGCAAACTTAATTCACTCCATTGTCTGGGAGAAAGGGAGAGAGAGGAGGGAGACAGGGGGGAGAGGCCAATCCCACAGGCCCCTCTCCCCTCCCAAATGGTCAGCAGAGCAAATTATTGCTTCTTTTGACTCTGTAGGATTTACTTCAGTGCACAATTTGTGCCTTTCCCTTTCCTTCCCTTTTCTACCAGTTCCCAAATTTGCATTCTCTGTCCTGTTGCCTGAAATGTTCCCAGTTTTCAAGATCCAGAATTATTTCTTCTGCGTTGTCTGTTAAGTGCTTTTCCCTATTGATTACCAGCACATTCTTCGCTGGGATGTGCCATGGAATAACATAATTATTTAGGTTGGAAAATCCCTCCAAGATCATCGAGTCCAACCATTCCTCAGCACAACCAAGGCCACCAATAAACCGTGTCCCCAAGTGCCACATCCACACGGCTTTTAAATCCCTCCAGAGATGGTGTCCAGGGCTGGAGAGCCTTTCAGTGAGGAATTTTCCCCTAATATTCAACCTAAACCTGCAATGGCACAACTTGAGGCTGTTTCCTCTTGTCCTGTCCTTTGTTCCCTGGGAGCAGATCCCAACCTCCCCCTGCTCCACCCTCTTTTCAGGGAATTGCAGAGTGAGAAGGTCCTTCCTGAGGCTCCTTTTCTCCATGCTTTTTCTCTCAGGTCCCACAGTTTTTCCTACTCAGATTTGTGCTCCAGACCTTTGTCTTCCTTTAAAAAAATCAATTATCCTTGGGATAGGCACAGACTCCCTGCACCATTATCTCATCCTGAATGTCCTCTCCTCTGGATCCTTCTCTGCAGGCAAGAGGAATGAGCCTCTGGAAGGCTCCTTGGTGGAAAAACATGTTTCCCTGCTGTGCTCCAGGGAAAAATAACGCATGGAATGATCTGATTATCTGTGAGTAGAAATCCTCCTTGACTGGGAGAAAGGAATTGGGAAACATTCCATCCTGGGTTTGAAGCCGTTGGTCTAAGTCTCTTTGAAAGTGTCCTGGTCATCAGTGTCATTGACTTCCTCAATCCCCCTCAATTCAGTGGGATAGGGAGAGAATTAGGGGAAAAAAAAAAATGTGGGTAATTGAGATAAAAACTGTTTAATGGGACAGAAAAGGAAGGGAAAATAATGATAATAATCCTAGAATTCCAGAATGGTTTGTGTTGGAAGGGGCCCTAAAACTCATCCAGTTCCAACCCTCCAAGGATATCTTGATCACCTGAAACGGGAGATGGGATGAAGTTGTGGAGCGATGAGCCTGAATGCTCTTGGTAGTGATGCAACCAGCCTGCCCAAATCCACGGGATCATCCAGTGGGAGGCGGGGCTACAGGGAGAACAGGGAAATTTGGACAGGGAGAGAATCCGTCTATCTCCATAAAGCAGAACAGATAATAAACACAGTTCATCAGTATTCTTGGAACCGGACTCGGATGGAAATGAACATTTCTCTTTGCATTCAAGCAGATTGGCTCCTTGGAAAAAAATGATGGAGGCCAATTGAGCAATTGGCTCCCAACAACTGGTTGGAATATTTTGTTTCAGTCGGAAGCACTCCAAGTTTGGTCTTTTTTTTTTTTTTTAATTGAAGATGAATTTCAAGAGTTGTTCTCAGCTGCAAAATGAAAATGTCTCTTTGAATGCATTTCCTTCTATTTTTAGTTTCTTGGAATCAGGAAGGCAATTTAAGCACCAAAAATTCAATTGAATTGAAATGTGGCTGAGAAATGCTTCAGTATTGTTGAAACTCTTTTTTTTTTTTGTCTCTGAGAGATTTTTCAAGAGAAAACTTCTCCCCAACCTCTGCTCTCTAGGAAATTTGGAGTGATAAATTTTGTAGTTATGAAAGACCAATGGATGTCTTTGTGGAGAAATCTAGGAGAAGAGCAACCCTCCTCCCATCTCTTGATTTCTGCCTCATTCTCACTGAGGAATTGCCTTTGAGTTCAGCATTTTCTCCCAGGTTTCATTTCTGGAAATTAGCTGTTAAGAGGAATGAAACTCTAGGATTTTCTCCTGTGTGTGGATCCAACTCTCTGCCCATCCATCTCTCTCCATTTCACAGAGCTAAAGCAGCTGTTTTGTCCAGCTTTCCTCATCCATGGGAAATAAATCATGGGGAAATGAAATGTGGTGCTCCTGGGGACAGTGGTTGAGTTTTGCCCCTGTTTTTTGGGGAACAAATCCTGAATGAAGAAGTTTTGGGAGTTGGAGTGGGGTCTTCATGGTTCAGAGTGTTCCTGGAAAACTGGGCATGGATTAGACCTGACAAGTGTCCTCTCCACCTGGGACAAACCCCTGCCAAACATGAGTGGTTCGAGGTGGCCACACTCAGCTTTTCATCCCTAGAAGTGTTCACAGAAAGGTTGGATGGGATTTGGAGAAACCTGGGACAGTGGAAAGTGTTCAAGGTCAGGTTGCTCCAAACCCCATCCAACTTGGCATTGAGCACTTCCAAGGGTGGACCATCCCCAGTGCATCCACTCCTCATGGGAGAGGCAGCAGCTGATGTTTGCTTCGGAACCACATCTGGCTTTCCCATCCCATGCATGGGATATGACCAGTCCCTCCCAAATCCCAGTGCTTGTTCTGTGGGAACCAGCAATATTTCCAATAATTAATAGGAAAACTGTTCATTAGCCCAGGAATTTAATAGGAATTTAGTACGGTGTTGGATGGCAATTATTTTCATCTTTGCCCTTGGTGATGTTGATGGGGAAAGGTGGATCTGGACTCTGTGAATGGCTGAAATTCCATTCAAAACTGGGCATTTGTTGTGTTGGAATAGGATTTCTTTAGGATGAATGGTTATCCCTCCTCTTCTCCATTAGTCTTTATAACTGGAAGATTCTCCTTCAGGGAAGGCTGAAGGATACAGCCTTTTCCAAGGCTCCTTTGTTGTTTCTGACAGGACTAAAGCCAGCCCTGCCTTTAGTCCAGAGTAATTTTGAAAAAAAAAAAAAAAAAAATGGATGCCCTTTATTTTTCCAAATGGGACCGAGCCATTCACAACAAAAGGGATCATCACCTTCTCCACGAGATTGTGGCATCAGTCCTAAAACCCTGTGGAAGTTGGCAGTGGATATCAGTAATTATGGGAAAATAAATTATGGGGATGGTACAATTATCCCAGAGCCAAAAGCAATAAACCCAGACACGCAGAGTTAATGTGAAACTTTAAAGAAATCCAATATTTTAAGGTGGTATTTCCCAGGATCCAAAGAGCCCTTGGCCAACACCTCTGGACTGGAAATTGGGATACAATCTATGTTTGCTTTTGTGGGATGAATAGGAATATTCTCCCTCTCTACCTTTTTGCTTGGAAAAGCCTTTTAAAAATAGCTAAATTTATTTTCTTCTCTGATTTTTAGCTTCCAGATGAGGGAGCCTAAATATTTCTATTTTTTAATGGCAAATAATGGCAAAAAAAAATCCCAAGAAGCTTAAAAAAAATTAATCAAATCAAATTGGTTATATTAAAATTTTCCATAATTTGGGAGAGGATGAACTGGGGGAAACTGCAGCAGGTTTTTTTGGAAATTCTCCTTGGATAAATCTGATTTGTTATCCTGTGGAAATCTTCCACCTTCCACATCCTAGGCTGAGACATCTGGATGGCAAACACCTCCTGGGAAGGAAGTGGGAATAGGTAGGAAGGGATCAGGAATGACTGGGAACAGGCTGGAATGTGATGAGATACTTGGATATGGTTTGGGATGAATCCGTAATGGTGAATAAACAGAGCTGGGTCCTAAAGAAATCCATGTCTGTTGGCTAAATCCTGGAGCAGGATGATCCCATCCAATCTCCCAGCAAAGTGGAATTTTGGGGTATCTTCTTCACCCTGGCAGACCCATCTGGGCCCCATCTGATTAAAGTGAAAACTTTAATTCACGGAGTTTTGAGATAGATTCAGGAGATCAAAAAATGTAGGATCCTTATACCTTTTTGGCCACCACAGCCAGGACAAAATGGGAAAATGAGCCTGGAAACTGGGAAAATGAATGTGGAAGCACCGGATTTCCCAGTGGATCCTTTCTTTTCCTTTCCCCACATCGAGGAATTGCTTTTCTCCATGTTTTTGTTTGTTTGTTTGTGTATTTGGGGTTTTTTATTAATTCTTTTGGGTTTTTTGTTGTACTGTTTGGGTTGGTTTTGGGTTTTTTCCCCAGGGTGTTATCCCTGGATATGCTGACTATGGAATGTCACCCAGTTTAGATCCCAGCTCTCCCAGCTTTGGCCATTTCATTGATTTCTTTCCACAGACGAATGGAAAATCAGGAAACTGATTCTGGACTAATCCTGGGTAGCAAATGCATCCAGTGAATTCAAAGGAAGGAGCCTTGAGTTCCATTCATTGCTTGGTTCCGAGGAAAATGATCATAGAATCATGAAATAATTTAGGATGGAAAAGTCCTCTAAGATCATTGAATCCAACCCTTCCTCAGCGCAACCAAGGCCACCACTAACCCACGTCCCCAAGTGTCACATCCAAATGGATGTTAAATCCCTTCAGGAATGGTGACTCCACCTCTACTCTGAGCTGGGCCACCCTTTCCATGAAGAATTTTTCCCTAATACCCAACCTAAAGCTCCCCTGGTGCAACTTGAGGCCATTTCCTCTCATCCTCTCCCACATTCCCTGGGAGCAGATCCTGATCCCACCTGGCTCCACCCTCCTGTCAGGGAGTTGTGGAGAGCCAGGAGGTTCCTCCCGAGCCTCCTTTTCTCCAGGCTGAGCCCCCTCAGCCTCTTTCCCAGCTCCATTCCCTTCTTGGAATATGCTCCAGCATGTTTCTCCTTTTGGAATACTGTGGAAATGCATCAAAGGCTTTCCTAAAATCCCGGTAGATTCCATAGCTTTTCCCTCATCCATTAAATGTCACCTTGTCAGAGAGGAAGCATCACATGTGACCCTTTTTGGGATGCTGCTATTGGGGACTAATTTTTTTTTTTTTTTTTTGGGAGGGGGGAAAAATGGAACTGCCTTCCCAAAGGATGTTTGGACATGGTGAACCCTTTTTCCACTCTGGGCTTTTCTTTTGGAAAGGGCAGGACCCTGACTGAGAGAAAACCCAAACCCTCCATGTCACACCTTGTTTGGGACCCTCTCAAAGCTTGTTTGCCTGTCTCTTCCCAAAATCTTCCCATTCCTGCTGTGGCTCTTAATGAGGATGAAACTACTCATTTGGGATCCTGGATGTCTTTATAACCCAAGCCCACGGCTCGGAGCTACTTTTCCTGATGATTTTAATCTCCTCATCCATCTTTTCTGGTCAATAAACTCCCTCTCGAATCAAATTGTTACTGAACATATCCCGACGCTGATGTCCATCGGACTCTGGGCTCCAGCAGATAATGGAGTTTGTCATAATTAAGTGTCCTTCTTAATTAATTGAGTGGTCAGGATGCTAATTAGCCAGGTTTATTGAGACTGGAGGAGTATGAAGGGCAACACCGCAGCTCATCAAAAGCATCGGGACCAGGAATAAAGTGCAGCTCCCTTCCCTCTCCAGACAAATCCGTGGCTCCGGAGATTTATGGACTGGGAGATGGGGATGAGCAGGGTTGTGCTGGGCTTTGTTTCAGATGGCCAAGGTTTCCCAGCCTTTGCTCCCATTTTCCACACCTTCCTGGAGCTCATCCATCACTACAGCCCTGGCTCAGGTGTTTCCTCATTCCTTATCCGACACTTATTCCTGCATTCCCTGCTCAGACAAAGCAGGACTTCCAATAAAAATTTGGGACATCTGATAGCTGATATTCACATAAAAAATTCCCTGAGTGGAAGTTCCTTAAGTTCCTTGACTTTTCCTGCCCTATCTGGTTCCCATTCTCTAATTCCCAAGTCTCAATTCCTCTTTTTTTTTTTTAATTTTTTTTTTTTTTAATTTTTGGAAAGCATTAACCTGATCTGAATTCTTGAACTTCCTGGTCTATCCCCATGATCCAAAAAAAAAAAAAAAAAAAAAAATTTGTCTCTTTATATCCAAAACCAAGACATGGATTTTCATAAGGAATCAAGAAAAAAAAATGGGATCATGCAGCTGAAGGAGGATCTTAATCTGGGACCTGGAATGAGATTCTGACTCTCTCACCGGGTCTCTGGATTATTTTAGGGAATAATCCTTAGGGAATTTGAGTCTTGTATCCCAGTTCCTCAACCAACCAAAGCCCAAGAAATCCTTCAGGATGTCTCAAGTTGGTTTGCATGAGTGGCAGGATTGGGAAGAGAGGGAGTGCACTTAGGAAGTGAAAGAAAATTTAATATGGATTTGCCATTCTCTGTTTTGAAGCATGAGAACTGGAGCATTCCCAGAGGGATTGAAGTGAGAATTTCCCTCGGAGACACCCAAGGAGAACCAGGCCAAGCTCAGTACCTGTGTAGGGAGTGAGGAGTTTTTATTCTAACTTTGCTTTTCTTTGGGAATGTTTAAAGCTAGAAAAGTGGGATCTGTGGAGGCCAAAAAAAAAGTGTTGGAAGTGCACCTGGAAATCTGGGAGTAATCCTGGAGCTGAGGATGCAAGAATTCCTCAGAATTAAAGCCTCCCACATTATAGAGGTGGACTTTGGAATTCCCCTGGGAGATATTTTTACAGAATTCCCTACATTTCTGGGCTCAAGGAACATAGAGTTCCACTTCTTCCTTTTGGAAAACCAATCTTAAACAGATTTATAAAAACCCCATTATATAAATAACAAAAAATAAATATAATTTGCATTAATTGAACAGAGCTTGCAGAGCATATCCCAGTGGGAGATTTCCATTAGGACAGGGCAACTTTATAGAAATTAGGGAAAACACAGCTTTTGCCAGGACACATCCCTGTATTTTTATGGCTTTTTGATGAGTCAGGATGGTTCTTTTTGATTTTACGATTTCCAGGTTTTAATGGACAGAAACATCAAAACAGGGATGGCTTGAGGGATATTTTTAGGATTGTGCCTTCCATAAAAATTACATGTATTTCTATATATACACACCTAAAAATATAATTACAAATAATTTCTATTTCTCTATGTCCTTTTTATAAAAATAAGTATAAATATCTTGACTTGGGATGAAGCAGGAGAGGGAATTTGAAAGTGTGACCCAGCCTAATTCCAAAGTATCCCTTTCTTGATGTATTTTTAGTCCTAGATTTAGTAAACCAGCTTATTCCTGGTCAAATTCCTGAGGTGGTACATTTTGGGATTTTCTTTTCTTTGCTCTGCAATTCAGCTCCTGACAAATAGGTTATACCTGGATGCGGGAGGCTGTTGGAAGTGAATTCTGGGAGTCTTTTAAAGTGGAATGATCCCATTCCTGAAATCCTTTACTTTGTTTTATTTGCCCAAAATTGAATTCTAGTTTTATTGGAATATTATTGTGTATCTGGGAATGAAAAAATTTTCATCCCCCTTCTTCCCAAATTAATGATTTTTGGGATAAGAAATAAAACTGGATCTAGCAGTGGACTCCTGATATCCCTCAGTTCCCAGCCAGTGGGATGAGATCCTAGCGCCAAATTCCTGATCCATTTTGTATAATTTTCCCACCTGATGGATGCTTTTTTTCCCCTGGAAAAACAGCTGAAGACAACACCTCTTGGGGGCTGGGTTTAAAAATAAATCCCAGCATGGCCAGAGGATCCCAGGATGGAGAGAGGGTGGAATTAAATCCTCAAGAGATGGACTGAGGAAGGAATTTCCAGCACCTCAAAATTCCCTGCTGAGATGAGAGCTGCCCTCATGGGGGGCATATTTTTGGGAATATAGTTGGCATTCTGGGGAGGAATGTCCCTAAGCCCCTTCCAGCATTCCAGTGGGGTCCCATCCTGTCCCTCCATAGGGATTTTTCCAGTGGAACTTCCCTCATTGCTGTCACCCCCAGCCAAAAGAGGTTAAACGGCTCCGCAGGACCTCCCACCTCCCTCGGATCCATCTTCCCTAGAGTCGCTGTGTTACAACCAAACAGGATTTGTTCCACTCCAATTTGTCAAGATTGGACAAGGCCTCAAAGTTGGTGGAGATGTTTATTAAAGGTTTTCCAGGGGTTGGAGCAGGGGAGACAATTTCCTTCCTGGGCTCGGAGCACAGCTCCCATCCCTGTTCTGTAGCATGGGAAGGTTGAGGGGGTTTCTCTTCCTTCTCTGCCAACAAAAATTAGATCAAATCCCTCTTCTCCACCCCAAAATCTCCACCCAGGAGGGATCAATATTTGTTATCCTCCTTTTCCAGCTGCAGGAAAAGGGGAAAGGTGATGGAGTGGGGACACGGGGATGCATCAGGGAGGAAATGTGCCACATGTGCCACTCCAGGATGGTGTGACCATCCCAAAGCTTTTCATTTCAGGGAAGAGGGAGATTTCTGCGTGGACCCCCTCAGGAGGCAGATTTGGGAATCAGACAGGGTAGTTCTGGGAAGGTGGTGGGAATGAGATCACGGCTCTGGAGGGATGCCAGCCCCCCTCGGGATTGAGATTGGACATTTTGTGCCAGCCGAACCACTCTGCTCTACTGTGACTCTTTTAGGGGAATTCTGTTCCTTAGAGCTCCCCTCCTTCCTAATTTCTTTCCCCCCACAAAATTAATTTTCAGAGTTTTCCCACCCTAGGAAGAGTGGGAAACAGGGGAAGGTTACTCCAGAAAAGAGGTTGTGTCTGAGGGGAGGTGATTGATAATACCCCCTCCTCATCCAGGTGAGTGTTCCTGGGGCTTACTCATTTTGGATAATCTGGAATAACTCCAGGGAAGTCACCTGGGATGGCAGCAGAGCAAACCCAGCAGGAAGTGAAACAGAAATTAACCCTTGGCACATGCCCATGGATTTATCTGAAGGCAAAGGATTTTATTACACTGGCTTAAGTGGGCTTTGGATGGAGCCTCTGGAAAAAGCAGGGAAAGGTTGCTAGAATCCTTCCTGAGCTAATTAATCAAATATATAATAAATAAATCACCTGCAGTCACAGTCAGGTGCCTGGAATGGAGGCAGCACAGCTTTAAGCAGAATTTCAGGCTTTGTATCTTTGGGATTATTGTTATTTAATTATATTGGAGCTGCCTTTGGAAGCTGGTGGGCAGCAGGTACCAGGTGAGAGCATCTTACTTTATTCTGAGGCAAGATTTGATCTCTCTGTTCCAGTGATGAATTTTCCCTGATAAAATTAAACTTATTTCAGATTAAGGGTGGCGGGGGTGGGGGGGAAGTGTTTTTTATTTTGAGCTGCAAGAGAAGCGAAGAAATAACTCCCTACTGAGATTAATTCTTATCATTTTAAGATATGATGACAGATAAAAAAGAACTTCAGAGCTGATATAAAATGAGATTCTGAGCTTTGCAGGGGAAAAGGGGCAAATATTTTGGGGGAATTTTAATGGAAATACGTTCCTGTATTTTTGTTGACAAAACATGGATTTGAAAGGCTTTGGTTGCCCCACTCACATCTGACAATTGTACAACTCCCAGGGTTAATTCTTAGGGATTGTCAAGGAGAACTGAAAGCCAAATCCATCACCAGGACAAGAGGGAGAAAGATGAGTTTAACTTCCCCTTTTATTTTGTTTATTAACATGGAATGCTTCCCTTATTTGGATTCTGGCTGGAGATTGCAATTCTTTTCTTTCTGAGCGCTGAACTCCTGCTGACTTCCAGGCTGAACCTCTTTTCCAGCCTCATTTCAGCACCCTTGGATGCAGGAGAGTGAGGATTAGAGCACCAGAACTGTGAGGACTTTGCTTTTTTTTGGTCATTGGAGTCTCTGCTTTTCCTGCTGGTGATGTGGCCTCCATCCCTGAGTATCCTCATGGGAGTGATTTATGGAATGTTACAGGTCCAAACCCTCTTCCCAGGCAAAATTCTTAAACACTTGGTAAAATTGAAATTACATCCAGGACAGGATTCCCTACCTGGCAAGGCAAAGTCAACCCCATTTCCTGATTTTTCACGTTTTAATTTCACTTCCCAGGTGCTGCTGGGTTTCCTGCTAAAGGAGGAGAGCTTATCCCATGATTATGGAATCAGTGGGGGCTTAGGATATTGGATGTGACACCCGGAGCACCTGGAAAAGTCACCTAATCCCCTTGTGACAATGGAAAAGGGAGTTGGGACTGAATTTCCAGCTGCTCTGCCTGATTGGAGTTTCCCAGGTGCCTGAATTTGTCTCTTACCTGTGCAACCAAGTGAGGGCAAGAATCCTTCTGTCTTTACAACAAATGCAATTAACAGTCCGGATTAATTACCTGCACCGAAGGTGTGACCTTGTTCATGACACATGATCTCAAAGCTCACATAAAATTCCAGGTGGTGTCTAAATCTCCATCAGAATGAAGACCTGGTATCCCATTAAATCTCCTCTTCCCTGCTCCAGGTCAGCCTCCAGAGGGGAATAAGGGTGGGATGTTTGAAGGTGGAATCACAACTAATGGGGAGGTTTGACACCCCCAGGTGAAAATTTGGCTGGATATAGTCTGGGAGAGCTGGGAATGTTCAGGAGAAGGGAAGCCTCCAGGGAGAACTTAGAGCCCCTTCCAGTGCCTGAAGGGGCTCCAGGAGAGCTGGAGAGGAACCTGGGACAAGGGATGGAGGGACAGGACACAGGGAATGGCTTTAAACTTCCAGAGGGAAGGGCTGGATGGGATATTGGGAAGTAATTCTTGGCTGTGAGGGTGCTGAGGCCCTGGAATGGAATTCCCAGAGAAGCTGTGGCTGCCCCATCCCTTGAAGTCTTCCAGGCCAGGTTGCCAGGGCTTGGATCAGCCTGGGATAGTGGAAGGTGTCCCTGCCCATGGCAGGAAGTTGGAACTGGATGATCTTTGAGATCCCAAACCTTCCAGGATTCTTTGATTCTGTTATGTTTTGGCCCAGGAGGAGATGGGAGTGGGATGTACAAGCAGCAGCCCTTCCATTCCCATTCCTGGAAGGCAATTCCCAGAGCAATAACCAGGAAGGGGAAGGTTGGACAAATCTGTGAAGTTTGGCCTCTTTTTACACTTCTACTCTCCCCCTTGGTGCACGGAGAGTTTTGGGATGAATGTGGAGGTGATGTAACCAGAACCTGGGAATGACTGAGGCTAAGAGACGATCCCAGGGAAGATCCCACAAACTCTGCCTGTCTTTCCTGCCTCCTTCAGTGCTTTATCACTGCTGTTTTCCCCCTCTGCTTTCCTTGAGCTCCTGGCAGCATTCCTGGCTCCTTTCCCTGCTGGTGCCCTGGCTGGATGAGGTCAGGGACAACAAGAAGGAAAACAGGAGGAAACCAGGCCAATTTGTCCCGCTCATCCCTGTCTCCCTATCTGTCATCCCCAGTCCAGATCCGCTTGCCCTCCTTAAACAAGATCTCAACTGACCGTAAGGCTTCTGTCACTCCACCAAAATCAAACCCCTTCCCTCATCAAATCCCTAATCAGCCGGAACGGCTCCGTTATCCGTGCGAAATTGACTCCTCTCCGCTCCTTCTGCTGACCGCTGCCCTTCAATGAGCCGGCCCCAGCTCTGACTCCGAGGGCAACATCTCGTCTAATTATATTTCCCCTGCCTTTTCCAAATCCTCTCAGGCACCCGGACGAGCCCAGGTATCGAGGAGAGTGGGAGGATTAATGGAGAAGCCAGGCGTGGATTGCAGCGGGAAAATTTGCAGCCGTGCACTCCCGGCTGGTTAGTGATGGGTGATTTTGAGGCAGGAATGGGAGAGCTCCTGCTCCAAGGTGGAGGTGGTGGCACGGTGGGACCTTGAGGGTGAAGGTGGCAGCAGTGTTCAACACTTCGCAGGAAAAATTCATTCCCTTCTGGCCACCCACTTAATACAGGGAAAGTTTTGAGCTCTGGTGGCACCACACGTCTTCCATTATCCAATTTTCCAAGAGAAAATAGATATCCCTGTGTCCACAAACAGCCTTGAAATTGGATTTGTGTTAATTGCCTTCAGATTCCCAAAAAATACTCAGGAGGAGGGGCACAGGTTAAAACTGGGATATAAAAAAGGAACAACCATGAGCAGTGGTTTAGCAATGCCACAGGGATCTGCTTTCCCTGGAGAAGGATCCTTTGCTTAGCTGCTGCACCAGGCTGGCCAAGAGACACCAGGAATTCTGAGATCATGGGAAAAACTGCGAGGATGGACAGGTGGACAAATCTGGGATGATATTCCAATGTATGTGGATGCCCTCGAATCAGGGCAAGAAGCTCCGTGGAGGTGGTGGGAATGTGAGGGGGCAACACTCAGCTAATCCAGCAGGAAAAACCCATCCGAGTGAGTCAGGATGCAGGGAATTATGGCATTTATTCCATTCTCCCCAGCCCACAGGATTTTTCCTGCGATGCCACATTCCTGCCAGGAAGATCTCGGTGTCAGATCTCGAGGCTGCATTTTTCAGTCCGGAGATGGGAATGGATTAGCGAGGGAGGGGATTTGATTCTGTGGAAATAAACTCAGTCTTTGGAAATGGAATTAGTGTGGGATGTTTAATCAAAGGAAAAGATGGATTGGCAGTGGGATAATGCCAAGCCCTGGCCACAATAACCACAATTTATGGCTTGTGTTGCCACAAAGTCAATTTGGGCTTAATTTCTCTGTTTTGCTCCAGCTCTGTTTTCCGGCAGCTCTGTCTGATGGAAGGTGGGTGATGGGAAATGCCTCTATTTTGGAATTTAGAAGCTGGAGGTTGTTTTTGCCTGGGATATTCAGGATTTTAGTCCTTTTCCTGCTGCTTTTGGGGTGACCTTTCATGGTGCCAGAGGTGAACGTCTTCCCTGGCTCCAGGGGAATTTCCTGGGATCAGGGATTTTCTCCTTTGGGTGATTTAAGACCAAAACATGGCCTAGCAGAACCCACGGCTGAAGGCTTTATTCCATCAGTTTAGCCCTTCTGGAGAAGGGGAATGGAGAAGGAATGGCGGCAAAAGGATGTGCACCATGGATATGAACCCAGTGGGAATTGTGCATTGAGCTCTGATGGGAATTCTAATCCCTGCCTCCGGATTATGCACCACCCAAGTGTGTTCTTACTGGTCCTCCCAGTTCCAAGAGTGGCGTATGCTGGGGATGGGCAGCCACTGTAATCCAGGGAAAGTGTTTCTGGATCCAATCCTTGAGCTCATCCCAGCTTTCCTCTCCAAAATCCTTGGATAAGTGAGGCTGGAAAAGAGCAAGAGGACTCTGAGCAGCCTGTTTCAACTCGTGACCACCTTCTTCATCCAATCGCTTTTCCTTGTGTCAAGATGGATCCTCTTTTATTTCAGCTTGGATTTTCTCCCCTGAGGATGGTGATGACGGAACCTGGCCTTGGAATGAGTCAGTGGGGCTGGAATTGATCCTGATTTCTGCTGTGGGGACCATCTGGGCATGGGTATCAACCCCAGCTCTGGCATCTTTCCCTGGATAACTCCAGGAGTTGTAGCCTCTTCTTGAGCTACGAAATTAAATTCGGTCCCACATCTTTGGGACTTTGCCATAGCTCCCTTGCAGAATTCCAAGGGAAGAGGATTCCCTTCATTCCTTTCCCTTCCATCTTTTCCTGCCCTGGTGCCCAGCTCCCTGCAGAGGAGGGAAATCAGGTTCATGCCTTAAGGAGCTTTTCCATTAGTGCAGATTTGAAAAAATAAGAGGAAAATAAAGAAACCACTTCCTTTAATTCCGTGGAACAAGCCCAGTGAGTTCCAATCCATAAAATTTTATAGACAACAATAAACCAAAAACGTTGGCCCCTCTACTGAGTTGTTTAAGAGGCTGTTGTGGCATTTTCCTGCCTTGTCATTCCCGTGCTCTGCAGTGGGAATATAAATCACCTGGAACAAGTGTAAGACTTGAGTTCAGACACATCCCAGGTAGGAGGGAAAGGGAGAAGAAGCAGGATAATCCATGGGCTGAACAGCTCATGGTTCTGGATAAATTTCTTTGGAAGTGAATAAAGGATATTTGCCAAACAGTGAACCAGTTTGGTCGTTCCCTGTCATTGCCCTGTGGGAATTTATTACTGGTGCTGATCCTACAGGCATTGCTTACCTCAGTCTGATCAAGGATTTCTGGGAACAGGAGGGATGGTTCTACACAGTGGGAGATCAGCTGTGAGGTTTGCCTTCAATAACTCAAAATTTTCTGGCAACAAAAAAAATTCATTAAAAAGAAAACCAACAAAACCCCACCCACAAAAAGCCAAAAGAAACCAAAGACCCCTAAAAACTACTCTTGACCAGCCCTGCTTGTAATTCCCTAATACTTTTTGCCTTTTAAGCTGAAATTTCTGAATCTGCTCTTATCCCAACTAAAATACTCCAGAACCACTTAAAAAATAAAGATATTTTCAACACAGTAGCAAAATTCTATGTTTTTTTCCTCTATTTCTCAAATTCACATTAAAAAAATGGGATTCTGTTCCTCTGAGAAGCTGCAGAGTAATACTGGATAATGGAAGCTGTTGTTACAGGACATCAAAACATGGCATGGGATGAGCCTTCCAGGGGAAGACTTAAATCAATAAGCTTTGAGCCTGGGAAAATAGGACATCCATTGGAGGCGTTTACAGCCAGCACAGTTTTTTTTGTTTTTCCCCCTTTTCCAGTGTTTTGCATGTGAGGAGGGATTCTTTCATCTGGATGATTCCCTCATTAAAACCAAGGGCTGTCAGATCTGCTGCCAGCATCAGGGCTCGGCTTCCTAAAATGCTCCCGTGGGAAGCTGTTCCTTTGTGAGGGTTTTAAACAGGGCTGTGCTGAGATTCCCAACATTAGGGGGACAATCCCCATTCTTAAAGTGGATTTGGAGGTTTTTTAGGAAGTTCTACCTCCCAGTCTGCCCAAGATGAATTGAACCAGAGCCTCCATCCAAGAAGTGTTCAAGGAAAGCCTGGACATGGCATCTGGTTGGTAATGGCCAAAGTTGGACTAGATGATCTTGGAGGTGTTTTCCAACCTTATTGATTCTGGGATTCTTGGAGCACCCTCAGAGCTTCATGCTGGAAAAGCAGAAGAAAATCCAACTTCATCTCCACACTTGGATTTGATAAAGAACAGCAAAACCACCCTGGAGATGTTGCTGCTCAAAGGATCCTTCCCATGAACACACCTGGAAATTCTTCCACTGCCTGAATCTCATTATTTCCCAAACTTTTTAGTGGATGAGGAAAAGACTGGATGTTTCAGCTTAGATTTTAGTAAAGTCTTTGATGCTGTTTCCCACATCATTCTCCTGTCAAAACTGTCTGTTCATGGCTTGGATGGATTCACTGTTTCCTGGAAATAAAACTGGCTGTGCCCAAGGCGTGGCAGGGAATGGAGTTAAATCCATGTGGGACCAATGTGGTGTTCCAGAGGGTGAAGTACTGGGAACAATCTTGTTTAAATAAGGGGATTGAGGGAATCCTCAAGGTTGGAGATGACACCAAGCGGGATCATTGATCTGCTGAGGGATCAGGACAGGCTGGATCCGTGGGCTGAGGACAATGCAGTGAGGTTCAGTAAGGCCAAGTGGTGGGTCCTGCACTGGGTCACAAAAATCCTATGGAATGCTCTGGACCTGGGGAAGAGTGGCTGAAAAGGTTCCCATTGGAAAACTGGGAATGCTCATTCCAGAGAAAGGAACGGAGTTGGGAAGGATCTGGAGAACCAGGAGTGGCTGAAGGAACTGCAGCTGGAGGAAAGGAGGTTCAGGGGGGACCTTCTGGCTCTCCACATCTCCCTGACAGGGAGGTGAAGCCAGGTGGGATTTGGGGTCTGCTCCAAGTGAATGTGGGACAGGATGAAAGGAAATGGCCTCAAGCTGTGCCAGGGGAGGTTTAGGTTGGATCTTAGGAGAAAAATTCTTCATGGAAAGGTGGTCAACCCTGGCAAAGGCTGCCCAGGGTAGTGGTGGAGTCACCATTCCAGAGGGGATTTAAAAGCCATTGGATGTGACAATTGGGCACCTGGTTTAGTGGTGGCCTTGGCAGTGCTGGGTTCATGGTTGGACTTAAAGATCTTAAATGTCTTTTCCAACCTAAATGATTCCATGATTCTTTCTTGGGACCACTAGTAAAAGAGTCAGGATGAGACCCCATGAGAGGTTATGTGGAGAAAGATCTTCACTGATGGATTTATGGTGGAAACCTGGTATGCTGCTCCCACATCCCACCCTCTCATCCATACCCCTCATACCTGACAGTTGCCTGGGCATTTATTCCCAGACATAATTCCTAAATCCCAAATCTCCTAAGCACAGAGAGTAGGTCCTCAGAATCCCAAACCACTCAACCTGCTTCCTATGCCCATTTTCTTTATTGACTCCTTTTCCAAAATCTGCAAAGGGAACGTCCAGTTTTTTCTTCCCTCTGGGAAGGTAGGGAAAAAACCCAGGAATGTTGTCCTTCTGTTCCCATATCTGCAGTAATTCCTTGTGCTAAACTTCTTCCCAACTAATTTGAGCAGTCGGCAGATTTTGTGTCTAATGAGCTACGGAGGGCGCGGGCAGTTAAACATTCCCAAAGTGCCTGGAGAAATCCATCCCATCATTACAACGATGGGGGGAGATTAAGGCTCCAATTAAAACGAGACAGGGCAGTGACCAACCGTGATCAGCCTGGCTTCCTGAAGAGCTGATTTTGGGAATGATTGAAGCAGGAATGGGGTGGGAGCAAGATGGGAACTGAGGGAGACAGGGTATCCTGTAATTAGTGGTGGGGTGGTGCTGTGTGTCTGTCCCTGTTTCTTGAAGGATTTTCAAAGTGGACAAATGGGAGGGGAAAAAAAATCCTGCAAAGTGTTTGCTTTGATGACATCAGATCCCTGTGGAAGGGATAAGCTGTGTTTGGCATCAGCTGCAAATCCAGGAGCTCACCTCTTTAATGAAAATCCACTTTTCTCCCTCAATATCATCACCAGTTTCCCCTCTGTCTCCAATCCCTTTTTCCCTCCCTTTCCCTTTCTTCCCAAACTGGTCCTGTGCACTGCCAGGCAGGAAAATATGATGTCCTGCATTGTTAGAAAGCCTCGACCTGCTTTTTTCTAAGGATAAGACAGCGGGGGAAGAACTCCTGACTGAGATTTGCCTGGAAAAACCCGGTTTATCTGATGGGAAATTGGGAAGAGGAAACTATCTGTGTTTGTTGAGATGTTGGAATGAACAGTAGCACTGGGAAGCTCCGGGAGAAATTAATTATTCTGTTTTTAGACACAGGAGAAGTCATGGATGAGAGAAACCAGAGGCAGGAATATTTCCTTCTCCAGTGGTTGCAGTCCAGGCTCTGCAATCTGGGAAGGAGCAGGTCTGTTCTGGAACCCGGAAAAGACAAGAAACCTGGGAAGCTACATCTCATGTGCCTGTGCTGTTGGACAGTGGCAAACTCGCAGTTCCCTAATGCTCACCCAAACCTTTGCAACCTCCCCTGATGTTCTTGTTACTCCATACGGAATCCTGGAATGGTTTGGGTGGGAAGGAACCTTAAGGATCATCTCATTCCACCCCTTGCCATGGGCAGGGACAGCTTCCATTATCCCAGGTTGCTCCAAGCCCTGTCCAAACTGGACTTGAATACTTCCAGGGATCCAGGGGCAGCCACAGAATCTCTGGGAATTCCATTCAAGTCCCTCACCACCCTTCCAAGGAAGAATTTCTTCCCAGTATCCCATCCAGCCCTGCCCTCTGGAAGTGGGAAGGCGTTCTCTGTCCTTCCATCCCTTGTCCAAATTCCCTCTCCAACTCTCCTGGAGTCCCTTTAGGCACTGGAGGGGCTCTGAAGTCTCCCTGGAGCCTCCTCTTCTCCAGGTGGGACACCCCCTGCTCTCCACGGAAGAGATGCTCCAGCCCTGTGGCCAAATTAGTGGCCTCGTCTGGAATTGCTCCAACAGGAACATCTGTACCTGCCTCAGGTTCCTTCTGCTGTTCCATGAGACCAGAAGCAAAGGAAAAATCCAGAAAATACCTCTTTGGAGAGGATGCACAATAGGGATATTTCTAGGATGTAAACAATTTAAAGGGAAATGTCTAAGGGAGGGAAGAATGGTGGGAAAGACTCAGAAGACAAATCATTCTTGATAAAATCGTTGATCAGTAGAAATCTCTCCAGCTCTTCAGCCACAACCATGATGACCTGAGTCCAGAAACCTACTGGGAAAACAGGGATCAACTGAAATGTCAGCAGCCATGTAGTTTTCCAGGGATTTAGTTCAAAGTTAATCCCATACACCTTTGAAAGACTCGCAATTCACTTACGCAGCATTGTGGGTATTTAACATCGTGGCATCACCTGCTCACGGGAAATCCTGAAGCAGTTCCTGAGATGGGATTGCATTCCCTTGCCACGTAGCCTGACAGGTCCGTTTGCTGTGTGAATGGGGAGGTGTTTGAGTGATTCTGTCCCAAAACTCAGGAATTCCTCTCCTGGCTGAGCTCCTGATCTTGAATGTCTCCAGGAATGAGACACCCTCCAATCCCTCTTTTTTACAGGCTCTTGTAAAAGGGATTTACAACCAAAATTTACAGCCAAAGTTCCCAGTGCTTGTGGCCCTGCGGGAGAAGAGTGTGAAGCGTCTTCAGGGACAGAATTGGTGACCATGGAAGTTTTCCCATGGGATACCAAGGGACAAAGAGTTTATCCACAAAGTCCTGATGTTCTGGTGAATGTGAATTCTCCCATCCTGGCTTAGGGAGGGATCTGGGGTTTCCCACCCTGCCAGAACCTGAGGGCTGGGATTTCATTCCTCACCATCATCACTGGAAGGGTAGCAGGGCATTCCCCATCATTAGGAATAGCAGCCATTCCTTATCCTCCAGGGATTCCATGCTCAGTAAGTGCTGGAAACCCGAGGCCTCCATCAAGATGGGTGAGTAGCTGTCTGGAAATGCAACTTTTTTGGAAATTCCATTCTTCACCACAAGCCAGAAGGAGAACAAAACCAACCTGGGGCTACCAGAGATGCAACTGAAGACCTTCATGTAAGAACTGCAGCTCTGAGCCCATCCCTTTCCCTGGATTCACTCCAACCACAAACACCTTTACTGTCCCCCTCTGGAATCAAAGATCCACAGCAGCTGAATCCATGAGTGATGGAGAGCAGCAGCCTGACTGTCCTGAGCCTCCCATCCCTGCCCGTAAATCAGGGAAGAGGAGCAGATAAATCAATCCCAGAAATCGACAGGCTGGCACTGGAATGTATTGTTGGTTTATCAGTCAATAGTTATTGACTGGGATCATGTTTCCCAGGGTGATAATCCTGCCCTCAGGAGGGAGCCCACACCACCATGGAAATGTTGGCTGTGGAAGCTCTCAGCAGGCTGAGAGGAAATTTGGGAAGATAGGTTGGGAAAAGAGGTACAATGGGGAGAAGACCAAGCACCTGGAAAGGATCTGTGGGAATGTTACAGATAAGGAATGATGGTGGAGGGGGAGGAGAGGAGATAGTTTTTACTTGTGACATAAAGACAAAGAGAAGAGTCCACACAAGCTCCACACACCCTTTCCCAAAGCCAACAAGGAATCCAGGAGCCCCAGTTCTCCCAGTCCCCTCCAGATAGATTGGAAGGATAGGCCTCAAAAGTGGGGATTTAAGGGTTCTACCCCTGCAGTAGGGTCCACGCTAGAATTGGTCCCATGCTCTTAAATCTACCATGACAAACTGCCCAATCCCTGCCAAAATTCCCCAAAAAGGCTAACTGAGTACAAACAGGTTGAAATCTTGCTGAGGTAGGAGCTCTCAGGCCTAAAACTCTTCTCATTGTCCATGGCTTTGAAAGTCCTCTTGACAGGCAAGAGCGGACATCTCTTTGCAAGAGGAAATGTCCTCTGGGACTGGGGGAATTTCCAGGGCTGACAGGGTCATTTTAATCCCAAAGAAATTTGGTGGCATTGTCAGGCTAGAAGTCGCTACCCTGTCCTATTTCCATCGTGCTTGGGAATGGAAGAGAATCCAGTTTTAAATGAACTTCCTGCTCTGATATCCAGAGAATCCCAAAATCATTATTGTTAGAAATTACCTCCAAGATTATCAAGTCCAACCAGCTCATTACCCGGACCAGAGCACCAAGTGTCATGTCCAGTCTTTTCTTGGATATCTAGTATCCCTGGAAAGCCTCTTCCAATGCCTGACCACCCTTTCCATGAAAAAATTCTTCCTGATGTCCAATCTAAACCTTCCCTGGCACAGCTTGAGGCCATGTCCTCTTGTCCTGTTGCTGGTTGGTCCCCACCTGGCTCCACCCTCCTGCCAGAGAGTTTTGGGGAGCAATAAGGTCCCCCCTGAGCCTCCTTTCCTCCAGAAAAGAGCAGCAGTGTTGGATGAAGTCTCTGAACTAATGCAGAATCATTTTCTCCCTCCCTTTGCTCTCTTTGAAAAGTAAAAAAAGGGAAAAATACAGAAAACAAAAAAAAGGAATTAAAAAAGAGAGGGATGAGAGCCTGTCGAGTTGTTGGATGTGACCCCCCCAGCCCATGTTCACCTTGGCAGACAGCAGGAGATCATTGCTTAGCGCTGCATGCTTGGCATCCCACAGAAACAGCGAGGATGAGGTGGTGGATGCGGAGCCTTCGGCAGCTGCTGCGGTACCTGAGCCGGGAGAGGGAGGCACGGATTCCTTTCACACCTCCCCATGCACAAACACGTTTTTGGGAAGCGACCCGTGGCACATCTGCTTGTGCCCACCACCCTCTTTTTCTCTCCCCCAGTGTCTCGCGGTGCTGGCTGGCGGGTTAGGGGGTGTTGCTTGTCTTGTCACCAGTTCGTGTGACAAGTGAGGAAACGCGGAGTCGCGGAGGTGCCAAGGAGGTGCTCCGGGGCTTTCCCGCTTCAGCAAGGTGGGATTGGGGGAGGTGGGTGGAAAAGCAGAGCAACATCTGTTCCCATCTCCACTTTGCAAAGAACGGGAAGATGAGCAGGGAGGAGACAGTGGGAGATGGGAGTTTTTCTGCCCAGAAAACCAGGGAAGTTTTCCCTTTCCAAGTTTCCAAGGGTTAAGGTTCACCCAAGCCTGAAGTGACCTCTCTGAAGTAAGGAATGACCCAAGGACTCCTTTGCTCAGGGAGTTTGGGCATTCAGGTGCTGCGACTGGATGTGCAAGAGCTGAGATTACAGGTGACCCCTCTGGATGTGTGTCCTGTCCTTCCTCAGAGCTGGGATTCTGTGGGCAAAGTCTCCTGCTGGACATCCTGGTGATGAGGCTCCTGCTAATTCCTTGTTTAATTCACTGTTGTGGTGGGTGGATTGCTGGGAATGCTGGAAAACACATGTGCAAGGAAGCCAGAAAATATGTGAGGAAAATGACAAAATTCTGACTCCATGGGGAGCTCTCTCCTTCACACAAAACTGGAAAGACTTTCCTCAACTCACCTGTTGCTCCAAGAAAATCTCAGGGATAAATCCTGCTGCTGGATTATAGGGAACATATCTGACTTCATCATGTTTTCTCTTGATCACTGCATCCATGAAGTTTCCACCTTCTTTAGGGACACAAGAGTCCTGAAACACTAACTGTCTCTGACCAAGAATTATGGAAAAAGCTTAAATCCAGGACCTCCATGAGAATTCCCTGTCTCCAAACCACATCAATCCCAAACTGGAGACCTTTAACTTTGGGAATTCACCTGGGAATAAGCGCACAGGGATCTAGAGATTCTAGTTTCTCCAACTCGCTGCTCAATTTTACATTTTTGTGGGTTAAAACAATGCCTGGAAGTGAATCAAGTAGTGACTGGAAGCATGCAGGCTGGAAAGGAGGAAAAGGAAGCAAGAAATGATCCTGGAATTGCTCAAGACAATGTTGCAAGGGATTTGGAGCAGCCTGGTCTAGTAGAAGATTCCCTGCCCATGGTAAGGGGTTGGGATGGGATGATGTTTAAGTTCCTTCCCACCCAAATTATTCCATTAAACATTGGTGGTTATGGTCTTCAAACAGCTGGAAAATCAAAGTAGGTCTTCAAATGTCATTTTTTTTTACTCTGGAATTATCCAGTTCAGGGTCTGGATCTGGCTAGTTAAGGATGATTCCTATTGACATCTGAGGCATCCAAGATCATGTAACTCAGCAGGAGATTTCCCAAGGATCCACTGAAGGCCTGAGTCCTGTGGGATTTGCAAGTCAATAGGAATAACTTGAAATATCTCCAAAGACACCTCTGCAGACAAATGGGTTGAGTTGCTGGAAATAAAAGGCATAAAAGCTCAGCAGATCCAATGGGAACAGTGGGAATATCTTCTCTTGTCACTCCCAACTAGGGTAAGAACAGTACCAGAGATTTTGGTAGATTTGAACAAATCCACTGTGGTTGAAACTGTCCCCAGACCAGGATGACAGGATGGAAACTGGTCCCCCAGGACAGCACTCTTTAAATGTCCCTACCTCTGTGCCATGAGTCCATCCTGGATCATTTTGAGCCAGGAACAAGGCACAGGACAGGATTTCACGGCTGATATTCCAACCCCTCTCAATAGCCCAGCAGGTGAGGAAGAGAATAAGAGAGGGATTTGAAAAGTGCATTGAATTTCTTCTTTTTCTCTGTGCGGCATTAGGAGAATTCCCTTTTGAGATCAGGAAAATTCCCTTTTAGGCTCATGATCCCAGTATTTCAGAGCCCCTTTGCTGCATTCTGCCTTCGAACTGTTGACAATTGTAAGAACCTTTGGTTTAGCAAAAAATCACTGGGACAAAAAGGCCTCCCGAAGCAATCCTGAAGTGCTGCTTCCTGGGAGAACATCATGGAGAGGGCAGGAGGATACAGACTCTGTTGAAAGAGGGAATGTGTTTCACAGCTGGTGGGCTGCACATTCTGCCTCTCCAACTGTGGCTCTGGCTGCCACCGCTGGTTGTCCTGGTGCTCGGTGGCACTGCTGGCCAGGATCTGCTGAGAGGTCACCGTGAGAAGGATCTGAGGTCACCGAGCCGTGCTCGACTCCTGGAGCAGCTGTCGGTGTTATTTGGTTTGGCAGCCTTTTCTTCTCCCAGCCGGAAAAACTGAAACCTAACCCCTCAATGCACGCTTTGTTTTGGAATTAGCTGCTGGAAGTGGTGGTTCCTGGGGGTGGTGTGGGATTAAGCTGCTGTCCATCAGGATGATGAGGTTGGGTGACAGCTTGTCTCTCCTGCTGACACAAAGTTGGGAAGGAGCGCTTTGCTCTGTGGGAGAGGAAGGATGGTCCTAGATGTGGTCTCCAGAGGTTTGGAGGAGATGCAGGCTCTGTGCAATGGCCCTGGTTTTCCTTTTGGATTGTTTATTCCATAGGCTTTTTCCAGGGATGAACTGGGATTGGGCAGAGCTGGCACAACAGGATGTGGCCATGTCCAGTCCATGATTTCATGGGGCTGGATGAGGCTTGGAGCAATATGGTCTAGTGGAAGGTGTCCTTGTCCATGGCAGGGATTGGAGCAAGATGATCTTTAAGGTGCCTTCTGACTCAAAGCATTCCATGATTCTATATTAAAAAACAATTTTTGTTGTGTAAATCATTGTAGATTATGTTCCTCTGGAGCTCTCTGGAATCCAGACCATGCCAGGGTTATGGATAACAGACATAACAGATAATCCCATGGGAGAACTTTGAAATCGTCCATCCCAATACTCCACATGGGTCAGTTTTACTGGAGCCTTCACACACAGGGTTTGTTCCCAGTGCCAGTGGCACGGGATGAGTCCTGTTTTCCCAAGTGCCTCCCAAGATTCCATGGAAAACGAGCACACCTAAAATCCCTGTGTAGTAACCATGTCTCCTGCCTAGGTAACACTTCCAGGATCCCCTGAAATCCATATAATTTTTCTTACTCTGGAGATGGAACAGGCATGGGTTGATGTCACTGTTTGAATGTGGGCCACGGAGAAGATGGAGTATGGAACAGCAAGCAGCACCGTTCCCAAATATTCAAGTAGTTTTCACACATTTTTTTGTGGAATGGAGAGCTATGAGACATTTAAGAGCCCACTCATCTGTTCTTTCTCTTGTCCATCAATATTTGGAGGGTCCATTACTTTATTTTGGTTTTTATCTTCATTTTCCAGAGGTTTAATAGAATCCTAGGAAGGTTTGGGTTGGGAGGGATCTTCAAGACCATCTAGCTCCAGCCCCCTGCCATAAACTGGGATTTCGCTATTCCAGGTTGTTCAGAGCCCTCTCCAGCCTGGCCTTGGACACTTCCAGGGATGGAATAGTCACAACTGCTCTGGAAAACCTGTGCCAGGGCCTCACCACCCTCATAGGGAAGAATCCAGTATCCAATCTAAATCTCCCCTCTGTCAGTTTAAGACCATTCCCCGTTATCCTGTCACTCCATCCTTGTCCCAAGTCCCTCTCCAGCTCTCCTGGATTCCCTTTAGGCTCTGAAAGGGGCTCTAATTTCTCCCTGGAGCCTTCCCTTCTCCAGGCTGAATGCTCTCAGCTCTCCCAGCCTGGGTCCAGCCCTGTTTCATTTAAATGGTTTTAATTTATCCCCCAGCCTGGCGATTTATTGAAACTTCTCTTTTCCCTTCCCCAGCATGGTCAGAAGCAGAGCTATAAAGTTGAGATAGGATCTGCTTGGGACTTGTCAAACACTTGTTCAGGCAGCAATGGGAAATTCCAAGTACATTTGTTGGATTAAAAGGAATATGAGTCCCAGGAGAGCTTTTCCTAGTAAATTTTGCAGTTCACTAAACAATCAATTTCCTCTGTGCACTTTCCCTGGATTCCATGGAGTGGGAGCTTGATTCTCCTGTGTTAAGTCTTGATTCTCCAACCTGCTGGATCCTTTTCCTTGTGCACCTGCCGTAGCTGTTGGTTGGATATCCGGGCAGGGATATGGATGGCAGCAGGATGTGCTAACCCTGTACCTCTTCCCACAATCCTTATTTCTCGGTCATGCTTAGTTAGAGCCTCCCACCCTGTGAGTTTGGACAGCTGCTCCCTGCATGGCTCAGCCCTTCACCCCAGTGGCCCAAAGAATTCCTGGGAAAATGCAGGAATCAAGAATTCCTTAATTTTTTTTTTTTTTTTTAATACCAGTTTCAAGTAACTTTTGCTTCCAGTGTGATATTCCCAGGGAATATTTCTTCATGGTCTGCAGTCAAGGGATCTTCGTTCTCTGCCAGTGAGTGAAATTCCTGTCCCTTCAAGGAAAATGTCCCTCAGGGGTGCTGAAGCCCTGGAGGGGGTTTCCCAGAGATATTGTGGATATCCCATCCCTGGAAGTGTCCAGGGCCAGGTTGGACAGGGCTTGGAGCAACCTAGGATAGTGGAAGGTGTCCCTGCCCATGGCAGGGGGTGGAACAAGGTCACCATTATGGCCTCTTCCAGCCCAAACCATTCCATGATTCTCTGATGCTTGATAATCACTGGAGATAAAGAGATTCCTGCAGGAAGTTTAAGATATATCCTTCGGCTGGGATGAATAATTCCCCAAAACTGCTTCTATCATTGCCCTGGCTGCGTGGAGAGTGTATGGAGAGGGATTCAGCTGGATTCATCCACTCAGCCAAGAAACCCGCACCTGGATCTTTTCCATGCTCCCTGATTTCGACCAAGACCTGATTCCTTCACCTTGGAAGTAAGGGCCATGCGTGTTATTACATCATTCCCAGACAAAGTCTATTCCAGGGGTATTGAAATGCTCATGTGATGCTGTCAAAAAGCCATGGACATGCTCTCCTTAGTGTGTCCTCAGCAGCTGGGCTGGACAATGCCCTTCCTTGGAAAGAGCCTTGGCTTTCCTGCTGGGTTTTACCTCTGCTCACTTCAGATCACCCCTTCATCACCTTTCCTATTCCCACCCTGATCATCCACAAATTTCAGCAGCAGTTTCATTCCTTTTTCCTGCCTCTCCAGGTCCTGAGTGAGACCATTGGGATGTTGCAGATGTCACTGACAGCGGCTGTAGTTTATGATCCCTTCATTCCTCTGCTTCCTTCTTATTCCAGGCTGCCATGGGATGCTCCACTGGCTCTGCCCTGAGTCCTGCATCATCCTGGAGTTCCTCATGCGGTGCAGGGAATGCAGCTTGGAGGCTTTGCCAAAATGGTTGAAGATTAGGGGCAATCCAGCTCGATGGTGCCACCAGTCTTTGAGCAGACAGAACTACCTCAGGGTGAGTTCCTCTCCTCTTGCTCTTCCCAAAAAAACCCGTTACTGTAAGCTGAGAAAGGCTTCCAAACATCTGGATCTTCTCGGTTGTTCCACTGATTTCCTAAGGAGGTTTTTTTCCCAACTCATATTCCAAGATGTACAATCCCCTCTTCTCCAAACCAAGTGGGAGGGATGGGAGGAATACAGAGCTGGGAGTGACTGTTTTTAGGATATCAGGATAAATCTTGATCATAGCCTGGGTGGGATCTGCACAGCTAGGGATTGACGCAGGTCACGGAATAATTTAGGATAGAAAAGAGTGCTGGTATTTCCATTTCAGCCCCTTGCATGGCCAACCTTAAATTAGACCAGGCTCAGTTCCTTGGGATCTTGTTGAGTTGAGGATGGAGATTCCACAGCCTCTCCCAGGGTCTGCCCATGCTCATGTAGGGAATTTTCCCTTGGTGCTCCCTGTGATTGTCCCCACTCATCCTTTTGCTGTGCTACTCAGAGAAAAACCTGACTTCATCCTCTCCGTGAACATCTCCTGTGAAAAAGGTGGAAAAAGGAATGTTCCTTTGCTTCCTTCTTTGCAGCTGAGCTCAGTCACTTCATACACTTTATTCTTTAATCCATCTTGGCGTCTCCCCAAAACCCATCTTGGCATCTCCCCAAAACCCATCTTGGCATCTCCTCAAAACCCATCTTGGTGTCTCCTACCAGATTTTCTGTGTTTGGTCACTAATTCAGAGCTCATTACTCCAGATTTGTCCTCCCAAGTGTCACATCCAGGGGACAAATGCCTCCCCTTCCCTTGCAAATGAAACCTGGGATGCAGTTGCTGAGAGGGCTGGAGCTGATGGAAGCAATTGATCCAAACTGGATCCTTATTGTGTGCTCCAGGGAAATCCATCACCTTGTTAACATCTGGAATAAGGAGTCGTGGAAATGGGTGGGGAATGGAGGATTTTACTGTGGGGAATGCCCTCAGGGATTTTTGGGATCATGGCAAAGGTGGTTGTCATATCCATCATGTTATTTATGGACAGGAAAGGAGCTGCATTCCCAGGTTTTGTTCAGCTCATGCTTGTGAAGAACTCAGTTATTGGGTGATGCTCTGTCAGCCTCATCTTCAAGACCAGAGGAGGAGGGACTGTTAAGATCACCTTTCCTAACTTGAGGAAAATCCCTTTTGGAATGTGATGGAAAAATCCAAAACACAAGTTTTACCTTTTCTGTTTGTGTTCTGGAATTTTTGTTGTGGGAGATTTGTTCATTTGTTTGTGTGTTTGGCTTTTTTTTTTTTTTTTTTAATTATTATATTTTTGATTGCGAGTATGAACAGCTCCTATGTCCTGGCAAATGGATAATCCCAGGATAATCACCTCTATCGTAAGAACTGGATCCAGAAGGTGCCAAGCTGGAGCTGCAAGGGTGGGGACAAGAGGGACTTTTAGACACCTTGAACTGTTTATTTATTTATTTTAATCCAGTTGTGGGAATCTCTTCCTGCCTCCTCCACTGCCTGGGCCAGGGTCACTCATTGTGACAAACATATCCGGGATACTGAAATGGAAAAGGAGTCAAGGATGTGGCTCCTGCTGAGGGACAGCCTCTGGATTTGCAGGTAAAAAACTGTCACCTGCTGGTGGCTGGTGGCTGGATATGGGCACCTTTCCCTCCTTTAGAGCAGGACATGGATAAATCCAGGACCTTGGACAGTCCAGCACTGTGCACCATACTGGAGGAACTCCTCAAGGTGTTTTAGGTCCCAATTATGTCTCTTCCCTGCTGGAATCCCTGCACTCCAACCCTGCCTGAAGGTGAGGGCTTGGATGTCCTTGTCACTGAGCTTTTGAACTGAGGGAGGGGGACAAGAGTTTTCCCCAGGAAAATCCCACTGATTTTGACCTCTGCACCTTCCAGCCCATCTTCTGTCCCCAGATTTCCTTGGTCATCCCTGCTGGTGGAGGTAAAAGATCACTTTTACATCAAAACCTCCTTAGCTCAGCCCAGTTCTCCCACCTCACCCCCTGGAAGCTGCTCCAGCTCCCGTGGCCTTTTCCTTTTAATCTTCCTGCCTTCTTCCCATCTTGGAGCTGTTGCCAATTAAGAGCAAACCATTTGATCATGCCATAATCCCAATGCCAGCAGGCAGAGCTGTTGGAGCACGGGAAGGGAGGGCAAAAAAAAAAAAAAATGGAGAGAGAGTGGGGAATAATAATAAAAATAATAATAATACAGAGGAGGGGAAGAGAATAAAAAGCAGCCTCTTCTTCCAGCTCTCTGCTCACAAGGTAAAGAATCAAAAAGTCATTTGATGCATAATTGATTGCTTTGGAGTGACTCACAAATTGCTCAGGAGCCTTGATTCTCAGGATAATCAGCACATGGAAAACACAGGGATGATTTGACCGCGGGGTTGTGGAGAGGGGGGGTCGGGGGAGGAGGGAAAAATAAACACCAAAAGAGCACGGCAGCACCAGAGCAAGTCCCAAATATTTTAATGAGCACCAAGAACAAGGGATTTCAGAAGCTCGAGTTCAGGACAAAACAATAAATTAGCAAACAAAAAACGTGAACAAAACAAAAAGGCGCTTTTTGGGTTTTTTTTTCTTTTTTCCCCTGACAGAAAAGCACAAAAGTGCTGAGCTGGTGGGGCTGGGGCTGCAAGTTGCTCTCCCCCTCCCTGTTTCTCTGGAATGTGTGGATGGGAAGGGGAGGGATGCAGCCTTTGTGTGTGGATTCCCTCATCATGCCTGCCCCATCCTGGGTCCTCCTATCTCCCAAAATACTCCAAGAGAACCTATGGCTCATTGTAAATTTCACTGTGACTGGAAAACAGAGGTGTTGGAGCACTTGGATTTCATAATCCTGGTGATTTACCTCCAGAAAAATAAGGGAAGAGAAGGGTTGGACTTTTACTGATCTCCTAACTCAGTCCTTATCCAAGAGGGGATTTTTCCAGAGTTCCTGAACCTTTTGAAGATGGAAAAAGAGAACAGCAGCACCACAATCCAAATAGGATTAAAAAGCCTCCGAAAGACTACCTGGCTCTAAGAGCCTTGCACAACCAAAATGTGGGATTTTGGAAGCTCTTCCTTTTCCCAGCATCATCTGATCCCTGTTGTTGGCTCCCAATGGATGCTGTGATTGCTTTTTCTTGGGTCTGACCACATCTTTCTTCTCCAGCCTTTCCCGATTTTCTGCTGCAAGGGATGGATCCCTGGGGATGTTGTTGCTGTGTAGTTCAGGCCCAGATGTTTTCATCCCAAAATATACAGTGGAGCACCTTTCCAGGGTTCCTGGATGAAAGGTTTTGCAAAAGTAACTCATCCCAAAAGCTCTAATCATTCCTCAGTTTACTTTTCCTTCCCTGTCCTTACCCCAGCCTTTGGAAACAGACACATCCCAGCTCTGTTTTCCCCAAAATTAACTCATGGAATGCCTGAATGCATGAAGAAGTTTGGAATTCTTCAGGGAGAAAACCTGTTTCCCAGTATGAATGGAGAGGGCTGGAATCCCTGCAGGAACTGGTGGGATGAATCCATCTCCAACACATGGATAACTGCTTTTTCCCGCTTCCTTGCAGTCTGTCATGTTGGGAGGCAGCTGCTGGATGCCATTAGCCCAGCTGGAGACTGAATTTCAGCTTCTGCTCAGAGCTCAGAAAGTGCTGGAAGCATTGTGAATGGGATTTTCCATGGATTTTGGGGCTTGCTTGGTGCCTGTGCCCACCACATCCTCAAGACTGCTGACCTGGAGCCTCTCCCCGGGTCACTGCAATCCTGGAATGTGCTCCAGGCTCATGAGAAGCCCAGGGGGATTTTGGGGTGGGAAATATGGCTGTGAGGTAGATGTTCATCCCAGATTTTTCCTCTTGAAATCCATGGGAAAAGATAAAGTGGATTCTTCAAGTCAGGCAGGGAATGTGAATGCTCCCAGTGGAGCGTTGAAATCTGTTTGTGGAAAAGCCTGGCTGAGTTCAACAGTGACAAAATCCTGGAGTAGAAGAAATAACTTTGGGAGGGAGAGACCCTTCCCTTCCCTTCCCTTCCCTTCCCTTCCCTTCCCTTCCCTTCCCTTCCCTTCCCTTCCCTTCCCTTCCCTTCCCTTCCCTTCCCTTCCCTTCCCTTCCCTTCCCTTCCCTTCCCTTCCCTTCCCTTCCCTTCCCTTCCCTTCCCTTCCCTTCCCTTCCCTTCCCTTCCCTTCCCTTCCCTTCCCTTCCCTTCCCTTCCCTTCCCTTCCCTTCCCTTCCCTTCCCTTCCCTTCCCTTCCCTTCCCTTCCCTTCCCTTCCCTTCCCTTCCCTTCCCTTCCCTTCCCTTCCCTTCCCTTCCCTTCCCTTCCCTTCCCTTCCCTTCCCTTCCCTTCCCTTCCCTTCCCTTCCCTTCCCTTCCCTTCCCTTCCCTTCCCTTCCCTTCCCTTCCCTTCCCTTCCCTTCCCTTCCCTTCCCTTCCCTTCCCTTCCCTTCCCTTCCCTTCCCTTCCCTTCCCTTCCCTTTCTGTTCTGGGATCCTATGATCTTTCTGGCCCCAAATCTTGTCTTATTCCCTTCTGGACCCTCAACCGGCTTTGAAGCAAATCCTTGGAATCACCCATAGCAATGCTCATCAGCCATGGGAAACAACTTTGCTGTTGGTCATCCCAAAAAAACCCCTCCGGGCAGCAGGGATGAGGAAAGGTGATGGCATTGTGACCCTGCAGCACCCTGGGACACCCTGGGACACCCAGAGGACAAACCCCACTCGGAGAGTTGGTGGCAGAACCGCCCTTTCCTGCTCTAACCACAAAACCAGGATGCCTCCTATGGATAGGTGATGCCTGTTGGGAAGGGGGGTGACACATCCTTGGGATTCCCACATAAATCCATCCATCCTGGCTGGGATAAACTGGTTTAACCCATACCATGCTTGGCACACCAGTTTCACACCAGCCCTGGAAGATCTTGTCCAAGGCACCATCCCAAAACCTGCACCCCTCCACCACACGGAGCTTCCCGATAGCGCTGCCGGATTCCGGCGCCAAGAGCTCGTTAATATTCCAACAGCTCTGATGTCACTCTCTAAACGAAGGCTGCTCTTAAAGAGGGGTTTTTATTTAATTGGGCCCTGACTCCGCCACGTGTGGCCTTGTCAAGTACCTCGGTGGCACTCCTCAGAAAAAAAAAAAAAAAGGAAAAAATTGGGAAAAGCAAAGGAAGGAGGGGAGGACGGGAAAGGGAAGGGTGGAAGGAAGCGACCCCGAGCCCCGCTTTGAAAGGGAGGCGATGAGAAGGGACCTGTCAATGGGATCAAGCTGGCGGTGGCCGTGAAAAGCCTGGCAGCTCCCGCTCCGTGAGGATGGGGAGGGGAAGCGGTGGGAATCCACAGGCCGATCCGTAAGGAGATGAAGGAAGAATGACAGCCCCTGAGGCTGGTAGGGTTTGAAAGGAGAACACACAGGAGCCAAAACCTGCGGAGAGACACTTGCAACTTTTCACTTATTCCCTTTGACAAGACAATGGAGTTTTCTTTCTGTCTCCCCCCAGTCCCCCCCTTCCTTGTTTTTTAAAGTGGGTCCCATAGGGAGAAGCAGAGAGTTCTCAAAGGATGAAACAACTGGAGTGATGGGGAGGGGAGGAGGGAAAAGGGGAAGAAAGGAGGGAGCAGCAGAGCTCATTTCCACACGGGACTCTGCTTTAGCTGGGAGGAGGAGGAAGGATTGAGACAAGAGGGGCATTTCCCTCCCCTTGGACTCCCAGGATTCCCACTCAAAAGAGGGGCTCAGAGACTGGGGAGGGGGACACTGGGGTAGGATGCAGCCAGAGACCTGATTCCATAGTGATGGGAAGTTTCCCTGATTACCAGTGAGCTGGGAGCAGGGAGGGTGGCAGGTGGAGGAAGGAGAGCAGAGCTGAGGGACCGAGTCCCTTCTAAGCTGCTCCTGTGCCCATTGGTACCAGGGAAGGGAGGTTGGTCTTCTGTGCTTGACACAATTCCCAGGGAAAATGGGGATCAGGGCACTTGGCAAAGTCACCTTCTCGCTCCCAGTCTTCATGCCATGAAACTGGGAAGACTGGGAAAATGCCAGTGAGGACTGTCGGGCTGTGTCCGCTCTGTCCAAACCCTGCAGGGACATGAGGTGTGGCCAGCCCAGGGTGCACCCCAGCTCCAAGGCTGCTCCAGGATTTAATTCTACTCTGGAGAAACCCTCTGTCCCTCCCTTCATTTTGCTCTTAAATTTTCCAGGTGAGATTCCCCACAGGAAGAGCTTTAAATGAACCCAATAAACAAATAACATTGGAGGAGAGTTTTTTCCCTGAATGTTTCTGCCTTAACCTCATCTCTGTCTGTTAGAGATGGTGAAAGGGAAGGATGGGACAGACTCAGGCCAAAATAGGATCAGGATGCTGTGGTCTTGGATAATTCCAGGGGGAAAAACAAAATCCTGGAAGTTCTTCACTGTCCCATATGTAACAGAAAGTTTGGCTTTCCCAGGAGGGAAACAGGAGGGACCCAGATCTTGGCAAAATATCCTGGGAAGGACAAGGAGCTGTTTTCCAAGCAGTTAATTCCAACCTTGTCTTGTTGTCAGGTTGTCCCAGGGAGAAGAGACCCCTCAGACTCTTTGGGATCCTGGCTCTTGGGGAAGAAATTCCTCTTATCAGCCATGACTTCCCATATTCCAGATTGTCCCTGCTGTCCTCCCACTGTGACACTTCAAGTCGGGTCTGCCTTTCTCTCCCCTACTCTCTCCCTCCAAGGATTAAATGACTGGCACAAAAAATTTGGGAAGCATTAACCAAACATTTGTGAACAGACACATGGCCACATTCCCGAATCCTGAGATCTCACCTTTTATCCCTCTGCATAAGCATCCAGCAGGAACCACCATCCACCTTTCCATCATTTCCAAGCACTGGATGAAGCAGATCAACACCATAACCCCCATTTTAGAGGGACTGGGAATGGAAACATGGAAAAATGAGTCATTGGAAGAGGAGGAACCAGGGTGGGACTTGCTCATTTTCCTTCAGGGACCTGCTGTGTCCTCACCCCCGCTTCGTGGTCACTGGGGTTTATCAAGGAATGGTTTGGGGTGAAATCTTAAGGATCCTGCAGTTCAAACACTCCTGCCACAGGCAGGGACACCTTCTGCTATCCCAGGTTGCTCCAAGCCCCATCCAGCCTGGCCTTGGACACTTCCAGGGGTGGGGCAGCCACAGCTTCTCTGGGAAACCTGTGCCAGGGCCTCAGCACCCTCACAGGAAAGAATTCCTTCTGTAAATGGAACCTAAATTTCTCCTCTTTCAGTTTGAAGGTATTCACCCCTGTCCTGTCAATCCAGGCTCCTGAAAATTATCTTTTCCCATCTTTCTTGGCTTTTTTGGGTACTAGAAAGCCACAATTACATCACTCCAAGCCATTTCTTCTCCAGGATGAACAATATCAATTCTCTCAGCCTTTCCTTACAGCAGAGCTGCTCCATCCCTCTGATCATCCTGGTGCCTTCTCTGGACTCTCCCAACAGCTCCAGGTCCTTCCTGTGCTGGGGAATCCAGAGCTGGAGGCAGCTCTGCAGGTGGGGTCTCACCTGAGCACAGAAGAGGGGCAGAATCCTCTCCTTTAATCCTGGACTGAAATCCATGTCCCCTCCCTCGGGGAGTAAAAGTGTTTGGAAAACCAGGGGCTTCATCAGGCCCTGTTGATGAAGAGTGGCGTCCAGGAAGGAAATGGCCATGGAATTTTCTGCTTCATGTCTCTTTGAGGAATGAGAGAATGTGGGGCCAAATATGGGACCCACCACAACATTCCCGTGGTGGGACATCTCCCAGAACTTCTTGCTTGCCCTGGTCTGTCCAGACCCTCCCAAAAGAGACCCAGTTGCTAATTCCTGGACCTGTTTTCTTGATCCTTCTTGGATCCTTTGCTGGTGGCATCTGAATGTCACCTGGCCCAAGGCTTGTGAGCCCTGGATCCCGTGTGCAGGAGCTGCTGGAGATGGGACTGGAAAAGCTCCTTCACTTTTCCATTGGGAACAGTATGAGAGGTGGGACAGTCAATGACAAGTAGGGAAGATTTGTCTGAACAAATTTCCCTTTAACACCCCAGATTTCCTTTTCTGGGCTTGTTGGGAAGAAAAAAGGGACTTGGGGTGCCTGTAAAGATGCTTCAGAAGCAATGTTCACATGGTGAACATTGAACATGGATTTTCAAATTCCATGAAAACCAGGATTTTTAATGCTTCTGTTTCTTTGGTGGCTCTGGGAAGGACACGTCCTCTGCCCTGAAGTGTCTCGGAGTGCTGTTTTTGTATCACCCTGAGATCTGACCTATTTTTGACTCTTTTTGATCTTTCAGAGCAGAGACTGAACACCTGGAACCTGATGCAGGTGCTGAGGCTACAACTGGGAGCTGCCGACAGGTATGGAGAAGGGAATAGAGGGAAGGACATTCCCCTAGGACAGGTGACATTCCAGCCACTGCCCCACCTGCAGCTGGGAGGGTGTCCTGGAGCCTGTCCCTGGAGAACATCTCGGCCATCCCAGCACCAGGGACCATCAGCTGTGTCACTTTTTGCGCCGATGTCCTCGGGACACATCCCGCTGTCGGCTGAGTGGGAAAGGCAGATGTGCAATCCCTTGGGATAACCATTCGGGACACGGAGCACCATCTGGCCGGAGAATGGGGCTCACAAAGAATCCCACCTCCCAAATTCTCCCAATTCTCCGTGCCCAGGACTATGGGAATCACCCTTCATCCCAACCCTCACCTTTATTTTCTCTCCCTGCTTTCAGCCTCCCTCCCTCTCTCTTTGTCTTTCCTTTCTCTCCACCCCTCCTCGCTTTGCCACTCCTATTTCTCCCTCTTTTCTACTTTTTTTTCCTGCCCTGCTCGGGCAGGCTCGGAATTCAGATGGAATCGCACCCAGCTCACACATTCCCGACGCTTTTGTACCAGCTTTGGCCTCCGCATTTCCATAGGCAGCGGCTTAATGGGTGCTTAGCGAAGAACTTTTTGTGTTATTTTCCCTGTGTGAATTACCTGGCCCGCAGCGTCACCGCGGAAGATTGGAAATGCTGGAAATGCTGGAAATGCTCCTGCCATGGACCTTTACACGGCACATTTTAGGATCCCCGCTGTGTTTTCTTTCCAAGAAGAAGAAAGACCTGTCAGCATTAAGCAAATCAGCCGCACGTCTCGCCGCCTTGAGCTGTGTCACACATGAATATCTGAGGGCTTTTTTTCCGCCCCCCCCTCCACCTTCTCTTTCCCTTCTCCCCTCTCCTTTCCCGTTCCCATCCTCTTGGTTTTTAACGAAAGAAAAGTTTAATGCTCTCACAAAGGAGGGAGAGGGAGAAATATCCATAAAACTCCAATTTAAACCCCTTTAACCCGTTCCTTTGCTTTGCCTTTCAACCTGAGAGCAAACCCTTTTTTCTTCCTAATAGGAAGAAGGTTTGAATTTCTCGAGCAGCTGGAGGGGGAGAGAGAGGAGGAGGAGGAGGAGGAGAAGGAGGAATGTGGAGGGGAAGGAAGAGTTTCAGCATGAGGGTTTCAGGGAATGGGAAAAACGGGGATGAAGCAGAAAAGGGTTTTCCTTTCACTGTCTTGTCTTGCCTGCCTAGGCTACAAATTAAGTGTCCAGGTGCCCCCAAACAAGGGAAATGTGGAAAAATTAGGCACCAAATTATTAAAAATCACAGATATTTTAAATCCCCTTATCGTGGGAATAAATTTAGGACCAAAATTAGGGCCTTGGATAGAAAAAGGTGGTCAGAAAGTGCTGAAACTCAGGAGTGACATCAGACACCCAAAAAGGCCCCTGACCAGGACACCGCATTGAAATTGATGTAGTTGAGTTATGGGGTCACTTGAGCTGCAAAATTTGTCTCCAAAAGGATTCAGGAGTTGGTTTTCCTGTCCCGGTCCTGAGGATCTGTGTCTGCACAGGCTTGGAGCAATGATGATCCCACGAGGTGGGAAAAGGCAGGAAAACACAGGGATTTGTGCCAGGAGTGGAATTCCTGATGGAGAATTCTTTTCTCCCTTCCACCTGACCTTCACCCCTCAATCTCCCAGTTAGTAAGGAATCCAAAAATGCAAACTCAATCCAGCCAGGAAAGGACTGGTAATATCCAAATATCCACATGGAAATGCAAACACACATTTCCTTGCCTGGGCTTTTATTGGAAAGAGCATCTCCAAATTCTTGTCTTTTGGGATCAGAAAAGCAGGAATGGGTTCAGCTTCTTTTCACCTCATAAAAATTTTGCCGATCCAAAAAAAATGCTGGGAATGAGTTAGGGAGGATGTGGAAGAGGAGAGAAGGAATCAAATGTGTCTCCTCATGGAATCTGAATGAAAATCAGGGAAATCAGGAAAAATCAGCCCCGCTACAAATTCCTCAGCACCTTGGACCTAGATGAGGCTGGGAGCTGAAGGAGCATCCAGTCAGGCATGAAAAAGAGGAGAATCCATGTGAATTAACACCAGGGAATTTTCACTTCCAGACCCTGGGGTTGCCCAACTGAGCCATTTATCTTCCTTGCCCATTAATGCTTAATTGATCCACAGCTCTAATTGGCTGCATGGGGGACACACCATGCAGAAAGAGTCAGAAACAAAAGCAGGATATGAGGAAATCTGGGGGTTTTCTGGACGTGTTGAGGGGAGCTTGTGTGTGGGGGGAAGACGGGATAGTTTCTGAGACATGGGAGTTTCCATCCACTGCTGAAACAAAAGCTCCACGCTTTCCTCCCCCTGTTCCTTGTGGTGATCCCCAAGCCAGACATGCCACTTATCCTGCATCACCTCAAATTCCTCATTCCCTCTTTGGCTCCTCAGTTTCCTTCAACCGCACAAAGCTTGGATTGCTTGGGCTCAGTTTCCTGGGACAGATCCTTTCTGGGGTCCTCCCAAAGTGGTGGCCAAGAAGGCCAGTGGCACCTGTCTTGTATCAGCCACAGGGTGACAAGAGAAGCAGGGATTGTCCCCCCTGTGCTGGCACTGCTGAGGCCACACCTCAAGTCCTGGGATCAGTTTTGGGCTTCTTTAGGACAACAAAGCCATTGAGGAGCTGGAACGTGTCCATGGAGTGCAACAGAGATGGGAAAGGGTCTGGAGAACCAGGAAAGGCTGAGGGAGCTGGGGGAGCTGAGCCTGGAGAGAAGGAGGGTCAGGGAGGACCTTGTGGCTCTGCACAGCACCCTGACAGGAGGGTGCAGCCCGGCAGGGCTCTGCTCCCAGGGAACAAAGGACAGGACAATAGGAAATGGCCTCAAGTTGTGCCAGGGGAAGTTTAGTTTGGACATCAGGAAAAAATTCTGCATGGAAAGGGTGGTCCAGCCCTGGCACATCTTCCCAGGGCAGTGGTGGAGTTCCTGGCTGGATTTAACACCCGTGCTGATGTGGCATTTGGGGACACGGTTTAGCGGTGGCCTTGGCAGTGCTGGGGGATCAGTTGGATCTTCGGGATATTTTCTAATGGATATTATTCAATGATTCCACAACTATTGAGAACGGCCTCTTCTCCCATGATTTATGCAAAACTATTCTTAAGAACTTTTGGGAATCAGCTCACTGGGCTGCTCTGTGACTTCCCAGGGGCCGCACTGATGATTGAACAGCGATTGGATCCCAAATCCTGAACCCATTCCCTGCCACTGCCTGAATCCTGACACAGCCCAGTGCCTCAGGATGTTTGGTGAAATTGTTTTCCAGTGGGAGAGCCTGAAACCTTCCCAAAGCCTTGCATGGAGCCGAGTGAATGAGTTGCACATCCCGTCGCAATTCCCTGCCCGGCTGGGGCTGCCTCATGCAATCCCAGCTTCCCACTGTGCCCTTCCCGACTCCTGGGGACTTCCTGCCTCTTGGTTCTGGCTCATCCACGCTCCACTTCATTCCGGCTGCCTCCAGCTCTCAGCACATCCATCTGCCCCCGCTGACTTCATCCCTCCAGTGCCTGGGACATGTGCCAGGGCATGGGAATTGCGCATCCCACCTTCCCCAGGGTGCAATTCTTGGAAATGCTGAGCTGAGCAGCACCACACTGAGCTCTCAACCTTTTCCCCTCACCCCCAAATTTAGGGGAAATGAGGGGAAACGCTGGGAGAACTGTGCTGCCGTGGAGTTATTCCAGAGCTTGCGCTGCCTCCCTGCATCCCAGGATGATGAGAGCTGGGATTTGTGCTGTGCTATGGAGATGGTGGAATGATTTAGGGATGTGATGCTGCCTTTGGATGCAACAGGTCCTGATGGATGTCGTGATGCCTGCAGCAGAACAGAATCCTCTAAATCCACAGACAAGCTCATTAATTATTAATTGCATTGCACACTTCATTCATCAACTCAATCCCAGGGCAGCAGCACAGCTCCAGAGTAGGAATGGCATCCTGGCTCCCTTGAGGAAGGAGCAGAGGGCTTGGCATAGAATTAGGAGGGGACAACTAATTGGAAGCCCTGGACTGTCACCCCAGGCACAGAAACATCGTCATGTGTGTTTCACATGCAGTCCAAGAGGATTCTCTGTGTATTCCTCATGCCTGGAAGCGTTTCAGGCTGGGTTGGACAAGGCTTGGAGCAACCTGGGATATGGGAAAGTGTCCCTGCCCATGGTGGGATTTGGAATGGGGTGATCTTTAGGGTCTCTTCCAACACAAACCATTCCATGATTCCATGATTTTCTGCTGTCTCTCACTCACATTTGTCTTCTGGTGGGGGGAAACCAAGCACTGAAACAGCCAAATCCCAGTGGAGATAGAGGTTTGGAAAAACAGTTGCCATCTGAGTCCATTTTCCTTGGGAATATGTGTGGCAAGAAGATTGTATCTGGGGCTAACAGCCACTCCAGGTATTTCTCCATTAAACATTCCCAGTCCCTGCTCCCAAGGCCAATGGGCAAGAAATTGATATTTTGCACTGTCTAATCCTTTTACCCAGTAAAACAGGGACAACCTGGAACTTCCCAATTTGGATGGAGCTGGAATCTCTTTAAAGAAGCTACGGCTGGATCCCCAACATCTTAACGGAGAGGAAACGCATCCCAAAACCGACAAAAACGTGTGGGAAATGAATCAAATCTGGATGCTCCAGAGAATATCTCTTGAGTGGAGTGGAGAGGAAAGGTGTGAGCAGGGAGGGAGGGAGGGAGGATGATGGGGGTGAGCTCTGTGCTTCCCTGGAAGGGCTTTAATGCATCGGAAAGTGGAAGGTTTCCCATCTGATTCTTGTCACGGGCAGCAGGACTAATCGGAGAGATGCCATTTCTAGGAGGAAGGAAAAACCCCAGGAACGCACAAACCACTTTGCTCAGAGGGGCTGCTGCCCTTAAGAGGCTTTTATTGCCGAGGCTCCTTGGCTTGGCAGAGGTGCTGTCATCAGAGTGACACTAAAAGTATCCAAGGATTAGCGGTGATGGATGGACTGACCTGTCCCTGTCAAGTTTGGAGCAGCTGAGGCAGGGAGGAAGGGGGAGAAAAGAGGAGGGAGAAGAAGCTTTTCCTTCGAAATGGGGTGATTTCCATGAAAACCAGGCAGTGCTGGTATCCAGCTCAGATCCGTTCCAATTATCACCTCCAATCAGTCTATAAATCCCAAAAGATTTGGAATCTGCCCTTGCTGGGAATGCAGAAATTGCGTGTTTTCCCTGCCTTCGTCAGGGCTGGATGAAGGACAAGCTCCCAGCTTTGAAGATGCTGCCAATCCACCCTTTCTGCCAGGGTTTTCAAGGGGAATTGAGGAAAACCATGGCCTGGCAGTGACATTAATGTCCCTGAGTCCCACCAGCAAAGACTCCCCTTCCTGATCTATTATCCCTGCCCATGGCAGAGGGCTTGGAATTAGATTATCTTTAAGGCCCCTCCCAATCCAAACCATTCCATGATTCATTGTCAGTCCAGCTCTGATTTTAAGAGATATTGTTCTTTTTTATCTCTGGACAGAGACAAAATTGTCTCCTTCAGTGACAGAGTTATCCTTGAGGAGAGCAATCACTTTGGATAAAATCCTGTTTCTTCCCCCCACCATTTTACAGGAACCTCATCCCTTGAGCTTGAAATAGGAGTACCCCTCATCGCAGGAGAGGTTGCGACCCTCACCATGGGAGAGCCCATCCCCAGATGCCCACATAACGGGAAAAGGTGGAAAAAACAGCTTTTTAACATTTCTTGTGGCTGTGGTTAAATTTCTCCCACATTTCTGCACTCCCTGCCAGGAAACCTCACCAGAGCCTCCCCCTGGATTTTGGATTTTGACTCTGGCCAGGGTTGACCTTGGAAGATGCCAAGTTTCCTGCTGGAGTCCTTTCCCTAATCCCAGCATATCTCACATTCCTGCTCCCTGTTTTACCTCTCCTCCCTGCTCCTTCACAACGGAGCATTTGCCAGCCACAGCTCCATTATTCTGCTCCTGAGGCTGAAATTTTCCTTTTAATTCTTCTCCTTGTGGAAAATGGATCTAATTTCTTTTCCCTTCCACCTCCCCTCCTCCTCCTCCTAAGCCCCTTCCTGGCTGCTTGCAAAAAGAGGTTTTAGACACCAATTTCAAGGTGGATTCAGCCCTGGGAAATTGGGGAATTGAACATCAAGAAGTTGTTTGAGGCTGTGGAGTGGTCTGGGCTCCCTCCTGAGCCTGTTGGAGGAGTCCAACAAAACCCTTGGAAGTGCAAGTCCAGCTAATCAAGCTTTTGGAGAGGTAGGAGGACTCCTGGGGATGGAGGGGGGGGGAGGTTTCTTCAAACACAGCTTGTTGGGAAAGACAGGAAAACTCAGGGACAGGAAAAATGGGGGATGAGGGAACAGGGGTTGGGATGTGCTGGTTCTGCTGTTTGAGTCCTTGTCAAGCCACCCTTGAATCCCAGTTTTCCCACCTGTTTAGTGATGGTGAGCTCCTCTCTGTGGGCTGGTGGGAATCTGCTCCTGATGGCCTGGAGGAACAACATGTCCTCCTTAAGGATTAGCTGGCAAAGTCAGGAAATGGCAAAGCCAGGGGATGTCAGTGAGACATGAGAAACTCCCTCTCCAGAGAAATTGTGGATGCCCCATCCCTGGACCTACAGATGTCACAGCTGAGTGGAAACACATCCAGAGAGTTAAAATTGAATCATGGAATCAATTTGGTTGGAAAGAATCTTAAAGCCCATCCAATCCATGGACAGGGACACCTTCTACCAGCCCAGGTTGCTCCAAGCCCTGCTCAACCTGGCCTGGAATATTTCCAGGGATGGAGCATTCACGGCTTCTCTGGGAAAGCTCTGGTCCAGTGTTTCCCCACCTTTGTTGAAAAAAATCCTTTTCCTCCTTTCTGGTTTAGGATCATATCCATTTATTTAACGGCTGTGGGAGCTCTACTTGGCTCTGTGGAGTCCATCACAGTCCAGGGAATGGTGTGTTTTGGGAGCAGCCACTTTTCCTTATGCATAATCCGAGCCCATCTAAGCTTCCCAATGACATCGATTAAAAGCTCAGCAAAAGAACAATTTTTTCCCCCCCCGAAGTCTGGGATTTTAACTTGGTGTAGTGATAGAAATCCTGGATTTACGTAATAAAGAGAGTGGTAGAAAGGGAAAAATCTGTTTGGCCAGGGGAACAAAAAGGGATGAAGGAATTCCAGGTTGGGAATGATGAATTTGTCCCACTATTGTTGAAGGATTTGTACCAAACAGCAAATCCATTGGGAAAACAACCTGGAAAATATATTTGGATATTTGGGAATATCCAAAAATGCTTTGCTGTTCCAACACCATTATACTCCAACTTTTCCCAAACTCCCCCATGCACCTGAACAGGGGGATAAACACCTCGGGACAGCAGGATGAATCCGTGCTTTTCCATACTCTGCCTGTTCAGTGCATGAGAAGCAGAATCCAGACCCTCAGAAAAAAAACCTGATATTTAAGTAATGTTTAAGAAAGATCAAAACATTCCCAAAATCTGGGAAAGCTGCACAGTCTGGGGCAATGGGAAGGCCATAATTCCTCCAGGAACAAGCAGGTTTCCTGGCTCCGATCTAAACAGGAATCATGTTTGTGTCAGGGACTCCTGCTGTGATTATAAAAACCCAAATCCCAACTTCCCAGTTTACCTGAAAAACTCCAAAGACTTCTCCTTTGCTCCGTGTTCTCTGGAAGCATTCAGAGCTTGCTCCAACAGCATTTTCCTGATGCTCCATGAAAAACATTTGCTCAGCTCTTCTGGAAATCACAAGCTCCCGGGAAGTTCAAGGCAAGGGATTCACCTTGCCCTGGGCTGCTGGAAATTGCTTTGCTCCACAGCTTGTGCTGGAAAAGAGGGAGATCAGCAGGGTGGGAGTCCAGTAGAGGTCATGGAGGATGTGGAATGACAGTGGAATTTGGGACATGGGTTGTCTCCCTCCCACGGTCTAAGCACAGCATCTTTCCCAGTAATTTGGTGGAGGGGAGATTTAAGGGATGGAGAGGAGGGAAGGGAGGAAAGGGGGTGCCACTGACCCTCTTGTTGTGGAATCATGAAATGATTTGGGTGGGAAGGGACCTTAAAGCTCATCTCATTTCACCCCTTGCCATGGGCAGGGACACCTTCCACTATCCCAGGTTGCTCCAATCTCCATCCAACCTGGCCTGGAACACTTCCAGGGATGGGACAGCCACAGCTTCTCTGGGAATTCCATCTCAGCCCCTCAGCACCCTCCCAGGGAAGAATTCCTTCCCAAAATCCCATCTATTCCTTCCCTCTGGCAGTGGGAAGCCATTTCCTTTGTCTTGTCCCTCCATTCCTTGTCCCAAGTCCTTCTCCAGGTGAACATTCCCAGCTCTCCCAGCCTGGCTCCAGAAGAGAGGAGATCCATCCCTTGGAGCATCTCCATGGCCACCTTTGGATTAGATCCAGCAACTCCACATCCTTCTGCTGTTGAACCCCAGAGCTGTTTCCAATAAATCTTTCATCCAAGTGACACCAGGACAGTCTAGGAAGTCCTTTCCTGAAGCAAGGACAAGAGGCATGGCTTTGAATTTAAGGAGAGAAGGGCTAGAGGGGATACTGGGAAGAAATTCTTCCCTGTGAGGGTGGTAAGGAACTGGAATGGAGTTCCCAGGGAAGCTGTGGTTGCCCCATCCCTGGAAGTGTCCAAAGCCAGGTGGGACAGGACTTAGGATAGTGGAAGTTCTCCTTTCCTGCAGCAAGGAGTGGAATGAGATGATCTTGAAAGTCCTTCCCACCCAAACAATTCCATGATTCCATGATGAGCAGAGCTTCCCCAAAACAACTGGTGACTCCAGTTTAGGAATTTGCTGGATTTGTGAGGAAAGAGGAGAGGAATTCAGGCAAATCCAGCTAACAAACATGAGAGACAAGGAAATTTTCCTTGGCCCCTTCCCCAGATCCACCACAATTTGCTGATTTTCAGGATGCTCACTGTCCTCATGACCATGATGGATGGGTTTGAGCCTCTGTCTGACTTCCTGGAATTGCTTTGCCATCGGAAGCCATGTCCGGGGGTCTCCCAGGGGGTCGATGGGGATGAGGAGGAGGGGGGTGGTGGCGGGGAGGATTTTCCTGGTGTGAGGTTGTTGTGGATGGAAGTTAATGGAGCCAGGAGATTCAGCTGCTGCCGGGGAAGCATCCAGGGATTCTTTTCGCTCCGGCACTGCCGGCAGGAATATCCTGGAGCCTCAGCAGCACGTAAGTAACTACAATGGGTGATTCCTTAATAATTAAAGATATGCAGTGCTTGGATTGCCTCCCAGAGACGGAGCAGATCAGGGAGAGCAGGGAGGAAAACTTCCCGTCTTACAGGAAATCTTCCCGTGCCGAAGCTCTCCGCACCTGCCGGGGGATTTGGTTGAAATCAATTTCCCTCTGCCTGCAGCCGCAGGAAGCTGCCGTTGGGGTCCTGCCATGGATTAACTAAGCGACCCTGGAGTGCTGCTTCCCTCCTTGCCATGCCTTGTTTGCCTCATCCCAGATTTGGGATGCTGTTTGGAGGCATTGAGTGTCTCATGGGAGAGGTTGGAGCCTCCAGAGGTTGGAGCTGAGAAGTCTCAGGATAAAGTGGGGGTGTTTAATGGGTGATCCCAGAGCTCTTGAGACAGTAAAATATGCATTTTTCATGGAATTCTGGAAGGGTTTGGGTTGGAATGGACCTTAAAGATCACCTCCTTCCAACCTCCTGCCATGGGCAGGGATACTTCCCACTATCCCATCTTTCTCCAAGCCCCATGCAACCTGCCCTTGGAGGTGCTTTGCTGTTCCCATCTCCGCTGTTTGTCCTTAAACCACTTGGAACTTGAGCCAGCATAGGAAAAAACAATATTCCCACCCTGGAAAGAGCCTCCAGGTGGGGCAGCTGGAGCTGGGCATCGCTCCCTACTCCCTGTGGCCAGGACAGCTCGGACACGCCACGCGGGAGCCGTGGGGATTTTGGGGAGATCGCTGTTCCCTGACAGCTCCGCTTCATTCCCAGCGCTGATTCCAGGCGACACACGAGGCTGGATTGATGAACTCCGCTCTCCCGCTTTCTCCAGCCTTGGAGAGAAATGGCAGAGCCCGGGGCCAGGGCTAAAATCCTCAGTTAACATTAAAGTGAAGGATCTGCCGGTGCTTCTGCCGGGGGCAGAGGGGAGCGGATGCGCTTTTCTGTGCAGCCAGACGCGTGTCGGCTCCTCGGGAGGGGGGTTTGCCTTTTCCCGGGATGGATGTCACCGGCTCAGGCAGGGCGGGATGGCGATGCTGACTCAGCAGCCGCCGCTCCATTCCTTGGAAAGACGCGGAACGGCGTTTGGAGCATCGCGTTTTGCGCTGCGGGGCTGTGCCGAGCTTCCTTTGCGCTGATCCCGATCCAGGCTGAGCGATGTGACAGGAATTTGTGCCTGGGCCTGGCTTTTATTATGCAGATTGTGCATAAATCATGCTAATTGACCCTGGAGTCAGGGATGGCTTCAAGGTCAACTTGGATTAGGCTTGGAGTGTCCTGGTCTAGTGGGAGATGTCCCTGCACATGGCAGGGGGGTTGGAATGACATAAAATCCTCTCCATCCCAAACAGTTCTAGGATTTAGTGATATCAAAGTGGTGTCAAATTGGTACAAGAAGAGAACTCCACCTTAAATTCCACTTTAAATCCCTCACCCCTATATTTAAGTTGCCATTCCCTCAGTGTAGCAACCCTAAGTTGGGTTTTAACTCCCCAGGGTGAAAATCCTCATTTATTCTCGCGATGAGGGTGGAGGGAGAGATCAGGGAGCTGAGGGACAGTTTACAGCAGGATGAGCCAGCTGTGACCTAGCATTCCCATTCCTCTGAATCCCCTTTGCCTCCCTCTGGAGCCCTCAAATTGTTTTATCCCTGCCTGGGCTTGTGCCTGGAGCTAGCACGATTTTGCCCAGATTTCCCGGCTTGCATAAGGTTTTCCCGTGGGATTAACCCCTTGGAGAGGCAGGCACCGCCTGGAACCATAGCCCAGAGCTGATCACCTGAATCCCTGCAAAGTTCAGACTGTGGGGACTCAAAGGATGGAGCAATGGGGCTCTGGATTTGCCAGCAGCTTTCCCAGGGCTGAGCCAAAGCCTCCTCCTTTTCCTGAATTTTATGCTTAACTGAGGAGTCAAAGAAATTCAAATTTACACACCACTTGGTTTGAGGAGAAGTGTGTCATTTTCTTTCTGTTTGGGGTGAAAAATTGCTCGGGCTTGGACGCTGAAAAATTAGGGAATCTGTCCTTAAACATTCCTGTTCCTTACCTGTAAGGACCCAGGGATGAGGATTTTTGGGGTGTTCTGGTGAATCAGGAGGCAGGGAAAGGCAGGGTAATTATGGATAATGCAGCCAGGGATATATCCAGGGATTTCTGATGTTGCTTTCTAGGAAGAAATTCTTCCCTGTGAGGGACTGGATGAGATTATCCAGGGAATCTGTCCCATCCCTGGAAGTGCTCAAGGCTGGGTTGGATGGGGCTTGAACAACCTGGGAGTGGTGGAAGTTGTGTCTGCCCCTGGCAGGGAATGAAATGAGATGGACTTTGAGATCTCTTCAACTCAAAGCTCTCTGCTGCTATGAAATTCGGGAGATGCCGCTTGGAATTCACTCCTTTCTGTGCCTCAGTTTCCCCAGCAGCAGGAGCTGTTCCTCCTTTCCCACCCGTGGGGGAGACTGGAATTGCTCGGGCTTTGCTTCTTTAGCCAGGGCTGGATTTTCCGAGCTCAGCACTTCTGCAGAGCCAATCCTTGGAGCTGGTGAAGTGCTGTGGGAGTGAGGATGTGCTGGATACCTGAGCCGGGTGGGAGCAGACAGCTTTTTCCATGGATGGGCTGATCCTGCAGCCGGGCTGGGGCAGGGGGGAGTGGATCAATACCGCTGGATACGGAGAGAGCTGGAATAAGCCGAGCTTTGTAAGTGAAGCCTGAGCTCCCAGGGCTCCCAGTAAAGGCCGTTATCTCCAGACATTCCCGGCTGTCTGGATCCTCTCACAATACAGAGACATTCCAACCAGGATATGAGTCAGCTTGCAGGGATCTCTTCCTGATCCGGCCCAACACCGCTTTGCGCTGTTGGCTGACACTGCCTGGTGTGGGTGACACCTCTTTTGGGGACAAGGACCAGCCAGGGAGTCCATCCCTACTCATCCTTCCTGATTTCGCTTCCACCCCGTGCGGAGCTGCAGACACTGAGCTCCCCAGGCATCCGTGTGCTCATCCCAAAGTTATGAGGAAAACAGCCAGGGAAAAGGCACGTGGATTTATTCCTTGATTTCTGGGTTTTTAGGGTGACTCAAACAATTTTTATGGTCCACAGAGCTTCTGGCTTTATCTGTGAAATCCGTAGAAGAGGAGAAGGAACTGGAAAGACCCATCTGGTTTTTGCCCAATAAAATCCAAGGAAAGCTGGAAAAGGTTTGTGTTCCCCAGTTATGCCCCATCCAGGTCTTCTGGCCACATTCCCATGCTTCCCAGTGGCTCCAGTTTGGGATCAGCCCTAACCCTGTCTAACCAGTCCAAGCTGGGATTGGGAGAAGAAAACATCTGGATTTTGGGCCTTTATCTGTGTCCTGTCTCTGACCAGGAGAAATGCAAGGCAGGAAGGACCAGCAGAGAATTCCCAGAGTTTTCTCCCTGTTTCCAACAATTTGTTCTCTTCAACCAGTGTTTTTCCATCTCTATTATGGTGTGGATTTTTCCCTTATAATGTGCCTGTCATCCATGCAAAATTTCAACAACCTGGAGCATGGAATTCCCTGGGTGTGGAACGCAACAGTCAAAAGGGAGGGAAAACTTTGCTGAGACCTGGAAAAATCAGTTCAGTTGTGAAAAGGAAAGAGCTGTGAAATCCAAGCTGTTTATCCCAACAATCATTGGGAGTGACCCACACAAGCTCTTCCCGAATTATGATCTCTTAACTCTTTCTCTAAATGTTGGTGTTTTGGATATTCCACAACATATTTGGGAGTAAATAAAATCTGGGCCAGGGGATTTTTTTGGCACACCATTCCGGCCGTTTCCCTGCTCCTCCTTTCTCCCCCCCCTCCCTTCCCATCTCATTTCCTCGGGAGCCAAAGGAATCTGTCTGCCTGATGGATGGCTCCTGACAAGCTGAGAAGCCAAAGATCACATGTCAATAGGGCCATAATTAGGAGAATTGAGCCCTGTCAGGGCCTCCCGGAAATTTATCTGGAATCAATGGCCAATAGGGTGGAAGGAATGAAGATGTGGGAGTGTTTGCTTTGGAGCTGCCATGGATTTTTACACCCTGTCTGCACAGGGATCCTGATGGCCGGGCCTTTCCTGCTGCCTGAAAGAGGGGAGGATTATGGAATTAGCCATGGAGATCTGCCCTGGCACTCGCTGACCCTTCTGGGGATGTGGCCGCACTCCCGGGGCGGGCACAGCGAGAGGGAAAAGTGGGATAGAGGATGGAATTCAATGTTTTGCTCTTCCTTCCACTGGGAAAGAGCGTGGTAATCTCAGGCATGGGCCGAGAATCTGGAAATATGGAGGGAATTTTAGGAAATGTGCCCAAATCCCCCATGTCCCCGAATCCCCCCAATGTCCCTGAATCCCCCCAAACACTATCACATCCCCAATGTCTCCAAATTCTCCCAATGTCTCCAAATTCCCTCCTCATCCTCAAATTCCCCCAAATCTCCCCAGTGTCCCCAAATTCTACCCCCATATCCACATTTCCCTATGACCCCAAATCCCCTCCAATGTCTCCAGATCCCCAGGTTCCCAAACCTCTCCCACGTCCCTAAATTCCATCCCAAGCTGCCACATCCCCAAATATCCCCAATGCCCTCATTTTCCCACTCCATGGGAATCCCCAAATTCCCACTCCATGTCCCACACTTGCCACCCCTCATCAGGGTCTTGGATCCACCCAGGGATGCAGGATGGGAGAGGCAGCAGCTGAGGGGACAAGGGCATTGTCACCTCCCACCCCCAGCTGAGACAGGGTTTACAAATTAAACATCACTCACAAATCAAACCTGGATTAAATCTCCAAGTGAGGCTCAGCCTGTGACAATTTTCCAGGGATAGTACTGCCAAAAAAAGTTTGGGTTTAGGAATTAACTTCCTCTTGAGGCTGCTAAAGTCTGGGCCACTGCAGGGATTTTTTCTTACTGCTTTCCCCACACCTGAGGCACTTCCTGGATGTCCCTGAATCCCAAATTTCCTGTGATGCCCTTGGCACTAGAGAAGGACTGGGGGATTTGCACCTCTATGGGCTAGGTCTGAATCCTTTTTGCAATTCCAGGGTTTACAAGCAAAGAAAAGCTTGGAATGCCCTGGGAAACCCTTCAGCATCTGCTTTAATGCTTTGTTGGTTCAGGGGTCAATGGCCTGGCCCCAAAACTGTTGAACCATGAAAACAGCTGATGTTAAAGCCAGAAATCCTTTGGAAATGCCTTTGGATACCAGGCAGGATGGAACTGGAATCACACAAGCCAGAGAGAAGCAGCAGGCAGGGAGTGATCCCTCCCTGCCTGGGGAATGAGGCTGGGATTGGGATATTGGGGTACCACATTGTGGTGTTTCTACCCCAGGGATGAAATAAACGGAAGAAAACCTTTGGAATTCCAGCCTTGTGCATTGCTCCAGGGGTCGACCCCACTTCCTATCCATGGATTTCACCCCCAGGGTGCAGCAGGCATTCCACACTCCCTGGACTGAGCTCACCCAGCTTGCCCATCCCACAAACTCTGCTCCTGCTCACCCAGCCTGCAAAATCAAAGTTTGGAAAAACTCCCGGGGATTAGGGCTTCAAATCAGTGAAATCATTGATTCCCTGTTGGGAATTAGGGATCAGAAAGGCTCTGCCAGCCTGTTTTTGACACGGCAGCATCCTCATGCCCCCTCCACAGCCAAAATCCCAACTTTTCATCACATCCCAGTGTGTCCACCAGTCCACAGAGCCCTTACTGAGATTCATTTCACTTCTGAAAACCCCATAGGATTGTAGGAAAATAATCAAGGAAAGGGGAAGGATCCAGAGCCTTCCAAAGGCTGTGGATACCACAGAGCTCCTAATTTATTGCTTCTGTAATTGGGGTTAATTACTGGTGACCAAATTTATCTTCTTGCCTCTCATTAATCCCAAACACAAAGGAACCCTGTTTGCAATCAATTGCTGTTTAATTACAGCACAATAGCTGCCTCCTGAGATCGAAATCCCGGCTGGCTCCAGGTCTTGAGGAGGACGGGAGTGGAAAAATGGAGGATGAGGATGCCAACTGGGATTGGCACTATGTGTTCCAGGGATTTGTGAAATCCAGGGAGAGGAGTGGGAAGTCTTCTTGACCTGGGTGAAGGATCAGGGAGTGGCTTTCAGCTGAGGAGAAATGAGAGGGAATAACCTCAGCTTACACCTGGGCAGATTTAGGTTGGCTATTTGGAAAAAATACCATGGAAAAGGTTGTCAAGCCCTGGAAAAGGCTGCCGGGAGAAGTGGTGGAGTTCCCATCCCATGAGGAATTTCAAAGCCATGGAGACGTGGGATTCAGGGATATGGGTTAATGCTGGAATTGGCAGTGCTGGATTAATCTGACTTGATGATCTTCGAGGTCTTTTCCAACCTAAAGGATTACATGATTCTGAGATTTGTATGGAAAACACGTTCCATGTGAAACCTCTCAGGGAATATTTGGTCCACTCTCAACCTGAGAACAAGTGGGAATGGAAATTCTTTCCTCAAGGAGAACGAGGAAACAAGGTCCCAGCACTTCCCAGGGCTTTGTTGTTTGGTCTGAAGGTGCTTGAGGTGACCAGGAGATTCCCCACAGGACGTGGAAAATGAGGAAGAAGGGGGGAAAAAGGGAATTGTGGGAAAACTCTTATTTCTGCAGGCAAATTCCAGTTTCCTATCCTGGATCCCCCATTCCTGGGGACAGAACTCACCAGCCCCAGGACCACACCTAACATCCACAAATTGTTGTTTTTTCCCCGGGAGAAACATTTCCTTGGCACTGGTGCCTGTCCTACCCCTTCATTTATCCGGATAAATGTTCTGGATTAAATAAACTCCCCTCCCAGCCCACCCCTCCCTCCCCATTCCATAGGAGCCATAAATCTCCAGGATTATTGAGCCCAGTTTGGGAGTTAGTGGGGTGTTGAAAATGCTCCAGTCTTCCCTTTATCACTTTCAGATCAGTCCATCGGATGGGAATCCATCAGGGAAAATTATGGGAGAGGCTGTGCTGATCTATGGCTCCCTGTTCCCGGATCAATCCAGCTCTTCGCTTTCTAGCGTGGGGGTTGTGGGATCCAGGGCTGCCCATACTCGACTCCCTCCTCTTAAAACACCACATTCATCAACACTTCCCATTCCTGCAAGGACTTTATCCTGGGATGCGCTGGAGATGGGATAAAACACCCATGGAGCCAAAAAAGGTGGAGGCTGAATTCCCCTTGGGACCTCAACTCCTGAATGAAGCCACTTGCTGACATTTATTGCATTTAAGATTTGAGTGGATTTAGGGATTATGAGCAGCCAAAATCTGGACTGTGCTGGAAATTCATCACATCCCAAAATTTAGGTGCTCTCAGGATGGTGCTGAGGTGGTTCATCCACCCTGGGGCCATGAGTCAGGACCAGGAGCTGGGTTTGGAGCTGTTTTTCCACCTGGGTGTTCTCAATCACCCTCTTCCCTTGCCCTGTGTGGATCCAGAGGGAAGAGCACCACCTACTGAGTCTCCCTCACTTCTTCCTTCCTTATTTTTTTTTTCTTTTCTCAATCCATTTTATTCCTATTTGTGTTCTTTGCTTCTCCCTGAGAAAGGCAGGAGAGCGTTTAACTCCAAGGAACCCTCCTGCTCTCTCCAGACGTTTCTGCTGCTCTGATTTTCCTGTGTTAATGAGACTTCCTTGGGGTCTTTCTGCTTCCTGCCTTCCGAAATTAACAGCACCTCCGGCCTGATGTCTCCCCAGATCCAGGTTTTCCCTTGGAAGAAGTGTGGGAAACAAAATAAATTAGGTAAATTTTGCCTCAAAATCAGAATTTAAGCTAAATATTGAAGAATTTGCTAAAGAAGAAATAGATGCAGGAATATATTCCTTTGGACGGATTTTTCCATATGTGGGTGTCCATATGTAGGGACATTCTCTGGATGTGTTTTGGCCAAGGATTTAGGGAATTAGCTGGAGACTTTCACTTCTGGGTTCAGTTCTCACCCTGACACAACCCTTTTAATACTGATTAAACACTGAAAATTTCCTGGAAAACAGATTGGGAGAAACAGAGAAATCCACTCTGGTGTTCCCCGAAGATTTTTAATTGGGAGATGATCCAACTTTTAAAGGATAAGACCTCAGCCGTGTTATCCCGAAGCCCTTCATTTGCACCCAATGCCAAATTAGACTCATTAAATATCCTCTTGTTATTTCATCCTCTTTGGTTTGTTTGCTTGAACCATAAAAGTGTTTGTCCTTCTCCCAAGGGAATTGGGTGGGGAATTGGCACAGGATATTTTGTAAGGATTTATAAACCCCTAAGTCCCCTCACCTGCTTCCAAAGGTCTCAACACTGTGGATATCTCAGGAAGAACTCAGTGGGAAGTGGGAATGAGGAGATCCTTGTCAGTCCTCAGCATTATTTTCTGTTTCATGTCCCATGTAAAGCTGAGGGGCACCAGATCTTTCCACTGGGGGAAAAACCCCAAATGTGGGTTAAATGCAGTCTGTGGGGAATGACTGGGGAAAACAGGAGATGGTTTATCCCAAAGAATGAAGGGAGATGGGATAACAGCCGGCAATTATGTAAAAGGCTGCTGCAGGAAGGGGAGGGACACGTTTCCCTGTGTATAGGACAAGGAATAAGGAGCTTAAAAACCAGCAAAGGAGATTTAGAGCTGTGGGATAGAGGAGGGCTGGGATTAATTGCTGGGAGGAGGGGAAGAGTGGGATCTCCAGGGATGGAGTTTGGAGGACAAACGTGTCAAGAAGGGCTTAAAGAGAGTGGATTCATACACGGGACAGGAGGCAGGGAAGATAAACATCCTCCTGGATGCTTTTCCAGTGTTTCAGGTGGCTCATAAGGCAAGAGGAATGAATTCTGGGATTTCCAGAGTGGGATGGGGGTTTGGCAGTTTGGGAGTTTCTCCTCCACGAGGGTCCTGCTCATTCCTTGGAATGAGCCATGTCGTGACACACGGAGCTGCCTTTCCCTGCCATCATTTTTCCCTGCTCCAAGATTTCCCTGCCATCCCTTTTCCCAGTGCCACAGATCCCAAGGTGACCTGGGATGTGTGTTTATTGAATCCTGGAATGGTTATTGTTGTAAGGGACTTGGAAAATCATCTAATTCCGACTCCCTGCCATGGCCGGGGACAACCTCCACTATCCCAGGTGTCTCCAAGTGTCTTCCAATCAAGGCCTTGGGCACTTCCAGGGATGGGGCATCCACAGCTTTCTGGGCATCTCATCTCAGCTTGTTTCCCATCTTTCCACCTTGGAAATGTTTTTTTTTGGTGGGAATCATGCAGCCAAGCCAAGGTGATCCCATCACCCCATGGAAGTAAATCCGCTGATGGAGCAGAAGTCGGAAATAACCCAGCAAAAACTTGAGACAGCTCTCGCTTCCAGTAATTCCCAGGGAAGGGTGTCAGCCATGATTTCTAGGAGCCACACGCAGCAGAAAACAGGGAATTGCTGGCAGCACTAATGAAGTTACGGCCATCTGGTGATTGGGTTAGGAGATCCTCTGGGAGCGGCCGGTGAGGTGATGGACGGAAAGCAGAACGGGAATTAAATTGCATTTCATTTCAATTTGGCCATAAATTTGATGATTTCGTCAGATAAGGAATAAAGGGGGAAGGGAGGAGGGGGAGGAGAGGAGAGGGAGGGATCTGCAGGCAGGGAATGAGCAGGACACGAGGAATTACATCGTCCTAGTTTTATGGATAGGACACAAATCACCTGCTCCCTATGGATTATTCACTCTGGTAGTAAAGGTTGGGAATATAGGTTATCGAACTGTCCTGGGATTTATGGGAGAGGATGCAGGGGGTGAAGCGAGGAGATGGACCCACCATGGGATGCTCCACTTGGCAGCAGTGGTTTGTGTCACCTGAGTCCTCTGCTGAAATGTGAACATGTCACCAGGGGTGGAGGCACTGTCAGGTTGCAAATGATGCACGAGCCAATGAGAATTCCCAGTTTTGGATGCATCCAGAGGGACCTGCACAATCTTGAGAAGGAGGGCCATGGGAATCTCATGAGGTTCAACAGAACCAAGTGCTGGTGCTGCAACTGAGGGAGAGAGAGTCAATCTCAGGATTGGTCCAGGCTGGGAAGGAGCAGATGGAGCAGCCTTAGGGAAAAGGACTTGGAAGTGCTGGTGGATGAGAGGCTGAACATGACCCAGCAATGTGTGCTCCAGTTCCAGAAATCCAAGTGTATTCTGGGCTGATCCCACACTGTTGGCAGCAGGAGAATGGGGAATTCTACCCTTCTGCCCTGCTTGGGTGATATCCCACCTGGAATGTTGTATCCAGCCCTGGATCCCAGCACAGGAAGGACATGGAGCTGTTGGAATAAGTCCAAAAGAGGCACCAGGATGATCAGAGGGATGGAGCAGCTCTGCTGTGAGGAAAGGCTGGGAGGATTTGGATTGTTCATCTTGGAAAAGAGAAGGCTTGGAGGGACCTAATTGTGGTCTTCCAAAACCAGGAAGAGCTGAAAAAAAAGATGGAGAGGGACTTTTTACAAGGGATGGAGTGACAGAAAAGGGGTAATGGCTTTAAACTGATAGAGAGTAGGGTTAGATGGGATATTGGGAAGAAATTCTTCCCTGATTTGGGTGGTGAGAATCATGGAATCATGAAATGGTTTGGGTGGGAAGGGACCATAAAGATAATCACATTTCAACCCTTCCACTAGGTTGCTCCAAGTTCTGTCCAGCCTGGCCTTGAACTCTTCCAAGGATGGAATAGCCACAGCTTCTCTGGGCAGCCTATGCCAGGGCCTCACCACCCTCCCAGAGAAGAATTCCTTCCCAGAGAGAATCAAAGCTCTCCAGCGTTGGAATCTAACACTGGAGACCTTCCAGAAATGGTCACGATTTATTCCAGTTTGGTGACACTGCAGTTCCAGTCACTGACAAAGACACCAAATTAACTCCTGGGAATAAGAAACATCCTCAGGGCAATATTGCCCTGGAATGTTGCATGGGATCACTGGGAAGCACTCAAGGGACAGGTTGTACTACATTTCCTTAGCACACTGATATCTCCATATCTCCAATCCTTCTGGCCTCACAACATTCCAGATGGGTGCATCAAGCCTTCCAAGCTGGTGATATCCTTGGATGTCTCAGCAAGTTTCAGCCTTATTTCACCATGTGTTGCTGTGCAGAGATTTTCATCCTGACTGGATGAAAGATTTGGGCAGGCACTGGAAGCAATTTTGGTGGGAAACCTGACTATCCCATAATTAGTGGGATATCTGGATATCCCATAATTTGTGGTAAAGCAATGGCGTGCTGCACAACCCTAATTTGCATGACTAAGAACTTGCCATTCTTTGAAATAGGATGGATGGACTCAAAACTGGGGCTGGATGTGAAGTGACTTCATGTCCAGTTCAGCATTTCCCCAGTTCAGATATGGGAAGCTGAACCAACTTCTGATGGAGAAAGTCTCCATGGATCATTCTCCTTGTGAAAGTGAGTCTGAGACCCTTCTGATCCCAGAAGTTCAAACATGGAATGCAGCTTCACAGCCCTCTGGGGCATCACTGGAGGACCACACACGTGGAATCTGCAGGAACATCTACTCCTGTGAAGGCTGGATGGTGGAAACATCAGCAACACGAGCCAGGGATGGCGTAAAGAAATTCCAGTGGGATGTTGTAATCCTTCCAAGAGCAACTGAGGGAGCCATGGGGCCTCAGCCTGGCGAAAAGGAGGTTCAGGGGGGACCTTCTCACTCTCCACAATTCCCTGAAAAGAGAGTGCAGCCAGGTGGGGGTTAGTTCTTTACTCCCAGGGAACAAGGGACAGGACAAGAGGAAACAGCCTCAAGTTGTGCCAGGGGAGGGTCAGGTTGGACACCAGGAGGAATTTCTTAATGGAAAAGGTTGTTGAGCATTGGAAGAGGATTCTCAGGGAGGTGGTGTAGTCCCAATCCCCAGGGGACACCTGGATGTGGCACTCCGTGCTCTGGATTGGTTGACAAATTTGGAATCAGTCACAGTTTGCACTCAGTGATCTTGGAGGTGTTTTCCAACCTCACAGATTCTGGGATTCGGTGGTTCTTTGTTGATGCAGAAATTGGGACAGTCTCAACCCCTGGATCTACATGATTAAAGCCACAAAACCGTGCTCTGAATGAGGCCTCTTGGATCTCTGGTGGGATCCATGATCCCATGGGACACGCCACCACATTCCCACATTCCTGCTGCACCTGGCTGCCACGGGGACGGGATATGGATGAGCTGTGCTGAGCCTGGGAGCTGTTTTGTGCTGGTCCAGCAATGCCAAATGTGACAGGAGCTTGGCCTGCCCTTGAGGCCAAAGCTTTTAAACTCAGTGTGAGAGAGAGGCCAAAGATACTCCCCATCAATCTTAACCCCAGAGCTCCAGCTGCGGCAGGAATGGGAAGGAATTGGATTCCAGCAGTTTGGCATTTTTGTGAGCATAATTAATACACGTCATTGCCAGGAATTCCTATGCAGTCATACAGATTTTGACCCATATTTGGGATATTCCTCTGGGGAGCGCAGATGGGAATTTGTTTTAAAAGGAATCTTTAGTGGAACTTCCACATGTTCAAAGTGAGGGATTACAAGCGTTCCCAAAATAATGACTGGGAGGTATAAGGGGAAAAAAATGCCGGAATCTATTTCACATGCACAATAATTTACTTTTAGATGTGCAGTAAAGATTTTATATGCACAATAATTTACTTTTACACGTGCAATGATGTTTTTACACATGGAATCATTCATTTTTATGGATAAAAGCCGACCAATTAAAAACCTGGGTGTTAAACATCCCTCCCACCAATCCTGAAGAATTTGTTTTGGAGTAAAACTTCACTCAAGCTTAACATCAACACTTTTGTGCAGGATTATTGTTGCTTTTCCAGCTAATTCCATGTGTTGCACCTGATTCTTTTCCAGTTCAGCCTCACGGGAAGTAGGAGCAGCTCCATGGGCCATTGGACAGGGATGTGAGTGCCACATCACCTGGATTGTCACCTGTTTTTCACCATGATCCATTCTGATCATCTCCCTGAATCTATGGGAGGAATATCAACCCCAGCAGGAAGACATGAGAAAACATTTATGGGATCATGGAATCATGGAATGGTTTGAATTAGAAGGGATTTCCAAGGTCATCTAATCCACTTTCCACTATCCCAGGTTGCGCCAAGCTCTGCCCAGCATGGCCTTAAATACTTCCAGGGATGGGACAGCCGCAGCTTCTCTGGGAATTCCATTCCAGGGCCTCACCCACCTTCACATGGAAAGATTTCTTCCCGATATCGCATCTTTGAGTCTGAAGCTATAGTGGTGGGATTTTCTATCGATGAAGCTGAGCAATTGCAAGAACCGTTTAAAGACTCCAAAGGGTCCATACAGATCAGAGGAAGAGAGATAAAGCCACGAGAAATTCCAGCTGTTGAAGGATCAATGGAAAAAATTTGTTCAGAGACCTCAGATCTGCTTCCATATTTTTTTCCATTAATCTCTTCACTTGGCCAAATCAGAAGAGGTTGGAACTTCCATTTCTCAGGTGAATCTTTTGATCAGACAGTGCAAGTTTAAGGGTCTGTGTTCCCTCAGTTTTCCCTTCATATATAATTCCATATTTAAATGGGGTACACTTTGGAGCCCTCTATCCAGGATGGATTATTAACTTTCAGGAAGCTGAATAAGAAAGGGAAATATCTCCTTGTTGTCCCTGAGGTTTCATCTCCATGGAAAACCCTCTGCCGCAGCGAACAGGCAAATTCACTGTCCATAGCCAATTCCAGGATGATCTGAAGGAATAAAGGGACTGAATAAATTAAGAAACGCTTTCCAGTATTCTAGAATCTGGTGGATTAAATGCCCCTGGTCAGGCCAGAGGGTCACCTCCAAGCAGGGCTCTCCTGGTCACGCTGAGTCTTTGCCAGTGGTGACTCAGTTACTTTGAGTGGGAATCTCAAATTACTGCAAACCTGGCGGATTCCAGGGAAGAAGAGGTGGAAGGGACTGGAAATAAAAATAATAGTCCCCAGACTAGGAAAAAAGAGGTTCACAGGACCTTTTCTTTGGACACTCTGGGAGAGGAGGGAAGGAAAAGAGGAAAAGAGGAAGGTGGATGGTCAAGTGTAACAAAACAGCACAAACTGAAACACTTCCCCTTGGAGAAATCCCAATTCTGAAAAATAATTTGGTTTTGAGTTCATAAATGTTCAGTGGGAGCCTGATGCTGGAGGAAGTGGAAAAATTTATTTTCTTCCAAAGTATCTATTTTTTCGAGAAAAAAAATGCTTCTATGGAAGCTTTTTTGGAGGATCCAGTTTCACCAGCTTTGACCACTGGAGTGCTCAAGATTCTGGTTATGGGGTATGTTGAGCAAGGAAATGGGAAAAAATTGGTGAAAGTGTCAAGCCATTGGGAAATCCTATGGAAAAATGATCCGAAATGGTTATGGATCCATGTCCCAATAGAGGGGGCAAGAATTCTGCTGGTGTGTGGTGTCTGCACTTGACAACACTTCCCAAAAAAAAGGCCAGAGAAGCAACCTAAGGATTTACCTGCAAACCATCCTAAAAATCATCTCATTCCAACTCCCTGCCATAGGTAGGGATACATTCCACAACTCCAGATTGCTCCGAGCCCTATTCTGGAACACTTCCAAGGATGGGGCAGCCACGGCTTCTCTAGGAATTCTATTCCAGGGCCTCACCACCCTTAGAGTTAGCTCAGAACAGCTCCATGATTATCTTTCAAGGTTCTTGGAAAACTGAAATCTCCTGAAGGACAATTCACCTGGTAAAGGGAAAAAAAAAAAAAAAAAAAAAAAAAAAAAGAGGGGATGGTAAAATGAAAATTATGAGAGGGGATGGTTAAAAAACAACCAAAGTGCCCCCAAAAGGGTAATTTCCCCCTACCAAGAGTGACACTGGTTTGAAAAACGGGCTTAGAGGCAAAGGGACGGTGACAAGGGACACATCAACTGGGAAAAAAAAGGAATAAAGGACATTGGATTTGCACAAAAATGGAGAAAATCAGTGAGATGAGCAAAAAGCCAGGAGAGGCTCCGGCCAGTAGAGCTGAGGCCAGCAAAGAGTTGAAATACTTTGGGAACAGAAGGAGCTATAATAACCCCGGTATTGATTCCTCCTTGGAAGGGAAATGTGCAAAGCAGGCATTTTCCAGGGATATTTGTTTTGTATTTGGAGGGAAAAGCAGATTTGTTCCTGATTAAAGGGAAGGGATGGTTTACAGGCCGGCATTTAGTGGGGAACATTCCAAATAGCCCCTCTTAAAAAACACTCAGCGTGCTAAAAACAGGGATTAACTCTATCCAAGTGTTTTCTAAGATGTGGCCAAGAAGAATCAGGGTTGGTTTTCAAGATCCCAAGGCAGGGAAATCCAAGGGATAGGAGGAAATCTGATGTCATGCCAGTCTGTTAAGGAATGGGAATGACTTGGTTAATTATTGCCTGCCATTGATTCCAGGCAAAATGAGGGAACACCTCACTAGGACTCGATTAATAAGGAATTACAGGAACATGATGCTAATCAGCAGGGGGTTATGGGAAATCGGTCTTGTCAAATTAAGCAGCTTTTATAAACGCAATTAGAAGAGGGAGGATAATTAACGAACTTGCAGAGGGTTGGGATTGAGTTGCTGGGGGAGATGTTGAAATCCAGAAGTTTTGGTTCAAAAAGCGGCATTTGGGAAATGGGAAGAACAATGGGAGTTGCATCCATTCCTGGAACCCCAACCCTTTAACCACAACATTCACACAGCACAACGATATCCAAGCAATATCCATGCAGGCTGTGAGATCCAAAACCTTGGAAAAGTTAATGGTTTTTGACACTCAAGTCCATACATTGATAAAGACATAAACTCCAAGGTGGCTCCTCAAAATGAAGGCAGAAGATGGCTGGGTCTTGTCACCAAAAGGGACAACTGGGACATGTTTTGGTACTGTAGATTTGCACCTAAATAAATTTAGGATAAATTGGCTTTTTGTTGCCCTCCTCTTCCTGTTGTTCCACCATCCCAAATCCAGAGAAGGTCACTCAGTTGATCAAAGGACTGCAGCCTCTCTGCTCTTCTGGGAAAGTTGGGAATGTCCAGCCCAGGGACAGGAAGGCTCCAAGGAGACCTTCCTGTGCCTGAAGGGGCTCCAAGAGTTCTGGGGAGGAACTTTGGATAAGGGATGGAGAACGGGACAAGGGGGAATGGCTTTTCACTGCCAGATGTAAGAGTTAGATAGGATTTTGGGAAGGAATTCTTCCCTGTGGGAGTGGGGAGGCCCTGGCACAGGTTTACCAGAAAAGCTGTGGCTTCCCCATTCCTAGAAATGTTCAAGTTGAAGTTGGATGTGGCTTGGAGCAACCAGGGATAGTGGAAGGTGTCCCTGCCCTAAGCAGGGAGGTGGAACTGGATGATTTTTAAGGTCCTTCCAATTCAAACCATTCCATGATTCTATGACTGAGCTGTTGGAGTCTACTTTGGGCGGTGACTGATGGGGTGGTGTTGGGCAATGTCCTCCCCAACCATCCCAAATGGAAAAGCCTCCTTTCCCCAGGCTGCAGGATGAAAACTTTCCATGAATTTAACCTCAGACCTCTGAATTTTGGCTGTGGGGAGAAGTGGCTGTGGACTCTGCTTCCTTCTTGGAATTGTGGAACAGTTTGGATTTGAAGGGACTTTAAGGATCATCAACTTCCAACCCCTTGCCATGGGTAGGGACACCAGAATTCCTCTAGAATTGGATGTGACTGCTGGACCACATCCTAAGGGGTGATCCTGATGGGGAAATCAGGAATGCCAGGCTGTGTCCCTGATTTCTGATCGACCTGCTCCATCCCCTCTCCCATTCCCATGCATCTTCCCCTCCTGCACTCCATAAAACGCGTCCTCTCAATCGAGAGGCTCTGGTTTATTTGGGCTGTGAAATCTACTTAAACCTTTTTAATTTGTCTTGTTTGGATATGGGCATCATTTGAATCGTGTTTTATGGGCACCCAGATCATTTTCCTTCCTGTAAATCGTCCCTTTAGTTACTGAGGCTTCTGGGAAGTTGTAAATCCTCCCTCCCATCTTTTCCATGGAGTTTACGTTGTTTTACAGCTTCATTAATAGGTTCTCTCCCGGCGAGGTTGATGAAAGTTATTGACCTAATCATAACCTATTAATTATGACAGTAAATCCCACTCTTGGAAATGTTTTACTGAGCAAATGTTACTTGGAAAATCTGTGGGTTAAACTGCAGATCCAAGAACTTTAAATCTCCCGTTCACTGTCCCAGTTGTGGAGCTTGGGAGAAGCTCGTGAAGTCCTGCTGGCTTGGGAAAGTTCTCGTTTAGGGAGAATTTAGTTTTCCTAAATGTTGGCTCTACGTGTTTGAATTTAACATGGAAACTCAGGTGCATCCAGTTCTCCTTCTGGTTCTTAGAATCAGGGAATTGCTTTGGTAGGAAAAGCCCTCAAGTCCAACTGCTCCCCAGCACTGCCAAAGCCACCACTAAGGCATGTCCCGAAGTCCAACACCCACATGGCTTTTAAATTCCTCCAGGAATGACGACTCAACCACTGCCCTGTTCCAGCACTTGATAATCCTTTCACTGAAGGAATTCTTCCTGATATTCCACTTAAACCTCCTCTGGTGCAAGCTGAGGCCATTTCCTCTTTTCCTTTTGTTGTTTTTTTACTCCCAGAAAGAACAATTCATAAGGAATTTACTGACTTCTATCTGAGTCCATCATAGTAGGGTAGTATTCCAAGTATCTGCCCAGAGAATCTGTGGACTCCTCATCACTGGAAGTATTCAAGGCCAGGTTGGATGAGGCTTGGAGCAATTTGGGATAGTGGAAAATGTCCATGATCATGGCAGGGGGTTAGAATCAGCTGATCTTTGAGATCCTTTCCACACAAACCATTCTAAGATTCCATGATTTTCCACAATTACACCCAGGACATGTTTTTTATTGGAAGAATCCAACTCCAAAAAAACCCCAACATCCCTAAAGCTGCACTGGGATCCCCTAAAACCAGGCAAGGAATGTTTCTCTTCCCTAAATCTCTCCCTTCCAGAGGCAGATCCACCGCTCCTGTTGGAAGTGCTCCTTTAGGATACACTCCCTGTAGCTCAGCTGCTGAGCGAGCAGCTCCCTTCTGCATGCTCAAATCCCTCGGGAAAACCACTTTGCTTATGAGGCAGAGAGAGAAAGGTCTCCCAGGAATCCAAGTGCTTCCATCAGCCTTTCGGAGTAGCCATCCGTGGTAGGAACTGCGAGAGGTCCCAGCTGGGCTTCAGGGTCTGGATTAAATAAGCATTAAAAGTTCGGATATGCACAGGGAATTTATTGGAGAGACACACATGGGTATCCATTTATCCAGAAACTTCCACAGGATCCCACCTCTGTGTCCTGATGTGTGTCCACATATTCCAAGTTCATGTCCTAAATATGCAGTTGAAGGCAATAAAAATGCTCAAAGAGCTTTTTCCTGCCAGATACCCCAAATTCATGGATGAGCATCCCACTGTGCGAGGGGAGAAGCTGCAAGGAAATGGCTCAAAGGGAGGATGGGATGGGAGGAAGGGATGGATACTGTTCCAAATCTCATGGCAAGGTCACAGCAGTACTGTGGGTTTGGAAGGAATATTTGGAAAAAAAATTTCCCTGGGAGGGTGCTGATGCACAAAAATAGATTTCCCAGAGAAGCTGTGGCTGCCCCATCCCTGGAAGTGTTAAAGTCCAGGTTGGATGGGGCTTGGAGCAATCTGGGATAGTGGAAGGTGTCCCTGCCCATGGCAGGGAATGTGATTGGATGGTCTTTAAGTTCCCTTCCAACCCAAACCATTCCACGATTTTACGACTCCATGAAGATCAAGAATCAGGAGATAAGAAAGAGAAGATGAGGAAGGAATGCAGAGGAATGTGGCGAGGTGGAAGCAGGAAGCTCCTTTCCAAGGCTGTTTAAAAGGAAACATGGAAAAATGGAGGTCATTGCAAGAATTTTATTGGGATTTTTTGGTCATTTTTAAACAGTTTTCAGTTTCCCAGAGGATTCCAATAATTTTAAAATCCTTTTGGAATGACAAACATGCATGGACGTAACAGTTAAGTTACTCTTGTTTCTTGTTGTGTCCCCATTTGTGGTTCCTGCCATCCCTTACATAAAAATCAGCTCCTTTTCCACCACTTCCACAATTTTATCTCTTAATTCCCACTGAAATTTTGGAGAAAATTTCCTTTGGGCAATTGCCTGGTGTGGATGCTGAAGTATTTGATTTTTGCTGGAATTGTCCATTGTTCCAAATGCTCTGTACCAGTCTCCCAACACATTCCTGGGAATTTCAGGTCTGTTTCTGTGATTGCAGTTTGAATAACTCCACTCACACACTTCTGGAATTTGGGACCCATATTGGGATTTATGCAAAATCATATACAAAGCACAAAGCACTTGGATCAACCCAGAGAACTTTCCTCACTTCCAGCTGCATTTTCCATGTGTCCAACACTGGGAATAAGACCTTGTCAGGTGCTTAAATGCCAAGAGGTGTTTTGGATTAAAATTTTGTGGGATATGAAGACCTCATATATTTTGGAAGTGCTCCATGTCCTTCAGAGCTTTTGTGGAGATGTGAAACAGGGTGAGGAATATCGGATGTTCCATAGGTGGAATCCAAAGGGATAAAAATGGAAAAAATATCAGGCAATAGTAGCCTGAAGAGTGGAAACAATGTGGATTTCTCTCTCTGGACTCCCAGTTATCCAAATGGCTCAATTTTCCTTGAAAATGGTGTTTATGGAGAAAATGGCCTATTGGCTTGTCACAGTCCCTGCTCCCTGCAGGAAAATCCTGGATATGAGTGTTGAAATGGAAAATAACTTTCCTGATGTTCTTGGATAATTCCCAAGGTTCTGTTTTACTGCTGTAGTGGCAGAGATGAGGAGTTTTATTCCTCATCAGGGATCCTAATTTTGGAATAGAGGATCAACCACTGACTGCAGGAACAGCTCAGGAAAGTCAGAATTCCTCATTGTCCCTCTTCCCTGGTTTAATTCCAAAGTTAGGATGAGACTCCTACTGGTCTCCTACTGGTCTGCAGGACTGGGGCAAAGAGAAGTATCTGAGGTTTGGATACCCTCCAAGCTTGAAAAATCAGGGTTTTGGGGGAAATTACACTTCCTTCTGTAATTAGAAATTATCTCCAAATCCAGCTTCCAACTCCCTCCCAATATTCATTAGCCTTTCATTGGTTAAAAGTGAAATAAATTCAAATTAATAATTTATATAAATAATAATAGTAGTTCATATCATCAATGACAAGATGTTTTAGGAGATGTTGCAATTAAATTCTGGGCTTCCTCATCTTTTTTTCCCTCTGGATACCAAGGGGTAGAAATGCAGCTCCTGCCTCTGGAATTCTCAAAGCAATGATAAGGGCAGGATTTTGCCCCAGGGCACCACAAGTGCCACTAAATATTCCAGAATTGTCATTTTAAGGGATATAGGGAAAAGGAAACACAGTGGGAAAGGATGAGGTCTTCAGGAGGAGGATTCCGGCCTGAGGAATCCATGGATGGAAGGAGAAGGAGGAAAAGGAAAAGATGGCAGTGAGAGAACAGATCCAGGGTGAGGAACTTGGGCAAAAAGAATGTGCTGAATTCTGCTGTGTTTTCTGCCCCTGGGCTCAGACTCACACTGTTCATTGCATGTAATTAATCAAAAAATAGCTGGATGGCCCTGGGATGAAGGAAATTCCTGGTGTATCCCTAATTAACCGTATCTTCAGCACCTCTGACAGCTCCTACTGACCCGGCGGGATTTATCCATAAAACTCCATCCATGCCAAGAGACCTTGGTGGGTGACAAGGAAGGAGCAAGTCACCCATGTTTTTCCATCCGGCATCCAAGGGGGGCTGAGGATGTGGCTGGAGGTCATGGCTGATCCTGGTGCTGATGCCACAGAGCTCTGAATTCCCGTCCTGGTGCCGCCGTTCCTCCCCGTGAGGCTCATTCCCTTCCGGAAGCGGGACCGGCCGGCGCAGCCGAGTGCCAGAGCTGTCGAGAGATGAAATCAGAGCTGGCCCAGCTTGGGTTGCAGGGACGGCTTTCTGTTTCCATTAATAATTCAGGGATCCCCTGGGGGCGGGAGGATGACATCATATCCCACCCTTTTCCCATCGCCACCCTGCCTTTCCCTTCCCTCTTTCCCATCATTCCTCTGCATCCAAAGAGTTGGGGACACCTTGGCACCATGTTGTGTTACCCCCAAAGACCACATCTCCTAGAAATAGAATTCCCCATCCTTGTTTGCCAGAGTTTTGGTCTGCTTCGGCCACTCAGGGGAGGAGAATAAACTCTGGGAATCATTTTTTACTTCCAGATTTTCCCTGGCGAGTTTGGTCATTCCAGGATGGTTTTAGTGAGTTGGTGAGACCAGTTTGGTGTCATCTCTTTTTGGGAAGGGCTGTAGGGAAGAAATAGAGAAACATCCTAGAAAAATTCTGGGTATAAAAAAAAGGCCTGAGTTTCACAGACAATTGGCAAGGAAGGAATAGTGTGGAATAGTGCTGGAATATTTTCTTGCTGGTTCATGGTGGGAATGCAGGTTGTGGCTGTGGTCGTGGAGGTGGAGATTGTCACTGTGAGGGTGACACCTGTCATCATTGAAGGAATCCTTTCCTTCAGGTCTTCCTTTTCTTCAATCCTGGAGGTCAGCCATTTGTGCAACCAAACCTGAGATGTTTTTTGTGAGCATCCTGGCATGGCTCCTCTTCCACAGTGAAATTCATCACCTTTGGTGTCCAAGTCCACCCTTGTGGTGGTATTGGCAATATTGGAGGGAGACGGGGGTTGGAAAATATCTTGGAAGGATCCAGAGAAACCAATAGATCATGGAATCATAGAATGGGTTGAGTTGGAAGGGACTTTAAGAGTTGCCTAATTCCAACTCTCTCCATGATCAGGGGACCTTCCACTAGACCAGGAATCCCCTTTAGCCTGGTCTTGGACACCTCTTTAGATGTCAAAATATTTTCTGGATACTTTAACAGGATACTTTACAACAAGGAGGGAACAACGGCTTTCCTGGGAAGAAGACAAAAGTCCTCCTGTGTATGACTTGTGGAACCCTTCCTGCACTTTTTGGGACACACAGATATCTCAGGTTTTATTTTCCTTATTTTCCTTTCTTACTTTTTTTTTTTTTTCCCCCTCTCTGCAAAGTGCGTTTTTCATATGGAATCATTCCCAGGGAGCTTTGGGATCAACCCAGGTCAGTTCAGTCCCACTGTAACCACCCCACAGAAGTTTCAACCTAAGGCATTGTGCCACTTCCCAACAACTGAATTTGCTCCAGGAGATGGACCTGAAGGAGGGATTTGAGCCAATTCCACCATGGGCATGAGGTTTGCTCATCCCCACGTGCCCAAATCACCCATGTTTGAAGGATGATGGGGACTTCAGTTCCTGCAATGCTCCATTTGTATCTTAAAAATATGGATGAGGAATTTCTCTGGATTTGCAAAAGGGTTTGGAACTTCCAATAAACATCTTCATCCCTCCCTTCCCCAAATTCCTTTATTTGAAGCTTTATTAAGGGAAAAAGGGCTTTTCTGGACCTCTGCCATGAACCGTCTCTACCCCTCTTTCAGCACAGTCCAGAGGAACTCCCTGCAGACTCCAAGCCAGCTGAACATCCCTAATCTCCTCTTATGCCATGTTATTCCTCTCCTGAGTGTCTCCTGGTTTTTAAACAGGACCTGCATAGTTCATTTCCCCCCATTTAATTTCTTGACTTCCTCTTTTTCCTCAAGATTCCAAGTGTTAGCACAAAGAGACTCTGGCTGAGTTGTCTGATTTATCCATCTCCTCACCTTGACTTTATTTCGTGGTCGCAATTCCAAGTGCTAATGTTACATTCCTGGTTTAAGTATCTGATTTATCCACCCTCACCTCCCACATTACTTCATGGTATGGGTTTGAAATGTTAATTTTAATAATAAAAGTTTTACACCCCCAGTGCTTTCTGTGCTAACACAGGGACATTATTTCCTAGGACGAGGGTTTTAAAAGCTAATGTCCTAATGCTGCTTTAATTGTGGGATTTATTCTTGCTAAGGCAGCTCCTGGAAGCATGTGGGGGTAGGAGGAAATCTGTGGCCAGTGACAATGTCTCTCCTGGTTTTTGGTAGGAAGGGTTGATTCTTGAACCCAAGCTGGAGAAGGAAAAGTGCTAATTTTCCCGAAGAGGTATCCAAGGCTTCAAAAAGGGTTTAATGCATTTAATGCGAGAGTGGTCTTATGGGGGAAAACAGAATCATGGGATTATAGGATCATTTAGGTTGAAAAATCCCTCTAAAATCATTGAGTCCAACTGTTAAGCCAGCACTGCCAAGGCTACCACTAAACCATGTCCACAAGTGCCACGTTTATGTCTTTTAAATCCCTCCAGGGATGGTGACTCCAGTACTGCTCTGGGCAGCTGTGTCAAGGCTGGACAACTCTCTCCATGAAGAAATTTTCCTGATATCCAATGTAAAACTCTCCTGGTGAAACTTGAGGCCATCTCCTCTTGTTCTGTCCCTTGTTCCCTGGGAGCAGAGCGCAAACCCCTCCTGTCAGGGACTTGTGAAGATTCAAAAGGTCCTCCTGAGCCTTCTTTTCTCCAGCTGAGCCCCCCAGCTCCCTCAGCCACTCCTGGTTCTCCAGACCCTTCCCAGAACCTTTTCCCTTCCCTGAACACATTCCAGCCCCTCAATGTCATTTTTGTCATGAGGAGCCAAAACTGAGCCCAGAATTCGAGGTGTCAGTGAAGCCCTGATGGCACAGATCCAACTTCTCCTGAGTCTCTCTTGGTGTCTTCCAACCTCTTCCAGGGGAATGCAGCTCTAAAACCTGGCAAAGCTCCAAGGCCAAAATGGAGTGGGGATGTAGTTTAGGATGTGGGAAGGCAGTCCATCCCAGTTGGAGATATGGAAAACACTTGGAAACTGGAAGGTCTTTCCCAAATCTGCCATGTTTAGGTTTATGAGACGGAGGGAGGGTCTGGTGTCCATGGGCAGCACCACAGCAAAGATGGAACCAGCACAGTCAGGCAGTGGTGGAAATTTCTGGTTTCCCTGTGGCATAGGTGGAATGACTGGAGCCAAAATTCCTGGATGTTCTGTACCACCTGAACACCAAGAAAGGAAATCTGAGGCCAAGGAGAAACTCCACACCAAAATTCCTGGATGTTCTGTACCACCTGAACACCAAGAAAGGAAATCTGAGGCCAAGGAGAAACTCCACATCCAGTAGCTGTTGAGTTGTGCTTCAATATCCATCTTTCTGGACTGACAGCCCTACTGCAGAATGGGATAAAGGATAGAGTTAGGTTAGATGGGATTTTAGGGAAATATTTTTCATCCAGAGGGTGGTTGGGCACTGTAACAAGCTCCCCAAGAAGTGGTCACAGCTCCAAACCTGGCAGAGCTCAGGAAGCCTTTGGCTCTGAGGCACATGTTCGGATTTTTTGGGTGTCCTGTGCAGGGCCAGGAGCTGGATCCTTCCAGCTCAGGACATTCCATGAAATATGTGGTTCGAAGCACACCTGGGGCAAAGCATGGAGTTGCTGGGCTTGGGATTGGGATCAGCACTGGAGGTGTTGGTTGGTGACAACAAGACTCGTTCACCTTTAGTGGCTTGACCCAACGATCTTCTCCGGAACTGCTGCCGGGGATGATTGGATTGCTCTGACAGGAACTAGGAAGTTGCTGATGCAGGGAACAAAGGTCCTAAAGCTGCAGTGGCAGCAAAACGCCATCCTAATGTGTCACAGGGACAGCCCCGGCGGCAAGGAGAGCTCCTGCCTGCCCATTGTCACCCAATGATCAGACTGCGGACGACCTTCCTGTGCCTCCAAACCAAGCCTGGATTTTAATTCCATCAAAGGAGAACGTAGACTTAGTCTGGATCGGGAGGAGGGACGGACTTGTACACCTGTGGTGTTTTTGGGAATCCAACTTGCCCATACACCCTCAGTCATGAGAGAAGGTGTGGTGTCCACTGTTCCACTCTTTTCCTGCTCACAGGATGCTGGGGACAACACTGAGCCACCTGGATGTGACCTGAGCATGTCACCTGCTTCAAAGACCTTACCTGGCCTCATTAATTTGCTGCTCTGGGGACAGAAAGTGCATGAGGCCACAGAGGGAGGGGTGACAGGAGTGCAGGTGTCTGAGCACCTGAAGATGTGACACCAAAAAAAAGGGGTTGTGTCAATTTTTCAGGTGGTGCAGCTGGACCCCGTGCCCAAGCCCCCACCTGCGCAACAATAAATTAATTAATGAAAATAAAGCCTGAGATCTTTGCCTTCTGGTGACCTCTGTGTGTTTGCTGTCAGCTTTCTTATGGATCCGATTTCCCTTTTTCTTTGTTTTCCCTTGGATTAAGAAATTCTCCCATTACAGAAGTCACTTAATGTGGAGGGAAAGAAAGTGAAAATTCAATTGAATAAACAGCGAGGGCACTTTTTTTTTTGCTATCTGTAAAAAAAAGAAGAGCCCAAGCAGCAGAAATTAATGTTCAATTGAATAAATACCAATAACACTCCTTCTTTTTTGGCTTCTCCAGCTTATGGTGCAAAGATAGTGAAAATTCAATTGGATTTTAATAACAACGTGCCCCATTCCCAAAAATACAACCAAAAGGTGAGAAAGGGACCCTGACTTAAAATCAATGATAGAAAAGATAGGCGACATCATCAAAATTATATTAGCCTTAATAGTCAATCAATTAATGAAATCTCCCAGTTATTTAAAAAAATAAAAAGCCTGTGGAGGGATTTTTTTTTTTTTTTTGCTTTCCTGATGAAGTTTTCCGGCAGGATCTGAAAGCTTTTTGTCCCACCTTCCCTGCCCACCATTAGGGGCCGTTTATCGAAGTGACAGTTCCTTTATCTGTGAAGGAGGGGGGAAAAAGTAGAGTGCTGAGGCCACTGGGAATGAAATGTTGCCGAGATATGAATTTTGATAGGTCGTCAATACCCTCTGTCCCTTCCAATTAAAAAAGAGCAGCAGCCACCGAGGGCAGATGGGCAACATTTCAGAGCCCATAAAATCAGTCGAGGGGGATAGAGGAGAGTCCAGCTGGACTTCAATCTCCTCGCCCTCTTTCCCTTCTGGAATGGGGTGGCTTCTCTTAACACTTTGCCTGCTGGATTGCTCTTCCTCTGGCTCGATGTTCTTCACCACTGAAAACTCATTGGATGAGGGTTTTTGGGTGTAGCTGGACCTGTCCTTGAGGTCTCCATGTGACACTGACATGTCCACGGGGATCAATGTGGTTGGCAACTGTCCTTGTCTGAATCCAAAGCTCTTTGCCAGGAGATGCTTTGGAATCGTGGGATTGTTTAGGTTGGAAAAGCCCTCCAAGGTCATAGGGTACAGGCCTCGCCCAGCACTGCCAAGGCCACCACCAAACCTTGTCCCCAAGTGTCACATCCACACGGCTTTTAAATATCTGCAGGGGATGATGACTTCAATACTGTTCCCGTGCTTAACCACCTTTCCTGTGAAGGAATTTTTCCAATATGCAACTTAAACTTCCTGTAGGGAAACCTGAGGCCATTCCTTCTCCTCCTGTCCCTTGTTCCTTGGGAGCAGAACCTGACTCCCACCTGGCTCCCCCATCCTAGCAGGGAATTGTGGAGAGCCAGAAGCTCCCTCCTGATCCTCCTTTTCTCCAGGCTAAGCCCCCCCAGTTCCTTCAGAGGCTCCTGGTGCTCCAGACTCTTCCTCAGTTCTATTCCCTTCCCTGGACACGCTGCAGCACCTCAATGTCTCATTGTGAGGGACGCACAAGTGACCCCAGGACTGGAGGTGCCCCAGAAGTGACAGCACAGAGGGACCATCACTGCTCTGGTCACTTTTCAGGCTGGTGGGGCCATCCAGCAATGGGTCAAACAAACGGCCAGGGGTTGTGTGACCGTGCTGATGCCACCTTGTCCCTCCCAGCCCTCTGGATCCACCTTCTCCTTGGGCTGCTCCTCACCTCCTCCTCTCCCGGGAGAAACCCAATCTGGCCTCCTCAGTGTCACCTGAAAGCGGGGATCTGCTTTCAGCCCCATCCCTGTTCCCGACAGCGGCGCGGACTAAGTGGCTCCGTCGCCCCGCGGAAAACCTCAGCAGGATTCCTGGCTCCAAGGGAGCTGCACTCGGAGAAGCACCTGGATAACCACGGAGGAGGGTTAACTCTTTGGGATCCTCCCTGCCAGGTTGCCAGAGGAAAGTCTGTCAGGGAGACGTGGTAAAATCAGTTGGAAGAATGGTAAAAAGTGGTAGGGAAATCCCCATGGATCAGAACATTCCAGCCATAGAGGTGCAAAGGAGAGGGAAGGACACCTCAGAACCAAAGACAGAGGCCTGAGAGGGTTTCATGGAGTGAGAACAACACGAAAATTCAATTTAATTTTAGCAGAAGACACTCAAGGTAGGGAGGGGAAGGGATTGTCTCTCATTTGGTTCCAGAGCACGACTGACTCCAGATGTTCCAAGAAAGACCCTGTGAAGTTGTGAAATTTCTCTTTCATGGATTCCTAAGGATTTCTTCATTGCATGCCTTCGTTCAAGGACTCCAATTAACCCAGTGTTGCAAGTGTTGGTTGACCAGGGAATCCAAAGCAGGATTTGAACCCATTTTTCAGGTGAGACAGGAGCCTCAGCCAGGATCCACTTCAAAATAGGATGCAAATGGAATGGATGAATCTTTGTGAAGTTGCAAACCAGCTCACCTGGATGTCTGCAAGGGACTAAAGTGTCTCTGCCACCCCCTCCATGCCATGCCCAGGATCACTGACACACAGGTCCACCAGCCTTTGGAATTTGAATTCCTGATCCCAAGAAGCAAAACAAGAGGTCTCTGTACAGATCTGGATTCCAGGAGGCCATTGAATACAACAATGGAATCATTCAGGTTGGGAAAGACCTCCAAGGTCTTTGAGTCCAGACTGTGACCGACCCCCACCTTGTCACCAGTCCAGAGTGCTGAGTGCCTCATCCAGGAGTTCCTTGGAGACCTCCATGGATGGGGACTTCAACATCTCCCTGGGCCCATTCCAATCCTTGAGCACCTTTTGCGTGGAGAAATTCATCCTGATGTCCAACCTGAACCTCTCCTGGCACAACTTGAGGCTGTTTCCTCTCATCCTGTCCCTTGTTCCCTGGGAGTTATCCCTCGTCCTGGCTGCCCCTTCCTGTCTGGGAGTTGTGAAGATCCAGAAGGTCCCCCCTGAGCCTCCTTCTCTCCAGGCTGAGCTCCCTCAGATCCCTCAGCCACTCCCGGTGCTCCAGCCCCTTTTCCAGCTCTGTTCCCTTCTCTGGACATGCTCCAGCCCCTCAACATCATTCTTGTCATGAGGAGTCCAAAACTGATCCCAGGATTTGCAGTCCTCATCAATGCCAGCGCTGGGGGATGATCCCTTCTCTGGTCCTGCTGGCCATGCTATTTTTGGTACAAAAATGACAGAAAAAATGACATGATTATCCCAAGGAGTTTAATTCAGACATATGGAATTCAATCTCCATATCCACCCAATCCTGGGAAAGAGTGAAAAGCTGTCACTCACATCTTGTCAGTGACAATCTGGACAAGCTGTCAAGATCCATTGAAGACCCTTCACTGTCACTTCACCTGCACTGAGGATTTGAGGTGGTTTCTAATCTTGGTGGTCCAAACTCCTCCAAGACCCCCTTCAGTATCCAAATCAATGTTTTTGGTGTTCCCAAAATACGGTGGATGTGGCTGGAAATTCCAGGGGGGCCACCTTTGGGGTGGGTGGATCTGGGGCAACTGGTTTTGGGAAGTTTCATTATGGTTCCAGTTTGAGTGAGATGGTGGCTTCTGGGACGGTGACAGCAGGAATGGACCTCTAGGAGTGCTCATTTTATGTGTCTGGGTGATCTGAAGTATCCCAGAAATTCCCATCCCATTTGTCTGCTAATCTGGCCTTTCTGAGGGATGTGCTGGTTTCCAGCAATTGGATTTCCAGCTGGATAACAGTGAATCCAGGGTGGAGTCTGTGATAGAATTCACCCTAAAACAGGGAATGGGGTGTGACAAGGTTTGGGAGCTTCAAGAATTCCCATATCCCACAGATTAGGAATAACGGAGGATCCCAGATGGAATCTGGAGGGGGAAGAGCAATCCAAAAGCAGCAAGAAAGTGTTGGCTCAGCACAGCAGGTGGATTTTTTTTTCCGCAGAGGATTTGTTTTGGTCATGGAATTATATTGTTGTGGATATTCCTGGATATTTTTAGCTGGAGTGTGATGCAGATGTGGGGTTAAAAAAGCTCAGGCTACTGCAGCGCTCATCCTGCAGCCTTTCCCAACCCAAATCCTCCAAGGATAGGACGGAAAATAAAGATGTGCCCTGGCTTTGGGCCTGGAAATGAGGAAGGGAATTAACTTGGATGTGCTGGAGGTGGGGGCTGGCACAGGGAATTTTGTTAAGTAGTTAATGGACGCAGAATTTGGTCAGCTCCATGGCACCGACTCCTGCTAACTCAGGGATTTTAGGAACCCTGTGGGATGCAGGCTTGGGTAGGAGTTCTCTGAAAGGAGACACCCTCTGGATGAGCACCGGGATGGGTGTGGGGAAAACCTGGCTGCTGGAGGGAGCAGAGTTCCCTCGCTGGGAATTCTGTCATGCTCGTGGCAGCATCCTTGCTCCACAAACTTCTCACTCCTGCAACGTCCTTGGCTGGCATCCCTTTTCCCTCAGTCTGGGAATGCTAATGAGGTCACAGCCCTTGATGGGGAGCTGATAACGAGCGTGAAATTCCTTGGATCCCGATTCAGCAGAGCTTTGTGTCACTGGGAGAACGACACAGTTCAAGGAAAACCCCGTTTGTGGCCAAGATTTTTAAGGATTCCCCCGTCCTGCTTTGCCCTCCCTCCTTATCTCTCGCTGCCCTGAAATTCCCAACATGGAGCAGCCGGGGAATAACAAGTGAACCTTCCCGGTTTGGTCTCCCAGGCTCTGCTGGAGGCTAAGTGAGGTTAACAACCGAACATGTTGGGAATTATTGAGGGAAGAGACCTGGGAAAAAGCTCCGTCCCTGATCTGATGGTGATAAACGATTGGAGCTGGGATATCGGATTCCTTCTCTCCGGTGGTCTCTGCAGGAACAGCTTCCAGGCGAGCGTGTCGGCCGTTCATTAAAGGAAAACAGCAAAGATTATCCCTAATATCTTGAAGATTAGTTGGATAAATACACGCTGGAATGTGCAGGTCCTGGGGCTGCTGGGAAACCCTTCGGCTTCATTGACTGAGTTTATCCAATTTGCATCCACCAGCATTCCCAAGGCTGCTCGGATGTGTTTGTAAACACAGCAGGGATGCACTGAAGGCACATCCTCAGCGCTCCTTTTGGGATTAGAAAATGTTATTTGGGAGAGGAGAAATGTAAAGTCGTTTTCTAAACGATTCCCAGAAAAGTCTGAGGGAGGTAAGGGATGACACAGACGAGTGTGTGAATCCTGGAATTATAAAACATCCTGGAGGGAAGGGACCAACAAGGATCAGCGAGTCCAACCCCGAGCCCTGCACAGGGTGTCCCAAAAAATCCCACCCTGCGTGCCTGAGAGTGTTTTCCAAACATTTCTGGAGCTCTGGCAGCCTTGGGGATGTGATGATTCCCTGGGGATCCTGTTCCTGTGCCCAGCCTCTGGAGGAAGAGCTTTTTCCTGATACCAAACATAAACCACCCCTGACACAGCTCCAGCTGCTTCCTCAAAGTTATCCAGGATGGTTGTTCATGGAAATCCTCACCGGGATAACTTTCAGATGCTTGAAAATACTGGGATGCATTAAAAAAAAAAAAAAAAAAAAAAAAAAAAAAGACAAAAAACCAAACCAAACCAAACCAAAAAAAAAAAAAACCCCAAAAATCAAACCCAACCCCCCCACCAAAAAACACCACCAACCCCCCCCCCCCCAAAAAAAAACACAACAAAAACCCCCAAACCAAAGCAGGACTGGAAGAGTTTTTCCTGTGAAAATTACAGCTAAAAATCCTCAGGATTTCTTTCTTAAATTGAAGATTCCCTTTTTTTTTTTTTTTTTTTTTTTTTCCCATTTTTGAGGAGAGGAGGCAGTGGAGCAGAGACTTCCAGAGGTCCCACCAATCTAAATCCTTGCAGGGAATGTGAGCAGGAAGTTTTGCTGTAGAGCAGCTTTGGGAAAACAGGAGTCCAGAGCCCTGAGTGTTAAAAATGTTTCTGTTCCCATTTAAAAAGCAGCAGCAGAAACAATGGCAAATCCTGATATTTTATTGGATTGACCCAAATGTCACCTCGGGATTCTCTTCCCTTAAACCTGAAAGCCAAAGTCACATTTTAATTCTAAAACAGAGGAAAAAAATCCAAAGGATGCTGGAAAGGAACCAGAGCTTGGAGCCACCATTTTGCTGTGCAAGGAGAAACATGGAAAAGCTCCAACCCTTGCTCCATGTTTTAGCTTGGATTGTTGTGGGAAAGGGAGGGACCACATCCACCTCCCCCTGGGCTCACCTGGATTTGGGATGTGAGGCCCAGCACCGACCAAACCGAGACATTTTGTCCCTCCTCCATCCCCTTCATCCTAAAGGAATGTCCTTGGGAGAAGGAGATGTTGCTGCCGTCATTTTGAGCTGCTAAAGGATGGAGAATCCGGAGAATTAAAAAAAAAAAAAAAATTCCTCAATGGGATTGGCTTTTTAAATTATAATTTTAAAGGTCCCTTCTCCATGCTTTTAAATTTTTTTGGCTCTTCCTGCCTGATCTCCTTGGTAGTGGTGCTGGAATGGTGGGAAAACCCCATTCCAGGAGAACAGCAGGAATCTGGGATGACCCCACACCCATGTGGAGCTCAAGGCATTGAACCCTTCCAAGGTGATGATGAAGTATCCTAAAAATCCAGAAGAAACCATGGAAAGAGGAATTTTATCCTGACCCACCTTGTCTATAAACCTGTCTTCCCCAGGACATTTAAATATCCCAGAATTACTGCAACACATTGATGGATTTCTACCAAATCCCAGGAAAAGGGGTGGGAATTGCAGGGAAGGGAGAGATTTTTCTGCCAAGTTGGGAAAAAAAAAAAAAAAAAGAGGGATTTGGGACAGAAGAAGGAAAATCCAAGGGCACTCAGAGGGCACTTGGAGACATCACAGGTGCAGGGAGGATCCAGTGGCCTCCAGGGAGTTAAAATTGTTCCTGTGCAGGCACAAAGAAAAAAAATCCATGAAAACAAAACAAATCTCTTCCACAGCAGGAATTTCCACTGGAAAAGGCAGGGTTGGAGTTAACAGGAAGGAAAAAATCTGGAAAGAAGGAAAAATCCCAAAAGAAGGAAAAACCTCAGGAATATTCACATGAAATAAGGCAGCATTTAACCTTTTATTTTTGCCCCTATTCCTCCTTTTTTTTTTTTTTTTCCTCTCCTCAGTTTTCCTCCTGCGGAATAAACAGGGACGGCTGGAAAACAAAGGGTTTGGAATTTATTTATTTATTTATTCATCCATTAATTTATTTCTTTGCCCACCTCTGCATTCAGCTGGAGGTGGGAATGCTCCGTGTCCGTGGCTGTGTGGGATGAAATCCAGGCCAGGCAGGCGGCGTGCGGAATTCAGCCACCCTCAGCAGGAAAGAGGAGCGGGAGCAGCGGGACTGAAGGGAGATGGGAAAAGAAAGGACGCGTGGAATTGCACACTCCACCTCCAATTCCCGCTGCGGAATTCCGGGCCTGGGCCCTGCCGCAGCCCCAGGGAGCTCCGCCAAATTCCCTGGATCCATCCCACCTTGGGATGAGATTTAAAAAAAAAAAAAATAAAAAAAGTGAAATAAAAATCCAGGCTGAAGTCAGGGTGTTTAATATTTTATGATATTTTTTTTTCCTGGAGGAATCGTAAAATCATGGAATGATTTGGGTTGGAAGGGGCTTAAAGATCATCTCGTTCCTGTAAGGAGCAGGGACAGCTCCCACTATCCCAGGTTGATCCAAATTGGCCTTGGACACCTTCCAGGTATGGGGAGGTCACAGCTTCTCTGGGAATTCCATTCCAGGGCCTCCTTACTCTCACAGGGAAGAACTTTTCCCAGTATTCCATCAAAATCGACCCTCCATCAGCTTTTTGGCTTCAAACTCAGCTTCTGGAATCTTGGTATTTTCCTTGTGTTTCCCAGACCTCCTGCCTCTGTTTGTTGTTACCTTCCCAGCCAGCAGCAAAAACTGTCAGCAAGATGGGATGGGAAAATTTGGGATTGCAGGGCTTTCCTGCAATTTTTACCTTAATATCCCCCCCTCCCTTTTTTTTTTCTCTCTGCTGGATTGGATCATCCCGTGCCAGAACCGCCAGACCCATGCACAATTCCCTTTTTCCTATTTATTTTTGTCTTTCGACCTCCCTTCACAGAGCCAAAAATTCCCTTCTCCCAGCAGAGTTTCCTTCCCTGTCCTTGCTTTTCCAACCCCGAATTCGGATGCACCCCTGGCATTTGCACCCAGAAAATAAAGAGCAACAGGGAAACTGAGGCTGGGTTGGGAATATCCCGGGAATCTGCAGCTGGGAACCCACAGCATGGGCTTGGTTTTGGCTCATCTGGAATATCCCTGGAGATCTGTCCCAGCTCAGTCTCTCACCCTCCCCTTCCCACGGATTCATTTTCCTCCTTAATTTTAGATTTAAAACTTCCTTTATTTAAAGCAGCTTTTTCTGCTGCTGCTCCTCAGTTGGATCCCAAGACTTTGCCTGGCTCTGATCTCTCCATGCCCTAAATCCCTCTCAGGTACCTTTTCCTCCCCTGGAGCAAAACCTGGGAACATCTTGCAGTCGGGAAGATGCATCTTAGCCCCAGCCCTGTTTTATTTGAAGCTGTGCCTTTGGGATAATCCCAAAAAATGCTCGTCAACACTTTCTGGAGAGTGGAATTTTATATAGGAAAACATCTCCTTGTCCCAAAAAAAAAAAAAAAAAAAAAAAAAAAAAAAAAAAATTGGGATCAGGCTGCTTGCAGGATTTTTAGGAGGTTTTGCTTTTGGGATAAAAAATATTGGAATGAGCTGTTTCAAGTGTGCCACATTAAAATATTTTGTAATTCCAGGGGAAAACTTCCTGCTGCTGCTCTGCCTTGGTTTTCCCAGTGTTCAGAGTTAAATCTTGGATTTGGCAATTTATTGGATTAGGAAGTTGAGATTCCTGCTGTGTTTTGTTGCTCGGGAGATGGAATATTTTGATTTGACTGAATTAAACCAGTGTAACATCAGATGAACATTTTCCAGGTGGATTTTATTCGGAGGACAAATCCCAAATTCTTCCCTGTATTTTTGGTGTTGGAATTCCAACCCCATTTCCAGACGTCAGGATTTTCAGGCAGAGGAAAATGTCATTTTCCAGCAAAATGATGGGCTGCACACTTAGACAACAGCTCCAAAAATAATTTTAGGTTTTTGTGAGGGTTTTCCCACTTTTCTTGTAACAATTTTTTTTTTTTTTTTTTTTTAGGATTTTTTTCCCCATGTTTCCTTAGGGATAGGAGAATAATCTCAAAGAAATGTGATTTATGATCTTTGAATGGGTTAATTGGGTCAAAACTCATCCCTGCTTCTTGGGAATCTCAGCTGGATCCTATAGTTGCTGTCCTGGGGATCTTGGACACCAAAATTCCTGGGTAGAAGTAAAAGGAGTTCACATTCCAGAGGGTTTGGAATTGTCCTGCCTTGCAAAAAGAAATTAATCCTTTCATCTTCCTTCAGAGGGGATGTCAGGATTTTTTTCTTCTTTTTTTTTTGGTTTTTGGTTTTTTTTTTTTTTGGTTGCTTTTCCCCCCTAATATTATCTAAATTCCAGTTTTCCAGAGGTTTGCTGGTTATCCCTGCTTGTGCTAAAGGAGAATTTGGGAGGCACAGTCAGAAACCAGCCCAGAACTCCATAAGAAATTAAAATCTCCTGGGATTCTGCATCTAAAAGAGCTGGAGCTGAAGGAAGAGAGCACCTTCAGGATGTGTCCCTCTCTCCATGCTCTTATCCCAATGTCCTCTGGAGCCAAACCCGCTGAGGGAATGGAAAATAAGAGCCAGACCCTGCCTCAATTCCCAAGAATCGATTGGCACTGGCATTATTTCTCTCCTTGGCAGAACAAATCCTATGGCTCTTCCCGGGATTGTCACAGAAAGTCCCCAAATGCAGATGGGAGAAGGATGCTATGGATTCAATAAAACGAGCCCCAAATCAAGATATTCTTTGCATGACGATCATAAAATCCTTTGGAAAATCTGGTTCCAGTGATGAAATGTCAGACCCCAGAACATTGTTTTTTTGGAGGAGGGAAGACCAGGACTCATTCCTAAGGCAGGGATAATTTTATTATTTCAGTGCAGGGTGTGGAGCAGGATTTTCCCCACCTTCCTTCCTTTAAAATGAGGAAGAGGCAAAGATTTTGGGCAGATTTTCCTCTTACCTGTGATGCTCGAGATTTATCCCAGGTTTTCATATGCATGTCTGTTACCCAGGGTGTGGGGATGTGTGGAATAGGAAAATCAGGATTTCTCTGCAGGAATTGTGTATTTTTATTTAAGGCTTATTTTGTCTCCCAAACTCCCTTCCCGTGACAGCAGAATTTAAAGGGAAGTGTTTTTCTAGCAGTGAATCCCTGTTTCTACGAGTGTGGCTTTGATGGAATCGGGAAGTGATTCCCAATTTCCAGCCACTTCTCCTTCCTTTTTCCCCAGCCACGAAATATTCCACGATTTAAAAGGCCGAGGGAAAGGCTGGATATCAGCGTCCCATTCCCAAATATCCCTCCTGGACCGGTGAGTGACACCCAGCTACGCTGGGGGAAAATCGGGAACGAATCCATCAGTGTCAGCACTTTCCCATCCCTATAGAGGGATCAGCCCAGCCCCCTCTCTCCCGCTCCCGCTCCCTCTGGATGTGCCCCTGGAATGCCGAGGGAGCAGGAATTTAAAATCTCCGTTTCTATTAAATCGAGTTTATTGCACTCAGCGTCTCCGGAGCGCTCCCATCTCCTCCAAACCCCACATTATCCCTTTAAGATTCCAACTCCAGCCTAAGTTTTATTTAAGGAAGGAGCCCGTGGAGCTTTTTCCAGGTGTTTTCAGCCTCTTTTCCAAGCCCTGCTTCCCTGTTGATGTGCTGATCAATTACTCATCAAATCTTAATGAGCGCTTTAACTCAACTGTGGCATCTTAATCAGAGCCTTTGACTGCCAAGTGTCAGCTCCATCGACTCGGAGGGTTGGGACAAATGATCCCGATCGACTGGAATGGGCTCTTCCCGGCTTGGGAAGAGCCTTTCCATGAGCCTCATCTGCCGTCTAGCGGCTGCACGGGAAGAGGACGAAAGGAGAGGGAATTTTGAGGGTGGAATTTTGAGGGATGAGGGTGGGATGTGGGGTGGGATCCTCTCTCCCGCTTGGTTCCCTCTAGGAGAGGATTTGGGGTGAGTTTTCCTTACGGGAAATGCCGCGTGTTTGTGTGTGTGTGTGAGAGCATCCTATGGATGGATCCTGGCAGATCCATAGGATGGGAAATCTGTCCCTGTGAGGCTGTACAGGTCTGTGGGATCCCAGAAAAGGAGGGATCTCAGGGCAGGAGCTGGAAAACAGGGCAGGGCTGGATATATGGAAACTGGGAATTCTCTGTGGATGTTCTGGGAGCTCATCCCACGGCAGAGTCCAGCCTGCTTTGGGACAGGCCTTGCAAACCTTTCCTGGGATTTTTTTTAGCCTGTTCTTTTTTTTTTTTTTTTTTTTTTATTTTTTTTCCCCTCAGTAGCATCTGTTGGAAAAGCTGCTTAAAGGAACAACAAAGAAAAAGCTGACACAGACCTGAGCCAGGGAGAGGGAGCAGGTCAGGATCGCTGAAATCCTCAGGGATGTTTGTATCCGAGCTTTTATCGTGTTCTAACGAGCCCTGTGCCCTCCAGACACCTCCCTGCAAACCTGGGGACCCTTTATTTTGGGATTTTGGGGACAGGGACAAGCAGGCAGCAGATCCAGGTCACCCAAAGCTGCTGGGAGCATTCCCTATAACTGGGAAGCTGCAGGATGTGCTGGCTCCCTGCCTGACCCTCTCCCTTGGATATAAAATCAACTGAGGGCAAAAAGACTTTGGAGTCAGGTATTCCAGTTCAGTGCCGACGAGCAGGAGGGATGTCTGGGATTCTGGGGCGTGTAATGCCTGGAAGAAGGATTTATTTTGGGTTTGTTTTTTTTTTTTTTTTTTTAAGGCTGAGATGATCCCTATGGGATGTTCTGGGGAGATCACAGAGCAAGGCAGCTGCTGCTTCAATCCAGAGGGGTTTATAGGATTGGGACAGCACCGTATGGACACCCCTGTGCCCTGTCTGGAGCCAGGAGAGCCCTGCAGGAGGTTTATTTTTGTTTGTAGAGGTGTTCCTGACCCAGTTCCCAAACATTCTTCACTCCCTTTGCCTTCCCCAGCACTCAGGAGAGGCTCAAGGATTGATGTTGTCCTCAGAAATTTTCCTTTTCCACCCACCAGGGTCACCGAGCATCCTTAAGAAGGTGGAACAGGTTTTTCCTCTGGTTTCAACCATCCCATGGGATTTTTCCTTGACAGAGGCTGGTAAGGATGTGGGATGGTGATATGGAGGGAGGAAAAAGAGGGAAAACCAGGATCCATTTTGGGTGCAGGCAGGGAGTTGTGGGTGATGGGAATGATGTGAACTTGGGGCCCCACCACCAGCACCAGGGCATTCCAGAGCCTGGGAATTTTCCTTGTGGAGCATCTCTAGAGCTCAAAGACCCATTTGAACAAAGAGGGGGAGACAGAAAGAGGTAAAACAATTCAAATCAGCAAAAAGCATACACTTTCTATGGCCTTGTTGATCCAGTCACCCACCAAAAACTTTGGGAAAGGGGAATCAGGCAGAGGAGATCCTGCCTGGAGCTGACACAGAAGGGAAACAAATCCCTTTGGATGCCTTGGGCTGGGGCTTCCTTGATTTAACAAGATTAAAGCAGTTCTGTTTTGCTGCCTCAGATTCCCAACTCCCAGATCCAAAGGGCTCAAACTCCCATTAAAACCAGTTTTAAGTGGATGAGGAAATGATGTCAAAGGGCCAAAGGCAACGTGGCCAATCCTGACACTAATCTTTGGCCTTACATCACTGATTTATGAGAGAGATTCCCAAAATCATGGAATGAGTTAGGTTGGAAGGGGCTTTCAAGATCATCTCATTCCAACCCCCTGCCAAGGGCAGGGACACCTTCCACTATCCCAGGTTGCTCCAAGACTCATCCAACCTGGCCTTGGACACTTCCAGGGATGGGGCAGCCACAGCTGCTCTGGGAAACCTGTGCCAGGACCTCACCGACCACAAAGGGAAGGATTTATTCCCAATATCCCATTTAACCCTTCCCTCTGGATGTTTGAGGCCATTTCCCCAGATCCCTTCAGGGATGGCCACAATTAGGTCACCCTAAAGCCTCTTTTCCAAGCTGGACATTCCCAATTCTCTCTTCCTCACAACAGAGCTGCCCCATCCTTCTGATTATCCTGCTGCCTCCTCTGGACTTGCTCCAACAGCTCCACGTCCTTCCTGTGCTGGGAATCCCAGAACTGGATGCAAAATTCCAGGTAGAATCTTACCAGAGCGGAGAGAGTTCCAATAGTGTCCTTTAGCTCTGTCAGTGGTAAAATTAAGGAGAGGCCAAACCTCTCCTAAGAATCTTTCAAGCTCCAGCTGTTCTTATCACAGGGAATTTCCTGAGCCTGATCTCGCTTGTCTATGAAACAACATCTGGCAAATCTCTTTTCCAAGGATGTGCTCGGCCTCCTCTTAAAACTGAATCCACAACATCCCTTGGGAATCAATCCTACAGCTTCACGATTTGGGATGTCAGGAGAATCTTCTTTGTGTTTACTGGTAAATTTTTTAAATTCTGATGATTTTATACGTTTTGTGTTCCAGACCCAGTTGTTTAATTGACATAATTTGGAACAAACACATTAAAATACGGAATGTCCAGACTCAAAGTCATGGAAAAAAAATAAAAATGAGCTCAATATTCATTTTCTTTGGGAAATGTCCTGGTTTTTTTAGGTAGATTAGTGATTTGGACAACTCGTTCATGGATTTGGAGGCCATTGGTTGGATTGTCAGGACTTTTTGTTGGATTAATTGTCAGCTTGGGATGGTGTTATCCCCAAAACTATCCCCAGATCGCAGATCCTGGTAATCAGGGAAGGGGAGAGACTGGGAGAACTGCTGGAAGCAAATGCAGGTTGTATCAGGAATCCTAAGTGTAAAAGCATCCTCCTTCCCTGGTTTTATGGTGGAAAATTCAGAGAATGGCCATGATGGTGTTTGGGATCTCCACAGCTGAAAGTTGCAGGAAGGGATATTCCAATTATATAAAGGAAAAACAAAAGCCCCACGAGTGGTCAGGCAAAGGAAAAAGGACTCAGAAAGGGAACCGACCCCACTTCCATGGATTTCTTTTCATGCACTTCGTTTGGAATTGGAGAATCTTTAAGGTCCCTTCCAACTCCAGACATTCTAGGATGCACTTGGATTCATATCAGAAGATGTGGATTCAGGAGGGAAGTATCCAATTTTTTTCCAGGGAAGCTCTGGATGGAGAAGCTCTGGAAGAAAGGTGGAGCCAGGCTGGGATCTGCTCACAGGGAACAAGGGACAGAATGAGGGGACCTTGTCTTAAGCCACTCCAGGGGAGATTCAGGTTGGACATCAGGAAGAATTCCTTCATGGAAAGGGTGATCAGGCATTGAAAGGCGCTTCCTGGAGAGGTGGTGGAGCCACCATCCCTGGAAGTGTCCAAGGAACGCCTGGAGGTGGCACGCAGTGGTCTGGTCTGGGTGACAAGTTTGGGATCAGTCACAAGCTGAACTCGATGACCTTGGAGGTCTTTTCCAACTGAAATTACTCTGGGATTTTGGGAATCTCCTCCTGTCTCAGCTTTATGTCTGGAGATTGAGGTGACCAGGAGAAAGCTGGAGAAGAATACTGAGGCAAGAAAAACTCCACCTTGTGGAAGGACTTCTGTCCTCTTTGGTGGCTTGATATGGATACGCTTCTCCTGGGATGGGGTGAGAAAAGGAGGACAAGGCTAGGGAAGTGGCAGAAGGATCCATTCCTTGGAAGAACATTCCAAGCAGAGCAGACAAAGCAATTCCAGTGCTGTAGGCATTGCTCAAAATGGGATGAGAAGACACAAACCATGAGCAAAGGAAGACAAATCCCACACTGGTGAGCTGTCCCCTGACAGAATTCCATGTTTCCAGCTCCCCTGATAAATGGGGTTATTCCCCTGATAAATGGGCCCCTCGGACCCAGCTTGTCCGGAGCCATTCCAGCAGATGGATGACTCCCAGTCCCAGCCAAAGAGCTCATTTCCTTCTGCTATAGATCCTGGAGGCTCCTGGCAGCGGAGAAGGATAAGTGCACTCAGCAGGGTCCTGGGCTGGCTGGGGTGGAGGGGAGGCACTCAGGATGCTCCCATGGGAAAGCAGCGATGGATCTGGAAGGAATCCAAGTGGTCAACGTGAAAAGCCTTTCCCCCCGGGAATGGACCTGCACTCTTCATCCAGCCTCATCCAAGGAGACCTCATTCCTTACAGCCTACGGAAGGAGGAAAGCAGGGAAGGAAAAATGGTGGGAGCTGATTCCGTAAGGATCTGTGTGTCCGAGCCATCCATACCTCCATAAATCATGGAGTCATGGAACCACTGAGGTTGGACAAGACCTCCAAGATCTTCGAGTCAAACCTGTGACTGATCCCCACCAAAGCACCGAGTGCCCCATCCAGGCATTCCTTGGACACTTCCAGGGATGGGGACTCCACCACTTCTCTGGGCAGATCCTTCCAATGCCTGACCACCCCTTGCATGGAGAAATTCTTCCTGATGTCCAACCTGGACCTCCCCTGGCACAACTTGAGGCCATTCTTGTCCTGTCCCTTGTTCCTTGGGAGCAGAGCCTGACCCCTACCTGGCATCAATTTCTTTTCAGGGAATTATGGAGAGAGAGAGAGAAGGTCCCCCTGAGCCTCCTTTTTTTCAGTCTAAACATTCTCAGCTTCCTTAGCTGCTCCTCATAGGACTCATTCTCCAGACCCTTCACCATGGAATATTTTGGATTTGAAGAAAGAGTTTGGTTTTACCCAGGGAACAGTGGGAGAGGGGAAATTCCCTGCAGAATCGGATAGCCAAACACCTTCTTGGCACAGGGAGAAATACAAAGAGCAACAGGAAATTGGGATTCCAAGGGAAGTGTGGAGATTGGCTGGAATTCTGCAGAGTTCAAAACCACTTTGTTCCTGAAACAAAAAAAGGATGGCTTCCACTGTCCTTTGCGAGGAAGCACATGCCATTTCCCTCTCTCTATTCAGGTGTTTTCCCTGAAAGGGGAAAAGTCCCTTGGCTTGACAGGACAAATCTGGACAAATAAATTGTCAAACCTCACTGGGCAATCCATTATTTGTATTAATAAATCTGCAGGGCTTTTCCCAAGTATCCATCAAGATCCCCCTCTGGACTGATGGAATATTGGATGGCTCCTCCTGTTTTTTTCCCCCCAAGTTCTCCCCTTTCCATCCTCCTCTCCTATTTTCAGTTGGTTCCTTACCTTCTACAATCTAGAGGGGAATTCTCTGTGGGATTTCAATGGCAGCAAATATCACAAGACACCTGGAATTCCCAAATTCACCTCTTTGGAAGGAGCTCATCCATTCCATCAGGAGAGACGTCAGGAGCTCTCACCTACCCCCACTCAAACCTTCCAGCTGCTGCAATTAACAGGACAGATTTCAATTGGCAATTACAATTCCATTAAATGGGGTTGGTGGATCATTGGATCTGTCAGGAAAACCCTGGATCAGGGAAAATTGGTGGATGGATCCAAGACCCTGCTCTGGAGCTGTGGAGGAAGAGACAACAGGAAACAGCTGGGCTCTCTCAGCCAGAGAACTGGAAGAGGACTTGCTTGAAATCCGCTTGTATTCCTTATCCAGGGATTGCTGCATCCCAAAAAAGTCCTTGGCATGAAAACTCAGCAGCACCAGGGATAAGGGAGACAGGGATTGGATTAGGAACAAACTCCAGCCCAGAAAACACCAGGGAAACAGAGCCTGGGTCTCCTGGTTGGAGGGGAAAATGTGTGGCTCCAAGGGAATTCCATTGCTTGAAGATTTGTGAAGTCTGGATAAAACTTCCAGGCACCTTCAGGACAGGGGAATTTATCAAAGTGGATTGTTCAGGAATTTTCCAAATTCTGTTCCCAGCTTTTCAGCAGATGTGGTGTTTATCCTCTCTACTTACACTGGTGGGAATTCCATCCTCAGCTTGGCACAGCTGATCCCAGCATGGCACAATTCCCAAACTAGGACTGGCAGCACCCTGACACTGATCCTGCCATGCTCCATGGATTCCTCTGATCCCTCTGCCAATGGATCCACGCTCTCCTGGTTCTCTCTCATCCTCATTCCAGGAATATTTTCCATGAGACACCAACATCAGCCAACACATCAGGTGTAAGGTCTCTGGATAATTTGAAGGGATGGCTTGGAATAAGGTTCAAAATCCTTCAGGATTTTTCTTTAATGGCAAATATTCCTATTCTTTTATCTGTGTGCTGCCAATATTTCCTTGGATAAGAGATTTCCCCTACAAATTTCCTGGAAAAACCAAGTTGTGATCACTGTTTAACAGGCCAGATGAATATTGCCCATTGCGAGGGCTTGGGGAATGTCAGAGGGAAATCTCATTCCAGATACACTTTTCCAGTCAAAACACTGATTTAAAGGAAAGCTTGGGAAGCAGAAAAATCCTTAAAGTTAGGCTCCAGGTCTTTTGGGACAAAATCCATCTTCATGGGGAGATTCAGGAGGGTTCTTGGCATACCCAGAAGGAGGGAGGAGTTTCATTCCCAGCAGAGTTTGTAGGAGACAGACAGGAACTGGTTGTTTATTTGGATTTATTTCCCTGTTGGCCACTCCCAGCACCTGTCAGCTCTGAATTTCATCAGGTCTGACAGGAAAAGTGAGATCTAAATAATTAAATTCCTGAAAAATCTGTGAAGACACAAAGCAGGGTGAAATAATCTGGAGTTCTCCATGGAGCAAAGGCTGGGCAGACAGGGATGGGGAGGAAGAGGTTGGAAAGCAGAGGGACACCCACAGCCGCAAGGATATTTCAGGCTCCCAAAAACCCCAGCAGAAGGAAAGACCGCAGAAAAAAGAAATTATGGGACTGTCTGTCAGTAGATGACTCTTTCCACAAAGGCATCCTGGTCCTGGAGCCTCTGGACAAAGTTTTCCTGCTTTGTTTGGGATCCATTTGCTGCATCAGCTCCTGCTTTTGTTTGTCTGAGCTCTGTCTGTCTCCATCTCTCAATCACAGCCAGAAGCTCCCATCTCTGATGGACCCAGGAGCGGGATGTTATTGCTCACGGAGCAGTTTTCCATGCAGACGGATTGATGCTTTCCCAGACTTGGATTAAACCTCCCAGGAGCTCCTTCAAAGTGGCCTCTTCATATCCTTTTCATCCCAGCATCAATTTTTCTTTTGAAGGGATATTTTGAGACTTCCCTGATTATTTGTGGCCTTTATACTCCATGTTTTTATGCTGTTGCTTTGACCTTTCTCACCTGTAATTTTTTTAGGGCCAGAACCTACAGTCCTGCATTTCCTCTTTGCTCCCAGGGTGTCTCTCCATGCTGGAGTATTCCCATGTTTAGATCCAAATAAATAACATCACCAATGATTTTCTCTGCTGTTGGCAGCTCGGACTCCAGAGATGGATGTAAGGAGAATTATTGAGCAAGAATTCCATTTTAATCCCTCATCCAATAATTCTGGGTGTCTCTGGTGCTTCCTCACCTCTCAGACACAAAATTGTGCATTCCCAACCTTCGGATAAAATCCGAATATGCAGATTTTATTGACTTCTGCTCCAGTCAGTTTGGAGATTTATTGACACGGGAAGGGAATATTGACCTGGGATGAAACCGAGGTCAATGTGAGCATCCCACGGGAGCATAAATTTCCACTCTGACCCAGCAAACAGAAGTCAATAAGGGAATGGTTCATCCAAACATTGTCTTACCAAAATTAATTCCCAGGGACGTGGCTTCACCTGCAATTTTGATGGAGAAATATGGGAGACGAGATCGGGATAAATGGGGAGTTGGTGTCTGATTATGGAGAGTAATGAAACTGCTGGGAATGGGGGGAAAGGAATTGGATTTGTTGATAATTTAATTTCCAGTCAGTGATGGAGCATCCTCTTGTTAGCTGGGAATGACTCTGGAATGTGCAGGGCTGGATCAAGTGTAATCCTCAGGGATAAAATTCAGGGAAGGTGGCAGCTCATGATGTCAGTTCTGTGTTGGGGCTCTTCACCTCCACAGAGATTTTGGGGGATCCTTGATGACTTTCAGTGAACTGGGATGAAGATCCTAATTTGCAATTTGGCTCCAAATTTATCTGTTTTCCAGTCTTAATCCAGGAGGGAATGGGGTAAAAAAAAAAGTGTTCTAGGTCTCTTGATATAATTTGGGATATGTGGGGTGGGGATGCTGGGATCTGCAGGGTTTCATGGCCTCGGGAACACTCTTGAAATCCTTTGTTCCCAACCCTAAATTCCCTACACACATAAATGCATCCTGTCTTGTAGTTGATCCCAACATGGATTTTCAGTGTGAGCATTTCCAAGTGTTTTTTGTTCTGCAGAAATGACTTGCACATTTTTACTTATTTTGTAAAAATACCTTTGTATCAATTGTAGTGGGAGAACCACAGATTTTATTTCTTCATCTTCATCATTTCAAGATCCCAAAGCTTTGCCTGTGTGCTGGAAAATCTGCTCCTGCCATGGAAAAATCCCTTTGGAATTTCATTGCAGGTGTAACCACATTTTTGAGTGTTGATAAAAAAAAGATTTGGTGACAAAGGACAAATGCAAGAGCTCATTTCTCTTAGAGTTAATGGGGAGAAAACCGGAATTTTGATGGAATGTCTTGTCCCACCTGGAGGATCTGGAGCACCAGGCTGGGCTGAGCTGGGGAAGGGGCTCATCCTGGAGAAGAGGAGGCTCAGAGGGGACCTCCTCAACTCCGTGACAGGAGCCAGATGAGGGTCGGGCTCTTCTTCCAGGGAACAAGGGACAGGATGAGGAAACTGCCTCAAATTGCACTAGGGGAGGTTTAGTTGGATATCAGGAAAAATTCCTTCACTGAAAGAATTGTCCAGCTCGGGGCAGGGGTGGAGTCCCCATCCCTGAAGGGATTTAACATCCCTGTAGTGGTGGCCTTGGCAGCGCTGGGGTGACAATTGTACTCAATTATCTTAGTGGTTTTTCCTAACCTAAATTATTCCCCGATTTTAACTAATTACCCCTGAGATGTTTCTGAACCGCTGAAGCCACTCGGGTTTAGAAAACCACAAAGTCATTTTTCCCAGCAGAGGAAGCTGAGATTTGTCAGATTTTAGGTGAAGCCGCAACCAAAACTAATCCTGACACCTCTTAGTCTCTGCTTACCCAGTCTGGAGTTATCCCTGTCAATATCCTTGCATCCCACTCCACTTAATCCCTGTTTCATCCGGACATCCCTGGAGATTCTCAGTGCAAAGTGATGTCAGGTCCTCGGCCTTCCAGGTCTGCAGTGCGCAGCCAAATTGAGCTCATCCATCTTCCCTTTAAATCGCTGTCCACGTTGAACTCCTTCCCAATGTTTAAACCACTCCGAGGATTTGTATTTAAGAGGAACTTAAATTATTCAAGCCCTTAATGTTCGGGGCTTTTTTTGAAGATGCATTTTGGAGCTGTCAAGCGAACAATCTTAAATGACAGATTGATGAATTCATTGTCCCTTCCCACGTCTCCGGGAGGAGAGGGGGATATGGCTCCCAGGGAAAGCAGCTTTGCTAATGGAGATAGGAGTTTTGCTCTTAATTCCCAGATTTTTGGGGCGTTAACACCCTTCTGCTGCATGTGGAGTCAGCAGAGCAGGGTTGACATCAGCCACAGACTCAGATTCAGCCTGGGGATGGAAGAAATGTTGGGAAGTTGCCTGGTTTTGTAGGGATGGGGTCAGGAATGCCGAAGTGCAGCTGGAGCTGAAGATGGCAAGGGATGGAGGGACTAATAAGAAGGATTTCTACAAGCCAGGAAAAGGTCAAAGGAACTCTTTCCCCCTAAAAAGCAAGACTGGAAAACTGATAACAATGGATGAAGGATGAAATAATCAACTTTTTTTTTGCCACAGTTTTTATGGAAACCTCTATTCCCACACCTCTCCCGGGGATGGACAATGAGGTGGGGACAAGAGGAGCAAAATCCTTCCCACCATGAAAGAACAGCAGGTTCCAAAACCCCTGAGGAATCTAGGTGTTCATAAGTCTGTGGGACCTGATGGGATGCAACCCAGAATCCTGAAGGAACTGGCTGATGCTGCTGTCAGGCCAGGATCCGTGATATTGGAAGAGTCACAGGAGGGAGGTGAAATTCTTTGTGGCCGGAATTAGGGAAATGTTGATTAACAACCCAGTGGAGTGACCACTAGGAACAAGGGAATGACCCACATTTATTCCTTTATCTGGAATTCTGTAAGGTCTTTGATGGGGTCTCCCATCAAATTCAGATCCCCACAAACCCATCATAGCCTACACATCATCCTGAAAACCCAGGATAATCAGACCTTTCTCAAATGCTTCCCGGGAATGAGGAATTGTGACCAAACACTAGCCATTACCACCACAGAGTATGTAGATTTTTTTTTTTTTTTTTTTTTTGAATGGTTTGGTTTGGAAGGAACCTTTAAGATCATGGAATTCCAGACCCATGCCGTGGACATTTTGGGAAGAGATTTCTAAAGTGCAGCTGGGGTTGTTCAGTGCTGGTCCCTCCTTTGGGAACAAGGGGACAATCCAGGCACATTTATTGTGTAAGAACAGACTGAAAATCTGGGAAAAGCCCTTGTTTGCCTTTTTTTTTTTTTTTTTTTCTGCCACTCAGCTCCCACTTCAAGGCAGAGCCACCTCCCACAGCCTCCTGGAAATAATGAACAGCAAAAAGATCCAAAATCCCGGAGGGGCAACACATCTCCAACATTAATGCACATGGAAAGTTGTGCTCGTTCCTGGCCTTTTCCTTCCCGGACAGATTTTGTCAAATGGCAGCAAGTTCATCTCAGAACAAATGACTGAAGGCTGCAGGGATTGATTTCCAAGGGCAGGAGGAAAAGAGCTGAATCAGGACAGCCGAGATCCAGACGTGATGTGACAGCTCCCAAAGTATCCGAAGGGTGGAAACGCTGCGGAAACGGCGGATTTGTGGGAAATGTCTTCATGGAGATGTCTCAGGCTGATTGCTGTCTATTAAAGAAGGGCCACTGGACCATTCCCAGGGTATTTATGAGGGGGTTTGATGGATTTAATAAAGTGGGAATTGTGAAGGTAAAGAGTGGAGAAATCAAATTCCCAACTGAAAGATTCCCAGCAGCTTTTTATTCCTCATGGAGCTCTGGGATGAAGCTCTGTGGTTGCAAGCAGGCTGAGAAACAGACTCGGGAAAAGCTGCCTAATATGTGGAATGTCCTGCAGTAGAATTCTTCACTCTCCTAGTTTTCCGTAAATGCAAGGCTCTGTATTTCAAATTCTTGGTAAAGCAGGGAGTTGCCTCTAGGGACTTGCCAGGTCTTGTCCAAGACCGCTTTCCCTTCTTTCTGTGGTGTGAAGTTAAACTTCCCTAATTTTAGGTGCTCTGCAATCCACTAACATGGATTAATGGATTAATCCATGATTTAAACTCCTTGGTTTGAGTTCTCAGTGGGCATCGGGATGTGATGGTCTCATCCCAAGGTGCCTCCTTGGATCAGAGCAGCCCTGACCGTATTCCACTGACTATCCTGGGGATCCAGACCACTCTGCTGCATGTGGGTGCTTATATTCTTGAAAATTAAGAAAGGAAAATCCAAACAGTATCCAAGGAGAGGAGATTCCCTCCAGCAAAGGAAATCCCCGTTTTATCTGGATCACACAGCTCAAACCTCTCTTTAGTGCATCCTCCCTCTTTCCCTGCAGGATTAGGAGTTGGTAAGAGCAGGAGTGGAAGCTGATGCCGGTTCCTGGGAAAGGGATCAGCTCTGAGGTTGTTCCTGACATGCTCATGGATTGTGTATCCTTTAACAGCATTCAGAGGGTGCTAATTCCCTCTGGGAGGTAAAACTCCCCTCCTTATTTTCCCTCCTCTATCCTTAGCTCATCCTTGGGCTTTAAAGAGAAGCCACCTGGCCGTGCTCCTCTCCAGCACCTGCTTTTCCTTGGATTACACATCCAGAGCCAAGACAGGGGTAACTTAAGAAGTTCCCTAATGGAGCCTGTGCTTTCCTTATCTCCCTGTGATAAAGGAGGGAGAGGGATGAAATGCAATTCCCAGTTTGCCGCCAGTGTGACCAGAGCCCGTGTGGGACCGGGCTGGTGGCGGCAGGAAACTGCTGACACACACAAGAGCCAAGGGCATCCCGATTTGGAGCTGTCTCCAGCTTTTAAAGGACCACGAAGAGACAGCAGCTCCCTCAGGCTGAGGTCGCAGGGAAATGAAGCCAGCTGGTGTTTCTGAGCTGTTTTCCAAGCCTGGAGCTCTCCTAAAGGACACCCTTGCTGGGATAATTCATTCTTGGTGCAGGGAAAGCTGTGTGGAAATACAGAGGAATGGTTGGCTTGGGATCTCTGGAAAAGAGAGGGAAAGGGGAAAGGCTGAGAGAATAGGGATTGTTCATCCTGGAGAAGGGAAGTTTTTGAGGTGATCTAATGGTGGCGTGCCAGTGATTGGAGGTGCCAACAAGAAACATGGGAAGGACTTTGGATGAGGGCATGGAGTGACAGGACAAGGGGGAATAATTTCCAACTGACAGAGGGCAAGTTTAGATTGGATGTTGGGAAGAAATTCCTCCCTGGGAGGGTGGTGACGCCTTGGAATGGAATTCCCAGAGAAGCTGTGGCTGCTCCATCCCCGCAAGTGTCCAAAGCCAGGTTGGGCAGAGCTTGGAGCAACCAGGGATAGTGGAAGGTGTCCCCGCCCATGGAAAGGGGTTGGAATTGAATGATCTTTAAGATCCTTTCCAACCCAAACCGTTCCCTGATTTTATGATTCTCTGATGTGTCCTCAAGTGTATGATTTATCTTGTGCACACCCCCATTTTTTTGGGTTAAGGGGGGCAATTATCCCATGAACTTTGGATTCCACCTGTTCCCACAAGAATTGTGGAGATCAGTTCATTGTCCTACCATGAATTGCTTTCAAAAAACCTGGAGCCCTTCTAAAAGCTCACCTCCAGCCTGCTAAAATCCATTAAAAACATTTAATGTTTGATTGGTGCTGAAATCCAGCATTAGGAAAGGCAATTTGGCCTTTTCCAAGACTGGAGATGAAGAGAAAATTCACTCGGTGAGTTCCCTGCTCCCTGTTCCAAGCTCACCATTGGTTTGATCCCATTTACATCCCTGTGACGAATCCTAGGGATTCTGGAGTCTCCAGATGCAGAGAGAGGCTCTGAAAATCCATGTGGAAGAGCTTCACGTCTATTTCCAGCACTTTAGACTTGACCTTCCTGACTCTTTTCTCAGCCACTGTGCTGGGAAGATGAATTAAAGATGGGATTAAAGTGGGAGCTGCTTTTCCCTCAAAACTCCGTCGTCCAGATCTCCTTCAGATCCATTCATTCTTACCTCAGCTTGGCTCAGAGCTGCCAGCTGGAAGTTTAGGGTGGAGATGACATCTTCTGAACCTTGGACTTGATGATCCTCGCCATCTTTTCCAACCTTGATGATTCCGTGGTCCCTCATCAACAGTTCCCTCAGGGATTTTGAAGGGATAAATGAGTAGGAGGCTGTGTGACCACTGCTGGCTGGGGGTAAGATTCAGGAGTGTGGGTCAAAAGTTTAAAGAAAAGGTGAGGCTTAATTCTTACCACAGAATGGTTTGATGATGATTGATACCAAAGGATGGGACATTAGAGTCCATCTCAAAGTTTAGATGGGATATTGGGAAGAAATTCTTCCCCGTGAGGGTGGTGAGGCCCTGGCACATGTTTTCCAGAGAAGCTGTGGCAGCCCCATCCCTGGAAGAGTCCAAGGCCAGGCTGGATGGGGCTTGGAGCAACCTGGGATAGTGGAAGATGTTTCTGCCCGTGGTGGCAGGGTTTTGGAATTCCATGATCTTGAAGGTCCTTTCCAACACAAATCATTTTATGATTCCTGGACAGACCCCATTCCTCTCCTGCCTGAGGCAGCGCTGATCCGTTCATTTCTCCACCTGATCTATCCTTCTCAAGCTCTGTCAGTGGGACTGCAGGAAGAGACCCTGGACCAGTGCTAAGGCCTGTGCCATCTCCCAGTGCTGTTCCATTTTCCACTCATCCTAAAATCCTACACACCCCTCTTTTCCCTCTCTTTCTTCCTCCTTGTCACTCTCATCCTCTCTTCCCTATGCCATGGGGCAGGAGGAGCGTGAAGAAGAGCTGGGAAGAGCAGAAATATTCTCTCCACCCCAAAATCTCTTTGGAATCTCATTTCCAACCTCCAGGCCGGATTTCTCCCGTTCCTTTTGCTCCAAATAAGGTGGCTGAGGGGAATTTGCATCGCCAGCACCTGTGGAACACCAGGTGTGGAATTTAATGGTCACTATGGGGAGAGAGGTACAGGCTCCCCCCATTCCCTTTTCCCTTTAAGGGAACATTATCCAAACAAACGCGCTTGGAAAGTGCTGAAGCGCAGGCAAATAATGACACAGGAGCAGGAGCCAGGCATTAAAAATTCATGGAGCTGGAATATTAAAACTTTTTACTTCATCATGTCAAGGCACCAGGCAAATGCAAACAAATGAGCCCCACTGAGTGCTGCCTGCGTGGGCCAAGACAGGGACGAGCTGGGGACAGAGCTGCAGTGTGGTCCCTGTCGCTCCCGAGATGTCAGGCTCCGAGGGGGACAGGGAATCAGCGGTCCCTGTCTCTCCCGAGATGTCAGGCTCCGAGGGGGACAGGAATTCCGTGGGATCTTTAATTGCTCGGTGCCTCTATGAGCTCTGCAAAGTGACAATGAGCTCTGCAAAGTGACAACTCCGCTGCGTGAACTGGGAGTGGGAATGTGGAGCCTGGGAGAGGCCCCAGCCCTTCCCACCTGCTGTGCTGTCAAAATGTGGGAAAAGGGGGGATGTCTGGCAGGGCGGGGGAATTCCAACCCCTCTCGTTAATTTGGGGCTGTCTTTGCTAATTAAGGCACCAGGCCCTGTCTGCTCCTTGCTGTGCTGCTGACAACAGGGGCTGGGATGTGATGACATCCAGCCAACTCCAGTCACGAGCTCTCCTTGGGATCCTGGAGGTGATGACTCCACAGGCTGTGGGAACGGTTGGAATCCTCTCCTGGACACGATTATGCGGAAGAGGGATCTGTTTTCTGGCAAGGTGAGCACAACCACCCACTCCTCCCCTAAAATGAGGTTCTGAGCTCTTGTGCAGATCCCAGAGCCCTGTTCTATCCTCATCCTCTGCTGTTCATGGTCCAGCTCACTTCTGCAGAGCCACAGATCATCCTGGAATCATGGAATGGCCTGGGTTGGAAGGATTAAAGATCATCTTTTTCCACCCCCTTTCAGGCTGCTCCAAGCCCCATCCAACCTGGCCTTGATTTTCCAAGAAAGAAATAGATCAGGCTGAAGAAAGTTGGAGGAAAGTGCTCCTCAATTAATCTGTTCCAACCCCATCTATCATTAATTAAGTAATTTTCCTTGTTAAGCTGCGCACACTTTTAACACACCCTGTTTATTTAATGACTCTTGTGATCCTCTGAACACAATTACTGGGAATAAGGAGGAAAGGATTAGTCCAGGAATCTCTGCCTGGATGAAGTTTTATTGGAAGTGCAGCAAGCGTCACATTCGGATTTTTAATAGATAACTCCTCTAAGTAATTGATTAAGTAATTGATTAATCATAAACTCCTAGACTGCCAGAGCCAGACTTAATTTTATGGCACTTTAAAAAAAAAAAGGGAAGGATGGAGATGATGCAATACCCAGCAATCGAGAGGCAAATAAAGGAGGGGAATGTTTGATTTAACATTCCATAGATTTTTATCGCTTTGGGTGCTATGGAATTGCCTTCCTTAGGAAGAAACATCTTAATAACAGCCAAGGTTTTCCTGGAGCTTTCCATGAGCAAGGTGGTCGAGGGAAGTGGGGGTGATTATGAGGAATATTTTAAATCCCTCTCTAGCCCAGATAAGCTGTGAAAAATGAATCTTGGAGCAGGATGTGATTCCATGTCACAGGTAATATTCCAGAGCCTGGCTCCCAACAGTGGTGGCTCCAGCCCAAGAATTTGGCAGCTGGATGCCCTGCAGAGTGTCCTGAACAAGGTTTCCTGAATATTGGACAAAAAAATATATGGAATGTTGGCCATGGAATTTTTGAATATTTGGGGTAAAGTGGCCCTGCTTTGATGAGAAATCTTAAATCATGGAATCACAGAATGGTTTTGGTTGGGAGGGACCTTAAGGATCATCTCATTCCACCAGGAACACCTTCCACTATCCCAGGTTGCTCCAAGCCCTATCCAACCTGCCCCTGGGCACTTCCAGGGGTGGTGACAGATGTGACAGCAAAGCTTGGACTTCATCAGTGCAGACTAATTAAGGCTGAAGGGTTCCTGAGCATGTCCAGAAGAATTCCATGAATCTGGAGAGCACCAAAACTGGAAATTAGGATGAATACAGAAAATAGGATTTTTCCTAAAGCAGGCAGGGGCAGGGATAGGGTTTGGAGAGCACAGGTGGGATTTCTTCACGGCCTAAAGCAAAACTTTCAATCTTGAGAATCTCCAGTTGACTTCAACAGGCCACAGGTGAATCCTGGGGTGAATTTTAATGATTGTATGGATTTCCTTAAAAAAAAATTGGAATAAATTTTAAAAGTAATTATTTTGGGAATAATTCCCCTCTGCTCTGGTGCTGCTGCTTCAGACCTCAGGTCCTTGGTGTCCACACCTGGAGAAAGAAGGATCCAGCCTTCGACCAGTTGGTGATGATGGAAAAGAGGATCCATAAAGGTGTCATTCCAGTCCCACATTCCAGTGCTTCCAAACACATTCAGAGGACAGGGAAATTCTGGTCTGAGCCAGCTTCCAACATGTCTGTAGGGCTGGAATGTCCATAGGGTTTTCCTGGCTGGTTTCTGATCCTTGTTGTGGTGGCAGAGGAGCTGAAGTCTCACCTGTAACTGCCCTGCACAGGTAACAAAGTAATTCATGGCTCCTGGCATTCCTGTTTTCCCAGGAAAACAGTGGTGGTCAAGGGGAAATGGACTCAGGTTGCAGCAGGGGAGGTTCAGGTTGGATACTGGGAAAGATTTCCTCGCTGGAAAAGTGGCCAAACATTGGAGGCGCTGGAATCACCATCCCTGTGAGGGTTCAAAAACTCCATTTCCAGAGGGCAGGGTTGGATGGGATACTGGGAAGGAATTATTCCATGTGAGGGTGATGATGTCCTGGAATGGAATTCCCAGAGAAGCTGTGGCTGCACCATACCTGGAAGTGTCCAAGTCCTGGTTGGATAGAGCTTTTTATGATTCCATGATCCTATAAAGAGGAAATAAAGAAATAGCAGGGAATATTTCCATGGGATCTTCTCACACCATCAAGGGTGAAAGGCCCAAGGTGACAGAATTCATTAGTCCAGGCGAGAATTAGGGAAACCCTCCCCTGGATGTGGATCCAGGCAGGCTTGGATCTGCCTGGCACAGTGCAATTTCTGTGTGGCACGTGGATTTTTTTGCTCTTTCCATACCAAAATTCCTCCAAAAGCTTTCTCGGAGACTGCTCTGCACTCGGAAAGACACCTTGGAGCCAGGAGGGCTCCAAAAACTGGTCCTAGATCCTGCAATGTCCCCTTTTTAACCTTGCATCAGGGCTTTGTGGGTACACCTGATTTTCTTCAGGAGCCTAATCCAGCCAGGATCAAAAAAAAGCCTGGAAAAATCCACGTGCTGGCTCTGGGAGCTACAGGTAGGAAAACAGCCTGAGGCAGAGGGGGAAGAATTAAGGATGGGGGTGCAGGGGGAGAGGAGAGGGGGCTGAGATTGCAACACAAATAAAAGATAAATCAAGCAGCAGGAGAGAATCCCTCCAGTGCCAGTTTATTTATCATTGTTTTCCCCGGACACTGACAGGCCCGGGAAGGTGGGGTGGGCAACCAGCAAATCCGGCTTGATGGATGAGGCATGGAGAGGGAAGGAACCTCTGCCAGGCCTCGGAGAGGAGGGAGGCAGGAGGCAGCGGGGCAGGGATGCAGGGATGCGGTGGGGAGTGCTCCGTGCTTGGCACTCGGGGGCCTTCCTCCTTCCCGGCCTCCATCAGCTCCATGGAAAAGGGAGCAGCTGGTGCAGAAGTAGAGCCCAGGAACCAAGTCCTTGTCATTCCCAAAGATTCCTTGCAGAGTCAGGTCTGGAAGGATCCTCGGAGCCAGGAGCAGTTTCCATGCTGCCAGGGAGCTGGGTTTTCCTGCATCTTTGCTGCATCCCAAAACTCTTTATCCACTGAAATTCCTTTCTTTCCCATACGTTGTGTGACATTCCCATGAAAAAAAAAAAGTGCTCTGTTGAATCTCCTGTCTGCTGGGAAAACACAAGAGCCCAGATCCCTGAAAGTCCTTAAATCTCCTGTGCTTTTTGTGGATATTCCTCTTATCCAGGCTTTTTCAGCTCAGCTGCCAATTGATTCCTAACATTCTTAAATCCCCAATCTCCCAATGTACTTTTTGAGCTGCTTGGAGCCCTTGTTCTCCAAAAATCCTTGGAGGTCCAAAATCTGCTTGACCTAGGAATGGGTAACTGGCATGTGGTGAAGGGTTTAAAACTGGAAAATGAGGAGCAATCCCCCAGAAACCCAGGAATGGAGCAGGGACTGGAGGAAGGCAGGAAGGAGAAGAAAAGGAACGTGGATACAGCTCTGAGGGTCCCGACTACTTGACCTCCTCCATGGCAGGAAGCTTGGAATGAAATGGTCTTTGAGGTCCCTTCCAGCCGAAAGCATTCCATGATTCTACAAAAGGCTTGGGATGTGTAAAAAAGATCTGTCTGGAAAAATTCATGAGGATTTCACCCATCACCTTAATGCCAGCTAAGAACATCTGTGTCCATGTTCATAAACTCCTGCAATAGTTTGGGTTGGAATGGATCTTAAAGATCATCTGGTTTCAACCATGGGCAGGGACAACTTCCACTAGACCAGGATGGTCCAATTCCCATCCAGCCTGGCCTTGAACAGTTCCAGGGACCTACACTCCTTGTTTTTTGTCAGTAACCCCAAACCCTCAGATTTTCCACACCATTTTTGCTTTAATGTAGTTAAGGATGAGCTGATTCTGCCCCTCCAGTCTTCTCTGGGGAGATCCCACCAGGAATGCTGCATCCAGCTCTGGGATTCCCTGCACAAGGAGGACATGGAGCTGTTGGAGAGGGCTCAAAGGAGGCACCAAGGTGATGAGAGGGATGGAACAGCTCTGCTGTGAGGAAAAGCTGGGAAAATTGGGATTGTTCAGCCTGGAAAAGAGATTTGGGGTCACCTAACTGTGGCCTTCCAGGGCCTGAAGGGATCCTGCGAGAAAGACAGAGAGGGACTTTGGAAAAATTTTGGAATAACAGGTAAAGGGGAAAGGCTTCAAACTTCCAGAAGGCAGAGTTAGATGGGAAACTGGGAAGAAATTCTTCCCTGTGAGGGTGCTGAGGCCCTGGCACAGGTTTCCCAGAGAAACTGTGGCTGCTCCTGGATCCCTGAAAGTGTCCAAGTCCAGGTTGGACAGGGCTTGGAGCACTCTGGTCTTGTGTGGGGCATCCCTGCCCATGGCAGGGATGAGTTGGACCAAGACGATCCTTAAGGTCCATTCCAACCCAAACCATCCCATGATTCTGTAAAATTTAGACACAATGAGACTTTGGCCACAAATCTGAGTTTTACAGATCATTTCCAGGGTTTCACAGATCCTTGTGCTGCCTCGGGCAGACTAGGTCTCTGTGTCCTGATAAACAATGACGATTTTCCTTCAGATTCTGGGATTTTGTCAATTGTTTTTGTCTGTATTTCCAGACCCTACAAAACAAAACCAACCCCTGTAAGGGACAGCAGGAAGGGATGGGATTGGGATTGCAGGAGTTTTGTGGAGAACCTTCTAGGCACTTCCACAGCTGGGAGGGTAGTGGGGTGGGTTTTATTTATTTAGAACAATTCCCATCCCTCAGCTCAGCCCCTGGGATGCATCCCTTGGCCGTGTTTGCCATTCCCATCATTGGGAAGGAAGCAAATCAATGCAATCCCTGGATGGAATTAAAAATAACAGAGTGCTTTCTTTTAATGTCCCATTAAAGACCGAGGCAACACTGCCTGATTTGCTCCTATTTTTTTTTCCTGATTTTTTTTTTTAGCTTTTTGGTCAGCTCTGAGGAAGCTTTGGGAGTGAGGAGGGATTTCAATAATTACCTCCTGATTCCGCCCTGGATACGGTGCCCTATCCCTAAAGCGCAGGCCTTCCACGCCTGCCCTTCATCTGCAACTCCAAGGGAAGCAGTTTTACATGGAGCCACATTGATATTCAAATAGATTCTCGTGGAAGCAGCATTCCAGCCAGGAGCGTGTGAAAGAGCAACTAATGGATTAGTATTTATGGTCAGGTTTAATCCACATTTTAGGATATTGCAGCTGGAAAGGGACAGATGATGAACTCAGTTTTTTTCTTGCAGCCCCCCTCCTTCTCCTCCATCCCTGTTTTACCCACTCCATCTTTCCTTCTTTTCTGCATCCCCCTCCTCCTCTCCGGCCGGCCGGGATGCAGCAGCCTCCTGGCACCGCTGAGCTTGGCAAAATTGATGACAGGACTTTAGGATCCATTAGAAAAACAAATTCTTAAACAGTGTCTTCTAAAATCAATCACTTTTACCTTTAGTGGGATTTATGGCTGCCCTGCCGGCCCTTATTGCAAAGATCCATGGCTGCCAAGAAGGAAAAAAAAAAATTCCAAGTGGCTCAACTCAGGGCTGGAGGCTCTGAACTCTCCTCTTCTCCCCACGGAGGTGACCCCAGGTGAATCCAAAGGGAATATCTGGGTTTCCGAGGGAGTAGATCTGGTTTACGGGGACAGAAATCCTAAGGGAGATGTGGAACATCCCTAAGCCAGGCTCTCCAGGAAGAGATGGGAACCAGGAACGCTCAGAAATGGGAAAAAGGTGTTCCTGAGGTTGTAAAAATATAGAGGTGAGGACAGCACAAGTGAATATTAATGGGGGAGGATTAGGAGCATTTCTTCTGGGGTTGATCCCTGCTTGAATCCAAGGATTTGTTTTATATCCTGGTGTGAAATGTGCAAGAGATGCACAAAATTGTGGGATCACATCCTTGGAAGCGTCCAAGCTCAGGCTGGACAGGGCTTGAAGCAACCTGGGATGGTAGAAGGTGTCCCTGCCCATGGCAGGGAGTGGGAATGAGATGATCCTTATATCCCAACCCAAACCATTCTGGGATTCAATGATTCCATACACAAGGTGATAATTCCATGGGGGAGGAGGAAAAACATCCAGTTAATCAGAGCAGGATGGATCAGAGCAGCAGGAAGGAGCCTCCTGGTGCTGGGAGTCATTCCAGGATGAGGGGCAGAGTGGTGAACTTCCTAAACACGGAGACATGCACAGGAGAGGGGAATAATCTTCTCAGGGATGGATTGATGGAGGATATCCACATATCCAGCAGCACAGGGATCAGACCTGAGAGGAGAGAGGATTTTGGAGATTCTGTTATGGCTTTTCCCTTTGGATTGCTTTTTTTTTAGGGTTCAGAAAAGTGTAGGGAAAAGAAATCTCTTCCAGGGACCTATTTAAAGAAAATATGCAAAATTTACCAAAAGTGTGACATATTCTTGGAAATTTTAAGGGATTTGGTTGGTTTCAGGGATCCCAGCTTTCATTTAAACTGGATTCACTGGTAAGAGGAAAAAAAAACAAAAAGGGAAAACTTTTTCCACAGATATATTGTGCCTCCAGGTATTCAATCCAAGCTGGGCATGGATCAGAGGGAAATTCTTTTGGTTTGAACCTCCTGATGCTTCCCAGAGCCATTTCTCCTCACTTTGAGGAAACTGGGAAGGCTGAGCTGGAAAATCAAGGAGGTAAAAGTGGGATAAACAGGGAGAAAAAAGGGGAGCGGTACAAGAAGCGCATCCAGGACTCTGAGCACCTTCCCTGCCTTGGCTCCAGGGCCAGGAGAGGCCAATGCCAGGACATGAGTAAATCCAGGGAGAAGCTCGTAATTCCTATCGATTCTCCAGCAGGCAGCACGAGGTGGATAAAAATGCTTGTTCTATCATTTAGAAAAATGGCAATATTATGATAGAAGGGATTGATTTTCCTCTTTAGGAATATTCATAAACACCGGTTCCAAGAACTGATAAATCCTTCCCCTGCGCTGAGTAAATCATTCCCAGGGCTTCCCAGAGCGCTGGGGGCAAGGGAGGATGTGATTTTTAATTCCTTCTGGAGGAGCTGGGAATGGGGGGAGCCTGGAGGTGCAGGTCACCCACAGCCAGACCTTCCTTCTGAGGGACTTCAAAATCCCATATTCCTCATTATTTTCCTGTTTTGGAAAGCTGGGAAAAGAGGCTGAAGGCTTCCCTCCCTGGCCCTAGTTTTGATCACACTAAATCAGCTGAATCTGGGTTTTTTTTCTGTCTGCAAATTCCAGTTTCTCCCCTTTTTTGTGATGATATGGGAATGTGAACTCCAACTGGGATGTGAATCCTAATCCCTTCAGGAATTTTCCCTGGGATAAGGCCATCTCATCCTGGCTTTTTCTCCTTCCCTTTATCCATTCCCAGGGACAGAACCACATCCCACATGCCTGGTGTGAGCGAATCCCTATTTTCTTCCCAGAAAAGGCAGATAAAATACACCAGGATTGTGGAGATCCTGTCTAAGCCCATCCAAAAAACCCTTGGCACACTTGGCCTCCACTTCCCACTTCTGGTTTAAGGTGGGATTCTTTCCCTCTCCATGAATTTATAAGCCACCTCCAGGCTGCTGGCATCAACCAAACCCCAAAATTTGGCCTCTGGGGTGGAGGCCACAGAGTTGGAGGCACATTCCAGCTGCATTCCCACCTCCCAAGGTTGTCCAGGAGCTCACCAAGGAGTGTTCACATCCCTGGAAGTGCTCAAGGCCAGGGTGGGTGGGTTTTGGAGCAACCTGAGGTTGTGGAAATTTGCCCATGGCAGGGTTTGGAACTGGATGAGCTTTGAGATCCCTTCTAACTCCATAAGCCTGCGAGAAGGATTTATCAAAAAAAAACCAAAACAAAACAAAACAAAAAAAACCCACAAAAAACAAACAAACAAACAAACAAAAAACTGGAAGAACCTGATCCTGCTGGACGGAATTTGGTGAGCATGGGCATTCCAAGCTTAAATTAGCTTGGAATCTTCTTCCCTGTGGGAACACTGATCCCCTTCCCACTGGTGTTTCCAGAATTCTCCTGGCTCAAGTGCCTCTGGATGTGGCCTTAAATCCCCACCTTTCCTGTGGAATTTCCTGGAACAGCAGAAGTAAAAAGCAAAGTATCCTCACTTCTCCAGCTCACTCCTAACATCTTGCCTGGAGGGAAATACCGACAATGTGGATATTTGCAGGATATTTGGATACCTGAGGAAGAGCTTTATCCACTGAGCAAAAAAAAAAAAAAAAAAAAAAAAAAGGAAAATCCATGTGTGTCCTGATAAAAAATATTAGCAATTTTTATTACCTTTTAGATTTTACTCCTGCACTAATCCATTTTAATGAGGTCAGCCCGCCTGGCTCCAGGTACCCGGACTAAGTGGAGCAGTTTAATGTCGGGATCAGGGATGAGGAGCACAAGGAAGGGGGGTCTGGATGTTGGACTTTATATCACCCAAAATTACGGCGTAAAAATTGACTCCGTTTGCACATTTTTAACTGGATTTGAAATCGACACCATGTGTAATTATAAAAAGGGATATATCTGCTGGGAATGGGATGAAGCACAGGATTTTCTGTAGGAAAAATTTGCTTATTAGTGCACAGGGAAGATTTACGGGATGATATAATTATTTATTAGGATGTATTTTGTGGAGAAGGGATCATATTATCCATATATTTCCTGCATTATAGCTCTGGACAGTCAATATTAATATTGCTGGAATTTATGATTGGGTTTTAGAAAACCACTTTTCCCTCTGTTGTTCCACTCCTTTAGGGAGTAGTTACAAGGATTGGAATATGGGAATATCAAGAAGATCTTCCTGAAAAACTGGAAATTTACAAAAATAAAGTTGGAGACAACCTGGAGAGAGGGACTGGGGAGAGACCAAATTGTTCCCTATGATAGGAACCCACCTCTCATCCTGTCCTGGATATGAAAAATGATCCATAGAATCATGGAATGGTTTGGGTTGGATCATCTTGACATGGGCCGGGACACCTTCCACTATCCCAGGTTGCTCCAATCCCCATTCAGCCAGGCCTGGGACACTTCCAGGGATATTGAATCCCCAACCAGGACATGCCCACCGTTCTTCCATGACCAAGAGGAAAACCAGAACTCCCCTGGGGGATTCCTTCTTCTCCTTCCTCCTCTTTTGCTCCCAGTTTTTTGGAATTACAACTCCTGGGGGTCAGGCTTGGCTTTGGGGACCACCTTGAGATTTGGAGACCACCTGAGGCTTTCCAAGCAGCTTCTTCCGGACCTTGTGGGACAAGAACAGGGTTTGTTGCCATTTTCACGTGGCATTTTTTGATACATCGAGCTGTCCCTCACCCTTGTCTGGTTGTTGCTTTGTGGGAGGGAGGGAGCCTGACAGGCATCAAGTTTGATGGGAAATTGATAAGCATCGATAGTGGAGATGGGAAAAGGCCTGGAGGGAGATCTGAGGATGGATGAATATGCCGGGGAGATGGATTTGGACAGAGCTCATCTGTATCAGATAAGGATCAATACATCTATACCTCTTTTACACCCATCGGTTGTTATCAATGGCCGCCCGACTTATTTGATCATTTCTGTTTTACAGGATGAAGGAAACATTTTCCTTGGATCCACGCACAGAAGGAGGGAAGGGAGAGCATCGGATATCCAAGAGATTGATGCTACAGAAGCCCTAAATTGCATCTTTACCCTCTCTCCTGTTTGCTCTGCTCCCCCTCACTCTGAAAATCACCCTGAAATTCCACTGTCAGAGAGGTCCCCAAATCCTGGGACTGGGAGATGGGATCCATCTGTACAGTTTTATCTGGGATTCTCAACCCTGGCAGCACCAAGTCTTGTTTTTCCTGTAAATCCCATGTAATAAACCCCTGGGAACTGTGCAACAAATTGCTTAAGTTGCTGTTTTCTCTCCAGCCTCTCCCCCGCTCCCTATCCATGATCCTCCCCCCAGGCTTTGGCTGTTTATTGCCAGTGGAATCGATTCGGGATGGTTTCCCCCCCCTCCTCCTCTTCCCTCTGCCCCCATCTCCCACCCTCTCTCCTCACTCCCATCACCTTTTCCCCCTCCCTCCCCACCTTCCCGGAGCTCCGGGGAGCCCGGTCAATCCATCACCGTGTCCCAGGCGTGTGACAGCCCCTCATAAATGCGCCACAATGAGCCCAAATCAGCACCAGCCCAACCAATTTCGCAGAGCAGGAAACATCTGAGGAGCTGAATCCCAGCGTGCCGGAGATTGGAATTGGGAAATTGGTTCTACTCCTCTTCCGTGGTGCTTTTTAATATTTTTTTTTTTAAGCTTACCTATAGATTCTCTCCCTCTTTAGATACGTATTTAAGGTAATTCTCTCCCACTTAAATCTCCAGTGCTTATTCCACACGGACAGCGTGGCCCAGTTGCTCTCTCCCTCTCTCCCTCTCTCTCTCTTCCCTCGATTAGGAGAGGGTTTTATTGGGAAACTTGCTTAGGCTGCAGGAATGTGCTGCCTGCAGCAGATTGAGGCTGCAAGCGGGGCTGGGCTCCAGCTCCCCCCCTGCCAGCCATCCCGGGAGTCCCTGCTCTCTCTTTTTGGGGGATGGAAATCATGGAAGGCCACTTTTCCCGTGGAATTGGCCTGTGTGGGGTGTGAGCGCTTTATTCCCACCCAGAGAGGGTAAAGAACGGGGTTAATGCACATCCTCGTGGAGTTATGGATGTGTGACCTCACTCTGGGAGCGCTCAGTAGTCAAAGGGCAGCGATTCCGTGGAGATTTTGTCATCCCAAAGAACATTTGTCCCACTCGGATGAATGATGACCTGAGCCCCAAGGACTCGGCAATGGCATGGATGGATGTTCCCTTTGTTCTGAAGGCACTTAGGGGACATGAATCCCACACGGAATTTGAAGGGAGAGCTTTTCAGAGCTGGGATGACCTTCTGGTCACTGCTGGTGGGTGAAGCTGAGGTTTTGTGGTGCCAAACTGGGAGACGTTCCCTGTTCGTGGCATGGATGGGATGCAGATATTTGTGTTGAGGCAGCAGAAACATGGAAAATAAAATCACAGGAAAATTCTGTCTTCAGTCTGGAAAGCTCAAGATTAACCCCCACTTAGAGGTAGAACTATCCATGGGCTCTTCCAGTGGAGGGACTGGAAATTAGGAGAGAAAAGGGTAGGAAAAAAACAGAAAAAATGAGGTGGGGCTTCAGGAAACACTCAGTTAATGTTGGATGGTTGTGGGTGCGTCACAAGGGTTAAAAAACAGGGAAAAGACAAACTGGATGGATGAAGCCGGGAAAAATCTGTGAAGGGCTGCGAAATATGAGACTGCCTCTGGCTCTGGAGTTGCAAACTGGACAGTTTGGAAAACAGGGATGGTATTTTTGGGAGCTTTCATTAAGATCATTTTGTGTTTTAGAGATCCCGGTGGGAGATGAGCTCCACCAGGCCAACCTGGTCCGGCCTTTCTTAGGGAATGATGTGAATGCCATGAAATGTTTCTGAAGGGATCCAGTAGGAAAGGTTTATATAGATATATATAAATGATTTACTAGGGCCTGGAGTGACTGGAAAATGGGTGAACGGCTTCCCACTGCCAGAGGGCAGGGACAGATGGGATATTGGGAAGGAATTCTTCCCTGTGGGAGTGGTGAGGCCCTGGAATGAAATTCCCAGAGAAGCTGTGGCTGCTCCATCCCTGAAAAAGCCCAAAGCTGTGTTGGACAGGGCTTGGAGCAGCCTGGGATAGTGGAAGATGTCCCTGCCTGCGGAACTGGATGATCTTTACTGGATGATCCCTTCCAACCCCAAACCCTTACGGAATTCTATGAGTTGCATCCAAGACAGGATGGAAAAGCCTCCATCCAGCTTTTCCCTCAGGTTCCTGGCACCAGCTAAAAATAAACCAAATAATTTTGAGAATCATCCTGGGAAGCTGCTCCCAAACCAGTGGGGAGAAGGTCATGGATCTCCTTAGATCCTGGCTGACACCTCCAAGAAAATTCCTGACCTTGCACTTGCTCGTGTAACCTGGGTGGTTTTCCAAGGACATTCAGGTGTGACCTGGGTGGTTTTCCAAGGACATTTTGGTGTAACCTGCGTGGTTCTCCAAGCACATTTAAGTGTGAGCTGCGTGGTTTTCCAAGTACATCAATGTGGCACCTGGCTGGTTTTCCAAGCACATTTAAGTGCCACCTGGGTAGTTTTCCAAGGACATTCAGGTGTGACCTGGGTGGTTTTCCAAGAACATCACGACCCCAAATTCCAATGCAGCCTCTCACCCAAGCTGCCGAATATTCTTCCTTCACCTCTTGCCACTTGAGCCATTACACTCAGAGCTTCCCTGAGTGCCCAAGGGCCTCTCCCTGGTGATCACTCATCCCGGGAAATTGTTACGAGGCAGATAATTAATTGTTGCGAGTCACTAAAAAAATGATCATTCTTTGCAGAAAATTACCCCGATGTTCTGCAGAAATGTTAATGCTCGCAGCCATAAAATGAATGGGGAGCTACAGCTCCAGCTGCCAGGAGAGCCGTGAGTTATAATCCCACCACTGGATGCGGAAAGCTCGAGCTTCCAGACGTTTCTGGAGAGAGGGAATGCATTTTCACTGGATAACAGTTTAGTTTTATGATTATTTTTTCCTGCCCCAGAGTCCGCAGTTGAGTATTAATGACTGAAGCAGGGATAGGCACGGTTTTGCTGATCCCAGCTTGGCGTGGAGTGAGGCTTCATATTTATTTCCATCTGGCTACTGGGATTTTACTCCAAACAGTTGGATAAAAGGACTTGGAAAGTCACGGCAAGCCTGGTCAGGTTTTTAGGGCTGTATTCCATTGCCTCCTGGGATTAAAGAGCTGGGATTTAGGAACAGCAGGGAGACAAAATGAAAATTAACAAGTCAATTGCTGAGAGTTAAAAAGTCTTAATTTTCTCTCCTATCAAAATCCAGTTGGAGCAGGTGGAAAGGTGGTCTGGACACAGTCTTTGTCCCCATATCCCAATAAATCCAGCCTAGCGAGGCTTAGGATCTCTAAAGGTTTGGCTTGGGAGTCAGGATAACTCCTGACAGTGCATCCAGCAGAGTTCCTGTGGCTCACAATGCAAACGCTGCTGATTCCAGAGCCCAGCTGAGGTGGGCAGGTGTAAAGAAGGACACAGAGTGGTTTTGGAAGGAATTTCTCCCATCCCTCTCCGAGATGAGACCTGACATTTTTATCGATTTCCATTTGTTCTGGAGCAGCATTTGCATCACTCACTCCCCAAATGGAATGAGGAGATGACTCAGATCACAGCTGCTTTCCCAAATGTGGTTTGGGTTTTTTATTGTTGTTCAAGAAATGTTCATTTCCCAAAGGATCAGCTCTTGGCTTTCTTCTTCCATGCTTGAATTCCAGTGACTTCACCTCCAAGAAATGGGGTGGGTTTCCCGGCTGCAGGGAAGTCAGCAAGTGAGACAAACACCTCCTCCCTCTCTTCCAAGCTTTTGTTTTCCCTGTTTTTCATGCAGCCGGGTTGAAATCCATCTGTGGACAGCAGGGGAGAAGAAAATTATCTTTCTCTTCCAGCATGAGTCCAAGATCCAATAGATCCATGTCATATTCCAAGGAAAGCCACTAATCAGGGTATGTTGTTGGATAGGTGGAATTTGCTGGATGGAGCACTGGGGGTGAGAAAAGTACAGGGAGCAGAAATGGTGGAGAATCCAGTTTGGTGCAAAGGGGATGGATTCCAAGACAAACAGTCGGAATCAGGGAGTGACAGAGCAGGGAAATCCTGCAGGAATTTGGGTTGTTTCCAGCTGAGAGGAGAAATCCAGCCTTTGAATCCAATAAACAAATCAGGCAGAGGGAGGGAAGGGTTTGGTGGGAAGGTTTAGAAGCTGACACAGCGGGAAAGATTTGGGTTGGATATTAGGCAAATGTTCCCAAATGGAATGAGTGAAGGAATGTCTTGGAAGGAGAAGGATCTCCAAACACTGGGAGAGTTCGGGACCAGGTCAGGCAGAACCTGGGAGGAGCAACATGGATCCTGCTACTCCTACCCTGAGGAGAAGGAATGACTCCATGGACTCATGGAGTGGTTTGGGTTGGGAGGGACCTTCAGGACCATCCTGTTCCAAGGACAGGGACACTGTCTATTGTCCCAGGGGGCTCCAAGTCCTGACCAACCTCTCCTGGAACACTTCCAGGGAAGGGGTAGTCACAGCTACTCTGAGAATTCCGTTCCAGCCCCTCACCACCCTCACAGGCAGGAATTCCTTCCCAAAATCCCATCTAACCCTGCCTTCTGGCAGTGGGAAGCCATTCCCTCTGTCCTGTCCCTCCATCCCTTGTCCCAAGTCCCTCTCCAGCTTTCCTGGAGCCCCTTCAGGCACTGGAAGGAGCTCTGAGCTCTGCCCAGAGCCTCCAGTTTGAACACCCCCTGCTCATCCCTCTCTGGATCCAGAGCAGAGATATTCCAACCCTCTCCACGACCCTTTAGTGACTATTCCACCCTCTTTTCCAGGTTTTTTTCCAGGCTGTTTTTCCCCACATAACCGAAACCCTGCTAGAGAACAGCCTTTCCACAGTCACACCTTTGGTTTCTGCTGATCAAAGCCAGGCTCAGAGGGCTGATGGAGCTTCCTGACTCCAGGACTGATCCCTCCTCAGTGCTTCCAACTCTAATGAGCTGTCTGGGAAGAGGAAAGGGAGACAGGAAGGTGCTTTGCCATCCTGAGGTGACATAAACTTGTCACTGATGCCTCCTTTGATGGCCTCTCACCAGGGAATGTTCCACAGGGATGCTCAGCTTGTTTGGGATTCGTGTTTTTTATCCCTCATCATTATCAGGCTTTGATGAGTGACAGCGACCGGTGCCACCCTATGGAAAGAGAAATCATGGAAAGCTGCACTGGCAGAGGATTCATGCAGCAAGAAGCCCCCACAAGGTGGTCTTGTGATCCATCCAGCTTTGTTCAGAGCAGGCAGAAATGCCCAAAAAACAGGGATACCATCCGTGGCATCCAATTAAAACAGACCTACTATAAAGAAAAGGACCTCTGCTTGTCCCAGTCTCCCTGTCCGGATCTCTTTCCAGATGTGGCAAACATTCCATGCGAAAGTTGTATCTCCCTCTACCCGCACAGATCCATGGATATTTTCCAGCTTTGGATGCAGAATCCCTGCTCCATCTCCATCCAAGAAGGATAGAGATACATCTGGGAGTGGAGGTCATGTCTTCCATGAAATCCAGGAGAGACACCACTCCCAAAAACCCAGGATACACCGCATGGAATTCCCCCTGGAATACACCAGAGGCATTTGCTGGTGAAGGTGATCAGAATTTCAACCAGGGACTTGGAGAACCTGTGGGATCTTCATCCCTGGAGGCATCCAGATCTCAGCTGGAAAATCACAGGATCATTGAGGTTGGAAAAGACCTCCAAGATGGTTTAGTCTGATCTGTGACCCAAACTTATACCCCAAACCAGAAGCGCCACATCCAATCATTCCTTGGACACCTCCAGGGTGGGGGGACTCCACCACCTCCCTGGGCAGCCCCTTCCAATGCCTGATCACCCTTTCCATGAAGAAATTCCCCCCATGTCCAGCCTGAGCCTTTCCTGGAGCAGTTTGAGGCTGTTTCGCCTTGTCCTGTCCCTTGTTCCCTGGGAGAAGGGGCCAACTCTGAGCATCCTGTTCTAAGTCTAAAACTGACTTTATCCTCAACATTGAGGGGCATTAAGCAGAGCTTTGGACAGGAGGTTGCCAGAGGTTCCTTCCAAATGTCTTTGGATTCTACGATTTAGACAAAAAACTGTGGAAAATTCAAAGTTGGCTTTTAGCTGTGAGATTAATGAGGATTTTGAGTGCTGGTCCTTCTTTCCAATCTCTGGGGTTAAAACCCATTCCCAAAATTCCTTCCCAATGCCACGTGTGATTCCGTTCATCAGTTTCCATTTCCATGGGATGCAATCCCATCTTATTAATTTTAAATTGCCCAAATAATCACTACCCTCTTAATTGTCTGCTTAATAAAGACCCTGATCCCCAAGGGCTTATTGAGGCTTATCTATTCCTGGGTGACCTGGTGGGTATTGATTATTTGCTCGTTAGTCTTTATTAAGGATGGGTTTTAATCAACCATTGGAAGATAATCCAGAAGCCAGCAGAAGCTTTTCTTGGGAGATATTTCTCACCTCCAGATAGGACATCCCAGAAAAAATGATGTTCATTTGCAGATCTTCCGGGGAGAAAGCTGGATCATGGTTTCGGTTTCCTGGGATTTTTATGATTCCAACTTGTTTCTGCTTTGTGGTGTTGTCCAAAACATGCCCAAATCAGGAAAACATCCTTAAAATGAGATCTAAATTGCAGAATTTGCAGCCCTTCAGAAAATTCTGCTCACTTTCCCTGGGTGGGAAAGTGATCCCTGGGTTTTCCAGGCTGGATGTGACCAGAAATCACCGATTCCTTGTGTCCACAAGTTCTGCTCCAGTATGGAGGGAATACCAGTGCCCTTTGTCCCAGGAATAATGTGGGTGCAGAAAAATATCCATCCTGGGAGAAAAAAGGAACTGCTTTTCTGTGTCTTCCTTGGTCCCCAGATGGTGGGACAAGACCAGCATCCCTGAATCCACAGGACATGGAGGCAGTGAGGATGCTGGATAGGATTTGGGATGGTGAACACAGCTCCTGCCTCTGTTTTTCCTCTCCAAGGTACCTCTTTCTTCTTTTCTCCCCAGGATTCTGGTGTGGGCTCGGTACAGAAATATCTGTGTGAGACCTTTGTGGAATCTGGGACACCCTTCTGAGGCTGCCAGATATTTTATAGGATCTCGAGGGAATTTTTTTTGGATCAGAAACAGGTCAGGCTGGGGAATGAGACTTTGCCCAGGTGAGGCTTCCAGAGAGGACCTGTGCAGGTGTGGAGGTGTCTAAGGCCTCTCATCAGAACCTTTCCAAGCTTGGTTTCCCACCTGGAAGAGGAAAAGATTTCTGGAATCTTGGTTTTTCTGGAATCTTTGGTTTTTCCACCCTTTCCTTCCCAATGGAAAGCCCTGCCTTGCCTTGCCTTGCTGCACAGGGGGTGATTTTAAAGGCAGAATGATGAAGGGGAGGGGGGAAAAGAAAGATTCCTCATTTTCTTGGGGGCCAAATTAATGGAAAATCAATCCGACCTCAAAAATCCATTAACGGTGATAATGCACCGGTGACGTGGCAGGAAATCCAATAGTGGGAATTAAAGTGGGGCTCTCCCACTTTCCTGCAGCCTCGGGAATTTGTGGGGATCGTGCTGGGGGCAGCAGATTCCGAAGAGTGCAGAAACCACTTCACCTTTTCCCAAGATGTCCTGGATTCCCCTGGCAGCTCCCTCTGTGCCCAGAGCATCTGCTTGGAGGGTTGAAAATCCCTCAGCGATTTGTTCCATGGGTCACTCAAGGGAGGGTGTGAGTAATTTTTAGGGAAAATCTCCTTCTGGATGTACCAGGATAGAGAGAAACCCACCCTGACCTCAGTTTGGGGCTCTTTGGAATTTTGATCCAAGATCTGAGTCCGAGAGTATCCCAGACACCCTCAGGAAAACAGGTCCTGAGCTGCCTCTTCTCCTCTGCTTGGCTGCCTTCCACAGGGATTGGATACAACTTTGGGAAGGAAAAAACCTTGGATCAGGGCTGCCATTCTGCAAAGAGGTGAAATCACACAGGGAAAAGTCAAAATCCATGCCAGGAATCTCCTGGGATAAATACCACATAGTGCCAAGAATTCCCACCCCTCTGCCAGTTTTGGGACCACGTGGATCAGTCTCACCAGGGGTCACCGAGTGGATCCCAGTGTGTCCCAGCACTGTCCTACAAACCCAAGGCTTGGGAAGATGAGTTTGCCTCTGGAATCCAGTCTTGGATGAGCATCAGCCCTCACAAACATCACATCCACATCCTCGCTTGCTCCATTACTGATGGATCTTTCCCATTCCCCATGTAATGGAAGGTGCCTGGCAGGGCCCATCCAGCCCCATGGAGGTTCCCCCTCTCCCCCTCCCTCCCTCAGCTCCGTCTGCTCCCCCACAGCCCTCAGATCCCGGGATTTATGAGCCAGCCTTGCATTATGAGGTGAGTGACTTATCGCTCTGTCAGGGCCGGCGTTTTAAGACAGAATTATATGGGAGAGGGAAAAGATTTTTACCAAATTAATGAAAAATCAATCCAGCCTCAAAAATCCATTAATGGTCATAATGCACTGGTTCCAGATAGAGAGATAGCGGAGAATCCAATAGTTCCTGTTAAATACCTCTCCTGGAATGGAGCGCCTGGGATATAACTCATTCATTAGGCTGCCGATGTTTACTTTTTAAAGTGACACCAATCCCTGTCCCTGCAGGATTCCATGAAGAATTTATAAGCCCACATTCCCCCAGTGCCCATCTCCGGGGCCAGCCTCGAGGAATTGATCCTCTGATCCCTTTTCTCCCCCTCCCCGGGACAATCCCTGCTGAGGCAGGGCTGGGATGGCTCCGTTCCTACAGCTGATGGTTTCCAGCCTTCCCTAAAGTCCGGCTTTCACCCCAAACTGCTCTCCCAGGATCTGACCTGAGCTGGGGGGTGTCTCCTCAGGTCAGGTCTTAAAGTAGAGCTTGGCTTAATCTCCTCCCTGCACAGCCTGGGACTGATCCTGCTCCCTGCTCAGCCTCATCCAGCTGTGGAGAGTGGGGATGGCTCCAGGAAACTGGGAATCAGTGCTGGTGCTTCCCCATTTCCCAGGTTTCTCAGGCTGAATTGGGATCATTCAGCCTGGAAAAGAGAAGCTTTGGAGTGACCAATTGTGGCCTTCCAGTTCCTGAGGGGAATTTACAAGGAAGATGGGGCCAAAAGGAGTGACAGGGAAAGGGGGATAGGTTCAAGCTGAGAGTAGGTTTAGTTTAAATATTGGGAAAAAGATTTTTCCTGGGAGTGTGGAGAGGAACTGGAACAACAGCAAAAGCCTCAAAAAAACCCAATTCATGCCATTCCTCCTCCATTTCTGATTCTCCATGCCATGGTCCAGTCTTCTGGAGAGGCCTGATGGTGGGAATTACATCCCACTGTGGTGTGTCCCAGTATCTTTAGGATGCTGAGCCCCAGAGATGGAATAGAACACATTTTTATCCTGTAAAGTGCCTGATATTCCAAGGAGAAAACTTATCTAAGGCACTGCTCAGCACGAGGGGGGTAGGATGGACCATTACCACTGCCCAGCATGTCCTGATCATGCACTGGAGTGGATGGGAATTCTGCTTTTCCCAGGAAACTGCACCAAAGTCCAAGTGTTTGGTGAAATGAAGTCAAAAAACAGAGACTGAATTTAAAACTTTAAAACAAAAGATATTTCCCCTGAAGGGGGTCTCAGTTGTTGCTCACTAGGAGGATCCTTGGAGATCATCGGATCAAACTCATCCAGCTCCAGCGTCCTGCACTGGATGTTCCTGTTCTTTATCAGGCCTGGAAATTTCTCCTCCTCATGGAAAAGTGCAGAACATTCAGTCTTGTCCAGGAGCCAGAGCTGAGTTGTGCTTTTGGAGCTGCTCTGATCTCCCTTCCCTTTGCTTTACAGCTTTCACAATCCCTGGGATTCCTGCACTGCCACAGATTCCTTCCTGATCTACGCTGGGCTCAGGAAAAGGTGGGATCAGGACCTGGCACATTGGGATGCAATGCCTGGATAGAGTCAGATCCACACTTCGACCCTGCTAAATGTCATAATGCACCAGGCTTTTGTTTCCTTGGAATCTTTTAAAAAGCAATAAAAGGCCCCAGAATCCCGGGAGCACCAAACATCCAACAAAGTGACAGCCTGTCAAAGCTGCCTCCCCGAGAAACCCTGGGCCCAGCAAATTTTAAGCAGGAAAATTTATTCCTGTGTCGCTCATCTCTCCGAGTGAAAAATGGCCAGGGCTCCTCTTTTGCATGAGGGCTGGAAAACTCCACGGTGCTCAAACAAGCGGAGCGGCCTCCAACAGGACCATTCATCATCCGGAAAAGGCAGCGGCGACAACCCCAGCGCCAAAAAAAACGGGAAAAAAAATTAAGTTGTGGGTTTTATCCAAGCTTAAATGATCTCGGCCATTAATACGACACGACAGGCAGAGCACCACGCTTCCCTGGCTTCCCCGGTTTCCTTGGGATCTAACAGAGGTCTCCAGGACAGCGGCTCTATTACCTGGTCATCTTTGCTGCTGTGGTTTCCCAGTTCCAGGGAGTTTTTCCAGGGGATTTTGGGCCTGCTGCCCAATGTTTGTGTTGAGTTTGTGTGGATTTCTAGGATGGGCACAGAGCAGGAGGGTGGGATGAGGAGCTGGGAAAGAGATGAGGGAGCAGTTTCTTCCACCGAGTTGGGAATGGATTTTTTTTTTCTGGAGATGACTTGGAGTAGGAAGATTCCAGATTTGCTAAATTTATTTTTTTTTTCCACAAGCCACACTTCCACTTTGACTTTTTTTGATCTGTCTGAGCTTTGGGATGTTAACCCATCACTAGAAGTGTCCAAGGCCAGGTTGGACAGGGCTTGGAGAAGCCTGGGATAGTGGAAGGTGTCCCTGCTCATGGCAGGGGTTTGGAATGAGATGATCTTGAAGGTTCCTTCCAACCCAAACCATTCCAGGATTCTGTGACCGCTCTTCAGCTTGTAAAGCAATCATCTGTCACAGACCCCTCTGCCTTCCATGTTTGTATCCCATGGGATTAGTCCAAACAGTCCTAGATCTTCTCTCCAAATATCCAGGGCTTTGATCCTTCTGTTTGTCTTGCTCTTTTCCCTCAAGATGCAGAATCCTGGAATTACTTGGTTGGAAAAGACCTCCAAGATCATTGGGTCCAACCTGGGACCAATCCCCACCTTATCACCAGCCCAGAGCACTGAGTGCCAGGTCCAGGAATTCCTTGGATACCTTCAGGAATGGGGACTCCACCGCCTCCTTGGACAGCCCCTAACTGCCTTTTCCATGACGAAATTCCTCCTGATGTCCAACCTGAACCTGCCCTAAATGATCCTGCATTTGGGAATGTGAATACAGACATAGACTTTTCCAGGAGGTGACAGTGACACCTCCAGGTGGTCCCAGATGGAGACTGAAGGTCTGACCTTCCTCCTGGGCACAGGTGGGATTCTCCCTCCTCCCACCCTACTGGGACTTTTCCAGGTCCTCACATGGGAACCATCACGTGGAGCACATCCGTGACCACCTGCGGAACAATTCCACGGGCGGCAGGAGGACGTGGATCAGGATTTTATTTAGAAACTCTGACTGATAAGGAGCTTAGATCCAGATCCTGTGGATCTTAATCCTCTGGGAGTTTCGAACGCAGAGACAAAATCAAAACCAGAAGAGGAAACTTTCACTTTCTTCCTTCTCCAAGAGGTCTTGGAATGGGTGGGATTGGTCCCTTGCCAGCATGAGGGAGCTGAGTTGATGGGAATTTCTGGCCATTCTCATCATTCTGCATCACCCTCACCCAGCTGGTGCCATCACCATCTCAGAAAGACTCGAGTGGACTTTTCTGGCCCCAAAATTTCTTCCCAATCTTTCCTCATGGGCTAAAATTTGGGGTTGCCCAATCCCTGTGTCTTGCCCTTGTCACCCGTCCTGTGCCTGGTGACAGTGACCTGAGGGGCTGGCAGGAGATTTGTCACCTGCAGGGCTACGTGCAGTGGATCTGTGGTGACGTTTTGTCCCCAAGCCGGCTGAGCTGCCCCACATTTGCAGCTCCACGTGGTGACATCACCTCTTCCACAGCCCCACGTGAGCCTAAGATGCTTTCAGGGGCTTGCAGGGTGATGAAAATCCCAACAGGAGCCTGAGGATCTGTTTTCCCACTGGGAAAGTTTCCTCTCCCTGTGTGCAGACGTTTTCCACCATTCCAAACATTTAACTCTCCCACTTCCTCAAGCCCAGGGAGATCCTGGAGAGGTACAAATGTTGCAGCCCGAACCTTGATGTGCCTCTCGCAAGGGTGGAAGGAGAATCATGGAATGGTTTGAGTTGGAAAGGGCCTTTAAGATCATGGAATTCCAACCCCCAACCGTGAGCAGGGACACCTTCCACTATCCCAGGTTGCTCCAAGCCTCATCCAACTTGGCCTGCAGCAATTCCAGGGATGGAGCAGCCACAGCTTCTCTGAGAATTCCATTCCAGAGCTTCAGCACCTTCCAAGGGAAGAATTCCTTCCCAATATCCCATCTAATCTCACCCTATTCCACTTTAAAGCCATTCCCTGTGTCCTGTCCCTCTATCCCTTGTCCAAAGTCCCTCTCCAGCTCTCCTGGAGCCCCTTCAGGCTCTGAGGGGACTCTGAGCTCTCCCTGGATTCTTCCCTTCTCCAGGCTGGACATTCCCAGCTCTCCCAGCCTGGCTCCAGAGCAGAGGGGCTCCAGCCCTTGGAACATCTCCGTGGCCTCCTCTGGATTTGTTCCAGCAGCTCCACGTTCTTTAGACATTGGAGCTCCCCGAGCTGGATGCTTCAGGTGGGATCATCAAGGCTTCAACACCTTCAGGGCAGATCTCCAGCTCTCTCTCTCCCTTTTCCCAGGATTTTATAGCTCAAGCCCACGACTCTCTGTAGTTTAAGGTTGTTTCTTTGTCTGTCCTGATCGTTTTGATCCCAAGGATTCCCTGATTGCTGGGAGGGGTGAACACTGGGAATGGAATCATGATGAGAGTGATCTTATACTTCTCTTCTGTTGTCTCAGACCACACGACAGAAAAACCCCCAAAACCCGCTCCAGTTTTTTTATTTTAAACCAAATCTCTACCTTGGGCTTAGCCACGCCAGAGAACACCTCATAATTTTACTTTAAATCCATAAGTGGAGCATTTGACAAGACAAGAAAAAAAGGGAAAAAGTCAAAAGTATCTTTCTAAGGTTTTTGGGAAGCTGAAAAGTTTCTCATTACTCAGTCGTGGTATCAAACAGCCTTTTCCCTATCCATATAAAATAATTTCCTGAATTTAATTTTAAACATTTTTAGGCCATTTTGTGTGAAATCTTGGGGGAAAAAAAAAATTTAACTGGTGCCTTATGAAAGTCAAATCGATTCAGGTATTTTTTTTTTCTTTTTTTTTTCTTTTTTTTTTTTCTTCAAGGAAGATTTTTCCCCTTTGGATTTTATGGATCTTGGTGCTCTTCCTTAGGGAAGTGGGGAACAAAGGCCTTGTGAGCAGATAGAGCTTTTTCTTTGGCTGTTTCATACGGAGCTTAAATCTGAGGAGGAAATTCAAATCGACATAGATAAATTTATAGATACAGATACGGGTATATGTGCACGTATGTGAGCAAAGCAGACCAGACAGGGCTTTGCTTTGGCTTAAAATATTAATATTTAAGCTGAGCACCCTCTCCCATCTGCCTCATTCCGAATTTAATCCACTTTAGACATGGGGGAAACTGAGGCACGGCCATGCTGCCCACATTCCCAACGACCCTGATTGCTCAGCTCTTGGCTTGGCACCTCTTGGGGCTCGATCCTGGTCTCCTGGAGGATGAGCATCCTCCAGTGACAAGGAACAAACCTCGGGAATGTCACAAGTCAGAGCCACTCAATGACGCTGAGCCCATGCTGGGAAGTCCCTGTGGCTCCTGAGGTAATTTCTAAGCAATTCCCGACCACTCAAGCATTTAAATCCTTTGCAGACTCAATTAAAAGGTTTTGGGGGAGTTGCTGGGTGTTTTGGGAGGTGTTTTTTTTCCCTCTAAAAGCATTTTAAACACCACTAAAAAAGTCTTTCCTCATTTTCGCTGCAGGGTTGGCGGAGTGAGGACAAGGAAAGCCTGGGGTCATTCCAGGAGTCATTAATCCTGCTGGACAGGAGCTTTGTTGGCAATATTTCCCTCTCCAGCTGGGTGAGATCCCACTGTTCCCAAGAGCCTGGAGGAATCAGACCCAGCTTTGGGCCTAGGCTGGAGCAGAAAAGCTTAAAATCATCCTAACAACACTAAACTGGGCTTATCTTCATCTCTTGTGAGGCACAAGGGGGTAGAGACAGAAATTTCTCCTTGCTGAGGGTTTTCTTCTCTTGTCATCCACGGCTGGAGCAATCTGGGATAGCGGGAAGTGTCCCTGCCCATGGAAGGAGGTGGAATGAGATGGGCTGGAAGTTCTTTCCAAGCTGAACTATTCCATGATTCTAAGACTTTTCCCCTTGCTGGCTTAACTGGCCCCATAAAATGGGATTTTCAGCTGCTCTGGTTTTCCTTCCCAGCTGTCAACATTCCCCATGGATGGCAGAAGGCAGGACACACACTGGGATACTCTCAGAACTGGCCAAACATCTCCTGGCTTGGAGAGGAAGACAAAATCTTCCCAAATCTCGGCCAAATCCATCCAGGTGACCAAGCTGCTCCTTCATCTCCCTCCTGGGATCAGTCTTGGAGCACTTTCCAAGTGGTGGGAAGATGCCGTGAGTCCCCCTTTGCTTCCTCTTTCCCACCTGGGATTGTTCCTTGCATTCCTGGCAGTTTTGGATCATCTCTAGGAAAAGCAAAGCTTGATCTTTCTCCTCTTTCCCCCCGTCATCCCAGTCCTGTCCAGAGCAATTCTCATCCTTGTCAATACTGCCTTGGATGGCCGGGTCAATCCAGTCAGAATCCACCCCGGAATGATTTCCAGGGTTTATTAGGGATAAAATCGATCAGTCCATGAATGACTCATTCCCAGCTGGCACAGGCCGGGCTTCCTGCATCCCATTGTGGGGTGACTTTTTGGGATAAATGAATTTTGCCTTTTCCTTGCTCCACCTCAGTTCCACCCCCACCCCTTCCCTTCAAACATTCCCATTTCCCATCCCAAGCCCTGGAAGGTGCCTCTAAGGAGCCAGCTGGGCTCCATAAGCCCTTAAGCAGCTCGGGGCCATGCCCACGTCACCGAAGCCACGGCTGGCATGGCCGAGGTGAGCAGGACAGATTTTCGGGAGCTCATCTCCCACCGGGATGCTCCAAGGCTGGGACAGACGTTGGATTAAGGGTTATTATCCCTCCCCAGTTATAGCAACGCCTAATCCAGGGATGATGCTTTTGACAGGTGGAGATGAGGGATGGATCCATCCCTCCTGACATTAAGGCGCTTCCAGAGGCTCCGGCGCTGTCCAGACTTCCTGTTATCCACAGGGATCCCAGCTCTGCTCCAGGTGAGGTCCTTGATGCTGCTGGATCCTCACCTTCAGCTGGGGATAAATAATAATAAAAAAAAAAAAAAAAAAAAAACAAAAAAAACCCAAAAGAGTTTGGAACAGAGCTCCCAGCAGGGAAAAACAGGAGGGATCATATCCAGGCCCTTTTACCTGGGGAAGGTGGCTTTGGGACACAGCAGCTCCAAGGATTTTTCCTTTAGTGCAGCACCTGACGTGGCACTTTTGCATCTGTGTCCTAACGAAGCAGTGATTAATTATCACCGGGATCCTCCTAAAGGAGCCAGCACATCCCAAACCTGGCCCTGGCTCCCCCAGAGCGGGGCTGGGCTCTCTCCTCTCCCCCTTCCTTGTTTTTCCACTCTGCCTTCCCTCTCCCACTAAATTAATCTCCATTGCTCCAAAGGTCTCTCTGGCACACGCCGCTGACCCAAGCTCAAATTGATTTTTTTCCCTCACCCCTCACCCCTCGCTGTTTTCTGCCAGCAAAGCACAGCGAGGATTTTTTTTTTCCCCACCTGGAATTATTTTGATTTTTTTTTTTTTAGCTTTGGAGGGACTAAACTTTGACCTTTTAGAAGTGAAAAGGAATTATTTCCATGCAGGGAAGTGGGGAAGGAGCCTGGAAGGTGGGGGCCCTTTTTTACGGCTGTTTAAGGAGTGAAATTATCGAGGCAGCTCCTGGGGATTCATTTTTCCTGCTTTTTCCCTTGTCCTGATCCAGCCGTGGGTTAAGGCAACTGATTTCTCCTGTTTCCAAACAAATCAGTGGAAAAGCATCCTGTCCTGTGGCTCGGAGAGGTTCTGGTGGCTCTGGTTTTCCCATTTTTTTGGAAAACCTTCAAATTAGGAAGAAATTCCTCACTCAGAGGATGGTGAAACACTGGCACAGGTTGCCCAGACCAGCTGTGGCTGCCCCATCCCTGGAAGTGTTGAAGTCCAGGTTGGATGGGGCTTGGAGCAACCTGGGATAGTGAAAGTGTCCCTGCCTATAGAAAGGGGTGGAATTCCATGATCTTGAAGGTCTTTTCCACCCCAAACCATTCCCTGATTCCATGACTTCACCATTCAAATCCTCTGGCTGACCAAAACGAGCTCCTCTGGCAAATCCCTGCCTTTGAGGAGGTTTTCCGAACCTCTTGAAAGAGCTGGAAACGTTTCCTTCGTGCTTCCCTCCAAGGGTTCCCATGTCTCTATGACAAAGGAATTAAAATTTTTCCATAAAAAAGAAATCTTCCTGCAGATGTGGAGCAGGATGGTGGGATGGGACCTGATCCATTTCCACTTCCAATTTTTCCTCTTCAGAGAGGAAAATCCACCAGCACAGGCAGGAAATGTCTCCATGAAGGAGAAGGAAATATAATTATTACCCCTGTTCTGTAAATTAGGGATGAATTAGGGAAAAAACAGGTTCATGGTGTGCCAGAGAATTCCCAGGATGAACCTACAGCACCATCTCCCATTGGGAACACAGTTCCAAGGGAAAGGAAGTGGATGTAGAGAGTAGGAGGAACAAGGAAAATCAAGGAATGACTCTGATCCAGTGGTCACCAACATGGGGTTGAGGATTTTTCAGCACTTTTCCAGGGAATTTTTCCTCCTGGGAAGTTGGACAGGGATGGAGAGATGAATCTGGGTTCTTGATCCAGCTTTTCCTGCCTGGGATAGGCACTGGGAGAGGGAGCATGGCTGGATTCCCAGGAATTCCCCATCTCTTGAGGGGTCTCTCTTTCTCTTCCCACTCTGGAGTCTGGACACGCTGCAGGAACACCTCTCAGGGAGGAGCACGTGGGAGCTTTAATCCTGGATAAAACATTCCAACATCCCCCTTGGCATGGCAGGGCCTCTTCCCTCCCTGCACAGCATTCCCAGGCCTCTCCTGGATATGAGGCAGGGTGTTCGGGAATGCGCTCCATGGAATGAGAACAGCGTTCTCAGCCCTGGCATGAAACATCTTGGCCAAAATCCAGGAAAATTGGACCCTGTGGATCGTCTCATTCCAGGGCTTGGACAAGGAACCAGCGATGCTCTTGGCAGAAGCACTGAGGGCAGTGTTAAACTGCGTCAAAATCAAAGAAATTTTTTTCCAAGGAAGGGTCTTCCTGCTTTTCCTGGGTCCAAGCAGGTCTGAAAAAGGGGTGGGAATGTTTGAAAGCTTGGCCTGATCCCACCACAGGATTTGGGAGCAGCATTCTGGCAGTGACAGGACATTCAGCATCATCCCAAGGGTCAGCCTGGTGTTGGATTTCAGCTCCAGGGCCCAGGTGGGGGAAGCTGTTCCCAAAATTCCTCCATGCAGCCAAGTCAGCAGCTCTGGAATTGGTTCCTCAGCAGGATGTGGGGGACATCTCAAGGACAACGCTCCCGCAGAGGCCACACGGGGCTGGGGACACCAGGATGTCACACACAGTGTGGTGTGACCGGGGTGGGATGGGTGGGGTGGAGGGAAGGAGAGAATTGCAAGGAATTTTGGTTGGAACCATCCCTGAATTTGTATAGGAGCGAATTTGGGATAGGTGGCACTGGGAGAGTGTCCCCTCTTGGAAGTGTCTTGGGGATATTTGTCCATCAGGATCCTGCTGAGGAGCACCTTGGGATTGAGAGGTTCAGGACACCCTTTCCTACATCCCTAAAGCAGGAATTCTGGACAGAATCCCTGATCCAAGTGGTCTCCCAGATGGGACTTTCAGGAGGGAGACAGAAGGGGAACATTGGAATCAGCCATTCCCTAAATTGTGCTCCTCGCTTGGAGCTGGAAAATCCAGGTCCCTTTCCTGTGGCTCTTTACTGTCAACACTTCACATTCCAGAGTCTGGTGGTTTCAGAAAAGGGTTGAAACATCCAAACAGGAAATATTTTGGGATTCATCTCCTGGACAAAACAGATCCAGGTTTTGTGGTGCTCTCAGGAGCTGCTCAGGTTTCTTCAGCTCTGCTGCACCAAAACCCCTGGAATGGAGGACAGGAAAAGGGAGAAGTGGTGTCTGGGAAGAGGATTCCCAGCAGAGCTGCTGAGAAATATTGGGATGAAAATTCCTGTGTAATCCTGGCCTGCAAATGAGGGGCTGGAGCAGCTGGGAGAGAATTCAGGGAAGGATTGACACCAGGAGCTTCCCACGGGATATGGTGGAGTTGGAGGAGTTTTGTCACCATCAGGTTTTTTGGGATGTGTCCATGTCACAGCTGAGGGGATCAGTGTGGGAAGTCTCCAGCTATCGTGGAGTGATCAAAAATAGACAGAGCCCTGCTTCCAGAGCCTTTGGAAAAACTGGGAAATGGTGGGAATGCAGCATGTCCTGCCAGGTTAGAGCAGGGCCAGGCACTTTGGAATGATGTTGTAATCCTGGAGGAAAAATCTGTGTAGGCATCCCCTCCTTGGAACAGCATCTCCAGGGAATGGTCACAGCTCCAAGGCTTCCAGAGCTCAGGAAAAGTCTGGAAAATGTCCTCATGGTGGAATTATTGGAGCTGTCCTGCACAGGGCCAGGAGTTAGACTTGATGATCCTTATGGATCTTTCCAAATCTGGATATTTTGATTCTCCTGAAGATCAGCAGGAATCAGGCCAGGAACTGGGGTGATGGAGAGATGGCAAACAGCAGCGAATTCTCCAAATGGAGAATCCACTGGAAATCTGGCCTTTCCATCCCAGGAGAAGATGCCTATTGCTCCAATCCCAAGGATTCCCACCTTTCCTGAAGTTTTCCATGAACTCGTGGCTTGCTTTCCCATCACTCATGAGGATGTTCCTGGGAAGGATCTCTTGCATTTTTGGGAACAAGTGGAGGCATCAACCCCTAAAGTGTCTCCAATCCCAATCCACTGCCATCGACTCCAGGGATTTTGTGTCTGTTCTGCTGAGCTGGTTGGAATTCCAGGTGTGAGTTGGCAGCAGGATCACATGAGCAGAGGGAAGATTTTCCTCTGGACATCGCTTCCCTTGGGTTTAGGATGGAAAAACCCAGAGTGGATCCACAAAAAAAAATTCCTCCTGCCCTGAGGAAACGTCACTGTGGATTTTAATCCCAATAAATTCCAGGCTGGATCAGGCCAGCCCCATTTTCACTCATGAATTTGTTAAAAATCCATTAATAAGGGCACAAAAATATGTGGATTTACCTCAGGTGGGATTTTCTCTCATTCATCTTTGTTTTTTCTGAAATTCTCTGTGTTTTCCATGAGAAAATGAAAATGCCTCAATTCCCAAGTTTTTCCTAAATGAAAAGACTTCCTATCAAGTCACCAGAGTAAACCCGGTGGTTTTCAACAAAGACACAAAAATAATATTATGGAATCATAATATCATTGGAATATCTGTGGAATTTGGGCTTTTAAAGTCTATGCAAACACCACTTTTTCTGGGAATTTTGTTTAAATAACAATTTAAAATTCCCAACTCTTTATTATTCAAGTTCTGGAGGGTTTTCACTTTTATTTTCATTTGTCCTTTTTTTCCCATTAAAAAAAATTAATATTTTCATCGGATATTCCTGACCACCTTGAATCCACCCAAATTCCACAGCTGAGGGCCACCAGGTGTGTGGGGACAATCCAGTAAGAATTCCACAAGTGGATTTCCAAGGGGAGGTGAAAATCCTGACAAAATATTGGCCGTGAGTCCCTTTCAGTGGAGTTGGAATGTTTAACATCCAGGTAGGATCGTGGGGAAAGAGTGGGATCATGAGCTCATTGCCACTCCATAAATGCAGGACTGGGGAACGTGGCTGGGACTTTTCCAGCTGTGGATTTTTGGGATTATAGGTACAGGAGCATTGGTGCTCGTATGGAGTAGTTGGAGAGCATCATCCAGACTTTTCCAGGTGAAATCCATGAAAATCTGCTCAGGCCACAAAAATCCTTCCTGGTTATCAGCAGTGAGACTTTCAGGGATGGGCACAAGGAAAATATCCCATGGGGAGGGGTCAGATGAGGGATGAGGTGAGTGGGAATGATTTGGGAAGAGGGCAGGATTGTGGGATTAATTTCCAATGCTGGAAGGAGACCTTCTCCTGCTGCTGGAGGCTCTGGAAATATGGGATTTATTCCTGCTTTGTGCCCGAGTTGCAGGAATGATTTCAGACTTCTGGGATTTGCTGCAGGACACGGACAACGCCACCACCCCCCAGTCTCCAAAATCCTGGATTTTTTTCCTCTAAAGCTGCTCCCAAAACAAAGCAGCTCCACGGGCAAACAGGGAATTTTGGGAATGTGCAGATCCCCAGGATTATTCCTGACCATCCCCACCTTTCTGAGCTGGACCTCACCGGTGCTGTCTGTCCTGATCTGAGTCTTGCACAGGAATTTTATTTTTCCTGGATTCTGAAGGATGAGGAAAGGGTTAAGAGGACCAGGAGCTGCTGAGGGCTCCTGCTGTGGGGCTGGGGGTGGGAGTTGAGGACACTCCCGGGAATTCTGCCTCATCCTCAGCCCATTTCCATTTCCGGAGGCTTTTCCCAAGCTTTATTTACCTGTTCAATATCAGGGAGCAATTCCCACTGCGGCCTTAACATTCCACACTCCAAAGCTCGAACTCCACAAAATCCCAGCTCCCTCTTAAAGGAGAACATTCCACAACCCCCTGCATCCCTCCGTGGGGCATCCATGCATCCCTAAAAACGCTCCACGAGGCACCAGCCAGCTGCAGGGACCATCTGCACATGGATTTGCATGCACAGCACTTTTCCAGGGAATTTGTGCGCTCAGAGTTGGATCCAGCCCCACTCCTGCAGGAAAAGCTCATCCGTGGAAGCGAGGACTGAGCACACGCAAGGAATTGGAAAAGTTTTCCTCAAATGCTGCCTGGGTGGGAATTCCAAAGTGCTCATTCCAAGCCTATCCAACCCTGAATGTGTCCCTTGGAGGTTATCCAGGGAGATGTGGAAGTGGGATCCCACTGAGGTGTCAGGAAGTGAGGGAAAATCAAATAACTACAAAGAAGGGGTGAGAAGAGGAATCCCAGAACTCTGGGATACTTCAGTAGGATTGGGTGAGCTTCAGGGAAAAAAAAGGAGCTGGGAAAGCACAGCCAGGATGAGGAGATGCGCCAGGATGGAGTTGCCATGTCCCCACCAATATGTCCATAGGGACATGATCCATAGGGATAGACAAGGCTCAAAAGGCCTCGCTCAGCCCTGGCTGCTGCATTGGGAACACCATTCCCAAACCCTGCGGGCAATCCAGGATTCCTTGAGCCACCAGGGAATCCCAGTGTGTGACATCTCTGTCCCTCCTCATCCCTGGATTGCATCTGGGGTGAAAAATCCCATCTCATCCCACTGTCATCCCAATTCCCATCCCGAGGTGGGATCCTTGCTCCAGCTGCAAACATTCACTGCAGCTCCATTCCCCAAACAGGTGCTTTTTTCCTGGAAATCAGGATAATGGCAGGGGTTTTCTTGGACAGGGATATCCCCCTGCCCTGCTGCCAGATGTGCTCCACAGCTGGTGGCTCCAGCTGCCGGTGGCTCCTCTCCTCGTGCCAGGATGATGGATGGATTTTCCCAGCAGGAAATTGCTGGCAGCAGCTCAGATGATCCATCAGCTGCTCCTTGCTCCCCATTTTTCCCTTTCCCAGCTGAGCTTGGCATCCTTGACCTTTCCTCAAGGCTCGGAAAGGCCTGGGAGTGGTGCAAGGAAAGGAAGAGCTGTTCCCAGGAAACTGGGACATCCTGGTGGGATTCAAGCTCCCCAGGGCTTGACGTGGTTTCAGCACTTCCAAACCTGCCAGGAATCACCTTCACATCCATGTATTTATTCCTGGATTTTGAACGTGAAACTCTTCAGGGCCACACTCCTGTTGTGTGATGGGTTTTGCTTTCTTGGAAAACAGGATATGGGGGGGGGGGTGGGGGGGTGTTCCTGCTTTTCCCTCCATCCCTGAGGCTGGAAAAGAGGTGGTAGAGAGGGACAGAGGGGCTGGAGAAGGGATCCTGCTGGGAAGCTGCTCCCTGCTCCTTGGCAGAGCCGGAGCCTCAGGATTAGTGCTTGTCCTTGCACTTCCGACGGAATTCTGTCTGCTCCGGAGGAGCCAGCTCGCCTGGTACTTTTCCTGCTGGAGCCAGAATGCCGGGACAGGGAAAATCCTTGCAAGGTGAGGGGGAAGGTGCTGGGGCTCCAGCTTGGATTCCTCATGGCATGGGAGAGCAGCTCTGGACACCGGTGCAATGTGGATGCTGACCTGGATTTGGAGGGGAAGAGGGAAAATTCTTTCCTCGTGACAAGGAAAAATGTGGAAAGGGCAGGATGAGGTGCTGAACAACCACATCTAGTGAAGGGATCCCTGATTATTGCAGGGAATTGGACTGGATGACCTTTAAAGGCCTTCCCCAAAACCTTATGGAAGAGGAATTGCACAAAATTCCAGCCCAGCTCTGAGCTCCTGTTCCCTCTGGATGAGGCTGGAGAGCCCAACTGGTCTTCCCAGCTCCCAGAAGCATCCTGGTGCCTCAGGAAGGGTCTCCCTGGAGTGAGGACTCCCAGGATCCTGCATCCACACAGAGATCCCTCTTTTCCACCCTCTCCCAGCATTGGGATCAATCGATACCTCCGGATCTAACGAGCCACAGGAGCGGAGTCTGTGTGGGCTTGGGCAGGGTAATGGATGGAAAAAGCCTCTTCAGTGAGAGGGAAAGTGGGAAAAAAGGAAGGAAAAAAATCAATGGGAAGGACTGGGATGATGTCATAGCACCATTATTATGTCATCAGCCCCACTCCAGGGATTTATTGCTCTGGCCGTGATTTTCCTTGGAACTTCCTGCCCTTCTCATTCCAGAGCTTTCCCAAAGCTGGTCTTGGCTTAAAAAAACAGGGAACAAGGGCATTCCAGACATTGTGACATCCCTCTGGCCTCCCCACCACTGCAGGTGTTCCCAGAGGAATTTGGGAAACAAATTCTTCCCCATTTTCCTTTTCACCTTTCATCCTTCGGGAATGAGCCTGGAAGCGTTCCTGGGCCTGACCTCTTTTCTCCAACCATGTTTTCATCCTTTTCCTTCCTTTCTGTGGAGAAAAACATGGAAAACAGAGCCCGAACCTCTTGGAACAGGCAGGTTCAGGGATCAAATCTCTTCTTTCCTGTTCTACCTGTCCTGATATCAGGATAGAAATCCAGCGGGATGAGTTTCCCACTTTCCCACGTTTTTTTCCCATTCTTTTCTGCTGACTTTAGCTGGGAAAAAACCCATCAGGATAACACAGCACCTGCAGCATTTCCCTGTGGATAGGGAAGGGAAAAGGCTATTTTGGGATGCCAAAACCACAGAAACATTCATGTTTGCCTCGGCCTGATTTAAAGGAAAGATAAAAAAAAATAATAAAAAAATCGGGATAAAGTCAACACATCCTAAAATGGGTAATTAAGAAACCTAAGTCTCTGTAGGATCATTATCCGAGCAGCATTCCACATGGATGGCAATTTTTAATGGCTGTTCCAGCAATTTAATATCCACTTTAATATATCCATGTTTTCCAGCACAGAGAGCCAGGGCAGGGAGGCAGATTTGGGCTCAGCAAGGATTAAATAATGGGATTGCATCCCATAAAAAGCTGAGGGAGCAACTCCCACCCCTCAGCCTCGTGATTAGGGAAGATAAAAGATAAGCGGAGCAGCCAAGCTGCCCCTATGTGCCTCAGTTTCCCATCCCTATGGAGCAAAACCAAGGGATTTAGGAGCTCCAAGACAATCAGGCAGAGGAAAAGTCAAATTTTCTGGCAGGGTTGACCTGAATCCAAGGAAAACACACCCAAATCCCTGCATGCCACAGAACATTCCCTGTTTTCTCCAAGCTTTGAGTCACCTCCCACCCCAACCAGTTCCCACTGTGGGAAGGGGCACTGAATTCCCAACTCTCCCTGTCCCACATGCTGGTAATTTTTGAGCTTTGCCAGGTGGTGACTCCCTGGTTTTCCTCACATCCCACACTGTGGGAATAGCTCTGTTCTCCCAGTTAAGCCTGGATTTGTTATTGGATCCCGAAAATTCAGCACTTCCAGGCTGCGGAGGTGTTGAGGCTGCACCTGATTTCCTGCAGGGCTGGGCCACATCCAGATGTGCCGGGCTGGATTCGGCATCCAGCTGTGGCAGGCTCTGGATTCCCACGTGGAGCTCAGCATCCAGATGTTCTGGATTCACTTTCCAGCTGTGCCAGGCTCCTCAATCCCACGTGAGACTCGGCACCAGCCCATGCACAGTTCCGGATCAGCTCCCCCCATCATCCAGATGTGCGGAGCTCAGCATCCAGCTGTGCCAGAGCCGTATCCAGCTGTGCCAGGCTCCTCACCCCTGTGCAGGATTCATGCCCAGCTCAGCATCCAGCTGTGCAGAGCATTCAGGCCCAGCAGGATTCCGCATCCAGCTGTTCTGGATTGTCCCGGGACGTTCTGGCCGTATGAGGCAACATGTTTGGAATTATTTTGGATGTATGTCGGACTTTCCCACAAAAAAGGACTGGGAGAGGCAGAGACGATCCGCAGCTGGTGACTGCAAGGGATTCACTCCAGGGAAAGGGCAGGGAAAGTTTGGGGAGAACGGGAATGTCTCGTCCCTGAGATATCATTACGCTGAGATCTTTGCTCAGGGAATTTTCTTTTAACAAAACATTTTCCAAAGAGCTTTTGCTTGTCTGGAAGAAAAAGTATTCCTGTGTGTTATGGGGGTTGCAGTTCGGTTTTCCTTCAAAAAGTTGGGATACTCGGCTGAGGTGGTGGCTGGAGGTGACAATGCCACCACCCTGACCTGTCTCCCGGGCTCCGGAGGTGGGAATTTCCCCAGGACTCCGCGGCACAAGGTTATGGACTCTGTGATTTTTAATTAATGCCATTGACTCGGAGCGTGTTGGGAAAGGGGAGGGCCTGGAACGGGAAATTGTCCCTTGGAGGGACAAAGCCTGACAACCTTGTCATCCCCAATTAGCAGCTAATTACCTCCATGACGAACATCTTTATTAATCCAATTAATAGCGCGGGTGGCGCGACCTCGGCAGAGCTGCTGACTCAGGGCGGGGCTCGCCAGCAGCGGGATGGGGGGAGGAAGAACTGAATTCCTCCTTTCCCAACTCCTTCACTAATTAGGGGCTGATTCCCACTGATCTCCCAGCCTGATCCCAAATATCTCCTCTTTCATTCCTCCTGTCCATACATCTGCTTCTTGTCTGTTTGTCTCTTTATCCACCCATCTTCCAACAGGTTTTTTTGGGGAAAAATAACCCCATCTCTGGGGGTTTAACACCATGGATCATGATGATCCAGGACACTGGGATGTCTCCCAGCTGGAATGTTGTGCTCATGCCTGGTGACCCGCAAAGGTCTCAGTGTGCAAATCTTCCCTGAGCAGGGAAAAGTTTGGGATAGATGGACAAATGGATGGATCTGTGGAAGGATGGAGGTGGGTGGATCTATGGATGGATGGATGGATGGATGGATGGATGGATGGATGATGGATGGATGATGGATGGATGGATGGATGGATGATGGATGATGGATGGATGGATGGATGGATGGATGGATGGATGGATGGATGATGGATGATGGATGGATGGATGGATGGATGGATGGATGGATGGATGGATGGATGAGGATGGATGGATGGACGATGGATGGATGGATGGAAGAATGGATGGATGGATGGATGGATGGATGATGGATGGATGATGGATGGATGGATGGAGGGATGGATGGATATATGGATAAATAGGAACCTTGGATTGGTGGATAGATAACAGACAGAGGTGAATTAATGGATTGATGGATTGATGGAGCAAATGGATTGATGATGCGGATGGGGATGGGACCAGGAATCCAGCGGGAAGAGCTGGACACTGAAGGGTCACTGGAAGGCCATGTGCAGGTTGGACAGGTACAGGTGGGATGACAGTCCCTCATTCCTCCTGTGAGGTCATGTGCTTCCCAGTATGGATGGAGGCACTTCCAGCACTTCCCACAGGGCTTTGTGGATCCTCATTCCTTGCAAAGGGAGCATCCAAACTGGGATGTCCCCTCTCAGGCAAAGCACAATCCCACGGAGGCACCACTGAATGTTCCACATTCCCAGGGCCACCAGCTGGGCTGGGAATTGCTGCAGGAGTGTTTTTTTGGGTTTTTTTCCCCAGCTCTCTTGTGGAGCGACCTCTCCTCCGTCTTCCCCCACAGATGGAGCCTCAATTAAATTCAGGAATCCATTTTTTAATAGGACTTTCACCTCAGCTCCCTGCCGGGCCATTAAAGCCATTACGGCAGAGTTAAGTAAGGAATCCTGGGAGCCTCTGGAGCTGTCATCCCATGTTTATGGCCCAGGCAATGTTTGCTTTATTAAAGATTCAGGAGCCATTTCCGAACGCCTCCGTTCTGTCCTTCCCATTACAGGCCGGACCCTGGCGAAAGGGTGACTGCAGAGAAAAAGAGGATTGCTCCTGAGATAGGAAAAAAAAATAGGATGGGGTTGCTGGGAGAGTCTAAGGGCATGGCAGGAATGGAGAAAAAGGGAAGAGGAGAGGCAGGAATTTCATCCCAGAGTGCTGCTGGGTGTTGTGACGAAGCTTTTCCAGCTGCTGCAGGGTTTGGTTTTCAGGAGTTGGGCAGGATCCAAAGGCAAATCCCTGCCTGGCCCAACCACACAGGTTGCCCAGAGAAATTGTGGAATCCCCATCCCTGGAATCGTTCAAGGCTGGGTTGGATGAAGCTTTGGAATAGGGCAAGGTGTCCGTGTCCATGGAAGGGGTTGGAATGGGATGGATCCCAACCCAAACCATTCCATGTTTCTGTGATCTGGCCATGAAGAGTGAGATGACACCATTTGGGCTTTTTTCAAGCCATGATGGGGTCCCCACTGACTTCCAGGTCCCTAAAATTCCCTTCTTCCCACCACAATCCCCCATTTCTCCATTCCATGACAGTCCTCCCTCCTCTTTTGGACTACAGAGCAGAGACTCTCTGAAAGCACCAGTATCTTATGGAAAACAGGGATCCAAGGAGATTCCCTTCTCCATCCCTGTCTTGCTGCCAGGCCAGCTCCACCCGGGCCAGGTCTAACCTGCTTCCATATGGGATACACTTGTTCCCATCCGTGGTAATATGATCGATGGGATGGGATGGGATGGGATGGGATGGGATGGGATGGGATGGGATGGGATGGGATGGGATGGGATGGGATGGGATGGGATGGGATGGGATGGGATGGGATGGGATGGGATGGGATGCGATGGGATGGGATGGGATGGGATGGGATGGGATGGGATGGGATGGGATGGGATGCGATGCGATGCGATGCGATGCGATGCGATGCGATGGGATGGGATGGGATGGGATGGGATGGGATGCGATGGGATGGGATGCGATGCGATGCGATGCGATGCGATGCGATGGGATGTCATTCCCAGGTTATCCCCAAGTTCCCATGCATGAGAAGGGTGGTCAAGCACTGCCCATGGATCACACATGGGATGGGATAAGGGGTTATCCCCATCCCAGCTTTTGTCCCCCGTAGGAAGCAGCTGAGGATGAGAAGCTTTCTTCCCAGCTGGACAAATTTTGGAGCTCAGCACCCTCGGGTGCACCTGAACTCCCACCCACATGACACCCGAGGGTGGCCAGAGGATGTGGAGCTACACCCGTGCCTGACATGTGACAATTTGGGACCAGGGTGGCTCAGGGTGACAAAGGGAGAGCGGGATCCAGCGTGTCCCAGCTCTGCCCTCTGCAGCTCCACCAGGTGCCATCGCCACTCCTGAACCTGCTGGTGTCACCCCTGCAGGTCCCAGTCCTCCAGCTGAGGTCCCCAGCCCTGGTGGCTCTGGTGGCTTCACACCCCCAACCCCGGTGAAGCCCCTCTTGGTGGCCTGATGAACTTCTCAGTGTTTGCTGCCACCTGAGGTGACACAGAAGGGTTTTTGTACCTCCACGGTACTGGGGGGACAGGAGGGGACCTCGGACCAAGAGCTGACCTTGGAAATCAGAGAGAACACCTTGGCAAAGCTTTTAGGATCAGCCCAGGGGAGCAATTCCCTCTCTGCAGCCCCACAGGGGGACGAGGGATGAACGCTCCAGTTTTTAGGAGCAGGGTGGTGCTCCCACTGCTTCCAGGAAAATTCCAGCCCTTCACGGGATGGGGTTTGCTACGAGCTCAGGGTGTAGCTGCACTGCAAATGTTTGGCTTTGCACACTTTTTCCCAGCAGGATTTTTAAGGATATAGGGACTAAAACTGCTATTTATGCCGGTTTTTTGGGATGCACTGGACTCCAAAGCACCCCAGGGACACCCGTGCCCAGCCTTGGGTGCCAGCGTGGGTGGGGGGTGCCCGGCTGGGCAGATTTTGGGGGGGCTGTGGGCAGTGGGTGCATTGCACAGGGTGCTGCTGCCCTCCAGTGGGCTCAGGTTGGAGAGGAGGCTGGAATTCCATACGGATGCTCGGGAAGGCAGAGGTGGGGCTGGGGATGTCCCTTCCCATGGGGTGGAGCAGGCACCGAATAAGGGACCCCACAGAGAAATCCAAGAGCAGGAGAAATCCCGCTCTGCTCCTGGACTGGGAGTGGTTGGAGGCAGCTCTAGCGCCCAATCCCTCAAAAAAAATTCCAGATTTATTAGATTTATTAGCAGTGAGAGCACCTGGCCTGGCTCCAGTGTCCCACATCAACCTTCTCTTACTCTTTTCCCTCTGTCATCCCCAGGAAAAGGCAGGAGCATGGATTTGGAGCCAGTGACAGCTCCAGAGGAGCCGCTGTGGGGTCACGGTGCAGGTGGGATGGGAAGGGACAAGGACAGCGCTGGGACCTGCTCCTCTTGAGTTGTGTCATTAATGAAGGAGGGAATCAAATCCCCTTCCCACCAGGCTGGAAGGGCTGGTCCATGGGCTGGGAGATTTTTATTATGGAGGGTGAAGCTCCAAGAGGAGGAAAATCAGGAAATTTGGGTGAATCCCAATGGTTTTGCTGGGCTCTCCAGGATGGGATTTCCAGGATGGGGTTTCCAGGCTGTTCTCTGACTCAAAGAAATCATCAGTGATCTAAAAAAATCCCCAAAATCCTCTTTTCATCTCCTTTCTGGTCCCAGTCCAGGCTATCCAAACACTCCTTGTTTGCTGATTCCCCTGGAGCTCCTCTCTGCATGGACAGAGAGACCTCAGTTTCTTGGTAAACTTATTTTTGCCCGATTTTTTTTTGTGGTTTTTGACCACGTTTTACCCTACAGGACCTCTCTGCTTCCTGGTCAAGCTGGAGAAGACAAGCACAGAGAGATCCAGATCCGTGGATTTCAGGAAAGAGGGAAGGAGCACCAGGCTCTTGCTGATGGAGCACAGATCCCATCTGAGCACACGTCAGCAGCTCCGGAGTCACGAGTTTCCCACATCCACTGAACGTGGGTGGGAAAAGGATCTTCTGCAGCAGAACGACTCCACCGTGGGTGGCTTCCAAAACCTGGCACAGGAGGGCTGATAGAAGGGGAAACGCCTTAAATTCCAAAATTATGTCCCCCCCCAAAAAAGCTGGATGCTGTTTTAACCCTGGCTTGGTAGACAGGACAAAAAAAGCTCCCACCACATTTCAAAAATAAATCCGATTTTGAAAGTCCTGGCCTTGTTTTTTTCCCATTTATGGGGGTTTAAACCCACCTTTCTCCTGTAGGATGAGTGTTCCCATAATCCAGCCCCAAATCCATGGGTTTGCTCATCCTCCCAGGATGATGGGAAGGTGGTATCTGGGTCCCAAGGGAAAACAGGGGGCCCCATGCCAAGGATTTGCTGCTTTCCAGACTAAATTCCAATTGATGGACTCTCCCCAAAAAAAAAAGGGGATAAGAAACCCTTTATGGAACCACAAAAGCAGTTTAAAACCTGCTGTGTGAAGCCAAAATTACTTTCTTGACCAATTCCTTTTTTGTTTTTTTTTGGTTTTTTTTTTCAGGGGAAAAGCCCCCAAAGGATCCAACCTGAGCCCCACCCTTCACTTCCCTGAATTCACGTGACAAAGCCACCATCCCCCTGGAGATGGAGACCACAGCTCACCAAATTTAATTTGGATGCCTGGGACCTTGGTTTTCCTTGGAGCAGCCCATCCTGGATCCAAAGGATCTCTCCCAACCTCAACAGCTCCAGTTTTGTGTAAAAATGACCCAAAATTGACTTTTTAGGTGGATCAGCCAGGGTTTGTTTCCTGTCACGTGTGGTAATTCCCAACAAAAGTGCTACAAACTGGATTTGAATCAGTGCTTTTTAATCCATAAAAGGTGAGAATCCATGTACAAATTAAAAAAAAACCCAACAAAACAAACAAACAAACAAAACCCCAAAAAAACCCGACATAAAACCCTGGAATTAGGGAAATTACCCCGACCCCACAAAAAACAACCCCTTCGCCAACACTGGGGTTGGGTGATGAGGGCGGAACGCGACGGCTTCTCCTAAATAAATCCCTCTCCAGCTCGGAGACGTCTGTGGTGGCATCCCACGTTTTTAGGATGGTGGGAAGATGCTGCTGGGATGTTTTAAGGGCAAAGTGGCCTTTTCTGTGACCCCACCCCCTCCTTTCCTTCCCAATCCCACACTGAGCAGCCGGGAGGATGACGTGGGAAGCCCGGCTGCTACAGATGGCCCCGTGCTGGAAGGCGGATCCGGAATCTCGGCTATGGAGAGGTCTCCTGGCCAACAGCAGAGCTAAAAAGTCCTCCTTGAGCTCGTAAAATCCCAGGATGGGTTGGCTTGGATGGGATCTTAAAGCCCAAACTGTTCCAGCCCCAGTCATGGGACAACTTCCACCACCCCAGGTTGCTCCAACCCCAAGATTTCCTTAAATAAAATCAGGGTTAAGAGCTTGGAAAATGGACAAGGAGCCACTAGAGGAAGTCACAATCCCAAGGGACACTGTGGCCACAAGATCCCACCTGCTCCTTTAAACCAACCCTAAAAATTCCTTAGAAAGTACAAAAATACAATCCCATCTGTCCCAAGGGAATTTTCTACCTCCCAAGATCATCCAAGCACTGAAGACCAGACAGCTCCTCAGCCTTCAAAAAAAAAACCCAAAAAAATAACACACCAGGCAGAAACAGGATGGAGGAAATTTTGCCAATCTGTTTTGTGGATTTGGAGTCTCCCAGTGTTTCCAGGACAATTACCAAGATGCCTGGATCCATCAGGCCAGCCCAGGAATGCTGACAGCAGTGTTAGGGAATTAGCAACATGTGCAAGATCCAACAGTAGCACAAATTTAGGAGTTTAATAATCTGGAGGAGATATCTTCCTGGAATTTTAATCTCCTCCCAGGAAAAATAAAACCCCCCCAAGGCTCTTAGCTATTAATCTCCTCACAGAATATTTAGGGCAATCCATGTCTCCTGATTAAAAAAAACAGACAACAACTGCACGTTAAGTCCTTCCCTTTTCTTCCAAAGAATCCCGCTGGGCAGCTGGGCTGGATTTTATGAGCCAAGCTGGGGGTTCATTCCCCAAAAAACACACCCCAAAAGCACAAAAAATGGTCAAACCATCCTACTTTGCTGGGACAGCCCCACCTGGGAGATGCTGCCTGGGTTGAGCCCTGTGGTGGGATCGCAAGTCATCGATGCCCATGCTGTTCCCTCTCCCAAAAAAAGGGAGTCTGGAAGGATTCAGCTGAAGGATTCAGCTCCTCCAGCAGCTCTTGGAGAGCAGCTCCATCTCATACCTTGCAGAGAAAGCCCAGGAGATGCTACAGAAGGTGACACTTTTGCTTTAATGGCCGGGGCTGGCTTTGGCCAAGCAGAAGACACAAACCAGGCCCTGCTTTAGCACAGCTCCCCCCGACCCCCCTTGAGAGCCAAAAACCCCCCAAAAAATCCCAAAATTAACAATAAACCCGAGTTTCCCCCAGACTGAGGGCATCGTTGGACGCAGGAGCTGGGAGGTAGAGGTGCCTCGCTCACCTCTCGGTGCGGATCCGACCAGCGGCGCATTCCCGGGTCTGGGAGTCCTCACAGCCCAGCCAGGCTTGGGAATCTTCCCGGGGAGCCAGTCCTGGAGCTCAGGGGACACGGTGGAGCACGGTCAGTACATGGCCTCGTTGTCCCCCACGGCGGTGAAGGGGACACCGCTGTAGGTGCTCTTCTTGCTCCTCTTGCTCTTCTTGCCCCACACCAGCAGCGTGCTGGCGCTCTTGCTGTTCATCAGGCTCTTCCTGCTGTTCTCCTTGTTGCTCTTGGGCATCCCAGATCCCGAGGACATCACTGCCGCCTTCCTGTCCACCTGGTTGGGAAAGGTGGAGAGGGCAGTGAAGCCAGGGCAGCGCCCAGAGAGCTCCAAGGAATTCCGTGGTTTCCTGTGGGATGTGACTTACGGCTTTGGGACATTCCGAACCCTGCAGGGTGATGACTCCGATGTCCACCCCCTCCTTCCCGGTGCTCTTCAGCAGCTGGACGACCTCGGCGTGCTTGGACCACTTGCAGTCCTTGCCATTCACAGAGATGATGTAGTCTCCCTCCTTCAGCCCAGCTTCCTGCAGGGAAAGAGGGAAAACGTGCATGGACCGTCAGAAAATCTTGGAATGGTTTGTAAGGGAACTTCAAGGTCATCCAATCCCACCAGGGACACTTCCCACTATCCCAGGTTGCTCCTTGGACACTTCCAGGGATGGGGCAGCCGCAGCTTCTCTGCGCAACCTGTGCCAGGGCCTTGCCACCCTCAAGAATTTCTTCCCAAGAAGAATTTTTTCTCAAGAACCCAGGAATTTCTTCCCAATACCGACCTAACCCTGCCCTCTGTCTTTGGGAAGCCATTCCCAGTGTCCTGTCCCTCCACCCCTTGTCCAAAATCCCTCTCCAGCTCTCCTGAAGCTCTTTGAAGTCCTGGAAGGGGTCCAAGCTCTCCCTGGAGCCTTCCCTTCTCCAGGCTGAGGAGAAGACTCAACTCTGCTCCAGATATGGACTATTTCCAGTCCACATCCTGATCTTTGGGGAGATTTGAGTTTTCCAAAGAGGGATGTGATCCTGATGCTGTGTTGTTCCAGAGACCAGGATGGATGGGTTGGTACTGAGGGAATAGGGAGACCCTCAGGGCATCCCACCAGGATTCTCCACCATCTTCTGATGGAAAACAAAGCTGCCCCCACCCCCGTTTTTCGGATGTGCCATCTTGTTCCAGTCACTGTCATATCCCAACACTAAGGACAAGGAAGCTGGATGGGCTTCCAGCAGTTAAAACATGAGCAAAATTCCATGTTTTCTCCTTAGCTGTCTCCTAAAAATTAATCATTTCATGACGCCCACCTGCAAACCTCAGCCTGAGCTCCAGCATGGATGAGTCTCCTCCTGAAATGTTTTAAGCCCTAAAAACACCTGGAATCCCTCCAGGCAGCTCCCTTCTGGCATTCCCATGGGAATAGCAAGAAACTGGGGTACTCACAGCAGCGCAGCCCCCCGGGATGACCCCAGCAATGAGGACGGGGGAGTCTCCTCGCAGGGTGAATCCAAAGCCGTTCTCTCCTCTCATCAGGTGGACTCTCCGAGCTGGATACCACTTGTTCTTGGCTGAGAACACGGAGAGGGGGCCCTGGGATGAGGCAGAAACATGGAAAGCACCTTTTCAACCCCCTGGAATTGTGCAGGCTTGCAAAAATAAAACCCATTCCAGGGATGGGGAGGGGGCAGAGGAAGAAATCCTGTCTTGTGTAGGGAAAACAGTCACATTATCCAAGACGAAATTATGGGGGTTGAGGCTGTCTGGATCTTGGGGATGCCAGCAGGGGTTGGTCCAGGAGCAGGATGGTGGGATAGGTCACCAATTCAGGGTCACTTTTCCCCAGTTGTTTCACATTTTCCCTTTTTTTTCCTGCTTTTCCATTCCCACAGGAGCAGGATATTCCTGCCTGCCCCGAGGCTGAGATGCACAAGCTCTCCCTGGGGTACACAGGAGATGACCCCACCACAGATCCCACCACTGTCCTGAATCCCAATCCTGCTCCCCAGGACCCTCAAACCCCAAAGAGGGCGTGGATAAAACTCCAGTGGGATTTTCCTGGTGCCTCCTGCCACTAAAACCCTTCTTCCCAAGGGTCTCTTGGGAAAAGCCCACCCAAAATTCCTGCCACCAGAGGAGCTTTGTGACCCATTTAGGTGTCACAGAGACAGATCCCAGCCCTCCTCCCGCTGCTGCTCCTTGCAAAACTGCTGGAGAGGCTGCGGGAGGAAGGAATCCAGGCAAGCAGAGCATGCAGGGGAGGAGGAGGAGACGGCTGCTCCCTCGGGATATTCCCGTTCTCGGAGCTGTACATACCAGCCTGTGGAAGAGGTCGGTCACCTTCACCTGGGAGAAGTTGGGGGACTTGATTTCAGGTTTCTGGTGCGTTTTGGCTGATGGGAGGGAGAGAAAAGCACAGAGCGTGACCTCAGGCAGTTGGGGAAGCTGCTGCTGTCCCAAAGAGGGACAGTGTGACCCCTTAAGCGCCAGGACCTAAAATCCTGGAATAGTTTGGATTGGAACTCAGAGATCATCCAGTCTGTGGAGTCTTCCCACTCACAAACCCCCTCCCCACCCACAACCCCAAAAAACCCCCACTCACGATGGATGTCTGGAGCCTCTCCCGTCTCAAAGAAATCCTCCTCGTGGTCGATCTCGGAATATTTGCTCAGGGAGCGTTTGTGGGCAAAGGACAGGACCTCCTGCAGGATATCCATCTTCCTTAGGATCTTGCACAATCCATGGATCCTCATGGCCTCCTCGTGCTTCATGATGGCTTTTTTGAGGTGAGCTTTGCCTGCGAGGGAGCGGAGGGAGCTGAGCCCGACGGAGCGGCAGCTCCGGCGCGCCGTTCCCGCTCGGCTGCCCACGGATTTCAGGAGCGGTGCCACCACCCCGCTGTGACTCAGGGACAGCCCAGTCACGTTCCCAGCCCTAAATGGGGTCGGTCCCAGCCGATGGAGAGCTGGGAAGGGACCTTGAAGGGTGACCTACTTCGCTCCCCTGACGCCGGAGCTGGCAGATGTTCCTGAAAAACCACCCCCGACGTCCCTCCTCACGCTTAACCTCAATCTCCTGAGCAAATTAACTTCTCTCCATCGCCTCGGATCCCTCGGGAATGGGAACGTGGAGAAAACCCAGCCTCGTCCTCCTTGGGAAGGTGCAACACATCCCTGTTTTCTAGGCTAAGCCTTTTCCTTGCCCTGCAGGTCCTGCTCTCCATCCTCTGCTCTTTGCCCCTCTCCACTTGCCTTCAACGCGTTCCCACCCTCGGGGAATGGAAGCGGTCGGGAAAGAGGAGCTGAAATTCCAGTGACCCACGGATATCAACGCAAAGCGTCTCCTCCGTGGGAAACTGCAACCAAGGCAGCCGTATCCAAGGCTAAATTCCCAGAAAAGCTCTCTCCCCGTGTCTCATGGAAACGCGTGTGCCCGTGGCATTTCGCGTTCAGGACACACGGTGGCAACAGAATCCAGGGAGATGAGGTTTGCTCCAGACTCCTGGAATCCACAGCCAAAGGAACTTAACAACCCAGGCAATGTTTTGGGGCTGGATGGAAAACAGAGAGGAGACTCCCGGCACTGAGAATTTTTATCAAATCTATAAATTGTGAAATTATGGGGAATAATAATAGGAATAGAATCATGGAATGGTTTGGGTTGGAAAAGAACTTAAAGCTCATCTCATTCCAACTCCCTTCCATAACGGAGGGATGCCTTCCACCCTCTCAGGCTGCTCCCAGCCCCGTGTGACCTGATCTTGGACACCTCCAGGGATGGAGATCCACAACCTCTCCGAGTTTTTCCCTTCCCGTAAACCAAATCCAAGCTAAGCTTGGTGTCTGCACATCTATTTTTTACCAGGAATGTTGAACAGAGCCTGTTTTCCCCAGGAAAATCAGGCAGAGCTGGAAAAGCTGATGCAAACCGCATCTGAGGGAGTTGGGGTGCTGTCACCATAAAAAGCTTGGATTTTGGGGTTTTTTGGAGGTTTCCAGTGAAATCTGACTGAGCATCCTGAAGGATTTTGCTGAGGCCAAACTCATTCCTGGTGGGATCTGCCTCCTCCCACACGTGTGCAAGGAGGGAAAAGAGCTCCTAGGGGAGACAACACCCCAAATTCTGAGTGCTGAGTTTGCTCTTGGTGCAGCCCTGTTGAGGAGGGGCTGGCAAAACACGACTTCAGCTGAATAAGCAGCGTCTGTTCTTTCCCTGGAGCTGAAATTCCGCATGGGAAGAAGTTCTTGTCTCCCAAGAATTCGCAGCAGCTGAAAAAGCCACCCCCTGAGCATCTGCTGTGTCTTGTTTTCCAGCCAAGTCAGCCCAAAACAAGGAGCTCCAAGGATCTCCATGTCCCTATGGATTTCTCTGCAGTGTTGGGTGATGTTACCTGGCTCGGAACACCTGGAATTTTTCCTGTCAGAGATGGACAGGTTAGGACAAGCACCACACCCTCAAGGGGACTGTGATGCTTTCCTGCTTCCCAGGAGAAGAAATCTCCTTGGAAATTCCTCTTTGCACGGAGAGATCCCCCGAAAACCTCATCGTTTGTGGGAATTGCGACGGGACCCAGGAATTTGTGCTCACCCAGCTTCCTCCTCTCCTCGGGATCCTGCAGCAGGACACGAAGCGACGGCCCCTCTGGCATGGTGACATGGAATTGCAGGAAAGCCTTCTCCTGCTCCAGCAGCTCAGCATCCGAGGGAGCTGTGGGAAGGAAATGGATGGGGATGGGATTAGGGAGAGGTCAGGGCCACCCAGCCTGAAGTGACAGTGGGGACAAAGAAGCCACATCCACATTCAGGTGGCCTTCCTGTCATCCAGCCACAGCCTGCAAGGAATCAGGGATGGGCCCAGGGATGATCCCAGTCAGGGATGCACCAGGATCTGAAGTTAAGGGCAGGATTTGTCCTGAACACAGCTTTTTTTTCCTCTTTCCTGCATTTCTTTGCTCCAGTGTGAAATAGAGTGCCCTGGGAGGTCACTGACAGGGAGACAAATGAGACAACAAAATCAGGGAATCATGGAATGGTTTGGGTTGGATGGGGCCTTCAAGACCATCCAATTCCAACCCCTTTCCATAAGGAAGGACACTTCCACTTGGCTGCAAGCCCCATCCATCGTGGCCCAGGATAATTCCAGGGATAGGGCAGCCACAGCTTCTCTGGGAATTCCAGGGCCTCACCACCCTCACAGGGAGGAATTCCTTCTCAATATCCAATCTATCCCTGCCCTCTGGCAGTGGGAAGTCATTCCCTGTGTCCTGTCCCTCCATCCCTCATCCAAAATCCCTCTCCAGCTCTCCTGGAGCTCCTTGAAGCACTGGAAGGGGCTTTAAGATCTCCCTGGAGACCAGAATATTCCAACCCAGAATATTCCAAGGAGTTTTGTTGCTCCAAGCCGAGGATCCCAAAGCCTGGTGGGCACAGGGATCCAGAGGGTTGGGAACTGGCAGCTCCAGGGCTGGCTCTCCCTGTGCCAACTCCTGCCATGTCAGCATCCCTGAGGGAACAAACTGCAGCGTAAGGAATTTATTCCCAGCTGGTTATGGAAGCAAAAGATTTGTTGTTTCGACAAGGGAGAGGTGGGAGCAGGAACGTGAGATTCCAACAGCAGGCAAAAAAAATCCTAAATTAGGCATCTCCTGCAGATTTCTGCTTCCCACAGTGCCTAAGGACACCAGAAATTTTAGGGGGAAGGTTTGCCCTGCCCCTTGGTACCCCATGGAATCCCATCTCCATCATCATCCTCTCCTGTTTGAATCTTTAAGCCCTTCCAGCTCCACATTATCCCCCTCTCTCCCATCTCCTTGCTTAATCCAGCTTTTCTGCAACGCCCACATGGCACAAGGAAGATTTTGGGCAGGCTCTGGAGCGAGGGAGGGTGTGAGGACAGTCTGGCAGCCACTGGTCACAGCGCTGGTTTTGGCAGCCAGCCCTCAAAAAGCTTCTCAGCCACCCACCAGAGGCGGGTGACACCGAAGGTCAGCAGGAGCATCTGCTGCCCACCCCCGGATCCTCTGCTCCATCCCAAAACTGATCCCAGAATTGTCGGTGGCAGCACAGATGGAGATCAAGGGTCACATCTTGAAGTCACGCTCCAAGTGACTCCATGGGACCAAGCGTGCCTTGCTGCCACCACCCTGAAATTCCCAGGACATCCATCCATGAGGCTGGAATTAAAATCCAAGGTAATTTTGGATTTATTTTTGATTTTTGAAGCCCTTGGCTGGCCCAACACAAGGTGACCCAAAGCAGGCAGGTGCTTTCCCTTCTTTCCACAGCTGACATCCCTCCAGCAGCTTTTTCCCCCCCTTCTTAGGATTTTTCCCTGTGGAAACCAGAAATATGGGAAAATCTGCCCTGGGGGATGAATTGCTGAGTTCATAAAGATCCACAGCTCAGAGCATTCCAAAAACTTCGGGTGTTGTATCCATAACCTCTTTTTTTTTTTTTTTTTTTTTGGAATCCCTCCCCAAAACCTAGGAATTAAGTGGAATTAGTACTTGGATGAGCAGGAAGCACCCTCCAGGCTGGACACTCACCGGGGCAGTCGCAGAGGGCGATGGCAGCGAAATAATGGGAGAGGGCTTTGAAATGCTCCGACTTGACGTGGACCATGGTGGTCCAGGAGAAGGGAACGTAATCCTTGACGTGGGGCTGGCTCATGGTCTGGTGCACCAGGCAATAAACATCTTCCACCTGGGAAGAGGGAAGGGAGAAGAGATGGGATGGCAGGATGTCCCTCGGGTTGTGCTCTCCTGGAAGGTTCTGCCGACCCTGAAATCCCACCAAATCTTCTCCTTCCCAAAATCCTCACCCTTGCTGCTTCCTGAGCCAGCTGCAGGCGGGCCAGGAAGTCGTTCTGGGCACGCAGCAAGGTCATCTTCTCAAAGACACATTCCTGGACCTGGGCCACCATCAGCCTCACCAGCATGGTCAGGGAGGCCGCGCTCATGTCCAGGCTGGGAGCGTTGGAGAAGTTTTCCTTCAAGTAGTTAAAGGCACCTGGAGGAGAGAGAAGCTCCTGGAAGTCACCAGACTCGTGAAGAAGAGAATCAAACTTTGGGATCAGGCAGGTTTCCCTCCAAGAACATCAAACTTCTCACCACCAGTGGTGGGTAAGAAGATCTGAGGTCCAACCCTTGCCACCTAAACCATCTTTGTGCCCAATTTCTTCTCCAAAGCCCTGGGTGATCCCAATTCCAGGTCTGTTTTTTTCCTATGGGGAGATGGATCAGCCTCTCCACAGCTGGGACATCCTTTTGGATGTCATCCTTTCGGGGGACATCCTTTTTGGCTGTTGGACCATCCCAACTCCTCATCCCGACCCACACAACCAACCTGGAGCCACCTCGCGCTCCGTTTGTGATCCCTTGGGGAACGCCTCTTCCTACGACCGCTCCCACCCCTTCCTGCGCTCCTGTGGATCGTTCCCAGCTTTGGGAAAAGCTTCCTGGGAAGAGGAGGAAGAGGGGAAGCCACTTACCAGCTGCCTTCTGGAAGGCATCGATGGCCTGGTTGAGGCCGGGCAGGGAGGCGCGGTCCTGCCGCGCTCCGATCTGCGTGTGCAGCGCTCCGAGGTTGAAGAGGACGCTTCCCTTCTCGAAGGCCAGAGCCCTCTGGTGGGATGGGACCCCCGTCAGGGAGTCGTACCTGGAGAAGGGAAGAGCCAACAGCTGTCCATGCCCTGGTCATGGTCCCCAAAGTGTCCCTGTCATGTCCACATAAAAGCGTCCTCACTTGTGGAAAGGGCGCTTGGAACTGGATGACCTTGAAGGTCCTTTCCAACCTAAACCACTCCATGATCCCCACGGATGCAGGAGGAGCCTGGAGGGTTTTCAGTGCTCAGGTGGGCTTGAAGGCACCATTCCCATCACAATCCCATGGGAATTGTGTTCCCCTCTCCCTCCACAAATCAACCCACCCAAGCCAACAGCAAATCCATATCCTGGTGTCCACCAGCCCTTGGCAGAGATTCCATCGTGGAAATTTGGATCCTGACTCCCTCCCCACCCAGGAGGGACAGGGAAGGCTGCACCCACCAGTGGAAGAAGACTCCCAGGGTTTTGGTGGGAGGGAAGAACCGGCTGTCGAGGAAGTAGAGCTGGTTGTAATATTCCATCAGGAGCTCCAATCCGGCCTCGTTTCGGCTCGGAGTGCGCATGGCCTGCGGGAATGGGAGAGGAAACATGGATGGGAAAAGAGGGACAGGACACAGGGAATGGCTTCCCACTGCCAGAAGGCAGGGATAGATGGGATATTGGGAAGGAATTCTTCCCTGTCAAGGTGGTGAGGGGCTGGAATGGAATTCCCAAAGAAGCTGTGGCTGTCCAATCACTGGAAGTGTCCGAGGCCAGGTTGGGTGGGGCTTGGAGCAGCCTGGGATAGTGGAATGTGTCCCTGCCCATGGAAAGGGGATGGAATTGGATGATTTTTAAGAGCCTTTCCAACCTAAATCATTCCATGATTCTGAGGTTCATCCGTGGGGAAAGTCTGGGTGCTGGGACACCCAAATGTGGAAGCGGCAGCCTGGGAGCTATGCTGGAAAAAACTCATGGAAATTCTGATTTTATAAATCCTAGGGAATAAACAGGATTTTTTCCCCTCCTTTCCCAGACTGCTTGTAATTTCCTCTTCTCCAAGGCCTACCTGGAGAGAGAGAAGTTGTTCAGCCTTGCCAGGGGTGAATTAATATTCATAAATAATGACTGGACTATAAATTTTGTTGCTGCTCATTTGTAGGTCAGCAGAAAATGAACAATTCCTGAATAATCTGCAATTTTTTGGAACCTATAAACCAAGTCCAAGGTGCTCCAGCATGGGAATGCTGCACCCTGAAATACAAGGATAAATATGGAATTTGGAGAAAGGAAGACGGGACCCCCCTCAAAGGAAATGTGGCATCTCCAAGGAGTGATCCTGGACAAGCCAAACGTTGGAAGCAAAGGGACACCAACCTGCCGCAGCTCCATGAATTCCTTGATTTCCTTTTCAAACAGGACACCCTCCTCTCCATAGTGTTCACTAATGAAATCCTGGATTTGAAAACAGAAGAAAATCATGATTTTTTTTATTTAAAGGGAGATTTCTGGCAATTTTACCAGAAATTTACAAGAAAACCTCCACTCAGTAATAATTTTCTCCCTTTCCTGCTCTCCAGCATCTCCAGACCCTCATCTCCCACTTTCCCATGTTTCAAGCCCAGTTCCTTTCCATGAATTTATTTTTTTGGCAGCTTTTCCAAATGGGAAAATTAATTTCAGCTGCTTCATCATCGATCAATGAACCACCAAAGCTCACCTTGAGTGGGACCAGCAAATCCAGCTCCTTGGTCTCTTTGAGTCCCAGAGGGATCATGGGAACGCTGATGGATTCACTGGAAGAAGACAAGAACCTGTTTGGTGGTTGGATTGAAAATTTTGGATGGATCCTGGGGATTGGAGATTAAAAGGAAGCAGCTCCTTGCCCTGGGCTGGTGCTGCTCCTTTTGAGAGACTCCACATGGAAAAATGCTCTTCCCAAAAAAAAGGATTTGGGAATGGCAGCATAAGAAGAGAGGTGCAAAAAAACCCAACCAAACAAACAAAAAAAACCAAACCCCAAATCATCTTCTTCCAGCTCCTGCTTTCCAGAGGAATCCTGGGTGTTGGGTGGGCAAGGCAGGATCAAGCCCTCACCAACACAGCAGCCCCCTCTCATTATCCCCTCAAATTGCTGGTAACTCATTAATCAATCATTAACTGGGGAGGAAAACAGGCAAAGGAGGTTATGAAAACCAGGAGAGCAAGGCAGGGAATTTGCACCCACATTTTCCTTGGAACAAACAGCTCCAGGAGCTATAATTAGTGCAGAAAGCCATTACTGCTCATTTCCTAACGAGAATTCCGCTGGAATCCATCGTCTGGAATAAACAAAGGGGTTTTTGTTTGGCCTGGGCAGGGTTTGGGCTTGTTGTTGTTTCTCCTGATTTCCTTCTAAACCAGGGCAAGCAAGTGGCAAATTGGGAAAACTGAGCATCCCTGTTTGGGAACGTGCCTGGAAAAGCACGTGGATGGACAGAGAAATGTGGGATCGTGGAATGGTTTGGGTTGGAAGGCGCTTTCAAGATCATCCATTCTCACCCACTGCCACGGGCAGGGACACCTTCCACAGGACCAGATTCCTGCAAGCCCCATCCAACCTGGCCTTGGACACTTCAGGGATGGGGCAGCCACAGCTTCTCTGGGAATTCCAGGGCCTCACCAACCTCACAAGGAAGAATTCCTTCCCAATATCCACTCTATCCCTGCCCTCTGGCAGTGGGAAGCCATTCCCAGTGTCCTGTCCCTGCATCCCTTGTCCCAAGTCCCTCTCCAGCTCTCCTGGAGCCCCTTCAGGCACTGGAAGGGGCTCTGAGATCTCCCTGGATCCCTCCCTTCTCCAGGCTGGACATTCCTAGCTATTCCCAGCCTGGCTCCAGGGCAGAGGGGCTCCAGCCCTTGGAGCATCTCTGTGGCCTCCTCTGGATTTGCTCCAGCAGCTCCACATTCTCCTGATGTTGGATCCCGGAGCTGGATGCAGAATTCCAGGTGGGGTTTCACCTGAGCAGGGCAGAGGGGCAGAATTCCCATTTTCCTGCTGCCCATTCTGTGGGATGAACCTGGGACAGGGAGGATTTCTGGGATGTGAGCACACGTGGATGAGGAATTTCCAGCTTTTCATCTGCCAACACTCCCAAATCCTTCTCATCAGGGCTGCTTCCATCCCTTCACCACTCACAGCCTGGATTTGTGCTTGGAATTGCCCCGTCCCAGGTGCAGGATGTTGCAGTTGGCTTTGTTGAACCTAACGAGGTTTATCTGGAGCTTATCCAAGTCCCTCTGGATCCCATCCCACCCCATCCACACCTGGATTGTGTGGATGGTGTCGCCATCCAACACCATCCACCTCAGGAAGGGAAAAGGAGGAAAAAAATCCCAGTATCCCAGAATTGTTTCAGCTGGAAAAGACCTCCAAGAGTCCAACCTGTGACCGACCCCACCCAGCCCACAGCCCTGAGTGCCACATCCAGTCATTCCTTGGACAATTCCAGGCATGGGGATTCCCATCACCAAAATATCCTGTTGGGAAGAGATCTGGATTGTCAGGAAAGAGGGTCAATACAGGGAAAGATGGTTGTTTCTTCCCTATTCCTCCTGCTCTGGGACATCAGTGTCCAAAGGATGCTGAATCTCTCCCAAAACATCCCAGTATCCCCCTAGGAAAAGCTGATTTTTCTCTCCTTGCATCTCTAGAAGGGAACCACTGACATTCCCAGGATGAAAACTTTCCAGGAATTGTGGCCCATGCCCAAATCCTCCAGCCATCACCTCGTTGTCCCTGACCATGGAAAGGTTTGGGTTGGAAGGGAACTTCTGAAAGTCACCCCAACCCTCAGCCATGGGACAGAGCAGGGCGGACACGGCGAGAGCAGCCTCACTGCCAAGAAAAATTCCATTAACAGCGGAAAAAATGAAATCCCAAGGGAACAGGCTGCTCTTCCCGGACCCACCTGTCGTTCTGATACACGTCCACGCTGCTGTTGAGCTCTTCCAGCTCTTCCTTCAGGAGCTGAAGGTTGGAGTTGACGTAGCTCAGCTCCAGAGCCACCGTTTCCTTCACCTTGTGGTTGCTGGTGGCCCTGCGAGAAACCAATGGATCAAAATTCCCTCTTTTTATCCATGAATTTATTTTTTCCACCCCGGCAGTGGAATCCACGTCAAGCCAAACCTTCCTACAGGACTGTGCCTCTCCAGGTGATGCTGGAAAGGTTCGGATGGGACCTCTGAGGATCATCCCATTCCGCCTCCTGCCATGGGACACCTTCCAAGGTTGGAATCCCAGGATGTTCCAAGCCTCATCCAACCTGGCCTTGGACACTTCCAGGGATCAGGCAGGCACAGCTTCTCTGGGAATTCCGTTCCAGAGATTCACCACCCTCCCAGGGAAGAATTTCTTCTCAATAACCCATCTATCCCTGCCCTCTGGCAGTGGGAAGCCATTCCCTGTGTCCTGTCCCTCCATCCTTCATCCAAAATCCCTCTCCAGCTCTCCTGGAGCTCCTTCAGGCACTGGAAGGAGCTTTGAGGTGTCTGTGGAGTCTTCTCTTCTCCAGGCTGGACATTCCCAGCTCTCCCAGCATTTCAGGAAGAGGGAAATCCAAACATCCAGGTAGAAGCTGAGCCCAGGCAAAACTCATTGCACTGCTGCATCCAGGAATTCCTGCTCCAGAGCCACCTTCCCCTTGCCCATTCCCGCTAACCCTAACCCTAACCCTAACCCTAACCCTAACCCTAACCCTAACCCTAACCCTTTAGCTCCAGTGCAGATTCAGCTTGGGCTGTGACCAGTCCAGCTGCTCCCCCATCCCAAATAAACAGTGGGATTTGAGGGGGAAAAACTCATTTTTAGGTGCAAAGAATCCTTGTGGAAAAGAAAGGATTTGCGAGCTCCTGCCCTCCCTTCCCTGCTCCCGGCAGGAGCTGTAAACACCAGGGATTGATTCCAGCTGTTCCCAGCAGGACAAGCTCCCAGGCTGATTATTCCCTGCTTATCTCCTCCAAAGGAAAGCACGGGAGAGATAACCCAGAGCTGAAAGGGGATCCAGGGAAAACAACACATGGACAAGCTCTGCTCCACCAGGAAACTGCTTCCCTCCCGCTTTTCCAGAGTATTGCCTTTGACATGGATTTTGTACGGATTGAATCCCTCTGGGTCCTGCCCTGCCCTGGCTCAGGGCAGCAGGAGGAGTTCCAGGGTTTTTCTTTGAAAATCTGGTGGTTCAATCTCCTCCTGCCTCCCCTTTGCTGGGATTTTTCCAAGAGCAAGGAATTTTTTGATTAGAAACAAACCAAACCAAACCACAAGACATCCAAAGATCCCCATGGCTGCTTCCATTGAAAATCCTTCAGCATTCCTACAATTCCCCAGGCACTGTCACCCTATGTTTCCCTATAAACCAGTATTTAACCCCTATAAACCAAGACTTAATTCCTATTTATCCCCCATACATCCCAACACCTCCAGGACATGGTCAGTCCAATTTTCATCCCATATGGATTAAGTTTTCCCTCCTTGTTCCCAGCTGCCAACAATTTCTTTGTTGCCCCCCCGATCATTTTCCAGGTATCTTAGCACAGTTTCCAGGAGGATCTGTTCCATGATTTTGCCAGGAATCTGTTAATAGGAAAAAGGTTTTCCTGGGGTACTTGCAAGTGCCACACGCAGCAAATAATCCTGGAATGGGTTGTGTTGCAGAGGACCTTAAAAATCATGGAATTCCATTCCTCTGCCATGGGCAGGGACACCTTCCACTATCCCAGGTTGCTCCAACCTGGCCTTGGACACTTCCAGGGATGGGACAGCCACAGCTTCTCTGGGAATTCCCTTCCAGGGCCTCACCACCCTCACAAGGGAGAATTCCTTCCCAATATCCCACCTAATCTCACCCTATTCCAGTTTAAAGCCATTCCCTGTGTCCTGTCCCTCCATCCCTCATCCCAAGTCCCTCTCCAGCTCTCCTGGAGCCCCTTCCGGCACTGGAAGGGGCTCTGAGCTCTCCCTGGATCCCTCTCTTCTCCAGGCTGGACATTCCCAGCTCTCCCAGCCGGGCTCCAGTGCAGAGGAGCTCCAGCCCTTGGAACATCTCCGTGGTTTCCTCTGGACCTGCTCCAGCATCTCCAGGTCCTCCTGCAGTTGGAGCCCAGAGCTGGATGCAGAATTCCAGGTTGGATTTCACCTAAGCAGGGCAGAGGGGCAGAATTCCCCTTTTCCTGCTGTCCGCACTGTGGGATGAGCCCAGGACACAGGGAAATCCTGGGATTTATTTTGTGATTTATTTTTCTTTCGTTCCAAAAAACTGGACATTTTTATCTCCCCCATTCCTCCACTCCATCCCAGTGTTTGAACAGGAAGGAAAAGGTTTCCTCTGGCTCTTCCCGTTTATTTACCCAGCAAACAAATCCACCGAGCAAACACCACATGGATTTTTTTTCCCAACACCCCATTCCTGCCAACTTTTCCAGGAAAACACACGGAAAGGCTGAACAGCAATATTTTTACCAAGCACTGGGCTTGTTTGTTTTTAAATTTAAAGGCAAAATTCTAGCAAATTCAGCTCCAAACTGCTCCAGGCTGCACAATCCACAGTCTTTTCCATCAGCACCAGGCTAAAGATCCAAAGGAATTTTATCCATGCACCACAAATCTTTAATTTTGAAGCAATAACCTTTAGACTTGCAACATAATCCCCCCTCCTCCTCATCCTTTAATTTCAAGCTTGACCATTCCTCTTTCTCTCTCCCCCCGCTAGATTTCCGAAGTTTCATAAGCTTGGAGCACCGGAATGCCGAGAAATCAACTTTATTGCTCAGCTGGATTTGTGGGAGGCAGGGAGGGAGGGAAAGTGGCTGCTCCAAAGGACACCCAGAGCGCTGAGCCAGCAGAAAAAGAGCCCCCTCAGTGCATTTCCCTGATAATTAAGATGTGTTTTGCATCCCGTTTTTCCTCACTCCCACTTCCCACAGCTCCAATTCCAACCGAAACCAGGCTGATTTCCGCTGAGCCAGCACATTTCCCTCTGTTGTTTTGGTGTTTTTTTTTTTTTTTTTTTTTTAAATATAACACAGGAGAGGCAGAAGTTGGGATTCTGTGGCTTTTTTTCCTTAATTAAACAAGGCACAGCAGTGTGGATGGAGCAGTGGGACCTCATCCCCCCAGGAAAACACCATTTTTTTAATGGATCAACCATTATCCCTTCTTCCAGGTGCAACAGGAACACTCCATTCATGTTAAATCATTCCAGTTCCAAAGTGGAAAGTTAATTTTATTATATTTTATTTTATTTGGGATAAGAACAATCAACAAGTTAGTAAAATATTCCCAAAAAAAAAAAAAATTGATTTTAAGGCAGATTTGTGGAATTTTTTATATTAACAACCAGCCCAGCCTGGAATGTGCTCCAAATATTAAGGAAAATGAAATAAACACAAAAGATGATAAAGAAAGTTTTCTTTGGGATAAAATCCCCATGGATGTGGCACCTGGGGACAAGTGGTGGCCTTGGCAGTGCTGGGGGAGTGGTTGGACTCTCCTGATGGGATTTTCTGACCTATTTATGATCCCAAAGCTGGATTTCATGGAATGGTTTGGGGTGGATCTTCAGAAACCTCCAGAGCACCCCTTGCCTTGGGCAGGGACTTTTCCCTATCCCAGGTTGCTCCAATCCCTGTCCAATCTGACCTGGACAATTCCAGGGATGGGGCAGCCACAGCTTCTCTGGGAATGCTATTCCAGCCCCTCACCACCCTCACAGGGAAGAATTCCTTCCCAAAATCCCATCTAATCTCACCCAATTCCACTTTATAGCCATCCCCTGTGTCCTGTCTCTCCATACTCTGTCCAAATTCCCTCTCCAGCTCTCCTGGAGCTCCTTCAGGCACTGGAAGGGCTCTGAGCTCTCCCTGGAGCCTTCTCCAGGCTGGACATTCCCAGCTCCCGTCCTGGCTCCAGAGCAGAGGGGCTCCAGCCCTTGGAACACCTGGACTCTCTCCAGGAGCTCCCCATCCCTTGGATCCACATGCTGGGTTTTCAGACCGGAGCTTTGCATTCCAAGCCCAACCTCAGGCACAAATTAATTCCCATTATCCCATCTGCTCTGACTTTTAACAATCTTCTACCAGCTGAATCTTGGATAGAAGAATCTATTCCTGCCTCCAACCAAATTCCAGAGCCAGGGGGAAGCTCAGGGGATCAGGACTCACCGGAAGAGGTTTTCTGCCCCCGCTCTCATCCTCATTTCCTTGTTGATCTGCTGGTTGATCCGGGCCCGGCGGTGCTGGAGTTTGCTGCGCTGGGTCTGGGCAAAGGGATCACAGCCCTGCTGAGAGAGAAGGGCAGGTTCTCATCCCAAATCCACGTTTTGGGATTCAAAAAATTCCATAAATTCTGTAAATTGTGCATTTTCTGAGCCCAGAGCCACGGAACGGTTTAGGCTGGAAGGGAGTTTAAAGATCATGGAATTCCAGCCCTTGCCATGGGCAGGGACACCTTCCTCTATCTCCAGCTCCAACCTCACCTTGGACACTTGCAGGGATGAGGCAGCCAAAGCTGCTCTGGGAATTCCATTCCAGGTCCTCACCACCCTCACAAGGAAGAATTCCTTCCCAAAATCCCATCTAATCTCACCCTGTTCCAATTTAAAGCCATTCCCTGTGTCCTGTCCCTCCATCCCTTTTCCCAAATTCCCTCTCCAGCTCTCCTGGAGCCCCTTCAGGCACTGGAAGGGGCTCTGAGCTCTCCCTGGATCCTTCCCTTCTCCAGGCTGGACATTCCCATCTCCCTCAGCCTGGCTCCAGAGCAGAGGGGCTCCAGCCCTTGGAGCATCTCCATGGCCTCCTCTGGAATTGCTCCAGCAGCCCCACTTCCTCCTGATGTTGGATCCCGGAGCTGGATGCAGAATTCCAGGTGCGGTTTCACCTGAGCAGGGCAGAGGGGCAGAATTCCCCTTTTCCCGCTGTCTGCACTGTGGGATGAGCCCAGGACACTGGGAATTTCTGGGATGTGAGCACACGTGGCTGGGTCACGTTGAGTTTCTCACCCCTCAGACCTTCCTCTGCCCTTGGAATAACTGATTTATTCCCCAATCCCATATGTTGCTCAACTTTCCCTGAGCTCTTCCTGACAGCTCGGAATAGGAATCCCATATCCCCTTCTCAGGCTCTGGACATGAGCCAAGATCCAGGGGGGCTGGAGGTGAGCTGAAAACGACCCCAAAGCTTGGGAAGGAATGTGATCCCAAGGCCATTTCCAGATGTGGAGTGCAGGGAGTCAGGAGTTCACGGGGATGCAGGAATGAGGGGCGCGTGGCATTAAATTGACTCCATCCTTTCCACGGCTCCGCCTCGGAATTTCTGCAGACGGGGAAAACGCGCTGAATTCCCGACTTCAGGAAATAGCAGCCACCTAATTTCCCTCTGGCTCACAGGGTTTTTATGGGATGCCTCAGGGAATGGGGCTGCCACAAGGAGTGTCCCCAAATCCAGGGCTCTAAAAGCTCTGCCCAAGCGAGGATGATTCCCATTGAAGATTCAGAGGCATGGAATGAGCCTCTGGAAGAACCCTGGATAAAAAAAATTCCCTGGGAAGGCACAAAGCTGGGAAGTTTAAGAGCATGGAAAGTTGTGAGTCTGCACATCATGGGAAGATCCCAAAATCATGGAATGGTTTGGGTTGGAAGAGATCTCATCTCATTCCAACCCCTGCCTTGGCACAGGTTTCCCAGAGAAGTTGTGGATGCCCCTGGAAGTGTTCCAGGCCAGGCTGGATGGGGTTTGGAGCAACCTGGGATAGTGAGGGGTGTCCCTGCCCCTGGAATGAGAAGATCTTTACTGCCCCTTCCAACAAAAAACATTCCATAATTCCATGGAATGCTTGATCACCTCTCAGGTGGAACACGGCAAGAAGGAAATGGAAAGTTTTGCATTTCCATGGACTTCAGTTTCTTTAAAATTAATTCCTCGTATTTGAAGTCCACCGAGTGCTGCTTCCTTTGGAAAAAGGTCTGGGATTAACAGTAGGATTTTCATTTAAGGGAAAGAGTGGAGCTCCTAATTGGTCCCTTGGAGAGTGAGGAATCAGAGTGACTCCAGCTGGTCCATAAATCTGTGGGATTAAGGCTTTACAGTGATCCATGAATTTGACGAAAGGAACAAGCTGGAAGCATAAGATCCCAATTACTCTGAAAAAGCAGTGGGATTTGAGGAAAACACCCCAATAGCTGCATAAATATTGGGTCTGAAAGACTCAGGAGCAAATAGAGGAAAGTTTGATCCAGAATTGTCACTTGTGGATCTGTCCTGGGGGGAATCCACCCATCCTGTTGGCTCCCTAGGGAGGAAAAAAAAATCTAGGAATCAGAGGAAAAAGAGGAAAGGATCAGGAAATCAAGCCAAGATATAAAGAGAATGTGCTCATTAAAGTTTCAAGGCTTAATTTCAAATTTCAAGATGAGATCTCTGAGAGCTTGACAGATCCAAAACATATGCAATTATACCCAAATATATGCAAATGAGAGAGTTTCAGGTTCCTTCTCTGCGCCTCCAGAGCCACAGAAATCCACACAAAGCTCAACAGGTGGGAAGTTTCTCTTCCCTGACTCCACCTCTTCCTGCAAATTCCAGCACCCTGGAGTCCTTTTGGCAAAAATTTGTTTGGAAGCAGCCAGAGGATTTTAAGGGAATTTTTGTGGGGAAAAGGAGCAAAACCCACCTGGAGACACAGGGAAAAGGCCTGGGAAATGCAGGTGGGATGATGGAATAAGCACAAGTAGAAGGATTATCCAAACCCAAAATGAAGATCGTTGTCTGGAGGGAAAACACCAGTAATGAAGGAAAGAAAGGAGTGGGATGCAGAACACACTGGGATGGCTCCACAAGATATTCCAGGAGGGTTGAAACCTCTTCCCTGCAGGAGCCATGAAAGGATTTAGCAAATGGATTTGACCTCTCCTGCTGGGAAGCACTAAAGCTGTTCATGGAGATGAGAGTTTTTTGTCTGACTTCTCCATCAGATTTAACGGGATGAGTTCTCAATCCCTATCCAGGCTCCTAAGCCAGCAGCAAAAAAGTGCTGGAAAACCAAAAGCCTTGTGAGGTTAAGTCAGGAATTCAAGGATTTCTCGTGATCTCCACACATTTTGTTTTTCCTCAATATTTATGAGGCTGGCAAAGCACAGGAATATGAGATTGCTGCACATCTTCCCTCAAGAGGCTCTGCCTTGATCCCAAAATATCATCCCTGGCTTGCATGGATCGACAGAAACATCATTCCATGAGGAACAACCAAGCCCCATCTGCAGGAGCTCCTGGGGCGTCACAGGAATGTTGTAATTCCGCAAATCCTGGAGCAAGGAGGAAATCTGGAAAGGATAAAAGGCCATATTTAAATCCAAATATAAATGAGGAAAATAAGGAGTCAAGGGAAGAGCATTCCACCTTCCAACAGTTTAAAGGATCCCAAAGCTTTTCCTGTCAGAGTTCCAACTGAAAACTAAAAACCACTGAATGAGTTTCCAGGGATTTAAACATGACTTACATAAAGGGGGAAAAAAATTCCCACCAAAATCCCACTGTTGGGTTCCAAAAGGGATTTTCCTCACTAAATTCTTTGCTCAAGCTCTCGAGGTCACCCTTGTAAGGTCAGAAGAAAGAGAGGCTCTTTCATCCAGGCTTTGGGGTGCACCTGGGGACACCTGGAAAAGGGAATTTGGGTGTTTAAGAAGTGGCTCTGGAGATAATCAGACTTTTCCTTCCTGGTTTAAAGATTTTAAAGGAAGAATAAGCACAGAACTCTTCCATAAACTCTGGAGGAGCCATGGAACAGCAGCTCTTGTTTGCATGCAGGGAATGATGGAACAGAAATCCATGAAAATGAGTGAGGTGTGGCCAGCCCTGACATTTATCACCAGTGACAAAGTAGGATTGGGGTCAGGAACTGGACTCTGTGATCCCAAGGAGTCCTTTCCAGCCCCTATCTAATAATTTTATTGGAATAATGCTCTTTAGGCCCAGAAAAACCAAGGGAAATCCCTCTGCGTTCCACCCTCACATGGAAGTGACAACAGAACCAAAAATCCTCATCCAGGCTCTCTCTGAGAGGGAAAAAAAAATTCCCCAAGACCCTTTCCAAAGGGAATCAAGCTCCCATTGTGGGGGAGCAAGGATTCTCCAGCCTTATCTTTACAGGGAATGTTTGGAATGACTCAAGGGCCTTTGTCACTTCCAGCCACCTCTCCCAGTTCCAGAGGGCCCATCCAGGGTGGCAATCAAGAGTCCTCAGGGAATGTTTACTCAGGGTGGACTTTGAACTTCCCACCCCCAGGAGATGAAACCCTGGGTGACTCCTGGGTGACAGCCACACCCTGAGAGAGATTTGTGACCTCGGTGACAAAGGCAAGGCCACAGCCTCCACAGTTTTCCAGCACCGGGGACAAACTGAATCACCTGGAGGAAGATGTGGAAGCCAGTAATTCCAAAGGGCAATTCCATGACAAAGGGATTGTTACTGCTCCTTTGTAGCTGGAAGCAACAGAGGAGAAGTGAAACTGAAGGATATTAAGTGAAATGTGGGAAGGGGAAAATGGGATCTTTGGAAGTGCTGTTAAAAGTTTCAAGGAAGAGAGAAATGAAGGTGAAGATCCAGTTCCTTGAGAAATGGCACAGATCAGGAATGTGCTGGTAAAATCCAGGCACGGATCTGTCCAGAGAAATGAGGAAGGGGTTGGTAACTAGGAGTTACAGCCCAGCAGGAATTGCAGGAAAAGCTCCTGGAGATACTGGGAGAACCTGGCTGGATCCCAGAAGCTGCTCCACAGCTGCCCAAGACTGGACCAAGCTGGGCCATGTCCAAGACCAGTTTTGGCCACAAAGGAGTCACCACCAGGATTCCTCCCAATTAGGGAAGCTGGGGAATGCCCAGAGAGAAATTGAGGAAGTTTAATTTGAGTGGAGACTCGAGACATCCATAATGCGGGAAGAGGAGTCATCAGCTGGTGCTGAGCTCAGCTCCACACCTTCCCGTTCCCAAGGACAGGGAATGAAGGAAGGCAGGACTCCAGCCAGACTGGATCTCTGCCGTGGGTGTGGGCAAACACACAGAGACCCTTTTGTGCCAGGAAAAGGGATATTGAGGGAATGACAGAGTCACGGAATGGTTTGGGTTGGAAGAGACCTTCCCAATCATGGAACTCCACCCCCTGCCATGGGCAGGGACACCTTCCTCTATCCCAGGTTGTTCCAAGCCCCTTCCAACCTGGCCTTGGACACCTCCAGGCATGGGGCAGCCAAAGCTTCTCTGGGAATTCCATTCCAGCCCCTCACCACCCTCACAAGGAAGAATTCCTTCCCAAAATCCCATCTAATCTCACCCAATTCCACTTTAAAGCCATTCCCTGCATCCTGTCCCTCCATCCCTTATCCCAAGTCCCTCTCCAGCTCTCCTGGAGCCTCTTCAGGCACTGGAAGGGGTTCTGAGGTCTCCCTGGAGCCTTTCCTTCTCCAGGCTGGAAATTCCCAGCTCTCCCAGCCTGGCTCCAGTCCTTGGAGCATCTCCGTGGTTTCCTCTGGAACTGCTCCAGCTCCTTCTGCTGTTGGACCCAAAGCCAGACCACGATCCATGATCCCAACCCCATCCATTGGGCCCATGGTTTGTGGCTCCAACCTCAACCCCATAATTTTCTCCCACTACACAGCTACATCCCACTCCAAAAAAATAAATAAATAAATCAGGGATTTATTCCCATGCCCTCTCAGCAGCACCGTTTCCTAACACAGAGTTTTTCCTCCAAACGGGAAGTTCCCAAGTGCACAGATGGTTCCAGGCTGGAATAGGATAACTCTGAGCACCTGTTTTAATTCCAGAACCACAGCTGTCTTTTAAAGCATTTTCACAGAGCCAGAGCTGTCAGCTGGAATTTTTATTCCTCTTTGGAATCCACAGGTTTTTGAGCCAGGCCAGCACAGGAGAAGTGGCCAAGTGACCCTGGCTTTAGCCACATTATCCCGTGGGACAGAGAGGAAAACAAAAGCCAGGGTAGCACTCCACACACACAAACAGGCTTGGAAATTCTCCTTTTTTTTTTCAGGGTTATCCAGAATTTCCTTCCCTTTTTTTTTTTTTTTTCCCAGCTAGAAGCATTTAAGAAATTAATATGAGCTGTTATAAGACAAGCAGGAAGTGACAACAAGTGGGTTTTCACTCCCTGAAAATCTATTTAGATAGGAAATTCCCGGTCATGGAATTAATCTCATGGAGCACCCTGGCTCCGAGCTGGGTTTCTGTGGGAGACAGGATCAGCTAAAACCTCTAAAACCTTTTATTGAGAATATGGTTACATCACAGGGCCTTTGAACAAATGAGGGGAGGATTAAGGTTTTAAATTTCCCAAGTGGCCTCACTGGTGGTTCATGCAGTCAGCAAGAGGAAGGAAAAAATAAACCCAGGGGTGGGAATAAAAATCTGGGGGATTGGGGGTTTTTAAACAGCACAAACTGCAGTTAAAAAATGAATTTTAGGAGGGTGAAAGTGCTTGGAGGAGGTGGGGGAGGCACAGAGTCAGGGCATGGTGCCAGCAGGAAACAGGTGGATTAAGTCTTCACTCCTGGGACAGAAAACTTGGCAAAAAACCCGCAAAAAACGATTAAAAAAAACACTTTTTCAGCAGCATTCAGGATCCCCTGCAAGGCAGAAAATATGGATCCACGCTCCTGATGTTGTCAGGTTGATAAAAACAGCAGGAAAAGGTTGTACTGATAATTTATTTTAAATAACAAAAATAAAGTAATAGAACCAATCAGGTGTTCTGCTGCTTTAATTAAAAAATAATCATATTTTGACAGAGGCTGCTGATGCCCTGCCCAGTTCTCCCTCCAAAGCTTGGCAATATTTTCCACGTTTTCCTTTGTGCTCCAGACCCAAAGAAAATAAATTGGGGAAAAAAGTCCCAAATCCCTCCTGTTAATCTTCCCTCACCAGCAGCACCTGCTCTTCAGGCAAGGCCCCAACTTAAACCCCGACCTGGTTTAAGGTTGCAACTTCTTGAGCTGCAGCCCAGGCTCAAGTGACTCCAGATCAGATTGATCCAGGGGAAAAAAAAATAAAAATCCCTTCCAGAGTTTGGCTTTCTTGGTTATTTGGGATTTTTTTTTTAGGGGCGTTTTAACTTTTGGGACTTTTTGCAAGAAGAGCTCAGCTTATGGAGTGAACTCACTGCTGGTTCATCCTGTTGGATCTCAGGGGGTGAAACTAACTTGGGAAAAACACTTCAATAGACCCCAAAATGAATGATTTAAATGTTTTCTTGCTCCCTAAAACCTCTCTGACCCCAATAAATCAGGGGCTGGTGGCAGCCTGAGGGCAATTCCCACTGATTCTATCCCAATTTTGGTAATTAAACAACGACACCAGAAGAGCAATCAGCCCCATCTCCCCCATACATCCCAACTTTTCCTGGGAGCATCTGGCTAGATTGGCTTCCTGCGGGCAAGAAGGAGGAAAAAAACCCCCAAAATTTCGAGGAATGAGGCAAAAAAGCAGGTGCTGGGAATCTTGGGGATGTAGCCAGCAGAAAAGATGGGATTCAGGAGCGAGGTTTTAGGGATGAGGAGCTGGGAAGGAGTTTTTTAGGGCTGTTTATGGGGCAGCAACAACATTTCCACCCCTAGCAGGGCTGGCTGTCCCTGTGCCTCCATCCATGGGGACAGCCATCCCTAGGGATGGGACAGGGATATGGGGACAGGGATATGGGGACAGGGATATGGGGACAGGGATATGGGGACAGCCCACGCCATCCTCACCTTCCGTGCGCTGCCGCTCTTCGGGCCGTGCAGGAGGACAAGGCCACTGTCCCTGTCCCCATCCGGGCTCTCCTCCTCGGGGGGCATCATCTCCAGGGATGCAACATCCACAGGCTGGGAATGGTGGGGGGCGGGGGGCTCCTGCTTGAGCTCACAGTGCAGTTTTGGGGCCTCGGCGACCCACCGGGGTCCAGATCCCAGGTCTGTCCTAAGTGGGGGTTTAAACCCCTCCTAACCCCTGCTCTGTTCTGTTTGCAAAGCCCCCTGCACTCAACATCTGGCCAGATGTGAGCCCACAGCTTCCCTCCTAGCTGAAATAATTTAGGTAAAAGAGGGAACACAAACCCCCTTTGTAAAGCTACCCCAGGTCGGGGGATGTTAAATCCCACCAGACCCTAAATGGGGGATGTTTAAACCCCCCCAAAACCCGCTGGGAAGAGCTGCTCTGGATAAGGGAATGAGCGAGTTTAACCCCCCCAACTCCCCTGGCAGAGCTGCCCTAAATTAGGGGGGGTGTTTAAACCCCTACAAACTCCCCCTATAAGAGTTTTTCCACTCTTGGGAATAACTTCCCAGGGATGGGGAAGATTTAAATGGAGAGACCCAGAGCGGGGAGGGAGCCAGACCCTCTGAAAACCCCTTTATAGGGCTACTCCAAATAGGGGGGGAACCCCCCAAACTCCCTTTTAGAGCTACCCTAAATGGGGGGGGGGGGGAGTTTAAACCCCCCCAAAACCCCTTTTCAGAACTACCCTAAACTCACCAAACCTTCTGAAAAACCCTTTACAGGACCACCCCAAATGGGGGGGGGGGGAACCCCCAAACTCTCTTTTAGAGCTATCCTAAATGGGTGGGGGAAGTTTAAACCCCCCCAAAACCCCTCTTCAGAACTACCTTAAACCCACCTTATACAGCGACCCCAAATGGGGCGAGGTCTCAACCCCCCCTCCCCTCGCGGCGTAAGCGCCCCCAAAATCCCCTTCCCAAAGATGCTCCAGACAAGGGAGACCCCCCCAAAAACCTCGTTGCCGAGCCAAACCCCTCCTAGCTACAACTCCACAGCCCTTCCCCACCCCGGGGTGCCCCGGGACCCTCCGGCCGTGCCCCCGCTCACCCCCGGTGCCCCCTCAGGCCCCGCCGCGATCGCGGCGGCTCCGCCGAGCGCGGGGCATAAGCAGGGCGGAGGGGCGGGGCTTAACCGCCGAGTAACCAATGGGAGAGCGGCACAGCGTTGATGGACGGCGGCGCCGCCCAATAGACGCGCGGGATTGGGAGAGGCGGTGGGGGGGAGGAGCGGAGCGGCCGTTGCCCGTGGCAACGGTGGGAATTAGAACGCGGGTGACGTCACGGGGGCGTGGCTATAAGCCCCGCCCACACGCGCGGGACGCCCCTCCCGGCTCCACATCTGGAGGGGGGGGGGCTCCGGACACATCTGGATGATCCCGGCTAAAACAAGGGGCACCTTCGCCATCCTGGCCACATCTGGACGACCCCTGACTCCAGCCAGGCGGCCCCGCCCCCCGTTCCAGCCACATCTGGGCCTGTCCCCGCTCCCTGCCTCACATCTGGGCGCTCGTAGGTTCCTACCCCGGCCACATCTGGGTGACCCCGCCTACCACAAGGAGCCCCCGCCCCCATCCTAGCTACATCTGGGCTACTCAACTCCTGTCCTCACATCTGGGCTGTCCCTCCCTCATTCTGCCCCTGCAACCTCTGCACCCTCCTCCCCCCCGGCTCCTCCTCGCCTCAACATCTGGGCTGCTGTGCCCTTGCCCTGTTGGTAGCTGGTCCTCTATAAACCATAGATTAATACGAAATATAATGGAAAAATAATGAAGAAGTAAGATCAAACCCGCTTTATTCCTTTTTGCAGGCAAATTCTGCCCCATATTCCTGCTCCGAACCTTTGTCACCGATCACAAGAAGGTCCCTGAGTCTTTACGTGGGCCACAATGAAATTAGTGAGTGATAAATCCAATTCATATCAATGGGACACAGGGAATTCCGTGCAGATCCAGCTGCTTCTTGGGTGGGAAATGTTAGCCCAGGACACACTAAATGTTTTATAGGGTGTGGATTTATTTTATAACTGTATTTATTAAGCCCGTTCCACCTTTCCCAGTTATTTTTTTCTCATCAGGGCTTCAAGGGCTGTGTGATCCCAGGAAAGGGCTTCTCCAGGATTTTCCAATCCAAAAGGAATAGCTGTAATAGAAAAGTGGAATTACTGATTAATCTGGAATGTTTCATGGATACAGCTGCTGTGGTGTCACCAGTGCAGGGATCCCATTCCACTCTGGTTTTTCCTAAGGATGAGCCAAACCCCCTTTGTGCTCCACTTTTCCCAAGCAGAGCTCACATTCCAATTCCCCCCATTGCAAAGAGCGTCTGTGAAGGGAAAATCCATAAAAATATGCAAAAACTCAGCTTAATTTTTAAGGGATTTATCCCAGGTTGTACTTGGGTGGGATCAAGGAGCAAACTGGAGCAGCTCCAGGCTAGGACAGGTTTTTTTCCCAGCTCACATCCCTGAAAAACCCATCTTTTCCTGTTGTGGGCACAGAAAATTTAGGAGAAAGCCGAGTAAATCTTATGGAATCCAGGGAAAACGGGAGAAATTCAATCCCAAGCTGTCCTTGGAAGGAGGCGGACAAGGGCGAACAAGCCCCGGCTTGAAGTTGTCCTTCCCTGCTCCCTTCCCTGGGGCTGGCTCCCACCCCTGGACAGCCTCTACTCATCCAGCCAGAAAGGTGGCTTGGATGTGTTTTTCCCGGGATGGCGCAACAGGGATCAAAGAGGCTTTCCCAGATCCAGCCCTTCCTCCGGGGGTTTCCGCTCCCGGCCGCCAACCGGGTGGGACCTTCCCAAGGGAATGTGGGGTCCCAGCTCCTCATCCTGGCTGGGGATTCCACATGGAGCAGCGCCCTTTGCTGACCCAAAACCTCTGAGTTTTCCTGGAATTATGGGATGGTTTGGGTTGGAATGGGCTTGAAAGGTCATCCAATACAGAGAGCAGGGAGACCTTCCACTAGAACAGGTTGATCCAAGGCCTTGGACATTTCCAGGGATGGGGCAGCCACAGCTGCTCTGGGAATTTCATTCCACCCCCTCACCACCCTCACAGCCAAGAATTCCTTCCCAAAATCCCATCTAATCTCACCCAATTCCACTTTAAAGCCATTCCCTGTGTCCTGTCCCTCCATCCCTTATCCAAAGTCCCTCTCCAGCTCTCCTGGAGCCCCTCCAGGCACTGGAAGTGGCTCTGAGATCTCCCTGGATCTTTCTTTTCTCCCCTAATTTGGGGAAAGCTTTTGCCTGTTACCCCTATTCCCCATCCCATTCCCAGGTGTGCTGCTTACACCTGTTTTGGGATGGATGAGGACATTAAGGAGGCTCAGCTGGGATGAGGTTCTTGATGACATCAGGGGCAGGTTGGAAGCAAAGGACTCATCCCATGAAAAGGGCTGGAGAGGAGTGGGGTGGGTTTCAGGATGAGGGTTAGGGGGTGTGTGCCCAGACCCCTCTACATCCAACCATGGAGCTCTGATGGATGAGAAGCAGCTGGGAAAAGATGGATTTGGGGATTAATTTAAGGATGTAATTGAAGAGGAAGCATCTCCTGCCAAGCAGGTTTTTCCTGATTATTTTTAAATCCATATTTTTGGCCTTGTTCTCCTCCTGAGTGGTCCAAAGTATTTCACTACTTCCCAAGGCTACTTGCTGAGGAGTTGCTGGTTGAGGGATACTCCCAAAATTCAGCTTTTGGGCTAAAACTTCATTTCCCAGGGTGCATCTTGGGCTGGGAGCTTCCAATCAGGCTGATTGGAGAGAGACTTTAAAGGAGTTTCCTGGGAGAGGGGGGACTTCCCTTAGGGAAGCAGGTGGGTGAGGAGTGAGGTCTTCTTCAGGCTGGCTGGGATTGGGAATGTTCTCCTGTACCAACTGAGCTTCATCCCCACTGCAGCTCCAAGTGCTCTTGGTGCAGCAAAGCCTGGTAAAATATGGAGTTTTTCCAAGTGTTTTCTACTCCCAGAAAAACTTTCAGGATGTTTCTGACTGGTTTTCACTTACCTCCTTGAGAAATCCTGTTTTTTGGGGTTTTTTTCCTCAATGTGGGGGTTTTTCATGGACAGGAACCAGGAATATGACCTGTATTCCTTGCATCCTCTTGAGTTTCTAGGGAAAACAGGGACTTGGGAGAGTCTGGCTGCTCCATGAGAAGAGGAGAGGGGAGAGGTGCTGGTGGAGACTCAACATCTCAATATCTCAATTTACCCCATTTCTCTGCTATGCTTAATTATTATTAATTGTGGTGGTGGAAGGTGCGAATTCCTGAACTATTTTAGGGGATTTCCTCTTTTTTTCTTTTTATTGCCTTTTATTTTGCCACCTACAACAGAAGTTCAGGGACTGAGCTTAAATTTTTTCAACATGGGTCCTCATTAAAGCTGAGCTTGACCCTGTGGGTTCCAAACTTTGGGACTGAGCTGTTGGGGTTTCCTTGGAGAGGAAAACTGGGGTGGCACCAACCCTGTGCTGTTTCCATCTCATTCCAGTGACCATCCTTGGATTCTCCCAGGAAATTGTGGATGACAGAGCCATGGGGGTGTCAAAAACCAGTGAAGTGAAGTGCAGCAGCAGGTGGGTACCATGGAGCATGGCAGGGAATTTTGGGGGGCTCCAGCTTTATTATCACACTGATTTTCCTGGGAATTTCACACTCAAGAAGAGAAATTCCTTCAGAATTCCTTTGGGAAGCAATCTTTAGTGCTGCTGGGCATCAGGATTAGGAAGTATGGCATCATGCCATGGTTTATGGTTACCACCAAGGGGCTGGTTTCAGTGGGATCAATTCTTCCTCATCCCAGGAAGCGAAAGAATGACTTGGAAAAGGGACGGGACAAGCCAGAAGTGCTCCTGGTGAAGGAGCTGGAATACACAGTGAAGGTACCACACCCCCCTCTGTGCTTTGGGGAGACCCTTGGAATTATCCCAAAAATTCAGTGGGAATCAAACCCATGGCATGAACTTCCTTTTCCTCTATCCTGCTCTGTCCTGCTGCGAAGCCTTCCACGGTAAAAGGGAAGAAGAAGAAACCATCAAAAGTCAAGGAAAAGCCACTGCAGGAGAACGTCATCAGCAGGTCAGCCCTTGGATTGGGATGGAGATGGGATCTGCAGGGCTGGGCTTTTCCATCTGGGTTATTCCCAGTGCATGGGAATGCCACACCCAGCTCTGCTTTCCTTGTGCTGCTTTGATTACCAACAGGAGTTTGATAGGGAAAAATAGTAAGGAAAAATAAAAGGCACGGAGTGATGGGAAAAGGGGAATCACCTGAAGCTGAAGGATGGAAGGTTTAGATTGGATATCAGGAAGGAATCCTTCCCTGGGAGGGTGGTGAGCTCCTGGCAGGTGTTTCCCGAAGAAACCATGCCTGCCCCATCCCTGGAAGTGTCTGAGGCCAGGTTGGATGGAGCATGGACAAACCTGGAATAGCAGAAGGTGTTCCTTCCCATGGAAGCGGCTTGGAGCAACAACATGATCCCTCCCAACCCAAACCATGATGCTAAAATATGTGTGTCCTTTCTCTGTCCCATTTCTGGCCGAGAAGCTCCCTGAAGCAGGAGGCTGCAGATGGGAAAGGCCTTGGCTCCAGCCTCTGGAATGGGATCCAAGCCGAGGAGGGAGCTGCGCCCGCGTCGGTACGTGGTGGTGGCTGTGCTGAAGGACTGGGGAGCGTTCCTGTGGCTTCTTCCCAAGGGAATTTGGGAGGGTTTTGGCTTCTAGTTTGGTGCAAGCCCCTGGAAGGAGCTTTTGAGCATCTGGAATTAAATTAAGGAGTAAATTCCCTGGTTTTGGGGTTGAGTACATCACATTTTGGTGGCATCAATGGGGAGCACCAGGATACAGGTGACTCTCACTTCCTAAGCAGGAGGTTGGGATTGGGAATCCCTTCCTCAGGAATTTGGTTTTCACCGTCTTCCTTGTTCATGCCCCCCTGGAAATGTCCAAGGTCAGGTTGGATGGGGCTTGGAGCAACCTGGGATAGTGGAAGGTGAGGGTGAAATTAGACGATCCTTAAGATCCTTTCCAACCCAAACCATTCCATGATCCTTTCCTGGTGCTGGAGAGCACAAATCCCAGAAAATCCCTGCTGTATTTTGCTTTTCCTGTGTTAATTTGTCTTCTTGGTGTGCAAATCCAGCCGAGTTGCTTTTCCTTTTTCCCCTCTTTGCATCCTTCTCAGAAACAGGATCTCAAATATCCCCAAAGTCTCCTGGATGGCTCAAGTTCAAGGAGCAGCTTTGAAACCCCCCCAAGGGTGCCTGTGGTCCTGGCATTCCCAGTACAACCATCAGGCATTTGCAGGCAGGAATGACTTTGGAAGGTCATGGCTCTTCCTGAATTTCCCAACAGAGTTTCTGAAGGATTGTGAATCCAAGAGCAGGCGTGTTCCCAGGGAATGAAAGTTTATGTGGACAAAACCAACCTGTAATTAACTCAGGGTTTTATTTTCCCCTTAATGAGTTCTCGCTGCAGCTTTCAGGAGAGATCCCTGCGTGGTTTTGGCTTCCCTTGAAAGCCTTGGGAAGAGAAACTTGGGGAAGTCGGGATTTAGAGTGAGAATCTCGGTGCTTGGCAAGCCCTGGATTAGTTTTGGGATGCCTTGTGCGGTCAGGAGCAGGAGAAGATGGTTCCAGCTTGGAAAACAAGTGTAAAAACAGTGGGATGGGAATTCTAGTGGCCTCCAAGGGACAGAATTTAGGGCTCTGTGTCCTCTCCAAGCTTGGTTTCTATCAGGTCCCCTTTTTTCCCTACATTTTGATTTCTTTTTTTCCATTTTCCGGGGTTTCACATGGCCTCCATGGTCACATTTGAGGGCTCTATGTCCCCTCAGAGCTCATTTTCTTTCAGGTCCCCATTTCCCCTAGATTTTCATGTTTTTTATCTTTCTCCAGACTTTCTGGTGGCATCCATAGGTCAGATTTTAAGTATCTCTTTGTGTCTTTTTGCTTCTTATCCCCATTTCCCATATATTTAGATTTTTTTCCTTTCTTTAGGAAAAAAAAAAATCTGTCCTCCAAGAGTCAGATTTTGAGGATCTGTTTTGTGTCCCCTCTGAGCTTATTTTCTTTTAGCTCCTATCCCTGTTTCCTGTGTTTTTTTTCCTTTTTCTTGCTTTCTACTCATCCCTATTGTATTTCCCACCCCGTGGCTTTGCTCCTCACTTCTCTTTCCCTCTTGCCATCTGCTGCAAGGGTGATTTCATCTTCCAAGCACCTGGAATTTGATCCATCTTTATTTTGGAGCCCTCCCATACCTTCTGTTCCCTGGGTTCCTCTTCCAGCAGTGCTTCCAATGAGCAGGTGGTAGAGGAGGGCTGGGAGTTTTCCTAAGTTTATCCATAAAAATTCATTTATTTTGCTGTTAGAAGGAAACCAGGGATTTCCTAACCCCATAAAACCTCAAAACTTGGGAAAACCTGGTATTTTGGGTTCCTGGATTCCAGCCAAGGGGGCTGAGGGAGGGAAAAGTGCTGGTTTGGGGTACCTGTGCCAGGGAACCTTTCCCAAATCCTTGATATTTTCTAGGAGGAGACCAAAGCAACTTCCCCTCAAGGGCCAGCAGTGGGGCTGGAAGGCTCTTCCAGGTGAGTAGAGTCATTTTTTGGATTATTTTTCATCCAGAGAACTGTAACTTTGTCCTTTTTCTTCTCTGACCTGTGGAGCTGCACAATCCTGGTTTTCCTTCCTGGATTGCTGGTGCCTTCCTGGAGCATCTTCTCTACATCCTGGTGTTTCTGATGACTTTAAATCTTTCCAAAACCAATCCCAAGTGGAAATTGAGGCCCAATCCTGGGATTTGAGGGTGGAGAGGGAAGTTCCAGCCAGCAGGGTGTGATTGCTCAGGTGGACATTCCTACATAAATTTGGGGAAGTCCTGGTGGGAACAACCAGGCTCCCAAATCCTGGGAAAAGGCTGTTTTTCCCCTCTAGATCCTGGCAGAGATAGGAAGCAGAATCACTGAAGCTGGTTAATCTGCCTCTTAAAAATTCCCAGTGAGAGGCCTCTAATAAAACCTCTGGAGGAAGGAGCTGATCCCAAAAGGTGCTGGGATTTTGCCTTCTGCTCCTGCCAATGGGATTGGAGGGGCTGAGCATGTTTTGCAGGATAATTTTCCCTAAGGAGTTTAGTGGGATTGTGTAACAGTGAGGAAAAAGCATCCAGCTCCTAGGTTTTTTTTTTTTTTGGAACTTGTTTTCATCCCAAGCCAGCTCGAAGGTTTTCCTTGCTTTGATGTCCCACAGCCTGGTAATTAATTATCTGCCTAGATTTATTTATGGAAAGGGGCCAAAATTCACACTTTCTGTTGCAGAAATTTTGTCGTATTTTGGCTAAAAGCAGGAATTTTGGCTCTTCTCTATTTGGAAGTCCAGGAAGAAAAATCATTATCCTGTTTGGGAGGAGGAAACTGGATTTACAACTCTTTTTTTGGGAATGATCAGGGCAGCTGGCTGTGCTTCCAAAGGGTTCCCGCTGCAGGATCCAGGAGTTGGGAAAAGCAGGGAATGGATCTGATATGTGGCTTGAGCTTAGCTCCAGGCTTAGCTAGGATGGACCAGAGGATTTGGCTGGGAGGTGACAATGACCCAGAAGGGAAAGCTGCAGGTTTCCCTGTGGAAACCTCAATGTTGAACTCACGGAATTCTTAGGGTTGGAAAAATTATCCAAGGTCACCACTAAACCACGTCCCAAAGCACCCCATCCATAGGGTTTTGAAACACTTCCAGGGAAGGTGATCCCACCTGGACAGCCTCTTCCAGTGCTTGACCACCCTTTTAGTGAGGAATTTTTTCTTAATACCCCACCTAAATCCACCCTTTGGAGTTTTAGGCTCAGCCTAAAACGTTTCCTCATTCTTATTTTGCTTGATTTTTCTGGAATATGAACACCTTGAAGAACTCCCTGCCTGGCTCGAGATTGGGAGAAATTATAGGGGCGGGTTGGTGCTTTATAATGGTTGCAAATCCCACAGAATTCCCAAAGATGCACCTGAGCTGTCTCCTGAGCAGGGGAACACTCCTGGATTCCTCACCCATATGGATGGTGGATATCATGGATCTGGGCACTCCTTGTCCTGTTGTATTGATGAGGCTCCTTCCCTGCCCGTTCCCCACTGGAATCATCCCCACAGTCCCAGGAATTGTGTCCCATCTGTCTCCTTTTCCATGGTTGGCCTGACCCCTTCCTTTGTGATGTTGGTGCTGCCGGACCTTTTCTCCTGAGCTTTCTCTGGAAATATTTCCTTGGGACCTCCCCTGTTCTGTCTGGTGACCTTGTGGTTCTGCTCCTTTGAGCTTCCTCATCCCACAAAATCCAGCTTGGGGTCATTCCCTGCTGCCTCGGGATATCTGCATCCGTGGCGCTGCCACGATTGGAGGGAAATGAGGGAGCAATTCCCTAATTTGGGATGGAAGAGGGGAATGCTGGTGGTAAGAATTGGCTGTGGTGACATTGTAGGTCTCAGGAGAAATCCCAGAGAACGGGACCTGCAGTGGGAGACCAGCTCTTGGAGATCCAGAATGGAATTGGGGTAGGAAAACCGGGGGGAATGTCCCGCCCTGGACCTAATGCTGCCCCTCCACCATTCGCTTGGGATTTGGGATAACCTCTCTGCTTTCCCAACATCTCTTCCCATATTCCCGCTTCCCACAGGTCCCAAGTGAAGCTGTTGCTGGTGGGGTTGCATCCCCCTCTGGAGATCCCTTGGAGAGGGATGTGGGGCTCACAGATGTGAGGGAGAGTGAGGAGAAGGAGCTGGATCCCCCTATCCTACAGCAGGAAGAGGATTCCCAAGCCCCAAAAAGAAAAAGAGGGAAGAAACAAGAGGAAAACAAGCAGGAAAATGGATTGAAGAGAAAAAGAGGGAAAAGACAGGAGGAAAGCAAGCAGGGAAAGGGATTGAAGAGAAAAAGAGGGAAGAAACAGGAGGAAAATAAGCAGAAAATGGGATTGAAGAGAAAAAGAGGGAGGAAGGATAAATTTGAGGATTTGATGGATGGCATTGAGGAGGAAGAGGAGGATGAAGGCAGGAATTGGGAAGGGGAACAGGGAAGAGCCAAAAGACAAAGAAGCAGCAGCAGCCAGGGATGGGATGATGGGAAGAAAAAGCGGGAGAAGGGGAAAGCAAACAAGCGCAGGATGGGGAAAGTGAAGAGGGTGGGAAAGGTGGGGAAGAGGAAAATGAAGAAGGAAAAATTGCTGGAAGAGGAGCAAGAGATGGAGAAAGACGGGGAGGGAGAGAAAAGAGTGGGAGGTGAAGAGGAGGAGAAGGTAGGAAAAGGAAGTGGAGATGGAAAAGGAATAGAGGAGGAAGAGGTGGCCGAGAAAGGGGAGGAAGGATTGGGAGAGACTGGGAGTGCAGGGATGGAAAAGGAGGTGAAGGTGGACGAGGATGAAGGGAAGGGACATATTCCAGGGCAAAAGAGGAAAAACAAGAAGAAAAAGCCAAAGGGGGAAACAAAAGAGACAAAGAGTGAAGAGGAGGAAACCCCAGGGAAAACTGGGAAAAGGAAATCTAAGGAAGGAGAAGAAACGAAAGAGGAAGAAAAGAACAATAAAAAGACTAAAAAACAGAAGGAAGAAGAAAAAGAAGCAGAAAACAAATGGAAATGGTAAAATCCATTGTGCCTTTGGCAGGTCTAACCGTGGGACTGGGAACTGGGATTTTAATTTTATTTTGTGGAGCAAAACAGTGAAAATCCCTATTTTTTGGCTATTTTCCTATATTGCCTTGAGCCTTGAACTTGCCCCTCTTGGAAGTGGGTGAGGGATCAGGGAAGGAGATCCTGAATGCACAGCAGGATTTGTATTGTAATTATTTTTATTTTTAAATTTATTTGTAATATTTTTTCTCCTCCAATTATTTTCCTGGTGCCTGTCCTAGGAAGGGAGAAGCTCATGATTATTGGAAGGGAATAATAACAATAATAAAAAATAATAATATTAAATAGGAATAAATATTAAATAATAATATTAATAAAACATCTATCAGGGAGCTGTAGAGGGGTTGAATTCCTTCCCCACTCCCTTCTCCAGCAGATTTGGGATGATCCAGGCAGTTATTTTGTAGGAAAGGATGTGGAATGTGGCCGCTGGATGCTGGATTATCTTTTGGAAGTGCGACTTTAACCACTTGGTGTCACTCTCTCCCAGATCTCCCCAAGATCTGGGACAGAGCGGGAGGATTTTTGGGATGCTTTTTGGGAGCCTGTGGCAAACCCTGATCAGGGAGGAGCCGTTATCCCAGACAGGGATCTCCATGGATACCTGGAGCTTTGAGGTGGCCCTTGAAGGATCCAGGGTGATGGGAAAAGTGGGATTATATGTGTTTTTTTCCCTAATCGATGCCTCGTTTGGAATGGCTGGATTCCAGCACGGAGGCTGGTATGTGTGAATTCAATCCCAAAAAATTATCCACAGCTACATTTCCCATGAGGAAATTCCCAAGTGTCACCCTCCTTGGCCTCTGGATGGGCTTGGGGGGGGCTGTGCAAGGTGAGCGTGGGCAATGCTCTGCAGGAATTTGGGATCCCATAATTTTGGGAAGAGAGACAATCACAAAATTATCCTGACACTGCCTTTCTCTGATGCTTTCAGCCCGAATTCCTGGAGTTTGTTGGTTTTCTTTGCCTATTTAATTTCCTCTGTTTTTTTGGCAAAAGGCACCTTTGGATACCATGGATTTATTCCACTCTGCTTCCCACAGGGAAGAAAAAAAATCACAAATAACTTCCTGGGCACTACTGAGCAAGAAACAGGAGTTTTGCTTTCTCTGTGTAGAAAATCCTTGGAAATCCCGGAAATTCTTGGCTTTTCTTTTCCTGGAGATGCTGGGATTAAAGGGCCAGTGCCAGCCTGGCTGTGGGGGACAGATCCCTGCCTGTCCCCTGCTGTCACCAGCGCTCTTCCTCTGACACTAACCTGTGGTTTTATCCCTCTTTTTAGAATTCTTCTCCTGCTTTTGTGGTTGGATTTTTTGGAATTACTATTTTCGTAATTTTTAAATTTAATTTTATTGGATTTTTTTGTTGCTGTTTTTTAAATCCTTGCAGTTAAAACTTGTAGTGGCTTTAAAATCCCATTTGCTCCGGCAAGGGGAAAGATTCCTTAAGGTCTTATTTGCATTAAAATCAAAGTTATAAATATTTATGAGGCATAGGTTTACCAGAGAGGCCCTGGTTGCCCCATTCCTGGAAATATTCCTTGGATTGGATGGGGTTTGGAGCAACATGGATCAGTGGAAGGTGTCCCTGCCCATGGAAAGGGGTTGGAATGACATGGCTTTTAGGATCACTTCACTCCCTACCAAGTTCCTCCATGTCACCACACCTCAATTTCATGGATTCCATTCCAGTTTTCCTTGTTTTAAAGAACAGGGAAACTGAGGCAGCAGCAGAGAAGATGGGATTTCACCTGGAGTTTGTGCCAGCTGTCACTGCTCTGAGCGCTCTCCCCATGTGACCTTGGGAGGAGGTGCCAGATGCCAGATTTTGGGATATTCTCATGGACTCCTGTGTGTCTGTTCCAGGTGGGAAGAGGAGAAGAAGGAAGATGGAGTCAAATGGATGCAGCTGGAGCACCGAGGGCCCTACTTTGTGCCCCCCTACGAGCCCCTGCCCGAGGATGTGCAGTTTTATTACGATGGTACAGCTGTGATGGCACCTAGTTCTTGGGGTGGTGCCCTTTCCTTAGGGAAGACGAATATCCCATTGGAAAAGCCATGGGTTCAAGCTGGAGGATCTTACACCTGGTTGGAATTATGGGGGTTTTTGGGGAGCTGATCCTAATTGCTGATTTTTCTCATTAAGCTGTATTTTGGGTTTGAGCTTTTGACTGACACATCCAAGGATTTGCCTGGGCTGCTCCAAGCTCCTGATGTCCCCAAGGTCACCTCACATCACCTTAGAGCAACTCAGGGTGTCACTGGCAGGACAGATCCAGGCCTTTGCTGCCTCCCATTGGGTTTCCTGCCATTCCCTGCTCTCAGTTCATCCCTGAACTGAGATTCAATTTCTGGTGGACCAAAGGGAAATAAGGACATTGAGGGTCAGCCGAGGGATGGTGGAGATGGAAAGGGATCACATTCTCTTGGTGCTCCTCACTTCCCTGGGGCTTCCCATGCTTTTTTTGTGCCATAGGAAAAAGGCCACTTTGGGAAAAGGAGGTGCCTGGCAGCACTGCTGGGATATCCATGGGGTTGTCAGGGATTTTGGCTCCATGACGAGGAGCCTTGACAGGGTTTGGACCTGATCTTTGAGGTGTTGTGGATCTGAGCTGGTGGCTTTGGACTTTGGGATCTTTGATGTTGACGGTTTTTTTTCCTAAAAAATGTCACCATTCCTGGGTGGAAAAGAGTGGACAGGCAACAACCCCAAGTAGGAAGGGCCCACGGAGGAACTGGTGTTCGGGGGTTGTCAAGGGGCTGCTCCAGGGCTCAAATCCCATCCGTCTAAAAATCCCAAAAAACAGTGGTTTGAGCAGGAATCAACCATTCCCTGGACATTTCCCAATGACTTTTTTCTAAAAAACCAAATTATTTCCAAGTAATTCCTAGGATGAGCCAAGGTATTCCTTGGTTTCATTGTATTTCTCCAGCCAAAGAGCTCAGGAGGGAATGGTGGCTTTGCCTCCAAGAGATGATTCAAGATCCTTAGAAAATCTAAGAACTAATCCAAAATTCTGCCCAGAGAAGCTGTGGCGCCCCATCCCTGGAATGTTGGACAGGACTTGGAGGAACCTAATTTAATGGAAGGTGTCCCTTCCTGCCTCTCATTTCCCAGGAAAACCCTTGAAGCTGAGCCTGGCCACGGAGGAAATCGCCACGTTTTATGCCAAAATGTTGAATCATGAGTATACCACCAAGGAGATCTTCCAGAACAACTTCTTCCATGACTGGAGGAAGGTACCTTCCCTGAGAGGGGTCCTTGATATCCATCAAACCCATCAGCTCCAGGCTGTGGTGTGGGATGGAGGGAATGGGGGAATTTATTCCTTATTTATAATTATGAATTTTTAAATCTTATTTCCATGTTTTTTGGTGGCTTTGGGCTGGGATTTGCTTTCTGTGCTCCCTCTGAGTTTTAGTGATGGGTACAGGTAGTGGATCTTGCAAACAGCTCCAAAACCAGTTTGGAACACCAAATGAATGCCCTCTGATCCCAAAACAACCCAAAACTTTCTAGGGAATGTTTACACCTCCCAAATATATTTTGTGCTGTCCCTGCAGTTGTGTTTGGGGACTTTTTTCCATGTTAGGTTCTTCCACCCCAGAACTGGCTGTCTTTTTTCAAAGAATGGGTCTCTATTCCCTTTTCCAAGGACAGGCACAAGCAGCAGCTCCATGTGGAATCAGTTTTTCCTCCAGGCTTTTCACAGCACCTCTCATCTCTTTCCCAGGAAATGACCTCAGAGGAGCAAGAGATAATCAAGGAACTGGACAAATGTGACTTCGGAGAGATCCACAAATATTTTGTGGAGAAAAATGAGGCTCGGAAAGGGCTTCCCAAGGAGGAGAAGCAGGTGAGGACTGGTTCCTATGACATGTTTTGGGAATTTTGGCTCTTTGTTGTTGTCTTTCCTGGTGCTGTGCCCTGAGCTTGGACTTCTTTAATCCAGCTCTGTCTCCATGGCCATCACCCCCCTCTTCCTGAATTTTATTAGCAGATCTGCACCTTCCATGGCTTTGCAGGGTGCCAGTCGTCCTTGGTCATGTTTTGGAGTCCTCCCCTGTCTGGAGGATTGTGGACTTTGCCAAGGGAATGATGGCACTTAGACTTCTTGGTTGGAATGTTAAAGGTCCTTTCCAATCCAAAGCATTCTGATTTTTTTGGGGTTTTTTTTTGTGGTGTCCTGGTTTCAGAAGCTGAAGGAGGAAGCGGATAAGATCCAGGAGGAATATGGATACTGCATTCTGGATGGACACCGGGAGAAGATTGGCAACTTCAAAACTGAACCTCCAGGGCTCTTCCGTGGCCGTGGGGAGCACCCCAAAATGGGGATGCTGAAGAAGAGGATCATGCCAGAAGATGTCATCATCAACTGCAGCAAGTGGGTTGTCCTTGGAAGTGCTGAGCTCCTGGGGCTTCCCTTGGGACTGGGGGGAACTGGGCACTTCCTCTGCCCAGAGTTGGGGTTTTTCCCTCTTCTAAAATCCCTGTTTTCCACATCCTGGGAGTGTTTTTCCCTCTGAGTTTTGTGAGCTGGAGTGGTCTTAAGCTACTCATTTGGAGATCTCGATGCAAAACATTCCCCATGGCTCCAACAAGTTTTTCTGTTGTTTCCAGCATCCAAATGATAAACACCTGATTGTGGGAAGCGTCTGGAGCACCAGGAGCAGCTGAGGGAGCTGGAGAGGCTCAGCCTGGGGAAAAGCAGGCTGGGGGGGACCCTGACAGGAAGGTGGAGTCACACAGGGCTTGGTTTTGTCTCCCAGGAAAAAAAAAAAAATAGGAGACAAGGAAATGTCCTCAAGTTGTGCCAGAGGGAGTTTTAGGTTGGATATTAGGAAAAACATCTCCACAGACAGGGTTGTCAAGCAGAGGAAGAGGCTGCCCAGGGCAGTGGTGGAGTCACCAGCCCTGCAGGGGTGTGAAAGCTGTGTAGATGTGGCACTTGGGGACATGGTTTGGTGCTCCTGGCCGTGCCGGTTCATGGTTGGACTCGATCTTGGAGGACTTTTCCAACTTTAATGATTCCATGTTGTGGAGTAATTCTAGATGGATTCCATGTTTTCTCAGTGTGGTGACCATCTTTGGCTCACTGAAAATTTCATTCTTTGTGGTCCGAGGGCTCTAAATCTGCTCTTTCCACAGGGATTCCAAGATTCCCGAGCCTCCAGAAGGTCACAAGTGGAAAGAGGTGCGCTTTGACAACACGGTCACCTGGCTGGCCTCGTGGACAGAGAACATCCAGAACACCTTGAAGTACATCATGCTGAATCCCAGCTCCAAGCTGAAGGTTGGAATAATGCCCTTGGTCAGGTGAAAACAATCTGGGAAAGCCAGGATGTGGAGTATCAAAAAACATTTTTTACCTTGCCCTTCTCTTAAAAGTTGATAAACAAAATGAGGGAAAGGACAGATGATTGTAAAGCATTAAATTTATTCCAAGGAATGGGTTGCTCCTGGCAGAGCGATCCTGGTGCCACATTGCTTGTGTGTGTCCAGGGAAGGCTGTTGGAAGCCAGATGGGGGCTGAAAGGATCCACAGGGGCTAAGAAGATCCACAGGGACCAGAGTTATCCTGGTATAAATTAACCAGGAATTGGGGGGTAGGAAGAGATGGGATTGAGCTCTATGGGAAGAGAAAGGGGATTTAAGGCTGTTTCCAAGGGCTCAGGGAAAGTGGGAATGCTGCACAGGTGGACACGACTGAGCAAGTCCTGTGTCAGTCCACATCAGTGTCCAAGGAGCCACCTTTGGCCATGGTGTGACCACTGGTCCTTGCTGTGCTCTGGCTGGTGGAGAACACCCTGACTTGGCCAGGATCCAGACCCAGCACGGCCAGCAGAGGGCACAGAAATCCTGGACGAGCTGTTTATTTTCCAGTTTATTCCCTTCATGGATTTTTTTTTTCCCCAAGAAAACAGCGGGGTTTGAGCAGGATTTAGATGCTGGAGGTGTTTCTAGAGCAGGACTTGACTGGTAGAGGTGGAATAAGGATGGGGCATGAATGGAAAACATCCTGGTTTCCCATTCCAGGGCGAGAAGGACTGGGAGAAATACGAGGTAGCTCGGCACCTAAAAGATGTTGTCCACACAATCCGTGCTCAGTACAGGAAAGACTGGAAATCCAAGGAGATAAAGAAGCGGCAAAGAGCAGTGGCCCTCTACTTCATTGATAAGGTATCCACAGCCTCAATCCATGTGGAAGTTGGGAATTCACTTCCCTGATCCACCCCACCATGTAGTTTTTGGTGTTTGCTGGTTCTGCCACCCAGGGTGGCTCCACATGAGGAATGTGGGGATGATTATGGAATCCTGGAATGGTTTGGCTTGATGGGACATTCAAGACCATCTCATTCCAGCCCCTTGCCGTGGGCATGGACACCTCCTCACTTGACCAGGTGGCTCCAAGTCCCATCCCATCCCACCCATTTGAATATTTCCAGAGGTGTGGAAAATGAAAATTGTTCCTAGTGGAAGGTGCCCCTGCCCATGGCAGGGGGTTGGAATTTGATGATCTTGAAGGTCCCTTCCAAATAATTCTGTGAATCTATAGATGGAGATGATCTGATCTCCTCTAGTCCTGATCCGCTTTAACAACCTGGGAAAGGGGGATTGAGGTGGAATGGCATGGGATGGATGACTCCTGATTTTCTTTGCAGCTGGCCCTGCGAGCTGGGAATGAGAAGGAGGAAGGGGAGACTGCGGACACGGTCGGCTGCTGCTCCCTGCGCGTGGAGCACATCCAGCTGCACCCCCAGCTGGATGGGCAGGAGCACGTGGTGGAGTTTGACTTCCTCGGGAAAGACTCCATCCGTTACTACAACAAAGTGTCTGTGGAGAAGCCGGTGAGTGGGGCAGGAATGCAGGAAGGGCTTGGTTATCTGGGTTCCCTGTGTTTATCAGTCCCAAATTCCCATCTGAAACCTGTTACCAAGATGTGCTTTAACCCTGGGGAACGGGAGAAATTTTGGGATAGAACTTCCAAGGTTGTTCTGCTTCATGAGGGAGAAGTCCCACCCCTTGCTGGAGCACCCTCAGTTGGCTCGTGCACATCAGGACTTGAAACGTCTCCATTTGTATTAAATAATTTTCCTTAACCCATGGGAAAGAAGATTTTAATGGTGTTTGTGGAGAAACTGGAATGCCAGAGATGGGAAAGATCGGGGGGAGCACCCACTGGCACTGTGAAGTTGAGAAGGTTGGTGGGATGTGCCAACACCAGGGTGAATCAGAGTCCATCTGGAGGAGGAGAGAGATGAGGGAGATGTCTGGGAGCAGTTCAATCCTCGGCCCTGACCAGGGCTGTCCTTTCCCCCTCTTCAGGTGTTCAAGAACCTGCAGCTGTTCATGAAGAACAAGGACCCCACCGAGGACCTCTTTGACCACCTCAGTGTGAGTTGTCACCTCAAAGCTTTTCAAACAGTCCTGGTGGCCCTGAAGGAGGAGAAGCCAAACCATGACACCCTTGGCCACTTTGGTAGTCGTCCCTTCGCCTTATTTTACCTCTCTGCTCTCTAGGAACATCATTGTCACTGTTTGAACTCCCTGTGAGGTTTTCCATCCTCTTTTTCTGGAGTATCTCTGCTCCCTGAGGAGCTGGATTCCTGCTCCTTCCCTCCTCCAACTCACCCACTTGGGCTTTTTTAGCCTTAGAAGGTCTGCCCACATTTTGGGGAATTACTGAAGGTACCAGAGCTCAGCTTTTTGATGCTTTTGCATCTCATTAGGGCTCCACAGAAGTGGGAGAGGTTGATGGAGGGATGTGCTGCCTTCTCTCCTGGAAAAATCTCCTCCCTCATCTTCCTTGGGATGGGATATGGGATTGATGAAGCAGCTCCATGTTCTCGGTAGAACAGGGATGTGATATTGGATGTGAGGTCAGGAATAATTGTTTGGAAAAGACCTCTAAGATCATCAAATCCAGGCATTAACCCAGCACTTCCAGGTCCACCACTAAACCACGTCCCCAAGTGCCAAAGTGTGTCCTCTTGGACGTAGGTGGGCAGAAATGTTTTACTTTCAGAGATATTTTTTTTTTTTTTTTGTGGATTTAGATGGAATTCTAGGCCAGTTTTGGGTAGATGATGACCTGACCCCACAAGTAGCTCTACAAGCTGCAGGATTTAAATTTTTGTTAATGCCCAATCTTGGTTGCTTAGGCAGAAGATGATCTAAAAAGAAATTTGTCTCAGCTTCTACTTGTCCTATTCCTTAAGGAATCATGGAATGGTTTGGGTAGGAAGGGACCCTAAAGACTGTCAAGTTCCAAATCCCCACCATGGGCAGGGACACCTTCCACTATCCCAGGTTGCTCCAAGCGCGATCCAACCCGGCCTTGGACACTTCCAGGGAGGGGCCAGACACGGCTTCTCAGGGAATTCCATTCCAGGGCCTCACCAGCCTCACAGGGAAGAATTCCTTCCCAATATCCTATCAAGCTCTTTGTCACTTTGAAGCCATTCCCCCTTGTCCTACCACTAGAATTCCTAATGCGAGTTTCCCTACACTTTTCCCTGTTTTCCCTCCTCCAGACCACCTTCCTGAACAAACACCTCCAGCGCCTCATGGATGGTTTGACGGCCAAAGTCTTCAGGACCTACAACGCTTCCGTCACCCTGCAGGAGCAGCTCAAGGCCCTCACCAACCGTGAGTGCCAGGGGTCGTGGTGTCACCAGAGCATGGTGGGACCAAAGGGCTCAGGAATGTCCATCCATTGCCTTGGGATCCCTAAAACTGCCCATGTCCCACTTGGGGCAGGTGATGCTCCACAGAGTGGGGCGGGAGTGGGGTGAGCAGCAAGTGTGGCATGTTGGTAAGCGATAAATGGTGAGCTCAGGGGTGCTCTGACTAACTGATAGCCAGGGTGGGAATATTTTTCCCTCTTTTCCCTGTGTTGCTGGTTGGCTGCACTATTTCTGCCTCCTTGGGTGCGTGAGGGATGAGTCACAGCACCAGGCTGTGATGCTCAATTGTCCTTCTGCAATTCCCACAACCATTATTGCTCTCCCTGGAGAGAAAATGTGACAGCAACTTGTTTGTCTTTCCTTCTGCTGTATTCCCTGCTTTTCCCAACTCCTGGAAGGGAGTCAGAGTGATGTTTTTTCATTTCTTTCCAGCTGAAGACAACATTGCAGGAAAGCTCCTGTCCTACAACCGAGCCAACAGGGCTGTGGCCATCCTGTGCAACCATCAGAGGTCTATACCAAAAACCTTTGCCAAGTCCATGCAAGTCCTCCAGGAAAAGGTGGGACAGACCCAGCAGAGAGATCCCAGACCTAATCCGGCCTCCAAATTTTATTTTTGGGCTGGGGTGATGTCTGAAGGAATCACCTTGTTCGAGAACATCAGGGAATGTCTTGGGAGTAGTGGGTTGTAAGCCAGGGGTGGAGAGGGATGTGGTGACCTCAAATGCTAGGGGGAAGCAACTTGGCACAGAATTTGGGTGAGTTTTTATGAGTTTGGGGCATTTTTCATCACTCTGTCTTCAAACCAAGCTGGGGGCCTGTTGTGATGGCAGCTCTGGCCCAGTTGGATCAAGATGAGGGAAATTGGTTTTCCTGTCTTTTTGCAGGAGGAGCAGCTTGAAAATACCTTAAATTACCACTTTTAATTGTCCTCAGTTTTTGCTCACACCCCACTGAAGGGCTGGGACTTTTCTGAGTGCTCTGGTGCTGTCACAAGTCCCTCAGTCTCAGGCAGGTGCAGAGGATGGACAGATTTAGGAGCTCCAAGTGTTTGTGGCACCTGGGCTGGGAGGATATTTTTTTAGAAGATGCTAAAAAAATGCTTGAGCCCGGAAAATGCTGCAGGGCCAAATTGGCAAGTAGGGTTGGTAAGAAATTGAGGAATGGTGTGTGAAGGGAAAGAGGGAGAGGAAGCTGAAACCTTCAGGGAGGTTGGAAGTGTTGATTGACTGTTTCACCTTCACAGATCGACGCCAAGAAGAAACAAGTGGAGGAAGCCCAGGAAGAAGTGAAAAAAGCTGAAGATGAGTTTAAAGACACAAAAGATGCCAAAGCAGAACTGTGAGTGGCTTTTCCTTGGAATCTTCTCTTGCAGAGGAATCCAGAGGGCCCATGGATGGGAGTGATGTGTCCCAACACCCCATCAGAACAGAAATGCCCATGTTTGGAATTGTGTCCTTCTTGTCTCATGGAAGTTTGGAAGGTGGTTAAGACCTTGTGGATGGTTCCCTTCAGGGACACCACCCACTCTCCCAAGTTGCTCCAAGCTCTGTCCAACCTGGCCTTGGACACTTCCAAGGATGGAGCAGTCCCAGCTTCTCTGGGAAACCCACTCCACGATGCTGGATTTTGTTTGCCCACCTTTGGTGTTGGAAATGACATTTTTTTAATTGTTAATTTTTAATATTAAAAAAGCATCTCACCAGATCCAAACCCTTGAGAGATCGGTTAGTGCTGAATGGCTCCTTTGACTCTCCCATTCCAGAGAATTTCTGGGCTTTGGGACATTCTGTGTTGTTCATTCTCTGCCCTCAGTAACGTGGAGAAGAAGAAGAAGCTGTTGAAGAGGCTGGAGGAGCAATTGGCCAAGATGAACATCCAGGCCACGGACAAGGAGGAGAACAAACAAATAGCCCTGGGCACATCCAAGCTGAATTATCTGGATCCCAGGATTACCGTGGCTTGGTGAGTCTTGGGTGTGAAATCATGGAATGATTTGGGCTGGAAAGGACCTTAAAATTTGTGGTGTTCCATGGGCAGACACCTTCCACTGTTCCAGGTTGCTCCAACCTGGCCTTGGAGACTTCCAGGGATGCAGTGGAGAGGACACTGCTGGTAACTGGTCCCTACTGGTGTCTTGTGGTCTGCACAGGTGCAAGAAGTTTGGGATTCCCATCGAGAGGATCTACAACAAGACCCAGAGGGAGAAGTTTGCCTGGGCCATCGACATGGCTGGCGAGGACTTTGAATTCTGAGCCGGAGCCTTCCATGTTAAATCCCAAATCCTGCTCATTTGGTGCTGTTGGGAAGCTTTTTCGTTTGTTTTTTAATTTGCTGCTGCTGGTGGCTGAGAGTTGAGTTTGGTGCTTTTTTTGTTTGTTTTTGTTTTTGTTTTTTTTTTTTTTTTTTTTATGGAAGAGCAAGCACCTGGATTTCCAGTTGAAGCAGGTATTGCTGATTGGGATTTTGGACTTTGGGAACTCTTAATTCCTCTTCAGAGTTGCCAAGTACTTGGGATTTTTTCTTTCTTCCTCTGGCGTCCTGGAAGGAGATTAAATAAGAGCCTTAATTGTGCTGATCAACAATCTAATCCTGTCTCCTTGGTGTAGTGGAGCTGTCCTGCCCTTTCCAGACTGAGTGGGATGGATGGGGAAACATGAGGTGATGACAGCAGGAAAACAGGAACTGCAATATAAAACCCAGGATTAGTTTAGGGATGCACTGGGGGGCAAAGGAAAAATCTCAAGTTTTAAATTTCATAGAATTCACAGAATTTCTAGGGACTTTGTGCTCTTTCACCTCCAGGAGGGGAGAAAGTTGTGCAGTTGCAGGGAAATTACATGGGAAAAACATGGGAGGGAATTTGTGTCATGTCAGGAGTAGGTAGAAGGGAAGATGTTGGATTTAAAAGTAGTTTCACATTGCAGGGGGTTAAAATTCATGCTGGCCGTGCATTTTAAGCACCCCCATATGGTTAAATTTTTGTCTGGGGGAGGACATCTCACTTGAGGCTGTGTTAATTTCCTTATTTCCTTCACTTGGCTCTGGCTCAGCTCCTGTATCCAGAGCAAGAACTGAACTGTCCAGACAGAAGTTTAGGAAATGGGGAATTTCCTAGGAAATAGGATAACGCTGGGCCAGGCTCTGTGGGATGTGTGGTGGGGAGTGGGACCAATATTCCTGGAGCTGATCCTGTGGTTGAGATGATGCCTTTCACATCATCCTTCCCGCTCCAGCTGGGAATGTGTCGATTTCTCGGGGTTCTGATGGTCAGGGTGACCCTGAGATCGTAAAGAGTCCTTTCTGCCATCCTGTACAGCCAAAGAAGGAGCCTGGAATGCGTCCGATTGCACCTTCAAGGTTGTTTATTTATTATTGTCTAAACATTCTTTCTCTGACCTGCTGAGCTCTGGCTAGCATGGAGGCCATGGCATTCTGCTCCTGAGCCTCGGGCAGCTCCCACCTTATATACTCAAAACTACGTGTCTGTGTTTACAATTTACTACCAATTCCTATCACCTGTGTTAGACTGTGAATCTCTGCCTTGAACCAATAGAAAAGTGTCACTATCACACCAAGACATGGAGGACAAGACAAAGGAGAAGAAGGCTAGGACATGCCCAAATTCCTCCATCTTGTATTCCCCTGAACCCCACTCTAAATATCCCAAAATTCTACTTTTTTCACCCTGTGTTAATTCAACCACCACACTACTCAAACCCTGTGGCTTGTAATTCCTTATGCAAAATTGACAGCTTTTTCCACAGGCTAAAATCGAAGCCACAGATGTTTTTGACTTCATGCCAAGGTCTCTGAGACCCCTGCCCAGGGTTTTGAGACAGCCAGGGCAGCCAGAGAGATGTCCTGGACTCTGACAGGAATGGAGCAGGCAGGGATCAATAGCATAAACTAGTTGTGTTTGTTGCTTAATGGGCTGCTTTCCACATCCGCAAAAACAGCAGTATCAACTCATTCCTGGCAGAATTCCCACTCCCCAGTCAATCCCAGGTGTGAACAAACTGTAGCATTGGCAGCAAAACCTTCTGGCACATCAGGGCTGATGTCCAGGGCTCTGTATTCCAAAGCTCCTGGTGCTTCCCATATGTTTATTTCCACTCATTCTCGTGTTGAAATTGTTGCTGTTTTGGTTGGAAATGGGGGTCTTGGAATGCATTTCATTAAAACAGGGAGGGATTCTTTTCCCCGAGTATCTGTGAGTGGAGGCTTTTTGCTACTCATTCCATGTGTGGTTCTGGGTGCTCCATCCCTGGAAGTGTCCAAAGCCAGGTTGGGTGAGGCTTGGAGCAACCTCAGATAGGTGTCCCTGCCCATGGCAGGAGCTTTAAGGTTCTTCTCAATCCAAACCATTCTGGAATTCTATAAAATAAAGGAGTGATTCCAGGAAGGCTGAGCTGTTGCTGTCCCACGTGGTCCTGTCCATCCTCACCCTGTTTTTCCTGGAGTCCTCCAAGTGTTTCTGGCAATATTCCACAGACCTTTCCCATGGCCTGATGCCCAGGAGCTTTTCCTACTGCTCAGAGCCCTGTGGAGCAGGATCATGCTCCTACTCAAGAGAAGAGGATCCCTCTCCCACCCCAATAATTTGGGGTTATTTGGAGGCTCCAAGAAACGCTGATGTGCTCAGATGACCCTTCTCACTTTGGCCCTTCCAGATGTGGTTTCAGCTCCATTTTCCCAGTGTTTTTCTGAAGTCTCCATCCCTGGAAGTGCTCAAAAAAACCCTCTGGAAATGGCACTTGAGGATATGGCTTAGTGGTGAACATGGTGGTTGGACTTGATGATCCCAAAGGTCTTTTCCAACTTTCTATAGAAAGATGTTGTAGGTGTAGGAAAACCTGTTGTTTGTTTGGTAACCCAAGATTGTGACTGCATTTGGTGATATTCAAAGTCAAAAGCTTAGCATTTTTCCGTTGTGATGACTTCCTCTTTTTATTTGAAAAAGAGAAGATGTAGTTTGTGACAAAACCAGAAATGACACCTCTCAGTGTGGTTTCTGGTTGCCTAATTTGTTTTTAATAAAAGCTTTTTTTTTTTTTTTCCCTCCCCTCTGGGTGGGAGGAGACCTCACCCAAAATCTACCAGGGATGAAGTTGACTGCTCAGGCTGGTACTGGAGCTTAGGGCTGTTCTAAGTACATAATGGAGCTTTAATAAACAAAAAGATGGAAAAAAAACCCCAAAGAAATCCCAAACGAATGAAAAAAACCCCCAAAACCATGTGAGGGTTGGGAAATTTGTACCCTTCCTGTGGCCTGGGGATGTCCTAGGCTGATGGCTCTGGGCAATGTCGATAGAGGAGCTGTTGGAGAAGATAAATTTAGGGGTGGGAGGAAGTGGTGAGAAGTTCCTCTTGTCTTTTTATGGTATCTGCTGCCCCTGCCCAGACTCTTCACAGAAATCCAGGGTTGGGAGGATCTCTGGAGGGCTCCAGTTCAACCTTCTCCTCAAAGGAGAGTCAGCGCTGGCCGGGTTTCTCAGGGTTTTCTCAAACTTAATTTCAATATTTCTGTGCAGGGATATTCCCCACCATCTGTCAGGGTCACTGTTTTGGAAATGAATCACTGCCCTGGCAAAGCTTTTCCTTCCCTAGGTCTGGTTGGAGTTTTCCTTGATGCACCTTGGAAGCGGCAGCTTGTCCTTTGTGCAGAGCCAGATTATCCTCGGACATCAGCTCCACAGTTATCCCTGTTAAAGGCAGCAACTCCCTCCCCCCTCAGCCTGTCCTGTTCCATGGGATTACTTAGCCCCAAATTCTGGGACTTAGAACTTAAAACCAAAGAATTGTGGAATGGTTTGAGTTGGAAGAGAGCTTAAAGATTTTGGAATTCAACCCCCTGCCATGGGCAGAGACACCTTCCACTATCCCAGGTTGCTCCAAGCCCTGTCCAACCTGGCCTTGGACAATGCCAGGGATGGGGCAGCCACAGCTTCTCTGGGAAACCTGTGCCAGGGCCTCACCACCCTCACAGCCAAGAATTTCTTCCCAATATCCCATCTATCCCTGCCCTCTGGCAGTGAGAAGCCATTTCCTGTGTCCTGTCCCTCCATCCCTTGTCCCAAGTCCCTCTCCAGCTCTCCTGGAGCCCCTTCAGGCACTGGAAGGGGCTCTGAGCTCTCCCTGGATCCTTCTCTTCTCCAGGCTGGACATTCCCAGCTCTCCCAGCCTGGCTCCAGAGCAGAGGGGCTCCAGCCCTTGGAGCATCTCCATGGCCTCCTCTGGGTTTGCTCCAGCAGCTCCACATCCTTGTGCTGATGATCCCAGAGCTGGATTCAGTGCTTCAGCTCTGGTGCCCCCAATCTGAGGATGGCTCTGCAAGCAATTCCACTTCCCACAGAAGCTGTTTGAGCAGCTGGAAGCTCCAGTGGGATGCATCCCTGCTCATTGCTTCTGTATCAGCATCCTGGAGATTTGGGAACATAAATCCATTGGCCAGAGCTGTGCACATCATGAACCTTCCCACGTCTCTCTGGGAGGGATGAGTCAGAATTTTGCTCCGTGTCCAACCGATTATTGGTCCTGATGGATGAAAAAGCCTCATCAGCCTCCTGTTTTCCAGAGCCACATTCCATAGCGTCAGGTTGGCAGGGCTCCTCCCCTCCCCTGGCCCATCGGATGGCCTAAATCATGGAATCGTTTAGGCTGGAAAAGCCCTTTAAGTTCATCAAGTGCAGCTGTTAATTGCTGTGTTCACGACAAGACAATGTCCCCAAGAGGCACATTTCCATGTCTTTTACATCCCTCCAGGAATGGTGACTCAGCCACTTTGTGGAAGGGAACTCATCAGCTCTGCTTGGCTGCTCTCTCATCTGCTTAATGAAGGGGCCTTCAGACTTGAGGAGAGGTGGAATTTCGGCTGATTTATCTTAATTGGTGCTGGGAGGGAAAGGGGAGGTGATGGAGCAGTTGCTGCTCTGCTGCTGCTTCTCCCTTGCATCCAGTGGAGTGATGGGATGACGGGAAAACCACCCACCTGCAGCCTGGCAGACTCATAAAAGGTGGGAATCCCCGGTGGGGTTTTAAGGAAGAAAAAGGTGAAGGATTTCCAGAGGGTTTTTCCTCCCTGCCCTTCTCCCCGTGAGGTCTGGTGTTGCAAAAATGAGGAGAAAAAAAAAAAGGGAAATACAGAACAGAAACTTTAACAGAAGCTTTCAAGGGAATGTTTTTTCTGCTTGAGAGGAAAAGGGGAAGGAATTTGAGGCTGTGGCTGCTGTGATTCAGACGCTGTTTCTGAGCTCAGTGAGTGGAGACGTTTCCTTTTCCAACAGTTTTTAGTGGGAGACAAGAGAGCATGTCTGTGGTTTGGCATAAATAAAACATATGCTGAAAGAGCTCCCTGGATTTCTGTCCCTTCATACTTGGCCAGGCTCAGAAGGATGGAAAATCAGCCTGAATTGCAGAGCCATTATCCCAGGCCACGTGTTTGGAAGCCCTGATGCCAAGGAAAGTGCCTGCAAGGAAAGCAGCCTGGGAGAAATCAGATCCCTGGGATAAACTGAAGGACTGGGTAATAAAGGGCAGAGGAAAGGCTTCCAAGGAAGGATGAAACCCCAGGATCTTAGGTTTTTACCCATTGAAAGAGCTGACACTGGCTGTGGGGTCAGGATGGCTGCACATCCTGGGTCTCCCACTAGGAATGAGTGGATAACGTCCAGCCTGGCTCTTCCTATCCCTGTTTTTGACCAATGGACACCTCAAACCAAAATTAGTTACTCAAAGTTACTCAAAACAAAATAAAAAAATCAGGAAAAGCTCAGCTGAGTTATCCCAACCCTGAGACTGGCTTCTCCAGACTTTATTCCTGAGCCATTGCAGGCTGGGGCAGGAGAAATCCCAATAAATTACTTCGTTAATATTCTTAATCCAAGATGGGATTAAGCTGCAATTATGATTTGATTGGCTTGGCTCAGGAATAAACCTTGGGATAAAGGCTCTCCCAGCTCCCAGGTGGCTCATGAGTTCCTTCTGCTGCCGTGAGCCTGGAAGGAAGAGGGATCATGGAATCATGGATTGCTTTGTGTTGGAAAGAACCTTCAAAATCATGGAATTCCATCCCCCTGCCATGAAGGGGCTTGCTCCAAGCCCCATCCAACACTTCAGGGATGGTGGCAGCCATGGCTTCTCTGGGAATTCCATTCCAGGGCCTCACCACCTTCTTTTCCAGTATCCCATCTGATCCTGCCCTGTGGCAGTGGGAAGCCATTCCCCCCGTCCTAGTGGAAAAAGTGCCTCTTCCAAGTGACGTGATCTCTCTCCAGACTGTAGGAGCTTCCAGAGGTTCCCTGGGATTGCCCTGTGTTGCAGGAGGCAGACAGCTGATTAGTTCCCAAAAAATGCCGAGTTTCCAGGTAGGTGGGTGGCATCCAGGCTGCCCCTCCTCTTGGAAACAGGGCAGACGATTTTCCTGGCAGGGTGGGACAACAAGGAAGTCTCCAATCCCTTCCCGGGGTCACTTGGAATTGAGTGAGCTCATTCTGTGGAATCTCTTCCATCTCTTTCTCAAGGTTTTGTTGGGATTTTCTACTTCTGAAGGCTGGATTTGCCAAAGTGGAGGAGAATGGGGTGGCAGGCAATAAACTCAACCAGCTTTAACTGGGGCTCCTGTTCCAGTCTGGGCTGTCCCCCAGGCTGAAACAGACTCTGACATTCCCATAGCTCGTTCCTGGTGCAGGAGGCAGCATTTCAGTTGGAGGGAACACCTGGAGGGCTTAAATCTCCACCTCCACCCCTCTCCTGTGCATCCCTGGATCCAGAACTGGATTTCTGACAAAAACAGGCATGGAATGAACACACATGTCCACAAATTCTGCTGCTCCTGAGGCTGGGGGTTGAAGGTGGTGAGGGGAGATAAACTGGACCCAGAAGGTCTGGCTGCTCTTCCAAGCCCAGGAACTCGGCACAGTCCCTTTTATAAAAATTTGGCTTCTCTTCCTTTGCCTGTGGGACCTTGTACTGGATGGCTGCAGCCATAATTTAATTTCAGTTTTTTCTGCAGCCACTTGGGCAGTCTTTGGAGTGTGGCCCTTTCAGCAAAAACCTGGCTGAACTGAGGCTGCATAAACCCTGACTCCCTTTTGTGATTAAAAAAAAAGCTATAGGTATTTTTTATTTATTTTATTTGTTTGATTTTCCTCTGTGTTCTCACATTTGACAGAGCTCCTCCAAGGGGCTGTGCTGGGTCATCCTCACCAGGATCTCTTGTGTGCTGGGAAAAAATAAAATAACACCACAAAAATGACAAAAGCAGGAGATAAAATTCCACAAATAGAACAGAATTGTTCAATCCAGGTCTTCCTCTCTGAGTCCAAGACAAGGTTGTTCGTTATCCCTTTAATGCGGTATTTTTTATGTGCCCTGCTCAGGTGAGACCCACCTGGAGCACCATGTCCAGAGCTGGGATCAGAAGGATGTGGAGCTGCTCGAGCAAGTCCAGGAGAGGCCATGGAGATGCTCCAAAGGATGAAGCCCCTCTGCTCTGGAGCCAGGCTGGGAGAGCTGGGAATGTCCAGCCTGGAGAAGGGAAGGATCCAGGGAGAGCTCAGAGCCCCTTCCAGTGCCTGAAGGGGCTCCAGGAGAGCTGGAGAGGGACTTGGGACAAGGGATGGAGGGACAGGACAAAGGAAATGGCTTCCCATTGCCAGAGGGCAGGGATAGAGTGGATATTGGGAAGGAATTCTTGGCTGTGAGGGTGGGGAAGGGCTGGAATGGAATTCCCAGAGAAGCTGTGGCTGTTCCTGGGTCCCTGGCAGTGTCCAAGGCCAGGTTGGATGGGGCTTGGAGCAACCTGGGATAGTGGAAGGAGTCCCTGCCCATGGCAGGCGTGAAATTGGATGATCTTTAAAGCCCCTTCCAACACAACCCACTCCATGATTTTACTACCAGGCCATCACTTTGAGTTTGTAAAATCTCTGGATGGAGGCAGCTTAGATTTGCTCAGACTGAGTTTGTCTTGACCTGCCTGCAGCTTTTTTTTTTAAATTTTTTTTTTTAATCTTGGCTGAGTGGGAAGAGCAATTTTCCTAATTGACCAAGTGGTTCTGGCTAATTAGCTCTGCTTTTGTTTAGCTTTGTATGGAGCAGCTGTAGATTGTATAAATAGCAGCACCAAGCCATAATTCAGCACAGGATGAAGGATTTGTGCCTCTGATTCAAGGACACAGAATAGGGAAATTCTGGCTGGGAGGTCTGGAGGAGGGGAAATGTGGGATGGGACAGAAGGGCAGGTGTGGAATGATTGGATGGGGTGAGGCCCTGGCACAGGTTGCCCAGAGAAGCTGTGGCTGCCCCATCCCTGGAAGTGTTCAAGGCCAGGCTGGATGAGGATCTGAGTAACCTGGGATAGTGGAAGGTGACCTTGTCCGTGGCAGGGGGCTGGACTGAGATGATCTTCAAAGTCTCTTCCAAAATAAACCATTCCATGATTCTATGTGTTGTCTTCAAAACAGGAATTAACATTCATGGAAAAGCCTCCATCCACATTTCCCCCTGTTGTTCCGCATAGGATTAGTCTTTATTTTCCTGGAGCAGGCAGCACTTGGATGATCCTTGAGCTGCATTTCCACTTTAGGATATTCTGTGGAGTCACAGGAGAGAAATCCATGTGACCACAGTGGGAAAAAGCCCTCCCCAAGACTCCAGGATTGACCCCAACCGGACAATCAAAACTGGCGTCCTGGTCCTCACAGAGTGGTTTCTCCTGGCTGGATGCAGCACCATGGAAATCCAGGAATCCCCATCCTGGGCTATTTAGGAAGTCAAAAGAGAGGGATATATTAAGAGCTGGGCTGGAGGTTGGTTTTCCTTCTCCTTCTTGCTGTCACAGCTCCCCAAAAAAACTTGTTCTACAAACTTGAAGTGCCCTTGGAAGCTTCTTGTCCCATCCCAATTCCTCGGAATCACGGAATGGTTTGGGTTGGAAAAGACCTTAAAGCTCATCTTGTTCCATCCTCTGTCAGTGGGGACACCTTCCACTATCCATACTTGCTCCAAGCCCCATCCAACGTGGCCTTGGACACTTCCAGGCATTCCAAATTACATGGAAAACCTGTGCCAGGGCCTCACCATCCTCACAGGGAAGGATTTTTTCCCAATATTTCATATAAATGTTCCCTCTACATCTACCATTAAAAAAAACCCCCAAACAATTCCAAGATGTTTATTGTTTATTCTCTTCTTATGGAGAGCTGACTAATAGCAGGGCTGGTGGCTGGGAACAGGTTGTTCATGGAATTACACAGGGAATAAAACAAATGGAAGTGAGTAGGAGGAAGATCCAATCCAGATCAGCACAGCCCCAGCTCTCTGCGTGTCTCAGCCAGATGGAAATTTCAGAAGGTTTAGGGGAAAAAAGTCTTGAAAAATAACGGATTTATAGCTCCAGTGGTATTGTTCCTGTCTCCTCTCTGGAGAAGGTCTGGGATTTTGGATATGAGGTTTTCAGGGGTGGTCCTACTTGGTCAGGTGAAAACCACACTGAGGAACACATTAGCAATTAAAAAGTGTGGACAGCTGTTCGACAGCCCGTGGAATTGTGCATGGATATTCCATGGTATAGATTCCATACAGCTCTTCTGAAGTGATTCCAGCCCCAGGGAAGCTTAAAGCGCTGTTGGATCCCCACAGTAATGTACCAAATTACAGGTGTAATGCTTTTTGTGACCTAATCCAGATCCAGCTGGGATTTGGGCAATACAGGAGCCCCAGAGGCACCATAAAATCAGGTAACATCCATAACCAGGGATTTGGGATGGCTCTGGGGCACCATTTCCCTGCCCTGCTTGGAAGAGAGAAAGCCAAAGGGCAAATTCTCAGGATTTCAACACCTTGGGCTACCCATGCTTGGTTGCTGATCCTGAGTGTCTCTTCCCCATGGAAAAAAAACATGGAGAGCATCCAGGAATGGGGAAGATGTGGGGGATTGGCAGGAGCAGCCACAGGGATGAAATCCTTCCATGATTTGACGTGCAAAGGACTCAAGCCTGTGTGGGATGAACTCCAAGCTCCTCCGGGTTTCCCTGGAATCCGAGCACCTGTGAGGGTCTGAGGTGAGGCCAGGTCCGTGTCGGGGGCATGGTGGTGACAGCTCATCTTGGTGTCCTGGTTTTGACGAGGCCACAACCAGGCAGGATGAGAAGAATGAGCCCTGCAGGATCAGCACAGAGAAATCCCTGTGGAGAAGGGATGGGAAAAAAGAGGGAGGGAAAATCACTTTTCACTGTTGTTGGGTCGAGGAAGGGAAGACCTGGAGCTCTCACTCGTCCAGGAGGTGCTCAACACACAGAGTTCCTCTTCTCCCAGGGCGACCTGTCCTTCAAGGTGCTGTCATTCCTGGCAAAAAGTGGTGCCATATTTGGCCTCTTCCTTCCTCAAAAACTCCACAAAAAGAAAGAAGGATGGGGAGAGCAAGACTCTGCAATTTCTTCAGTGGGTTTTATTTAGGGCTGGAACATCCTTGGAGCTGAGAATCAATTTCATCCTGTGACCTCTGATGCTCTAGGACTGGGTGGGGAAAGGCAAAACAGAGGGATAGATGGAATTATCTGGGAATCTCCTGAGGTGCCACCTGAGAAGTGATGAGGCAGGTGTGCCACCCTCTGATCACAGGGGAGCTGAGTGGGTAAAAACTTCAGGACATAAAAGGAAAAGGTCTCATGATGTTTCTGTCCTTCCTCATGTCTGGGTTTCCTATGTGGATACTTTTCCAAGGCCATTTTTGAGAAGAACCCAGTATAAGGCTCCCAAAAAATGGGCAGATCCCTCTTCTTTGACTTCCAATTACTGTTCTACATCCAGGAGGATTCAACAGCCAGAACATTACAGAGGTCAGGCAAACAAAGTCACATTTCCATGGCTCCAGCATGGGCATGTAGTGCAGTATTCCAGAGCCAAGAGTAAAATCCAGGATCAAGTTCTCATCCCGAAGGATGTGATTCAAATGCCTGCATGGGCCTGATCTCCAAGGATGAGTCCTAAGCTAGGGAAATAAACGGTTGCTTGGAACATCCCTGGTCTGGAACATCCACAACATTTAATTAATTGGTTTAATTGTTGGCACATTCCCTGGCAAGGTTCTAGAATGCATCAACCATCATTACTCCAGTGGAATATCTGGAATAAAACAGAGGAGGTGGCACAAGGGAAGGATTGTTCCCAAGAGACTGATATCTGCCTCTTGGCCTCTGTCCTGGAGATGGTCCTGGAAAAGCTGAATTTACTGCCACAGCTGTAGCCTGTGGATCCTGGGACACTTTTTTCCAGATCTTTGCCCTGACCCAGCCAAGCCTTCCATGCTCCAGTCATGCTGCTTCCATGTGTTGGCCATCCAGGGTGACACCACCATCCTGAGGAAATGCCAGCCATGGCAATGCCACACCTCAAACCTGCACCACACATCCCCAAGGATGGGATGGTAACTGCCCAAAAATCTGGTTCAGTGGGCCACCAGCAACCCCCAAAATGGGAATTGACCCATTGACTTTTGTCCATCATCCCACCTGTCCCTCAAGCCACTCCTGCCAGTGGAGCTGTGGTGGACCACTTCCCATGGCCTTGGAGATCCTCTTCTGGCTGTCAGCGAGGAGCAGATTTGAATCCCTGGACTTGGTGATTTCTCCCTGGATCTGTGTCAGGCAGGAGATATTTGTGTCATCAGTCCTTGGAACTGAGGGAATAAATGTTGTTAATCATGGAATGGTTTGGGTTAAAAGGGGCCTCAAAGACCTTCTTGTTTCAACCCCCTGCCATGGGCAGAGACAATTTCCACTATCCAAGGTTGCTCCAAGCCCCGTCCAACCTGGCTTTGAGCACTTCTAAGGGTGGAAAGTCCACAATCCCAATCCTACTGAAGAGTAACACAATTATTTTCCCATTTTTTTTTTTCCTCAAACAGCCAGTCAGAACTGGTGAAAACAAAAGGACAGAGCTTTTCCAGGGTGCTCCCACTGCTGCAGGACGCTGAGCCTTGCCTTCCCAGACTGACTTCCAGACTCCCCCAAAGAGTCACCCCTGATGCCACGATGAATCAGGCTGGCCAATCCTTATTCCCTGGAACAGGTCCTGCTCTTTGGTCACTGCCTCGTGACACTGGCAGCACTGACACACCTCCTCCCTCCGGCATTCCTGGGGCGCGCAGTCCCTGAGCCTGGCACGCTTTCATCTCTTGGGCAAGAGATGTGGTTTATCCTCTCCACACCCAGGCGTAGATCCATGGGAGAGGAATGGCCGATGCTCCTGGGGTTATCAGGGCTGACTTCCCCATCCTGTTGATCCAGTTTCACGTCAGCAGAGCCGGCGGTGTGAGAAACCCCCAATATATCTGCGAATCGAGCAAAAAAAAGCTCTCTGCAAGACTTCCCCAAGCTTTTTTTTTCCTTGAAAGGGAAGATGTGGTGGGTTTTGGTGTCTCTGAACTTCCTCTGGGTGTGCCTTCACTTTGGTCAGTGATTGATCCCACTGGATGCTCTGAATGTCTTGGATAAGCATCTCCTCTATTTCAGGGAATTTGGTCATCCCTCTTGGCTCCTGCCAAGAAAATCATGTTGACCCCCAGTTGTCAGAATATGTGGTATTGATGATTCCAAGATTGTAAAAAGTCTCTGTCTTTCTGCCCCATTGCCAAAGAAGAAGTCATAATTCGTCTGTGCTGGTTTCAAGGTTGTTTATTCTGTTTATCTCTAACATGTTCTGCTGCCCTGCCGCAGCTCTGTCCTGCAGGGCAGCGTGTGGGGCTCTGCCCTCAGTGGGATGTTACAAACATTAAATACCAGAAACTACCTGTGCTGGATTTACAATAACGTGCCAATATCTGTCACCTACGTTGGACAGTGTGTCCCCAGCCTAAACCAACAGAAAAATGCCAACACCACAGTGAAACATGGAGGGCATGAAGAAGGAGAAAAAGGACAAGACACACCCAACTTCCTCCATCTTGTCCCCTTTGGACCCCTAATCTAGAAACTTAAAATTTTACTTTTGCACCCGTGCCACACCTAATTATTACTTATATCAAACACTCAGCGCTTGTAATTCATCCTGTAAGATTGAAAACTCTTTTCCATGGACAGAGATCAGAGACACCCGAGTGTCTCTCGGGGCTCTGTACAGGGGGGTTCCTGACCCCCTGCCAGGGTCCCAGGACTTCCAGGGCATCCAGAGGGAAGCTCTTGATTCCCGCACCCAGTAATTTTAACCCTCACCTCATCCATCTTTCTTCCACATGTTTTTGGACCCTCTGCCTCTTCTGCTTTTCCATCTCCTAAATCCCAGGCTGTCTCAGTCTCTGGTCTCTTCTCCTGCAGGGTGGAGCAGGGAGGGATGAGCAGACACCTGATGGCCCAAGTGGCTTCACTCCAAGGGGCTCCTCCTGCTTCACCCTCTCTGCTCCCTGGTGGCTTGGTGATTCATGGAGATGGCTGCTGATGTCCAGCACTAGACATCCTGATAACTCTTTCCTTGGAAGCACAAGTGGGATAGGCAGTCAGATGGAAGCCGCAGAAGGGATGAAGTTATTAGCTCCAGCTCCACCCCTTTCATGCAGAGAAATTGTAAAGGCTGAGAATGTTTTTGTCTGATTGGTATTGAGCAGGACTTTGAATTGGATGGTCCATGGAAAAGGGGACAAAGATATTTTTAACCTTTGCTGGAAGTGCTCGAAGCCAGGTTGGATGGAGCTTGGAGGTACCTGCAAGGTGTCCCTGTCCCTGGCAGGGGGGTGGGATGAGATGGTCTTTAAAGTCCATTCCAACCCAAACCATTCGATGATTTTATGATTTAAGACTTTGTAGGTAACCAAGTTATGCATTTCCTGTCCCCATGAATATCCAGCTTGGTTTACCCTGACTGTGGATGTTGGGCGTTCTCCAGGTCTAACCCTGGAAATGGACTTGGCTGGGAAATCCACACAGACAATTCCATTAATTTATACCACTTGTTCCCATCTTCCTTGGAGAAAAGGAAGCAACCTGGCCACAGATGCGATGATCAGAACAAAACCCCCACCCAGATATCAACAGCACTGCTGGCCTGACCAGAGATGAATTAAAGGATTAATCCAAATAAATGGTGTGAATTCCCAGAGTGCTTTCACTGCTCCCTGGAATCACCAGCCCAGCCTGAAGGCAATGCTGAGGTGAGAAAACAACCCATGAGCATTCCTGGCCTCTCATCTAATCCATGATCCCTGCCCACTCTTTCCAAATCATTGGCTTCCTCATCACTCCGTCCAAAGGCAGGGAAGATTTATATCCTGTCCTCAGGTGAGGGTGTTTTTCCTGGGCTGCGGAGACGACCGGGAGAAGATGAAGTTCTACCTCCTTGCGGTGCTGGCTTTGATCCTATTTGCAACTCAAGGTGAGGTTTGCTCCTAGATAAAGTATAGCTGAGTGTTTTAAAGGTAGGAATGCCTCATATCCAGGGAGAGAAATAATGGAAGAGGGCTCCTCAGCTCTTGGAATGGCGCAGGTGAAGGACAAAATGCCTGTTTTGGGGGTTTTTATCAGTCTGCGTGTGTGGAAAGTTTATTTTTTGACTGGAAGTTTCCCTGTCCTGCTGGATTTTTATGGAAACGACAGAAAAAAGGAGGCAGCTCCCACTGTTCTGCCTTTGAGAAACCCTCCGGGGCGTTTTCCTGTCGGGGTGGTGCAAGGCTGTGGTTATTCCTAAATTTTGATGAAGACAGCACAATGCTCTGTGTTCCTGGTCCACGAGGGCCACACCTCCAACATCTGGCCTTGTGCAGCTATTTCTACCCATCTCCAAGATCCCACAGCTTGCTGACTTCTGAGATTTTGAGACAAAGTCAGGGAATTAGAGAGAAGTTTGGATGTGGGCTGAATGGGTTAATGGTGCTGGGTATTTGCATAGTAATTGTGTTATAGATGGTGCATTTTATTTCATGGAGAGATGGTAAATTAAATCAGAGCCTTCTTTAAGGAATATGACCCTATATCCTCTGTAGAGCAGAGAGAATAAACCTTTTCCTCATTTTGAAGAGAGGGACAGGCTTTGCCAGTGCTTGGAATTGTGCCACATGTCTGGTGTAGAAAAAGAATTCCTTGGAATAGTTATTTCTGGCTCACTGTGTCCTAAGAATACCTTTCTGCTATTTAGCTTTGTTCACTCACCAGAACAGTGATCCTGACAGATTTCCAAGTGTTAACAAGGCCCAGGAGACAGGGAGGTTGTCCTCAGTGCCAAAATGAAGCCTGGCCTAATCCACGTTGGATTATCCAGGCAGTAAAAATTAGGCATTCACTGCATGTGTTTTAGGGCTGAATTCTCACAGCAAAGAGTAAAAAATCCTTCTCCTCATTTTCTTTGTCTTTTAATCCAGGTTCTGGATTTTTTTTGGGGGGGCATTGATGTTCCACCCAAAGAAAAAGGCATGGGAGCCTGACTTTTCTAAGCTGTGGAGGTCCCAATTAACTCTCTTCATCTGCCAGTGCTTTCTGCCTAATTAGGCTGCAGTTTAATAGTCCCCAGCAAGTAGAAAATGTGACCCCAGGCCTTGGGACATTCCTCCAGGAGTCCCTGTCCTTCCCTGCTCCAAGCATCACATCAAACTTGGTGCCCTCAGCCTATGAAATTGAAGGAGGGGAAATTTAGGTTGGATATATGGAAAAAATTCTTCCCTGTGAGGGAGGTGAGGCCCTGGCATAGGATTCTCAGAGAAGCTGTGGCTGCCCTGTCCCTGGATCTGTCCAAGGCCAGGCTGGATGTGGCATGGGAAGAGGGGATTGTGTCTTTCAGCTCCATGGCTTTTATCAGACCTGCACCATGTGTATCTGGGATTCCATGAAAAGTAGGGGATGACTTTTGCTGCTGGCATTTCACAGAATCCCAGAATCATTTAGGTTGGAAAAGACCTTCAAGATCCTCGAGTCCAACCTTTGATCTCCACCAGAGCTCTGAGTGCCATGTCCAGGCATTCTTTGGACACCTCCAGGGACAGGGACTCCACCACCTCCCTGGGCAGCCCCTTCCAGTGCCTAACCACCCTTTCTGTGAAGAAATTCTTCCTGATGTCCAACCTGAGCTTCCCCTGGTGTAGTTTGAGGCCTTTTCCTCTTGTCCTGTCCCTTGTTCTTTGGGAACAGATCCTGAACCCACCTGGCTGCTCCCTCCTGTCAGGGAGTTGTGCAGAGCCACAAGGTCTTCCCTGAGCCTCCTTTTCCCCAGGCTGAGCCCCTTTCCAAGCTCCCTCAGCTGCTCCTGGTGCTCCAGACCCTTCCCCAGCTCTGTTCCGTTCCCTGAACACGCTCCAGCCTCTCAAAGTCTTTCTTGTCATGAGGGGACAAAACTGGACACAGGATTTGAGGTGTGGCCTCAGCCGTGCCCAGCACAGAGGGATAACCCCTGCCCTGGTCCTCCTGGCCTCATCACAAGCCAGGATGATTCCATCTCCCTCTTCCCTGCTCTGTGTCTCTTCCTGCAGCAAATTCCCTGTACTGCTACACCTGCAACTGGGAACAAAGCAACTGGAGCTGCCTGAAGGCCGAGAAGTGCTCGGACAAGGATGAGTACTGTGTCACCAACGTGGCCTCCGTAGGAATTGGTAGGTGCTGGCTCTGGATCCCCTCGTGGGGACTCCGGAATGCGATGTGAGGTCTGGGCTGGATTTGTGATGGGCTCAGGAGTGGCTGGGAAGCACAAGTTGGAGGTGGAATGCTTCCTAACCCAGACTGGTTGAAGGTTTGGAATTCTCCTCTCCATCACACACAGAGATTTTCCTCTTCAGCTGTTCTGTTCCTGCGCTGAAAATCAGGGGGCATTGAGAGAAGAAGGATCATTCAGGGGAAGAAAAAATAAATTTGAACCTTGATTCCTTGTTCCCTGGGAGCAGAGCCTGAACCCAACCTGGCTGCACCCTCAGGGAGTTGCAGAGAGTGAAAAGGTCCCCCCTGAGCCTCCTTTTCTCCAGGCTGAGACCCTCCCAGCTCCCTCAGCTACTCCTGGTGCTCCAGAGCCTTCTCCAGCTCCATTCCCTTCTCTGGACATGCTTCAGCTCCTCAATTTCTTTGTTGCTGTGAGGGCCCAAAAGTTGATACCCAGGTTTGAGGTGTGGCCTCCCCAGTGATAAGAACGGGGAAAAATCCCTTCCCTGGTCCTGCTGCCATTTCTGATCCAAGCCAGATATAGAGGGAAACAGAATTATCTCCCTCAAGCAGAGAAGCCTGGAAATGTGATTTAAATCCAGGAATTAATGTTGTCATTGTACACCTAAAAAAGTCTTGACATGAGGATCCATGCTGGGAATGCCCAGCATGGATGTGGAATTCCTTGTGTAGGAGGTCACCAACAATTCCTGGGCTGTGGTGGGACCAGGATGGGTCTCATGCTGATCTCTGGGGCTGTGGGGGGACAATGGGACTCCTCAACCCAACTCCATCCTGCACAAGGATCACTCAACAAATCCCATTGTTAATCCCACTCTCTTTCTTCTCCGGGCCAGGCTTTTTGTCCCTTTGGAAGAGGATCACCAAGAAGTGCTCCAGCACCTGCCCACACCACAACTTCCTCATGGGCCTGGCCACCTACACCTCTTACTGCTGCCAGAGCTTCCTGTGCAACCTGAGTGCGTGCCCAGGGCCCCGGCTGGCTCGCCCATGAGGTTCCAGGGCCTCCCATTCCGTGTCCTCCTTCACCTGTCCGGTGCTGCTGGGACAAAATGGACCCTGAAGGACTGAAGATCTCGACCAGATTCCCCCAGGAAGGTGTGAGCATCAAACATGAGGAATAGATAAAGTATTGTGGACATTGTCTCGTCCTGTGGTGTTTCCCAACCTTCTGATTTTCTTCTCATCCCTGAGCTCTGCGGCTCCAGCATCCCCACCAGAGCTCTGAGTGCCATATCCAGGAGTTCCTTGGATGCCTCCAGGGATAGGGACTCCACCACCTCCCTGGGCAGCTCCTCCCAATGCCTGACTACTCTTTCTGTGAAAAAATTCTTCCTGATGTCCAACCTGAACCTTCCCTGGAGCAACTTGAGGCCTTTTCCTCTCATCCTGTCCCTTGTTCATGGGAGCAGAGCCCAACCCAGCCCTGGTTGTCCCCTTCTGTCAGGGAGTTTTGGGGAGCCAGAAGGTCCCCCCTGAGTCTCCTTCTCTCCAGGCTGAGCCCCTTTCCCAGCTCCCTCAGCCTGTCCTGGTTCTCCAGACCCTCTCTGGACACATTTCAGCCCCTCAACGTCTCTCTTGTCACGCTTTGTCCTGAAGCTTTGAGAGGGAGATGCTCCTGCACTTCCTGCATCTCCAGAGGGGTTTCTCCTGGAATTTTATCTTATTTTGGGTGCAGTTGGAGCCACAGAGTGGAAAATTCTGGGCAAAAATAACAACCCGTCCTGTCTGCATATCTGTCCCCACCTCCACTTCCAGAATCCTTGGGAATCCCTTCCTTCACATTGCTTTGCTGTTGTTGGAGCCACACGACCTCACCCAGGGCCAGCAGCTCCCTGGATTCACAATTCCTACCGCTTGGAATTGTGTCTTCCAGCAATCCATTTGTTCAACTTTTCCTCAGATATCCTTCAAAGCAACAGCAGGGTTTTCATGGAATATCCTGAGTTGGAAGGGATCCGCAAAGATCATCAAAGTCCAGCTGCTGGTCCTGCACAGGACAACCCCAAAAATTCCACCCTTTGTCTGAGAGCTTTTTCCAAGCCCTTCAGGAACTCTGTCAGGCTTGGTGCTGGGACCACTTCCTAGGGAGTTCCAGTGCTCAAAGACCCTCTGGGTGAAGAATCTTTTCCTAAAATCCAGCCAAACCTTCCCCGGCACATCTCCAGTTCTTCCCTCAGGTCCCGAGCACCAGAGAGAAAAAATTGGTGCCTCCTCCTCCACTTCCCCTCAAGAAAAACATTTGCAGCATTTGGGTCGAGCTGTTGAGGAAACTTGGGGGGGTTTACAGGGAAAACAGACATTCCAGAGAGGCCAAATATTTGATAGTGATGTTTCCACTATCAATTTCTCTGCAGAGAAATTAGGGTAAAAAGAGGCTGGAAAAATAAACAATGACAAGACAACAGAGGTTTTTCATTGCCAGATGTGATCTGAGAGCCTCTCCTTTCTGCTAAACAACAATTTTTGGAGGAATTTTTTTGCTGGAAAAATCATAGGAATGCTTTAACTCGAGTCAGAGCTCCCAAATCTGGAAAACATTCCTCAGCCAAGGGATGACACTCTGTGTTGTCCTTCCAACCCAAGCCTGGTAAACAACGGGGACAAAAGGGGCTTTGAGCTGTGCTGAGCAGGGCTGCCTCAGGCTTCAGGATTTCTTTCCAAATCCTCCCACACAGGGAATTCTCAGGGACACCTCTCCCTTTTATTAATCAACTTCCGCTTTCCTTCACCCCTCCTACCTTGTGAAGGAACCTTTTCCTCTTATTTACAGCACAATCTCTTCCCAACCCTCTTCAGGAATTTTTCTTTCCCACCCTGAAGCAATTCAAACTCCCTCCATTCCCTCAACCCAAAACTCTTAATTTACTCATCACACAATACTTCCTCATAAAAACAAAACAAAGCAACAAAAATGGATTTGTGTGGTTCTTCTCCTGCGTGCCAGAATTTTTCCGCCCTCTGAAAGCACTGAGGAATCCCAGTTGGACAGACTCTAATAATTAATATTTAATTGGGTTGGATTTATTCTTCCTGCAGTCGTGGAGACAGAGGCTCCCCCAGCCTGCAGGAAAACATAGTCGGGTTTTGTTTGTTTGTTTGTTTTTTTGGTTGTTTTTTTTTTTGCTTGATTTGCTGTGCCTTTTTTGCAGAAAAACTTCCTTGTATCCATGGATGATAGAAAAGAGAAAGAAATCATCCTGGGCATGGTTGAAGAATAAAGGGTTATTTTTTTACAACATTAAAAATAAAGAAAAAGAGAGGAGGTTTAGATGGGCTATTGGAAAAAAAATGTTTATTGGGAAGGGAGTGAGGACCTGCAATAGAATTCCCAGAGAAGCTGCCCCATCCCTGAAAGTGTCCAAGGCCAGGTTGGATGAGGCTTGGAGCAACCTGGGATAGTGGAAGTTGTTCCCATGGCAGGAGTGGCACTGGATGATCCTGAAGGTCCCTTCCTACCCAAACCATTCCATGATCCTACAATTCCCACTGCAGCTCAAGGATATGGAAATCCCTCCTCCCGTAACGCCAGTCATCCCTGGTGGCAATTACTCCTCTCCAAGACATCTGAGATGTGCAGGAAGGAGAGGAGGGTGTGATTCCCAGCCACTAATTTTGGCCAGGAATTAGGGCCAGCCGGGACCACGGGGAGATGGGAGTCATTAACACACGGATGAGGCTGCCCAGAAAATTACCCCGAGCTGTGTCATGCAAGGCAACATCCACCCCTTGGATTGGGAAGGTGTTTGGAGGATCCTAAAAAAAAAGGGTTGTAAAAAGCTTTTTCTCCTCGCTCTAGATCACCCTGAGCTTTTCTGACTCCATCCAAAATCTTGGACAGGGGTGAAGATGCTCCAGAGGCTCATCCCGAAGTTATTGCAGGAATTTGGTGGGGGGGGGAATACCCAACCTGATACACATAGGGACAGAGGGAAGAGGGAGATATTGTCCTCCAAGGCGTGGAAAAAGCTCTTTGGAGGAAGAATTCCCTGAGCATGGCACTGAAAGAGGCAGCACGGATCAAACACAGCCCTTTCAGCGGCTGGAGCCGGCAGGATCAAGTGGAATTGAGATGGAGCAACAATTCCAAATGGAATGATAAATGCCTGGCTGTGGATAATCATCAGTTTAAGTACCTCAGGGATGTGCTGGATGGAGTTGTGACGTGGTTCCTTCAGGTCCAGGATGGTTGTCACCCTTCATCTCTGCTATCAGAGCTGCCAACAGCCAAATCCAGCGGAGAAATTGATCCCCGTGCCAATCCATGTGTGTGGGTGAGGATGAGGAGTGCTGGGAGGGAGGGGGGAATGGGATAGAGCCATCAAACCTTTAAAAAAAGAGGGAGAGGAATTCCCAAGGCAGGGATCCATGAGAGAGGGGACATCAGATGGTGGCATGTGACCAGTGGCCACCCCACTGTCCCCTGGCCACCCCCACCGTGAGATGAGTGTTGGGGCAGGCAGGAAAACCCCAAACCTCCTCTCTTAGGCACAGCAACCTCAGAGCTGTTTCCTAAATCTTTGTAGGGTTCCGGGAAGGGGGTGAGGTCCTCGTTTGGTTTTGGGATTCCGGAGTGACCGGCTGAATCACAGAAACCAGGGAATATGGAGAAGTCACCTGGCTGTCCCCAGCCAGGGATGGACAAACACATCTCTGAGCTTGTGACACTTTTCTGCTGGGAGTTTGGGTGGAAAAGCTGCAGGAAATTCAGTTTTGGGGGAAACTCCAGCTTTTTTGGGAAACCAGGAGTTTTCCAAACCAAAAGCTGGAAGACGAAATCTCTGGAGCTGCTTGGGGTCAAGATGGAACGAAATAGAAAAAAAGTAAAAAATGTGTTTTTAAAAATTTTCACTCTCCTTTTTTTAGACTTTTGGTGCCATGAAACATGTTGGATTTCCAGCATTCCAAACTGAAATAACTTCTGGGGATTCGTGTCCTGGCCCTCATGACACTTTTCTGCTGGGAGTTTGGGTGGGAAAAGGTGCAGGAAATTCAGCTTTCAGGGAAACTCTAGATTTTTTGGGGAAACCAGGAGTTTTCCAAGCCAAATCTGGAAGCTGAAATCTCTGGAAGTGTTTGGGGTCAAGATGGAACGAAACAAACAAAAAAAACAATCAAAAATGTGTTTTAAAAATTTTTCATTCTCCCTTTTTTTAAACTTTTGGTTTAATGAAGCATGTTGGATTTCCAGTATTCCAAACTGAAATAACTTTTGGGGATTTGTGTCCTGGACTTATCTAAATGCTGGATGCCTCAGTCTGTGTCCGCCCCACAAACTGCAGATTTTGGGATGACTCCCCCCTGCCAGGACAGGACCTGAGTGGCCCCATGGAGACCCCCAAAGCTTTCCAGAGTCCCTGGGCAAGTGAACCCGAAGGATCAACCCTTTCCATGCCTGAATGAGTTGTTTTGAATCCCAGACTGAGTGAGAAAAATAAAACCAAATTGAAAAAGAAATAAAAAAAGGTGGCGAAACTATAAAAAACCCACCCGCCTACGAGGTGGGATTTGATGAAAGTTGGCACTTTTCCATAAAATATCCGTGCCTGGGGCACTAATGAATGGGGGGGTGGGGAGGGTACGACACACAACAATAAAAAAACACTTTTTTAGGAAATTCTGGCTGCTTTCCAGCACGAAGAGCCAGACGAAGCCCACGAGAGGGAGCTGCTGCCTCTGTCCACGGGAATGCGCCAGCCCATGGAGAGCCGCTGATCCTGGAGCAATTTCCAGGGAAAAAAGCCAGCAGCCGTGTGAGGGATGAGCCAGCTGGATTGGAAGCAGCCCAGGAAGGATCTGTCCAGGCTGTAGGTCCATCCTGCTGATTCCAACCGAGCAGGTTCTGGTCATTCTCCAGCGTCTCCTCGCTCCCACGCCGTCAGCAATCCGGGATGTGCCTTGCTTTGGACTCCAGGATAATTCTGGAGTACCTTGTGCTAGAACAGGGGGAATTTCCATCTGAATCCCAAAGGCCCGCTAGGTTTTAATCCAGAGAGAGCTTGGGCAGCTTGGAAGGGAGTGTGACCCTCTGTCCCACTCTTGGGAATCCCCAAAATTGTCGGGATGGGCCTGGCAGCATGAAGGGAACTTTATTTTCTTGGCACCCATGAGGTTTTAGGGAGAGAAGAGGGGATCAGATTGGATGGGGCTGTGCCTCTTTGCCCCATTGTGGGTGAATTTTCCTGATTTTCCTATGCATTCCCTCTTTGCAGTGACTCCTTGTGCTGCTTCCTGCCCCTCTAAATTCCACTGGCTTCCTCCAGAAATGGTCACAGCCAAAACATGGGGCCAGCACTTGGCCTAATCATTGAAATTCCCCTTTTCCCCCTTCTTTTGTCTGATCTTTCACCCTGTATTCAACCTGATTCCTTCAGCAATTCCAGGGAAGTGGAGCAGGGAGGAAATTCTCCAAGTTTTTTTGGGAGAGGGTGGTCCAGGTGGGACTCCAAACCAAGCTTTCCCACCACTTCCCTGTGCCTGACCTTGGGGTGTCTGATTCATGTGATAAAAATGGAGATAACAACTCCAGGTGACCTTAGGACTCTCTGGCTCTCGGCCCCTTGGGAATGTTTCATCCAGGGATGACCTTAGAGCAGGATCAGGAGGGTCAGGGGTCCATCCACAGTGTCTGGGCCTCTCGCAGGTCCTTGCAGCTCCAGCTGCTGGGAACACTCCTCCTTCCCACAACCTGTCCTGGCAACGCTGGGGCTGCTCCCACGTCACTCCCTCCTCCGGAAATTCAGTTCCTTGACTCACTGGAAAGCTTGAAAGCTTTTTTTGGGAGTTCTCTTAGGAGCCAGGCCTGCAGAAAGACATCCCAGCCCTCCTCCCCATCACAAAAGGAGCTCAATGTAGACACAGAGGTGAAGATGAGGGTGTGGCCATCGCTCAACGCCTTGGCCACTTGGCCACCGCCTGGTTTGGTGTCACCAGGGTGACAGGTCTCACATGGGTTGAGGTTGCCCAGCAAGTCTGGTGGGTTAAAGAACCCCTTGTTCCACTTGGAGGGTTCTGATGGTGGAAACAGAGGAGCTCTGAGGCCAGGATTTGGCCCCTGGAATGTCTTGTGTCCTGATGGTGGAAACAGAGGAGCTCTGAGGCCAGGATTTGGCCCCTGGAATGAGGTGGGTTCCAGGGTGGGATGCAGAGCCCTGTGTCCTCAGAAAACCTTGGAAAGCTCCATTGATCTGCTTCCCCCTCCATCAGCTGCCTGCTCCCAGCACTGTCACAGGTCTGCCACAGCACACAGGACAGCAAGGAGGAGCTCAGGAGTCAGCTCCGCCCTGGAAAATTGGGAAACTGGCTTGTCTGCTCCTCAGCCGCTCCCAGCTGGATGTCAGCAGGGAGCAAGGGAGCTGGTGCTTTACCCCCTCCCCACAGCAGAAAAATCCCAGAGAATCCCAGAATAGTTCGGATTGGAAGGGACATTAAAACTCATCCCGTTCCAACCCCTGCCATGGGCGCCTTCCACTATCCCAGGCTGCTCCAGACCCCATCCAACCCGGCCTTGAACCCTTCAAGGGATGGGGAAGCCACAGCTTCTCTGGAAATTCCATTCCAGGGCCTCACCACCTTCATAGGGAATAATTTCTTCTCGAAATCTGATCTAAATCTCTCCACTTCTAGTTTAAAAATGTTTCTCTTTTCCCTATGCTTATAATTCAAAGCTTTTCCTGGACACATGGTCCTTGCTGCAGGGTTGGATTATCTGCAGACGCTCTTCCCAAGGCTTGCTGCCTGCTCTGGGGCTGACAGGTTCAGAGGAAGCAGAGCTTGATGGTTTTCTACATTTAACAACATTTCATTCCCCAAAATACCCCCAGCCCCAAGGTTTGGTGGCAGAAACACAGAGCTTCCCCTGGATGCAGTCCTGCTTCCAAGGGAACCGGCAGGAACGGTGCTCCACATCTCCCAGGCATTCCCAAAATGTTCTTTCTTTTTCTGTGCAGCAAGAGGGAGCTGGGTTGGAGGCTGTCCCATCAGTGTCCCCACAGATCATGCCACCACCCCAAATCCTCCACCCTAAATTTGGCACTGCAGGAATGGGAAGAAGCAAACACGTGAAAGGTCCCGAGGTGAAATCCTGCAGGGAGAGGCTCCATCCAGGCAGATAAACAGCACAGGGCAGGGGATGTCCCCCTGCTGCGAGGACACGTGTCACGGTGTGCTTGTGGCACCCTTTCCACCCCCAAAACCTCCCAATCCATCTCCTGGGCATGGACTGGGAGGAGTTTCTTGGCACGAGAGTGTTGACAGTGGGAAAATGCCAAGTTTTTGATTGATTTACTGGTGTAGAAGCTGATTCACAGCTCTTCTTCATTATCAGAGTATTTTGTGAACCTGCCCAGGATCCCTGAGTGACTGAGAAACCCAAAGGAAGCAATTCCTGAGGATTCCTGAGGATTTTTTGGATGGCGTGGGTGGATCCCCAGGGGAATGAGATGGATCAGATGGGGTGGGCAGGACCCATCCCGCCATCAGGACCAGGTGGCAGTGAGGACAGAGAGGATGTCATGGATGGATTTTGGCTCTGGAAGTGCCACCACAGGAACTGCTCCGTGCTGTGGAGGAGAGGAGATTCCCAGGTTGTGGCTGTGAAAGCCATTCCCAGGGAACAAGGGTTTTGGCCTCCAGGTGCTCAGCCAATCCCAAATTTGTTTCTGTTGGCACTTCCTTCATCCCATCTCCCTTTCAGCTTGAAGGGAAGTGGATTTTCTTCCACGTGGGGAGTGAGGGAGGAAAACCTGGGCCTGGTGGCAAGAAATGGCATTCCAGAATGTTGTTCCAGAAATGGAAGGATAAGTTTCTGGAAATTTTCATGGACCTCTATCTCCAGTGGCGATCATCTTTCCTTCCTCTTCCCCTGCTCCTTGAGCAGGAATTGGGCTGCAAAGCAAAGCTGGAGGGAGGCTGAGGAACCAAAACCACCACTCCCCCACGCCTGTGACTTTGTGAATGCTTCTCTTAGCTCAAGCTTGACTTTAAGGCTCTGGAATTCTTTGCTGAAGCATTTTAAAGTCTCTTCACGACCTGGCCACGCTTTTCCTGACAGTTTAATAATTTGGGAATGAGTCAAACCTGGGACACAATCAGCACAGGGCGAGTTGTTCCTACCATGCCCTTTCCTTGGCAAGCAGGTGGTGCCTGCAAAGCCAGGGTGGATTTTGAACCTTTCTGTTGTTCCCTGGATCATGTGGGTGGATTTTGATTCCCATGCCCCTCCCAGGCTGCCATCCATGAGGTTTCCAAGCCTTGTTTGTCCGCTGGGCTCGGAGGGGATCCTCTGCCAGTAGATGGATTTGATTTTGGCACTTGAGCTGCCCTCACCAAACCCCAGGGGTGGTGGGAAGAAGCCAAAGCCATCTGGAATGTGCAAGGATGCACCTGAGCTGGACTAATTACCTCCCCTCCTTCTGTCCCACCCCGACAAAACCATTCCCTACCTTCCCAAAATAATGATAATGAAAAAAAAAAAAAAAACCCAAACCTAAACAACAGCACAGCCTTGAATTCTTGGCCAACCCTCCTGGGAAAATGCCCATCATCTCTTCCAGCCAAGGACAAGATTGAGTTCTCAGATAGGACTGTTTGTTTTTGTGCCCTGGTGGCCACACCCGTGGGGTTGGGATGGTTTCAGCCAGGATTTTTCCTGGCTCTGGAACTCCTCCGCCAGCATGAGCTCTCCCTGGGGACAGCCTTGCTGCCCCTGGCCGTGGCTGGGGAGGTTTCAACAGGGCCATTACACAAGGTGTAACAAGTTTCTGGACGTAACAAGGACCAGCCCAAGCTCTCGTTCTCACCACCCAACCAGGCTTTTGATGCTGTGGCAGTGGGAGTGGGGCAGGAGAGAAACTGGAGCGTCCGGATCTTTCCACACGTGGGCTGAGTTTTTCCACTCTCGTTGAGTTTTTCTGCTCTCAGTTGGGATTTTCTTGTGGAAAAAAACTGACTCAGAGAAGTTAAAATAAATTAAGAATGGTGATAGGGTGAAGGGGAATGGATTAAAACTGGAAATTGGTGGGTTTAGATGGGATATTGGGAAGGAATTCTTCCCTGGGAGGGTGGTGAGGCCCTGGCACAGGTTGCCCAGAGCAGCTGTGGCTGCCCCATCCCTGGAAGTGTCCAAGGCCAGGTTGGAGGGGGCTTGGAAAACCTGGGATAATGGAAGGTGTCCCTGCCCAAGGCATGGAGTTGGAATTCAATGATCATTAAGTTCCCTTCCAATCCAAACAATTCTGTGATCCCATGAAGAGCAGACAGATTTTCTGTGGAGCTCATCCCACATTTTCCAGAGATAAAAATGAAATTATTTTTCTCATTTGATCCCCAGCTCTCACCCAACCTTGGAAATTCCAGCTCTTGTCTCCATTGCAGAGGATCACTTCCACGCCTGGAACAGCCACCATGGAAGAGAGTCAAGAACCCAAAGGACATGAAAATGGGCACACATGGAAAATGTTGGTTCTTGTGGAAGGTGACCCAAAACGCAGCAGACTGAAGCTGTCTTGGAGGCCCTGCAGACACCTGGGGATGTCCTCAAAATGCCACCACAGCCGTGTCACACCAGCCTGGCAGGTTTCAGTGACAGCTCCCTGTACCACCCTGGATCTTAAAGTTCTATTTAAAAACACACACAAAATAAACACAGAATCCCCATAATGCTCACAGAGGTCTTGTGAAGAAAACCACAGCAGGTGCCACCTACTTGTCTTCCTTAAACCCTGGCCAAAATATTCTATGGCGATGAGTTTGGTCATCCTTTTGTAAATATTTGTCCTGGCACGGTTGAGGTTCCTTTCACAGGCCAAGATTTACAAAGAGGCATCAGGGCTTGTCAGGGCCTGTGGGATCATGTGGTGCTGGGGATGATCCCATTTTAGCTCCTGCATGTTGGCTCCTCGTGTTATGAAACAGGATCAGCATGGTCGGAGTTGGACAAGGGGAAATTCCCACTTTCAGTGCAAAAACAAGGGTAGATGTGGGATTTGTCAGGGAGAGGGGTTATTTCTTCCCAAGTATGGTTGCAGCCAGTGGCCCCCTTCTTGAGGGGGACTGGAATTAATTAATTTTGGGAAATTCTAAGAGGATGCTGGATTTTTTTCTCTCTTTTTTCTTCTTTCATTCCTATTCCCCACTACCCTCTTCATTGCCCTTTTCCCCTCAGACCCCTGCAGGTCTCCAAAATTCCCATTCCTGGCTGCGGAGATGCCACCACCGAACAACAAACCTGGCTCCAAGGAGGATGATTCACATCCATAATTCCCTTTTCCTCCACAAACAGGGTGGTTACATCCAAGTGGCTTCCAAGCAGCAGCCCCATGCCAGGGGAACTGTCCAGGTTGGGGTGTGCCCAAGCCATGCTGGTGGCCCGATGGCTTGGGTGGCGCTGGGGCCGGGCTGGTGCCCTGCTTGATGACAGAATTTGGATCTGGCTTTTCCATCAGGGTTCTGCTGGGGGTGTGAATCACGGAGGTTGACTCCAAGCGTGATGGTGCTGTTTGATGTCGCTCCAAGCTGACAGGGCTGAAATATCCCTGAGGATCTTGGAGGCTGAGGGAATGTGACAAAATGGCTTCGGTTCCCTGTTGGGCGCAGACCCAAAGTGTTGGAATCCTGGTTCCTGCTGGGAATTTTAGATTTTCTGTGCTGACAGGCACTGACCCCTGAGAGAATGCTGCATTTGAACTGAGGCCGTGGAGAAGACTTCCAAAATGGAATGATAGCACTGGGATTGTGGGTGTGTAGTTTGAATAGGAGTGTGTAATATCACAGGGTGGAAAACTTAGAGTTTATAGTTCTAGAATATAGTAATAAATATAAACAAGGTGGAGGTTTTAGGGCAGAGGCTGATCCTTCTTCTTGCTTTATACATATTTCTATATTCCAAAACCTTAAACTCTAAGTTTTCCACCCTGTGATATTACACACTCCTATTCAAACTACACACCCACAATCCCAGTGCTACCATTCAATTTTGGAAGCCTTCTCCACAGCCTCAGCTCAGATGCAGAGTTCTCTTGGAGGTCAGTGCCTTTCAGCACAAAAAGCCTAAAATTCTCAGCAATCAGTGTTCCAAATCCAAAGAGCTCAAGTTCCTCAACTCTTAAGATCAACGAGGAGGCTCCTGGTGCAGATCACAGCTGCCACATTGGATGTCACAGAATCATGGAATGGTTTGGTTTGGAAGGGATCTTGAAGACCATCCCATTGCAACCCCCAGGAATGTCTCCAAGCTCCAAGCTCCCTCCAACCTGGCCTTGAAGCCAGCCTTGATCACCTGGTATTTCATCCACACATGGTGGATTTGGGCTACTTCTGTCCATCCCAGCTGTAAGTTTGGTAGGCTCTGTCATCTGCTGTCAATCATCTAAAACTACTCCTCATGCTTCTTACTTCAATACATCTTTCATAGTTCTAATTCTCTAAAATATCTAGTCTTACTCACAAAACCATATTTTAAAACTTCTTTCTAACTCCATTTCTCTCTCAACAATATCTTATTCTATAACAGTTTTAAACCAACACTTATTAAAAGTTTATGTACAAATACATACTCTATAAGCCTTCTATTAAGCCCTAAAAATTCTCTACAAATCTATTTCCCACAATCTGCCATGGGAGTGACCTGAGGAGCTGTGTCCTGCTGTTTGGAGACTGCCAGAACAGCTGTGCCAGATGTGCTTTGGGAAAGGGAGGAATAGAGATTCCTCCCTGCACCACTGAAGGGATCTGAGATTGAAGCCACCCTCCTGAGAGAGAAAAAAAGGGAGGAAATGTTGACATTGAAACATCCCTGGACCTGGCTCCATCCCATCCCTCCATCCCGGACTGAAACCACGCTTTGTCTGGCTCCAGTTACAGAAAAAGGCCTGGCCTTACACAAGGCATTCCCAAAGTCTGGCACAAACATCCTCTGTGGCTGCCAAGCCCCAAGTGGGTGAAAGTTTCTTTTTCCTAAAACTTCCATGTCCTGTTAACTGTTTAATTCCCCTTGTGACACCCACTTGATGACACCCAGCGGGTGACACCCACCTGTCCCAGTTTCTGCTGCAAGGTTCACCCTGCTGCCCTCCCCTCACTCTGCTTTTTTCATGTCCCTGGGAAATGGTTTTAACACCTCCCTGCCGTGTTCTCCTGGCACCATCTGCACTCCCACTCCTTCAGTTGTCTTTGCCCTGGATTTTCTTCCAGCCCTCTTCACCCCGTTGCTTGGAAAAAAAATGGATTTTGCTTCCAAAGGCGCCGTTCCCTTCGGTGTCAACGGTGCTGGTTGGAGCCCAGAGCCCTTGCAGTGGCCCTGGGTGTGACTGCAATGCCAACAGGGCCCAAGAATAGCAGGGATTTGGGACCTGGCCAGAGCCTGGGATGCCTCCCAAAGCCTTGGCAGCCTCCCCCAGGGACGCAGGGATAGGGGTCAGGTGATGCCCTGGAGGCTTTCCCCATCCAGGTCCCCCAGTGGTTGGTTAAACTGGGATTTGGGGAATCCTGCAGCTTCCCAACCCCTTTGAAGGGCTGTTTTTAGCACCTGAACAGGGTCTGCAAGAAATGTACATTTTCCACACAGGAGAGGCTTCCCTCCTATCCCATCTTATTCCCTTCCCTCACTCTGCCTGTCCTTAATTATTCCCCCCCACCAAGCTTTGTGTGTTTGCCTTGAATTATTTTGCTTTGCACCAATATTTCTCCGCTCCCTCCTTATTTCTTTCCACTTCTGTCTGAAATATTAATCTTGTTTATCATTATTATTATTAACCTCTCCTCTCTCCAATCTATTTAAAAGCTTTCTCACATTCCCACTTCCCACAGCTCATTTCTCACTTGATGTTTTTTTCTATTCAGCTGCACTTTGTTTTAACAGCCTCATTTATTTACTGCTCATTTATTTGTTTTAATTCCAAAGCTTTTCTTCTTTCTTGTTGTGGGCTGTGTTCAAGCCTTGTTCCCTCTTCCCGCTGAGAAGATGCATTTTTCTGCTCGATTGGCTCCGAGATGAGCTGGATTTGGGGTGATAATTCATTTTCATTTTGGGATTTTTGATGGGATGAAAGGGAAGGAAGCCTCATTTTCCATTTTTCCAGCTGACTGAGACAACCCTAGTGTTATACATTAAACAAACATGTGGATTAATACCTGTTTTTTCCCCTCCCCTGCTCCAGCAGATCCCGTTTCCTGCCTGATGTTTTTTCATGCCTGTATTTATAAAGAATCTTGCTCAGAGAGAATGTTTTTTTCTCCAGATTATTTCTGAAATATTGTTGCTGCATTATCTGTCACGTGGGCCTTTCACATCCTCGCTAAAAGATGAAATAGTTCAAGATTCCTGCTCAAGGTCAGACCAGAGAACAGAATGGAAAACTTGGAACACTGGGGGCTCATCCCCTCCACCCTCTGGACATTGAGACAGAATCACGGAGGGTTGAAGCTGCTGCAGAAAAAAAGGAGGAATTGGGCAAAGGAAAAATGATTAAAAGCAAAAAACTCCTAACAGGGGTTGGGAGTGGGTCCAGCTTCCCAGGATTTTGCCTGAGCAGGGCAGGAGTTGGCCTCGCTGATCCTTTTAGGTCCCTCCCAACTCAAGGCATCCCGTGATTCTGTGATTAATTTTGGGGAAAACAAAGAGCACCTGGACATTCTTTCTTCTGTTTCCACACCATTTGTGACCTTACAAACCTTGACCCTGAGCTCCCCTTGGTCATTTCTCTCTCCAAAGGGTCCTGCCAAGACTTTTTGACCAGGATTTCTTTCATTTCTCAGTCGTTTTCACTCCCATTTGTAGATTTTTAACTCCTGCAGGTGCCTCCATGCGCTTTGTGCCTCTCCTGCAGCCTGAGTCATTTGGCTCTTCTGCACCCTGAGTCAAGAGGTGGTGTGGGAGCAGAAGGAGGGAGCCCAGAAAGAGTGGAAAGGTCATGGGCGACTGGAAAAACCCGACGAGTCCAGAGCTGGTCTCCAGGGAGCAACAAACATTGTCACCTGGAAACCCTGGATGGTTCTGGAGGAGAGAAGAACAAAACAAAAGCATCAAACCCCCACTCCTGCCTGGACTGTTGGAGCCTCTGAGAGACACCTCCAGGAATAAATAGTGGGATCAGGGGTGGAACAAGAGGATCTTTAAGGCCCCTTTCAGCCCAAACCTTTCTATGATTCCGTGATTAAAGGAATGATGCTGCTTCCTGCTTAAAGCATTTTGTACAAGGGAGATAATTCTGAATGGCTCTGGACAACCCAAAAAATCTTTCCTTGCCTCCTCTCCCACTTCCCAGAGATATTTAGCTCCCATTCCACGGCAGTGAGAAAGGATGGAGGGTGCCAGCAAGCAAGGTGTCACCCCAGCCATGCCCTGTCTCACTCCAGGTTTTGTGGCTCAACCCAAAAAGGGACTCCCGTGTTTGGATCAGCTCAATTACTCCCCAAAGTAGCAATGCAGACAGGAGGAGGCCTCGGAAAAAAAAAGATTTGATGAGGAGGAGAGGTAAAAAAAACCCCATCGCTATCTGCAGCCTCATAATAGGTCTTTACGCAGAAACACACCCAGCACTGATCACATCTTGGGTGCTGGCACTGCCCAAACCTCAAATTATTGCAATCAAATGAAGTCAGGGACGAGGCAGGGCTGGTATAAAACCTTCCTGAGGCTCATCTTCCCACACTGCTCCAGCTCCAAAGGCACGAGGACCGACCATGAAGGCTTTTCTGGTGGCCCTGCTGGCTGCAGTCCTGTGTGCCCAGCAAGGTAAGGAGGCTGGGAGAGCCAGAGGAGAGGATAAACAAGGAGATAAATGAGGGACAAAAGGGTTTGGCAGCTTTTGTTGCAGCTGCTGAGGTCTTAGCGGGGTATTTTTGGTGTCAACCATGGTGAGAAATGTTTTGTGTGGTTGAATGCTCGCTCCTGGGTGGGTTCTCTGTCACCTAGAGGAGATGAATTCTGGTTTCTCACACCCTCAGATACCCAGCTCCAACCACACACAGCTGAAGACACACCCTGAAAAATGCTGACAAGGACTCAAGCAGGGCTCAGAGTTTTTGCCTTTGGTTTGATTTTTGTCCCTGAATGAAACTTGAGGAGCTGTTGTGGACGAAAAGCGTTGCTGGTCTTGGCACTACATCTCCTGCCAGCATTTCACTTTATTCCCCACAACTCCAATTAGGTAATGAGGCTGCTGGCAGGTATTGGAAAGCCTCAGAGCTCTTTGCTGCTAAATTGGAAGAGCTGTTAAGTGCATGGAGTGTGTTTGGAATGGGATGCACAACGCTCTGCTTTTTCTTGTCCTCTTTAAAAGGAGGCGCAGCCGTACCTGGATAATTGCGGGGGAATATCCAGTTGGGAAATCTTGGCTCTGGGCACGGATTTGCCAGCCCGAGGAGCACAATTTGCACCGTTAAGGTTGTTTCTGGCTGCATTTGCAAAACTCCAGCTAATGGAGGGTGGAGGGCAGACGCAGGAAAGGCTTTAGAGCAGCTCTAATGGCTCGAGCAGTTATTGTTTCCTGGCTGGAAGGGATTTTCCTTGGATCACTTAGGGAGCATCAGCGCTTTCAGCTGCTCTCAGACACGTGCTGAGGACTCAGCTCCATCTGCAGCAGGAAGTGGTTTGGGAAATTTGGCAGAAAATCAGATCAGGGAGAGCTCCGGGGTCTGTAAATTGCAATAATCCCCACCAGGTCTGGGTTTTGCTTTGCCTGCAGAGGGACAGGAGCTCCCAGCTTGGGCTGGGAAACCTCCAGAGGAGAGGTGGGAGGCTGAAAATTCCCAAGTGATGGAGAAATAGTGAGAGATGAAGAGGAGAACTTAAATCCAGTTTGCAACAAGGCTGATTTTACCTCCTGCTACAGAGAGCCCCTGAGCTTGCAACACCTGGCACTGGAAAAGAGCAGAGAAATCAGCAAATGATAAAATAATTTGGATTGGAAAGGACCTTAAAGATCATCCAGTTCCACCTCCTGGAACTAGGAGTTCCACACCTTCCACTGTCCCAGGTTGCTTCAAACCCTGTCCAACTTTCCTTGAAGCATCTGGGAAGGTTTCAGAGCAAGCCAGTCCTGTGCTGAGACACCCAGAGCTCCCCAGATCACAGAGGGGAGGCCTTTTTTCCTCCTCCTTTGGGATAGTTAGACACCAAAAGGGCTTTCACTTGTCTTTTAAAACTGCCTCTGGAATCATTTAACCAAGTGTCATGGGCAGACTCAACCTCAGACGAGAGCTTGAATTGAGAATAAACTTTGAAGGGCCACTGGGAGGGGTTTCCTTGCTAAAAACAAGTTAAGTTTGATTGGAAAGGGTGTTCTGAAAAAAAAAAAAAAAAAAAAAAGCGCCTTCCTGGGCTGAGAAAATCAGGAAAAAGCAGAGCCAGGGAAATCTCAGCCTCATAGAGACCCTTTGCTGGTTTGTAATTTTTGTTCACCTTCAATCAAGAGCTCTTCACTGCTGGTGACAATGGAGCAGGATTTCCTCGGAGCAGCCCAGCTGCCTCTGTCACCTCTGCCCCAAAATGAGGAGCATTCCTTGGAATTTCGGACAGGAGGGAAACAATTTCCACCAATTGTGAATACACCTCTGGGGAATGAGAAGGCACATCTGTGTTCTAGTGGCCAGCCTGGAAGTTTGTCTCAATTTACTTCAGTTGTGCCCAATAATATCCCACTTTTTTTCTGGCTCTGGGATAGACCTGGCTCAGCACTGAGGGAAAAGCATCATGGAGAACACCCTGTTCCAGGTGCTGATAGGAATAATCCATCCATTGTCCAGGGCAGCCTCTCCCAGGGAACTCCCTTTACTGTGGTGCTTCAATTTGTCTCCCAGAGGTGTCACTAGGCATTAATTAATTCATGTCTGGGCAGGGTTTTGCAGATGTTGCATGAAAATATTTAAAACTGACCTCTAGAATTGGGCTGGTTCCTCCTCTCCTTGCCAGGACTTTGCTTTTGAAGGTTGGTTTTCGACAAGGCCAACGTGGGGAGAAAAAAAAAAAAATCACCTGAAAATGCTGCTCAGGCTGAAAAATGTAAATTTAACCCCTTAAAATCTCCAGTTCAGAAATAAAACTTGGTTTGCTCTTTCCATTTGTTTTCTAAGTTCCATTAATCAACCCCAAACTTATTTCACTTGCTGGGAAAAACTTGTTGACACCAGATTTTTCTCCTTGTATTTTCCAAGGCTTTTGGCACTTTCTTTTTTCCCAGGAGGGAATTTTCCCAGGAGGGAATTTTCCCAGGAGGGAATTACTAGGAATCACTAATCTGTGTTGTGGGTGCTTTTTTTCCAGCTTCCTCCCTGTTTTGCTACATCTGTGACAACGAACATTCCAACTGGAACTGCATGAAAACCTACAAGTGCGAGGACCATGAGAAATTCTGCACGACCACGTACAGCACTACCGGAGTTGGTGAGTCCCAGAAAATGGGATTTTTTTTTTTTTTTTTCTTCTAGAGACGTTGGTGGGCTACTTTTTAAAAGGGGATTGATGGAAATCAGTAGTTTTGTTGGAAAGAAAAGATGATTTTGAGGTTGAAGTGTCTCAATGTGATGAGTGTGAATCCCTCAGTGGTGCTTTGGGGTAGAAGGGACCTTCAAGATCATCTTGTTTCAGGGACACCTCCCACTAGACCAGGTTGCTCCAACCTGGCTTTTGATACTTCCAGGGATGGGGCAGCCGCAGATTCTCTGGAAAACCTGTGCCAGGGCCTCAGCACCGTGTGGAAGGGCGGGCTGGAACACCCAAATTTCAGGAGCAGCCTCTGTTGTTTGAGCTGAGACGTTTTGGAATGGAGAATAGGAAAGGGTTGGGTGCCACTAACATGGTTTTTATAAAATGCATTGGAATTGGAATGCATTGAAAAAATGCATTGGGAACGCTTTGGGATGGCTGTCCTACAGGAACCACAGAATCATGTAGGTTGGGGAAGACCTCCAAGGTCTCGAGGCCAATCTTTGGCCACCACCTGGGCAACCACATCAGAGATTTTGGCCGGTGTGGATTTCATCAAGGACTTCCCAGTGTCCCACATTTGATCCAGGACTCGTGGATTCACACCCAGCCCTGTCAAACCCCCCTGAGAGCTTTTATTGCTGTGTGGAAAATTAAGGAAATTGCAAATCCCTCTCCTCTGGTCAGTTCTTCCAACAGAATCCTAAATCCCAGCTCTCCTTTCTCACCCCTTCTCCGCCCAGGCAAGGACATGGCACACCGCATCACCAAGAAATGCTCTGCGGACTGTCCCGAGACCAACGTGAATTTCGGGCTGGCCGCTTATTCCACCAAGTGCTGCAGCACCTCCCTGTGCAACTTCAGCGGCGCCAACAGCATCCGGATCAACTACGCCGTGGTCCTGCTGGGAATCGTGGGAAGTTTGATCTGTGTGCTCAGGGTGGGATTGTGAGCAGGGCTGGAAGAAGATTGTGACCACCCAAGAAGCCACAAGGTATTCCCCAAGTGAGAAACCTCAGCCGAGTGTTTCCAGCAGCGACCCTGTTGTATTCCAAGACATTGCTTCAGATCCCAACATGACACCTATTTTCCCCCCTCCATCGTTTTGTACTAATTTTTCCCTGGAAAATCTCTTTTGATAGCACGTGTGTGATAATTGTCAGACAAAATAAAGATTTGTGTTATTCTAGAGTGTGTTTGTTGTATTGGCACCAGGACCAGCCTGAGAAATCAGCTCTGCTTCACATCGAATTCCTCTTTTTAGCACTTGGGAGCCTTGTCCAGGCTGCCTTTCCTAATTTTCTTCCATCCAGCAGCTCCAGACACTCCAGATGTCTCCCAGATCCCTCTGAGATAAGGAAAGGTCAGAGATGTTTGTGTTTTTCCCATTGCAAACAACAGTGGGAATTGTCTTGTAGATGCTCACACAGAACCAGGAATTTGGTCCTGCAGGAATTTGCACTGGGAAGTTCTCCTGGGATCTCTGCAAGGTGGGTTGCTCCAGCTTTTAAAACACTTAAAGTTCCCACGCCAAGATGCTGGAGATGCCCAAGGTAAGGAAAACGCTGCTGGAATCTGTCCTCATGGAAAGGAGAGCCCTGTGCCTGCTTGGAGAAACTGCTGAGTGATTGCCCAGGATTTTCCTGTGGGAAATGGGCAGGAAGAGCCTGGAAGAGGTGATGGTGGCTGAGCTGATTGGGGAGGTCGCTGCTCCATCCCTTTCCAGGGTTTCTGCTGCATTTCCAGGAGATCCCCTTCAGCTCTTGGAGGAGCAGAACTACAGCTAAAATAGGCAAATAAAATAATCTTGGAGCTGGAGAGTGTGGAAAAGTGCAGCACTGGATTTTGGGAGGGTCTTTGTAGCAGTGCCTGGAAAAAAGGCCTCCAGCCCTGTTTTATTTGAGGGGAATCTGGTGCTGGATTTGAGGAGAATTTTGGTCCAGATTTGAGAGGAATTCTGCACTGGATTTGAGGGGAATCTGGTGCTGGATTTGAGGGGAATTTTGTGCTGGATTTGAGGAGAATTTTGGTCCAGATTTGAGAGGAATCCTGCGCTGGACTTGAGGGGAATCCTGTGCTGGATTTGAGGGGAATCCTGTGCTGGATTTGAGGGGAATCTGGTGCTGGATTTGAGGGCAATCCTGTGCAGGATTTGAGGAGAATCCTACTCCACCAGTACTGCAAATTCCATGTGTTTCTGTGCAACAGTGAAGTGCTGGGTGAAGGTTGTAAAAATGGGATTAGGTTTAGTCATCTTATAAAGATTTAATTTCTGGTCAGGAAGGGTGTTCTGGAATTTATTTCAGTGGGATAACTGAAGTGGAATTGTTGTAGAATTTCTGAGGGGACTATTTCCCCAGAAACTTGGGGCTTTGCATTTTTTTTTAAATCACTTTTCCCATCACTTTATGTTAATCACAATCTGCGATTTCTGAGATGCTTCTCAAAGCTTTTGGCCAACTTGAAGTTCCACATTTAGTAACAACATCTGAATTTCACAGCTACTTTTGCATTTCAGCACTTGTTTGACAAAAACTGCATTTTTCCCCCCAAAATAAACAATTGTTTGCCCTTCTCATGTGACGATTTCAACCAGGTTTAGAACAAGATAAGCAAAACATTCTCCTCCTTTCCTTCTCCACTCCACTGTGCCAAGGGAAATAAATTTTTCCACCTCACCTTCCACCTTCACCTCCAGTTAAATCCCCTGTTGCTCTCTACAAAACCGTCCTGAATTTCATGAATTCTCAACTCTTGTAAACTGGGATTTTAACTTCTCCTTTGCCTCAGTTTTTCTTGTGTCCTTCCTGCCCTCATGGGCTCCTTTCATTCTGTCACCTGGCCCTGAGAGGGACAAAATATCAGAGGGCCATATGGACCAGCTGGAAGATTTCAGGAGCATCTCGGGGAAAATCTGTCAGGAATCCTGCAATGAAGCCTTGAAGAAATCCATTCTGTCCTTCTCCAAATCTCAGCAGCTTGCAGGAGACAAGAGATATTTTAGGGTTTGGCATGGATGAGATTTTGAGGGAAGGAAAAAAATAAAAGCAGTGCCTGAGCTGCTATTTCTGAACCTGTCAGGGGGATGCTGCTGGAGATAAATCCCAATGTGGGCTGGCTCTGGAATGGAACAGCATCTCCTCAGGACTGGAGCACTCTGGATAAGCCCAAAGAAACATGGATTTACCACTAAAAACCCATTAAATCTATTCTGGTTTGGGAAAAATAAAATATTTCGCAATATTTTGTGCTGGCATGGAGGGAGCTTTGTTTTCCTCCTGCTGGGTGCCTTCAGGAGGCCGACGGAGCCAAACCTCACCCTTCCTTGGAGCTTTTCTGGCTAATTGCCACCTCTGCTCCAAATTAGTTCCATGCTCTGCCTATTGGGAAAGCCAAAATTCCCTTACTCATGCAAGGTTCCAGAGGGACAATGTTTATAAGTCCAGCTTGGAGGCGCTGGAAAAACTGACATCACTTCAGAAACAGGCGTGTTTTCCCGGGGAGAGGAGGGCTGGAGGTAGGACACGTCGGAAACCTAAAATATTACATGGGAGTTGGGAATCTGAGTGAGTTGGAGAGAAGGAGAAAGGGGATAAAGCAGACGGAAAGCAGCAAGGGAACTGGCAGAGGATTTGGGGCAGCACCGAGGGTCACGTGAGAGGATCCATCTTGACTTTTCCTGGGATTTTGCCTCTGTTCTGCGACTTAAAGGCAGAAAGGCAACAGTGGGAGGGAAAAACAACAACAATCCCCAAGAAGGTGGGAAAGGTTCTGATTTTATTCATGGAGATTGGATGAAACATGATTTAAAGGGGGGGGGGGGGGAAACCAAGGAGGAATAAAGAGCACAATCTGGGAAGCCAATGGAATAATCCTGTTTGGCATTTCACAAATATTCTTTTTCTGAAGACTTAACGAGTTGAGATCATTGACCAGCCAACCCCTCCTTCTTCATTCTTTAATTGGTTTGTATTTTTCTCCCTGACATTTTTTTAAAATGAATTTGTGAAAAAATTCCCAGCTTGTTCCATGCCATGGGAGTGGGTGTTATTTCTATTTTTCCAACTTAAATGGCCATTTTCCTTTGCTCTGTGGAAATTGTTTTTTAATAACATTTTCTCCTCATAAAAAATAAAAAATATCTTAGAAAAATTTCTGATTTTGAACTTAAAAAGGAGACAGAAAATGATGCCTGGTCCCCTATGAAAAACAGTGGAAGGATTCTGCTCTTCTGATCTCACTGTCTTGACAATCCTGGGAGACACTTGGGAGAAGTCTCCATCCCAAATTCAATTTTAAATTTAAATTCCCTCCATTTCCATATGTGCAAGGACACAATGTTGGATGATGCAGCCAGCTCTGAGACCTGGAAAAGAAAACCTTACCCTTTTGCAGGGAAAATTGCTTTGTTTTTATGTTTTGCTTTTCCCCCACTTCTCCAGAATTAGAAACAATTGCAGAGTTCACGTCAGCTGGAGCAGTTGCGTTGTGAAACAACCAGGAAAAGGAGAACTTGTGAGGAAAAACACCCCCCCCCTTATTATTTTAAAAAGCCCCACCCTTCTCCATACAAGCCCGGACACGCTGCTCCCAATTATCCATACTCTGACACAGCAGGCTCTGGTTATTATCTTGGATCAAAGCAAGCACTGCAGAGGTATAAAACCTGCCCTGCTCGAGTCCTGCTTGTTTTAGAGGCTCCCAGACCTCTAAAGGATGAAGCTTTTCCTCCTGGTCGTGCTCGGCGTCGCCCTGTGCACGGAAAGTGGTGAGTCCCGAAAGGATTGGGGAGCCATCCCAAAACTGGGGCATGGATTTGGGTATTCCAGGATTTTGCAGTGTGGATGGTGAAGCTGAAGGGTCAGGAAGGAGTTATTCCAGGGGGTTTAATCCCACCTGAAGTTGGAGGGGTGATGAGGAGTGGGGGGGTGATTCCCACCTCAGATGATTCCTGCAAAATCAGGCCAGCCCCTGGGATGTCTCAGTGGCAGCTCCATGGGAATACGGATATCCATGAGGGATATCCAGGGCAATATGTACAGTCAATCTCTGGATTTGACACTAAAGCCTGATCTATTTACTTTTTTTTTTTTTTTGATTGGTTGCACCTCAAACCATCATTTCCTAAATTGGCAGAGGTGGTTGAGCCACAAGAAGGTGCAATTCTGGCTCCCAGCTCTTCCCTGTTGCTTCCAGGTGCAACTTTGGTGATCACAGAATCCCTGAGGTTGGAAAAGACCTCTAAGATAGTGGAGTCTGATCTGTTAGGAAAAATTCCACCATGGAAGGGGTGGTTGAGCATCCAGGCTGCCCAGGGAAGCGGTGGGATCACATCCATGGGAGTATTCAGAAAATCCGTGGGTGTGGTGCTCAGAGCCAGGGTTTAGTGCTGAACCTGGACTCGATGATCCCGGAGGTCTTTCCCAGCCTTAATGATTCCATGATTCCCAGCTGATCCCAGGTTTGGGATGGAGATGCAGAGTCCCATTCTCATTCTGATAATTGTCTGGGGGATTTTTTCTGGGAAAGCACTGGGAAGCTGCACCTCAATTTTCCTGGCTGGACTCTGACCACACCTGGTGCTCTGGGTTAGGCAGGGAATGGGAGGTGCAGCCTGGAATATCCCTCAGTTTTAGGGGAATGGCTGATTTCCTCAGCTCAGGGGGCTTTTGCCTCTTTGCAAACTGAATTTTTCCCTTCAGGATTTGACTTGCAAATTCCTGGCCATTCTGGTCCTGGACTAACAGATCTTTTTGGCTCCCACTTAGTTTGAGGAGGGAAATATTCCAATTGATGGATTTCACAGGCTTGAAACTTGGAATTGTGCTCAAGCTGAGGACGTTAAGGCAAATAAAAGGATCTTTTCCTGCAGCTTTATTCCCGTTTTTTTTAAAGATCAAGGAATGAGACAGCAAATTCCTTGAGGAATGTTTCTCTTCAGTTAGAGCAGACGTCTTGGTGAGTGTGGAGACATCCAAAGGCAGCCTGGATTAACTCAAGGTTTGCATCTGGAAGAAATAAAATTCCCTTCCCCCTCTTAGCCCTCACTGCAACTGAGACCTTAAGAAATTAAATAAAATTAAAGTGTTTTTCTGTAGCTTGCCCAAAATTGCCCTCTCTGACTTCAGGGTGTGCCAGTTTAGGAGCCAATCCCAGAGTTTTGGATTAATTGGTGAGTCAGAAATCTCTGGAGCCCAGAGAGAGGTTAAAAAATGGATCCTTGGGTGGTGCTTTCCCCTTCTCCTGCCAAGGAAGCTCCCAGGGCGACTGGAGTCTGAAATAGAAGCTTTGGGAGGTTGGGACGGAACAGGATTTGGGCATGGAACCAGCTCCACTGTTTCCTGCACTGTTTCAGGAAGTTTTTCTGGGAATGGGCTTGGATTAAAGTTGCTGCATTTATTAAGGATTAAAGTGAAGTCTGTGTCTGGAAAATCCAGTTTGGGGACTGAGTGCTTCTGTGAGGAAAGGGTGGTTCCCAGTGGGGTGAAGGTGAAATATCCCATATTATCCCATACTATCCCATATTCCATTCCATATAATAGAATTTTGCATGAGAAAAGAGAATGAAACCCAGCACCTTGGACAGGGACTATCTAAAGGAAGGTCCCAGACTTGGAAAAAAAAAAAAAATTTGGGCCTGAAAGGTCAGGACAATATTGAAGGAAAGAGCCAGGCAGGAGAAACGGAGCTTGTGGAGATGGGAATGACCGGCATAGGAAGCAAATTGAAAAAGTCTGGATATGAAGTTAAAGAGAGTCGGGTGCCAAGTCTGAGGCTGTTGGAATGACCATGGGAATGGTGGGAAGTGGGATCTGAGTTGTCTGGTGGCCTCTGCTCGGTGCCAGTCAGTGAGGGACAGCAGAGGAAGAGCAGGGAACGTGAGGGCGGCGGACCACGAGAGGAAAGGACACGGGAAAGAAGGGGACGTTGGCTGGAGTGGGAGAAGAAGGCAGAGTTCCCACATGGGCAGAGGAAGAATAGAGAGCTAAAAGCAAAACAATGATCCTGCAGTCATGGACTGAGGTGGGGCCAGATCTGGGCTAGCAGGAGCCAGTTTGGGCCAGAAGGACTTGTCCAAGGTCAAACAAGGGCAGTGGCGAGGTTGGGACATCGATGACAAAAGCATGAAGAAACCTGGGCAAGGGTGAGGAGTGAGGTGTTGGAACTCAAAATGTTCCCTCAGACATTTTTGGAGGTTCCAGACCCTGGTCAGAAGCATTTGAGACCCTGGCAGGCAGCTGGAAACAGCTGTGATTTTGAGTTTGATCCATGGAATGATTTAACAACTTTGAAGGTGAAACAAACAGTCACAAAGGTTTAGATATTATAGTAGAAGTAGTTACAAAGTAGAGGGGAGAATTTTTTTGTATTGTACAGGGGGGTTTTAGCACCTGTACAGGGGGGTTTTTACTTTGTACATAGGAGTCAGAAGTTTTATGATAGAAGAATGTAGGCCAGTCCTGTTCCTCCTTTCTTCTTCCTTACCTCCATGTTCTTAATGATGTTAGCACTTATAGATTAGTTTAGAATAGAAAAGCACCATTTAATATAAGTAGTAAGTATTAGAAAAAAACTGTAAACATATATCACATAATATATCATATAAAAGATAGCAACAGCCCTGGGCGGGGAGAGAGAGAAAAAGGAAACACCAGAGAGAGAGGGTGTCAAGAGTGTGTGTGCCTCTGCCTAAGCTGCTAACCAAACCACAGTAGCCAGAAAAGACAATCTTTTAAATAGCTTACAATAAAAAAATAAAACCAAACAACAAAAAGCTGCAGAATTTTTCTTTAAAAGCACGAGTTAGAAGAAAGACTTTGCCACCACACGGAAGCCCTAAACCAAACCGGGGTTCCCACAGCGAGGAAGATGAAGAGCAAGGAAAGCAAAGCTAAAGCACAAAGCTGCTGCAAGAATTAGCTGGGCATTAACTCCCAGTAGCCAGGGATATTCCTGAAATGAGGATGATTTTAATCCCTGGAGGGTGACATTGCAGCCAGATAAACAGATGAGGAGGAAATTCCCCTTGTCATGCAAAGAATCCTTCCCCAAGGATCTCTTTGCTCTCAATGATGCTTCAGCCTCGAGTGCCAGCTGTTCTCATTCACTGATTGCAGCAAAGCACTTTGCAGATGCAGAGTGTTCCAGATGTGCACATTTTGTGGAGCGAGGAAGTTGCTCCCCCGTGGATGGCTGGAAAAAGGAAAAAGGAATCCGCTGCAGCCAAGGCAGGGATTTGTTAGCCCGGACTGCCACAGATCCAAGATTTTCCTCCTGGCACAGGAGAGCTCTGAAAATCAACCCAAATCGTAGAAAGGTTTGGGTTGGAAAGGATCTTAAAAACCATCTCATTTTAGTGTTTGGTATTCGGAGCAAGTCCTGGACAGTTACTGCCTTTGAATGCTTGTCTTTTTTGTCTTTTTTTTTTTAAATTTTTTTTTTTTTTTTTTTTTGCACAACACATGTCCACACCTCATTTAAGACACAGTTTAGACAGTGACAGAAATCCTAACTCAAATTTTTTCTGGGGTTTTTTTGGACCCAAGTAGTGAAAGAACCATTCTGATGCTCTGATGCCCACATAGAATAAATCATAGATACCTGGAATGGTTTTGGTTGGAAGGGACCTCAAAGATCATCTAGTTCTAGCTCCCTGCCACGGGCAGGGACGCCCCAGGTTGCTCCAAGCCTCATCCAGCCTGAACTTGAACACTTCCAGGGATGGACCAGCCACAGACTCACTGGTCCAGTGTCTCCAGTAGCCAGAAACCGAGGCTTGGAGGGGCCAGGTTGGAAAGAAAACCCAAGAGCTTCACACTACAAGTGGTAGGAGACTGGGATGCTCTTCCCATAAACACAGTGGAAATGCCAGATGTTTTAATGGATTCAAGGAAGAGTCAACCAAACATCCTGAGGGTTCCTAAATGAGCAAACCACAGCTGTGGCAGCAATTTGAGCTTAGTCTGGCTCCTGGAGAGTCCTTGGGAACAAGTTTAGCCCATGCAGGAATTTTTTGCCTGTGGCCACTGGGTTTGACCGATCCTCCATCCATCCACCCCCAGTTTTGTGCTCCTAAGGATATTCCCAGAGGCGCCTGAAGGATGTTTTTGTGCTTCTTTTGCAGCTTTCTCCCTGACCTGCTTCTCCTGCAAAGATGCAACTTCCAACATCCAGTGTCTCGGCACCACCAAATGCTCGGAGAACGAGAAGTATTGTCTGACAAGCTATACCACCTCAGGATATGGTGAGTGGAGATTTCCCAAGGCCCTGAGGACAAGGTGGGGCTCTGGTGGGGCTCACAGCTCATCCTTCTCCCACCAGGAGGTACAATGGAGGAATTAATGAGGATTTTAGCATGCAGATAACAAATCCTAGGAAGGTGGGAACTTGGCCTGGGTCTGTTGCAACATATCATAAAAATACTTGTGATTAAACTCAATTAAAATTAAATACTGCTGGTTGAACACTCTCAGGACAGGGAGATGCTGGAATAAAAATAATTATTTTTATAATCCCTGCACAAACTCCTTGTCTCAACTCCAAGCTGAAGTTTATGCCCATAAGGTGGTGGAAATGGAAAGTGCCGGGTGCTGTGGAAGGAGCAATCCCAAGGCACGGTGCCAAAGTCTTGCAGTCTCACACTGTACAAATAAGTCCCAAATATTTGCCCTCAGCTGGCCCTGAAACCAGCAAAGGATTTGTAAGGCCTGGAGACGGTGTCCATAGGTCACACATACACAAACAATGATGGAATGTGATGAAACGCAAGGGAAAACCCAACGGCATCAAGTGCAGAATAACAAATTCCCCGTGGGATTGCACAGCCAGGCTACGAAACCTAAAAAAAAATAATAAAAAAAAAAAGACTGAGATGAAAACCTGAACTTTTCCTGCTGTTTTCTCTCCCTCCCACTCCAGGCAACAACCAGAACCAGCGAATCACCAAGAAATGTTCTGCATTTTGCCCAACAATTGACCTGAACATCGGCATAGCTGGAGTCGCCACCAGCTGCTGTGAGACCTCCCTGTGCAACATCAGTGGGGCCAGCAGCGTGAAAACCAGTTCCACCATCCTCACCCTGGGGGTCCTGGCCAGTCTCGCCTGCATCCTCAGGATGGGTTTTTGAGGGGTTTTTGGGGAAAATGAGCTGCTTGGCTTTGCATGGCATGGTTCAAGCTGCGGTCCATCAGGTGGCAATGCTGCCCTGTGCCTCCTACCTGGAAGGTCGCCTCCCATCAGGAGGTAGTTTTTGCTCTTTCCACGCTCTGATGACAACACAAAATGATGTTTGGGAGAGAAAAGGGTAAAATGGAGCACTGCACGTGCAGAAGGGCCCCATGTGGCCACCATCTCTCCTACTCCTGGCATTTATAACTCCGTGCATTTTTTGCCTTTGATTTTATCCCCGCCATTCTCTCGTGCCAATTTTTTTTTCCTATTTTCCACCCTGTATGATTTTGCTCTGAGAAAGCCTTTAATATTCCAGTTGTTAAACAGAAACTGGGCACAATAAAGTGTTATTTTATTCAATTGTGTGGCTGTGTGGAGTGGCACACTGGGCGTAGCTGCTGGATGTATCCATGTTATGGGATAAAAGTGGAGGCGTTCGCCTGCAAGTTGAACGGGAATAATGCTGAAATATATTAAAATTACTTTGCATTCACTTCAGGAAGCCTCCCCCCAGATTTTATTCTTTTCTGCACTGGCAGAAATGGTGTTTTTGTGACTCCATTTTGGAATAAACGGAATTCTATTTAAATTCCTTTCAGTTCCTCTCCTGGGTCAGCTGCATGGAAGGAAATGGCTCTTGAGCTCTCTAGGAAACAGAGGGGACAAGGCAGGGAAGGGATCTGGAGCATTTTCTTTAAACTGGTTTAAGATCTCCCAGTGGAAATTCCTTAAGAAACATTAGGATTATTTAGGAAAGGGAGAAAAGTATCTTGCACTGCACTATAAGGAAAATCGTAGGAAAAGACAGATGGTTTCTGGAAAGAAACCTGGAATTTTTCAGACTCATCTGTGAAAAAATATTAACACTGCAAATAAACCTTATATGTTTGCTCATCAAGTTAAAATTGAAGGGACTCATTACCCTGCTCTGACCTTCCTTGTGGATATGAGGAATGAGGGGTTTGCTCCCCCCAACCTTTCCAAGGAGGCTGAACTGCTTTCCCCTGGGAGTAAGCTCTCCACAAGGATCATCCAGAGGAAGATCTCCCAGGGAAACCAACTGGGTGCAGCTCACCCAACTGGTTTTCTCTCCCTAGGCTCCTTGCACAGCTCCATTTGACAGGCATTTTCTGGGATTAGAGGAACAACAACACTCAGGAACAGCCACATCTTTGTTCTTTACAACAGCTTTGCAGAGGAAACGTGGGCTCGTGGCTCCAGCTCATCCCGATCTGCTCTTACCCCTTCCCGTGCACCTTCCTCTCATCCACATCCAGCTCTGCATTCCCTGGTTGTTTGCTCTCCCAGATTTCCTCATTGGCTTCTTCCTCCAGTCTTACTCTGGGTTTTTCCATCCAAACTCTATTTCCTTGCCTCAAGACATTGTTCTCATCCTGGTGTAAATGCAAGGTTTGCCAAGGATACTTTGATTTTGGCCATGAGCCTCCCCATTCTCACCATGGATTTTACTGCCTTTCCCAGCTGAGCTGGCTCCATCCATCTGCACGATTTATTCTCCTCATCCTGCGTCCCTTCCTGGCAAATTTGGGGATATTCAAGTGACACAGATCCAAAAACCTCCAAACAAGCCAATTCTGTGATCTTGGCAGGCCATATTCTGCCCCACACCCCGCTCCTAACATGGTGACAACTGGAATATTTGGAATAATCTTCATCCATCCTGTGCCGTCCACAAGTTTAGGATTCCTTAGGAACAATGGCTGGCACGGGGAAAGGCCAGGATGGGGCTGGTACCGCCTCAGGTCTTGTTCTGCTCAGCTTGGGAGTCCAGACCTGCCCTTGGCAGCCAGGTTCAAAACAAAGGTCATGTCTTGACCTGCCTGAACTTGGCAGGTGCCTCTGTTTTGGGATCAGAAGATCCTGGCATGGGAAAGGGGATGGAAGCATGTGGGACACCCCTGGAGGGTTTCATGGCTGTTGAATGGAGAAGTTACAGACAGCTCTGGGAATCCAGAAGTGCCATCCCTAAGGGAACAGCTCTGTCCTGGCTGGCTCCTTCTTGCCTAATTTCCCCCTGACCCCATTGGTTTTTCCCTAGTGCCCAACAAAACACATCCAAAGCTGACTCACATCCCAAAGCCCTTATCTGGAGGCGGGAGCAACTTCCCTGGGGCACAGGAGGCCCTAAAAACATGAGAGCTCCCCTGGTGAACCCTCCCCTTGGAATGTTGTGTAAGAGGAGACTCTGCCGGCCTTCCCAAGAAATCCTGATTGACGCCTCCCACGCAGGTGCTGCTCCCTAATTCCACATCCTTCCATCACCCCGGGTTTCTGGTGCCTCCCATGGCTGCACACTCTCGCATAGGAGCGTTGAGCTGCCCCATGAGCAGAGACATCTGTGATGCCTGCAGGGCTTTTGGGAAGGAGACGGGAGTCTCATTCCAGTAGCTGGGATTGATCCTGGGAGGTAACTGCCTCTCTCTCCCTGTGGATTATATAAAAGTCATTTTTCAGAGCTCTGAGTCACTGCACCAGGACCTGGATCAGCCAAGGAGGCATTTCCCTGCCTAAACGAGGCATCTGCAGGAGGTGCTTTAACTCTGGCCCTTCTTTTCCCTCTCTCAGGGTTTTTCCACCACTGGTTTTGAAGGATTTGTGCTTTTCCCTGTTTATTTGCCTCAATGCCAAAGCAAGAAACAGGACGGATGCAAAAGGTCAAAGCAACAACCTCAGTAGGTCTAAAAATCTTCTGGAAGCCATGGAAAGGGACAAAAGCAACCCTTTTTCCAAAGCTGAATGCTGCTTTCTTGTCACGGAGCCAACACATGGCTCCAATTTGAGTCCATTGCCAACTCATGGCTCCAATTTGATCAACTTTAATTTTGTTGTATGGATAATGATAAAATTAATCCAGAGAGGTGACTCAGCTTCCTTGGGGATTTTTTTTCCCCAGTCTTCCTCAATCTTACTCCTCATTTGGTGTCCCTGCTCCAGGCCCCCCTTCCAGGCTGTGATCCTGGGCTGCAGGAAACACCCTCTCCATGCTGGATCCTTGAGTGATGCCTCTGAGTGTTTTTGAGTTTTGTAATCTGCCTTGTTGGGAAATAAATCTCTTTTCCGTGCTCTCCATGTGCTGGGAAGGGGGAATGCTCCAGCATTCCAAGGTACCTTAGAACCACAGTACTGAGGAAGACATTCACGTCCTGGAGACAGCTCCCAGAAAACTCAGAAAATCCCATTTCCCACTCAAATTTTTCCCCTTAGTACATGTTTTTTGGATGTGCAGGGGATGTTTCAGCCTCAGTGATCCTTCAAAGTCAAAGTCAAAATCAAAATTGAACTTGAAGTCGAAGTCTGAGTCAAAGTCTAGGTCAAAGTCTAAGATAAAGTTGACTTGTGCTTATCCTATTCCCAGAAGATTCATGTGGGAATAAAATGGATGTTGGAAAAGTCAACAAAGCCAGGTTGGACGGGGCCTGGAGCAACCTAAGAGAGTAGAAGGTGTCCCTGCCCATGGCATGAAGTGATTTTTAAGGTCCAAAGTGGTTTTTAAGGTCCCTTCCTACCAACCCCATCTGTGATTCTATGGAAATCAACAGGAGCGGGGGTATGGAAGGGGAAAGGAATAAACACAACAAGTCTGTAGGATAAAAAAGACCAAAAATATGGGAGAAAAAATGTTTTTTTTCAGTCTCACTGCAAAATGCCAGCAAGGAGCCACACCCACTAATGAGGGAGAAAAACCTGTTTATAAAACACTGGGGCAAAGGACCAAGTTGTCCTGTGTGAAGCACAAGGCTTGGTGTGATCATCACCACATCCCCGCTGACCTCACCGACCTCCAAAACCAAGGGAATGTTTGGACACAAAACCCTGGAATTCACCCCCTGATGGCATCATTCCGGGAGCAGATCAGGAGGGCCTGAAAAAAGTGTCAGAAAATCACACGGATCGGGAAATCATCCAGTGTTGGAATGATTCACGTTAGAAACAGACAAAAATACCCTGCTGGTGGCTACATGCAGGGAATTGCCAGTTAAGTTATTCCCTAATTGCCAGAAAAAGTGGGGTTTGACAATATTTTCTTTCTGCGGTCCAGCACTAATCTTTTTTTAGAGGAAGCTCTGTGGACGTGGCAGATTGAGCTCCTACAAGACACATCTTGAATGAGGGTCTCTATCCCAGACTGTCAGGAACAGATTTTAAGGAATTGAGAGGAGAGGAACAACACAGAGAAATAAAAGCAAAAGGATTGATTTAAGAGCAGACATTTGAGAAAACGGCACTTTGAGGGATGGCTCTTTCCAGAGCAGAGCTGCAATTCCAGGGTACCAATTTGTGGGCTTGGAAATGGAGGCCCTGATTTCCAGAAACTGTTGGGCTTGGAGAAAAGCAGCTCCTCTAAAAAATCCCTGGATAGCAGCAAAAAGCCATTAAGTCAAAATTGTACAAGGCATTTGAGGATTATAAGCAGGAAAAACAACAAGCAGAGGGATTAACCAGAGGAAAATTGATAAAGAAATGAAGACTGACATGAAAATGTGAGGAAAATCTTCTGTTTAACCAACCATTAGCTAATTTAATTTAGTGTAAAACACACTGATTTTGAGGTAAACCAGCTTAGGCCAGCTAGAGGCTGGTGCTGTTGAATAATTAAAGCCAATGAATGGTACAAACCCTGCAGCATCACGTGCTGTCTAGGCAAAGGGACTAGAAAAATTCATTCCTAGGACAATCTCCCTGTGCCTCCGGGCTCTGCTTTCATCAGAGCAGCGGCTCTGGAAGGAAGGGAAGGAAGAAATTTAGAGGAGGAGAGAGCAGGCCCTGACTTCCCATCACTCACACGACCGGAAGATCAAGAAATGTGTGGCTGAAAGGGTTTTCCCCCAAGGTGCCAGCCTGTTCCAAGGGCTCTGGTGTGGAAAACTCCCACATGAACACTCCACACCCTCGGGTTGATTTCATGTCCACCTGGAACCTGTAAAACTGCTGCTGTTGGGCTGGGGTATAAAACCTTCCCTCCAAACAGCTTCCCAGAGCTGCTGGGAGGATCTGCTGGAGATGAAGACTCTTCTTGTCACCTTGCTGGCTGCTGTGCTCTGTGTGGAACAAGGTGAGCCTCTCGTGCTGCTCCTGCTTGAGACAAGGATTAGGGGGAAGATGGTGGCAGTTTTCCACGTGGCAAAACTCCAGAGGGCTGTCACCAACTTTGCAGTGTTGTGGTGGTGTCACCAATGTCCTTTTGCACCTCAATCGGTGATTTTGATGCAGAAGTGAGAACCTGGTGAATTGATTCTTCTTTCCAGTGCTGGAGCTCTGGTGGTGCTGGATGCCAGGTTAAATCCACACTGTGGTCCTTGGGATCTTCCAAAAGGAGGCAAGCTGGAAGTGATAGAAAGCATAACAAAATGTTTTTTTTTTTCCTTAATAATTTCCATTTTTGAGTATCTTAGAGACTTTTCTGTCCCGCTGCTTCCTCCCTAGTAGTGGTTTGCCACGTGTCTTCCTAGGAAATGCAACACTGGGAATTTTTGTAGATTAAATCAGCGGCAGAGGTGACAGAACTTTTCATGTGAAAGGCATCCCGCTCCCAAAGGGAAGGCTGAGTGTTGTCCTCTTTCTGGGAGTGAGACATACGTGTTGCTCCATCGGTCCTGGCGTGTGGGAATGATGACCAGAGTGCCAAAATTTCCCCCACACCTGATGGTTTCCCAGAAACCATGATACGAATCTGGTTGAGAAAGAGGCATCTAATTAATCAATTACCACTGATGTATCAACCCCCTACTCCTACATCCTTTGGAATGGTTCTCCAGCGTGCCTGGAAGAGCAGGACCTTCGGCCAGTTTTGGGTGTGGGAAAAGGACTGTTCAATTATTTTAAAAAAAATTGATTTAGTGCCCACAGTTCCTGATTGAAGCAATGTAACATGAACAGAAGAGGAGAATTTTCAAAGGCAACGTTCTCAGCATGACCCAGGATGAATTGGAAAGCTCACAGAGATCCAAGATCACAGGTTCATGGTGGGATTCCTTACTGCTGGCATTTGATTTGGCAGCAGATTCCCAATGGATTTAAGGACAGGCTTTTACACAGCACCTTTCTGTGGCACAGCCCAGATCCAGAATAAGAGATTGGATCTTTCTGGCCTAAAACTGGGACAAAGGAAAATGTGGAAACTGGCATTTGATCATTCTCAGGTATCCTGGGTCTCATCTGAGACCCTAATGACCAAATTTTGGTCAAAACTCTCGATCTCTCAGCCGACCAAAGAGAGTCTTTCGCCTTTTCAACCCCTAAACTCACTGTTTTGTGAATTTTGAGTCCAGCAAAAATCATAAAAGGTCTTGATCCTTCTCACAGAATCACATTAAGGGTGGAAAAGACCTCTAAGATCATCAAGTCCTCGCTGCAATGTTGGACAAGACCAGGCAGATATTTGCTTAAGGTGTCCCTGAAAATTTCAGCAAGGAAGATTCCACAGCCTGGAATTGCTCAGAGACTCTCATCGCTTTAGGAATTTAGTTTTAATATCTCTTATGACCTGTTTTTGTTCTGTTCTCCCACATTTCCACCACGGGACACATAAAATATTTTATTGCTTTCTTCTTTGCTGCATCTTTTTTCTTGCATGAGGAAGATTTCTGCGGCTTTCCTCAGCATATTCTCATTTTCTACAGACAAACCAACCCCTTCCAACCTTTTTGACAAGGTCACATTTCCATAATCTCTGACCTTCTCTCCTCCCTCTCCTCTGGTCCCTCTCCAAATGCTTTGAATTTTTGGAAGCGCTGCAGAGAGATTTGGGCATGGGGCTCCAGCTGAGGCCCTGCCAGGGTGGAAAGGCCACTTTGTGTATCTTGCACATGACATTTCTGCCCGTGTCCCCTTGGGTGACGCCGGTTTCCGTGGCTGGAATGTGACACTGTTGACTCCTGCTGTTGTCACTGTGGTTCTGAATCGTAACTGAACCAATTATTTGTCACCCTGTATTCAAGTGTCTAAGTTTTATCTATTGTAATTTATTTCTCTTTACTTAATTGCATCCACATTCCTTTTTCACTCTTTTACTGCATCCATTTGTTAAAATCACTTAAAACCATGGGATGGTTTGGGTTGAAAGGGAGCTTCAAAATCCTCTCATCCCACCCCTTCCCATGGTCAGGGACACTTCCACTATCCCAGGATGCTCCAAGCCCTGTCCAACCTGGCTTGGACACTTCCAGGAATGGGGCAGCCACCCCTGGGAAACCTGTGCCAGGGCCTCAGCACCCACACAGAGAAGAATTCCTTCCACTGCTCCAGTTGGTTTCACCAATATTCCTGGGGAAATTACCCTCTGAGGGTGTTTTCATGCCTGGCTTTGCACCCATTCCCTGGAATTTTCAGCAGCTCATGTTTCCTGGGCTTGCTCGAGAACAACATCATTCAAAGTTGTGCCAAAAACTCCATAAAACCTCCTTGAATCTCCTCTCCTCGGCACATGAAAATTCAACTTCTTGTAGAGGAGAATGATGCAAAAAAAGCTTCACAGGATCAACAGCTGGGGACTTTTTTCCTTCCTTTCTATCAGAAACTTCTCATTTTATGGTGTGACCTCTGCTGTCCTTCCACTTTCTCACTGCCAACTTCTTATCGGGTAAAAGTGTGCTCACAGGGACACGTCCTTTAGTTGTTTTTGCCCTTTCCAAAGTGACAGACTCGCCCCAGACATAGCAGGAACTCAGCCAGCATTTGGCTTTGTTTCCCCTCAAAAAATTAGCTTTGTTTTTAAAAGAACTCAATCACAAAACCCCACAGTCTGCTCTGGGTGATTTCACGAGCTCTGAACTCAACCACCACTATTAAACCTTTCCATCTGCCTGGCTGGGGAGTGCTCTGCATGTATTTTAGGGTGTTTTATCACCCAGACTCTGTTTTTGCTCCTCATCATGATGCCTCAGGTTTTGGCTTTTATATTTTTCAGATTCTGGGCTGCTTTAGTGTGTGGGTCTGGGCTTCATATTAGGGGATGGTGAGCTCTCTTCACAGAGCAGGGAGACAAAACAATTCCTGCTCTAGCTGGGGATGAAGGACAAATGATCCAAATCTCAGGTCTAGAAGCATAAACAAAGGAGGACTGAAGAGAGAAAAACAAGAAGGACGGGACTTCACAAGCTAAAGCTAAAACTGGACAATTAACTCCAACATGCAAATGGACCAAAACTTATCAAAGTGAGAGACCCCGTGACTGGTCATGCATTTTGTGACCATTTTGGGTTCATCTTGGGTGTAGCTCTGGGGCATCCATTGAGGCCATTTAATAAATCCCTACTTTATTCTTTAGCTCTGTCTAGTCTCTGTTCCAAGTCAGCCTCCACAGGCATCACTTCCTCTTATTTCCTACTTTCCAGAGGTCTGGCCTACCACATTCTGGTTTTGAGGGCAGGCACAGACGTTCCCGGCAGGAAACACAACTCATCGCTGCGTGACCTTCCTGCCAATCATCTGCCACTGCTGCAGATGTAGGAATTATCTCACCAAATCTGCCTTTAGCACTTGAACTAAACTTTTGGTTAAGATTTTCCATCCGTTCCCGATGTTATGCTAAAACCAGGAGTTTGACAGAGCATCTGAGGGCACTCACCAGACCTCCCAGAACTGAGGTTAGGCCAGTTCAGTGACGTTCGAGCACAAAAAAAAGAGTTGTGACAGCAGTCTCTGAGCCAGATGAAAGAGAAGTAGGACACTGGGCATTGTCCACCCTGAAGTGCTATGGAAATCTTTAAATTCTCCCTGCCAAGCCTTGCCCAGGAGAAACCCTGAGCAGTAATTGGCAATTCCCATGGCCGAGCCCTCAGGACCGAGCTGCTATGGCTCAGCAATAATCTCCTTCATAAAAGCTCCCAAATCCTTGAATTCTACTCACATCTCCTGCTCCCAGGGATTGCAAACAGATCGATAACACTTCTCAGCCTGAGCCAGAGGAGACAGAGAGGGATTTAGTGCTGCTGCCATGGGTCAGGGGATAAAGTAAGCTGCTGGTCATTCCCACAAAAACATTCCTCAGGCTGTAACGAGGGAAATGGAGATCTCTGCACTGGAACTTTTGTGGTTTTTAAACCTTGTAATGTGCTTTTTCCTGTTTTTTTCCCCCCCAGTTTATCCATTCATGTGCTACACCTGCCAAGAACAGGAGTCCAACAAGGACTGTTTGACCATTTCCATGTGTGCCGAGGAGGACAAACACTGCGTGACCGTCCGGAAGGACGTCGGGACAAGTAGGTTTGGGAACAACACCTTGTTTGTTTTGTAGGAGAACAGTCCCAGGAATGGGATTTCATCCCAGTATGGGAACAACAGGCCTTGGTGACCAGCTTTTAGGAGACACTGACCTTGTGGCTGCTGCAGTGTCCAGACACACTTGATACTCCTGCTGGAAATTGGGGAAATGATGAGGACACACAGAGCAGCACCAGGGAGTGGATTCCCCCCGGGAGCTGTGCGTGTTTCACTCCCAGAACTGTTCTGAGAAATGTTCTGGCCAAACCTCACCGTGGCTGACTCCCTGTGCCAAACACAACCCTTCAGGTCTGTCCTGGGGGCTCCGTGCCCTCAAAGACCTTCACGTGCTCTTGTCCCATATCTCAGGTCCTGCAGAACATTCCCCCTGTGTTTATGCTGTAGGAAAAACCATCCCGGTGGGAATGACCCAGCCTGAGCATCACTTCAGGCAGCTGGAGCTGAGAACTATGGGTGCTAATTCCACGTTAGGACTGACAAAATTTAAAAATGTGAAGCCCAGAGAAGTCCTGGTTGGACTTGATGATCTTAAAGGTCTTTTCCAGCCTTAACAATTCTAGGATCCTATGGCACTGTGGCTGCCCCATCCCTGGAAATGTCCAAGGCTGGGCTGGATGGGCCTCTGAGCAACCTGGTCTGGTGGGAGGTGTCCCTGACTGTTGGATTATTCTTGGCTTTTATAGAAACAGGACAACTGAGAGGCATTTTAAAAGATTTTATTCAATTATTAGTCTCGTAGGAGGGTGAGACATTAGAGATGTAAAACTCAATACCATTCTAAGAGAAGCCAACCCACTTCTTGGTTACAAGACTTTATAAATGTTTTCCAGCCTATTAGCTTTTGCCACACAATGCTGCTGTTACTTTTAACATCAATCACTTATATTTTTACCCCACGTGGTCCTGCTACAATGCATCTTTCACAGTTCTAATTCCCTAAAATACCTGGTTTGTTTTTTTTTTTGGTTTTTTTTATTTGCAAGGCCACATTTTGAAACATGTTGAAACTTGTTCCTAGCTCAGTCTTTCTCTCAACAATGTCATCTCTGTCCCAAGGCCTTCCTAAGTCAGCACACCTCATCTCGGTGTTTGCATACACATGTACAAGGCTGTGTGAGCTTTCAGTCAGTTTTGAGAATTCATTACAAATTTGTTTCTCACATCTCGCCCTGATTTTTGGATTGTAAAAACTTTTTTGATGGTTTTTGTCATTTGTTGTACACAGTGAAGTATGCAAGTATACAACTCATTACAAATCCATTTCTCACATCAGCCCATGGATGATTTTTAAGGTCCCTTCTAACCCAAGCCATTCTATGATTCTATGATTAATTCCATGAAATTTGCCTTGAGGATTAGTGCCTGGCCTTCCTTTACTCACCAAAACAGATTTAACCACAAAAATACTTAAACAATTATTTTTCATCCCCCTTTTTGTCTTTTCTCCCCCACTTTTTTTTCCCTGCACTAGAGCCCAACAAGCCTAAATACGTCATCTCCAAGATGTGCTCTCCAACGTGTCCAGCAACAGGTCAGCAACAACCCCAAAGCTCCCAGAATGTTTCCTGCTGTGAGAAACCACTGTGCAACGTGAATGGAGTCAGCAGCAGGAAGAGCAGCCAGGGAGTGATGTCCCTGGGTATCCTGGTCGGCCTCACTTACATCTTCACATACGGATTGTGATGGGTTTGGCAGAGCTCCCCGTGATGGCTGAAATAAAAGTGTTGTTCTGGGATAATTTTCCACTCTCAAAGATTCGTGTTTTGTGGTTGAGCTTCCCCCTGGGATTTTTGAGAGAGCCTGGATAAGTCAGGTGCTGAACTCCCATTGATTTCCTGAGCCTGCTTGAATCCAAAGTGTCCCCAGACATCCAACTCACCTAAGAGAACATACAGAAAATGGCCTTTTTGACATGTTAAAGCTTCAAATCATTATTGCTCCGAGGAGATCCTTGAAGACATAGTTTCGTCTCTCACGTTCAAAGCTCTGCGAGGAATAACATCCCACCTGCCAGAAACACAGGGAATGGCTCCACAGTTGTGTCAGCACAGGGGATGATCGGTGAATTTGTGCACAGTGAGTCTGGTTATCAAACATCTGTTTACCAACAAGCAGGTGGAAGTAAAACTGATTTGTGGCAGTGCTGTGGACGTTTCTCCAGCCTTGCTGGGGAGCAATTTCTGGCTACTCAGGGTCTTTCCTCCCATTCCCATTTTGAAATGAGTTTCTCTCACCAGAGAAAAGAGGGAAAGGCAGAGAGGAAAATATGTGGCTGAGAGAGGAAAGGCAGTGGAAAGGTAGGAGAGAGAAAGGAAGGAATTGGGGGCAGCCCGCTGAGCTGGGAGTTGCTCTCACACTGCCTCCTCATGGACCTCATCCAGCTGGAAAAGACATCCCCATATCTATTCCCCTCTTTTTTTATTTTTTTTCCCAGGGCCAAAAAAACCTCACACAGCTGTCACCAATCCCTGCCATTCAGAGGCTGTGAGAGGCTTTCCACAGACCCACGTTCCTGGCAGAGAAACCATTGATTGTGTTGAGCTTTGTTTGGTTTTGCCCTCCACGCTCTCTGCTCCCTCCTCTCCCCACGGGAGCTGCAGCTGGGGGGAGACAGAAAAGCTCTGTCGGAGGCCTGGGGGGTGTCACAGAGAAGAAGAAGGGCAGCCAGCCAGGGACTCACACAAACAGCTCAGAGCTTCTTGGGTCACAGCCCCAGCTGCAAGCTCCCATTCCTGGAAAACACACAGAAAAAAAAAAAAGAGAGAAAAGGAAAAGCTGGCAGCATCCCTCGCTCAGCTGTATCCTGGGAGAAACCAGAGCTGGTCCAAACAATTGAAGGGTGTAGTTTTTTATTTTGTTGTGTTTGATGAGATGAGATCTTTGCTTTCTCTGAAGCACTCCCCTGGAACTCTGCAGGCTTTTGGTTGCACATGTGGATTTTTGAGGCATTTCACGGTGCCTGGATTTCAGAACCACTGGTTTTCCAGAATGAAATCTTCCACATCATGTTTTGTGCTGTGAGCCCCGGATCTGGTGACTGGTTTTAAGTATTTTGTTTAATGGATGGAGGGGAAATGAAGGGAAAGAATGAGGTGACACCGCAGTGGTGGGCAGGGACAAGAAGACACCAACACCCCACCGAGCTGTGCCTGGAGATGACAGCTGTCAAAAGCCCAAATCAACAGCAGAACCTGCTGTTAATTTTCTCTCACCAAACACAACCTCAGAAGGCAAGGAAAATTAGGATGGAGAAGGGGAAGAACAAAAAGAAGGAAGAGATGTCCAGCTGCTCAGGGCAGCCACTGGTAGGGCTGTGGTGGCTGTGCTGCATCCCAATTCCAGGAGCAAATCCTCCAGGAGCAAGTCCTCCATACCCTGCACAGTTTTTGCCTTCAGGACCTCAGGTGATTTCAAAAAACTCCGAGAAATTTGGGCTCCAGGCCAAAGCTGTTACTGTTTTACCACCTGTCATACTGGCAGGAGGACGAGGAAGTAGAAGGAGCAATTTTTATCTCAACCAGTTTTGCTGGACATGAGAAAGCAAAATCTTGGTGGAGAGACCATATGGAGGGGAAGGAACAAGTGGAAGGTTGAGGTAAGTCCAGTGAGGGTGTGGAGAACCAGGATGGACACAGTTCAGGAGGGAGGACAAACTTCATCCTCATCTTTTGCAGACCCTTACTGCCAGCTCTTCCCCCACTTTTCACCACAGCAGTTTAAGTGCTGCCAGAAGGTCAAATGAGAGTGGTTTCCTAGAACTGTCTACAAATTTTCTCTTCCTGAAATTTCTGGATGCTGAAACAGCTGAAGTAGCCAGGATTATCCTGCCTGATTCTTTGGAGGTAAAGGGGTTGTGTTTAAAAGGATTTACTCGTTGTCTTGTTCACCCATCTAGTTCCTGGACTGAGAGCTCCTGGTTGTGGGCGCTAAAGGTCACGGAAAAGTAAATCTGGAGGTGGGAATTCTGACTTTGCCAGCGCTGATCCTCTGAGTGTGAAATCGCTGGAAGTCTTTCAAATAAAGAAGGAAGAGAGACAATTTAAAATTATTCTTCTTGATTGGAGGTGAGGAATGGGCTGATTATGAGGTCACAGCTCCTTTTCCACGCTGGTTCCTCCCTTCCCTGGGCTGGAGGAAGGTGTAGGTGGAAGATCAAGGCTTATGTGGCCCAGCTTTAGGCAAAGCCTAAATCTCCTTTTTTTTTTCCCCATGGATTGAATCAGTCCCATTTCCCTTTTCCAGCGTGAGGTTTGGGTGCTGGTGCTCTCCAGGCTGAGCTGTCTGGGAGAAGAATTCCAGGTGATTCTTGGAGCCTCAGTGTAGGATTTGTTTTGTCAATCCCACAGCTTTGAGCTGCACTTGCAGAGTCAGGAGTTGTGTTTGTGCTTCCACGTGCGGAGTAAGAGGGAAAACAGGTGTGGAGACACAACCACATCAAACACAACAGCAAGAACCACTTTGCTGCCACAGACATTAATGAGACGAACTAATTAACACATCAAAAGTGAATAAAATTAGTGTTTTCTACATAAATATGCAAATCAGTGAGGGTTGTCAGCCAAAGTGGTGTCCAGGAAAACTGGGAAAAGAAATCCATCACAGCTACCAAACCCAGCCTGTTTCTCCTGTTCCTGCTCCTTTGCAACAGGGAAATCTGGGTGTTTTGGGAGACTGGGTAACAACAAATCACAGACTCATTAAGGTTGGAAAAGACCTCCAAGATCATTGAGTCCAACCTGTGACCAACCCTCACCTTGTCAACCAGACCAGAGAGTGCCACCTCCAAAGCATTTCCCTGAAGAAATGTGGAAATAACCCATTGTTATAAAGGGCATAGGCAACTCTCTAGGGACACACAGAGCAGCCAACCCAGAGCGGGAGAAAAGCTCTGAAACAGATCATCAATCAATGGTGTAGGGGCTATCAAGGAGGGAGGGATGATCAGCAAGGATTTTGTGACAGGTGGGTGATATCCCTCCCTGTGACAAGATAGCAAAAATCTGTGAGGGTAAAAGTGGTACCTGTCACACAGCTCAGCCTTAATAAAGTTTTTGGCACAGTGTCACGTGATGGGCTCAGAAAGCAAAACCAAGGAAACCCAGTCAGGCTGAAATCATGAGCAAATCACAGCCAGCAATTTGCTGTCAGGCTGGAACGATCCATTAAAAGGCTCCTCTTGGCTCTGCGACGATTCAAAGTTTTAATTGCTGGTTTGGATGATATATTAGACAATAAATTCACTGAGCTCATGGGTGACGAGCTGAGAAGAATCTGCAAGCAGGAGAATTCTGGGTGATTCCAGTAAATTTAAGTGGTAGGTTGAGAAAAGAGGGTGTAATTTAGGAAGGACAAGCACAAAAAGCTCTCCAGTTAATGTGGTACAAATACGGGATGAGGGAATCTCCCTTGCAGCAATCTGGCAGGAAAAGGTGTGCTGGATCACAAATGTAACACGTGTCAAACTTTGAGAAAAAATGTGAAACAGAGCCCTGATGGAATTCTGCACTCCAGGGAAAAATCTTACACACTGCACTGGGAAGTGTGAACTGGTGTGTGACGGGATGAGAACCTTCCAGATCCTCCAAATGGAAGGCTCAGGCTGCTTTGTTCTTCCCACTTTTTGTGTTGGGGTTGAGGGCAGCAGCAAAGAGGAATTTAGATAGGATCAGAAGGAATTCCTGGCATCTAAAGTAGGGTGAAGAGCTGGAAAACTGCCTCCAGGAGCAGCAGCTTTAGTACCATAATTAGGATTCGTCAAAGCATGGAAAAACTTCGGTCTCAGCGTCTCCTTCGTGTCTCCACTGGGGCTGAACGAACTCATTCCTGGTCATTCCCATTCCTGCCTCTCTCTGTCACCTTTCTGTCATTCCCACGTGGAGCTCATCCCCTCCACCAGAGCAGAATTGGGGTGCTCGGGGTTGGGCTTTGCTTTATCACAGAATCATGGAACATTTTGGGTGGGAAGGGACCTAAAAGATCTTGTTCCAACCACTCTGGCCATGAGCAGGGACACCTTCCACGAGATCAGGTTGCTCCAAGACAAAGACTGAACAGCAGAAGTGACCCAAAGCTCTTCCAGTGACGTGGAAAGAACTTCCATGTAGGAATTTTCACTCCAAAGTATGTTCAGCTCCAGGGGTCCCAGGATTTCAGTCAACATTAAAGCAGTGCTGAGGCAGAAGGTGGAGAGAGCTCTGCACAGGAATGATGGTTTTACTATTTTCCTGCTGATTCCTTATCAGGCAAGTCCTTAAATTCCACACAAGGAATTGGGGGTGCCAGAGGTACAATTTTCCTTGGTCCAGGAGAGGCAGGAACAGGCCCTGGCTCTGTGCCCAGTGCTCACAACAGCTCACCTGGGACCTGCCTGCAGCTCCAGGACGCAGAATTAGATGTTAATCAGCAATTAGATAACGAGCAGACACTGCTCTTGGGAATGAGAAACTCCCTTCTGCAGTCACAGGAAACTGGGGGAATAAAACTCCCCGCGAGATCTTCGGGGAGAAGAGAGAAGAGATTTTATACTTGATAACACAAAAATCTTGGAGAAAGTGGATTTTGGCTTTCACACTCTTCCTTGGGGATTTCACTGGATCACAAGCACCAGCGTGGGTGCGCCCAGATCATCTGGGCCCGTGTCACTCCTGCGCTGCCAGCAGCCAAAAAAATGAAAGCACTGCAACTCTCCTCGTGCCTTTAAGGTTGAGCACGAGGTGAAGGTAAAAGGTGAAAGGCAGAGCAAAAAAAAAAACCCCAAATTTGGACTTGTTTTTTACAGCTTTTGGAGAGAGAATGCTGTCTCTGCTCACTTTCTCTTTCGTTTCTCCCCTTTTAGGTGAAATCCTGAATTTGCCAGCCCTTTTGTTTGCTTTATCTGGGTGTTTTATGGCTCCCACCCTGCTCTTAGTCCTCTGGAGTTTCCTATCCAAGGTCAGCTTGTTCTTTCTCTACTTTTGAATGAGCACAGGCACAGTGCTCCACAGCACTCAGTAAACGCCTCTCTTTTTACCCTGTGCTCTGCTGGTCCTTCTGGTTCTTCCACACCCAGGAATATTCCCATTCCCATTTTTTACACCAATTTTAACATTTCCACTACAAACCTCCATAAGTCTATCACCTTGCCTACAGCTTCAGCATAGTTTTGTGCTGCCTCCTTGGAGCCTGGTGAATTCCCTCTCTGTAGAAAGGTTAATTTTTTTGGTGGAAGGAATAGGGGAAAGGACTGAAAAGCCTCTTCCCTCCCCCCAAAAAAATACCTGGAGATGAGGCTCCAGGGAGAGGAAGTGCCCGGGAAATTTTGCAGGTGGTTCAGAACCTCTGATAGCAGAAAAAAAAGGCCAGGATTGGAAAAAAAAAATAAATAAAATGGGTCCAGAGTTCACCCAGGAGACAGAATTAGGCCTGGAGACAGGGATAAATACTATGTAGTTATATAGTCCTTATAACTATATAATCTTTATATAGTAATTGTATAGTCCTTATATAGTTAAGGATTAATGTTGGAGAAGAGAATAATGAAATATCCTCAGTTGGAAGAGCAAAAGTGTGAAAAATGCATATTATATGGCTCTACACAGATAGTTACTATATATATTATGTTATATTGATTAGTTGTGCTTTTGTAGTTAAAATGAAGACTTTAGTAGTTAATGAAAAAAAAATAGAGACTCTGTATGTGGTGGGGAAGTTTTTTTCCTTCTTTTTTTAGGGTGAGGTACTCACTTCGAGGAACACCTAAATCTTCTAAAGGAGAGGAGGAATTTATGGCTTCTTATCAGAAGAAATTAATTTCTTCAGGCCTTACTCAGACTCGAAGATGCCAGGGGATTAAAGGAAACAGTTGACATGCCACAGACAGAGTTTCTTGTTTAGAATAGAATGTATGCATAACCATGAAGGATGTATGAATATGCAACAAGTGTATTGTTTTAAGGGTGATTCCTTTGTTCACAAGTCATGCTTTTCGAGACTTAATGTCTGAGAGCATCCGTGAGAGCATCCAGATGTCCATAATTCTTTGCCTTTTATTGTCTTGTAATTATCCTAACTCTAAACTTTATTACTCTAATTATATTACTATTTTTATAACCATTTTATTATTATTAAACTTTTAAACTTTTTTAAAAACCAAGTGATTGGTGTTTTTCACAAAAAGGATCAGCAATTCCCATTCTAGAAGTCATCACCTGAGGCCAGAAACAGACGGAGACAAACCCCAGCACATGGCCAAGGTCATCCAGGACCTGGCTGGAGACAGGGACACTTCCAGGGCCTAAAGGGTGAGGCTTGAGCTTAACGGGAGTTCCTGGAGCCATGGGCACAGTCTGGGGAGGGCCCTGCTGAGACTGCTCATGGAAATTAAATTTTTTGCCAGAGAAACAAGCTCTTTAAAGAGCCACAGTTGTTTTCCTGTCAAAAGCCAAAAACAAGCACTGCTGAGGGTGAGTCACGCAGACTTTGGAAGGAGGAAGTGTGAGAATTCCAACACCAGCTGAGCATCACCAGGCAGCAATCCACTTTCACCTTAGGCTCGGGAGAGAAGGGAAAAGGAAATGTGGATGTCAGCCAGAGTGAAAGTTCGTCAGCCTGACAGCCAGACTCCGACAGCAGGCTGTGGTTGGAGGGGGCAGATGAAGGTTTTATTCCTTTATCGATAAAAAATATAATAAATGGCATGGCCCAAAGACCTGGTTGGGCACCTTTATTTCAGGAATTTTTAGGGATCTCAGTAGCTTCCTGAGAAAAACCCCAGGATTTTCCCCAGAGGATGCAACAGAGGTGGTAGAGGACAGTGACCTGTTTGGCACCATCGACAGCAAAGGATAACCTGCAGCTGGGTTTGCCCGTGGAAAATCTATGTCCATAGAATCCTTGGATGCTCCAAATATGATCCTGAGGGTCTCCTGGACAACTTTGGTCCAAAGAGATCAGGAGAGACTTCAGGAGGAGGAACACGCAGGGTGGGATGAGGAGGAAGGGCTGGGATATGGAGTTGGGATATGAGGAGGAAGGGCTGGGATATGGAGTCGGGCCTCCCAGCTGCAGCAGGGTGGTGGCAGCAGGAATTCCAGGGATGGAATTCCAGCTCCAGCATTCCATGGAGTGGAACGGAGTGGGGCTGTGCCAGCACCTGGGCAAGGAGGACCTTCATGCCCAGATTATGTTGCAGCAAAGTGCCCTGGACAAAGAGAATTGTGGGGATGAGAGGAAGCAGCAAGGATGGAGATGCCGGGTTCCTGCTCCCTCATGTCGTCCCAGCCCTCTGCCAAACTGATTCTCCACGTTTCGGCAGGTGAGATTGGATGCTGGCACAGAGAAGTTCCAACCCCCTCTGGAAAAAAAATCTGAACAATTCCCAGCTCCAGAGCATGATGCAATTACGGAAAATAAAAAAGTCTCTGTCCCCTTCCTGGGTCACTGGAGGAAAGCTGTTTGAGCAGTTCTGCTCCACCAACAGGGGAACGTCTCATTTGCAAATTCCTCTGAGGTTTTGGTGCCTCACGTGCAGCCAGGCCCAGGAAGTCTCACACAAACCCTGAAACAGAATCGTGGTGGGGAAGGAACCTCTCCCTGTCCCACCTGGCTCCACAGAAGCTGAGTGAGGTTTTACTGACCCTCAATTACAACCTTTATCTGGTCTAGTGCCTGTTCAACATCAAAACCTTGCAGGCCTAGTTAGCCTAGCTTTAATTTCTGCACCATCCCTGCTGCCCTGACCCATGAAGGGACCTGTCACACTCATCATTTCCTGATTTTAACTGTACCCATTCCTCCCCAGCGTGCCACAACCATGAAGTATTTACCCCAACACCGGTTTGCCTTCTGATCCAGCCACTTCCTTATCTCCTTCTCCCACAAGTGTGTTTTTGTAGCTGTCTCCACCTTTCCCCAGTACAGGGCACATTCCTGGCGCTGGACTCTACCCCTGCTGCCTCTCTTGCTTCACCCTTCTTTTTGTGAAGAAATATTTTTTGGCCTTGCACTAACAATATTAAGCCAGTGGCTCAATAAAGTCCTTCAGTGACCTCTAAACTTGCAAGAAGAGGCCGGAGCACTCGGGGTAGTGTTTTGTGGGCTGGACTGGAACAGAAATCTCTGCCAGCAGAGTTGCTGTATTGAGCTCTGCAGTCTGTCCCACACAACAACCTTTGGGAGATGAGCTTAGGCCATGGGATATAAAAGATCCTGAGTTGGAAGGGACCCAAAAGGATCGTCGAGTTCTCAGAAGGGCTTCCTTCTTTACCTGGTGTAATTCCCACCACAGAAAACTGGTCCCTGGTGGTTCTGGTCACCTCTTCCTTTTACAAGCATCCTGTCATTAGCACTGTCCCCACCCAGCCATTCCAGCAGTATCGGGATGACTCCAGATCCCGTGTTGGGTTGTGACCTCTGTGACTCTTAGGTCCTCCCTGTTCCTTCTTATCAGCGGGCATACCCTCTCCAGGAAAAAAAAAAAATGGGGCTGATAAGGTCAAATATAAGTGTGGGAGAAATCCTGGAAGCTGTAGATCTTGGGGATGAGGAGAATGTAACGTAAAATCCCAAATCAGGGTTGAAAAAGATCTTAAAGATCATCCAGTTCCAGCCTCCTGCCATGGGCAGGGACACCTTCCACTATTCCAGGGTGCTCCAGGCCTCATCCAACCTGGCCTGGAACACTTCTAGGGATGGGGCAGCCACAGCTTCTCTGGGCAGCATTTTTCCCTCAGAGGGAAGAATTTCTTCCCAATATCCAACCAAAATCTACTTCCTCGGCCTGTATAAAGCAGGGGTTTTGTAAATGTGTCTGGATTACATTTTCTCAAGTTACCACAAAGCTGAAACTTCCCATTTTTTCAGTATTTGGTTTGTCCCAGCCGTCTGTTCCAGTGGAAGATATGAGACCACAGAAACTGCTCGGAAGTGAGTTCCTGCTAGAATGCCTGGCAGTGACAAATAAAACTGAGCCACAGGAAAGAAAAGGGAAGCAGGGGTTTGCAGGCATGGGTTTGCTTCCCAAGCAGAGTGCTCTGAATGCCTCCAACAAGACAGGAGCCGGAATTTCTCCTGACGGATGCATTCGCCAAGAAACGCTGACTCTGCAGAATTAAACCCATCTGTGGCACGGAGTTCGTCAAGCCTGCTTGTTTCCTGCTGGCTCACCAGCCTTATCCTCCATTCCCAGGATTTCTTGACAGCCAGTTTCACCGGGGCCCTCCCCTGCTGCCCCTCCTGCAGCTCATTTCCTAGAGCATTTAGCTATTTCCATGGGACCTACTGAATTTGGGACACTCCAACATCAGGGGACTTATTTACAGTCTGAAGAATCACCCTGCCAAACAGCCCAGGCTGTCCCATGCCACCCCTGCTGCTGGGCTCTTCAAGCTTCTCAATCCTGTATGTCTAATCCAATTTAGGCTCTGATCAACAGATGGGGGAGTTGGTTCTTTATGTACTTGGATCGTGAGTGGGGGCTGTGCGTGCAGAAGGGTCAGACTCGAAGAGGGGGTGTTAAACACAGGGGGAGTCTCGCCTGCAGGAGATCCATGCAGGGAGCCCTGGATACAGGGAACGTGTGAGTACAGGGTGGTTTGGAATGTGTGGAGGACGATGTGTGTGTGCTCAGAGGATCTGTGAGAGGAGATGCACGGAGGAGGGAAGGGAGGCAGGAAATCAGCAGGTCCTGTGGGTAGAGGGAGTCAGAGAATCACTGAATCCCAGAATAAGCTGAGTTGGAAGGACTGGACTTGGATGAGTGGGCTCCAGCACAGAGGCAGCCCCCTAAACCCGCCTCCTCCTTCAGGGAAACAGAGGGGATCTGACAGGGGGCTGGAAAAAGCCTCTTGAGGCACGGCTAGGGGAAAGCTGGCTCTGTTCCCCCTCGGCCAGCCGCCGCCAGGCCGACACCTCCTTTCCCAGCGCCCCTTGCCCGACCCCGGTTCTCCCTAACGGGGAAACGAAACCAGGCGTGGCCGGGGAGGCGGAGGGGGGAGGCGGCGCGGGGGCCGGGCCCGTCCCGCTGGGCGGAGCCGCCGCCCTTTCCCCACCCCCGGCGCCCGGCCCTGCCGCCAGCCCCGAGCTCCTCCAGCCGCCCTGCGCATCTCTCCGGCCACATCGCCCGCACCATGAAGGCGCTCCTGTTCGCTGTGCTGGCCGCGGTGCTGTGCGTGGAGAGAGGTAAGGGAAAGGGATGCCCCCACCACCATCGCCTGCCCCGCAGGTCCCCCGGTCCTTCTTCAGCCCTGCGTTGGAGAGCAAATTGGGGGTTGGGGGAGTGATGCGTGTGGCAGGGTAGGCTGTGGAAGTTGGAGGTTTGTAGGGGATATAAGGGTGTAAAAGGGGTTGGGGGCACAGCGCTGAGCCGCGTTGTGTTTCGGAGCGGGATGCGGGGGTGTCTTGCCAAGACGTGCCTCGCAGCAATGTCCCTCCCGAAGCAGCAACTTCAGGGCTGCCCCGCCTGTGTGAAAAGGCGAGCATCTCCGGCTGTGCGGGTGGATATCCTGGAGCTTTTCCCAGTTGCAGCTCGAACAAAGAGCAGGGCCGGCTCCGCTCCCCTTTTTCGGCGCAGCCAGCCGGGATAACGGCGCTGGGATGGGCTGAGATGCAGCCGAGGGGAAGGGGGGTGGTAGGGAGAGGCAGCCCAGCCCCGGCAATGGCTGATGGAGCAAAGTCAGGGCAGAGCCACTCGTGATTCTGGCTCCTGCTGCCCCCTCCGAGCATCCCTCGGGGCCGCCTGCGGAGCGCGGTGACCCCTAAGGGACAATGCCCTGGGGGGCGCATCCTGGGGCTGCCGCCGAGCCGGGGGAGAACGCGGTTCCTGTTGCTGCGTGTTCAAGCTGCCAAGTTGCCCAAGTCGCAGGTCCTGCCATCCCCTCCTTCCCCATCGACTCCATTCCTCACTATCCAAACTCCTTGGGGCCGTGGAAACCACGTATTGTTCCCATATGTCGCTGCTTGGAGAAGCCAAACAAAGAGCCAGACGGGAGAGTTCTGAGCTTTCCCAGCCCCTGCTCGGCAAACAGGGTTCCTTCTTGTTTTCTGAGGGCACCGCTGAGATGGAAACCGGCTGTTTGCTGCCCTTTCCAATTCCCCTTCCCAGTGGGATCCGGGAAGCAACTGGCGATTGAAGCGCTGGGAATCGGGCAGAACCCAGCTGGCTTGTGCTCAGTTCCAGCGGGCAAGGCCAAGGCAATGAAGGGTTTCACCCCCCCGGAAAAAAAAAAAAAAAAAAAAAAAAAAAAAAAAAAAGCACAACCCCTTCAGCTTTAAAAGTAAGTTTTTATCCAGGAAAAAGGGTTTGCTCCAGGCGATTTTACCCCCAAACACTTCCAGCGTATTTTGGGGGGGATTTCGCAGAAGAGCTTTACCTCCTGCTCAAAGATCTTGCCTCTGGATCTTGATAAGGATTTTGCCTAAGAGAATGGAAAAGCAGCGTAGGGGCTGAATGGGAAAGCTGCCGAAGCAACAGCATTTTCCTGGTGCTAACGAGCTCCAAAGTGGGCTTTTAGAGGCCTTTTTTCCCCCCTGTCTGCAACAATTATTCAACCCCTAATCTTTAGGAATTCCCCCAAAACGTTTTCTCTGCTGTTTTGGGAGCTCTTTGTTCCTCCGAGAACCCGAGCAGCAAACAAATAAACATGAATTCTTCCACTGGTGAAAACAAGGCTTCTCTTTTGCATTGTTCAGTCTTGTGATTTTTTTCCCCCCCTTTTTCCCTTCCTTGTAACCTTGAGCTCCAACTCTTTGCTCCGTCTACAGCTGCATGAAATTAATTCTGCCACCCTTCTTGTGCCTTTTGTCTAAACCACTCAGCCTGTTTGTGCTCATAACTCTGCAGTGGGTGTTTTTTTGGGGGGGCAGAAAGTGGCTGAATATTTCCTTTCTTAAACTCTGCCTCTCCTGGAAGGATTTTTTTTTTTTTCTGTTAAGACAAGGGGTAATGGGTAGGTGTGACAATGAAAAACATGGGGACAGGTAGGACATGCAGTGGAAGGAGCAGGGATTGAGTCACGTGGCAGAGAATTTCATGCCCAACAGCACTTTTATGTCATGTCCAAAGATTTTTGGTGTGTTTGTTCCTGGAGCCTTTAATGAACAGCATTGCACCACTCATGCCTTCAGTGCAGCGAGCAAATGCATATGGGGACATCTGTCCTGCCAGAATGCCCACAGGAAGCCTGTAATCCACTTCATTCCTGATTGCTGAGGATTCCTGGGATGAGTCAATTCGCCTCCTTGGGGTGGTTGTGAGGTAAAAGAGTTTGGGGCAGGTCACCTGAGAACTGAACTGGGCTTCACTCCGAGCTCACACATGGAGCTGTGGCCAGCCCAGTGACTCAGTGGCTGGTCCCTAAACGCAGAGATCCACTGAGGAATCTCTCCGGGAGGTTTTGACTCAGCTGGTGGCCCTTTAATCCCGGTGCTGTGGGTTGTGGTGGCTGCCTTGGTGTGCTCAGGTAGCCCTGGTTTGTTGTAGGAACCGTATCCAGAGTTAGGATTCTTGGAGGAGGCGTGAGCCAGTCCAGGAAATTCCTGCTTGGGGGGGGGGATTGTGGTCTTGGCTTCTGCTCCAAAGCAGAGATTTGGCTGCTCTGCTGTGACATCCAGGATCTCCCACTAACCCACTTTAATCTGTTTCTCTGAGATTATATTTTGTTTCCTCTCCTCAGCTGTGGCTGCTCAAAAGTCATTCCTCTGAGAGCAATTGTTTTTTTTTTTTTCTCTCATTTTTTCTTGTAGAAGCCTTTTATTTTCCTGACAGAAACAGGAATGAGGAGAGCAGTCCTATGGAGGAGTGGGACAGATGCTGAGCAATATTTGTCCAAATAATAATTCTTCAAACTATCCATGTCAGTAACTGCTGTGCCTCAGCTCTCCCAGGGCTTTCCCTGCTTCACTTCCTTAGGAAAATATTCCAAAGGGGTCTACAAGAAAGCTGGAGAGGGATTTTTTTTTTTTTTTTTACAAGCAGGAATGGCCTCAAGCTGAAAGAGAGTAGGTTTAGGCTGGATATTGGGAAGGAATTCTTCCCTGTGAGGGTGGGGAGCCCCTGGCTCAGGTTTCCCAGAGAAGCTGTGGCTGCCTCATCCCTGGAAGTGTCCAAAGCCAGGTTGGATGGGGCTGGGAGCACCCTGGGGTGGTGGAAAGTGTCTCAATCCATGGCTGAATGATCCTTCCAGCCCAAACCATTCCGTGATTTTTGACAATCCGTTTGTGGTGGGGCTGAAGGAGGTGGGAGCAGGGACGGGGCTGCCTCACGCTTCCCACCCTCAACCAGCCCCCGCTCTGTTTTACATCCCATAAATGCACAAAGGGAAAGGCTGTGCCTCATGGAAGGGCTGCCTGGGAGCTCCAAAATCCCGAGTCCATGGAAGATTTGGAACAGACCTGATCTGTCAGCATATGTAGGTCAACAACTGCAGCGTGGATGTGATGCTCTTGTATGTAAAATACAGAGATCAAAGTGGCCGTGGCCTTGCTGAGTCTCTGGTCCAGGCCGTCTCCACAACCATTTCCCACCCCAAATGCTGTTTTCCAATCATTCCTCTCTGTGAGGGATGAGGGATGGGAGCCAGCTATTGCATCCTGCTGCTGTAGGATAAGCCTTAAATGGCTTCAAGTTGCTCCAGGGGAGGTTTAGTTTGGGAATGAGGAAAAATTTCTTCACTGGTCAGATTTTGAAACGGTGGTGGGATCACCATCTCTGGAAGTGTTGAAAAAATGGTGCAGCTGTGTTGCTGAAAGACTTGGTTTGGTGGTGGAATTTGGCAGTGCTGGGTTAATGGTTGTATTCAAAGATCTTGGAGGTCTTTTCCTGAAATGATTCCACAATTCTATAATTTAAGGGGACCTGCTGGTCTTGCAGGTCTTGAGCTTTCTGCAATTGAAAAATCATTTCCACCACGTGCTTCAGCTCAAGCATGGCCTGATCGTGATGCCCAAAGCCAGGTCATGGAAAATTTGAACTCGTGGTCACACCTGAGCATTTCCCATCAGTGTCACAGAATCATAAAATCAGAATGGTTTCACTTGGAAGGGACCTAAAGATCATTCTAACAGTTCTAACACCATGTGGTGGCTGAGCTGAACAAGCCCAAACCTCAAAAATTCACCTCTGGAGTTTGGTTTAAAGTTGGCAGCTGGCTCGGACACATTCTTAGTGCAAACAGGGCAGTAACAGAAAGTACCAGGCTGTGGTTGTATCAGCTTTAGCTGATAAGAGCTTGAAATGCCTCTCTGAGGCTTGAACCCTTTGCTTGGCCGAATTTTTTTTGGGAAAAAAAAAAAAAAAATCCCATATTGCAGGTTGATAAAATTGAAACAGCAAAGTGTGGCTGTGGGCAGATGTGAGACGTCCCGCGGGACAGAGGTGGGGACCTCCAAGTGAGGACATCTTCCCACCAGCCCCTAAATGAGGTTTGCCTTTCTCTTGCAGCCCACACGCTCGTCTGCTTTTCCTGCTCGGATGCCTCCTCCAACTGGGCCTGCCTGACGCCTGTCAAGTGTGGGGAGAATGAAAACCACTGTGTGACGACATACGTCGGAGTGGGACTCGGTGAGTGGTGACAGCACCTCCTCCTGCCCCTCCTCGGGTCACCCGCTGAGCCTCAGCGAGGTTTCACCTCCTTCTGGCTGGGGGGGGAAAAAAAAGGGAAAGTTCTGCTTAGCAACTGAGCGTCGGACCATCCCACGGGAATTCTGAGGAGGGACGCGCTGCCAGGAGGAGTCACGTTAAAGCCCACGTGCCTGCACCGATGCCCGCGAGTCCGGGGGGAATTTCAGGCTGGGGGCGGGGAGTTTGCTGATGAATAAGTGAAAGCTTGGAGGATGCTGCAGGCTCCCTGTGTGGGAAGCTCCAGGGTTGCTGTTCCTGCTGATTTTTTGCCTTGTGTTTGTGTTCTTTGTCCCCGAGTCCCACCTTTGCTTCGCTTTCTGTGGACGAGGCGGGAAGGGAGGGTTGCGGATTTTCTTCCTGAGTGCCTGGAGATATTTGGGGGGTTCTTTCCTTCCCAGCTGCTGCTCTGAGGGAGGCAGGATGCTCTGGCAGTTCTCCTGGAGCCTTTGCAGGAACCAGAGCCCATCCTGGCTCTCCCTGGCAGGAGGGGGGGGAATTTCATGCCCGAGTCTGCAACGTGGGTGGGTCAGATGTGCACAAACATAGACTGGGAGTGTTTATAAACTTCCCTTTGCAACCCAGTGCTAATGGTTTCCTCTTTCCTGCCTCTTAATGTTGTCTGTGCCTCTCTGGAAATGCAGACTTGCTTCTCAAGTGTCTCCCCAGTGCTCCCTGTCTCCCCTGAGGAGCCCCAGAGTGAAGCTCAAGAGGGATTTTTGGGATTCCTGACAGGAGCCGTGTTGGTTGAACATTGACCAACCCAAAGGGGCGTCCCTGGAGTGTTGTGCGGTCTCTGGGGTGTTTGTGTGAGCTTATCACAGGTGATCCTTGATAAGATGGGCTGGCTGGGATTCCTGTCTCTGAGATCCACTTCATCCTCTCCGGGGCACTTCATCCTCCCTGTGCCGCCTGCACCGCCTCAGCTCTCCCAGCGCTCGAATTCCTTTGCAGAGCAGATGATCAGAAACCCAAAAAAAACCCCAAAAAACCATTCTAAACCTGCCTCTTTTCATTCCTTTCCAAATCCAGGCGGCAAATCCGGCCAGTCCATCTCGAAGGGATGCTCTCCCATCTGCCCCAGCGCCGGGATCAACCTGGGAATTGCGGCCGCCTCCGTTTACTGCTGCGACTCCTTCCTCTGCAACATCAGCGGCTCCAGCAGCGTCCGAGCCAGCTACGCCATCCTGGCCTTGGGAATTCTCATCAGCTTCATCTACGTCCTCCAGGCTCGCCAGTGATGGGGCTGCCTGAGGAAGAGCCGCCTCCCACGGGTCTCGTTAGCCAATATCTTCTCTGTTGCTGTCTGCAAGGAGATCCTCTACTTCTCAGCAGGCTTCCAAGGTGATTGTTTCCCAGACTTTTTTTGCTCTTCCAAGCGTTGGAGAGCTGGGCGGTTTGGCCGAGCTGTTCTCCTCCTCCTGTGGACGTCTCCCGCTGCACTCTCGCTCCTCCTTGGCCAAGGTGGATGATTTTGGAAGGGTTTCTGCTTTTTTCTACCTATTAATAATCCCCCCCCCCCACCACCCCCATAATTTCTAAATTAAACCAGGCTGGAACTCGCTGAGAACAGATTCACCCCAAGCACCACCAGGTCTGCTCCAGCACATGGGTGGCAGGAATGCAGGATCCAAAGGGAGACACGTTCCTGGCGCCTCGCAGCTGCAGTCTCTTTTTATAAAATAATCTCGTTTCTTCTGATCCTGGGCTGACTTTTCTGGAAAACCAATGCCGTGTACCTTGTCCTTCCGAGTTCTGTAAGTGCCAGACCTGAATAAACTTGCTCCTGATGTTACCTGAGATGGGACGTGTGTGTGTTTCCTTGCTCCAGGGATTAGGAACTCTTTTGTGGAAAATCCCAATGTTGGTACCCAGCACATGAGTCCCTCACCCTCTCGAGCAGCTTTTGGGTGCTTCACCTCTACATCCTTCCCAGTTGTGAGCAGCAAATCCCATCTCCTCCCTGTTGCTGTCCTTCCTGATAAAAACCTCTGGGCCAGCTTGTTCCACCTCCCTTGGGAATGACTTTTTCCAGGTGCATTTGAGTGATAAATGCCAGGTTTTGGGGTGCGAGTCAACTCTTAACAGAGCAATCACCTTGGCAGGAGGGCTCTGAACTGAATCTGCATTTTACAAAGACCTGGTGCCTCAGTTTCCCCACTTCGGGCTTGTCATGGTGACCACCACAACGGCGATACCTGAGTGACCATGGGCCATGAGTCTGAAAAACTTGGTGAAGTCAGAGGAGAAGATGCCAATACCCAAATCTTCAGGTCCAACCTTCAATGCCTGATGGTGCCCATGGACTGCTGGAGGTGACTTCACCACCCAACCTTCCACATCTGCTGTCCCTCAGCTCCCAGGATCTTCCCAGGTGTTATGGCAAGGTTTTTCCCTAGAAGTTCTCAGCTGTCCCATGGGAGATGTGTTCTCCTGCCCTCTCTGTGTCTTCTGCCTACTCTGCTTGCCTGTGGACCTGCTCACCACAAACCAAGCCAAAATTCAGCCTTAAACTTCCAAGTTCAAGCATTTTGCCACTTCCACTGATTGATCAGAGGTGCACTGGGCATTTTTTTTTTCTGTTTCTAGCAGCAAAACCCAGGTGTTGGCACATTTTAGCCATGCCTTGTACCTGCTTCTCCTATTCTGTGTCAAAACCCGAACAAAAGCTCCACAAACCTTCAGTTCCACCTCTGCCCCCTCTTCAGGCAGTGATAAATGAAAGGTGGTTGCAGCTGTACAGAAATACTGGTAACAAAAGTGGGTTTAGGGTATTTTCCCCCATTCCCTTCTCCCCCTGTTTTAATTAAAGTGACAGAGATGTTAATGACAGCTTTTCCAACAGGAGGGATGGGTCAGTGGGATGTGAGCTGCAATTTAGTGGTTGATTTGGGAAGAATGCATCACTTGTGCTGGTCCTTGGATGTGCCTTCCTTTGGATAATGCATCCTTCTGGGACCTTGGGGTCTGGAGTGCCCCACAAACCTCTGCTATGCACGTGGGGCACAGGGAAAATTGGGGAAAAACTCCCTAAACTGAGGTGTATATTCCCCAGCTTCCCTGTGCCTCAGCCTTCCTCCCAAAAAGGGTTCAAAACCTCATTTTTTTGGGTCCATTTGTCCTTCAGCACTTGCTGTGACACCGAGGTGTCACCCAGAGCACTCTACATTGAATTTAGGGGGCTTTGTCTTTTTTGGCCATCTGGAAAAAGGTTTTGGGGTTGGTTTGGGACTCGATTACCTTCAGCAAAGAACTGAACTTCAAAGCCATCTGCTGTGTTCCTGATGTCCATCCGTGCTTTTATGAGGATCCTGACTGGACAACCCCATGGGCTGAAGACCTGGTTGTCTCCTCCAAGGGCCATTTCCTTCCTTTCTCGGGGTTCCTTGGCCAGTGCCAAGGATTTGGTTGTGCCAGGGAGCAAAAGCTCATGGGAGGAGCATCCAGAGGCTGCTTATCCCAATAAATCACAATTTATATTCATGGAATTGCCAGGGGAGCGAGCTGAGGGTTGGTTGGATAAATTTCACCAGGATATTTGTTTTTCTTCCTTGCTCTCTTTTTGTCTCTTCCTTCCCATGTACTCTAATGTAGAATGTGGAAAAAGGGATATTTTCAGTATTTCCTTTCCTGGCAAAAAGACATTTGGATAGATCCATGTGTGTTTGAGAGAGGGAGGGGGTGACAGCTTGTCACAGTTGAATCCCAAGCACTTTCTCACCAATCATGCCAACTCAAACTATTCCTGGTCCTACTCTAGGTTTATTTTTTGCCTCCAAATCCCCAGAATGACAAATCTGGTAAGAACCTCGTCTGTTGTAAAACCCAGGCCTAAAAACAGGCAGGTGAAGTAATTAAAATCATTAATAATAAGACAATAAGTAGGAAAACCAATGGGATTTATGAAGTGTTCAGACTGGTGGGTGGGTTGTTGATCCAAATGCTGGATTTGGAATTTGAGGTAGGACAGCTCTGAAGTGCTTTGGATGTGTTTCTGTGGATTGTGGAAATTAAGAGATCAAAATCTGAGCAGAAAACTCAGATATTCAGCTCTTCTGACAAGACAAGAGGTTATGAGGGGAGGAGGTTTGGCTCTCTAGGAGGATGAAATATCCTGGAGGAGTTTGTACTGGAAATTAAGGGCTAAAGAGAAATACCTGCCCACTTTGGAGCGTGTTCCTGGGAAAATGGTTTCAATGCTTCCATCCTGGAAATGGCTGTAATCCACCAGCAGCTGCTGCCATCTCCCACCACCTCACCAAGGGCTCGAATTTTTGTGGATTGTCTAAAAATGCTCAAAATCCATTGTGGCATCAGCACTTTCCATCCAGGATCTGGGGGTTTGCTGTTTGCCCAACAAAAGGACTTTAAAATGGGCACATTTCTTCCAGCTGATTTTGAGAATTTTTTTTTTTAAGGCAAAATTTCTTTTGGAAACCAGAAACCTGACGTGACTCCCTTGCTCCGAGAGAACAAAGGATCAATTGCTTGATTATTACTCCAAGGATCCACTTTGGTGCTCCAAGGATGTCCTGGAGTGGTGTTTGTTTCCTCAAGTTGGGTTTTTTTTTGAAGGGATTTGTCTCCCAGGGATTTCATTTGCTGTGAAAAAAGGAGGCTGTGGTCCCACCACCCCTGGTGGGGGTGTCTGTGTGTCCATGGGATGAGTTATAGGATGCATGCCCTCTGGAGAAAGCAGATGTGATGCACATCTGGGTGCCTGGAGGTTTAGGACCCTTTCCCTTGCTCCCTTGGTTGGTCTCCGCTGTTTGGGGTGAAGGTGGCTCTGGATCCTCGATCCTGAAGGAGTCATTTCACCCCTCTCTGAGCCCGCTGAACGGGAATGAGAACAGAAATGCCCGGTTTTGCATTTTGGGAATGGCCTTGGTGCCCAGGGAAGCAAAGCCCTGGGTTGGTCCTGCCACCTACTGGCTTTTTCCAGACTTGGTGGAGGAACTCTGAAGTCCAAATCTCCGAAATCAAGGCGGATGAGCTGCCTCAAACCCAGTAATTGCACCCAAAGCAGAGAATCATCATCAGCAGAGACAGATTGAAGGTTTTAATTCATCCAGCTTTGCTCTGATCGTGGAAATTGAGAAATAAAAAGGCTTAAGAGGCTTGCCAAATTTAACATTTTCCATGGGAGCACTTTTTCCCAGCCCTAATCCTCCAGTTCCATCAAATGGAAATACATGAAGCCAATAAAATGTTGCAGGAAAAAAAAAAAAAAAAAAAAAAAAAAAAAAAGGTTGGCACGTTTTATTTCAGCTTTGTTGGATGATCTGAGGTGGTTTCCCTGAAATGCTGATTTTACTAATTCCTATCTGTGAGATTTGTAACTGTGTATAATCTTTATTGTAACAGGATAAGCTGGATAAAGAAGCATCCATCTCTTTAAGTATATTAACCTAAGTATAAGTGAAGTGTATGTTCCTACTTGTTTCTTATACTCTAATAAAAAATATAAGGAATTAATAATAAAAAAAATACACTTGGAAGGAGATTTTTGGGTGGTTTTGCAGATATTCCAGGTATTAACTCTTGTTATTTGTGGAGGGAAAATGCCTGGATTGTATTCGAAGCTCAGGGCTGTGGGTTGTGGGCTGGATAAAAGGACAGGCCGAATTTAGGGACTAAAGGAGGGTTAAATTCCTACATTTCAACTCAGGGCCATTGGAATCTCTTCCTGGGGATGGATAAAGAGCAGGGATTGTCTTTGCCTTCAATAGCCCATAAATATCCTTGACTTGCCCGTGACCCTGCTGGGAACGGAGATGGGATTTGGCCTTGGAGCCTGGACTCTTCCTTGTGGGAGAGGGCGGCTATTTTGGGCACAAAAAGGGCCCTGTGTGGGTGTCCGTGGGCAGCTGCTCCTCTTCCTGCACTCCCAGGGATCCAGCCCTGCTCCTGCCTCCGGATACACGGACGGACACACGGACACAGGGCCGGGTGCTCTGCAGACTCCCCCCGGCTCTTCCCCAACATTCATCTCTGCAAAGTTACGTCACTTTAATTTTTGTTTAAAGGTTTTATGAGCATCCCAGCTGGATCCCATGGGAGAAGGGGATTACATCCCCTGGGGAATGTAAGACAAATGTGGAATAACAGCGATGGGCTCGGGAGTTTCATCCCTTTTTTCGGGATAATTCTGGGCTGGTCTTCCATTTCCACTGCAATCCGTATTTTGCAGCCTGATTTGCAAGTGGTTTTTGGGATGGGAGGGCTCCAGTGGTGACAGGGAGTATTTTGGGGGCTGAGGGGACATTGCACAGAAGAAACCTGCATGTCCCTCCTGCCTGGCATTCCCATTTCTCCTCCCATTGTCCCCACGTCCCAGCTCCTGCTGTTTCCCTAAGGATCTGCCTGCCTCTGCACAGGTCCAGGATGAGCTTTTCCATATTTCTTCTGTTTGGAAAATTGAGGGAAATGGTGCCACATCTCTGTTTGCTCTTCAGATGTTCCTCACTGCCATCCCAAGGTTGTCCTGATCATCCCAGGATGGGAGACCCAAATGGGGCTGAGGTGGGAGAATTCCGACCTTCCCATCACAGGAGCCTGGAATGGTTTTTGTTGGAAGGGACTTTGGAGAAAATTTCATTCCACTCCCTGCCATGGGCAAGGACGCCGTGTCCACTATCCCAGGTTGCTCCAAACCCCATCCAACCTGGCCTTGGACACTTCCAGGGTTCCAGGAGCAACCACAGCTTCTCTGGGAAACCTGTGCTTCAACACCCTCTCAGGGAAGAATTCCTTCCCAATATCCCATCCATCCCTGTCCCCTGGCAGTGGGAAGCTATTCCCTGTCTCCTGTCCCTCCATCCCTCATCCCAAATCCCTCTCCAGCTCTCCTGGAGCCCCTTCAGGCACTGGAAGGGGCTCTGAGCTCTCCCTGGATCCTTCTCTTCTCCAGGCTGGACATTCCCAGCTCTCCCAGCCTGGCTCCAGAGCAGAGGGGCTCCAGCCCTTGGAGCATCTCCGTGGCTTCCTCTGGATTTGCAGAATTTTCCAGCAGGTTCCTGCCATCCATGTGCTTATGACTCCAGACTGGATACAGCATTCCTGATGGGATCTCGTGAGGGCAGAGTAGAGAGGTGATATCCCACTTTTTGCTGTCTCTCTGGACAGGGCTCCTCTCTGTCCATGGCAAATACTGGTTTTGGAGGAGGAAAAAGCTCTGGAACTGAAGAGGAGTCTCTAAAAAGCTGATTAATTCGGGAGTTTAGACGTTTTGGAGGAGTCAAGAAAAGCGTGTAGGAAGAGAGTTTGGAATTTAAAATTGGAGTGATGAGGAAGACAAAAAAAAAAGACTGAATCAAGAGCTCCACCTTCCTGCCGGTGCTGACCCTCTCCACCTCCTTTCCCCCTGTTCCCTTTTCTCCCCATTCCACGGATTTTGAGAGGTCGTGGGGGCAAGGGGGAATGGCACCTCAAGGCTGTTGGAGGCTGGAAAGGTGGGAAGTGCTTTATGTGGCTGTGGGAGCATGTCCCAACCTTCCTGCTCATCATCTCCCAAGAAAAAGAGATTTCAGGAGTTGCCAGACCCTTCGTGCCTGGGTCTCTGTGATGTGACCTTTCCTGGGATACAGGGAACGTTCGGCCACCCGGGCTGATGTAAATAACTGCTTGATAAAGCTGCACACAAACAGCAAATGTGACACAGGAAATGTGACACAAACAGCCCCAAACTCACGGGGGCAGAGGTGTGAGCAGCTCTGTGCTCTCTGCTCCACTCCAATTAACACCAGCAACGGGGCGGGTTGAATTTCACACGGATTCTTGTCACATTTTGTCACCCAGGGCTAAACCAGGTGTTTTCCACAGGTGCCAAAAGCACTCCTGGCTCCGACTCCATCTCTCATTGCTCAGATTGTGGCGATTCACTCACCTGTTGCTGCTCCAGAAGCTGATTTTGCACCTGAGCTCAAACCAGTAAAACCTGCTTTCAGGAGCAGCAGCACCCATCTGGTACGAAACTATGAAAGGAAAGATGCCAAAAAACAAACAAACAAACAAAAAATTCAAGTTCAATTCACTCAGTAGATAAAGTATGGTGGCACCTTGTGTGTGATGACCACTCAGGTTCTTTATAAGGACAAGGTGGAGCTATTCCTGTTGGAATTCAATTCCTGGGTTGTTCAAGCAATTTAGATAAACTGAATTTTTTTCCTTATTTTATTTTTCACTGGGAGGTTTCTTGTCAAGCTGGTTGGAACCAAGTGACTACAAACCATGAATTCTGGGAACAGTGAAACTTTAAAAATAACGAAATTATCCTGGAAAGTCATTCCTTCCTTGGGAAATGGGCTGGGAGGAGGGATTTGCATTTTCTTCTCTTGTCAGGAGGTGGCAGTGGCAGGTCCCAGTTCTGCCAGTGCGTTCCCTTGGGATGGACCGGGATGGGAGTGTTGCCATTCCAGGACCACAAGCCCCACTCCTAAGGGGAGTGATGGAGAAAGGACTTCATTTGGAACCTGTGGACGAGGAATAAATCCATCCCAGACCTCTCTCTGACCCTTTTCCATGGCAGATGCTATGGGGCCTCCTGAGCCCGCCCTTCCCAGTCTGTTTTCCAGGCTGAAAAAAATTCCATCTGTCTCATAACTCTTCATGTTTCCTGAGGTTAAATTTGTGTTCCAAGCCACATGAAATGTTGGGATCATAAGGACATGGTGGGATAGCTCAGAGAATTGAGTTCTGCCGTGGCTGGGCTCTGGTTGGGCAGGGAGAGGGGAGTGGATCAGGACAGGTGGTGACATTGTGGGTGTCTGATAACAGCCTGATCCGATGGGAGGAGATAAGGCCTTTTCCAGACGTCCCAACTGCTTTATTTTATTGTGAAGCCATTCCCTCTGGTCCTGCCATTCCAGGCTCTTGTCCAAAGTCCCTCTTCAGCTCTCCTGGAGTCCCTTTAGGCACTGGAAGTATCTCTAAGGTCTCCTCAGAGCCTTCACTTCTCCAGGCAGAAAAATCCCAATTCAGCCTTTCTTCATAGGAGAGATGTTGGTTTCCTTACATTTCCCAGGGAGAAATGCTCTGGGAGCCACAAGTTTTGGGATCAGAAACGTCTTCCTGAAATCTTCAAGCATCTGGAGGCCATACCTGAGCTGTTTTTTGGTGCAGGACACACTGAGCCTCTCACCTGGCCAGTGGAATCTTCATTTAAGTTTTCTACTGGTTTGGGAAGTTCCCAGCAGCCAAAAACGTGGATATTTCCAGCTCCAGTGCCAAGCTTTGCAGGATTAGAGGGAGATGCAAAGGGCCTGGAGGCAAAGCTGGTACTTTTCAGTCGGGTTATTTAGTGTTTTACACGTGTTGTCCTTGTTCTTCCCTTCTGGGTCAGCGAGAAGTGACTCAGGTAGGAAAGTATCTCCTGTTCCTTGGATTAAATCTAGAATGAAGGCAGGGGATAATTAAGGCAGGTGACAGCTACGCTGAATGAGTGATTTACATTCCTGCATCATTTAACAATGCCTTGGAAAGGCTGGATGGAGAAAATCATCTCCAAATAAGTGATTGCTGCCTCAGTCAGAGTTGACGGGAAGGGGAGAATTTCTCAGCTTAGAAGCAAAAAGAACAAAAGGGAACAAGAAAAGAATTGATAGGGAAGGAACTGAAATTCCCACTAGTTATAAATATATGATCAATCCTTTCTATGCACATCATAAACACATTTTAGGAATTATGACTCCTCTATGATTTTAGGAATTATAAATCCTCTAAGATTCCCCCATGGGATCGCTGTATCCATGTGCTGGACACTGGCCAGGGAAGCAATGGACATGAAGGTCTCACCCAGAAAGAGTTAAGAGCTACACAAGGGTTAATCTAAATAATAACCTGGGGATAAGAGGTACCTGCATGGAATTCAGAGAGGGAGAAAAACAGGTTGGAAAAAAAAAAAAAAAAAAGGCAGGTGAATGATTACTTTATAACAGGATTCCTTATAAAAATAAATAATCTTGTTCCTGTCTTCTTCTCCTGAGGAACATCCAAAGCTTCTCTGAGCCACAGCACACGGCTGGGGCAGAGAGGGGGACATGGCGAGGTCTGATGGGAATCTGGGATGAGCTGCAGATTTAAGGAATGCTTTGTGGGGTGGTCTGACCTGTCTGCCTTGGATCTGGCTTTAATCAAATTCTCTCAGGTCTCTGCTGGAGCCAGGAGACAACAGAACCCTGGGATGCATCACAAGGAATGTGACCAGCAGGTCCAGGCATGGGATTCCATCCCTCTGCTGCACTCCCTGTAGAACCTGGAGTTCTGTGTCCAGCTCTGAGAACCTCAGCACAAGGATGTGGAGCTGCTGGAGCAAACCCAGAGGAGGCCACGGAGAGCCCCTCTGCTCTGGAGCCAGGTGGGAAGAGCTGGGAATATCCAGCCTGGAGAAGAAAAAGTTCCAGAGAGAGCTCAGAGCCCCTTCCAGTGCCTGAAGGGGCTCCAGGAGAGCTGGAGAGGGACTTGGGACATGGGATGGAGGGACAGGACACAGGGAATGGCTTCCCACTGCCAGAGGTGAGGGATAGATGGGATATTGGGAAGGAATTCTTCCCTGTGAGGGTGGTGAGGAGCTGGAATTCCCAGCGCAGCTGTGGCTGCCCCATCCCTTGAAGGCCAGGTTGGATGGGGCTTGGATCAACCTGGAGACAGTGGGAGGCATCCCTGCCCATGGCAGGGGTTTGGAATGAAATTTTCTCCAAGTCCCTTCCAACCCAAACCATTCTTGGTTCAGTTCAGTGCCGAGGTTAAAACCAGTGTGGGGAGAGCTGCCAAACTTCTGCATCCATCTGCAGCTCCAATCTGTGTCCAACCCACCTGCTCCCAGGTGGGAAAGCCACAACTGTGTGCTCAGATGGGTCCTTTGAGCCTATGCCTTGTCCCACCGAGGGCACACATGTCCTTTCCCTGAGGGCACCTTCCAGAAGCTCAGTTATGGGAATCACCTGACCTTTACACGCATTCCAGAGGCTTGGAAGAGGGATGAAGTGTCTCCAAAGCTGTGCCAATGAAATGGTTTTTAAACCAGGCAGAAACATGCTGGATCCTGGCCATACATTGTCGGGGATTGTAGTAAAATCAATTAGGAGGAATAAGGCTGCTGTGACTAATGAACTAATGAGTGGTGGCTTAGTGAAAATGGCTCTAAAAGACCTGCAGGGTTGGATTCCTGACTCGTTATTCATGGGGATAGGCCGGAGTCAGGCTTGGCTTTCTCTATTTTTTACTTTGCTCTTCATTCTCTTTAACTTTTAAAGACATTCCTCATCAGTGGAGGAGATGGAGAAGGGCAGGGATACCTGCTTAATTCCTCTCTTTCTGGTGCAAGAACCTCAGCTCCGGATAAATTTTGGTTTCTGTGAGGGACAGGTGGGGACTGTGATGTTCCCAGAGGTGAAATTCATGGTAATTTAATCCCTGGCATCTTCCCAGCAGCAGCTGAGTGCTCAGAGTAGCCCATCCTTGGTGCTTCCGTGAGTGCCTTTCATCCCTGACTCATGGAGATGCTGGAACGAGTCCAGAGGGGGCCATGGAAATGCTCCAAGGGCTGGAGCTCCTCTGCTCTGGAGCCAGACTGGGAGAGCTGGGAATGCCCAGCCTGGAGAAGGAAAGGATCCAGGGAGACCTCAGAGCCCCTTCCAGTGCCTGAAGGAGCTCCAGGAGAGCTGGAGATGGTCTTGGGATGAGGGATGAAGGGACAGGACAGGGAATTGCTTTAAACAGGAATAGGGTATGATTAAATAGGATACTGAGAAGAAATCCATCCTTGTGAGGGTGGGGAGGGACTGGAATGGAATTCCCAAGAATCTGTGGCTGCTCCATCCCTGGAAGTATCCAAGGCCAGGTTGGACAGCATCTGGAGCAGACTGGGATAGTGGAAGATGTCCCTGCCCATGGCAAGGGTTGGAATGGGATGAACTTTAAGTCGTCCTCCAACAAAAGCGTAGCACTTTTGTTGACATGTGTGACATAACAGGGTCATGTCAGCACCTCTCCACCCTTAAATCCAATCTTCCACTCCTGCATCTGCCTACTCTGGAAATTTGGGATTAATAGGAGATACATCAAGAGCTGATTAGAGTAATGAATATGGAGAGTTCAAAATAATTAAGTCAAGCAGGCTCTCAGCACCTGCAGCCCTTTGTTCCTGAAACTCTGCCCTGGAGGTGGATGGGGAATTTTAGGATTTGCAATGGGATTGGGCAGCCTGGGAGTTTGTGGGATTTGGGGATTTCCAGGCTGGATGCAAATGAAGCAGGGCTGGTGAAGGTGCCTCCACCCTGAGACAGCCTCAACTGGCGAGGTAGGACAGGAAGAGAGCTTGGCACAGAATTCCCAGGCTGGAAGTAAACATTTGGCCGAACTTTCCCTTTTGTTTATGACAACAAACTCATCTGAAGTGCTGGAGTTGTATTGATTTTCCTTTGAACAGATACACTAAAAATTTATATATTTTTTTAAAACCAACTTGTGACAAGGCAGATTTATGCAGATTGTGTGTAATTTTAGATTTTTTCTGTAATTAGTGGCAACCCTCCCCCCCCTCCCCTCCAATAGGACAGGTTGTGGTTTTCTACAAAATAATAAAATTAATTCAACAAAACAATATTTGAATATTCTCATTATTTCTTGTTAATTGTTTTTTTTTTTTTTTTTTCTGTGTGAGTTGCCAGCCCCGAAAGCAGAAGCACAGGGTGTGCATAAAAGAGGAGACATTTCAGGACTCAGATAAGATCAACTGAAACCATAAACAAGGTGTGTTGACACCCCTCCAAAACCACCCTCCAGAGCAAAGGAGGGAAGAGGATTTAGAGCAGGGTGGTGGCAAAGATTCTTCCATCCAAGATTTTCTAAGGCGAGGGAGATCACATTTCAGATGTGCAGGTGGAACCAGTCATTTAACACATATTGTTTGAGGCCACTTAATACCAGAAACCAGAAGCCACACCCTATCCATGTTTTAAATTTTTTTTTTTTTTGGTTCCTTATGAATAAGGCAAACACCGTCAGAGGATTTCACCTTTTTAATAGGATTATAATGTTTTCTGCTGAACACGAGGAATGCCAGACGTGGAATATACCTAAATGTCTTTCCCTAGGTAATTTTTAGGGCTGGAAATAAATGCTTAGCTCTCATAATCCACATAATTACTGTATTAGAGAGGCAACTGTGAAAACAATCTGTTGGAATTCCTGAGGATGGAAGTCTCCTAGAAGTGGTGCTTGGAAAAGCAGCAGGGATTGCTGAAATGCTGAGACCACCTTTAGATTGGATATTAGGGAAAAATTCTTCCCTGTGAGGGTGGGGAGGCCCTAGGATGGAATTTGGGAGAAGCTGTGGCTGGCCCATCCCTGGAAGTGTCCAAGGCCAGGTTGGATAAGATTTGGAACATCCTGGGATATTGGAAGTTGTCCCTGCCCATGGCAGGAGGTTGGGACTGGATGGTTTTTAAGTTCCCTTCCAACCTAGGCCATTCTATGATTGTGGAGCTTTAGACTTGGAGAGATGATGATTGGACTTTTTTATCCAGCATTCCTGGAAAAACTTTTAAAATTCCAAGGCAGGACAAGACAAATTGGCCTCAAGTCGCACCAGGGAATGTTTAGATTGGATATTAGGGAAAATTTCTTTGCAGAAAGGATTGTCAGGCATTGGAACATTCTCCAGGGTACTGATGGAGTCACAAATCTGGAAGTGCTCAAAATACTGTGGATGTGGCACTTGAGGACAGGATTTAGTGGAGAAAACGGTGGTGGTGCTGGTTTGACCCTGGATGTGACGATCCTGACATCTTTCCCAACTTTAATGGTTCTATCATTCCAAGAGTTCAAGTGAATAACCCTGAACAAAGTTCCTTTGATGGTGGAATAACAAAGGTGGTGGGGATATCTCCAGCACCATTTTGGATGCAGATTTTCCCCATTTCTTAGTAAAAGTCTGTTTTGGGAGGGTGCCTGGCATAACCACCAAAAGGATCTTCTTTCCCAGTTTTTGCAATTCCATACTTTGCTCGTCCCGTGTTGGAGGAGGATTTCTTAGCATGGAGCTGACCTGAGGGTGCAGGAAAATCCAGCAGGTGCCTCGGGCAGCAGGGTTGGGAATGGGAAAGGTGTTTGGGAAGCAAAAAGGTCATGAGCTTGCAACCACACTTGGAGAGGGTTGGCTCAGAGCAGAGGGGCATCTCCATTCCATCCTTCCTTGGGATAAAGAGCCTGAGAGATTCCTTTGGCCCAAGCTTTTGGGTCCTGGTCCTGTTTTTTTCCTAGTGCTCCATGCTTTTTCCAGTGAGTGAGTGATTGAAAGTCAGATTTCCACTTCTAGACCAGGCTGGACAAAGCTTGGAGCAACGTGGTCTAGTTGAAGTGGTCCCTGCCCATGCAGAGGGTTTGGAATGAGATGATCCCTTCCAATCCAAACCATTCCATGATTCTCCTCCTCCTGATAAACTCTGGACCCCACTGAAGGTGAAAATGCAGAGGAGAAATATCCATGAGGTTCAATTCTTTGGTGTTCACACCCACCAAGGTGTTTTTACCCAGGATTTCCTGAAACCACTCCAAAAAAGGAGAGAAAATATCCCCAAGCTGCAAAACACGACCTGAACACCAGGATTACTTAACACCCCGGGCCTTCTACATCCTGCTTGGACACAAAACACCAGGTTTAACCAATCCCAGCCATTGTCCACCCTGCAAAACCAAATTTTCTTCTCCAAGGAACATGAAAAGACATGACGGAGTAGCAAGAGGTGGGGCCTGCTTTTGAGCTCCTTCAATTCATTTATAGCTCAAGAAGAGTGGTTTTTCCAGTAGATTTGGATCTGGGGACAGAATCGGTGCATGGCAAATCACTGGGACGTGTGACATCGGTGAAGAGTGGTGACAACCCAGTAGCCAGACAGTGAGGGATGTGCAAGATGAATGTGTTTCTGTCTCTTCTGTTGGCTGCTGTCACTTGCATGGATTTGGGTGAGTTCCTACTCAGATTTATCCAGACTCTTTCAGGAGATGCAGTGTGATGGGATAGGATGTGCCCTGTTCTGAAAGCCAAGTCTCTGACTTTAGGCAGTTGTCAGGAAAAAAAAAATCTGTCTTTGGAATATTTCCATATGTTCAGGATGGTGATGGTGTCATTGGGATTGTCAGGTCAAGCTCTTTAGGAAGTTTCACAAGGCAGAGTGTGATTAAACCGTGTAATTCCTTTGATGCAAATTCCCACTCTCACTTTTTCCATATTCGTGCTCTATCACACTCTTTTTTTTTTTTAATGTTATTTTTAACTTTCTGCACCTTTTTTGATACTTAGCCCTGGATGTCAGTTCCATGCAGCGTGTGTGGGAGCTCTCCAGAAGTGTTACACGTGGGATTTATCCAGTTTTAGCTGTTAGAAATGGGAAGGATGGGCTGGGACACTGTTGGTGGCCCAGGTACTCCAGGGTTGATGTTTATCATAGAATCATGGAATGGTTTGGGTTAGGAGGGGCTTTAAAGATCAAAGTGAGGCACTGGAACAGATTACCCCAAAAAGTTGTGGATGCTCATTCCTGGAAGTGTCCAAGGCCAGGTTGGGCTGGGCTTGGTGCAACCTGGTCCAGTGGAAGGTGCTGCTGCCCATGGCAGGGGGTGGAATTCCATGATCATACTCTTCCAACCCAAACCATTCTGTGATTCCATTCCATGATTCCATGATCCTCCTTCCATTCTGTCCCTTGTTTCTACCACCACACCAATTTCTCGGACAAAAATTGATGATCCCAAGCTTTGTTGGTGCTCTCCTGGATGTCCAAGGTAATTAATGGGCAGGATCAGTCCAGGATCTGTGACTGTTCATTGGGATATTCTCAGATCCAGGCAGTGCCAGGTCTGATTTTATCTGTGCCTGTCTATGGAGCTATGTCAGGATTTTTAAACTCCTATTTATTTCTTTCTTCGTCAAGGGCATTTTTGGTTCTTCCCTCCTTGCTGAGCAGACTCTGCAGGGGAGAAACAGGTGGTGGCTTGTTTGGTTTTCTTTTCAGAGAGGAACACAAATCCTGTGGGTTGGATTTGTCCAGGATCCTGAAATGTGAGACTAAGAGCGATGCTTCCTCCTAAAAATGAGTTTCACAACTGTCAGACGTAGATTAGTGCAAACAAAGCATCAGGTCATGATGGGCAAAACAAGAGAATAAAGTTTGCTTTAGCAGGAAAATTTCTGTGTTTGTTTAAAAAGGGCTTTTTCTGGCTCATTAATTAGGATGGTGTCTGTTTTCACGGGGTGACTTGTTTGCCTGAGCCTGCTGACATCCCATAGGAGCTGTGCTGCCAGAAGCTGAATAATTTCTCCTTTTTAGTGAAGTTTTAAGGAATTTCAGTGGAAACCTTACACACACAGGGTGACAAGGGCTTCCCAGACTGAAGAGGGGCTGTTGGGGTGTGATGGCACCAAAATACATCAGTGTGGTTGTAACACACACATTGAGGTGTCTACTGGGGGGGTGGAAGAGAGCACCTGGAGGAGAGAACCCAGATCAAGTGTTGGGTTCCTCAGAAAAACTTGCAAAGAGGAAAATACCCTGAAAAACTTGTAAAAAAATGGCTTTTTTTGGTGATAGGAAGCACCAGACACTGTTTTCATTTGGTATTTTTAGCTTGGAGCGCTCTGTGTCACAAAACTCTGGGTTCTTCAGTTGTTTTCTCCGAAGTTGCTCTATCTCAGAAGACTTTAGGCACTGAAAGTTTTGGGCTGTGGTTATTCTGTGAGAAGCACCTGCAGCCCTCAAAGGGCTTTACAGCCTAACAGGGATGAGGAATGCCTCTGAAGTAGTGAGGGACAAGGCAGGAGGAACTGGCTCAGGATGGATTTGGAGTCTTGAATAACAAATTTTCTGTCTGATCTCTGCCTAGAACAGAACTTGTTACATGCAATCCGTTCATGGTGCTGCTGTCTGGTTTAATTCTCCTCTGTGAGGATGCTGAGGTCCTGGCACAGGTTTTCCCAGAGAACCTGTGGCTGCTCCATCCCTGGAAGTGTCCAAGGCCAGGTTGGACAGGGCTTGGAGCAACCTGGGATAGTGGAATGTGTCCCTGCTCATGGGCAGGGGTCTGGAATTGGAAGATTTTAAGGTCCCTTCCAACCCAAACTGTTCTACAATTTAAAATAACCCCTCAGAAAAATTCTTCTCACAAACCCAGAATCTCAGCACAAGGGGAAGGGTTGTGATGAGTTTGTTCTCAGTTTGGTGGAGACAAATTCCTTCTGTCTGGGACACCCTCCCAGCCTGTGGGGAGAGCTGGCGGAGTGGGTGGCACCAAGGAAATTCTCACTGCTGCAACTCACGCCCAAGTCTGATCTTTTTGTGTGTGTGTCCAGATCCTTCAGCAAGGGGACAAACCTGACAAAGCTGACATATTTCTGTGATAAAGTGACTGACCTGGCAGACAAGGGGTGAGCTGCGGATATTTTCTACCTGGACGTCAGGAAGGACTTTGATGCTCTCTTCTATAAGATCGTGGAATCAGGGAATGGTTTGGGTTGGAAGAGACATGCAGATCATCCAATTCCACCCCCTGCCACGGCAGGGACACTTTCCTCCAAGCCCTGTCCAACCTGGCCTTGGACACTTCCAGGGATGGGAGGTCCACAACCTCTTTAGAAAACCTGTTCCAAAATCCTTATGGACAAGCAGTTGAGGCATGGGCTGGGCGGACATTTCTCTTCTGAGGAAAAGCTGGGACTTCTTAGGCTGGAGAAGTGAAGGTTCAAATTGTGAATCTTATAAATTTCTGTAAATTCCTGAAGGGAGAGAGCAAAGAGGACAGAGCCAGGCTCCTTTCAGTGATTCCCAGTGTCAGGACCAGGCAAAGGACACAAACTGAAACACAAGAAACATCAGGAAACACTCTACGACTGTCAGGTTGACTGAGCACTGGCAGAGGTTTCCCAGGGAAGTTGCAGAATCTCCATCCTTGGAGATATTAAATCCACACCTGGAGACAGTCCTGAATTAGAGGCTTCAGGTGGTGCTGCTTGAGGGCAGGGATTGGGCTGGTGGAGCTCCAGAGGCCCTTTCCAACCTCCCCCATTCTGTGAGTCTGGGAGTTTGGGAGTCAAGGAGCTCTTTCTGATGCTCTGCTAAAGTCAAGGAGAGACAAAGATACAGAAAACAGAGAAATAAATCAGCCCAAGCTCTTTCCTGTGTCACGGGGTCTCCTGTGTGTGTGGCTGTCTTGTTTGATTCATCACAAGGAGTCTGAACCCGACCTGAGGCTGTGCTTTGACCACCAGACCTTTGTGTTTCTCATTCCCATCAGTCCAAACACGTCCTGTTATTCCGTAACCACTCTCAGCAAGATTATTCTGGAAAATCCCTCCCAAGAGATACCTGGACAGGATCCACGCTGAGGCCATCCTCATGTTTTCCATCCTCCTGTTTTCCCTCCTCACAGGACACTCCTTGCAGTGTTACACGTGCAAGGATTTGACCCCAGTTGAGGAGTGCCTGACAATTGAGAACTGCACGGCGTCGGAGAACATATGCAAGACTACGATCTATTCCCGGGAGGATGGTAAGGACAATTCCTTCCTTATCAATACTTTTAACAGGAATCATTGTTTTGACAGTGCTGGTGTGCAGACCAGATCCTCTTTTCACTTAAAAAGTGGAGAACTCCCATAGGAGCTCCAGCTCTCCTGCTGCTGTGGGAAGCAGTGTTTGTGTGACGGAATATTCGGTGTATGGAAGCTCCTGATTAATGCTCAGAAATGAGATTTTAACTTTTTGCAGGGTCATGTGGTGATAGGAAAACAGGGAATGGCTTTAAACCTAAAGAGGGTGAGTTTAGATTGGATATTAGGGAGAAATTGCTCCCTGTGAGGGTGGTGAGGCCCTGGCAGAGGTTACCCAGAGAAGCTGTAGTGCCCCATCCTTGGAAGTGTCCAAGGCCAGGTTGGAGAGGGCTTGGAGCAATCTGGGATAGTGGAAGGTTTCCCACGGCAGAGAGGCTGGAATTTGACAATCGTTATTTCCTTTCCAAATCAAACCATTCTACAAGTCGATGACGCCAACTCCTGGTCATCAGAAGACAAAAGACAATGGTGACTCTCTCCCCCGTTTTTCCCATTCCTAACTGTGCCTGCTTTTTTCCTTTGCCATAGTTTATCCTGCCCCGGAAGTCTCGACTGTCACCAAGATGTGCTCTTCCGTCTGCGAACCCTCCGACGTGGATGGCATCGGGATGACACATCCTGTCAGCTGCTGCTACTCCGACCTGTGCAACTTCGATGGCGCAGCAAGTTTGGGGATCAGCGTTGTGCCAGTTGGGATCCTGGCATGTTCCCTCTGTGCCTTTTTCTGGACTAGACTGTGAGGGGATGGTGGGAGTAATTTATTCCAAAAATTCCATGAAGAAAATACCCGCCCCACCAGCCCAGCTTTCTGTGTGGATGCCTAATGAACAACACTTAACAGCTCACAAAAATGGTTTGGTTTTTGGTTTTATTTTAATTTTTTTTTAAATATCCACACTTTCCCTACAACTAAGAGAGAAGCGAAACTCAGGAAGGCCCAGCTCAATGTTTTAATTGATATTTTTCAACAACTGCCCCAAAATTAACTGCGGAGTTTCTTTGCTGTGCTGGTCTGGTTGGGTTTGAAGTAAAAAAATCAAATGCATGAAGTATATTTAAGGCAAGAAATCTTAAGAAGAGCTTTCCCTATCTCCTTAGAGCAGGTTCTCTCCACCCCATCATTTCTGCTGTTCTTTCCTAGATCTTCTTTGTACCCAAAAAATTAAGGAGACATTTCTGTGTCCAAAATATGAGGCAGGAGCCTGAACTTCCCATACCAATGATCTGTTCCAGGGAGGTTAAAATCTCATGTTCTCTGTAGTCTTTTGAGCAGAATAAAGAGAATCTTGTGTTAAAACGGTTGTAATCACATTTAATTTTACTTTTTTTTTATTTCCAAACTTCATCTTTCAGTATTGTTTAGCAGTTAACAGGGTTGGGTTTTGGGGTGAGTCTCACAGCAGATGGATGAGACATTACCCATTATCCTTCACTGGAAGCAACTTTCCATCAACATTTCTTTCATCAACTCTCCTTGTACAAATCTATCTTTACTGAGAATAAAAATCTATCTTTACTGTACAAATCGAACTTTACTGAATTATCCCTGAATTCCTTGTGTGTTGCTCCAGGCTCCTACATTTTGATCCCTCCTGCTCTGGTTATGCATTCTCCTATAATCCCCTTTCCAAGGTCCAGCAAAAATATCCTCCTGCAATTATCACCCTGCTCCTGATATTTGGGATAATCAACCCAAATGTGATATTAACTCATCCATGTGGCACACGTGGTTTCCAAGAGAGGTGACAAAATTCCCATCCTTGGGAAGATTTCATGGCCTAGATGGATAAAGTCCTGAGAAACCTGGGCTGACCTCAAAACTGGGAGTTTGGATCAGGAACTTGGGTTAGGAACATTTTGAGGTTGCCTTTCCAACCTGAGTGCCCTGTAAATCATTATTCCAATGCGATCACTGGAACACAAACACCATAATTTCCAGGCATTCTACAAGGAACGCACATCGGGAATAAATTCTTCCCTGGGAGAATGATGAAACCCTGGCAGAGGTTTCCCAGAGAAGCTGTGGCTGCCTCATCTCTGGAAGTGTCCAAGGCCAGGTTGGACAGGGCTTGGATCAACCTGGGATTGTGGAACCTGTCCCTACTCATATCTGGGGGCTGGAATGAGATGATCTTGAAGGTCCCTTTCAACCCAAACCATTCCATGATTCCATGAAACTCTGAAAGCTCCTTGGTGGGGATTTCTCCAGCTCTGCCAAAGCCACAGATCCTGGAGCCAAGTGGGTTGACCCCAGAGGTGCCACCTGGGATAAAACCAGGAAGTCCCAACACTTGCCCCACTATTTTGTTTGGGGTAAGCGGTGAAATGTTTTTCAGTTTCCTCCCTTGTTTCAATTCCATTTCTCCTTCAGCCATCTCATTTATGCCTCTCTTGAACCACTGAGATTTTTTTTTTTTTGAGGTCCACACCCTCCAAAAAATCATCAGGCACGGCTGATTGCAGCCACCTCTCAGGTGGCTGAACTGGAGCGGCTCCGTAGCCGTCATCGCTTTGAGGAGGCGCGTGCGGAGGAGCTGATCCTCCCTCCCTTCATTGGCCACAAATGCTTCACCCCTTTGATCTCCGCCCAGTTTGGCAGCGAGTTTCCCACATTCCGGCTGTTCCCTGCAGAGATCACAGCTGATCATGGGAGATCTGGTCTGAAAGGCAGAAAATCTGTGTGGGTGAGGCTTTGGAGTCGCTCCCCCTGGTGTGAAGCGGAGCTCTCCAAGCACAGGGTGATGCTTTGTGGTTAAACATCAACCTGAACCTCTCTGTGGTTTGTGTCTTTTCTGATATAAAAATTAATATTTTAATTAATATATGAGCTCTGTTCCAACTGATGTGAAGCAGTTCTCAACTTCCTGCTTCTGGAAAAGCCTCTGATTATTTATTTCCCCCCAACAGAATGATATGTTTTTGATTAATTTTTGCTGAAATTTAATTCCATCCTCATCCAGTTGACCTGCAGGTCCATCAACCACAGAATGATATGTTTTTAATTAGTTTTTGCTGAAATTTAATTCCATCCTTATCCAGTTGACCTGGAGGTCCATCTGTTTTTTCTGACCCTCCTCATTCCTGGGGACTGTTCAAAGCTGTCCCTGAAAGTTTTCCTGGATTTGTTTAAGAATGAGTCATTCGCTCCTTTTTTTCTCTCCCGAGCTCTCCCAATCATTTGGGTTTCCCTCTTGTCCTGTCACAGTGAATCTTTGAAGAGCTTTGGCTCAGTCTTTTCTAGACCTTTTTTGAAATGCTTGGAGAGGACAAGGAGACAAAATGCAAGGAGAATTTCAGGGAGAGATGGATAACTTGTCCAAAAGCTGTCTGAGGAAATCAGGCAGGGCTTTACTTGGTCAGTGGAGACTGGCTTTGGAGCAGACATCCACCCCACACCTTCCTGACTCTTGTATAGAGCTGGGATAAGTTGCCACCTAATTTTTTTTTTGTTAATGGGATTTAATAAAGTGATCTGTGTTTTCCTCCTAGCTCAGCTCAGGCACGAATTTTTGTAGAACAACCTGGATCTGGTTTGTTGCTTCAGCTCCCAGCCTGAGAAACCTCCCCAAGGGGCTGGATCTGTCTAAACAGATTCCCTTGGGAGCAGTAGGATTCAGCAGGGCTCTGGATAAACACAACCTTGCTGTAAACAGAGCTAAGCGCCCTACAATATTTCTCTGAATATATTTTGGTTTTTTTCCTTGTCCCCAGGGGCAAAAGCAGCTGAATTCCCTCTTGGCAGCCCTCCAGGTAAAATCCAGCTTGGTGACTGCAGGATATAGCTCAGGAATCTGGGAATCAGCAAACAGCCCTGCCAGAATGCTTCACACGGGGATCCGTGTCGTGCTTCCAATCATTGCAGAATCAGTCCAGTGTGTTTGCTAATTCTTCCTTGGAAGAAGTGTTCCAAGAGGCTGAGGCAGTTGTGATTTCCTGCTGGGGATTGCAGAACCCTTCAGTGACATCCTGAGGAGGAGGAACCGAGGTTTTCTTTTATGTCCCTGCATAAAAAAGCCCTTTGCTGCTGCTCCTGAAAATGTGAAGTCTGAATTTCAGCAGTGAGTTGTTTTATCTGGAAGTTAATCCCAGACTGAGTTGTTCAACAGTTCAACAGTTGAGTTGTTTTATCTGGAAGGTAATCCCTCTAATTCCTTGGGACAGGGACACGTTCCACTATCCCAGGTTGCTCCAAGCCCCATCCAACCTGGCCTTGGACATTTCCAGGGATGGGGCAGCCACAGCTTCTCTGGGAAATCTGTGCTACCCTCACAGGGAAGAACTCCTTCCCAATATCCATCTAACACTGCCCTCTGACAGTGGGAAGCCATTCGCTGAGTCCTGTCCCTCCATCCCTTATCCAAAGTCCCTCTCCAGCTCTTTTGAAGCCCCTTTAGGCACCAGAAGGAGCTCTGAGATCTCCCTGGAGTCTTCTCTTGTCGAGGTGAATGCATCCAGCTCTCCCAACCTGTCCATGCAGTGCCGCCTTACTTTCCTGGAAAACAAACAAAAAACTGGATAATTGTACCCAGAATGAGCATCCCAGTTTGCAAGCAGAGCTGTGCACGTGCCTGGACCAGGAAGCAGAAACGTGGGCTCGTGAAATCCGGGAAGTTATTTTCAAAACCGATTTAAAAACCAAATCTGGATGGCTTCCTTCACTCTGAGGAGGATTCTCGTGGTTATATAAGAAGATTATCTTTGACTTCAAGGCTGTGTCAACGTGAGTCAGGCCCTCAAGGGCAGGGCTGTGTCACCAGGCTGTGGTTATGGATTTGCAAATCCCTGCTCCCTATGGCAACCCCAACATCCCCTGTGCAAACAAACTGGGAAGGACTTGGAGCCAGCACAGGTGTCCATGGGAGAATGGAAACTCTTGCTGATGTTTGGAAAGATATCCAGCTGGATGTGACAGCAGCTGAGGTGTAGTGAAAGGTGTTTTGGGGGTAAAGCAGAAATAAAAGGAGTTGCCTCCCAGTATGGATTCAGATCTGGAATTATACATGGGGTTGGAAGGCAGCTTTGGAGTCTGTGGTCCAACCCCCTGGGGTGATCTTGGGGACAATTCCAACATGTGGATGGAAGTGCTGTTCCAAAGCCCATTTTTGGTGAATTACAGAGTATTATGGACTTTTCTGAGGCTACGGTAAGATGAAGGTGGGGTGGGAACTGAGCCATCCTTCATAGTTCTTCCTTTTTCATGGATGAACAATATTTCATGGGATAGTAGGATGGTTTTAGTTGGAAAAGACTTCAAGATCACCCAGTTCCACCCCCCTGCCATAGCCAGGGACACCTCCCACTATCCCAGGTTGATCCAAGCCCTGTCCAACCTGCCCTTGAACACTTCCAGGAATGGGGCAGCCACAGTTTGTCTGGAAAACCTGTGCCAGAGCCTTGCCACCCTCACAAGGAAGAATCCCTTCCTAAATTCCAAATTAAATCTACTCTTCCAAACAGAATTGTTTCTGTTTGCTGGATCATGTTTGAAGCTTGATTTTTTGGAGTAATTAATCATTTCAATTTCTTCACAAACCACATGGAGTTTTTTATTTCATAAACTTTTGCAAAGGGCTTTGGTTCAGTGTCGCACAGGACAGGTTTATGACATGGCTTCCTTGACTCTAAAATAAGAGGACTAGTTATCAGTCAGCTTTGATGCTGGAGTTTTTCCATCTAAATTCAGGCTCTGAACTCCTCAGAGGAAAAGTTGTTGTAGAGCTTCAAAGCCTTGTTCCAAAAATTTGTTATCTTAGCAATGAACCCTTCCCAGTGCTTCCATTTGATTGTATCCAAGGAATTCAGGACATTTCACAGGTGCAAAGTTTTCCTGAGAGAAGGATCTCACAGAAAGCTTGTCTGGAAATGTTGCATTCTCCACCCCACAAAATCAAGGTCTGGATGCCCAGTGCATCCTTGTCCCAGTTATCAGCCAGAATTAGAATATGCAGCTATTTATAAGGAAAATCTACACCTGGATCCCAAAAATAGAGAGGGATAAAACTTCAAGAGGAATTAAAAAAAAACCAAACCATTGGAAATAACAGTGCTGCATTTCAGCAGCTCAGGTTTTGTCATGGGCCTGCTTTCCTTAAACAGCTGTTTTCTCCAGTGGTGACTAATTCCATGCATCTTTCCAGACCTGTAGGATGGGAGGATGAAGCCCAGGGATGGAACTTTGAGTTTCCAGGAGAGAAGGAACGCTACAAAATGAGGAGCAAGAATGGTTCAGGCTCATTTCTTCTTCCATGATCGGGAAAAAAAAAAAAAAAGATCCCACTTTGGACTGGACCTGCCTGGGCTGCAGAGAGGAACCTGCTGCCATCCATCCCCAAGGGATACTCCTTCCCTTGGGATGGGGTGAACCCAGGACACGGCAGGGACATTTCCTGGGGTTATTTCTACCTCGGTGCTGGGAGGAGGTGACTTTGTCACTCCTTGTCCCCAAAAACAAAGCACGAGGATCTTGGAGCCAATCCAGCTGCAAATATCTGGGGGCTTATAGTCAGCTCCTACAAACTCCTAACAGCCTCATTAAGCTCAGGTGCACCTAATCCTTAATGAACCAATAATATTGCCACATGTTGTTCTGGAGCTTGGATGATTACAGGATTCCATAAAACCCCTTCTTTAGCCTCCAGGGCTGGCAAGAAGCTGCCAAAATAAATGAGGTTATTGAGCAATGACAGAGAAACAAGAACAAAGCTCCATCCATCCATCCATGCCCCTGCTGTCCTAGATTTCCCAAAAAAAAAACCTCAGCCACTCCCCAGGGCTCCTAATCCCAGCACTGCTGGCACCACAGTTCAGAGGTTGGGACATGGATCAGGATGGATTTCATCACTTTGGCTCAGGTTCCTGGGAATTCTCAGCTTGAACAGAGCTGCCCTGAGCGGTTCAGGGTGGGGGACCCAGCTGTCTGCTTGTGGGGTGGAGGATGGTTGAGGTGCTTGGAAAAAACCCATGGAATCATGGCAAGAAGAGAAATGACACTGAATAAAAGAGCTGGATGACAGGAAAAAAAAAAAAAAAGGTGCTGAACGCTTCATCTTAGACTAGAAATTAGGAAGGATTTCTTCACAGAGAGGGTGGTCAAACACTGGGACAGGCTTCCCAATGGTGTTCCAAACCTGTCAGGGCTTAAGAACTATTTGGATAATGCCATTTATAACAAGGTTTAACTTTTGGTCAGTCCATAGGTAGTCAGGCAGCTGGATTAGATGGTCATTATAGGTCACTTGCAACTGAAATAGCCCCCTTCCCTTCCCTTCCCTTCCCTTCCCTTCCCTTCCCTTCCCTTCCCTTCCCTTCCCTTCCCTTCCCTTCCCTTCCCTTCCCTTCCCTTCCCTTCCCTTCCCTTCCCTTCCCTTCCCTTCCCTTCCCTTCCCTTCCCTTCCCTTCCCTTCCCTTCCCTTCCCTTCCCTTCCCTTCCCTTCCCTTCCCTTCCCTTCCCTTCCCTTCCCTTCCCTTCCCTTCCCTTCCCTTCCCTTCCCTTCCCTTCCCTTCCCTTCCCTTCCCTTCCCTTCCCTTCCCTTCCCTTCCCTTCCCTTCCCTTCCCTTCCCTTCCCTTCCCTTCCCTTCCCTTCCCTTCCCTTCCCTCCGTTCCCCTTCCCTCTCCCAATGACCTCATGGATTTTCAAAGCAGCCTTCTGTCAGGAATTACATTTCATTTAAAAAAAAAAAAAAAAGGAACACCCTTTTTTGGAACACCCTTCCAAAAAGTGGAACTCTCAGCTGTGTTTTTCTATCTAGTAAGGATTCATGAATTGCCTTTATAAAGGGGTAATACTGTAGCTCAGATATTACCTGAATAAAACATCTCAGCTCCCTTATCCAATCCAGGAGGCAGAAAACAACAGATCCTCCAAGGACCTTCTTGTGATGTTCTCCTAACTGGTGACATCTTGCACAGAGCTTGGGTTTCTCAAGGTGACAGTCACAAATAATGATAATTATTGTACTCAGAGCACTGATCTCCCAAGAGCAGATCAGAACAGGCTGGAGCCCATGGAAATACCACCCAAGAACAGGGAGAAGAAGAGCAATAATTTATTCTCCATGTGTTTTTTGACCATCATGGCTGTGAAAGTCTGGAATATGAGCCACGAAGATGCACAGATTTCAGATGAGGTTTTTTCTTCAAAGAAGAAATAGGAAATAGGATAGAAATAAGGGTGGGATTTGAATTCTAGAAGCCCAGGAGACCCTAGGCATGAGCTCCTTCAGTAGTAAGAGACCCTTGAGTTACCGAGACTGGCTCTCTTTGCTTGAAGAACCCCACCAGACCGTGACATCTTTGCACAGAGCTGGAAAAGCAAAAACAAGATTTCAGAAACCCCTTTTGTGATCCAAGGGCACCAGCAAGCATAAAACCCTTCCTAGTTGCATCCCCAAATTTCTTAAGCTATCCATGGATGATGGAAGATGGCATTTTGTTTAAAACCCCTCATTTTGTGGGGAAAATGATATTTTGCTATTCATTCTCCCCTCCTTTCCAGGCTGACTTTCCTGCTCTGCTGTGAGTGCGTCAAAGTCTGTCACCATCTCCCGGGTGTTTGTTTCTCTTTCAGATTTGGGTGGCATCTCCCAGCAAGGTGACAGCTGTCGATGCTAAAAACACCTCTTCCCCCGTGGCTTCTCTCCCTGGAGATTGGCAGCAGCCAAGAAAGATTAGGAACAAAGTCTGGCTTGTTTTCAGCCTGGCTTTGTAAGGACATGGCTCATCTGGTCCTGGTTTTGTGCATGAGCGGGTAATGACACAAAGCTGCTGCTTTGGATTTGCTGCACGGAAGGAGTTTCTGGAGGCCCTGTGGATTTCAGGAAACAGAATTTTGGTTGGAAAAGTGTCAGAGTCCAGGACATCCCTCTGGCTGCCCGGCTGTCTCGAGACCCTGGCAGGCGGCTTGGAGATCTTGGCAAGAAGTCAAAAACATCTGTGGCTTCAATTTTAGCCTGTGGAAAGCTGTCAACTCTGTATGAGGAATTACAAGTCACAAGGGTTTTAGTGATATTTGAACTAACACGGGGTGGAAAAGTAGAATTTTGGGATTTTTAAGATAAGGGGTTCAGGGGACAAGATGGAGGGATTTGGCCGTGTCCTGACCGTCTTCTCCTTCTTCTTGTCCTCCATGTCTTGCTGTGATAGTGACACTTTTCTACTGGTTTAAGGTAGGGACACACTGTCCAACATAAATGTTAGATACCGGTAATAAATTGTAAACATAGTATACATAACTTTTGATAAAAAATGTAAACACCGCCTGAGAGGGCTGGACAGATGGCCATGGCCTCCTTGCTAGCTAGAGCTCAGCAGGTCAGAGAAAGAATGCTTAGATAAGAGAAGAAATTAACAACCTTGAAAGCACAATTGGAAGCATTCCAGGCTCCTTCTTTGGCTGTGTTTGGGCTCATGGAAGCAATGATCTCTCTTGTCACCCTGACCTAGGAACTGCGAGAGAGAAATCCACAGAACAGGTTCTGCTAAAGCTTCCACTAGGACTGAAGACACCTCATTAAGGATTCAGAAGATCCGTGAGCAAGAACGACGTCAAAGCTCGTTGATAATCAGCTCATGGTTAGCCTGTTCCCAGGAATCCTACTTTGGATCAGTGTTCCTCACTGGGAGCAGTGGCACATCCCACTGCTCACATCTCCCTGCTGGCTCCCAGCCACCCTCTGGAATCCTACCACTGCCCAGGGCACAGTTTCGACTGGCAGATTTCCACCCACCCCCGGGATTTCATGCAGGCAAAGCCTTCAGCCCCAGCCCGTGTTTGTGCCTGGTCCAGGGAACACAGGGATCAGCCAAGGAAGGTGTGGAACAGCAGGTCTCAAAGAAGGAGAAGAGCTTCTCCCAGTCACCCCAAGCTCCTCACGCTGCTCCTCTGGTGAGATTTTTGGAGGTGTCCTGTGCAATGCCAGGAGCTGGACTCGATGATCCCTGTGGGTCCCTTCCAACTCAGGGTATTCTGTGATTCCAGGATTCTAAATCCAAAAGTACTGCAGGAGCAAATGCACCGACACTGGAGCACCTTGACTTCACCCAGCCTGCTTTTCCAGGAAATCTTTTGTATCTCCTTCCCTGATTATTGAGTGAAAGCCATTTCATTTGTAAGGATGTGAAGGGATGGATGTCTCAGTCCCAACAAGACGGGAATAACTCTACTGCTCCTGAATGATGAGTCCAGGGCATTAAAACAAGGTTTGAATTGTGCCTCAGTACAGGGGTGTCACTGCTGGTGTGACTGGGGACACATCAAATTGTCCTTGGAATGGGCAGGAAAGACCTGAAGGCATGGAAAACGTATTCACCCCTTGTATTACACCAGCCTGGAGTGCCAGGACAAGGGGGAACGGCTTCCCACTGACAAAGGGCAGGAATAAATGGGATACTGGGGAGAAATTCTTGGCTGCAAAGGTGCGGAGGCCCTGGCACAGGTTTCCCAGAGAAGCTGTGGCTGCCTCATCCCTGGAAGTGTTCTAGGTAAGGTTGGAGAGGGCTTGGAGCAACCTGGGATAGTGGAAGGTGTCCCATGGTATGGGGTTGGAATTTGATGATTTTTACAGGCCCATCCAACCCAAACCATTCCATGATTCCATTAAGGGACCTGCTGGCCAAAGGCAGCCTGTAGAATTTTTGTTGAGATTCTGAGTAGGTTTTTGGACTCTGATCCATGGATTTAATCTGTTTTGCCTTTCAGTTGCCTGTAACATGTTGGATCTCATAGATTTCAGCACTTTGCCCAACCATGAGCTGGTGCAAAATTGTTTCCCCTCAAGGCACAACATCCCCACCCACATTTACTGAGGATATTCAGAAACTTGAAGCTCAGTCCTAAAAAATGTGTGGCTGGACCAAGCCTGGAGCCACCAATGTGTGACAATTCCCATCTGTCCAACGGGGGCTGAGTGACAAAAGGATCAGGATCCAGACCAGGGTCGAGAAGGATTAAAACACATCCTATGTGTTTTCCAGCCAGATGGGAATGTGCAGAGTGCAGCCCCAGGTCTATGCTGGAGGTGGAGCCCACCCAGACCATCTGCCCCAGCCTTTTGCAGCACTCTGAGCATCTCTCTCCTATCCAAGTGACCCAAAATGACTTTTCTAAATTAAGATGCCAACCAAAACGCCGTGCTCCACTTCCTTCTCCCTCAACACATCTGCTGCTGACACTGAAAGTTTCTTTTCACCTCATTTTTAGGCTTTGTTTTCAGGCCTGGGGCTGTACAGAATAAAGAGGGAAAGAGGCTTCTGTGTTCCTCTGGAATTAGGGATGTGAGAGTCAAGCAGGAGAAGAATGAAGATATCCAAGAGAGGATGTGCTGCCGTGTCAGAGGCAGATGCTCCAAGCCCTCCAAACCCTAATATGGAAAAATGGCTCTATTTTAAGACCGGAAAAATGTGCACATGATAGGATTGAGATGAGAAATAATTTGGGAGTGATATTGAAAATGATATCGCTGCTGCTGCTGTACTTCAGCACTGCCAGGCTCATTCCATAATTAATAACTCCTTCAGATGGAGTGACTTTCCTTTGAGGGTGTAGAATTAAATATTTAAATCCCTCTCTGTAAATACAAGGCTGTGGCAGAGCTCTCCAGAAGCCTTGCAGCTACTCTCTAATGTATATTTATATTCTAGATAAGTATTTTTAGCAAGAACTACAAGTCCTCTCTGTGTTTGATGACATCAGAGCTCTGTTTTACATGCAATGTCCCGACTGCAAAAAAGATCCCCGTCTTTTTCCAGGTCTTGGAATATCGCAATATTTTCTGCCCTTGTCTCATCTTTCTTTCACGTTTAATGCGTGTTCCAAGAAAGCTGTGTGGGGCTTTTTTCCTCTCTCTTGCTCCCAAAGATGATAAAATATATAAAGTTTATAAAAAAAAAAAGCAGCCAAACAGCTTCTGGTGTTTCCCACCTCTACAATCGGGGCATGCTGGGATAACAACCACCACTCATGGCCTGACCAGCGTCCTGCTGTGGAGAGCAACCAGGAATGATCCCTGCTGGAAAACCCAGTCTTTTAAATATTAATCCTGCTGTTCCCATGATGCTTCTCTGGGAATCCAGCTCAGGGGAAACCAGGATTGAACCTGGGTCCTCCTTCAGTTTAAATCCAAGCTGACTGCTTTGTCTTTCCAGGGAGATTATCTTTTGGAATGCCCACTCCACCTTCTGGAATTGTGGCGCTCACCAGAAAAGGCTACTCAAGGCTCATACCTAGCCCTGATTTTTGGCTGGAGATGGGACACGACAGGGTATCCCAGCTGGAATATCCTCACTGATGAGCCTCTCTTGTTCTTTACTCTCTAATTTCTGTGTGGAAAAAAGCACTTCAGATTTGTAACTGGAAGCGGGAGATGCAGATCAGGAAAAAAAATCCTCCCTGGAAAGGTGCTGAGGCCCTGGCAGAGGTTTCCCAGAGCAGCTGTGGCTGCCCCATCCCTGAAAGTGCCCAAGGCCAAGTTGGACAGGGCTTGGAGCAACCCGGGATAGTGGGAGATGTCCCTGCCCATGGCAAGGGGTTGGAATTTGATGATCTTGAATCTCCCTCCCCACCCAAACCATTCTATGACTCTGCGTACCTCTAGCGCTGCCCCACATTTGCAGAAGGGCTGGAAGGCGGTGGAAAAGGCAATTTTTTTGGACCAGATACAGCATAAGGCACTGAGGAATGCCCTCAAATATGGAGATAAACTCTCTATATGTGCTGGGAAGAATAAGCCCTCAGAGGGACAAGAAAAATCCCTCAGCAGAGCAACGTCAGCACTGGATTCCGCTGGCTGTGAAGCTTCACCCGGCAGGGCCGAGAGGTTGCAGGTCTTTTTCTGGCCCTTTGGAGACACATTTTCCTCTGTTCTATTTTCTCCAGCCTATATTTAAACTTCACCCTCCCCGTGTCCACTAGACCCAGTGACGAAAAAATCCGGCCAGGCCTTTGAATCTCCTGCATTTCCTGGGGCAGTGGCGCTCACTGGGTTTAACTCCTGAGGGGTAAAGGGAGGGATAAATAACAGCAATAACAAAAAACCCAGCAAATTCGATTTTTTTAAGTGCTCCCAGTGATGCCTGTTCAGCCTTGTGGCTGCCACAGTGTGAACAGGTGACTTGTAATGCAAAAAAAGGCCATTTTGTACCCCTGCGTGAAGGGTTTGTCACCTCTCCTAATCAAGGAATGTATTAGAGGTGCTTTGAAGATAAAAATCTTCAGCTCCTGAGCTGAAAAAGCTTCTGAGTCTGTTTTGGCTCCAGCAGAAACTCGTGGGTCACGTTGGCAGGTAAATCCTGGGTGACAGGAGGCTGGGAGGGGCAGGATGCTCACAGCCAGCACTGGTGACACGCGGGGACAGTCCCCACAGGGACTTTTGCAGCACAGCATGGTCACTGCCACCCTCGCTGCTGAGCTCAGGCATTTTCTCTTTTGCTCCCTAAAACCCTCCCAGTTGTCCCAGTGCGTATCCCAAAAATGCCTCTTCTCCCACTGGGCTGTATTTTACCCTTCTCCTGCTTATTTTCCAGCAGGGATAGCTTTAAATCTTGCTTTTCCAAGGAGGATTTTTGCACTCCTGTGCTCATCCCTGTGTGTGGTTTTCCCCCTGTCTGGCACAGAGCAGTTTGGGAGCTGAAAAATAAAGCAGAAACCCCCTCCCTGCACCCCATGCTGCCCCACACTCATTTCCCACGGGAATATCGAACACAAAAGAAAGATGCTGCAGGCTGAAAACCAGAGAATCCAACTTTATTTACTAAATTCTCACCTCAAAGGGAGCCCTCACCCTCCCAGTCCTTCTGTATCCAGACCCTGCCCCATCCACGGGTGGACAGCAGAGCCCAGGATGCTGCAGAAAATGTGGAAAGGCTGCTGGAGACAGAGCTGGAAGCCAGGATAAAAAAAGGGAATGTGATCTGAGGATGGCAAGGGTGGAGCTTTGCTTCTGGCTTGACAAATCTGGCTGGTTTTGAAGCAGGGAACAAACAGAACAGACGAGTGGGAAGCAGGGACTGGTGCTCAGTGTCTGTGAGGGTGGGTGGAATACTGGGATTTGAGTAACTTCCAATTATTATCCTCCCCGTGGCATTTGCTCCCTGTAGATCTCAGCATTGCCAGGGGGTTTTCAGTATTTTAGTGGAGCTCTGAGGGTTTCACCTCCAGGAAAAACGGCTCACCATCCTCCGAGCTCTGGCAAGGAATGCAAAATTGTCAGAGTTTTCTTCTAAATGGTACTGAGACAGACCTTGAGAAATGATTGCCTCTGTGCAAGGAGGAAAAAGAGCCCCCTACTTTGGTTTCTTGTGAAAAGAGTAGAAAAGGGGAAAAAAAATTGAGGATAAATAGACTTTGCCACAGAGGAGGTTGCAGGGGTGCTGTGAGCACACAAGGATGGTGCACGGGGTGTATCCATCCTCCACTCTACCCTCGCTTCCCCATCATCTGGATGATCCCTGGGCAATAGGAACAGAGGGAATGGCAAATTTCCTGCATCTCTGCGAGCTGGCCACACCTGGTTCATTCATATCTGCTTCCACTCCAGCTGCTTTTGCAGCAGGCAGGGCCTCAGAATCAATCCCACATCTGCTCCAAGCAAATCCCAGCTGGGATCCCAGCACTTTTAATGCATTTTTTCCCAGAGCTGAGGGTCTGGGATAACCATTGTTTTCCCTATCCTGCAGTTTCTGCTCTGAAGGGATGAAGGGAGGGCAGAATAAGAGAAGAATTTGCTTGGAATAGTCTTTAAAACATCTGGAAAGGGAAATCTGGGAGCTCCAACCAACTGCAACCTGAGCTCAGGCAGAAGCTGAGGCGGGGTTGTGTTTGTCTGGCCAAACTTGGAAATTTGGGTTGTGGGTCTGGCCTACCCTGGTCTGTCCATGGGGTGTCCTGAGCTTTCCAGAAATCCATCCTGTTCCCACATGGAAGCTGAGCCCTTCTGAACTCATTCCTTAGTTTATCCTTGGCATTAAGCTCCAGATCTCTGCAGCTGCCACCCACACCGTGACAGGCAGGAAGTAACTGGGCCCAGATCCATCTGCTCCTCTCAGTCAGGACATGGCACAGGATTCCCAGAGAAGCTGGAGCTGGATCCCTGGATCCCTGGAAGTGTTCCAAGCCAGGCTGGATGGGGCTTGAAGCAACCTTGGACAGTAGAAGGTGTCTCTGCCTGTGGCAGGGGGGTGGAACTGGATGATCTTGAAGGTTCCTTCCAACCCATTCTCTGTAGATCCTGAGACCAGAAGCGGCTGAAGGTGAGGAACATCTGCTTAAACAGCTGGAAACTGAAGATTTGAGGGGTTTAAGTCCAGGTGCCCAAACTCTTGGCTTGAATCCAGCGTTGAAGGTGGGGTGAAGCCACACGTCAGAGAAGGAGGACGTTCCCAAAGCATCTAAGAGTTCATGAGGCAGCTTGGCAGGGAGAGTGGTGGGCTGTCAGTGGAGCTGGGACACTTGTGACCTCACAGGGAGCACTGGAGGACCAAGACAGCCACCACGGCCACCAGACCCAGCGCTGTGGAGCTGCTCCTCACCCCGCTGCTGCTCCTGGTGTCATCCGTGCACAGGTCGGTGTAGCAGCAGGATTTGGGCTTTTGGGCCCCTATCCCGTCGTAGGAGAGGCATTCCTCCTCACAGTCCCTGGTCACGGTGATGTTGCCAAAAAAGGGATAACCTGGGAGAGGTGGATTGGAGAGGAGGAGGAGGTGAGAGAGGGGAAAAAATAGGGAAGGAAAATGGGATTGAGAAACGCTGACAGAGGAGGTGTTGGACATCCCTAATCCATGGGTGCCTCTACTGGTGACTCTCTCTCACCCTCCTGCTCCTTCCAAAATCATTCCAGGATGGAAAAGGGACACTATTCCCTGTAGATGTTTGCACTGTCCATAAATTTAGGGTCCGTAGAGATATTGGGGTGGGAAAGTCAACACAGAGGGAACAAGCGCAGTGAGTCCTGATACTTCACTGTGAGGCTCCAAATCTGATGGATTCCTCTCCTTCCCTCTCTAAAGTGGGATAATTTCTCCTGGGTTTTTACAGAGATGTTAAAGGGTAATCCAAGCTGTGACTGGGATGGGGAGAGGGAAGTGTGGCCAGCAGATTGAGGGAGAGGATTCTCCCCCTCTGTTCCAGTGAGACCACCTGAAGAGTGGGAGCTGCCTCCAGTTCTGGGGTCCTGACACGACAAAGACAGGGAATTGCTGGACAGGTCCAGAGGAGGCCATGGAGACGCTCCAAGAGACGGAGCTGATCTGCTCTGGAGCCAGGCTGGGAGAGCTGGGAATGTCCAGCTTGGAGAAGGGAAGGCTCCAGGAAGAGCTCAGAGCCCTTCCAGTGTCTAAAGGGGCTCCAGGAGAGCTGGAGAGGGACTTGGGACAAGGGATGGAGGGACAGAACACAGGGAATGGTTTCCCACTGCCAGAGGGCAGGGATGGATGGGATATTGGGAAGGAATTCTTGGCTGTGAGAATGGGGAGGCCCTGGCACAGGTTTTCCCAGAGAAGCTGTGGCTGCCCCATCCCTGGAAGTGTCCAAGGCCAGGTTGGGTGGGGTTTGGAGCAATCTGGTCTACTGGACTGCAGGGGTTTGGAGTTCAATGATCTTTAAGCTCTCTCCCAGCCCAACCCATCCTGGAATTCTCAGATTTCTCCCCGGGACCCCTCAGGGGCAGTGGTGGGACTCACCTGTATCCATGGAGTGCAGCGTCGTGGTGCACACGGTGGCTTTTGGGGGACACAGGGTGGCTGTCCTGCACTTGGAAATGTCTGTGGGCTCCTTGCAGGTGTAACATCGCAGGGACTGGGCTGCAGAGGGGACAGAAGGGCTCTGAGGTGACACAGCAGGGAAGACAGACCCAAATCTGTGGTTTTCTGACCAAAATGCAGCAGTGTCCAAAATTAAGCATGTCTGGAGGCAATGGCAAAGCTTGGATATGCCAGGGGGGGAAAGACCAAATCCAGCGCTGGAGGACAAGGGTGGTGTAGCAGGAACTGGGCCTGAGCTTGACTTTGGAGGCTCAGCAGGCTGGAAAAGTGGGATTTAGAGGGACCTCACCTTGAGCTTTGGTAGGTCTGAGTGTCCTCTGGAGAAGGGGAGGCTGAGGGGAGATTTTTGGGATCTACAAGTTCCTCGTGAGGGGAAGTAGAGGGGCAGCACTGATCTCGTTGAAGCAGTGACAGAATCCAAGGGAATGGCCTGAAACTGTGTCAGGGGAGGTTTAGCTTGGATATCAGGGAAAGGTTCTTCCCCCATTTAGGCACTGGAACAGGCTCCCCAGAGAATGGTCATGGCATCAAGAGCTCAGGAAGAGTTTGGACAATGCTCTTGGGCACAGGGTGGGATTGTTGGGATGTCCTTTGCAGGGCAAGGAGCTGGACTTTGATAATCCTTGTGGGTCCCTTCCAAATCAGGATATTCCATGATGGTAAAAACCAGCTCCTTCTGCTGAGAGCAGCATTCCCCAGCTGTGACAGTGACAGCTCCCCCATCCCTCCCCTCACAGCAGCAGCTCCTTCCTGCTTGTTTAAGGGAAATTCTGCAGGAATCAGTAACTGAGGGCAGGATTTAAATTTCAGAGCTGTATCAGACATCCTGAGGGCTGAGTGTGGCCTCAAAACCGCTCTCATCAGGGGCTACTGCTGCTTTTTGAAGTGTACAAACCCTTGCTGGCTGTCACCTGAGGGAGGGACATCTCTAAATATGCAAATCTTGGTCACAGCAGCTCTCAAAACCCTCAGTGTGAGCGCTGTCCATCCACAGCCAGCAGACACCGACAGTGTGGATTTTCCAAAGTCCTGCTGGTGTGGCTGGATGACAAAAACCAGCCTGGCTTGAGATTTTCTATCCTACCCTCCTTCCACCGGCTGAAAAACAACCTGCAAGCGTCCAGTGCCATCTGTTGGTAAAAATTCACACCGAAGCTGTTTTTTGCTTTTTTTTTATGTTCCCGTTCTGCTGTTAGAGGAACTTCTGGGGCTTTGTGATAAGGATAAATATTTTTGAAGGCATTTGCTTGAACACCTGACTTCAGAAGGAATTTTCAAAGCATCTACTTCTTGCAGCAACTCCTTTGGAAAATTAAGCTGTGGGTTAGAGCCTACACAGTGCAAAACTTCTCCTTCTTATTCCTTAGCTCTTGCTAAGGAATTCAATTCAAAGAGACAACTCCTTGTCTCTTTGCAGAAGTAAAAAGGATTTTTTCATGGGAATATTTCAATTTTCTTGTGGCCGTGCTCCCTGTAAACAAGGGTGGCAGAGCCATCCCTGTTTATCACAGCTCAGGACCACACTAGATCCCTTCCCAATGATCCATGATCCAATCTATAAAATTGTTATATATTTTAACAGAGGTAACACATTATCAAAAATCATTTGGATGGATGGATGGACAGAGCAGTCCTGGCTTCAGGCTCTTGAGAAACTGCCCTGCAACCCTTGGGGTGAGGTGGTTTCCATTTACAAACCTCCACATTTTCATGGATGAGCTGGGAAGTGCCTTGGAGGAATTAATCCCAGTTAAAAGCAGGTTTAAGGAAGGAAAACCTCAACTCCCTCATCTTTCACTGCCTCCGGGTGGGGCATTTAGAGGACGTGGGTTTTGTGGGAAGGTTGCATGGGAGAGGAAAGCCCAAATCCCTAAGGGCTGGGACTGGAGAACTGAGCAGAGATAGCTCTACATCCTGATCTGAGCCAATAATTCCCTGTTCCTCAATGTTCCTTCTATTCCTTGATATCAAGCCTCAAGAATATGAATGGTCACAGACACATCCCCCAGACACAACAGGGGTGCCTACACCAGCTGCTTCCCTCTGGATTATCCCAAAAAATTAATTTCTGTCTGATTTCAACTATAAAGCAAATGGGGTTGATAACTCTGTTTCCATAAAATTCTTTGAGACCTTGGGTGGCTTTTCAGAAATTCGGTTAAATCCAAGACAGGAATTCAGATGGAGATGTTTGATCCCTGCCCAGGCTGCCTTTCCTTTGAGATCTTCCATGGTCCCACAAAACAGCCTGAGGATCTCTGGGGCCCATGGGCTGTGGGTCAAACCCCTCTGGGGTGGTGCCATCCCTGGAATGCCTGTTCCAGGCAGGGATGTGGCTGCACTTGGTCACATCTTCATGGAGGAAGGACACAGCGATGGCCAAACCCTGCTGCCAGCTTGCCCAAGATCCAGGCCCATCACAGACCCAGGGGAATTTCCCATTTCCACATATCTCCTGGAATAAGGGGAGATCCTGGAGCTGGGGATTTAATAAAACCTCTCAATGTCCTTGGAGTTATTTCTCATACCTCCACCTTAATCTACATTGAAGTATCACCTTCTAGCTTTCAGCACTTCCAGCAGCCAGCTAGGAGGTTGTAAGGATGTCAGGAGTTCGGGATGAACATTCCTGATGGGACAGGGTGGCAGCTCAGGTAGAGGCTGGCACTTCAAGCTCCTGCCCAGGCTGGTCCTGCCCTGTGCCTTGCGGTTGTCCCCTCCATCCCTGGGTGTGGGTGACAGGTATCCAAAAGACCTGCATCTCTCCCAGTCAAGCATCACAGCTCTTCCCACTAGGAATGCACCTCTCCTTTCCCATTTCACCCTCTCCTTCCACCTTCTTCAATACAAAAGGCATCATTTCCCCTACCTGGGGGTTACCAGGTCTTTCCCCTCCCTGCCCTCCCAGGAATTTCCCAGGGTGGGGGGCCCTGGAGTGTTGGGAATGAGGAGCTCTTACCCAACTCCACAAATGCCAGGCCCAGCAGGAATCCCACCAGGAGTTTCTTCATGCTGAGATCAGATCCAGGCAGCCAAGACAGGTCCAGAGAGCTTCTCCCAGGGAGCTTTATATATTTTCCCACCCTCCACCAGCTGTTGTTGATCCTGTGGGCGGATTCCTTTGGGGTGATCAGGGGAAAGCCCAGCTCCAGTCTGGATTGGGATTTGCAGAGGAACGGGTTCCCTGATGAGGTGACATCACCGCAGCGAGCAGACTCCTGCCATACCTCGGCTCTTCCCCAGGTTTATGTCCTGGGGCTGGTCTCCCATGGAAAAGCAAAAACACGTCTGGCACTGCAAAGTGTGGCCCCATGCTGGGGCTTGGATGGGGAATGTGACAAGGTTTGTTTGCTCCTTCCAGTCTGGCTCCACGAGCCCAGAGCTGGCTTGTGCCACACGTGTTGCGCTGGCCAACAGCTGTCAAGGGGCAAGTGACAGCAGGCTGGGCTTCCACGTGCTTTGGAGAAATTATTCCACGGGCTGGCAGGACTGGAGTTGCCCAGAGGTGTCTGTTTTCCCAAACATAGTTCAAAACCAAGCCTGGTTTCGGGATCCCTTCATTATTAACTGAGCTGCTGGGCTTGGGAATCGCTTGGCGGCCAGTGGGATATGGTGCTTCCAATTTTGGAATTGGGATAAGTCTTGTGTCTCAGGTCCCGGGTCATGCTGGCAAAGCAGGACACAGCCTTCCTTTGGAAAGCTGTCAATTATTTGCTAGATTTTATCCTGAAGCTGGGAAATAAGCCCAACATGGAACCATGTTGGAAAATTAATCAATTTTCCCACTCCAGCACATCAGGGCAACCCTTTCAAATGTCATAATTTATTTTGTATCGTATCCAATATTTGGGGAGACAGCTTCAAATGCTCGGAGCTGGGGAGAAATTATTTACTTCTCCCTTTGGACTGAGCCACTGGTATTTTATATTTCACAGGAAAAGCTGATAGACTTTTCGCTGGGTTTGTTGTGATCCAAATTGGAAAACCCTGGTGTTGTGCAATTTCCCATGAAGCAGCTGAATAAGCCAAAGAGGCAAAGTTTGTGAATCACTGGAGCACTTGGAGATTTTAGGGCTGGAGATGAGGTGAGTGAAGGAGCTTTAATGAGATGCATTGCCTGTCACAGACTTGTGACACGTGGGAATATTCCTGCCATTCCCGGCAGCCTCTCCTTCTTCCCAGATGGAGGATGGTTCCCAGTAACCTTAGAAGTGTTGCTAATGAAAATTTCCACAGCCACAGATAACACAAAGCTGACAGAGCTGTGGGAAAGGGAGAGAAAGACCAACACACCCTAATCCTTCTCTATCAGAGTGAAAATTATCCTTTGTTTTATCTTCCTTTGTTCTCTGAGCTCATGTGATTAAAAAAAATGGATAAAACATAATTTTCTGGGGACACAGGAAAAAACCCACTCAATGAAATCCACCAGATCTGGTTACATACAGATCCCTGCTCGGAACTGGGCAGCTCAAGACACATTTGAGCAATACCTTAATTAACAGCCATGAAACTGGAAGAGATCCAGTGCTTCCAGCATTCCAGGTGGTTGTGCCTCAATGGGAAAGCACACGGTAAAGCGGCTCGGTGGAGCGTGGAGTGGAAATGTCCGTGGAAACATCCTCTCATACCTGAAAGTCATTCCACACTGAGAAATTCTTGGGATAAATCTGTGTGGTTGAAGGAATAGGGATATAAATACTTAACCACTGTCTTAACTCTGTCTTAAAGGCTTGGAAAGGTTGGAGATCTTTCCGTAAGGAAAAACACTGGCAAAACACCAGAGTTCCTGCAGAGGTGCAGCAGTGCCAGACCTCAGGGAAGGAGGATTTGGGAGTGTTCCAGTAAAATTGTGGAGGCAAGGAAAGACTTTTAAGGTCTGTTAGCTTTAAGGTATTCCTTGATCTAAAGATAATCAAGAGCTTACAGAGAGATGGAGCCCTGGAAACAAACCCAAAACCCAACACAAAAAACCCCTGGTGGTGTCCAGGTGTGTGTTGGGATAGGAGGGATCTGGATTTTGATTTTGGAAGTGGCAACACCCTACTGGCTTCCCAGGTAGAATTCCATTGGCACTGTCAAGAACAAAATGGGATCCTAATAAAAAAAAAACAAAAACAAACAAACAAAAACCCAAACAAACAAACAAAACCCAAAAACAAAAACAAAACCAAAAACAAAAACAAAAACAAAAACCCCCCACAAAAACAAAAAACAAAATAATAATTAGAAGAAAGGGACAACAGGATTCCCACAAAAAAATTAATACACTGGCTCCTTTTAGCTTGGAAGAGTTAAATGAGACTGGAAATTGAGGTTGGATTGTAAACATAGAAAAAAAATTGGATTATTTCTGTAAGTAAAGGCAGGGAAGAAACCTGACCTGCTTTAAACCTGATAAGTATGTGGAAGCTGTGGTTTGACAGAGCAGTTAGGTAAGGCTTAGACAGCTTGTAGGACTCAGGAGGGCCAAAAATTCCCTTCTGTCTCTGCCAAGGGTGGAATAAGCCTTGGGAAAGATTGTAAGACTGACTGACAGGAGCCAGAAGGGACTTGGGTTGAGATGTCATTTCAGGTCTGGACAGCAGAGAATATCAAAGAGATGTGGTGTGTTTATGAGAAAGGTTTGTGTGCCAGAAGCCTTCAGGAATTCTCAGTGGGATCAATCCAAACCTTGTCCCAGCCTGTCCCTGGGAGACTGTCCTAACTGATAAGGTAATATAGGGAGATACAATCTCTGCTTATCACAAATACCAGGAAAGACAGATGACAGAAATTCGGTTTTTACGGTAAGAAGGTGAAGTGCTTCACCTGCTCTAACTTCCCTTGCAGTCAATTCTTGTTTCAATGATTATACCCCACATTTTTATGAGATCTGTGGCAGGGAGTGAACACCAAGCTTTGCTCAGCTGTTCCAGTCATTGATTATCAGCCACACGTGAAATTAGTCCTGTGTAAAATATTTCTACGATGATTTATGGACTCCCTACAGCCAGTGGCTCTTGTTGCACCTCTCTACTAAATTCAATTTCTCCCTGCTGCAATTTTTCTCTTCTCCACAGAAATGTATTTTGTCTGGGATATCCCTTGGGTATATTTCGGTGGGATTTCTGACTCCTTCTCTGGAAAGCCTGTTTTTCAAGGCTTTAATCTTGTGAACTCCTTCTGTTTCACCACCTTCTCTCCCGCATTGTCCAGCCCAGATCTGGACATTTTCTTCAGCCACTCCATAGAATCCCAGAATGTTTTGGGTTGGAAGTGACCTCCAAGATCACCCAATTTCAATCCCTTGCCATGGGCAGGGACACCTTCCACCATCCTGGGTTGCTCCAAGCCCTGTCCAACCTGGCCTTGGACACTTCCAGGGATGGGGCAGCCACAGGCAACTTAAGCAATCTGTGCTAGAGCCTCCCTACCCTCGCAGGGAAGAATTTCTTCCCAATATTCCATAAAATCCACTCTCTTTCAGTTTGAAGCCAGTCTCCCTTGTCCTGACACTCCATGCTCTTGTCCAAAACCCCGACACTCCATGCCCATGGTCCAAAATCCCTCTCCAGCTCTCCTGGAGCCCCTCCTTGGCTACTGAGAGCTCACAACAAGGTCACCCCAAGCCCTCTCCTCTGCAATCCCAGGAATAAACACTACGGATCTACCTGCCGTGATACAAACACCAACCAACCCTATCTGACACTGTGGTCATGTCATGGTAACCATGGAATTAATCTATGTGACATCCATGTCTTTCCTGAGAGCCGATTTGCAGGATGGAGTCTGCTCCATTTCCCAGATATCAGATTCCCAAGCATCCTGGTGACAACTGGTTCGCAGGAAAACACAGATACTGCTGATCACTACACTCAGCCACCTGGATTTCAGCTCCTGTGACTCCAGAGGGGTAGAATTTTTGCCAGGGGACTTTTTGGATGCTCCAACGTCTTCACATGTGACTCAGTAGCAGGGAACCTCTCTGCCCGTGCCCGTGGCTGCAGTGATGTTTGATGATCCAATGGAAGTTCCAGCTCTCATGGGTGTGTGTCAATAACAAGACTTTGGGCTTGTTGGGGTGGAGTTGGTCTCCACCCTCCTGTTGAAACTCTGCCACTGGGCAGGAAGGAATTCAGGTTTCGTTGGGCTGGAAAAGGGTGAAAATGTGAGCACACTTCTCCCAGGAGCTCTTTAGGTCTGTCTTCCACAGGCTGTTTGATATTAAATGTTTCTCCTCCAAAAAGAAATCCATATTCACAGCTCTGATTCAGTCTCTGAAGAGCTCCTACCCTTTTTTTGGGGTTTTTTGTGCCTGAGCTTCATTTTGATGCTTTGCACCCCCTGTCTGAAGATGGGAGGTGAGAAGTTGAACCTCTCTAAGCAGAGGAGGGAACTGTACCTGCATTTCTCAAATTCTGGCTTAAGATCACTAATCCCAAGGCTAAAAAGCAGATACTCCTAAGGATGGGAGGAAAGATTCCAGACTTGCTGTATTTTTACAAAAAGATGTACAGATTTTTACAAAAAGGTGAGTTGTGTTCAGGTTGTGAGAGAAAAAAGGGGAGTCCAGGGATACGGTCACGTGGAGGTTGGAGTCATTGAATCATTGAATGGTTTGGGTTGGAAGGAACCCTAAATCTCATCTCATCCAACCTCTCAGCCATGGGTAGGGACACCTTGCACTAGACCAGGTTGCTCAGGTTCCTCTTCCAGCCACAGCATTGAGGACAATTCCTTCAGGCATCATCTCTGTTTGGTCCACCCTGGGAATGTAGGTCTCTCAAGCATTTTCTGAATACAGCAAAAATGTCCAAGATGTGATTCTGGATTGGATTCCAGAGGGATGAATACCCCCAATTCAGGCATTTCAGACTTCCTTTAAGCTGTATCTGTCCTGCCATGGACTTGAGAGATGTCTAACTAGTGTAAAGTCCCTGAGTGTGTCATGTCTTAAATCCACTGGATTTGTTCCAGGGATTTGCCCAGGCACACTCCGAGGGCCAAGGATGTTTCCAGAAAGGTCGTTCTGGTTAGAAGGATGAGAAATTCAGGCACGAGCTGTGACAGTTGTGATCAGGATCAGCGAATGGATCCTGATCCCTTTTAAAGATCCCATTATTCTGATGTGGTTCCCTTTTCCATCCCAGTGACAGTTCCTGCCAGCCCTACATGAATGCCCACGTGACCCATAAATCCACACTCCATCACGTAGGGAGCCTGTGTCCATGTGATTTCCCATCTGAAATCTGGATGATTTGGAATAATGGTTGGAAAAGATGTCTGAGGTCACCAAATCCAGCCACCTCCATGTTCACCATTAAACCATGTCCTCAATTGCCAGATCCATGTGGTTTTTTTAACACTTCCAGGCATGGTGACTCCACCACTTCCCCTTTTCTGAGGCTTGAACACTAAAAAAGCCAAGGCTGAAGGATGCTAGGAATATTCCTGGGGACTGCTGGGAGTCTCCAGTCCCTTTCTCCACACATTAATCAGCTGATGGCACTGTTGACCTCTTATCAACATTCTGCAGTACGAGGGCAACGTGCAGAGCATGGCCAGTCACAGAGCTACTTCCTTCCCTTTATCAGGAAGATCTTCCCTCTTTATCAACTTTGGTTGTGCAGAGAAAGGAAACAGGGACCTTGCTGGGAACTTGTCACTTGTCAAACCCAGGGACTGTCACCAAGCCTGTGACTGAGAAGTGCCTGACATCACTTTGTCAACCTTCAGCACCATCAGCAAATGCCTTTGAGTGACAGGCTGGCAGCAAAGTCTGTCGCCAGATACAGATCTGGATGAGTCAAGCTAAATAAGTAACCCCTGCTAAGTAATAAAATTAGCCTGTGCTGGGTGTTGCCATGGGGATCCAGCACCCTAATGGGAATAGCGTGATGAGGAAGCCAATTCCCATCCGTGGGGTCTGTATGGTCAAAACAAAAAGTTGTGGGAGCACCAATTAGCAGAAAATGCAGTGGAAATAGCTGTTGCCCTCATTTTTAAAAGAAGTTTCCTTTTGTAGGTATTTTGAAAGTTTTAAAGTTCTCATAAAACTTCTTTAGCCTGCTGATAATGTTTGCATATTTCTACTAGAGTTCTCATGCACTGTTCATGTAAATAATATTGTTTTACATTCTTCTTTGTGAGAAGAGAGAATTAATAGACTGTTAGTTTGACCAGTGTGGTTGGAGAGGTGGCGATTTGTCGGAATCTGTGGGTATTGGTGATTCCGAGATTGTAGAAAGTCTCTGTCTTTCTGCCCCGTTGCCAAAGAAGAAGCCATAATTCATCTGCACTGTTTTCAAGGTTGTTTATTCTTGCTTATCTATAACATGTTCTGCTGCCCTGCCGCAGGTCTGTCCTGCAGGGCAGCGTGTGGGGCTCTGCCCTCAGTGGGATGTTACAAACATTAAATACCAGAAACTACGTGTGCTATATTTACAATAATGTGCCAATATCTGTCATCTATGTTAAACAGTGTGTCCCCAGCCTAAACCAATAGAAAAATGCCAACACCACAGTGAAACATGGAGGGCATGAAGAAGGAGGAAAAGGACAAGACACACCCAATTCCTCCATCTTGTCCCCTCTGAACCCCTAATCTAGAAACCTAAAATTTTACTTTTGCACCCGTGTCACACTTAATTATTACTCTTATCAAACACTCAAAGCTTGTAATTCATCCTGTAAGGTTGAAAACTCTTTTCCATGGACAGAGATCACAGACAGTGTCTCTCGGGGCTCCCTACAGGGGGGTTCCTGACCCCTGCCAGGGTCCCAGACCTGCCAGGGCAGCCAGAGGGAAGCCCTGGATTCCCACAGCGATTTCATCCTCCAATTCACTGTCACTTTTAGAATTCTATATATTGCAAAGTCAGAAATAAAATTAGCTCTTTTTCTCTTTTGAACTTACTAAGCTTCTGTCTACTCATTTCATGTCCAATAGCAACAAATAGCCTTTGAATGTTTGCAGAGTCACGGGCAGATTGAAGCAGGACAAAAAGTCCAGAGTGGGAGTCACCTGGCCTAAGCACAGCCTGTCTTCTCTACCATAGATGGCTCCTGGGTGACTCAATGGATCTGTTTAGTTTTCCAGTCAGGCAGACAAATCCAAACATCATCAGACAAAAGCTTCGTCAAAAAGTGGATGGCACTGGGGATTACCAGCTCCCCTTCACTGGCTTTAAAGGGAACCCTGCAAGGGTGGAGGTGGGGTCACCTGGAGGCCTCCTCTTAGTAAATGTGTGTGTTTTGTCATGGAACCATGGAGTGGCTTCTGTTGGAAGGGACCTGAAAAATCATCTTGTTCCAACCCCTGCCATGGGCCGGGACACCTTCCACTATCCCAGGTTGCTCCAAGCCCCATTCAGCCTGGCCTTGGACACTTCCAGGGATCCAGGGGCAGCCACAGCTTCTCTGGGAATTCTGTGCCAGGGCCTCTCCACCTTCATAGCCAAGAATTCCTTCCCAATATGTCATCTAACCCTGCCCTCTGGCAGTGGGAAGCTATTCCCAGTGACCTGACACTCCATTGCCTTTTCCCAAGTCCCTCTCCAGCTCTCCTGGAGCCCCTTCAGGCACTGGAAGGGGCTCTGAGCTCTCCCTGGATCCTTCTCTTCTCCAGGCAGGGCATTTCCAGCTCTCCCAGCCTGGCTCCAGAGCAGAGGGGCTCCAGCCCTTGGCTCTGTGGCCTCCTCTGGAATTGCTCCAGCATCTCCACATACTTCTGCTGTTGGAGTCCAAGTCTGGATTCAGAATTCCAGGTGGGATCTCACCAGTGGAGCAGAGGGGCAGAATCCCCCCCTCACCTTCTGCCTTCACTGTGGGGACACAGCTCAGGACACAGGAGAGTCTCAGGACTGCCTTTCCCTGCCAGAACAACTCTCAGGCACACTCTGGGATTCTTGGAGTGTCCTGTGCAGGGTCAGGAGCTGGACCTGGGGATCCTTGAAGGTCTCTTCCAACTCTGGACTTCCCCTGAATTTTGCCAATCCATCCCAGCAGGACCAAGCTCCTTCCTCATCCATCCAGGTGTCCAACTTCAATGACCACATCCAACGCTCTCTCCATTTGTTGTTCTGCTTCTCAGCATCCTACGTAATTCCAGAGCCCTTAGGCTTTGCCAATTAATTTTGATTTAATCCGACTTCAGCTCCTTTTAGCCTCCTACACCACAGATCAATCGTGTCTTTCCTTCCTCGCCCATCCCTTCCCTCCCTGCTGAGATGTTTTTGAGGTGGCACACCCTGATTTCTGGGATCAGGAGTGTAATGCACTTGGAATAATATTGTCCCCTCACCCAGCTGAATTTTGGGATGATTCACTTTTAGATAAGCAGAAAAACATTGATATATGGCTGATATATAGATAAATATGTTGATATCCAGATATATTTGTTGATATCCAGAGACAAGAGAAGTGAACTGGAAGCTCAAGGGTATGGATGCAAAGTGTGAAGCTTGTGGTTCACTGAAATCAAAGATTCAGAAACCTCTTTAGGGTGTTTTTTTTTTTTTTCTGTAAAAAGGAGGAAAAATGGAGAAAAAAAATTCTAGAGAGAGCAACTGTGGTGTGACATGGGTGAATAATTTCAAAGATTATTCCAGGAATGAGAGGGAAGCCTAAACAAATGTATAAAAAAATGAGCAGCAGACAAAACAACACGAGGGAGGTTAAGAAATATATAAAGCAAAAATTTGCAATAGTCAAAATGACTTAGATCTCGAGAAAGACATTGAATGCTATTTACTAATTTATTTAAAATGAATTATTTAAAGTTATTTAAATATTATGTAAAATTATTTAGCCTTTAAATTGAGAGGCAAAATAAACTAGTGATAGATGAAAACTGAATATTAAATTAACCACTTGCTTATTCAATATATAAAATGCTTTTGATTTCAGGGGTAAAGACAGCATAGAAAAAGGCGTCTAGAAAAAGAAACAACCACAACTGAGGTGGAGCAAAAAAATTCAATGTGTTCAAGCTGGGACAAAGCAGGACAGGATATTTTCCGTGCCAGAACTCTTGGAGAACTCAGATACAGAACAACAGGTCCACTCCTAAATATTATTTATAAATTGGTCAAGGCAGAATAATGAGGTCAGAATTTAGCCCCTAAATTAAAAAGAGAAGGGGTAAAAGCCAGTGTCTGACCACAATAGAGTGCCGGGAGTAAAAACAAGGTTTGAAAGTAGGAAAATAATAAAAAACCCAGAAAAATACTTAAAATCCAATGTGGTATTTGCTGTTTTCATGTTAATAAAGTCAGATTTTCACAAGTTCAGCAAAGTAATAACACAGAATGATGTGGGAATATTTATTAAGATGGCACAGATGGAAATTAAATTGATATAAGATGGGTGAGAATTTTTTAAAGGCCTGCCAGCGGAGAAGCCGGAAATATTTAAAGTGTTGGGAGTGGGATATGAACCTGGGGAAATTCATCAGTGCCGTTCCTCACTTTTGGAGTGTTCTTGCTTAACATTTTCTGTTAAGACCTTGAAAGATGCCAAATAGGATGGAATTTACTGGTGGCACAAATTCGGGAAGCCTCAGCAATTCCAGGAAGGATCAGGATATCATGAAGAACCAGGTGGCTTGGATGTCAGCTGGATTAAATGGATTATCCACCATATAAGTCAATTGTAGGGTAAACGAGGAGATCACACGGAGATGATTGTGAGATGAAAGATGCGGGAATTCTTGGATGATCCCGGCTGGAAACGCTGTCAGGCACCTGATGGAGCATGGAAAAGATGCAACACGGTGTGCATTTCCCCACCTGTGGCTGAGGGACCTGAATTCTCACCCAAGGAATCATGAAGAGTTGAGAATGGAGGGAATATGAAGCCAAAAGGGAAGATATAATAAAGAGGGAAAGCAGATTTTCACACAGGCATATGGTGATAGGACAAAGGAGAAATGGTTTTAAACTGAACAAAGATTTACATTAGAATTAAGGAAGAAATTATTCCCTGTGAGAGAGGGGAAACACTGGATTAAGCTGCCCAGAGAAGCTGTGGCTCCACCATCCTTGGAAGTGTTCCAGGCCAGGTTGGACAGGGCTTGGAGCAACCTGGGATAGCAGAGGGTGTCCCTGCCCATGGCATGGGATTGGAACTAAATGGTCTTGAAGGTCCCTTAAACCCCAAACCTTTCCATGATTCTAGAAGAGATGGGATTTCTTTCCCAAATACGGCCACACGCAACAGCAGGGAAGAATTGCCTGAGATAAGGAAAATGGTGGCACTAGAGAAAAATAGTCCTTCACTTCTCCATATAAATTTTCCATGTTTATTGCCACCCTGGGAGCTCTTGAGGCCGGAGAACTGATCCATGCTCATGACTGGAAAATTGGGATGGAGACACAGAAGTTTTGGTCTGGTTTGGACTGGATATAAGCAGTGGTTTTGCCAGACACTTGAGTGGAAAGGCTTTATGACCTTCCCAGCAGTAACATTCCAGGAAAACCTTTAGCCTTGTCAGCCTCCAGTGCCCATCTATCCATTCTGCATAGCACTCCTGTCATCCAAGGATGTTGGGTAATGCCTCATTTGAGGTTCCAGGTTAGCAAACACCCCCATAGCTAAAAATAAGAGTTTGTGGATAGTGCTTAGCTCTGGGAACAGATGAATCCAACTCTTCCACACTCCACTATTTTGGCAGTGCCGGTGCCCTGGCAATTCATATTTGGATAACTCCAAGATTTGAAGTGGTAGAAGTGGATGATGGGAGAAGAAATCTTACCACATAAGATATCCACTGGTTTGGGGATGAACTGAGCATGTTTGAAAGTTATTCCACATGTGAGAGAGGTGAGAGTAAAATTTACACCTTCTTTCTGCTGAAAGCACTCCCAGGTCTCATGGCAGCTCTGTCTGGATGGGGTTGGAGGAAGGTGACAAGGAAAATAAGGGTGAAGCATAAGTGGAATATTCACCTTGCTGTGATGTAGGGATCTGTTTGCCTTAATAACCTATTAAACATATTGAAAGGCTCAGAGGGTTGGGATTATACAATTTGTACAAGAGAAGCTCTGTGGTGACCTTACTGTCCCTCCCAGTACCTGAGGGAGCTCCAAAAGAGTTGGAGAGGCAGTTTGGAAGAGGGATGGAGTGACAGGACACAGGGAATGGCTTCCCACTGCCAGAGGGCAGGGTTAGGGTGGATACTGGGGAGGAATTCTTCCCTGTGAGGGTGGTGAGGCCCTGGCACAGGTTTTCCAGAGAAGCTGTGGCTGCCGCTGGATCCCTGGAAGTGTTGAAGTCCAGGTTGGACAGGGCTTGGAGCAACCTGGGATAGTGGAAGGTGTCCCTGCCCATGGCAGGGGTGTTGGAACTGGATGATCTTTCAGGCCCCCCTTGCAACCCAGACCATTCCACGATTCTGGACCTGATATTGATGGAGCAGATAGGACCCTTGTCCTCTTGGACTCCTCTTGGAGAGACAGCCCCGTCATGTGGGGCAGAGCAGCACATCCACCCTTCACCAACCACCTTCACCAAGTGTCTGCATTGTGTCTTTGCCTCCTACACCCCTGGCTGCCCTCAGGATGCTTCCTGCTCCTAATCCCCCTGTTGGGTTGGGAAGAGGCAGCTGTGAACTCTACTTTAGCCAGAGGATTTGGGCTTGTTCATGTCGACATCTAAATCGTGGAGCCAACAAAAGTTTCCCCTGTCATTTCTGTGATGCAAAGGTATCCCCTGGTTTTTATTTCATGGTGAATCACCGGGGTGGTGATGGCAGGGCATTTACCTTGGCGTAGCCACACGGTGTTGTGGCTTTGCTTCCTGGTCTCCACCCTTGGTGTTTTGGGGTTCTTCACAGCAAGTGTGGTGAAATCTGTGCAGGGAAGAAGTCAGCTGTCCTGAACAACTGGATTAGATTAGATTAGATTAGATTAGATTAGATTAGATTAGATTAGATTAGATTATATCAGATTAGACTTGATTTTTCACTTGGGAGGGTCCTACAATGCCCATCCAGTCCAAGTTCCTGACCAATTCAGGGCTGACCAGAATTTAAAGTATATTCTGAAATTCAAATTCTGACAGACGTGAGTCATTGACCACCTCTCCAAGAAGCTGTTCCGGTGTTTGACCACTCTTGGTTAAAAAAAACCTCCTGATATCCAGTTTATACCTCCCCTGGTGCAGTTTGACCCTTTCCCACATGTCCCGTTCCTGGATGTCAGGAAGAAGAGTTCAGCACGTCCCTCTCCAGTTTGACTCCTCAGGGAGTTGCCATGAGGTTCCCTCCCAGCCTCATTTTCTCCAAACTGGGCAAACCCAGAGCGCTCAAGAATGTTCCTTCCAGCCCTTCTCCAGCTTTATTGCCCTCACATGGATGCATTCCAGGACATTCCCATCAGTCCTAATTTGTGGGGCCAGAATTGCACAGAATGTTTTAGGGGAAGCCATGCTGGACACAGCGGGATAATCTCCCTGGACACAGCCCAGGATGTGGTTTGTCCTCTTGGCTGCCAAGACACACTGGTGGCTCCTGTGGAACTCTGTCAGATTCCTTCTGCAGGACTGGTTTCCTGTCCTTCCTCTCCCAGTTTATCTTGTGCCTGGCATTGCTCCATCTTAGGTGCAGAATCTGTCATTTAGACCTGTTAAGTGTCATCCCATTAATCACCAATTTCCTTCTCTTTCACGCTGGGGAATAAACATCCACCCCAGCCTCCCTTTCCATTCCTTGCATCTTTTCCACTTCACACAAAGGTCTCTGGAATGAGACATTTCTCTAGAACAGAGTCACAAAACTTCAGCGGAAAACAAACATTTCCTGCCTGGATATTAACAATTCCTGATGAGCATGGAGAATACAATGTGCAGCCCTGGATGTGAGGATTTTCCATGGACCAGCAACAGCAACAACCATTTGTGTAGACCTTGACCGGGCTGAGGTAGTGACTGGTTGAAGACACTTTGAAAAGGGTTTGGACAGATCCAGTTTGGGAGGGAATGATTCAGTCTGAGAACTCTTGAATCCATTTAGAGGATGATTTTCCTTCACCAGATTACTGAGATTTCTCCTGCCCCAGCAATCCCACAGCTCAATGTCACATTTTTACACAAAACCCATCAGTCCCTTCAAATATCTTCAGCCTTTTGCTGTGCATCTCTACTGAAATAAATATTATTTGTTGGTTAAAACTGATATTGCAGAGCATCTAAAAAATTGAAGACCATGGAATCATGGAAGTAGTTTATTTTGGAAGGGCTGTCAAAGATCCTCTCAGCCAACTCCCTGCCATTGGCAGGGACAGAGATGCTGAGGATGAGTCTCTGGCACTGAAGCTGATGAAAAATAAAATATCTGTGATTTTTTTTTTCCAGCCAAAACCCACTGATTGCATGCAAACTGCCTCTGGGAATGGTTTTTGGGTTGTTTTAACTCCTCTGCCACCCCTAGGAATTGTGTGGGAGATCCTTGACCTCAACCCATGCTGGTGAGATTAGGGATGAGGCACCTCCAGTGCCCAGAGGTGTCCACTGTCCTGGAACTGTGACCTCTGGGCCTGGGACTTGCTGATCCCATTTTCTAGAAGACCAGAAAAGTAGCAAGATGTTTGTATTTTGCCTTCCATGATTTTTAAGGAGATATTTTTCTCACCCTTCATTCACCCTGCATTTCTGGGGGGTGTGTGGGTGTATCCCACCTCCTGTGCTCGTTAAGCAGGATCCTTCCAGGGGATACAATGTGTTTCAGGGTGTTTTGGGCTTCATTTATGCCAAAATGGACCTCAGAACTTGTACAGTAATGTTAAAAAAAAAAATCACAAAGGTACAATAAATTTGAGGTATAGCCAAGAAGTGAATGCATTTAATTTTTTCAGGTAATCCAAGTGTTAGGGAATTCTCGATTCTTATGGATACAGGAGACACTGATGAAAACCCTACAAGAATTTCTGACAGGGACATGCTGGCAACGAATCCCTGCTTCCCATGGATACTGTGAAGCAACAGATCTCCATGGCAAAGGCAAATATTTCTTTTCCTCATCAAAGGGATGAGGAGAAGCAGGGCAGAGCTGCCGCACTTGAGCACCTGATAACAGAACGTTTGCTGCAAAAACATCAAAGAAGATAAATTAATTGGCTGGGATTATGAAGGGCAGGGAAACAGCTGTCTTTGGTAGTACATGGGTGTGAGAGTGTTGTTAAATGCTCTGTCATTTTACTGCAAGGCAGCTGGAGCCAGTCCAGAGGTGATGACTGGAAATGAGCGCCTCATGCATGACAAGGAATTGCCATTCCCTGCCTCCTCCCTGCAAGAGCAAGAGTGGAAAGGGTTTCTTTCCTGATTGCTGTCTTTTAAATATTCCCATTTCATTTCAATACTCAAATTCTTATGGCAACTCTGCCTTTATTTTTCTAAATTTTCTTCATTTCACGTGCAGAGGAACAGAATAGGTCAGGTGTGCTCAAATGATCACATTTCAAGTAATGATTTGAAATATTGGCCACACCTTCCTCTCTTTTTAATTATGGAAGTTGAAAAGGTGTCAAAAATGTTGTTTTAAGCAGGATGAATGATCACCCTCCTCTTCATTAAAGAAATACTGGAGGTTACAGGCAGAGATTACATCATTTTTTTTCTTAAATTTGTCTGTGAGAGCAGACAAAGCTGTTATTTTTGCAAGTTCAAAGGCTGCTGCCAAATGTAAATCCAAAAGCAGACATCACAACTCATTTGGCACCTGTGTGTGGCACCACCCAGGTTTGTCCCTTCAAATAACTCAGTGTGTGGTGACCCCTGAGGAGAACAAATGCATCACTCCACTTTCACTCCCCTGCCCTGGGTGAAGTCCTCATTCCACAGATTCCCTCGAGGCCAGATTGAATCTGAATTAAAATAAGCAGAGAGGAAGGAGCAAAATGTTTCTGCCTTTTCTGACTCAGCCCCATGCCTGTCACCTCTCTTTACGGGGAGGTGGTGCCACTATCCCAGCCAGGGAGGGCCACCAGCAGAGGTGGGAAAGGTTCCAGGGCTGGGTCATGCTGTCTTTGAGTGATTCATGTGGGGAACCACTGGCAGAGTTGAGCAGGTGCCTTTAAATTTCAGTATTCCAGGCACTTAGGTTATTCCAGTGTCAGGGTTGAACCTGTCTGGTGTAAAAAAATTCAAGGAAAGGCACATTACAAGATCTTTTTTGTTGAGTTGATGGCTTCTAAGGTGATATCTCCATAAAATATGGATGAGAAATTGGAGAAGCCATTGAGGGAGGAGGTTGGGGTTGAAAGAGAATCTGAGCATCAAGAGCATCGTCAAATGAGTCAGAGCAGCTCCTGGTTTGCAAAGAGTCCTGAAAAAGAACTTGAAAAGGCATTAAGAGAGCTCAGGATAAGGTCAGCAATGAGAGGTCAAGGGATCTGTGGCACACGGAGCTGTCAAGTGGCAGGATGGGAGTGGGATTAATCAGGATGCCATGGGATGAACTTGGCTTGTCCTGCATGAGATGCAGATACAATTCATTGAGGGAAGTTCTGCACAGGGCATGAATTTGGATTGGGTTTAGTGGTAATGATGCCTTAGGATCTAAGCTTTTATATTTTTAATATATTTTTCATATATTTTTTATATATTCCTGCAAGGGGTAGGAATTTGGATTGGTTTTGTGGTAATGATGTCTTTGAATTTAAGCTTCTATGTTTTTCATATATTCGTAATCCTGTAGTTCTTTAATGTATAACTCTAAACTCCATATACATTGTTAGCTACTGCTTTCCCATTTTGGTTGGACAAAACAATTCCTCTCCAGGCCTGGGAATCAAGGACATCTCACTGTCTCAGGCCCTGAGAAATACAAACAACAGTGAGTTGGGGGGGAGCAAGCTTGGGGTAAATTACTTCATTACCTAAAGCTGTAATTGGATTAACTCCTGTTATGCAAATGGACCAAACTTATAAAAGTATAAAAATCCACAGCCTGTTCTCCATTTTTTTGTGGTGTAGCCCCTGGGTGGACTTCATCTGCCTAAAATGCACCTGAAGGCCCTTCAATAAATATTACTGCTTTTTATCCTCTTAATTTTGTCTGGCTTCTGTTTTCAGGCAGCCCAAAAAACCCATCAGTTTGGCATCAGTTTAATAAGAGGTGGAGGAGAGCTAACTGTTCTATCTGTCCCCAAAAACCACCTTCATTGCACAGCAACACGTGCATGATTCAGAGCAGGAATGTGGCTGGGCAGGGCGGGTTGGGAGCGGGTGAGCTTTCCCCAGCTGACTCTGTGAGATCATTTTTAGCCCCAGTCTCTCCCCTGGCCCGTTAAAGTTGCTATCTGAACATCTCTGCATGTGTTGGGCCTGATAACATCTGAACAAGGCAGAGGAGTGGAAATGCCATGGAACCCGCCCCGGGCCATATTGGAAATGTAGTCCCTAAGTCCAGTTCATCCAGACTTTCTCCAGTGGTTTAAATCCAGTTTTTAATCAGCTGTTGCAAATTGGGTTGATTTCAGAGGAACTTTTTCAGACTGGTAAAGGCACCGGATGTAAATTCTAATGTGCTGTTGGAAATACTGGATGGCTCAATTCTTATCCACGGGGATGATGAGTAATTGTTAATTGTACCAGGAGTAAAGAGAATTCATGAAGCCTTAGAATCATGGAATGGTTTAATTTGGAAGTAACCTTCAAGATCATCTTGTGGGCAAAGACAACTTCTGCTAGACCCGATTGCTCCAAGCCCCATCCAACCCATCCTGGGACATCTGAGTTTTTTTAAGACCCATCCTCAATTTCAGGCCTCTTCAGAAGTGTGGAGAGGACAGAAGAATTGATAAAACTGTTCAAGAAGCAACTTCCTTGGGCAAAATACACCCAGCCTTGTTTTTCAGATGAATATCGTGCTTGTGTGTCCTGCAGCAGCTCTCAGGATGTTTTAACAGCACCCAAAATGTAAATTATCACAGATTTCTGCTCTAACAGAGCGTGCTGGTGACAGAGAGTGCAGGCAGAGCAGAGGGGCCTGACCCAGAGTCCTGTTGAGATTTGTGATGTGTTTAAAGCAGGAGGGAGAACCAATCTTTCTGCCAAGGTGCAGTCCCAGCCCTTTGGCTGTTCTTCTCAGGAGAACATCCCATTCTCTTCCTGGTCCTGCCCTGGCCTAACCCAGGTTCTGATCCGCAGCTGAGTCATTTATCTGCCCCAATTTGCCACCTCCTTGCCCTTCCCAGAAATCAGAGGGCTGTTTTTGAGGCTGCTCTGTCGGTGACCTGGATGGACAGTGAAGTCTGGGGCTATTACAGGCGCTGTGCCAGGTGCCATCAACTCCACAGGGGGATCCTGCCCTGTTCTTCCCTGTTTTTGCCCCAGTCTCTGCTCTTCCAGCTGCACCTTCTCTAAATTATCTCATCACAACATTATGGAATCCCAGAATAATTTGGGTTGGAACACCCCCACCATGGACAGGGACAACTTCCTGCAGACCAGATTCCTCCGAGCCCCATCCAACCTGGCCTGGAACACTTCCAGGGATGGGGCAGCCACAGCTTCTCTGGAAAAACCTGTGCCAGGGCCTCAGCACCCTCCCATGGAAGAATTCCTTCCCAATATCCCAACTAACCCTGTTCTCTGAGAGTGGGAAGACATTCCCTGTGTCCTGTCCATCCATCCCTTGTCCAAAGTCGCTCTCCAGCTCTCCTGGAGCTCCTTTAGGCATGGAAAGCTCTCCCCAGGGCCTTCCCTTCTTCAGACTGAGCAACCCCAACTCTCTCTGCCTCTCCTTATAGGAGAGGTGCTCCATGCCATCCTACCTGTGCAATTCCAGGTACATCCACAGGGAGGATTTATCTCCAGGTAAATCCAGATGAGAACCACTCAGTGGTCAATTCTGGACTCCTTCAGGGCAGAAACCGGAGAAGAAATCATCCCTTGATCCTCTGAGTGTTAAGGCACTGGGTCTCAACCACCAGAGCTTGGGAAAGCCATCTCTTGGTTCTGGAAAGAAATGCCTTAATTCCATGCTCAAGGAGGTAAACAGCATTGAAATGGGACCAAAATGTTAAACTAGAGCTGAACAGCCCCCATTTATGCTCCCCTGTCTTACTTTTGGGGACAAATTCCCAAAATTCCCACTACTGGAAGTGTTCAAGGCCAGGTTGGATGGGGATCTGAGCAACCTGGTGTAGTGGAAGTGGAACAGGATGATTTTCAAAGTCCCTTCCAATCCAAACCATTCCATGAATTCTGGAATGTGTTTGACCACTCCAGAAGCTGGAAGAGGCTGTTTCACCCAACTTCCCTGAGGACTGCAATGGCTCTGGTGCCACTTAAATTCTGGTGCCACTTAAATTCCCAATCTCCAGAAAAGAGCACTGCAGCCACATTGCTTGTTGGGAATGGCCTCTGGATGTGGACGTGCCCAGGAATTGTTTCAGAAAGTGCACACAGGGCATTAAGGTGTCAGGGACATCCTTGCAGCGCAAGGAGAGGATTCCTTGGCACGGAGAACTCATGGAGTTGGTCACCCATGCCGAAAACAGCCTGACTGGAAGACCTGGAGGTGGATGAGCCTCTTTTCAGGGATATGACTCAGGAGGTTTGGAAAAGCCAGAATAAATCACTCGTCCCAAATCCTCCCTTCACAAATAACCAGATTGGATTCCTATAAACAAGGTGGTTCATTCTTGATTTCCTCCTGGGAAATCCCTTCCCATCTTCCTGCAATTAACAGCTTCCTTACAATTAGCCTTTCATCCTGAGGATTTACATGGTTTTCACAACAGCAGACGTGTCATTATCTCCTGACATCCCTTTGACTTCATCCCAAATGGGATTTTGACCCTTATCCCCATGGCTGTGGATCCTCCAGGTGATTCGTCCCCACCAGGGGAATGATTCCCTGTTATTTCAGCCTGTGGATCTTCACATCCTTGGCAGCTCCAGTAGATTTTAAGGTGGAAGAGAGGAATTTGGGGTCCTTGGTCAATCTCCCTCCTCTTTTAGTCCTCCACCCACTGCTGTCCTGACGTCACAGCTCCTTAAATCCTGTTCTCCCACCCAGGGGTGTCCCAGATTCACTCTCCATGTTTTCCTCGTTGTTTTTTTTACCAAATCTCTTTATGTGGGTGTGGTTTAGAAAACTCACCTGAGATTTTCTCTCAGGCCTCTTCATACAGAGCTTTTCCTTCTGCCTTTGGTCTCCCAATGCAAGGCGGGAACAGCCAAATTTATATCTATAAAATAAATCAGCTGGAGAAGTCACGGAATAACTTTGAATCTATAGCCTTAGAGAGGGGCTGTTAGAGAGAGAGATGTTAAAGAGTCTGCCTTGTACGCAGACACCTCATGGGTGTTGCTCAGTCTCAAACCATTGGCCTCGGAACACTGATCCAGCCCATCCAGATCCCTCAGCAAAGCCTTCCTGCCCTCCAGGAGATCAACATCCCACCCAACTTGGTGTCATCCATGAACTTCCAGATGGTGTCTTGACTTCCTCATCCAGATTATCAATAAATATGTTGGACTGACCCCAGTACCAATACCAGGGGGACACCACTGGTGACCAACCACCAGCTGAATGTGGCACCATTCCCCACCACTCTGTGCCTGGAATCCAGCCAGTTTTTAACCCAGCCAAGAGTGCACATTCCCAAACCCTGGGCTGCCAGTTTTTCCAGAAGAATGTCATGGGAAGCAGCATCACAGACTTCCCAAAACTCCAGAGAGATACATCTGCAGCCTTTCCCTCATCCTCTGAGGAGGTTACCCGGTCATAAAAGGGACTTTAGGTCACATTGCACAGCAATGACCTGGGCTGGACATAAAACACCCACCTGCAGCTCTGCTGTGGGCCGGAATAGATGACTGAGTGATAGACACAGTTGGTGGAGAAATAACTTTATTTTAGGTGTTTTGCAGATAACATAACACACATTCCCTTATCTGGTAGCACTGGAGCTTTGCAATGAGATTAAAGCAGAAGCCATCATATGGCAAAGAGCTGCCATCAGCTCCCAGGGCGCTGGGTGCCCAACACACCCCACTGCTCCTGGTTACAATGCCTGCTATTAGAGGGGTGCTCCAAGACTTTCTGTGGTCATGGGAGGCATCTTTGCTCATCAGAATTTATTGTTGAGGACGGTCCAGAGCACTCCGGCCGCTATCCCTCCGGCCAGCCCGTAGCTGGACCTCACACTGCCCGCGGCGTTGACGTTGCATAAGTCACTGCTGCAGCAGGAGATGTTCCTGTTGCCCACGTTGAAGTCCTGGTAGGATGCGTCACACGCGGCATCACATCCCTTGCTGATGATGCTGAAGAGCCCCACAACCCCTGGGAGGAAAGCAGGACCATTATTACAAGGATTCAGAAGAAGCCAAGCCTTTGTGGAACTGAATAATGGGGACACTCGTTAGGTGGGACAAAAATCGGAATCACAGAATGGTTTGGGTTGGAAGGGGCGTTCAAGATCATCTCGTGGGCAGGGACACCTTCTGCTAGGCCAGGCTGCTCCAAGCTCTGTCCAGCCTGGCCTTGGACAATTCCAGGGATGGGGCAGCCACAGTTTCTTTGGGCCTCACCACCCTCAAAGCAAGGAATTTATTCTTATTTTTCCATCTAAACCTGCCCTCTCTCATGTGAAGCCCAATCCCAAACACCTTTGTTGCACGGAGCCTTTCAACACCTGGGAAATTATGGAAACACAGCTATTCCCATTTCAGATGGCACAGTTATTGTTTGATTTCTTTCTGAGAGGCACAGTTCAACTTTTTGGCCATTTTTGGCAACTGCTGGCTGCCAGCAGATTTTGACCTCCAGGAGATTTGACCCCTTCTCCTCCAGGAGATCTAAAATCCATTCTGGGCACCAAATCTTTGCCACGTGCAATAAACAACAAAGAGTTCTACAACATCTTGGCTCTCCTGCATGTGAATGTCATGGATTTGCACATTCCCAACCGAGATAATTCTGGAGGTATCCCATCTACTGCCTGACAGAGAGGAGCTTAAATGTGGCACTGATGGGTTTTGTGCCCCGGGTCTAAGAGCAACTCAGCTGTTGGCACAGATCTGGACAGGGCAAAGCAGATCTAGAACAGGAGAATAAAATCCTAGTTTTTCCAGTTTTCCCACAGACACAGAGATGAAATTTTGTCATTTTCATTGATTTCACCTTAAATCAGCGACACCTAACTTCACAACCAGGTTGGACCAGGTTCAGCCCCTCCCATTCTAATTAATGTTTGCAAATAGTGCAAAAAATTAACTATTGCCCTTGAAAGCAAATAATTTTTTGGTGCTGTGGAAGAGAAATAAACCTAATTTTGCACAGGTGAAAGAAATTTGCACACTGAGGTTTGCTGGCCCAAACAACCTGGTGTATCCAGACTGGGTGAGCTTGGATGGGACACCTGAGGCTGGGAAAAGTTTTGGCTCCAACATCCCAACTAAGACATTTCCCACCCCTGCTTTTCCTTACGGATCACGTCTGTCTTGCACATTTCGTTAGTGCCACATGTCTTCACTGTCTGGCAGTTGGTGTTGCTGAGCTGGGACTTGCAGCTGTAGCACTGCAAAGATGAACCTGCAAGAGAGAAAGCAGGGAATAATGGAATGGTTTGGGTTGGAAGGGACTTTAAAATCATCAAGTTCCACCACTTTGCCGTGGGAAGGGACAACTTCCAGTTGACCAAGCTGCTCCGAGCCCCATCCAACCTGGACTTGGATACTTCCAAGGACAGGGCAGCCACATCTTCACTGTGCAGCCTGATCTATTTTTTTACCACACTCATTATAAAAAATGTCTTAATTATAGTTAACCAAAATCCACCCTCTTTTAGTTTTAAAAAAATGCCTTTCATCCTATCCCAACAGGACCTCCTAAAAATTTATCCCCAACTCTCCTGGAGCCTCTTTAGGCACTTAAAGGGGCTCTCAGCGTTTTCTCTTTTCCAGGGTGAGCACCCCCAGCTCTCCCAGCTTCAGAGGAGAGAGGCTCCAGCCCTCGGGAGCATGGAGACCCCGATGGAGACGTCCATGGTCTCCTCTGGACTTGCTCCAGCAGCTCCACATCCTTCTGATGCTGGACCCCATAACTGGACCCAGCCCTGCAGGTGGAGAGCAATTCTACACTTCTCATGTATCTTCAATCTATCCAAAGCTCTCCAGAGAATTCAACCAACTACTTGCACTGGGTCCCAGGACCATTCCTGGGGATCTTCAAAGGAAGATATCACCACTGCTTTGGGAAAAAAATTTTGGTTTTTACTTTTTTTTTTTTTTTTTTTTGTGGATAATAATATGCCTGGTTGAGGTGGGAGTCAGGTTTGGCACGTGCTGAAGATATTTTGGATGTAGTCAGGGCAGTGAGAGGATGTTGACCTGATTTTTCAAAGTGTTAAGTTTTCTTTTATAGTTCTTTAAAAACTTTTAAAGTTCTCATAAAACTTTTTTAGCCTTCTGATAATGGAGCAAAAAGAAAGCAGATGGAGAGCTGGGCTTGAAGAGTATCATGGACTGGTTTGGATTAGAAGGATCATTTCATCAGGGACACATCCCTCCAGACCAGGTTTCTCCAAGCCCCATCTGACCTGCCCTTGAGTGAGGGATGAAGCAGGAATTTGCAAAGCCTCTTCCAGCCCCTTATCTCAGTCCTTAACTTTTGACTCGCCCTTTTCTAGAAATCAAAGTGAAAATAGGCTTTCACCCCTCTCTGACCACCCCTCATGGAAATGCCACTCCACAGGGGATGGAAATCAGTGCTGACCGCACCTGCTGGGCTGCTCTGTGTGTCCAGCAAATGCAGGAAAAACCTGGCAGCTCCCAAGCATCCAGCCCTGCTGAAAAATTATCCCCAGAGGACTGAGATCATGGTGTAATTACCTGTTCCTGTCACCTACTTGTGCCCCAGGGTGTCACTGGAGCCTTACAAGTGTCAGTTAATAAATACATACATATATATATATATATATATATATATATATATATAAATATGTATTTCCTTGAGCCCCATGACCACCAAACTTGCATCATGAATCACTCAACTCAATACCCTAATGCCTGAAATATTCTTTTACAACTCTGAAAAGGCCTGTTTGGAAATTAGTGATTGAAGGGATTAATTTGAGGCACTTGGTCTCCCTCTGTCCAAACCTCTCTGGTGAAAATGACTGATGCAGTCACAGAAGTGAGGACCCAACCCCCAATTTGTCTGAGTGCTGCACTGATCTGACTTTTAAAGCAATAAAAGTCAAATTTTGAGTCTTCTGATGGAAGCTGGCAGAGAGAAAGGTCTGAGGGCTGTGCAAGACCCTTCACAGCTTATTCCTTAAGCATCCTCTGCTGATTGAGAAACTGCTCAAATTTGATTCTTCCCTTCTCTGGTAATAGGGAAAAGCTGCTTTAGACCCTTTTTTTTTTTTTTTTTTGTTTGTTCTCTGTGGAGCTATAAAGACCTGATATTGTCGAAACCCCACCCATTCAGTCTATAAAATAACAGATCATGGCATAGTAATTTTTACTATCCTACTAAAATTCTGGGAATCTGGGCAGCATCAGAGTCTGCTTTTGAAAGGAAGAGTCAGGAAAAAGGTTGATAGAAAACTCTGCATAAATGTTGCAATTTTGATAGCCTGGGAAGAAAGAAAATAATCCTCCCATCTGACTTAGCCCTTCCCTCCTTAAGTATATGGTCTGGCTTTAAAAAAAAAAAAAAAAAAAGAATTTTGATTAATTCAAGACTCAGGATTTATCTTTCCTGGAAGCTTCCCTCCCCAGCCCTCGAATCCCACCATCCCCAGGTGGGATGTGCATTTTTCCCACTCGACACCTATCCAAAGGGAAATACCTTGGGATGACAAGGTGCCAACATCTCTTCCCTCATTGCCAAACCCCACCACGAATTCTCCTTCCAGACTGAAAATCTGCAGGGAGGGATGTGGGGTGGATCCTTTTTGGGGGTCTTACCTGAGTCCACGCACAGGAGCGCTCCCAGCAGGAGCACAAGGAAAGCCTTCATCTTGGAATAACCTGTTTTGGGGCTGCCTCTCTGGGTTCTTTCCTCCTGGGGCAGGTTATATATCCTGGGAGGCCGGGCGTGCCCACAAGGTCATCCCTGAGAAGGCACCTGAGGGAGCTGCTGGCAGCACCAAGGGAGGGGTTGCCTTGTGTGTTGAGATATTTGTGTTTGGTGCCTCTCCTCTTTCCCTGCCAACCTCTGGGCTCCCCTCAACCCCCCTGCCTTCCCTCCTACCCTTGGGCAAAGTGCTCACAGGAGTGGAAAAAGCCCCAAATTCTTCCGAACAAGGCTGGCCTTATGCATTTCTTCTTCAGAGCCACTGAGGCTGCAGTGGCACCCCGTGAACGAGGCTCTCCACCCCCGGTGCCACCCTGAGTGGAGCCATTGTGTTGGAACTGAGGACAAAATGTTCTTTGAATCAACAGCTCCGGGTATTTATCTGCCTGTGTGAGTGATACTCGTGATAACAAGGTATGTGGTAGGGAGGTATGTGGGCAATTTAAAAGTGCATTGGCATTTCCAGGTATTGAGGAGTTCATTCGCCATCATTTGCATTTATTTTCTGTTAAAAAGCAGTGGCCGACTCTTTATTTTTGATGTTTGAAGCCCAAGGGACTTTGTGCTGGAATTATTTGGTGTTTTGAGATGTTTCATCTGTGGCTTGGCTCTTGTCTGGCATCGGCTGGGTACAAGTTTGGACACTTGGCTTAGAGCAGATGCAATGTCAACAACCCAGGCCTGTCCATAAAATGTCACTTCTCCATCACAGACAGGGTGAGTTCACCCACATTCCAGCCTCGAGTGCGAATGTTTGCTCTCATGGGTTGAGCAGAGTCCTCTCCCATTTCTCACACCCTGTGACCACTTCTCAGGATATGCCAGGGCAAAAGAAAACAGCGGGGGGAGGGTTTGCTAAATTCAATTTTTTAATAGTTTTTTCCCCCCTGGGATCTTGGGATTAGTGCTGTGCATTTCTCTCTTTCAGGGATTTATTCCCATGAAGTTTATCTCTCAGGAACCTTTCCAAAAGGTGTGCAAGTGGATAATTTATCAGTGGCTGTGGGATGAAGGGTAGAGACTAAAACTCCTGCCCTGACTTATGCCAGAGGAGAATCTGTTGCAGGAGATGATTTGACAAATCTCAATTCCTCCATGGGGATCTTAACCACTTCCACTTGCACTCTTCTGTGTAAAAAAGGCCTAAAAGACCACCCCAACACCTTTTTTCTGTATCTGTTGGCTTCTGCCCCATCATATTTTTACAGACCATAAAATTTATAGCCAAGCTTTATGTATTAAAAAACCTAATCTTTTTCCAGGCTCTGGACTTCCTCATTCAGAGGTATTGAAGGTTATTTTTCTTTTTTAATCCCTTAGGACTGTCCCTGTAGGGTTTGGCTTTTTGTGGTAAGGAAGAACAGGACAAAGAGGAAAAAAAAACACTCCCTATCAAACCCACCAAGGTCTGAAATTAAATATTTCTTCAAAAATGCATTGATAAAGAAAAAAACTCTTTAATATTTCCCAGTAGCATTGTTTTTTATTCTTTTTTCTAACATCAGTCAGAAAAGCTCAAAACTTTTGGTGCTGTGAGAGAATCTGACCGATGAGAGCTTCTCCATCCCCCAGTCCTGCTTGCCTGAGGCTGTGTGAGATCCCAGGAATTCCTTTATTCTTACGTAAATTGTTTATTCTCGCTGTTTTTTGGAAAATTGAAGTGCAATTCCTGCCTGATTCCTGAAGATGGCAAACGTGCCCCGTTATAATTCCACATGCATTAACACACAGTTACCCATAGGACTGGGTGTACAAAGTGTTGTTTTCTTTTCCTGAGGTTATAAAATTCCCAATTCACCTGCCGGCATGGAAAATATCATCAGTTTCCTCTGGAAATCTCATGAAGTCTGCAAATCCCTTGGAATGTGTGTTTTTAAAATACTTTTTTTTGCTCTCACTGCAGATTCCTGATAGAGGCAGGTCTGGAGCTCTCTGTTTGGGAAGGGGGAAACTGGAATTGATTATTTGCTCTAAGCTGATTCTGGATCATTTGCTCCTGCTGGGTGTCAGGCTGGGAAAATGGTGATGGATTTTGGTACAGACCATACAGACATCGAGGAGCAGCCATGAGCTGGAAATTTGAGGAAAAAAAATGTGAGAGGATTCCTGGAAAATCTGGACAGAGAGACATCAAAAGGAAGTTTCTCCAATTTCCTGGTAATCTGTAGGGAAGCTTGTAGGATGACAGAGATCTTAAAATAACAGGATCATGGAATTATTTGGGGAAGGGTCTTCAAGATGACCTCGTTCCACATCCCTGCCATGGGGTCTAAGCCAGGTCTAAACCCTGCCCAGCCTGGCCTTGGACACTTCCAGGGATGGGGCAGCCACAGCATCTCTGAGCACTGAGTTTTCTCAGCATGGTCGTGCCTGTAACTCCTTTCCAGGATGTTCTGAAGTCCCTATGTGTGGTTAAAATGGGAATTTTATTGCCTTTTCCACTCGTGGATGGTGTTAACAGAGAGCTGATGCTGCCTGAAGTGCTGTCTGCAAATCTACCCAGGCTGTGAGGCTGTGGGATGTTAGAGAAGGGGTTTTAATGACCAGTTTTAGGCATCCAAGTGGGAATTTCTAGTGGCTGTTGCTGTGAACACAGCCTCAGGAATATTCAGCTGTCCCAAATCAGAATGGCTGGGGAATAAATGAGATGAAGTCACCAGCTGGGAGTGAGGCAAATCCCATTATGGACTTTTCTGCAAGGTGGGAAGTGTGGATCCCAAATGAGGCGTGGAACTGGATAGGCAGGATAAGGGATGGATTGATAAGGGGAGAGAAAGATTTCAAAAGGAGGAGATGTAGAGATGTTCCCAGAGATGGATGGATGGATGGATGGATGGATGGATGGATGGATGGATGGATGGATGGATGAAAGAGTAGCTTAGATTGGATATTGGGAAAGAATTCTTCCTTTGAGGGTGGTGAGGCCCTGGCACAGGATGCCCAGAGAAGCTGTGGCTCCATTTCTGGAACTGCCCAAGGCACAACAGGACAACAGAAGCAACCTGGTCTAGTGGAAGGTGTCCCTGTCCATGGCAGGAGGTTGGACAAGATGACCCTGAAGGTCTTTTCCCATCCAAACCATTCCATGATTCTATGGAAAACACACAGGATGTGTCTCCTGTCTCAGCCTTCCCCAGCTCCCAGCTGTTTTCCACTTTCTTCTGTCCTGGGGTGGACATGAATGATGCTGATCCAGCAGCAGGAAAAATTATTCCAGCTGCTCCAGATGTGCCCCTGGCTGCCAGCAGAAAGAGATTCCAGCTTCCACATCTGAAGATATTTACCACCGTTCCATGTCATGGTCAACCTCCCACTCCAAAGATTTATATCCAGGTTTGCTGTTCAGCTCCAGAGCACGTGGATGCAAGGCTGGGATTCCTGATGGAATTTCAGAGCCCAGCAATGGAGACTGGAGCTGCCATTAAGAGCAGGACATTGAGAGATGCAGGAAGGTGTTTGGGTTTCTGTCACTGAGCTTCTAACCGACCTTTGGCTCAAGCCTTCCTTTCTTTGTGCTTCTTTTTCCTCCACCACCATACAGGGCTTGGAATTCCTGCATCCCAAGCAAAGATTTTGGGATCTATGTGTGCACATAGGTACAAGCAGGGTGCAATACAAAAGTCTAACGAGCAAGGAGTCTGTTTGACCTTGAGTATTTCTTCAAGGGTCTGGGCACATGAGTGAAACATTCAGCAATTCCAATTAGGAATTTCCAAATTCCCGAGCCAGCCTGACCAGCCCTGGAGAAAAAGTTCACCTTCACGTCCCACACATTTCTGCTGACAACCATGAAATCAATGCACGGCTGAAAATAAATCCCACCACGGTGCTGATCTTGTCTGTGGAGCCAGGAGTCGATGGAGAAAATTCCAGTGCAGGGATTGGAGATTCCCATACGGTGGTGCTGTTGCCACATGGCTGGAGCCCAAACCTCTCCCAGGGTGTGGGAGCAACCCCAGATTGTTTGTTTAAAAATCTCAGCAACTTCAGAGCATCAAAAATGCATTTGACTCTCTCTCTCTCTCTCTTTTTTTTTTTTTTTTCCGTTATTTTGTTATTTTGCTAATTGCTGAGCTCTTCTGCTCACAAAAAGCTCAGACTGTGGGATCCCTGCCAGCTCCTGCTGGCAATCCCAGAGTTGTTTGCAGGGAGAAGGGAAAGAATTTTCCCGCACACCCAGCTTTGGAGTTGGGTAGAGCAGCCTGGCCTTGGACCACGAAGAGGTTTTTTGCTTGTTCTGCCCTAATTACAAACTTTCTGACTTTTCCCTTACCAGGAGTTGCATCTTCCTGTGTACAAATGTGGCAAAATATTGGAAATACAGGCAGGAAATGTGAATTTCCTGGGATCACACAACAAGTCTCAAACCAGAAACCTCAACCACCCTTGCTGCTCCCCAGTCTATGAACTTTTCCATCCACCAGGAAAAGTAATTATCCTGGCCTCACAAGAAACCACAGAATATGGATGGGGAGGAACCTGGGATTTCCAGACCAGCTGCTGCAGGAGGAAACACGGAATCACAGAAAAATTTTTAGTGGAAGGAACCTTCCAGATGATCCACTTCCAACACTTGCCATGGGCTGGGACACCTTCTACAGGTTTCTCCAAGTCCTGTCCAGCCCTGGGTAGAAAAGGGTGATTTTGGGGCCAGACATGACCAGCAGGGACCATTGCTCCTCAGGTGGCCACAGCTGCACTCAATCCATGTTCTCTTGGTGTCTTCTTTCCCAGAGAATCATGGAGTCCTTCAGGTTGGAGAAGACCTCTGAGATCTTTGAGTCACCATTCCCAAAACAAACCCATGTCCCCAGGTGTCACAACCACACATCCTTTAAATCCCTCCCTCCCGGGCAGCCTGTTCCAACCCTCCTGGTGAAGAAATTTTCCCTAATACCCAATCTAGACATTCCCTGATAACTTGAGGCTGTGTCCTATTCCTTAGGAGAACCATCCCCACCTCAGTGGGGCTTTGGTCCTTTCAATTTTTTCCCTGCTTAACCTCATGGCATCCGTGAAGTCCTCCTGAATTGTCTCCCCCTCATGCAATGGTCATAAAATCTCCTTTTTTGTCCATCCTGTCCTTAGTTTGTGGTCGGTCCCCAGAAGTGATGGTGCTTTCCCAATATTAACAAGGTTCTGGGAAAAATTTCCCGCACAGAAGGAGCTCATCTCCTGGATTTATGCATTGGGAAAATGTTTTCTTGAGGGATCATTCTTGTCAAGGCTTTTTTTGTGGCTTGATTCTGAAGTTTTTGATGAAGCATTGGAAAATAGGATTCTGTGGACAAATAAGTCTTCTGCAGAAGTAACAAAGTGCTTTGAAGTCCAGGATGGATTTTGGATCAAACCCAGGTATGGCAAGCAAGATCCATCTAAACCAGGGAGTCTCCACTCGGGACATGCAATTTAGATGCAGGAGATCAATCCTTTAAAGTCAGGTTTCCTTTCCCTGGAGCAGATGCTCCTCTATTTACAGAGGCAGGAATTCTGATAGCACTTGTCTTTGTCCCTCTGCTTAGAACTGTTCCACTTGCTGTTAACTAATTACAAACTAATTGGCCCGGAGAGATGCGGTGGAGTGAAGAAATTTGATTTTGATGAATTGGCAATTTCGTACAAAAACTATTTCATTAAAAAAGTTGATTTTTTTCCCCCCGCAACTGCTTTATCAAACGCTCTGATGCTTAGGACAGCAGAAGATGAGTTGCACAAACCAGGAGAGATAATAGGAATTCTGATTAATATCTGTCATTTCCTCCTGGTTTAGCTGTTTAGCTGGAAAATTGATTGGAAAAAATCAACCCTCAATTGCTTGAAGTCGTTAGGAGTTTGCTAATTTGAAAGTGCAAGGGGGAATGGCTTCAAGGCTGCCCCGATAAAGGGCAGACTTAAATAGAATATTGGGAAGGAATTCTTCCCTCTGAGGGTGGGGAGGCCCTGGCACAGCTTGCCCAGAGAAGATGTGGTTTCCCCATCCCTGGAAATGTCCAGGACCAGGTTGGATGGGGCTTGGATCAACCTGAGATAGTGGAAGATGCCCGTGGCAGGAGGGTTGGGATGAGATGAACTTGAAGATCCTTTCCAATCCAAACCATTCCAAGATTCCATAATATGCCCAGGGGAAGCCTGGCCAGAAGAGCTTGGGGCATTGCCCAGCGTGTCCTAAGGCCAAACCTGAATTTGATTAAATAAATTGGATTTCCAGTTCCACTTTTTTGGCTAAATCTTTAATGATTTACAGGAGCTTGGCTACTAAATAGGCACCACCTTGAAGATGGTTGTGTTTTGTCAGATTCTTAACAATAAATGGAAACATAAAAGGAAAACCCAAATCCTATTGTGTGATTCGAAGATGCTCCCAGCAATTCCACTTTTGATTTCGATACTGGAATGAAATCACCTCGTTCAGCTGCCCAGGCAGGAGTCAAGGATCCCTTCCCCTGCCTGACCTTTACAAATTGCACTTCCTGCTCAGACATGACCTTTTCCAAGGTGGCACAGATCCCGAGCCCAAAGGTTTTGGAATTGATAGCACAGCCAGCACTGAGCATGGAGCTAACAGCTGCCTTGTCAGTCTCTCCAGAAAAAAGTGGGATGCCTGAGGTTGGCCTGGAATGTGCCTAGGATTAAACAGACCTGATATGAGGGAAATGGAGGAGATGGATTTACAGTCTCTGCAGCCTGGGCAGCCAAAGGGGTGAAATTTTCATTGAATCATGGAATGATTTGGGTTGGAACAGACCTTAGTGATCATCTCATTCCAACCTCTGCCACGGACAGGGACACCTTCCGCTATCCCAGGTTGTCCGATGCCCCATGCAGCCTGGTCCTGGACACTTCCAGGGATCCAGGGGCAGCCCCAGCTTCTCTGGGAATTCCATTCCAGGGCTTCAACAACCTCACAGCCAAGACTTTTTTTCCCAATATTCCATCTAATCTGATGCTATTCCAGTTTAAAGCCATTCCCTGTGTCCTGTCCCTCCATCCCTTGTCCCAGGTCCCTCTCCATCTCTCCTGGAGCCCCTTCAGGCACTGGAGGGGGCTCTGAGATCTCTCTGGAGCCTTCCCTTCTCCAGGCTGGACATTCCCAGCTCTCCCATCCTGGCTCCAGAGCAGAGGGGTTCCATCCCTTGGAGCATCTCCATGACCTCCTCTGGACTTGCTCCAGCATCTCCACATCCTTCTCTTGCTGGACCCCAGAGGTGGATGCAGAATTCCAGGTGGGACCTCACCAGAGCAGAGTAGAGGGGGAGAATCATCTCCCTCCACCCGAAATTTTCTGAATCAATTAAGCTGAATTTCCAATTTGCTTGTCCTTTCAATCCTCTTAGCTCCCAGTTCTCTGTTTTTTTCCCCTGCTTTTGGGCTCCTTCCCAGGATTCCTTCCTCTTTTTCTGAGCAAAAAGGCATCATCAGAGGATGGATTTTTCTGCTGTTCACCTGTCTGCTGCTTCTCAGAGTGTTTGAGGAGCTTTTGTGTGACCCTTTGAGGTTTCTCCTCTTTTTGACCAATTTTCACAAAACATGAGATTATTTCTAGAGCTTTGAGAGCTTTCTCCTCATTTAATTTACTTGAATTTGGGCAGGGTGATGCCCAGTCAGATCCATGGGCAGACAAGGGGACGGACAGAGGGATGGACAGGGCTGGAGCTGCATTAACCATATTTCCATGGACCAGGTTAAGACTTATGGAACTGTAGGAACAGCATGCAGAGGTGAAGAAAACAAAGAAAACAAATAGGAAAGAAATCATAATAAATGTCAAGGATCCCAGCAAAATATCAAGGATGATATAATTGCTAGCCAGGGAATAATAGGGATGGTAATGGGAGATGTTCCTCCCTTATGATCAACAAATCTGGTGTGGATAAAAGCAGTCAGGAGGTTGGGAACATCCTGTTCCTCCCATTCTGATGGCTCACATTGGATGGACCTTGGCTAATTTGTCTTCCCTGCACAAAGCAAGGTCGTTTGCTCTCAGGGGCATCGCCGCCTGCCTTGAATTAATTTTCTATTAATTACTGGAATGATTTGAGCGTGGATAAGCAGCAGTTATTTTTAGCAGTCAGACTGATTAGACTTAGGAGGGAACTACCTGGGGAGGCTGTGGGGCTCCTGCTGCTTGGGAAGGGTAGAACATCCATTCCCAGTTGGATCAAAGTGTCCATCTGGGTCATGAGCCCCTTCTGACACTGCTCCTTAGAGGTCTCCCAGGGAAAGTAAAAGATTTCATCCAACTTCCACCCTTGGAAGTGCTCAAGGACAGGCTGGGTGGGGCTTGGAGCAACCTGGTCCAGTGGAGAGTTCCTTGCCCACGGCAGGGGTTGGAATGAGATGGTTTTTAAGGTTTCTTCCAACACAAATAATTTTATTATTCCATGATCTCACCCGCACCTGGCATCCCTGATGAAACACACCCTTGAACAATGGACAGGGACACCCTCCACACTTCCTGACCTTTTATGGCAGTTATTTATTTCCACTAATCCAGGTATTTCTTGTTTTCCTTGGCCGTCCTTTGCTCTGTGTAAAGAGAGCTGAGGCACCAGTTCAGCTTGCAACCTGCTTGCTTTTACATATTACCGTGTGAATTCTATTTTATTTCCTCCTCTACTTCTTTTTCTACCCTTTTTTTTTAAATCACACTCTGTTTTCAGGTCCCCAAACTCTCTGGTAATTACCCTGCCTTTGATAAACTTTTCTATTAAGTACAACTTGTAAATACCTTGCCTGCTCTAACTGCATTCAATTCATCATAAAGCCTCAGGAAGCCTTTGCATTCTTTCTTTTGTGTGGGAAAAAATGGAAACAAGAGGTAAATTCACTTATTTTCAGCAAGAAATTAAGAAAGGGACTTGGACTCATAGATTTTTTTTTTTTTTAATATGATTCTTTAAACCTCCTTTTCCAGGATTAAAAGTCTTATCTTCTGGTTTATATATTCATTTATTTGCTATATTTTATCCCTAGGTTTTTTTTTTTTTTTTTTTTTACTTTGTTTTTGGGTTTTTGGGTTTTGTTTTTGTTTTTGTTTGTTTTTTTGTGTTTTGTTTTGTTTTGTTTTGTTTTGTTTTGTTTTGTTTTCAGGGAATCAGAGACTGCTTTGGGTGGAAGAGATCTTCAAGATCAACTTGTTCCAACCCCCTGCCATGAGCAGGGACACCTTCCACTAGACCAGGTTGCTCCAAGCTCCATTCAACCTGTCCTGGAACACTTCCATGGATGGCAAAGGAATTTTCTTTTATCCCTCTTTCTTTAGGAGTACATGGCCTTGTCCAAACTTTGTCCAGGTTAGCTCCAGGTCAGTCTCCATCTCCAGGAGATGTCCAAAAATCCCACCCTGTGCCTGACAACTTTGTGCAAACACTTCTTGAGCTCTGTCAGGTTTGGGGTTGTGACCATTCCCTGGGAAGGCCTTTCCACCCTCTGGGGGAAGAACCTATTCCTAAAATCCTGCCTAAATCTCCCTGTGGTGTCTTATCTTCTTTTTGCTGGGGTCGGGATTAAATGCGTGAGATGTTATTTCTTGTTTGGAATCAGATGTTTATTAGTTCTTATTTATGTCACAGTCTCACAAACCTTCTTCTCTCTAACAAATGAAAAAATGGAGCTCCATCTCTCCTTCTACAAGTCCTTTTAAGGATAAACTGTCCAATTAAGGAATGACACCTAAATTATTTTTACTTTTAACCCAATAACCAACCACCCCTGGCCTGAAATGTGGACTTTTCTATCAAATTACACAAAACCACCCAAATCCATGGAGAAGAAAGTGAAGAAGAAGGACCAGTCTCCTCCCTAAAACCTCCATCTTGCTTTGTGTATATTACTGTATTCTAAAACATTAAACTCTAAGTTTTCCACCCTGTGATAGCACACATTTCTACTCAAACTCCACACCCATAATCCCAGCGCTATTGTTCAAATTTGGAAGCCTTCTCCATGGCCTCAGGTCAAATGCAGAGTTCTCTTGGGGGTCAGTGCCTTTCAGCACAGAAAATCTAAAATTCTCAGCATCCAGGGTTCCAACACCTCCCCTGACACAGCTTGAGGCCATTCCCTCTGGCTCTGTCACTGTCACCAGACAGAAGAGATCAGAGCCTGCCCTTCCTTTCATGCAGTCTTGGGGTTCTGTGGTAAAAATGACCCCAAGATCATAAAAAGTCTTTTTGTCCCAGCCCCACAGCTCCAGATCCTGAGGAGGCCCCTCCTCAGAGTCTTCCTCAGGCTGAAAAAACCAAGGAACCCCAACCTCTCCTCATCAGCCCTCCCCTCCAGACCCATCACCATCTTTGTGTTCCTCCTTTGGAATGATTTGTAGTATCTTTATATCCTTTTTATATTATATCCTTTTTATATTACCGTGGTGCCCAAAACTGGTCATCAATGAGGAATTTTGTCCTTTTGTGTCCATTCTGAAGCCTCCCCAATTCCAGACCAACCAGTGACTTGTGATTCCTGAAGGTCCTGGAGATCCCACCTGCTGAGGAACAGCTGCTCCGTGCAGCACCTCAGAGGTGGGAATTCCTGATGGAGACACTCAGAACTATGGAAAATTTCCCTTTCTCTCCCCTGGATGTTTATGTTTAAGTGAAAGATGACTGTTCTTTATTTCAATGATCTGAAGTTGTTGGAAAACCTTGATAAATTTAAGAAAACCCTAAGTTTGGGGGATCTTTTTTCTTTTCCACATCACGATGGAGCAGAAAGAAGTGGAACAGCTCCTCCATTGTTTTTCCTTCTGTTTTAGACCTTTTGTCCTGCCTAAGAAACAGCTCATTAATATGACCTCATGGAAGGATCAGACCAAGGGAATGTTTTAAGGTTCAGCCTTTATGAAATTCTGTCTCTATTTTTCCCCATCCACCAAATTTTCTTTTTTTTAATTTTTTTTTTTTTTTTGCCTTCTCAGCCAGGGCTCATTTGGGTTGCATCATGGATTTAATTATTACTTCTGGCAAAGCGTGTGGCATTTTTCACTTGTCACCATCATTTTTCACAAGCCAAGTTTAGTAAGCTGTGTGTGCTGTTCAGGTGGACATTTCCCATGTCTGGAACACAGCAAGTTTGCCAAATATTTAGAAGAAAGTTAAGAAATGGGATAAAGTTTGAATTGCTTTTTTTGGGTAGTTAATGTTTGTGGATGTCTCTCCAGGCAGGATTTTTTTATTGTCTTCTCTTCACCTGGAGAAGGGCAGGGAGGATTGGTTTCACTGAAAATTTTGCTTGCATTTTTTGTGGCAAATATTCCTTAAATCCCTGAGTAAAAAGATCAGCCTAAAATCTATAAAATATTTATCTTCTTAACTCCCGCTGGTGAAAAGGTCTGAAGATCTGGACTGGAGGTTTCCTGTGATCTCCTGAAGCACAGGAATGGCTGGAACAACTCTGATTCCCACTGCTCTTAAATTCTTTGGGTCAGAATGAGAAAATAAGAGTGTGGCTCAAAGAGGAAAAAATAGTTTGAATTTCTCCCACTTTATCCTGAGTTCCCAGGTCACTTTTTCTTCACCAGGACTCTCTGGGGATTTTACTTAAGGGAATGCCTGCTGTTGGAAGGATCTGGAGCAGAAGCAGCTCAGGCTCTGTCAGGAATTTTGGCCCAGAACTTGTCCCAGATTATTTGTGTTGCTTTTCTTGCAGTCCCCAGGTGACTTTTAAAGCTGGAGCTGGAACATCCCCCCTAAAAATCATCAGTGTAAGCCAGAAACATTTTGGCTTTGGAGGTAGGAGCCAGTGCTGTGCTTTTCAGGCAGAAGGTATTAATTAAAGTAGGTATTAATTAAGGGTGAATGATCCAAGACCCAGAGAGATGGGGGCTGATCACAGAACCACAGAATCACAGAATCACAGAACCACAGAATCACAGAATCACAGAATCACAGAACCACAGAATCACAGAATCACAGAATCACAGAATCACAGAATCACAGAATCACAGAATCACAGAATCACAGAATGGATGAGGTTGGAAAGGACCATTGGAGGTCATCTGGTCCATGGTGGTGTAATTTTGCCTTATGTATGGATACATTTATATAAAATGAGCATGATTTTTTCCCCCATCTCAGTTTTAGGGTTCCCAAAATTAACAGACAATGAATGCAGCACACAAATCCCCTGTGATTGCCCTGAGAGATGTAAAATCACGGACTTCAGGACAAATATCTGTCTTCTCAGATGGCAGAGAGACTCCTGAGCTGTTCCTCACCCCTGATTCATGCGGAGGAGCTGATGGAGCTGAAAAATCAAGTTGGTTCTGGTTGAGAGACCACAGAGGTTTGGGATGCAGAGCATGTGGATGATGGTGGGAAAGAGTGGGAAGGTCCTGCAGGACCCCATGGATTGGGTACCAGGACATCCTTGCTAGGGCAGGAAAGCCTGAAGGAGCATCTTTGTCCCGAAGGGATGAGTCCTGTGACTCACCAGGTGGCCAAGATCCTCCTGCAAAGTCACTGCAGCGAAAATTCTGTCCCTGAGTTTTCTCCAGCACCAATTTTACACAAGGAATTGATAGGAATTGCCTGAATCTTGCAGGAAAAGGCACTTTGCAGTGGCTGATTGCACTCCCACAGATCCTGTTTTCCCTTGGAATCTCCTTGGGGATTGCTGTTCTCAGCACAGGCTTTTCTGAATGTACAGTGATTGCTCCCACAGGGTGGGAGCTTTCTCACCCTCCAACAGGGCAGAAAAACATTTGGAAAGCACTTTCCAGATTACACAGCCTCTGATTTTATTTTCATGCAGTCAGCAGGGATCTCACCAGAGGAAGTCCAAGGAAACACAAGAGGCAGGAGCTGGGTAGGAGCTGGGACCCTGAGGTAGACTTGTTAATCTCAGAGGTCTTTTCCAATCTTAATGGTTTTGATTCTATGATTTTTGTACTAAATGTAAGTGAGTTTCCACCTTCTCCCTTTCCTTCTGCATGGATTTTACCTCTTCTCCCTCCCTTTGCATTCCAATTATTGCCAGTCCGGGATAATATTTGTGCATGGATTTAACCTCTTCTCCCTCCCTTCACATTCCAATTATTGCCAGTCCAGGACAATATTTGTGATGCACTTGCCGAGGTCACACAGGAAATGGGTGGTGTCCAAGAAGGGAGGAGAGATGGAAAGCAAATTCTCACAAACACTGTGGAATTCATCCCATCACCACCCCTGGGAATGTCCAAAAAACAATTGGATGTGGATATAGCATCGATGGTGAACACCACGCTGGGCTGATAGTTGGACTTGATCATCTCAAAAGTCTTTTCCAACCTCAAGAATTACACAATTTTATGAATAATTTAATTTTCCCTGGTGGACTCAACATGGAAAAAAATCCAGGAACTCCCCCCTTAGGGAGAAGAGAGACTGGGCTTTGAGTGTAGCAATGAGGAGTGATACTGGAGCGGGTTGGAAAATGCCAGCCTGCTGCTTCTTGTAGCTGGATAAGCAAAACTCTTCCTAGGGAGTCTCCAGGGTAAATCCAGGCAATTCCCTTGTGGAAAAGTGTTCCCCTATGAATATTTCGGCAGAGCTGCTCCTGCCAATGCTTCTGAAAATTAAAACTCTCAATAGACATGTTCAAAATTGGCTTAAAACTGAGAGTAGGTCTGGATTGCATATTAGGAAGGAATTCTTCCCTGTGAGGGTGGTGAGATCCTGGAACAGACTCCCCAGAGAAATTGTGGATGCCCCATCCCTGGAAATGTTCAAGGCCAGGTTGGACAGGCTCGAAGCAACTTGGGATAGTGGAAGGTGTCCCTGCCCATGGCAGGGATTGGAGCTGGATGATCTTTAAGGTGTCCCAACCCAAACCCTTCTGTGATGTTTCTATTAAAAAGTGTAAAACCAGGAATATTTGGAAGTTATCCAGGTGGGTTTTTCACCATTATTTGTGCTTTGCCTTTTGCTCTTTTATGTTTATTGTTTAACCTCTAAGAATGGACAGGTGGAAAACTCATCCTGCTCAATATCTGCCTCATGTCTGATCAAAACAGAACAAATGTGTTTTATCTTGAGGTAAAATATTTCTGGAATTACCAAATATACAAAAGCCATGGATTAGATGGGTGTTGTACAGTAAGATCACGTTTGATAGGCAAATTAAAAGTGCAATTCTCCTTGAATTCTCCTGGAATTTGAATGAAATACATGATGCGGATCATCTCAAACCCATTGGGGAAAAATTGAGAGAGCAAATAAAAAGTGGAAAATAGGGCCACTGGAGACATATCTGGGAACGATTCTGGAATACCCTTAACAGAGCCAGGATATACAATATAGAGAGAAAAGGAGGAATAATTCCAAAGAAAAAAAGTTATGTGGGCTTAGATCTTCTCACTTGTTGTGACCTCAACTCCTGAAGCAATCAATCTGAAAAATTTCCTCATAGGAGTATTAATTATGGGTCAGCTGTTCAGGGTCATGAAATCATAGCTGGTCTGATTTAGAATTCATCAAAAACTTGTCCCAAAGCATTTTTGGGAATTTAGTTCACAAGGGGAAGGAATATTGTTTACGGAACCATGAGATGCAGCTGGAAAACACCGCAGAGCTCTCAGGCACAGAACCCCCAAATTCGGTGTGAAATGGAAGCAGGAGGCTCCATGAACACAAGGAGAGATGAGAGCAAAACTGCTTGGAGTTATCTTTGTGGTATTAATTGGGGAGATAATTTGAGAGGAAAGACAGATAATTTGAGGGGAAAGACATCTTGCACTTGAGGAAGGAGTAGGCTGGTAAATGGTAAGGTCATTATCCTGTGGGACGCAGAGACACAAGAAAAACAAATTTAGTGTTAATAATCCCTTTAGATTTGTTGGGCCATTGAGGATCAGAGCAGCAAAAACTTGCCTGAGGTCACACTGCTGTCAATGACAAAGCCAAGAATAAAACTGAGGGTCTGGATGCTCAATCCATGGATCCTGGGGTTTCTCACAATAACTGCACCACCATGGGAGAAAAGGAAGTGAAAAGGAGGTGCTGACAGGGGATTATCAGGAGATGCAGCAGGAATGTTGTTCCCTAATTCGGCTGTTTGGAGTAGGACACTCACAGTGATGTGGTGTGGTTGGACATTCCTGAGCTAGGGATGAGGATCTGAACTTGAGGCTTTTTTTTATCTTTGTTGTTCAAATCAAAATTCACTCCACCACATCCAGGACTCTGCCACATTTATCTCCTTGTGTGACCAACATCCCCTGCACAACAAATCCTGCTGTACTTTCCTTCCTGGTACATGAGAACATGGAATCATGGAAAGGTTTGTGTTGGAAGGGACTTGAGGAATCATCCAATTCCAATCTCTGCACCGTGGGCAGGGGAATGCAGAATACTGCAGAACATGACATGAAGGCTGGAGGGCAGATCCAACCATGCTGTGGGCAGAAAAACATTAAACATCAGGACATGTTGTTGTTCTGGAGGTGATAATTGCTCCCTCAAACATCTCTGGAGGAGATAAGAGGCAGGGCCATGCTGGTTCCAGTTCTAGGGTTGTTCTGACTAGCATGGGCTCAGGGCTTCACTTCAAATGTGCCTCTCCAATCCTTCCAAACTTATCTAAAAGATTGTTTTGGGAATAACTTGTCCCTGTTATCCCAGGGCAACGTCTGCCTTCCTCATCTTCAAGGTATTTCAGGCAGGATGTCCCCTGGAAATGAGTCAGGGAGCATTTCCATGCCAGCACCTGAGTTTTGAGATAAAAAACCAATACAGGGAGAAAGAACTTTCTTCATTTCCTCTGCACAGGGAGCTTAGGGTGGAGCTGTGAGATTCTCCCTGGAGATTTGGCTTTGCAGCCATCCTTTTATCCCACTTTTTGTGATCTCCCATCACGAGCCAGTCCTGATTTAGCTTTTACAGAGAAATCTGCTGCCATTTGAAGACTTAATTGCACCAGAGGCCTTCAGCAATGTGGCACTAATGAGCAGAGTTCAGATATTCCTGGCTTAATGAAAACCAAGGAAGGGCTGGCCATGGGCTCTGGGCAGTTCTGGATCTCACGGAGGAAGAATTTTCTCCTGGATAGTTCATTAATAAAAGGAGGTAGAGGAGAGTGGTTCATCACCATCTGTCAGTGGAAGCTGGAGCCCAGCCAGGAGAGCCAGCAGTTAATTAGGAATGAGAGCTGCTTCCTTTAACAGACATTTCTATATGTTTATATATAGCCATTGTATTGCCATTACTGAAATATTTCTCTCTTTTTCCCTAATTAAATAAGACAGACAAAATTTTTGTTGGATGGTTTTAACTCTGGAGAACGAGCTCAGCCACAGGGATCTGCCTTTGCTCTTCCTGAGCTCTAGGTCTGGCTTAGGAAAATACAGCCCAAGGGATGATGGGACAGCCAGGAAACCTTTTGGAATGGGCTTCAAGAGAGGGGAAAGATGTCACCTGAGTTCCAGGATTTATTCTCCTCGCTGGAATCATCAGCCAATGGTCTCCTTGAAAGCTGGAGAGGGCACGGAGTGACTGGACGGGGGGGGTGGCTGTCAGCTCAAAGGGAGTAGGTTTAGATTGGATATTAGGAAAAAATGCTTCCCTGTGAGGGTGGTGAGGCTTTCCAGAGAAGCTGTGGCTGCCGCATCCCTGGAAGTGTCCAAGGTCAGGTTGGACAGGGCTTGGAGGAACCTGGTCAAGAGGAAGGTTCAGGGAGCTTGGAACCAGGTGACCTTGAAGGTCCCTTCCAACCCAAACCATTCCATGGTAATTCCATCAGGAAGGCTGGATGCCCCAGGGTTTGTGATCTTCCTGTTGCTTTTTTCTCTCTCCTCTTTACAAGAAATCCCTTTCTGCATGAAAAACCTTCCAGTGCACCTCTCCCACCTCTCCAATTGCATCCTTATCAGGAAAACTCCTTTTTTTTTTTTTTTTTTTTTTTTTTTGTGGCTTCGAGAAGAAATGTGACATGAAGAAGGGATTATACAGGGAAATAAGAAGGTGTAGAGGTGGAATTCGTCTTCAGGGACTGTCTGTGAAGTCTCTTTTTGCCTCTGGAGTTGAAAGGGCCTGGGATTTTTTCCAGCATTCCCTGACAGATGTTTAACTTTCAAAAAAACCCAATCTCCACCCTGCTACTCCCAGCAGCCACCAGTGTGTGATGGAGATAAGAGATGAGCTGAGGTTCGAAGCTCCTTGCAGAATGATTCATCCCTTTAATTGCAGCCCTTTAATTACAAATTAGCCTCCTTGACCTTTTCTTCCTGCTCTTTCCAGGGTGTCAGGCACGGTTTGATCTCTGCGCTGCCAGGAGCAGAAGGAGTCAATGTCTCTCGGTGGAATGGTTGTTTGAGCTGAGGCCACACTCTCACCTCCCTTAATCCCACGAGTTGTGCCAAAAAAAGTTCCTCTTCTTCTTGAAAAATCTTCATGACTTAGAAAGAGCCAAAAAACACAAAGTCACCACCTAAAACAGCAGAAGGAACAAAAAAAGTCTGACAAATTAAGATAGTAAAACTTGGGCATAAAACCTCAAAGATTGGGAAGACTGAAGATCTCAAATTGTCATTTCTGGGTTGATTTGATGTAAGTTTTCTCTCTTTTGAGGTCCTTGAAACTGTTGGAATCAGTGATGTTACTCTGACACAGAACTAAAAAAAAATTAAGGCTTATTCAACAGGAATATTCCAGCAGAAACATTTCTTGGCAAGAGCAGACATGGAATACCACCAGGAAACCTCCAGAAAAGAGTGGGAAAACCACCTCAAAAAATGGCAATTCCTTGGCAGAAGTGGATTTGGGAAGTGGAGGTTACCTGTGAATTTCCTTTCCAAGATCAAAGTCTTTGGGAGCAGAAGTTTCTAAAGAGGAGAAAACATTGTTTGAAACTCTTTGCCTTTATTCATCAGTGAATTCTTGAAATGTTCTCCCCTGAGAAAATGTTTGGAATAACACCAGATTCGCCCACTCTGTGCTGACATTTAACTCATCTCATTATATGTATTACGCCACCACTCCAGCTTTATCCAGGATATAATGTAAGGAACATATACACAGATTTAGAAAAATACAGAGCCTTATAGATTTATTTATAACAGTTCATATATTTATAATTAACTTCATTGTGAGGAAAGTTCAGCACGAGGTAGGACAACAATGGACTCCTCAGTTATATAAAAGGACCTTGAAAAGCTCTTCCCTCCTCAGAGAAAAGTTTCCTAAACTGCTCAGAAAAAGCTGCATTCTTTAAAAAAAAAGGCTGAAAGTGGAAATGTTTTGTTCATAACAATTTATTCCAGTTGAAAGTTAATTTTTATTTAATTTTTAAAGTGTACTTGGGTAGAAGTTGTAGGGTTTTATATAAAATGTTGGGAGACACAGGACGAGAGAGGGATTAAGGGCATTCTCAGCAAATTTGTTGATGACATCAAATTGTAGCCTTCCAGCAGCTAAAGGGGATGACAAAAAAGACAGATTATTAACAAGGGCCTTGACTGACAGGACAAGGGAGAATAGCTTCAAACTGGTGGAGAGTAGGTTTAGTTTGGATAATGGGAAGGAATTATTCCCTGTGGGGGTACTGAGGCCCTGGCACAGATTGCCCATAGAAGCTGTGGCTACCCCTGGGTCCCTGTAAGTGTCCAAGGCCAGGGTGGATGTTTTTTGGAGCAACCTGGGATAGTGGGAGGTGTCCCTGCCCATGGCAGGGGAGTAGAACGAGATGATCTAGAAGGTCCCATCTGTGCATGGGAGAAGGTTTCGAAGGTTAACATGGCCTTACCCCAGAATCACTGAATTGCTGTGGTTGTAAAAGACCTCCAAGATCATTGAATCTATAACTCAACACTTCAAAGTTCACCACTAAACTCTGTCTTCAATCACTGCTTTCATAGGTTTTTTGAACAGCTCCAGGGATGGTGACTCTACCTCTGCAGCCTGTTCCAACGCTTGATAATCATTTCAGTGATGAATTTTTCCTAATGTACAATCTAAGCCTTCCCTGGCACAACTTGAGGCCATTTCCTCTTGTTCTGTAGCTTGTTATGTGGAAAACCAGACCAACCTCCACCTGGCTACAAGCTTCCTCCAGGAAGTTGTAGAGACCTTGTGCTGCCACTTGTCCCCTGATGAGATCCTGAACTCCCTGAGAATGGGATTTCTTTAGCTTCTGAAAATCCTCCTGTTCTGCTGTTTCCAACTCAGAGATCTTGAGGCGTGGTTGAGCTCAAGGTTTGGTGATGCAGCTGAAACCATCCCACACCAAGTGGGATGGAAAATAACTCCGTTTGCTGAGGAGCAACTGGGAGCTTCCAACTTGCATAAGAGGCCTTTTGCCTCCTTGTGACCTGATTTCCTTGTGATTTTCACTAGAACTAGTCAAGGAATTTTGTACAAGTGGAAAAAGAAAGAACAGGAGCCTTGCTTGCTTCTTTCCTGCACATTGCATAAAGCTTTAATAGCGAGTAATAGCTGACATGGCTTTGATTTTATTGCACTTAACTGGGTAATTCTCCTGTCCCCAACTGTGCCCAGGAGGACTGAGAGGAACAGAAGTGACTGTACCACAGTACAAATGGGTCTTTGAATTCCTCTTACATTCCCATGGCCTGGATTGTGTTCAATAAGTCATGCACAGTAAATACAGCCAGGAGACGTGAGGAGACTCATGAATATTTGCAAGGCACTCAGGTGCCACTTTGGTGAATGTGCTGCAGGCAGAATATGGGGAAAAAAATGCCCTGCTTGTGTCTCTGCCCCACCCCTCACTTGTTAGTGAAGGCTGTTCCCCACCACAGAGATCCCCAGGCAGAGCTAATGAACCAAAACAAGCCATTTCTAATTTTATCCCTGCTATCTTATGACAAGGAGACACAAGTTCACGTCCAAAATCTGACATCCCTACCCTGGGTTTGTTGATGGGTTCATAGAATCACAGAATATCCTCAGCTGGAAGGGACCCACAAGGATCGTTGAGTCCAACTCCTGGCCCTGCACAGGACAACCTAGAGAATCCCACCATATGCCTAAAGTGGTTTTTGATAATTTCTTGAGCCCCAGAAGACTTTGTTTGTAGCATTTTAATATTTGTTGGTTGCATGAAGGGGCACGAGGTTTCTTTGCCATGATGGACAAACCAAACAGCACTGTGGACACCTTGGGTGGGCAGCCTGGAGACTGCCCAGCTGGACATTGGGCCAGGAGATACAACTGTGCCAGTCTGGTTGCAGATAGAGCCTGGAACTCTTGTGTCCCATCCGTATTTTCACTCTGTTCCTCCCTTTCTGGAGGATGAGAATTATGGAGACCTCTGAAGTGAACGACTCCTACGCTGTCCCCATCTTGCCACGTCATATTTTAATGTCTTGTTAATATTCTTGTGCTCCATTCAAGTTCCAGCCTGGCTTCCTAATCTGTCTTCCCTGAATCCGAGGCCTCCCTTTTGTCTCTCCAAAATCTGGCTCTGTGCACCTTCACTGAGGGAACAGCAGCAGTGCCTCTGTGAAAAATATCCAAATAACTTCCCTCTGATGGTCCCTGTTTCTTCTTGTGAATTATGTGGGAATCCAGGACATCCCTCTGGCTGCCCTGGCTGTCTCGAGACCCTGGCAGGGGACTTGGAGACCTTGGCATGAAATCAAAAACATCTGTGGCTTCAATTTTAGCCCATGGAAAAAACTGTCAACTTTGTATGGGGAATTACAAGCCACAAAGGTTTGAGTAGTGTGGTAGTTGAATTAACACTAGAGTGAAAAAGTAGAATTTTGGGGCTTTTTAGAATGGGGTTCAAGGAGACAAGATGGAGGGATTTGGGTGTGTCCTGACCTTCTTCTCCTTCTCCTTGTCCTCCATGTCTTGGTGTGATATTGACACTTTTCTACTGGTTTAAGGTAGGGACACACTACTATAAATGATAGATATTGGCACATTATTGTAAACATAGTACATGTAGTTTTTAGTATAAAATGTAAACACCATCCTAGAGTGTGGACAGAATGCCATGGCCAACCTTCTAGACAGACTCAGCAGGTCAGAGAAAGAATTTTATAGATAAGGAAAAATAAAGAACCTTGAGAAGTCAACCATACACATTTCAGATTTCTTTGGCTACGCAGGCTGGGAAACAAGGACTTTTACATTCCCGGGGTCAACTTGACACCGGGACCCCGAGATATTAGACAAACCTCAGGAAGTATTTTAGGATGCTCAGAACTGGTCTGAACTGGGAGCTTGGCTTAATGGGGTGGGTTCCTGCCCTCCCCATGGATGATTTGTGCAAATCCACTCTAATGAAGGTGTTCCAGTCGCAGAGGATCCTATATCGGAGCCTCGGCAGGCTGCTCAGCAAAGCAAAGAAGGAATTGCACTGTCTCCTTTAATGCTTTTAAATAGTTCATGTCTCACTGCTGGCAGGTGAATAAATTGGTAATGAATATGCAAATCAGCATATGCAAATCAGGTCTTCTAAGCTGGCTGAGAAACCTCGTTTTGAGGTGTTTGTGAGGCAGGATGAGGACTTTAATGATTGCCAGACATTTCATGCCAGTGATATCCCCTCTCCTTCATAAACAGAGCTGCTGTTAATCCATGACCTGTTCCACACCAGCTTTATCGGCAACAGTAAATTAAAAAATGTCAAGCAACGTTGTTAATTGATGTAAATATTTTTTTTAATCCTACGGGATTTCTAGCATGGAATTATAGAATTGCTCTGGTTGGAAAAAATCTTCAAGATGGGCAGGGACACCTTCCACTATCCCAGGTTTCTCCAAGCCCTGTCCAGCCTGGCCTTGGACGCTTCCAGGGATGGGGCAGCCACAGCTTCCCTGGATTCCATGGCCTCACCACCCTCCCAGCACTGTCAGATGTTCTTTCCTCCCTTGTCCTTCTGAATTTCCTTTTCTCCCATTCTGAGGGGTACTTCAGGGAGATGAAATTCCTTCGTAAATGTTCCCAATTTCAAGCCAAAATTTTCATTTCGGAGATTTAAAAGCTACTGCTGAGTTTTTATTTTTCATTTTTGCTCCCGGTTAATGGAAATTTTGATGTATCCATCCCTCAAGGTCTTCTGAGGTTCTTTCTCCAATATTTTGGATGTCTCAGAAGTCTCTGTGGAGCCTCCAAAATATGCAGGAAATCAGCAACATCACTGAAGCAACAACTGAAGGAGACACAAAGAGGCCGAAATTTATTTATTGTTTTAATTTAAATCTCATCAGACTTTATCAGTTTTGCCCCTTGTGCACCTCCTCCCATTCTCCACCTCCTTACACAATCCTCTGCAGCATCTCCAGGGTTGTGTGATGCACCTGGAAATGTGCCAATCGTTCGACACCGCTCCTCATGTCCATCACACATTGTGGAGTCATGACTGCTACATTTTCCCTCAATATTTTGCTTCTCCTAAAAGATTCTGGTCCAATAATCTCTAAAATTCCACTTCCCAGAGCCCCGTTTCTGTGGATCTAGAAGGTGTTCAGGGAGCTGAGTCACAGTTCTGTGGCAGGAGGTGGCCTGCTTAGCCTGAAGCTATTTTTGTAGGCAGGGAATGTGCACAAATGAAGGATGAAGTCAGTTTTCCCACTTCCCAGCCATTTGTTGCCTGGGATCATTTCAGCACTTCCATCCTTGGTGTGTTCTATGTGCTTCCCATTTTAGTATTGGAGGCAGCAGATTCTTTTATTTTATCAGGGGAAGTTGTTCAAAAGCCTGGAAACTGTGGATGAAGAAAAAAACTGGGAATTCCTGGTGGATTGTGATCACAGCCCATTTTTTGGAGCAAAGTCTAAAACTTTTATCATTTTTCTTAGGTTGTCACTGAAGTAGTTTTGTTAAAAATTGAGGCTATTACTGATTAATCATTTTGTAGTTCAGTCTCATTTTGATTAAAGCAAGAAAAGAAAGATTGGAACTTTTTAAACTATACCTAATTTAGAAATTGAAGTTTCATTGAACATGGAGATTTTTGTAAGTCTATCCAGAGGCTCATGCAGCTGAACATTCCTGAACATTTTTGTGGCTATTCCTGGGTTTTTAGCTCCCAAATCAGCCTGATGGTGCAACGTGCCCACATCTCATAAAACATAAGTGGGAAGTTTTCATGTTTGCTGAGCATGAAAAATGTCCTGGTAATGAAGCTGCTGTTTCTGAGACCATGGAATAATGGAATTATAGAATCATGGAATGGTTTGGATTGGAAGGGACCTAAAAGATCATCCAGTTCCACCCCTGCCACAGGCAGGGACACCTTCCACTCTCCCAGGTTGCTCCAAGCCCCATCCCACCTTGCCTTGAGCACTTCCAGGAATGGGGCAGCCACAGCTTCTCTGTGCCAGTGCCTTGCTACCCTCCAGGTAAAGAATTTCTTCCAACATCTCATCCAAACCTCCCCCCGTTGCAGTTTAAAACCAATCCCATCACCAACAAATTATCCCTTTGACAGACACTTTCTCTGGATGCTGATTTTCTCCAAATACACCCCAATTCCATTTTAGAAAATGAGAAATTTGTGTTCCTACACGTAAAATGTGACCAGTCTCAAAAATTGATGGTTTTCACTTCTTTACCTGCACTGATTTTTTCCTACTGGCTTTTGCAGCACTCAGCCCTGGCAGCCAAAGACTGATATTTGTTAAAATGGTTTTGTCTGCTGGTTTTGTCCCTCAAGAGCTGTTGAGGTTTGAGAGACTCGTTTGAGCTCTGGGTCAAGCACAGGCACAACCCAGGAGAGTGGGGAGGAGATGCAAGGGGACTGGAGAGACCAGCAGCTCTCCTCTTTTGGAAAAAAGCAGTCATTAGGTCCACAAAAACATATTTTGCTAAAGGATGCACTGAAAACGAAGTGTTGCAAGATAATGATGGGCTCTACCCGGAGATAATTAATCTGCAGATGGGAACATCTATTCACGTGTGCTCTCTTTATCCATCTGTCCGTTCATTATTTTTACAAAGCCATTCTAGTCAAGAAAGGAATTCTGCTGCTTTCCAGGCACAGATAACAATTCCCTGTGCCATTCTTGGGGGTCCTGGCAAATTCTCCTGGTGCAGAGTGCTCAGCACAGCAGTGACATGGCCAACAAAAAGCAAAACCACCTTTTAATGCCGTGAAGGTTTTTACTTCCTTCCCATCTATTTGAGGAAGATAAAAAAAAAGCTGCTTGAATTTTTCCTTCCAGCCGTCCCTGGTACAGAATCTCCCCAGGTTGCCACAGGAATAAATTAATTACCTGTTTCTCTAATGATGGCAGCTGAATATTTTAATGCAGTTATGTTTAATCACTTTTTAAAGTCCACAGTAAAACCTCTGCAATTACCCTCAGGGCCAACAACTGCTCAGTGAACCATGGGGTGGATTCAACTCCTTTCTCTGGAAAAAGCAAATCCATCTCTCCAGAAGAAAAGTGTTCCAGGCAGGACACACTGAGGTTTCTGCCTGTTGTGCTGTGCATGGAAATGTGGGAATATTCACTGGAGTGAAGGTGGGGATGAATCAGCTTCATAATGTGCTGTACTTCTCACACCTGAAAAATCCCCTCTCCATCTCCACCTGCTGTAAGCATATCAAAATAAAAGGGAATAACTTTGGTGATAAGATCAGGAAGAGCTCAGCTCCAGCATGGAGTTGATATCTAATTACAGATAATATTTGATGAGAATCCCTGGGACAAGAAAAGGGCATTTTAGTCAGGAGAGGGCTCCCCACCCTGTAACAATAAACTACTTTCCTTGGTAATACAGAAAAAAAAATTGTACTGGAACTAGGAATCTGTTGAAGATTTCATGAGCCAATTGTTTTTTTCACTTCTGTCCACCAGTTCGAAGACTTGAAAGATAATCCAGGATCTGCTGCAATTCCGAGGTGGAATTTTGAACCATGACAGGGAACTGAAAAAACTGAGTCATCACTCTTATTGCTTCTTTTCCCACTTTTTAAATTGCTTGTTTCACACAAATATCCTCCAGGAAAGTGTTTTCCTTTGTATCAGACAAAATGATGCATTTTCCAATGCACAAACCCCAAAACTTTGAGCTTATTTGACCTGTTGGATAGAGGGGACAGGAAATGTTTCTTCAAACTTTTTTGCTAATGAATCAAAACTTTTTTCTCAGTAGAGGAGGGATTTTAGTACAAGCTTTCCATCCCAAGGATCATGGGATCATGGAATGGTTTGGAAGAGACCTTCAATATCATCTAATTCCTTGCACTAGACCAGGATGCTCCAACCTGGCCTTGAACACTTCCAAGGATTCAGGGGTAACCAAAACTTCTCTGAGAAACATGTGCCAGGGCCTCACCACCCTCACAGGGAGGAATTTCCTTGGAATTCTTTGAAATTTCTTTGGAAATCCTTTCTCCCAGTTCTCTCTTCTATGCAGGACTTGTGTGAGGTTACTTGGGACCATAATGCTCATCAATGAGTAATAAATGATATTTAGCTCTAAAAAAATACAGATGTTCCCGGTTCCAAGGCTCTGGTGTGGCATCGTCCCTGCAAGTGGGACTGAGTCCTTCTGGAATCTTCCACCTGGAAGTGGCTCTGAGTAATCCTCCCACAGCACTGTCAGAGTTTGCATAAGGGAAACAGGCAAAGATGCAGCCTCTCCCCTCCTGGCTGATATCTGGATTTTGGATCCAAAAGAAGGAACTGGGATCGTCAGAGGGAAGTTATTTGGATATTTTTCACAGGGGCATTGCTGCTGTTCCCTCAGTGAAGGTGCACGGGGAGAAATTTTGGAGAGACAGCAGAATCCAGATGGTATCTGGATTTTAGATAAAGGGATAACTTTTTAGGAAGTTTTACTCTCCAGTCAGAGGTGCTGCTTCCTTTCAGGATCCGAGAGGTGCCAAGATAAATTTGTACACAGGTACTGATTTCTTCCTGATCTTCTGTGTGTTCCTTTTTTCCCCCTCTGATTTCCAGAGGCTTTTTCAGGAGAGATGGATCACTTGGGGTGATGGAAATGACGCCTACAAGACGGAGAAGGAAGAGCAGCTGCCATCTGCAAAGGGATTAAAGCCAAGGAAGCCTCTAAATGATGAAATAAGACACAGCCTGGCTGCTTCAACTTGCTGACTGGTTTTTTTTTTTTTATTTTTTTGATGCAGAGAAAATTTGCTGCTTGACTTTTCCAATTCCTACCCTGCTGAGAGCAGGTGAGAAGTAAGAACAAGCAGAATTTTAGGGGATCTTTATCATAGAGAATGGGTTGGATTGGAAGGGGTTTCCAAGATCATTCAATTCCAACACCTTTCCATGGGCAGGGACACCTTCCACTATCCCAGGTTGATCCAAACCCCATCCAACCTGGCCTTGAATGCTTCCAGGGATGGGGCTGCCATGGCTTCACTGGGATTTCTACTCCAGGGCCTCCCCACACTCACAGGGAAGAATTCCTTCCCGATATCCCATCTAAATCCACTCAGTATCTCTCTCCAATATTCCTTGTTCTTCAACAGCGGCTCAGCAGCATCCTAACACCCTGTCTGCACAGGTAGAGGTGATTTATGTTTATATATTGTCCATATCTGTACAAAGAAATCCCCATCTCCTGAAGGAAAGCAAAGGGAATAACATTGGGTGGAAATCCAAGAGGACAAAATCAAATGTTCATTGAGGACACTGAATTCCTGAGTTTTCTTCCTGATTTTTATTTTTCCTTAACTTCCTCCCTGCGTTATGTGGTGAAGGATCCCAGTTTTAAAGGGTATCACGAGGCTGAGCTCCAAAAATTATTTGTTGGAAATTGGGGTGCCAGGAAACAGCTAAAACCCAACAATTAATCCTCACTCTTGCAAGGTGTGGGATGGTTTAAATGGGCTATAGGCTGGGGAGATTAGTTGGAAAGATATAAAAGACTGATTGGTGCAAACCTAATTCCCAGGAAGGAGACGGAGTCAGGACCTTTGCTTATGAACTCGAGCTCTGAAATCCACTGATGTTCATAAGAATGTTCTTTTTTTCCTCCAGGATCATGGGACCAGACCAGTCGAAATATTTTATTTTAATTGTTTGCAAGGTGACACAGTGGTCACAAATTGTGACCCTCACACTTTAAAGACAAAATTTGGAGGGAAAAATTAATCCCAGTGCGTTGTTCCACCAGCACATGGAGTATATAGGGAGGGTACACCAGTTTATCCCACTTTACTGGCCCTCTGATCCATGTGTGTCCTTAAAAAGCCACAGTGAAAGCTGGAAAAGAGCATTAAAATAACGCAGTTGTTATAGAATGGATTTTCAGTGCATTAAAGTGTGAAATCCCACTCTGTTTTTATGGCGAGCTGTAAATAAGTCAACAAGATTTAGGCTGCACCTTTGGAATTTGCTCAGTGCTCAGTGGCAATTCCTGAGTTTCTATGGCTGGCTGAAAAATTCACAATATTTCTCCCAGATGTCAGAAACCTTTTTCCAGAATAATCCCGTTTGGAGCTTCCCTTTTTTCACTTCATTGCTGCAAGAATTGCATTAGGCTCAGAAAATGCTTTTTTTTTCAGCTTGGTTCTCTTCAGCTCCCCTTTGACTGGGAAAGGAAATCAAAAGAAAGCTTTTTACAAAAAAAAAAAAAAAAAAGCACAAAAAATGAGCTATTTGTCAGTCAGGAGAGGAGTTTTTTAATAAATTGAATCTGAACTGATGAGTTTGGGGCACAAGGGAAAATATTAATTATTTCTTTTGAATATTGTTCCAGCCTTTTTTTTTTTTTCTTTTTTGCCCAGCTGACCTCTCTGTTATAAACATTGAGGTCTCCTCTTTCAGCTGAACCTTGTGGGAGCTAAAATAATATGCAAAGCTCGAATGCTGAGCTTTTCCAACTCCAGGGTTATTCAGGAAGGAAAATCCTTCCCCAGTCTGAGTGGCTCAGCTGACTAAAAACTCCAAGTTCAGAGCATTTCACTCACGCAGAGAACATAAAAAAAAAAATCAATGCTGGATTTATTGACTTTGCCTTTGGTTATTGGCATTGTTTGCTAATTCCATGACAATTTTTCTGTCTTTTTTTATCAGTCTCTCTTCTTCTCATCTCCCTCCCTGAGGGGCTGCTCCTTTATTGCTGCTTTGGATCTGCCTGGGCATTGATTTCAGCCCTGACCTCTGGAAAGCAGAAGGTCAGAGAAGAATCAACCATTTTGCCTTTTGAAACTGAGCTCTAGGTGGGATATTAAATCCAATTCCTTGCTTTCAGCTTCCTGAAAATGCTTTATTTTCCTTATTTTTCTTAAATGTGCACTATACATTTATTTTCTTTTCCCCCCTCATAATTACTTTAACCAACACTTTGAGTTCCAAGTACAGAGTGTCTACATTTGATTTCCTTTCTCAGGAACAAATATATAAAATAAAAAATCCAACCTAATTACTACTTCAATTTTCCAATTTTCTTCCCTTTTTTTTTTTTTTTTTTTTTTTTTTTGTTGGGGAGATGATTTTTCCTGCAGAAGAAGATAAAAAGACAAAGCACTAAAGGGGATTTTGTCCATGTTTTTAATGCAAAAGAGGATTTTTGAGAACTAAATACAATGGTTCCTAATGTGCTTTAATATCTATAAATACAATAAATAATATCTACAAATAAACTCAGACAACTCAGAGCAATGCATCCTCCTGGCATATGATATGGAATATGTTATTATTCCCACTTTCCAGTGGGAAATAAAGACCCACATGGGAAGCTGCAATAAAGATGGGACTTGAGTCACATTGCCTGAACAATACCAAAGTGCTATTTTTAGCTTTTTCTTCTTTCTAATCAGTGACTAATCCTATTTTCTTTCTTTTTTTTTTCTCTTCTGGGAGTGAAATTCCAACCATTGGTGGACAAATTGATGTCTGATCATCCTTAATCTGCAAAATTAAAGACTTCATGATCAAATAATGCCATTTCTTTTGAAGACTGCACACCCACCACTTCACTTTGGTGGTCTCAGACCCTCTGAGCATAAACCCAGCTAAGCCCATGTTTTATCACAGATAATCCCTTAAGGAGATTTCTGCATTGTTCTATTTAATTAAAAAGGATGTCTAATATGTCATTATTGTAATTCCTGAATTTTACAAAGAATTAGGATTTTCTAAGACAAGGGCAGTCAGTGACTGGAAGAAATACAGATCCTCAAAGCTTCTCAAAGCACATTTCATTGGGTTATTGTAGATCTAAACTTTTTTTTTTTTTTTTTTTTTTCCCACTGGTCCAATCTCTTTCCACCTTTTTGCACTACCCAGATCCCCCGGAAAATGGGACATCCACAACTTCTCTGGGAAACATGTTCCAGGCCCTCACCACCCTCAGGATAAATAATTTATTCCCAATATCCCACCTAAACCTGTTCCCTTTCAGTTTGAAGCCATTCCCTTCATCCTGTCACCAATAATGACTGGAGTTCAGGTAGTGCTTAATGATTGATCTTTCTGTTTTCCCTGGAAAATCAGGAAGAATTTTTGTCCATTCACCACCATGGGGCTGTTGGGAAGATCCGATGAGGAAAGAGGCAGCGGCCAAACAGGAGTCAGGAGTGTGGACAATTTTCCTGAACTTATTTGAGGTGCTGATCCAACCTTTCTTCTCAAAAATTCCGATTCCCACTTACAAACTGAGTTTCAGAATTCCCACAGGAATCTGGCCAGAAGTTGTTCTCTTCTTTGACTCCAAATCCAAGAGCTCATTGTTCACGTGATTCCTGGGACAGCAACAGGGAGTGAAAGGTTGTTTCCCCACTTTTCCTCTTCCAACTGTGTTACCATAGAGAAAAAAAATTATCTTGAGCCTGGAGAAATCATGGAATGCACTTCAAGGCTTTGCCCTGTGCTCATTCCACTTTGGCATTAAGTCAGCCAGTCCAGGAAGCACCAAAATCCCCAAATGCCAAGAGGAACCATCTCCAGGGGTGTGAAGAAAGTTATCTGGAGATTTTCTTCCCTCTATTAGCACATCAATAAGCCAGACAATATCGTCAAGCACTGAAATTACGTTTTCTATGCAGATAAATTGTAAAAGTGTTGATGATTTTTGGTCTGTAGCCATATCTGTCTTTTGCCACATTTCAGGCTCATGCTCTTCCAAAGTCAGTTTAAATCCTTCAGTATCTTTGGCACTGACTTCTTCAGTTGATATAAGAAATTATTTCATGAACAATCAGAGTCCTGCCTAGTGGCCAATGTGATTATTAGGATTTGAAAATCAAAGACACGCTAAATTCTTAGAAACAATAAAAGGAAAACATTAAAATGAAGGATTTTAAACCCAAATAATTCCATAGCCCCAACCTTTTGTATTAGAGATGGAAAGATCAGTGCTCATAAGGTTGGGATATTAATTTCCTTGCTCCTAGAGCAAGTGGGTCTACAAGGAAAGAAGAAGAAGGAAAAAAGGTGATTTTCTGTTTTTTTTTTTTATGCTGGAAACACCTCAGGTGTTAGTGCCTCAAACTATCCCAAAGGAAGGTGCTGATGTGATGAACAAGCAGAGCAAGACAAGGATATAAAGCCAGGAAAAACTCAGAGATGTTTACGGCAAAACATCTGTTTGACGACTCACAGAAAATGACTGCTTGTATTCTGTTTTTTCTGCAATCTCTTGATTTTTTGTACTTTCCAAGGCTTGGCTTTCCCAAGCCAAGCATTTTCTGGTTGAGGGGAGTTGTTTTCCTGATCTGGCAGGGGCTGATGGATCCCTCTGCATCCCCACAGCCTTTTCATATAACGTTTATTTGATTACCTGTTTACCTCAAATTTATCTTCTCCAGAAGCATCACTCCTGAGATCTCATTAATCACTGCTGGATAATGCAGCAGTCAGGAATTCATCTGGCAATATCCTAAACTGAGGGAAATCTTCCTTCCTTGTCTGTGTTCCTGGAAACACCTCCCTTCTGGATGAATAAGAGCTGCAAAATGAAAAGGAACTGAAACAAAACCATTCATGTAAAATTCCCTAAATCATCCCTGGAGGGCAAATAATTCTTTGTCAATGACATGACCTGAGATGGTTTTCCTAAGGAAATATTTTGGAAGCATGTTCCGCGAACCTGGGAGGTTTTCCATTTATTCCTAGAATCCCAGGATCATGGAGTGGTTTGGGTTGGAAGGGACCTTAAAGAACATCTCATTCCCATGGGCAGGGACACCTTCCACTAGACCGGGTTGCTCCAAGCCCCATCCAACCTGGCCTTGGGTATCTCCTGGATACATGGAATGACTGAGCTACGCCAGGATGGATGAGACCTTTAAAAACTTGATATTCCTCTAAAGTCAGCCCTGATCGGAGAAGGAGATTGGAGCAGAGATCTCCTACCCACCCAGTTCCCACCTGTAATGGAGATACCAGGTGCCTTCAGTTTCAGTGAATTTTGGCTTTGCATTCATTCCCAGCTTCCAATACTCTTTGTGCCCTCCCTGAATAATCTTCACAAGCACTGGGATCTGCCTCCATATTTATAAAAAAAAATCATAGAATCATCCCTTCCCTTCCCTTCCCTTCCCTTCCCTTCCCTTCCCTTCCCTTCCCTTCCCTTCCCTTCCCTTCCCTTCCCTTCCCTTCCCTTCCCTTCCCTTCCCTTCCCTTCCCTTCCCTTCCCTTCCCTTCCCTTCCCTTCCCTTCCCTTCCCTTCCCTTCCCTTCCCTTCCCTTCCCTTCCCTTCCCTTCCCTTCCCTTCCCTTCCCTTCCCTTCCCTTCCCTTCCCTTCCCTTCCCTTCCCTTCCCTTCCCTTCCCTTCCCTTCCCTTCCCTTCCCTTCCCTTCCCTTCCCTTCCCTTCCCTTCCCTTCCCTTCCCTTCCCTTCCCTTCCCTTCCCGGAAGAACTGGAACAGGAATTTCAACCTCTGTTTCTTTGCTATGATATTTTCAGAGACAAAACTCACCCAAAACCAAACTCCAAAGCCTAACAAATGGGTTTTGCCCATTTTTTTTGTGGTTTAACCCCAACCAGCAACTCAGTCCCACACATTGCTCAGCCCTGGTGGGATCAGGGGAGAGTTGGAAGGGTAAAAGTGGGAAAATTTGTTGGGTTGGTAACTAAACTCATGGATAACAATTAAAACATCCCTGTTTATTAGCACTGCTTCTGGCACAACTCCAAAATCCAGCTATGACAGAGAACATTATCCCAGTTAAAACCAGCAACTATTTCCAAATGCTCTGTCCACCGGTAAATCCTCGCTTGATTTTTTTCCTGCTGATATCGATAGGAGTATTTTTAATTTCCTTTTTTTTTTTTTCCTCCTATTTTGTCATGATTCATCCTTTTGTAGGTGTGAAAAGGAGCATTATGCACCGCTGGGAGATATAATTTGTGACTCATGGAACTGTGGGCTCTCTGCTTTTGGAGCGATAATTAAAAGGAGGGGGTTGGAGCTGCTGGAGGGGTTAGGGAAGTGTGAGGTTGGAATAAAGAGCCTTATCCTTCCATTTAGCAATGGACTGGTGGAGCAAAACAGGTCTGGATACATGAGAAACCTGGTGGAATTAAAGATAAACTTTGAACTTTTCCTGCTCCTCCATGGGCTTGCTGTGTTCTCCCGGGTTGCTCAATTACACACAGCAATTAACTCAGTAAATCCTGAAACTGCCAGAAAGAGAACCTGAAATAGGAGAAATGCACTAGAATTCCAGAAAAAACTCATTCAGTCACTCACCATATTGGAAATCCAACCAAGGGCAGACTGGAATGGGGACTCCCATTCCCAACAAAAATATCCCAAACTGATGGAGTGATTATCAGTGGGTTTGTTCCAGAAACTGTTCCCAAGGTCCTTCCCAAAACAAAGTGATTGGATCTTCTTGGCACACCAGGGAGGATTTTCTCTTTTCCTGGTGCTTCTCCTTTCTTGGCAGAATCCTGATCACCGGGAAGAACAGCAAAAAATTCACAGAAACAGAAATTCGGATCAGAGATGCAGAGATGCCTCCGAGCCTCATTGGCTCCCACTAATTGTTCTTTCCTTGGAAGGAAGACAGGAATAAAGGGATGCATCTCAAGCTCCTGCAGCTGATCTCAGGCTGCTCTTCAGATTATCCCTTTTTTATTTTTTGCTAAATTTGCTTTTTGATGCTGTGTGCTGGGAATTTCCCCCAGTTACTCACCAGGAAATTACTTTTATTTTCCTTCCTGAAGCAAGAGAAGCATGTCCCAGTGGTTTGGATAATTTCCTGGGGTCCAGGAAATACTGGATTTCTTTCCTGCTCTGGTACAGAAGACCTCAGTAGTTCCACACCCTTCTAAAGGAGAGTCACAGCACCAAATTTGAGGATCAGCTGGGATCAGCATTGAGGAATACCAGCTTTTTTTCAAGGATTTCTTTGTAGAGAGATCATGGAAAGGCTTGGGCAGTTCTAGGATGCGATTCCTTTGGAATAAAACATAGTCACATTAAACATAATACAGTGACAGCTCTGCCAGGGATAGTGACAAATGTCCATCTGCTTATTCCAGCAGAACATTCCTTGAGGAATTCCATTTTAAGCTCAAAAACCAGGAGGGAAATCACACCTGTCTTTGGCCTTGGTTTTTGTCTCCAGGTGGTATTTGTTGTCACAGATCTTTGATGTCACTGATCTTTTCAAGTCCAAGATATTTTATAAACTCAGATGTTCATCCTGGTGGGATTCTTGGGGCTGCCCTGTGCAGGACCAGGAGATGGACTCCATGATCCAGCTGAGAATATTCCATGATTCTCTGAGCCTCACACTCAGCTCTTGACCTGTGATGAAAGCAGCCAGTTGTCATCAAAACAGACCCATCCTACCCCAAACTGGGAAATTTTGGGAAAGGAAGTGCCCCAGAGAGTTCATAAAACCTCCTCTGATTCCATTGGTGGTACATGAAAGTTCCTCAGACATCACAGAATCATAAAATATCCTGATATGGAAGCGACCACAAAGGTCATTGTAGGCCAGCTCCTGATGTCAGTGGAAGATCACAGCTGAAAAATCTTGGCTGAGGAGAAAAATCTTTCCCGCTTCAGAGCACCCTGGAGAGTGGAAAAGATCTGGGAAAAAAACCTCCCAAATTCACATTTTTTTCCAACTTTTGGCCTTTCATTACTCGCTTAGGTCTTCTAAATATTTGTGGTGGGTTGACCCTGGATGGATGCCAGGTGCCCACCATGGTGCCCTATCAATACTCTCCTCAACTGGACAAAGAAGAGAAAATATAATAAAATTTAATAAATAGTATATAAATATGTATATAATAAAATATAATAAAAATATATAACAAAACATAATTAAAAATATATTAAAATATAATAAAAAGCTTGTGGGTTGAGATAAGAACAAGGAGAGGTCACTCACGAGCTCCTGTCACTGCCAGACTCTCCGCTGGAAAATTAATTTAATTTATTATCAAAGAAAAACACTGGGACAATGCTGTCAGACACAGAATTCTGGGATTCTTAGAGTTCTTCTGTGCAGGCCAAGAGTTGGACTTTGATGATCCTTGTTGGTCCCTCCCAACCCAGGATATTCTGTAATTCTATAAAAATCAGAGTAGGTTAATGAACAAATAAAGCCAAATCCTAAAGCACCTTTCCCCCAGCCCTCTCGTCTTTCTGGGCTCAATTTCAATCCCAATTTTTCTACCTCCTGCCATGGAATATTGCAAGGAGACAAGGAATGGGAGTTGTGGTCAAGTCATGGTGTCTCTGCTGCTCCTTCCCCCTCGGGGCTTGGACTCCTCACGCTCTTCCCCTGCTCCTTCATGGGATCCTTCCCACAGGAGACAGCTCTCTACAAATGTGTCCAATGTGGTAATTTCACACAAGCTGATCCAGTATGGATCCCTTCCATGGATTCCATCCTTCAGAAAAGGCTGGTCCAGTCTGGATCCCTCCAGCAGGGTCAGTCCATAGGGAACAGGCTGCTCCAGCTGCTTCAGCCTGAGCTCCCCATGGGATCACTAATCTTGCCAGCAAACCTGCTCCAGTTCGGGCTTTTCTCTCCATGGGGACACAGGTCCTGCCAGGACCCTGCTCCAGATCTGGCTTCCCATGGATCCCAGTGTCCTTCGTGCATCCACCTGCTCTGCTGTGGGATCCTCACAGGTTACAGGTGGATCTCTTCTTCCCAGGGGCTACAGGGGCACAGATGCCTCACCTGGGCTCCATCATTCCAGCCCAAGCCATCCCATATTTCTGTGACCTCAAATGGGCCAACAATAAGGAAATCTCTAGAAATGAAGAGTCAAACCCATTGCAATGGGATGTTTCTTTGGATCAATATGGAAATTCCTGGCTTTTAATTATTCTGTTTAAAAAGTGACACACACATCATGACTTTCAGCCCAAGCAGTAAAAACATCCCTAAAAAGATCAAATTTTTTGCTGATCTGAGCACCTAAAAATTGAATCGGCTAAGGAAAAATGTTTAAAGCTCATTTTAATGTTGCAGCTCCCAGGAAAATGAAGTAAAACCTGGAATTAATGCTTGTCTGGGGCTTTGCAGCCAGCTCCAGATTCTCAGCTCAGATACCAGGATGACAAATGGGATTTAAAATACCTTGAAAGAGATGAGCTGTGTGGGCAGAATATCCTGATGCATCTTGAATTTGGCTCCCTGTCACCTTTGCTATAAAAGACTCAAGAAGAGAGAGTGGATTTTCTTCCTGCTAAATAAAGTGAACTCCGGTAAAACCTTCAGATGCTATTTCAGAACCACCCAGGATATCATGGAATGAATGAGGTTGGAAAATACCTCCAAGGTCGAGTCCAACCTGTGACCAATCCCCACGTTGTCACCCAGCCCAGAGCACTGAGTGCCATGTCCAGGTGTTCCTTGAACACCTCCAGGGATGGGGACTTCAAACCTCCCTGGGCAGCCCCTTCCAATCCTTGACCACCCTTTTAACGAAAAAATTCCTCCTGATGTCCAACCTGAATCTCTCCTCGTGCAACTTGAGGCTGTTTCCTCTTGTCCTGTCCCTGTTCCCTGGGAGCAAACCCTGATTCCCTCCTGGATCCACTTCCTGTCAGGGAGTTGTGGAGAGCCAGAAAGTCCCTCCTGAACCTCCTTTTCTCCAGGCTGAGTTCCCCTGCTCCCTCAGCTGCTTCTGGTGCTCCAGACCCTTCCCCAGCTCCGCTCCCTTCCCTGAACACGCTTCAGCCCCTCAATGTCCTTCTTGTCATGAGGGGACAAAACTGGACACAGGATTTGAGGCGTGGCCTCAGCAGTGCCCAGCACAGAGGGACAATCCCTGTCCTGGTCCTGTGGCCACACGTTGGTGACACAAGCCAAGTGCCACTACAGGGTCAGAACTCAAGGATATTCAAGGTCCCTTCCCACCCAAACCATTCTCTGATTCCATGATAATCTCAGTCAGGGAGAAGAAATGCATCTCACCACCCAAGAATAGTGATTGATTATGGATTAATACATTTCCGTGTCTAAAATTCAGGTTTCTGTCCACAGGCAAGTCAACCCAGCTAGAGTTCCTGCTCCCTTTTCCATTGAAGGTGCTTAGGGCAGGAAAAATCTTTCAGAAAACTCAGTAAAAGATTTTTTTCTCAATGGAATAGGCAGAACGTGGGCACTGTGGAGCGAGAGTGGAAAAGCAGAGGGATCGGAATGTTTCCAGCCAGACCCAGGAGGGCACTGGCAAGAGGTGCCCAATCCATGTAAGAAAATTCAAATTGCTTAAGGAGCATTCCTTGGGGCTTCTGCCAGCTGGCACAGAGTGATATTATTTCCCATTATTTAATCCTCCTGCTTTCCTGAATGAGGAAAACACTGATTGCTGGGAATGATCTCTGACCTATGCTCACTCCTGGCTCATGATTGATAAGAGCACAGGGTGATAAGTTTTTTTGGCATGAGCTTTTCTAACAGAACAATGACATTGAAATGAGCATCTAAAACTCCTCACAGGACTGTTTAATTTATTGATAAAAATATATGAACAGTGTTCAACCCTTTGTAATGATGGGATTTGACTTCACCACAGACATTCAGGAAAGAGCAAAAGTTGTCTCTATTTTTTTCTCTTCCTCCTGCTCTACTTTAACTCCATTATTTAGGGAGAGGAACCTCCAAAGTGTGTGAGCATGTGGGAAATGAGAACCCCTCTCCTTTAAAAACTTGGGAAATGAGGCTGAATGAAGCTGCTGGTGGAAAGCTGAGCCAAATTGAATCATTTGCTGCTGTCTGTGTTTCAGAGACTCAGTTTTAATTTGACAGCAGGAATTTCACACTCCCACTCTGACTCCAGTCCTATTTCGGTTGGTCCTGACTGAGCCATGACCTGCTCGTGTTTAATGAGAAGAAATCAATAAAGCGGGATCAGAGAGATTTTGCCTGTTTTTGTAGGGAATTCATTAACTCCCAACACTGCTGAAAAACCTCAAACACCTCTAATCTTCCACCCCTTCTGATAGTTTTCCTTGTAATAACGGTGTCCTGTTTGCTCCATGGATCTTTGACTGGCAGCTGCTTGGAAGGGGTCTTCTAATTCCTTGATCCTTTCCATTCCAAGCAATTCTTTAACCTGTAATTCTTTTTGGCAGAAAATCTCTCCAGTCTGCCTAACTCAGTGATTTGGAGGAAAGTGGAAGGAATCCAGCTGGGGGATAAAATATTTCAGCATAAATTTTCCTCTCCACAGCTGCATTTCTGATCTGTGTCACATCACAAACCTGGAGCCATTTACACAGGGATTTGATAATTTTTAAACTCATCTGTGGTATTTTCTTCCATCCTAGAACTTTTTTTTTTATTTACAGACCTTTTTTTTCTTACTTTTTTGATGCAAATCACACCTGATGCAGTGACAGAAATCATTGGAACAGACTTCCAACGGAAACTGTGGAGTCACCATTCCTGAAGGGATTTAAAACCTATGTAGATGTGGCACTTGGGGACATGATTTAGTGGTGGCCTTGGCAGTGCTGGTGGAATCATTGGACTTGATGTCCTTTTCCAACCTAAATTTTCATTATTCCATTATTTTTGTTACATTTCTCAATGGAGTGAGGGACTATCATCCCATTACCTGTGGGAAAAGGTTGCCTAGGAGGAAAAGGAGAATGAAAAACAGACACGAGTGCTTCAGAGCAGGGGAGGAATTCGCTGAGGATTTATCACCAAGTTCTGAGTTACCAAATCATTTGCCTGTGCCTCGTTTTCCCTGCCTGCAAAACAGGATAATCGTGCCAGGTTTTAAAAAGTTTTGAGACATGGAGATGGATAATCTGATTAAAAATCTGAACTGCACACTAATTAATTATCAAGGCCGGGCTGGATGGGACTCTGAGCAACCTGGTCTAGTGGAAGGTGGCCCTGCCTATGGAAGCAGGTTGGAATGGGTCTTTAATGTCCCTTCCAACCTGTAATTCCATGATTCTCTTGCTCTCATGAAATAAAATCCACATTATGCACCAGCAATAAACAGATTTTATAATGAAAAACATAATTTCGAGTCTTCCTCAGAAATCCTGTTTTGTAGAATTATATTTTTATATCTATTTCTGTTGTAACCATTAAAACATTTGTTTTAAATCAATTTGACAATTTACACTTCCCACCAAATAGAATTTTGATGCTTCAAACCAGTCTAATAACACTTACTTGGCTCTAATTTGGGGCATGAGAATAAATATTCCAATAATTAATTTAAATAAATGTCCTAATAAATGAAAACTGTGGTGTATTTTTAGTGGTGGGGCCAGAAGAACATTTAAAGCAATTAGACTTTTCTAACAGTGTGGTGTTGCATTTAGCTCTTCTCATGCTCTCAATGCACAGAAGTTTACATTTAATCCACCTGGTTTCAAGCACTGGAATAAAATACCTACATTTTGGGGTTATTTGATTTCCATCAATGATTGTTGAGCTCCTTCCAGGGACAATTCATCTCTTTAGTGGCCTGATTTGCCATCTGGAGGTTTTTAATTATTAATTTCAGCACAACCCAGCTAAATGCTGCTGGTAAAAGACCAGATTTGGTCAGGATGCCTGTAAACTTCTGCTTGGTTAAAAATAAAATTCAGACATGAACCAACTGCTCTTGAACTCAGAAATGCCAGCAGGACTGTGTGGTGACAGTCACAACATGGGCTGAAGTTGGTCTTGGTAATATTTTGCCAGATGGGTCATTAAAGTGATTGATGATGATTTCACATCATCAGAGATAATTAGTTGGGATATTAGAACTAATTGCTGGTCAGAATGAGCCAGGAACAATTAGCAAGAGACACCAAATGTGTCTGAGGGGATTTATCCTCCCATCAGGTCATGGGTTTTCAACTCTTTTGGCCCCTTGGTTGAGTGGCAGCCAAACTGAAGGCTGGGCTGGCACAGAAAATTCATCATAACAGTGAAGTCAGGTGGGTAAATTTGTCCATATTTGTGGGGTTAATTTTGTCCTTCACTTGACTGGGCTGTGTAAAGCTTAGGAAACCACTGATAAAGAGAAGTATGAGAGGGAAAAGGGATTAGTTGAGGATCACAAAATCATGAAATGATGTGGTTTGGAAGGGAACTTAAGGATGACCCAGTTCCAAACCCCTGCCATGGGCAGGGACATTTCCTTCAATCCCAGGTTACTCAAAGCCCTGTCCAGCCTGGCCTTGAACACTTCCAGAGATGAGGCAGCCACAGCTTCTCTGAAAGAGTTGTGCCAGGGCTTCCCCACTCTCACAGGGAAGATTTTCTCCCTAATATCCAATCTAATCTCCCTAATATCTGTAATATGTGTTCTTTAAGCTTAAAACCATCACACCTTTTCCTGTCTCACTGTTCCTTATCCAAAGTGCCTCTCCAGCTCTCTTGGACACACCTTAGGTACTGAAGGGGGCTCTAAGGTGTCCCTGGAGCCTTCTTTTCTCCAGACTACCTAAACCCAACTCTCTCAATCTGTCCCCACAGAAGAGGAGCCCTCCAATCATTGTTGTAGCACAAAAGGCGTTCCATGAAAGCAGATGAGAACCCAGAAATAAACGTGGCACATTACAGCTGGTGCCCTGCTGCCAATGGCTACCATGGCTCCAAATCCTTTTATTTTTTATAAATGTTCTTTGTGGCAAAAAGTTTTTGCCTCTATTTTTCCAGATGGGAGGTGGCTCCAATCAGCTCCTATTTTCTTTCCTGCATTTATGCACAGCTGGTTTAGACCTCTTTGTTCTTTTGCTGGTGATGTCCTTTAGTCCAGACAGTCCCAATTCCTTGGCATTTCCCTTCTGGGTGTATTTACAGACAGCAGACAATCCATGACCAGCAGTTTTGCTCCCACAGCCACCTCTGCAGGTTCTCCTGCCCCTGAAACCCTCAACGTGTTGCACAAGTTCCTGGTGGGATTTGTTCTTTGGGGTTGGAGCTGCACTTGATGTTCCCCATAAAGTTGTACTGGAAACGTGAATTATATAATTCCCTCTTTATTTCTTACCAAAATATCAATGAACACTTGGCAGGGCTGCATTAATCACATGGGCGTGGCAAATTGTGAGTAAGTGGAGTGGAGGCATCTTGGCAGGAGTTCCACCAGACTCCCCCGACTCAAGTGAGTCAATAATTCTGGGTTGTTTAAGGCGTTAATTATTCTTCTCAACCTGATGAAGACACCAGAATTTTGTGGGATAATTCATGGGATTGACTCTGTCAACACATGAAGTCAATCTTTATTGACTCCACGGTGATTTGGGGGTGATTAGCCTGTGATTATTTGTGTTGCAGACAGGGAATGTAAAATGAGACAGATCTCTCCCCTCGGAATTTCATTCACATCCTTCGAACTTTCTTTTACATCATTTCCAGCTGCCTGACCCTGCTCCCTCCACCTCTTGCTCCTCCTGCTGTTCCTGGTAGCTCATGTTCTTAAATTTCACCTCTTTTTCAATGCTCATTATCTCCATGGTAATTTGTTTCTCCATTTGTGAGAATTGGATCATCCTTCCTTGGGAAAATTCCATGGAATATTGTGTATGAATCTAAAAATTCCCCTGCTTTTTGCAACATAATGATTAATGAAAAAATAAAGTAGAACCAATCTCAGGAATGATTTCTGGGTGACTTCGCTTATAAACCTTTTCCAGATGTTTTTCATTTGTTCTTTCTTTCCCCCATACCTTTTCCACTCGAAATAGTCTTGATCTCCTAGGAAAATATGGGAAAAAGAAGCAAAGTGGAAGATCTTATTTTCTTGGTGGGGATACTTGTTTACGTCACCTTAAATTGCTTGGGGAGAAACACTGGAGAATTCAGACAGTTTCCACTGCAGCTAAAATCATGGAATCATCACATTATTTAGGTTGGAAAAGACCTTTGGGATCATTGAGTCAAACCATCAACCCAGAACTGGCACATGTCCTACTGCTGTTGATTGGAACTTCCACATCGTTTTCCAATGGGAAGTTTTCCAGATAAAAAGATATAAATAAATATATAACATATATTATATATTGATATCATGTATTTGCAATATATTTAAAATTTTTTTCCCTTCCTTTCTCTTTTTCACCAATTTCCCTTCATTTCATTCCCATCTAAAAGGACACAAAAAAGAAAATAAAGGGGGAAAAGCAGAAAGAAATGAATGTGAAAATTAATTTTTACCTGGACTTGGGAAAAGGGAATTCTGTTTGACATTTGGTCTACAAGACAATGCAAACAAGAATTGTTTTAGAACTTTCTCAGGAAAAACACTGGCATTAAAAAAGTCAAGATGTCTGCACTAGGGAGATCAGCTCCCATTTCCAGTTGCACCCTCTCCTTGAAATTTTTAATATTCCTTTAGGCACTGCATTTTGTTTGTGCTTCCTTCACTTTTAGAAACATCTTTGCTCTTCCAGCTCATGTTCAAAGTTCAAACCAAGCAATGGGGAAAAAACACTCCAAAAGAAGATGATCTTTCAGGATAAAACACAGGGTCCTCACTAATACATGGAATATATTTATTCGTTTATTGTTTTGTTTATTTCTCTGCCATTCTTTTTAATTAGAATAGCAATTGATTTTCCATTGTGAAGAATAACTACGTTCCAATCAGCAGAATCTGGAATATTAAGTAGACTTAATTTTTTTATATGGAACCCATAACAATGTTAATATTAAAATGTCATCAGTCTTGCTGAGATACATAATGAGCGTGAAATGAACAGATTTTTTTATCCCCTCTTTTTGTAGATCCAATTTAAATTACAAATGTTCCTGATAAAATTTGCACAGACTAATTTGGATATCACAGACAATTATTTCCAGTTTGAGAAGGAAAAAAAAATACTCCAAAAAGGCCCACAAAAAAAAAATTTGGAGAGGACTTTTCACTGAGCCTGATGAGTCTGACATGTTCCTTAACCTTGAGTCTGTCAAGAGTGGCAGTTTAGAAAAGTTAAATAATTCTCCCTTTAAAATTGCTTCTTTGTATGGAAACCAAGTCCAGACTGAATCATTAAATCATGGTTTGGGTTGGAAGGGGCCTTGAAGGTTATTTTCTATCAACTCCTGCCATGGGTAGGGACATCTTCCACTATCCCAGGTTTCTCCAAGCCCATTCAACCTGGTCTTGAATTTTTATAAGGATGGGGCATCCACAGCTTCTCTGGGCAACCTCTGTCAGGGCCTCACCACCCTCACAGGGAAGAATTCCTTCCCATTATCCACTCTAAACCTACTCTCTGTAAGTTGAAAGCCATTCCAAATAATCTCTCTCCATCTTTCTTGTCAACCCTCTCAGGTACTGGGAGGCCACAATTAGGTCACCCTGGACACTTCTCCCAGATGAATAAACCAAATTCTCTCAGCCTTCTCTCACAGCAGAGCTGCTCCATCCCTCTGGTCATCCTGGTGCCTTCTCTGGACTCTTTCCAGCAGCTCCATGTCTTTCCTGTGCTGGGATCCAGGGCTGGAGGCTGCTCTGCAGGTGGGGTCTCACCTGAGCAGGGCAGCGGGGCAGAATTCCCCCCTCAGCTGCTGCCCACCTTGCTTTGGATGAACCCAGGGCACTTTTGGATTTCTGGGCTCCAAGTGCAGCGGCTGAGTCATGTGCAGCCTCTCATCCACCACCCACCAAGTCCTTCTCCCCAGGGCTGCTCCATCTGGTCCTCCCCAGCCTGGATTGATCCAGGGGTTTGTCCCAGCTAAGGTGCAGCACCAGCACTTGTTCTTCTTAAACCTTATAAGGTTCCCATGGGTGACTTTTCCAACTTGTCCACATCTGTCTGGATGGCCCTGTCCTTCAGCTGTGTCACTTAGCCCTTCTAAGTGGCATCTGCAGCCCTTCCCTCATCCACTGATGCAGCAGATCCATCCTAGAAGGCCACAAGGTTGATTATCTTCATCAATTTCTCCTCTGAATATTCATATTCCGGAAGAAGTTGTTCCAAGGGAATTTCAATCCATTTCAGATTCCCCTTTGTCGTATGCCTTGTTTACCGTGGAACAACAGCAGCCACAAAGTGTTAATTAACAGCGCTTTTCGTGCTTTAAATTGACATCCTAATTCTACATAAATTAACTTTGATGTGCACACTTGGAATGAAATTTGCTGTGTTTCCTGATATAAAAGGATGCATTTCCCACGAGGTTGCAAAAACCCCAGAGCAATGGGGTTACCTCAGGTCTGCTCCACTGTAAATGCTCTTGTCACTACACTGGGATGAAGGAATAGCACTTTTCCTGTGGATATGGTTTTACCTCTGTAGAATTCCTTATATCCATACAGATAATGCCTGAAAAACAGGGAAAAAATGAGAACAAAAGTTTAAAAAACTTATTAATATTTTCTTGCAGTATGCACAGAGCATTAAATATTGCCTAACTGTATTAATAATACTTTTAATTAAAGCAGATGTTATTTTTTTTTTTAAGGCAGGGTCTATCTTTTTACTAGCTGATCATATAAACTAATTTATAAAGCCTTATTATACACACAGAACAATAAGGGAATGAGTCCTGGAATAAATAAGCTCTCTGGAATAAACAAAAGCTGTGAAGAGACTTCGGGGTTGTAGCCTCAGGTCATCCAAAGGACATCACAATTAATGGAAAACTGGGAGAATGGGACAATTTCCTGCTGCTTCCTGTCCTTGGTGTGTTCCTTACCCACTGTAGGCTTCAGCTGGCTTTTATGGGAAGACTGGCTTGGGATCACCTGAGGTGGGATTTGTTGGGATTGTTGATAAAATGGGGGGTTCTGATCATCATTTCCTGGAGAAAAGGAGGCCAGGGGGGACCTCCTGGCTCTCCACAAATCCCTGACAGGAGAATGGAGGAGAGGAGATCAGGCTCTGTTCCCAGGGAGCAAGGGACAGGATAAGAGGAAATGGCCTAAAGCTGTGCCAGGAGAGAATCAGGATGGGCATCAGGAAGAATTTCTTCCTTCCTCTGTAGATCAAGAAATACCAAATCTCCAGCACAAATATTCTCCAAGTTAATATAGGCCCTGTCAGGCCAGTCCTAAATAATTATTTATAATGCAATTCTGAAAAGATCAATTTTGGCCCTTCAGCATCAAGCATTTTCCTCCTTGTTCAGATGCCGGGAATAAAATATAACAATCAAATTTTATATGTGTCACTGAGCTTGTGGGGGGCTAAGTAAGAAGGATGGAATTGTCTGTGTGGTGACACAGGGATCGTTTAGTAAACAGTGCTCAGACAAATAGTGTGTATTTCAAGGAGGCCAAAATTCTGCAGAGCAAATAAAGCAGCTCAGTCATCCATCAGGGGTTGAATCCATCCTACAAATTACCATATAGAGTGGATTGATTTTTTTATAGGGCTTATACAAAGCAGTACCTCTGTGAAAGGCTCATGGTAGATAATCAGGCAAATATGAGCTCCTACTTCCATGCAGGAGCCAAGAAGGACTAATGGGATTCCTTGAGGCATAAACACGGATCCTCCATTTGGCCAAGATTGTGTTAATTCTGTCACTGGCGAGATTATGGCCGTGTTACAGAGGAAAGAAGTTGATAAATTGGAGGTGGCTCAGAGCAGAGTCATTAAAGCACTGGATTTGTCTCAAAACAGAATGAACAGAGCCTGCTTAGCAGAGGGAAGGTCAAGAAATTCTTTGATCACAGTCTGTAAAAATTTACATCAGTTTAGCGCCGCCAAAAAAAAGTCCAACAGCGTCCCTTGGAAAGTGAAGCTGGATAAACTCAAAGAAGCAATCTGCATCAAGCTCCTTTTTAATATTAAATACAATCAAGGGGTAGAACTTTTGTAATGGTTTTTGAGTATAATTAATCACTGCCAATTTGTAAATCAGGACAGAAAGCCTCTTAAAACTGTGGTAATACGAACCAAGTGTTGACTTAAATAAATCTTCTGGATGTTGGACTGGCAGCAAAAAAATATGTGCTGGAACACACTGAACTCTGACTGCTCTTGTGGAGAGCTTATTCCATGTCCTGGAAGTGTAGGACTGGATGCATGGCATCAATTTTTCAGACTTTTCTCTTCTGATCCCCAGAATAAAAGAAGATAGAAGATTTTATCCAGCAGATCAAACAATTCCTGGATGACCTGGAGACCACTGAAAGAAAGCAAAGAAATATTAAAGTGGGAATGTCCTGCTGCAGCTTCTGAGGGACTTTTGCCATCTGTAGCTATTTAAACCTCTGGAATGGTTACAGCTTCCTGCCTTCAGATCTTCAGGGCAGGTCCTGTCAAGATCCATTTAAACTTTTGTTCTTTAGCTCTTCCTTTCACATCTTCCCTTGTAATATCCAAATAACTTCTTAATTCTCTCATTAAATAGAATTTTCTTTGTGTTTTCTTTTTTCTCTTTTTGGCTTTGGGGTGAATAAGCAGCTAAAAATTCTTCAGCAAAGCTGGTGGAAGGGCTGGAACTCATGTCCTGTGAGAAATCCTGGGGATTTTGGGTTTGTCCAGTTTGGAGAAGAGGAGGGTGAGGAGGCTCTCCCGAGGAGAAGTGGAAGGTGCTGAGTTGTCCTCTTTGGGATCCGAGGACAGGATTAATGGAAATGGTTCAAGGCACATGGGGAGGTTTAGACTGGACATCAGGAAGCATTTCTTCACCAAGTTTTGTCAGCCCTGAATTGGTCAGAGAGTTGGACTGGGTCCTTCCCCTCCTCTCTCCAGATCCAGAGGAAGAGGCACATCAGGAGGCATCAGGAGTAAAGGGGATGATGAATTGCTTGTTCATGGTCTCAGTACCTCCTGCTCAAGCAGGGCTGGTGGCCTGGATCCAGTTCAACATTCACAATACCATGGGTGTAGAAGGATCAGGATTAAAAGGCCTGGAAAATCTGTGACATCTCTGACCCCAGATGGGTCCTGGATCATGGTGTTTGCACTGATGATTTCCTGCTCACATTCTTCAATCTCAGTCCCTTCACCTAGGTTATCTTCTGTCACATAACTTAGCTGTAGCTTCATTTACCTCTCTCACACACAAAAATCCCATAAAACCAGGTGCACTTTGTCAGCTAAAGGCCCGTCCAGCTGCTCTCCTGTCTCTGAGCCCAAAATCCCACTGTAAGCATGGGAAGAGTATTTCCCTAGGTACAGAGAAAGCTCAGGAGGATGTTTTTTCCCTCCAACACTCCACTGTTCAGTCATTTTTATCCCCAAGACTTCCAGAGATGCTCCCTGTGTCCCAGCAGCCTTTGATGGATTTATCTTCCAGGAGCTATCCATTTATTCCATGAGCTCCACTAAGCTTTTAGCATCCATCATATCCTGGGACAGTTTAACTGCAGTTTGAATAAAGAACCACCTGCTTTTGTTTCTTCTGATTCCTCCCGTGGCCTCTTATCACCACCCTGGAGGAAACAGAACAATTAACCCTTACCTGTTGTCTCCAAGCTACTCAGGAGATTCTCCATCAAACTCAATAACTTCCAAACTGAGGGATCATTTGTTTTGTGAACTCTGCAGGCCTGGTAATGAATTTGAGCTTCCTGTGAAATCTTTTCCTAAGGCTTGGTGGATGGGAAGATATTGGCAGAAACTTGCCAGGGAAAACAGGTTTGCAGAATCACAATCCAGATTGCCATTATAAATTAATATATCTGTGTTTAAATTACACTGTAGTGATAAGCAAATGCCTATTTACCCTCTGGAATACGTTCCACGAGTCTCTGAGGTAAAGGGTTGGCTTTTTGAAAGCTGCAGTTGGTGAAAAATGAGAGTCCTGTCAGCAGCTCTGAGTCAGCGTGATGGAGCTGATCAAAGAGTTTACCAGGAATTAAAATCCTGGAATGATTTAGGTTGGAAGGGACCTTCAGGATCATCTCATTCCAACTCCCTGCCATGGGCAGGGACACCTCACACTGTCCCAGTTTGCTCCAAGCCCCATCCAACCTTGCCTTGAATGCTTCCAGGAGTGGGGCAGCCACAGATTTTTTCCACGGCTTCACCACCAACCCAGGGAAGAATTGCTTCCCAAAATTTAACCTGATATGAGTTAATATGATAATACTGTCCACAGAGTGTAAACACCCCACATCCCAGCTGAGGCATGAGTGATAAAAAATGGCCTCTATTTAGACACTCTCTTTTATACCACTGTTTCAAAGAGTTAAAGCACTTTGTCATTTGGAGGCTTGCATTTCGGTGTCTTGCAGCCTTAAAAAAAAACCTTTAAAAATACTTTTTTGATGTAGGGAAGAGAAAAAAACATCATCTTATCGATCCAGAGCTGTGGGGACTGGTGATCCTTGGCGGGGGGAACAGATCTTGCATCCTGCCCCTGTTTCCAGACCTGTTAATTCAAACTTTCCAGTGAAGGGGTGAATCCTTTGACAAATGGTTGAATCACAGGGCTGTAATTTCCTGGTGTTCTTGGGCTGCCTGTCAGCTCCTGACAAAAGGTGGCTGAGGAACCCACTGCTATTGATGACATGAACACACCTCTCCCTGCCAGGACATGATGGGATGATTGTTTTCCAAATGAGGGTGACTCCATAAAATCTCAACTGCCTCCCCAGGCTGTTCCATGGCAGAACCAGCATTGAGTGGCTGCAGCAGGGCTCCATCAAATTGTGCTGATTTCCCAACCCTCCTGGAGGGCTTGGAGCAGAGGGCAGAAGGAAAATTGATATCCTGAATGAATGAGCATGACTGATTTGGGAAAACGCTGGGATGAGGGCGGTGATGCCTCCCCCAGGACAACAACATTTGGGTTGCTAAATACCAGGGATTCAGCCAAATGAACATTGAGCTGTTCAAAATCACCAGCCTGGAGTTCTTGGCACCAGAGCAATATTCCAGCCTCTCCTGTTGCTAACTGGAAAATGTTAATTTGCAAAAATACAGGTTCCTCTTGTGCATGCACACAAACATTAACAAATGTTTTGCTTCAAATGCTTCACCATCATCAGAACCACTTTGTTTTAAACCTCTCCCTCATGAGGTTCCCCATATCCCAGCACCTACACTGAGCCTTAATGACCATTTGCATTCCTCTTTCTTTGTGAACAGGGATTTTTGGTTGTTTTCCAGGCCTTCCAGGTGATTGCACTGATTGACAGGTAAGCGGATAGGAAAATTACTCCTCTCTTCTGTGTCCCACAAAATTGGAGCTTGTTTGCAGGCTTTCAACATCACTGTTTTAAAGCTTTCCTGCTCTGCATCGATCCTGTCAATCCAACATTTTCAGCGGAAGAAAACCAGTCAATTTTTTTTTTTTTTGCCTGATACTTCTTGCAGTCGTGACAGAATCTCCTTCACATGTGGAACAACAATAAGAATCTGCTGATTTTTGTGTGTCTGTCCTGATTTTCTCCATGGCCCCTCCCTTTCTGGGCCATTGGGATGTAGAAATTCCCTGCACATGACACCCAACATGGTTCTGGGTTCCCAGCACAGGAAGGACGTGGAGCTGTTGGAAAGAGTGGAGAGAAAGCACCAAGGGGGTCAGAGGGATGGAGCAGCTCTACTGTGGGGAAAGACTGGGAAAATTGGGATTGTTCAGCCTGGAGAAGAGAAGGTGTGGGGTGACCTGATTGTGGCTTTCCAGCTCCTGAAGGAGTGACAAAAAAGATGGAGAGAGACTTTTTAAAGGAGTCTGGAGTCACAGGACAAGAGGGAGAATGATTGACAGGGAATGAAAGCTTTGCTGGGGACTTCCAGGGCTTGGTGAGTGAACCTCCAGCTCAAAACCAGTAATAAACCCCAGAAACTTTGTGAGAACAATTAAGTGGGAAGATTGAGAGAGAGAGTGAGATCTAACAGACAGCCTTGGAGTGATAAAGGAATTATTCAGCTGTAACTAGCAGCCTAAGCCTCCTTGGGAACACTGTGAAATGCAATAGTGAGGTGCTGCAGGGAGAGAGAGAAAGGTGAAGGTTATTGTAGCTGAAATATTTAGACTCTCTTATTACAGTCAGTTCCCTTAATAAACTTCAGAATGTGTGACTGAGACCTCCATAATCCATGGGATACACCTGGATAATTAGGGACAGATTTAAACCACTGAGCATGGCCCCTCTGGCTCCTTTTTCAAGGACCAGCACTGCCAGGAATTGGGCAGAGCAAATGTGGGTGCACAGGGCTGTGTCCCAGGAGCCAGAAGTCTTCCAAAACCTTTCTGGGTCTTTCTACCCGGGAATTCAGCTGGCAGGGTGAGAGAGGAGTCCATGTGGACAAGCCCACAGGTTTGGGATGAGCCAGTTGGCTTCAGGGTGGCTGCTGAACATCTGGATTGATCAGCAGTGCTGCAGATGTGAAGATGGACTTCAAAGCCCGAAAAAGACCCTTTTTATCATAGAATCATAGGATCATTAAGGTTGGAAAAGGGTTTTAAGATAATCAAGTCCAACCAACGATTTAACACCACCACCAAGGTCACCATTACACCATGTCCCCAAAAAACACATTCACATTTGTTGAGCAATTCCAGGGATGGTAATTCCTGGAACACTTCTCTGGTTGTTCCAATGCTTTATAACCCTTCCAGGAAAACAAAAACAAAACAAAACAAAACAAAAAACCAAACCAAAACAACAGAAAAAAAAAAAAAAAAAAAAAAACCAAAAAAAACCCCCCAAAACCCCAAAACTACTCCTAATATGTATTCCAAACCTTTGTAGGCACCTGTGACCACTTTCTCCCGCACCTTGACAAAAGACAAGGTAGAAAAATCATGGAATGGTGCTTCAGATAAAAGGAAATGCTCATTTCAGTTTTATTTTGGATTTGCCTGTATTTTACAATAAAATAATTATGTGTTTCTTTCTAACAGTGTTTTCAAAAGGGAAAGATTTCATTCTGAACACTGAGAAACTTTAGGAAATTTTCAATGTAGAAATTTTAGCTGAAAACTACCAAAAGAAATCATTCTATTTCCCTAAATAGCTCCACCAAATCTTTTAAGGAATGTTAAAAGATTCAGAGTTATTGTAGCTGCTGAAGTGGAGCTGTGAAGATGCAGCTTGGGAAGAAAAAGCATGGAAGTCAGGCAGTTCCTAAAATGTCTTTGGGAAGTTGTACAAATCCCTGGGAGGATGTTTGCTCTCCTGTTCCCCCGTGAGTTCCTTTAGACATGGAAATCTCACTCTGGGACTCACCTCCAGCCATTGTCCTCCTCCCACATGGCCCAACCTCTCCTGCTGATTGTTGCTGCTTTATTTTCAAGACCATGATAGGAATTGTAAGGCTGGGATAGTGAAAATCTGCACTGGAATTTTTTTTTCTGATATTTTTCCCTGTTCCCCATTACCATCAATTTTCAGCGATTACAGCTTCCTCTAAGCAAACAAGAAGAAATTCATCCCCATAATGATTGGCCTTGAACAATTGCAGGGATGGGGCAGCCACAGCTTCTTTGGGAAATCTGTGCCAGGGCCTCACTCCCCTCCCAGGCAAGAATTCCTTCCCAATATCCCATCTAACCCTGCCCTCTGGCAAAAAAGTGGAAATTCATCCCACCATTACTCAGCTCCTTCCAGAATATAATGTATTTATTCACTGGACAAGCAGAACAGTTCATTTTATCTACAAGTTAACTCTCAAAGCTGGGAAAAATCTGCCTGGTTTTAAGGTTGCTTTTCCTGCTTATTTCTGATTTTATGTGGAGCATGTTTCATCTGTTTATCTGAACAAAATAAGGGAGAGTGATTTGATTAGGTGAATAAAGCCTTTCAGAATGAGAAAAAAATCCTCACCCCAATTGCTAACAGCTCTTTAATCCAGCAGAGACGTGTGACAACAGTCCAGGGTTGGAACAAAGTTAGAAAAATTCCAATATCAAACAGGACAAACATTTAAAATATAGGGAGAGATGACTGAGCTGGTAGAAAGAAAAGATTCTCAGAAGAAACAGAATTATTTTTTTTCATGCTTTTAAATCAAGGGAGGTCTTTCAGTCAAACTCAGCCATGTAAGGGTCCAAGGCCAGGTTGGATGGGGCTTGGAGCATCCTGGGATAGTGGAAGGTGTCCCTGCCCACGGGTGGAATTCCAGGATCTTCAAGGTCCCTGCCAACCTAAACCATGCTGGAATCCCGTGATAAACTTGCCAAGCTGGACTGATGCTGCTGGATGAGGTGGCAGTCCCTTATCCCATAAAATACACAGTCATAAACTCTGAAACCTGAGTCCACCTTGGTTAAATTAACAACTATCAATTAAATGACTCATCCTAGAGAAGTGTTTAGGCTCCTTCTGTGGCTAGCAGACAGAAACAGACACTTCCAGCTGGTGATTTATTTCATACTAACTTGGCAGAAAAGGAACAGAGATGAATCCTCCTCTGAAGGCCTTCACAGCTCTCCCTTAAGCACCAAGACCTCACAAACAAATGAAATTAAAGATCTTATTTGAGAGGGCAAAGTTTCATAAGGCAGATTCTTCCAAGAGACAAAGACTTTGTTTTGATATTCCAAAATGAGTATTTGCCTTTCTGTCTGAGCCTGATCCTGACTCCAGAATTCACTCTGTCAGAGTTGTGAAAGTGACACGAATAAAGGGAAACCCAATCTTTTGGATTCCATTATTGCAAGCTGTAGAAATCACAGGGCCCTTTGGGATCATTGTGGGAACGGGAGCTTCGAGGATATGAAATCCCTGCATTTCATTATCTGGATGTCACTCACAGCACTCCAGTTAAAACTCCAAACAGGCTTTTAGTACAAACACTCATTAAACCTCGGGAAGAATAATGGATAATTGTGATCGGTATTGGAAAGAATCAGATCTTTTCTGTTTATTTAATTACTTATGCAGCCAGAAAATGATGCTCCACTGCCTCACACTCCCTTTATGAAATGTTCCAAGATGGTGTCAGTTGCTTCTGGTTTCCCACTTGGGAATATCACAAGGAGTTTGTGCTGTTTGTGCATTTGCCCATAAAAACAGAATCACGGGAGGACATAAAGTCAACAACCAAACAGAGTCTGAAAGGTTTAACAACTTCCATGCATAGTCAATAATTTGATGGCTCCCAAGGAAACTTGGGTGTAGGAACTCTGCCAAGATTTTCAGATGAAAGGTGCCTCTGCAAATACTCTTAAAATGAGATAATCCAGCAGTGATATTGCAAAGTTTCCAGCTCAGACAAGGCTCAGGGAAAGCAGAGCAAGGGCAGGGGGATGTGGTGTGCTCAAGAAATCCTCTCTGTTAATCCTCTGACTCAGGTGCTGCTGAGATTTTGTGCAAACACGGGATAAACATCAAAGGCTGATGCCCTGATACGGCTGATAAGAACAGGCCAAGGAGCTGAGCAGGGCCAGGAATTTCTCAAGGACTGCCTAAAACCCCCCACACAAAATTCTACATACTTTTATTTTTCCAGGCTGGAAATTATTTTGTTGTGGACATGGCCTAGGTCATCCTGGGAATTTCTGTTGACTTGCAAACAGCACCCAGTGTTCTTCAGGCCTGGGTGACCCTTTTCACCCCATGTGCCTGATGGATTATTCCCACCTCCACCCATGCAGGGTTTTCTGGTGCTGTGGGTTTGATACAAACATTATTTTTACTCTGTAGAGGAAAATGTGCAGGGATGAGCTCCACCAAGGAGTTATGGACTCATGGAAGGGTTTGGGTTGGAAGGGACCTTAATGACCATCGTGTCCCACCCCTGCCATGGGCAGGGACATCTTCCACTGTCCCAGGTTGTTCCAAGCCCTGTCCAGCCTGCCCTTGGACATTTCCAGGGATGGGCCAGCCACAGCTTCTCTGGGCAACATGTCCTAGGGCCTCACCACCACCACAGCCAAAAATTCCTACCCAAAATCCCATCTATCCCTGCCCTCTGGCAGTGGGAAGCCATTCCCTGTGTCCTGTCCCTCCATCCCTTGTCCCAAGTTCCTCTCCAGCTCTCCTGGAGCCCCTTTAGGCACTGGAAGGGCTCTGAGGTCTCCCTGGAGCCTTCTCTTCTCCAAGGTGGACATTCCCAGCTCTCCCAGGCTCTCTCCAGCCCTTGGAGCATCTCCATGGCTTCCGCTGGCCTCACTCCAGCAGCTCCATGTTCATATTCTGGGGACCCTAGTAATGGATGCAGTGCTCCTGGTGGGATCTCACGAGGAATCATTGGTGGCATCTGTTGTTTTTTGCTGCCTGTGGGGTGTCAGGACCAAGCAGATTCTCAGCATGTGTGGGATGGACTTGATAATCCCAATTCCTAGGACAAAGCTCTGCTTTTCAGCCCACTTTGCTTCCAGTGCCAACCTTGTCACCAGCCACATTTAATAACTCAAACTACCCGGACCAACCCTCAGTTTAATTTTGTGTCCCTACAAATATGTGGAAAACTTTGATCAGGGAGGAAACAGCACTTGTCCATCACAGTGTGCACAGAGTGGAGAGGTTTTGTTGGAATTCTGGCAGCACTTACTCATAGTTTGTAAGTTATGTTGTGTCACCAGAATGCAGGAAATGGGAAAAGGCAAAACAGGACTTTTTTTTTTTTTTTTTAAGGAAACTTTATCAAAATCTTACAGAGCAGTGCTGGGTTTGAGATGTGGGATGAACATTCTGCCTTTCAGCCTCTCCCTGTAGCTTTGGAGAAGCTCAGGAATCCTCAGTGTTAAAAATGGCTCACAAAAAATGCTGTTCTTAGCCAAGGAGGTGACAGCAGCTCCTTAGCCGGAGTGACAGAGTTATTGGACTGAGACTTTGTGTCTCCTTGCCAAACCCCATCTCCCTTATCTCACTAATTACAGATGGAATGGAATGGAATTGGCCCAAACCAATTTTCAATAAAAGTGACCACAATCTCTGATTTACCTCACTTTGTTTCTGCAGAGGGAAGGCAGGAGCCACAATTGCTGCTCCATGTTGGAGCTGGATGGGGCTGTGACAACCTGGAATAGTGGAAATTGTCCCTGCCCATGTCAGAAGGTTGGAATGAGACGATCCTTAAGGTCCCTTCAACCTAAACCATTCTATAATTTTATTTTTGGCCTTCAATAAAATAAATATGCTTAAATAAAGGTTCTGAGATCTGAGACAAGCACTGAACCCTTGAGGGAAGAAAATATTCCCTCATGGTTTGAATCCCCACTGGAATAACTTGTGAGGTCATCTTGGGTGCTCTAAAAGGCCAAGGAATTTCTGAAAAAGTTGAACTGGTTACAGACTTTTCATTAAAATTGCTCCTGTGAGATGTTTTATATTTGAGGCCGTTCATGCTTGGGATCTAATTTCAAGTTCTGGGATCACAGGACTGCTGGATTTTGCCATGTGTTGTGAGGTGCCGCATCAATGACTTCTACCACATCAATGACTGCCCCAAACAGAAATACTTTGGGGCTGAAAAAAAGGATTTCTTTGACTGGTTTGTCCTTGGTGTGCTGCAGGCACAGAATGGCACAAAACCAGCAAGCTCTACAATAAAGAAACAAATTATTTAATTAATAATTTATTATTATTTATTATTTATTAATTATTATTAATTAATTATGAATTAATATAGTGTGGTTTTTTTTCTTCAATTCCTGCAATCTTTAACCTCATCTCATGATTATTGTATGTCTGTGGCTGCCCTAATTGCAAAGACCTGTTTTTGCAAACAGTTTTCCTGTATGGGAACACACATTTCATAAGTTTATAACATTTTAACCTGAAGATATTTGAGAGGTGCATCCTGCTTTTAAAACTGAGTAGTTTTCCTCCCTAACTATAAAATCTCTCCTAGAGTTTTTTCCCTATCCTTTATGACTGATTTTTACCTTTCTGTACTTTGTAAGGAGCTGGAAGATGGAGTTAATTGTTCCAACTGGATGAGGGCAGAGGATGACAAAGATGCTTAGTTGATTATTAGATAGAAAAGAGGGAAAATCCCTTGAGTTATCAGAATTCTGCTGCAGAAAATGGCCTCTTATCATAATCCACGGTGAGAGCTTATATTTCTCTTGCTCCTTTCTTCATGCCATTCCTGAAAATTTCCCTTCTAACCAGGCTTTCCTGGACATACACATCCTTTCCCTGCTACCAAATGTGCTTTGATGCCTTTTTGATCAGGTGTAAATGGGGTTTATACTTGTTTATTCCAGCCCAAGGGCATTCCTATGGCTCTTTTTTAAACTCTATTTGTTGGAGATGTAGAATAACTCAAAAATCCAGGTTGGAGATTTTGAAAGGATGTTTTTCATCCATGTGTCTGGAGAAAACAGCTGGAAAAGTGGAGCCAAAGTGAGCAGAATCAGGTGAGGAGGCTGCTCAGTATTTTTGTCTGAGCAGCAGCAGCTCCTTCCCCTGGGTTTCAAAGGACTGAGGTAGAAGCTGTTACAAGCAAAGATTCCAGAGCTGGAAAACCTGGAAAACCTAGTGGAAGAGTCAGAACAAAAAAGATAAGGAACATGTAAACCCTCAGAACCAGAGAGAAAAATAGCCTTTATCCTATAGCAGGAAGGAGTCAGAAAAACAGATTTTTTTTTCTCTGATTCTTCCATGTATCCCTTTTGAAGCCTTTTTTAAAGCTCACCCTTTAAAAACTGCCTCAGCTTTTTACATATTTAAAGATGTAGGAGAATGACCAGTAATTCACACAGGCAGAAATATGGGAAAGGCCTAGCAATGTTCCTTGGACAATTAACCCGGAGGAATCAGTTCTTGAGTCTGGAATTCCTGCTGGTCCAGCTGGGTGTTCCTAAAAATGCTCATCTGCCATCAGGAAAATGAAAACAATGTCCATTAATACACAAATATTCAAGGGTTTTTTTGTTTGCTTGTTTTTTTTTTTTTGTTTTTGTTTGGTTTTGTTTTGTTTTGTTTTTAGATTAGGGTAAGAAGGCAGCTCCTGGTGATGTATTTGGCCACTGTAATCTTAGAATAATGGAATTATGGGATGACTTGGGATGGAAGGAACCTAAAAGATCATCTGGTCCCAACCAATGGACAGGGACTCATTCCACTAGCCCAGGTCTCTCCGAGTCCCATCCAGCTTGGAATCACCCCAGTTAAAATGGTTCCACTACAATGCAGGCCAATCCTCTGCTTATTCTGCACATGATTTAAAAAGTGGGTTTGGAAACAATTCAGAAGATAAACAGGGACTTATCAGCTGAATACTGTCAGCATCTAAATCCCAGTGAGCAAACGAGAAACCTGCAGGAAAATGAAAAGTGTTTTAAACAGAAGCAGGATCAGAGTAGAGTCAAAAAGCAGCAAACCTCTTTGCCCCCCAATCCCTCAGGGTGACTGAGGCGAAGGAAGAAGGGATTTATTAGTTCCTGGCAGATGCCAGCAGTGGCTTGGGGGTCAAGAGCTCATTGTACAAAACCCTTTTAACTGCAAGATGCTTTTGTTAGTATTTCATGCCTAGGGGACCCCATAAAACAGAATAGGGATTTAGTGTTTTGTTTCAGGATGCTCTTTATGCCTCTGTATGATTTTCAGACTTTGAGAAAAAACAGGGAGCAGAGACTCAGCTCTGCTGCCAAACTGAGAATTTCTGCTTGATAAAGGAAATATCTGCACCCAGTGGTGGGAAGAATTTGATGTCTCTGAGCTGCTAAGACATTCCAGGGATAGGATATCCACAACTTCTTTGGGAATTCTCTTCTAGTGCCTCACCTCTCTCCTAGTAAAGATTTTTTTCCTTTTATCTAACCTGAATCACCCCTTTTTGGAAGTGTTCAAGGTCAAATTGCTGGATCTTGGAGCAACCTGATCCAGTGGGAGTGTCCCTGCCCGTGGTAGGGGTGGGAACTGGGTGATCTTGAGCGTCCCTTCCATCCCAACCCATTCCATGACCCCTTGGAGAATGGCCCAGAGTCCAAATGTGCTTGTGCACCTCCCAGCCTTGCTTGGACATCGAGCCAGGATGTGACCAAAACTGCAGGATTTGAGCTCTGAGGAACCCTTTTATGTCCTCACCCAGAAATAATTTTGCTGTTTGAGCACCACTTTTTTTCCCCCACAGATCTTCTGCTCCCCAGCTCATCAGGTCGCTCTTTCCCATCTCTTTAATCACTTTGTTCTGCTTTTTCCTTTTCTTGTCACTTTGTGAGATTAAATTCTCTCTGCATGCTCCCCTCTGCTCCTTCAGAGGTTGCCCGAGTCCTTCCCAAGAGCCAGCCCTGCCTTCCAGCAGACCTTTGTCTTCCTTTCTCCCACAGATAATTTGCTGTGGGAGTTTTTATCTTCTCAGCATAATCTTCTTCTCCTTCCCTTTTTTTATTTTTTAATCTTCTCTGAGTTTTAGTTTTAACGATTCTCCGCAGACAATCAGCCATCTGTAGATCTTACCTGTGTGGCTTCTCCTCATTTAAATGAGGATAAATGCCACTAATGAGTTTTGAAAAGAAGCAGCTCCGGGGGAATGTGGAATGAGCAGGGAAAGGAGTGGCTGGGAATCTCAATTAGCCAGTGCCTGGGAAATTTCTGCCACAGGGATGAGGGAGCTGGGGCACCTCAGGAGCTACGAGAGTGGGAAAGTTCTGGATTAGAAAGGGGTGGGGGGTTGTCCTGTTGTCTCTGCTGTTAAGAGACTGGGCAGCCCAGGAAAACAGCCCTGGAAAAATCCTGAAATATTTTTTTTAACATCCTGAGGATGCGTTTACTCTCATGAACGCTCCTGATGGATTGAAATAAGCAGATGCTCCATGTCCAGGAGTAAAACCCACCTGCACCAACTGTAATAAAACTCTTCACCTGAATTCTGAGTAGATTTTGGAGGGATTTTGTGTCCTTTTCCACCCTTTTAGCTGCAAAGGGCAACCAAGGAGGTTAAATTAAACCTACTGAATTTACTCTTCATTTATTTTGGTTTAAACATGTGAGTGGTGGTGCATTTCAGTCCTGAACTTCTTCTTTCTGTCAGACAAGCAGAATTTTATGGAAATAGTCAGAAAAATCCATATTAGTATTTTATGGGGTAGATGGAGGAATTTAACTTCTGTAACTCTCAAAGTTCAATTCTTCTGCACACTTACAACTCATCAAGTCAGCAAAAGTAGCAACAGTTGGACTTGATGTAAAAATCATAAAATCATGGAATGGTTTGGGTTGGAAGGAGCCTTTATCATCATCTTGTTCCCGTTGCCATGGGAATGTCAAGTTAGGAAAGAGAATATTGATATTGTGAAGAGTCAATGTGATTTGACCTAAATCACCACCCCAGGCTTTTACAAACAGAAAAATGAGCATTTAGTTTCTGGTATTTGCACCCTGTTCTGACACTGGCTCCTCACCTCATCCGAGGGAAAAATCATTGAGTTCTTAAGGTTTGGAATCATCAAATCCAACCATCAACCACCGTGTTCAAAACTAAACCATGTCCTTAAATCCACACGTTTTTTGAACACTTCCAGGGATGGTGACGCCACCACTTCTCTGGGCCACTGTTCAATGCTTTACAACCCCTTCCATGACAAAATTTTCCCTAAATCCAACCTAAATCTCTCCTGACACAACCTGAGATAATTTTCTCTCATCCTCAGGAGAAGAAAGTGGTTCCCATCTGGATCCAACCTCCTTGAGTTGCAAAGAGTGAGGTCTCCCTTCAGTCAGGATCCCATGGACAGACATCCCATGGACTTTATTCCCTAGAATTGAAAAATAATTAAAGACATCCAAGATCCTTTAGTTCTGGAGCAGCATTTTTAGCCCGGGACAAAGACTCAGGATCCAGAGACCTCAGTGATTCCCTGAGCAGGAAAAATCCAATTTCTCCTCGGTCAGATTGGAAACCACAGAGGAGCCCTCTGGAATCTCTTCCTGCTCTCCCAGGAGCCTGCAGCAGGATGGAAAGAATGTTTAAATTCAAACAGCAAAATGACTGCTAATGAGTAATTAAGCAGAAACACCTGCAATGAGTGTCATTACCGCCATTAATAGAGTGTCCTCATGGAAATTTATGGAAAATAACATCAATAGGGACACCAGGAAAATATTTTGCAGCACAATTTCTGCTTTCTGCACCTCTGAGAGGGTTCTTTGGCCTCAAGTGAACAAAGCCATTATCTGTGAATGCTTCTCCTCTTTTAGCACAACACAAAAATAACAACAGCTCCTGCGGCCTTTGATCCCTTGATTTGTTGGGATGATATTCCAGATGTTTCATTAATGCTGCTCCATTTTTTCCCTTTACAAAGGAATGAGATTTTAATTTCTGCACTAAAATAAGCTTTGCTCACCTCAGAGAGGAGCCAGATATCTCCATATCAGATCTGTGGTTAACAAACCCGGATCATTCCCTGTTTTAATATCAAGACAGGTTTGTTCCTGTTTTCTACAGGATATAAATAAAGCTTTATACAAATAAAGATTGTATCTTTATGGGTTGTAGAGAGATCCTCCACACAATTCTCCATGAGTTTGGTTTTTTTTTAGGAATATTGGCATTAAGGTGTCCTGGATGGTTCCCACACAGGATTTAAACCTACAACCTATTTTAATTTATTTTAGTTGATTTTAACTTATTTTACTTTGTGTAGTAAAATAAAATAAATTAAAATAAATTGTAGGTTTGATCCCAGTATGATCCATTAACTTAAGAGTTGGACTCAATCCTTGTGGGTAATTTCCAACTGAGCATATTCACAGAATCTATGAAAACAGTAATAAAATAAAAATTTAAAAGTGTATTTTGTACTTTACAAGTGGTATAAATATGTGTTTATTTAATATGCATGCGTGTATAAATATATATATATATATATTTGCCACTGTCATTTCCATGCACTTTTTTATGTATTAAAATTCAACCAGTTAAAATAGGAATTTATGGCCTTGCTAAAACTGTTGGGATTTTTTCCACTTGCTCCAATCTAGTCAGGAATTCCCTTCCCAAGGGTTCAACATCATCATTAACTCATTGCTCTCCTCTTGGGATTTGCTGCCTTGTCTCAGCCCTGGGAGTTGATGCCCAGTTTGTGAAAATATCTTGCGTTGTCAAGGGAATGCTTTTGGAACAAGGAATTCCCAAAAATGCTGTAAAAATACAACCGCAACCTTGGAAATTTGCCCTTTCCTGAAATAACCAAAAAGACCTGGTACAAGTAGGATGACCTGAGAGAGCTGCAGCCCAGAATTCCAATTCTTTTGGGTTTTAATCTTTTTTTTCCTCTCTTTATTTGACATTTCATCTTACTAGGATCCAGCAAAGAAAATTTTGTTTGCCCATAATTACTGTGAGACTTTTTTTCCTCACTGAATAAGGGATCTGGCATCTCTCTGTATGGAGCTTTTTTTTTTTAATTATTATTTTTCAGCACCTCTCCTTTCCTGCTGAGGATGTGTGGGGTAGTGTAAACTATCCCTTCTTGATTTTAGCAACTCCAAATCCTCAAAGCCTGAACATAACCTGCTGTCAGACAGGTCATGCAAACTGAAAAACAGGATAAATCCTGGGTCAAGCTGGAAAATCCTGGCGTCAAAAAAATAAATAAAAGCTACAACAACAGAAGAGCCTTCGAGGGATTTTTATCTCTCATCCAGCTTTGTATTTTCAAGTTGCTTTGCACAGATAGGGAACCACATGATGGGTTATCTAACAAATGTTCATCTGAAGTTCTGGAACTAGAAATTTAAGACAATCATAAACAATGCAAGACTCAGGATAAAAAAATAAAATACAATAAAAAAAAACAGGAGCGATAATAAGGTTGTTACAGAATTAGAACAAAACTGGGGATTGAATCAGCTTTTTCTGACTCTAAGCAGGGAATTTTATTATAAAAAATTTCAAACTCCCCTTTCCTTAAGTATATTTTGCTCCTACAGGGTTGGAATAACCTGGTTTAGTGAAAAGTATCCCTGGCCATGGCAGGGAAGTTGGAATGAGTTGATCCTTAAAGCTCCTTCCAGCCCAAACCAATCCAGGATCCTCTGATTCTACCCTTGATGGAAAGCATCCCCTTGAAGGATTTTTCCTGGGAAGTAGCATTTCAGAAAGTCTTGGGAATTCAGAGCTCAGTGATCCCAAGTCCAGGAGGGCTGTGCTGAACGAACATCTCATCCCCGCAGTATTTCCATGATCCATTCCCATTTAAAATATTCCAAGCTCTGCTGTTAACCCGTGAAAGTCGTGTTTTGACACAAGAGAAGTTTCTGAGCAATTTACGGCTTGATCCCCTCCCCCACCCCCAACCCCGAAAGGCTTTTCCCCTTTTCTCCTTCCTCAAAGACTTTTTTTTGGTTGGAAATTTAAACAGTCACCCTCCCCTAAGAGCAGCTTTTTGCTTGAACATGCCCTAGACAAAATCCTGACCTGGGTCTAAGGGTGATCAGGCCTAAAACCCAAATGAGGACTAAGAGATTAACCCTGGAAGCAAACAGGCTGTTAATTGCCTGGTTTTAGGAAGATAATTGATCCCAATGCAGCTCACACTGGCGGAATTAGGGCAATAAATTGGATTTTGGAAGTTGTTCTGGACAGCATAAATGACCAAGTTGCATCTGATACTCACGTCTGAAGCAGTTATTGAACACATGCTTTTGTGCTGGGCCTCTTTGCATGATTTGATGCCCAAAGCATCCCTGGAATACCAGAATATCTTCAGTTGGAAAGGTCCTACAGGGATCAGTGAGTCCAACTCCTGCAGAGGGAAACCCCCAAAATCCCGCCATGTGTCTGGCAGAATTATCCAAATTCTTCCTGAACTCTGTCAGAACTGGTGTTGGAATCACTTCCTCATGGATACTTTACAAAGAGAGAAAGCACCACAGCAACTGAAATCTGCAGTTCTGAGCACATCAGTCAAAATAATCCCAATTTGGGAAACTCTTCCTTTGCTGGATTTGGGATTGGAGATCACTCAAACCAGAGTGGGAACTTGCAGCTTGTACAAAACATTTCTGAGTGCAATATGAATAAAAAGAGATTTAAGAGTCAAATATTGGATTCCCAGCTGAGTTTCCACAGAGTTTTATGATTTGGTTTTGCAGCCAGAACTTCTTGTAGCTCTTTTTCAATACTCTTATTCTGTAAACAGCAGCAAATTTTAGAAAAAAAGGTGCCCACCTTGTGCCATTTTAACCTGGTCCCAATTACTTTGTTTTTATTTTTAGAGGACTTCAAAGGAACAAGTTTGTGATGTTTTTGCAATTAAAAAAATAGACTTTCTTTTTCGTCTAATTTATTTGCTAATTAGTTCCAAAGGCAGAATTTGGAGGGGTAAAAATTACTCTATGGAAGTTGTTTCCCATGATGTTAGTGATCATCCAACATCTAGAAATGGGATCATCCCACATCTGGGATGATCCATGAGCCAGTTTGGATAACAGGAAAGCATTCCCTGCTTTTTTGCATCTGAGGTTTTATTAATAGGCTGTGAAAGGGGAGACAGGGCAGGGAATGTTGATGAGGAATTACACACTGACAATGCTGAAGACAGGTGAAAAAACTCCAGCATTTGCTGATTCTCTGGATTTCAGAGGTTGACATTCCCAAGAGGCGAGGGAGCTGCACAGTAAAAATTTCTTCATTGTGCCAAGTTCCATCCAGTTTTATTTTCCTGCTGCCTGCAGATCCAGGAGCACATTTAACCCTGACAAGATTTTGCCCCAATGCTGGGCAAGTTGCCATTGAAAGGAATTTAGGTCCACAAAAAATAAACAATAAAAAACTGACAATTTATTAATGTTTCTTTGGGGGTGAAGTGCCAGCTCAGTATAGCTGAGATAAATCAGGATCTGTTTCTTTCTACTGGCTGCCAAGAGTCCCTGGGAGAACCAGCTCAGCTGGAGACCTCTACCATGAAAATATCACATATTAGAAAAATAAACCTCATTGTTTTGGTGGTAGCAGTGGAAACATCCTCATATGACAGTGCTCAAATAATCTTTAGGGTTGCAGTTTGTCAGATAAAATGCAGGTGCCTGTTTTAGGATGTGAAGAAACAGTGATTTTTATGCACATCCATCCCAAGTCCTCCCTGGCAGGTCTGATCTCAATCCCTTCATTTGTGCTCCTCTTGACTCTCAACTTTTCTTTCTGGGAGGGATTTTGCTCCCCCAGAATCCCGAGGATCATATGGAGAATTTTTGTAAATAGGCAGCTGAGTAAGAACCTGTCTTTAAGCTGCTCCTGGGCAAGAAAATTTTGGAGAGTATGGTTGAGTGAAAAAAACCCACAGAAAATATAAAAAAATCTGGACTGCTGGGTTGGACTTCCTTCTTCAGACCATTCCCTAATCCACCAGTGCCTGAGAATTGCTGCCGGAGAACGATTCCTTCATCATCTGAGAAATACCTCAAAGGGGAGCTACCCCAGCATCTGGAAATGATGAGGCAGATGGAGCATCCTGAGCAGGGGGGATTTTGGGGTCACTGCCCTGAGCTTGGGAACAGCCAGGAATTCAGTGTGGGAAGAAGCATTTCGAAAGCTGACAAGCTCAGACAGGTGTCGGAATCTGTGGGTATTGGTGATTCCGAGATTGTAGAAAGTCTCTGTCTTTCTGCCCCGCTGCCAAAGAAGAAGCCATAATTCGTCTGTGCTGTTTTCAAGGTTGTTTATTTTTGCTTATCTCTAACATGTTCTGCTGCCTTGCCGCAGGTCTGTCCTGCAGGGCAGCGTGCGGGGCTCTGCCCCTCAGTGGGATGGTACAAACATTATATACCAGAAATTACGTGTACTATATTTACAATAATGTGCCAATATCTATCATCTACGTTGAACAGTGTGTCCCCAGCCTAAACCAATAGAAAAATGCCAACATCACCAAGAACATGGAGGTAAGGAAGAAGAAGGAGGAAGAACAGGATCAGGCCCACTTTCCTCCATCTTAGAACTCCTGACCCCCATGTACAAAGTAAAACCCCCCTGTACAGGTACTAAAACCCCCTTGTACAATACTAAAAAAATTTTCCCTCTAATTTGTGACTACTTTTACTATACCACCTAACTCTCTGTGACCGCTTGTTCCACCTTCAAAGTTGGTAATTCATTCCATGGTTCAAACTCAAGATCACAGCTGTTTTCAGCTGCTTGCCAGGGTCTAAAATGCTTTTGACCAAGGCCTGGAATCTCTGAAAATGTCTGAGGGACATTTTGAGTTCCAACAGACAGGGAGGAAGGATTTCCTTGATTAACAACCTTTTCCTTGTGCTTATGTTGGAGACACTTTGGAGTGAGCAGTATAATGGAATATAGACTCACAGAACATCCTGAGCTGGAAGGACACACAAGGATCATCACTGCAATCTGTAAATGTCCCTTTATTGCCCAAAGGTATCACTATCCTTTAAGTGAGGCAGCTTCTCCCCTTGTCCAACAAACCCAACCCAATAGTGCTCAGTTTTGTCTATAAAACCCCACTTAATACCTGTTTGTGACTCCCTCTCCTCCCAGGCCAGTGCTCATCCCAGGAGGGATAAAAACATTGATTTATGAGGAAAGGATTATGACTGAGCTTCAGCCGTGCGTGACTGGAGACCCAAATCATGCCAATAATTGATTTTTCCTCCTTCCCTCCCATCAGATCCCCATCTCTCAGCCTGTACCTTTTGATTTATGACCCTACTATTACAAACAAGTAAGTTCCTCCAAATGCAATTTCAATAACCTATTGATTTTTTCCTCGACTCTCTTTCCATGCACTGTTCATCCAGGGCTCCACAGCTTCCACTTCATTCTGATATCTGTATTTCCAGACTGATTCCTTTCTCCAGGATGAATCATCCTGCTTGACAAAGGCATTCTTCATCTATGGAGTGGAGGTGAAAGATCAGGAAAGGCGGGTTCAGGGTATAAAAGAATTATGGAGCTGGTTTATGTTGGATATTAGGAAAAATTTCTTTGTGGAAAGGGTTCTCAGGCATTGGAACAGGCTGGACAGGTGAAGTCACCATCTCTGGAGGGATTTAAAAGAAGTGTGGATGTGGCACTTTAGGATGTGGTTGGCTTGATGGTTGGACTCAATGATCTTAAAAGCCTTTTTCAACCTAGATGATATTTTTTTAAGAGCCATTGCTTCCATGGAAGGAAAATTCTCAATTTCTCATTTTCTCCAGATTTCTCTTTTTAGGGCAATCCTATTACATCCATTTTCAGTTCAATGAGATGAACTTTTGGTGATGCTTTTGATGACTAAAATTATTAACTCAGGAATTTATTTTCTAAGTACTTCACTCAGAAAGAGTTCCACCTCTGCAAGATCTGTTTTAGCCTGAAAAATAACAACAAAATCCAACTATAACCCCCAAAAATTTCAATCAGCAACTCTTTTCAGTCTTATTTTTTCTGTCTTCTTATATTTTTAAATAAAATATAGCAGTTAGTTCTGATACTTTTCTGGTACCATGGAGCACTAAAACAACTTCATGTACTTTACAACAATACTGGATAAAGGTTTTTTAGCAACTTTCTCTGGAAATATGTCACCCATGCCTGAAATCCTCATTTAAACCCTGAATGTGCCACGGAATGAAGATGTGTGTGCCCTGTGTGGCCAAAGCAACACCAAGAACATCTGATTCCCCAAATTCCAGTGCCTTGAATTCCTCTTGAAAATCTTGAGCCCAAGCTTCAATTCTTCAGCTTAAGGGAGAGGCATCTGCAGCAGGTCTGGCAATAAATCTAAATATTAATGGAGAATCATGGGAACCACCTACTAAATTCTGGAAGCAGGATTTGTTGGAGCTTGTCCATGTCCTGCCCAGTAACAAAAGCTATATTTGATTATCCCCAATTTTAGCTGCTGTGATTCAGGGCTTGAATCAAACTCAGCCCGAGTCATTTCATTCTCTCTGCTGCTTTTTGCATGAGGCCATTTTTGAACCCTTTACATTATCATTGCAAACCTGAATTAATGTTCCCCATTCACGGCTGGAAAACCTTCTCAAGCGGATGATCAGGTTGCCAAAATATTCCAAAGGGAAATACCAGCCTTGGAGATGTCTGAACATCAGAAGGCAGCCCTGGTGTGGATTTATTTTTATGGGAAGTTCAAACAAAATTCTGTCCACAGGAAGTTCTTGGCAGAGACTGGATTCAGGCCCAGCTACAATTCCCATGGAATAAATGAAAAATTAAAGTTTTTCACTGCTTTGAAAAGTCCTGCCCTTTGAATGCATTGGGGAGGTTGAATTTATTGACATTTCTGCAATGAAGATGAAAGCTGGAGATTGTGGTCCTTAATATCCAAGGAATGTGTGTGGTCCTTTGAGTGGCTGTGGGCTCTGGGGGAGGCTGAGGGTCTTGTGAAGGCTCTACTTGTAAAATTTAGTTTGGAAAATTGAGGGAAGAGGAGGCTGGGGCAGGATCAGAAATTCTCCCTTCTGACAGCAGCTCTGGAAAATTTTATTTTTCACTCAAAAGCGATTCCTCCTTCTGAAGAGAACTGGAATTTCCCTCTTCACTTTCCATCCACTTATTTGCATAAACTTTAATATTAAAAAGGTTTAGACCAGGGCTGTTGGAGATGTCTGAAGGTGTCTCTGAGGGCTGTGCTGCACGAGGGAGTGAAGCAGCATGATAATGGCTTTCTCTTGGAGCTGTGCAAGAACACTGGTAGCTACTCCTTATCACTTTTATTTCCAAGACTTTATGGTCTACACTTCAGCTAAGTCAAGAAAATGATGATCTCATCCCTAACTTGTGCTTGGAAACCTGCCAGTGAATGGGAAAGCCATGACAAGGCAGCGGCATCTTCCAGAAGAGCATCTGCTTCTGAGAGAGGAGAAATGCAGCTTGCAGACAGTCTGATTGCAGGAAAAAGGAGATAAAAGCATGGAAAGTCCTTTCCATTGTCATTTGCATGATGGGAATCAAGGCTTTTAAAGGAGGAAAATCCTCAGGGAGGAGAACTGGGAAAGGTGGTAGAGGCTGACCCTGTGAAAGGGTCCTGGGATGAGTTGGAATATCTGTGCAAGGTGATGAGAGGATGATAAGGCACCCTCAGTGCTTCATCTTCCCTGATCTTCCAGTCATGGAAAACAAAGGGTTTCCACACTGCTAAGTGGTGAATGGATTGTACTGGGGTGCAACCCTGCCATCCTTGATTCCCACTTCATCGATCCTGAATGCAAATGTCATCTCACATTTTGGACTTATTGTATTAAAAAAAAAAAAAATTGTCCTTTATTTCTGTTTCATTGAACCCTTCTCCACTCCCATACTTGTGAGGCAAGCTGGTCCAAAGAAACCTTCACAGGTGGAGCTGTTAGGGACAGAAACATCTGGAGAAATGACAGGAAACAGGATCTTTTTGTGCTGGATCCTCCAAGCCTATGTGGTGCCACTTGTGAGGATGAGCTGGACGAGGCACTGGGATGGGGCAGAGCAGGAGGAGAATGGTCGAGGTGGAAAAGCATTTGTGCAATTACACAAAAAGGGATCTGCACCTCAACTGCAAGACCAGTTTCACCCTGTGGAACTTGCTGCAGGTCTCCAGGGCATTTAAATGAGATTTGATTATTCCTGCAGGTCATGAGGGGCTAAACAGCTCCAGAGAGTTGTTTGGACCTGAGAGGACTGGGAAAAACCTTAGGTTCCTTCAGCTGTATAGAGAAGGAGCTTATGGTGCACACAGGCCAGACTTAAATCCTTGTAGGCCGAGAAATTAATCTCCAGATCCACTTTTATTTCCCAAAACCCATGTATGATACATTATTCTTTGTATTTTGTTACTTGCAGAGGATGTCAGCTCTTCCTGTTGTGTTGTGGACCTCGGGCATTTTGTGAAAGGATTTTGTGGAAGATTTCATGGACATTATTTCCCCCTCACATCCTTCTGCACTTTTGAACAACATTTCTCTTCAGTTAAGATATAAAGTTAAGGCTTAGTGGAAAAATCATTATTTTACCAGTTTGTGACTCATAAAATTGCAACAACTGCTCTACCTGATGTCAAGGAGGGGTAATTAACCACAATTATCTATGGCACCAGGTTGGGGATTTATTCTAAGCTGGAGCTCTGCTCAACTGCCCACTGGACAGAGCTCCTTTTCTCACAGGCCATGAAATACAGTCAAGACTGTTTTTTATCCCCCAGAAATCTGGGAAGTTGTTCTTAATAGGGTTTTAAATATCTTTTAATTGTGGGGTTTTAATTTTTTCCTAGGAAATATACAAAGAGGCTGCAGCAAAATGGGACAGGATCACTTTTACTGCCATCATCCCTCTTGTGGGGTGAGAAGGAGAAGAATATTCCCACGATTAGAGCAGAATCAAAGGAGCAGGAGACACTGGGTGGTGGATAATCTATGCTAAATTTTGGGGCTGAAGTTCTGCCTCAGCCATGAGCTTCCTTTAGCCAAGTTTCGGAAAAAATCAAATAACTGGGGACAGTTGGGGACAATTTGAGGCTAAAGGAGAAGAAGGAAAAGGAGGCTCAGGAGGTTTTGGCTCTCCAAAACTCCCTGACAGGAGGTGGAGTCAGGCCAGGGTCGGGCTCTGCTCCCAGGGAACAGGGACAGGACAAGAGGAAACAGCCACAAGCTGTGCCAGGGGAGGTTCAGGTTGGACACCAGTGGGAATTTCTCCATGGAAGGGGTGGTCAGGAACTGGAAGGGGCTGCTCAGGGAGGTGGCGGAGTCCCCATCCCTGCAGATGCCCAAGGAATGTCTGGATGAGACAACTCAGAGCTCTGGGCTGGGTGACAAGGTGAGGATTGGTCACCTTGACTTGATGATCCTGAAGGTCTTTTCCAACCAAAATGATTCAGGGATTGTATGAAATTCTTCCCTGTGAGGGAGGTGAGACCCTGGCACAGGTTTTCTAGAGAAGCTGTGGCTGTCCCTGGATCCCTCAGCTTGGGGAAATGTCCAAGGACAGGTTGGACAGGGCTTGGAGCAACCTGGGACAGTGGGAGGTGTCCTTGCCCATGGAAGGGGTGGAATGAGATGATCTTGAAAGTCCAACCCGAACCATTCCATGATTCTCTAGTTATACTGGAATCTCATCTGGTTCTGGGGCCTCTTTTTGTGGCACTAAAATAATCTGGAGCAGCACAAAATTTTGTCCTGTAGACAGATGAAAATGGTTGCGGCACCTTCCTTCCTCCATCCTTGTCATGGATGTCATCGCCCAAAACCAGATGCAAAACAAACCTGTCAAATACTTGATTTCTTAATTTTATTTCCAAACAATTCAGAGAATTTTTTTTTTTCCCTTTTGATCATGCAAGAGGTCATCACAAGTTTGAGGTTCAACCCACACTCCTGCCAGGAGTGTTGTCTCCCAACCACTCCAGATCACTGTTGATGAACACAACTCTTAATAATGATTCATTTTCCACCCACTGCTCAAACCTTTTGCTGCCCCAAACCTTCATTTATTCCTAAATTTAATGTCCTGTTCTTTTGTTTGCTCTGAAACACAACATGCGAAATCGAGTGGTTGACTGTGATGCGTCAGAAATCCCCATTTCTACAGGAACACAGGAGAAAAAGGATTTAATATTTGGTGGAGGGACTGAGAGACACCAGCAGAGTAATTTCCATGGCTTTCCTTTCTCTGATTTCCTGAGTGTGAAGAAAATAGCAAAAAAAGTGTTTTCTGAAACCTCCTCCAGCAAACAGAGGTTACAGAATTTATGGGCAGAACAAATATTGCTGCTGCATCCAGAGATTTCTTTAAAATTACACCCCAAAAAATTCCTATTTGACAAGGATTCCCACCTTCTATATTGGATGAAGATATAAAATAGAGGAGTATTTCTTAATACTTGTGAGAATATGGAGTGGTTTGTTGGAAAACCTGCTACCAATCTCAGTTTGGGCATCCAGGAGCATGTGAGGCACAGGTTAAGGTGAGATTAGTCAGGGTCATGTAGCTTTTGTTTGGTGCCTGGAGGACAGGAGGTGTCTCCATGGCATCTCATTTGTCCCTGTGTGTTTTGAGTCAGGCCCAGATTGAGTCATGACCAGATTATTTCCCTTCCACTGATTTTAACAACACATTAAGAGTAGCAGGGAGCTCTGGTGGGTTTAAAATCCAAGCTAAGATAAAGGTAAAACACATAAAATGTCCAAAATAGACACTGGAGTTACAAAGATATATAAAATTGCAAGTTTTCAGGAGAACTCCCAGTGCTTCAACTTTATAATATAAAATTATATCCCATATATGCAGAGGTGCAGCTTTTCACCCCAAGTGAGCTGATGAACCAGGAGACTGCAGGATTTTGGGAGGGTTTTCAGCTTTGCTTTTCTCAGGATCTACCATCAGAGAGCTTCCTTTTCACCACTCTCTCTGGAGATTATTCTGCTTTAAAACTTCCCAGCTTGAAGACATTAAAGCTGAGTGACCTTCCTGAGGCCAGTTTTCCATTCCAGTTTTAAAAATGCTCGTGTCCCTTGGTGGTGGGGATTAAACACAGCCTGCTCAGGAATTTAGAGGAAGTATTGGTAAAAATATTAAACTAGAATCATTAAGGTTGGAAAAGATCTCTGAGACCATTGAATCCAACTGCTGTCCCAGCACTGCCAAGGCCACAACTAAACCATGTCTCCAAGTGCCACATCTACACAATTTCTGAGACGGTGATTCCACCACTTCCCTGGGCCCCTTCCAATGTTCAACAAGTCTTTCAGTGAGTAAATTTTTCCTAATACCCAATTTCAAGCTCCCCTGGCAAAGCTTGAGGCTGTTGTCTCTTGTTCCCTGGGAGCAGAGCCCGAGCCTGGCCTGGCTCCACCTCTTGTCAGGGAGTTGTGGAGAACCAGAAGGTCCTCCCTGAGCCTCCTTTCTCCAGGCTGATCTTCCCCAGCTCCCTCAGCTGCTCCTGGTCCTCCAAACCCTTCCCCAGCTTCATTTTCTCCCCTGGACACACTCCAGCATATTTTCCTCCAGAATGAAAGGAAACACCCTTCCCTACCTGTTCCAGCAATGTCCAAACTTTTGGGACATTTATCCACCAAGGAATCTTCTGTTTTATGAAGGCAGGAATTGTACCTTGGAGGAATATCAGAATAATTCTTTTGGATCATTGCTGCCCTGAGCTGGCCTGAAGATGCTTTGCAGAGCTTTCCCCTGTGGTTGATTATGGAAGGTGGAGAAGTTGCAATGGATCCGTGATATCCGTCATGGAAAAATGGTGGCTGACACTCCTGCCTCTGCTACTGAACTGAGCTGTGACTTCCAAACATTTCACCCCTCCTGGGCTTTGCCTTTGCTGCTCTCCTGCCACGCTCTGTTAGCTGCTTTGAAAACTGTGATGAAAGGAACTACCTGGCTGCATGTGCCACGGAGGATTTATGACATTCCGAAATTCAGGGGCTTTCATCTCGGTGCAGCACCTTCACCTCCCACCCCTTCACCTCCACTCAGCATCTGGGAGAGGAACTTCAAAAAGTACAGTTGATATCATAACGATGTTTTATTATTTCAATGGTATTTTATTATTTCATAAACTCTCACGGATAATAAGCAGAGAATTGGCTTTGGGCTGCTCCCTCCTGGCCTCATGTTGCCTCTGTGCTGCTCTCACAGTGGCATTTCTCACTTGGGAGAGTTTCAGCTGGAAATAGGAGGTCAAACAATATCTGTTGCCATGAGCACCACTGGCCATGGGGTCGTTTTTTGGTCACACATTATATCCCACTGATCTCCCAGGGAACCTTCTGTCTGGAATATTTCTTGGGCTAAACAAGAGCTGTCTCTCATTTTATGACCCCTCTTTTCAAGGCCAGGTTGAATGAAGTTCTGAGCAACCTGGGATAGCAGAAGGTGTCCCTGCCCATGGCAGGGGGTTGGAATTAAATTATCTTTAAGGTCTGTCCCCAAACCAAAATTCAAATATTCCATGTTCCTATGACCAAGAAGAGACATGTCAGGAATCCAATGAACACCTACAACTGGAAAACCCAGCACAGGTTATTTCCTGCACTGGGAATCCAAAGAGTTAAGTGATATGGAAGAGTCTAAATGAGCAGGACTCAGCAAGAGCCCTCCGGGGGACTGACGAGCAAAAAATGACTTCACTGAAGAATATTTAATCTCCTCTTAACAGAAACGAGGCGCAGATCAACTCTGTGATCATTTGTACCTCCCTGGTACAGCAAATTTGATGGGTATCTCGATGATCAGTTGAGCTGGTGAGCAATTAAAGTCTAATTTGCATCTGCACACGAAATTAAAATGCTGGATGGATTAATTTTTAAAAGCAGCTCCCTCCCATTGAAGGCAGCATTAGCTGATTGGATCCATGCACAGGATGAGACAGGAGTTCTCCTCTTGAGGGGAGAGATGCTGCCCTGGAACTCGAGGAAATCTCTGCTTTGCTCAAAAGGTGATAAATGTTTCCAGCAGCTCTTCAAGGTGAAGGTAAGGCTGTTCCATGACTTCACTTCAGTGAAACCTTAACTACCACAATATCCAGGGTTTATCGTCCACAGAAGTTGCAATTTTCACAATAAACTTCATTAAATAAACTGACTTGAGGGGATGTTGCAGCACAAGATTTCCTCTTTCAGCAACGTGGGCATGTCTGTCCTAAAGAGATGACAAAATTCTCCCAGCAGCTCTGGGCTTGGGATGTGTGAAGTAGCCCCTGGCAAAACCTATTTACAAAGGAAAACTTGTGGATTTGTCAGGCAGGTGGGGAAAAAGCAGATAATTCACTGTGGAAAGATATTGGGCAAGATGATTTTTTATGTGCTTCAACACCCAGTGGAGCTGTGCCCATGGAAAATATTAAAACTCCATTTGCAGGGCTGTTTCGTAAAAAGAAGGAAAAAAAAAAAAGGCATGTCAAAAGAATAGAAAGGTTTTGTTACAAGCTGAGAAGGAAAAAGAAGTTTTAAAATGAAAATTCAACTTGATCCCACCCACTTCTGAAGCACCGGAGCATTACTGATCCACAGACATTTTCGTTATTTTCTATTTTTACCCGATTTGGTTTAAGAAAAGTGTAAGGTCCTGAAGAAACTGAGCACCCTTTCTCTCCCAGAAGTTTTGTACATTAAATAAATAGCATAGCCAATAAACTTCAAATATATTTTTTTCTAAGACTGAAACTTATCACTCTGTTCACTCCAAGGATATATATTTTTTTTCCTATGCAAAACAAGAACTTTGAGACTGCAGAGGTGCCTGGATGAAAGATATTCCTCCTGAGTCCACAATTTGTTGCAACAGCATTCCCAAAATGTTTTCTCCTGTTTCCAAAGCCAGGTAAAACCTGGTCCTGGATGAGGCTCTCTGAGTGCTGAGTAAAAGTAGCTGTCCTTGTTTGATGGGTCTGGGGATGATGCCTCGGAATATCCAACTCTGGGCAGTTTGGACACTGCCTTGGCACTGGATATTAGGAAAAGGTTATTTACTGTCAAAATTATGGGAATGCAAACCTCTCTGAGTTCCTTACAGAGAGAGAGATGAATGAAGGAGTTGAATTAAAGCCTTTAGAGAAGTTAAGGTATATTTAGCCACATAGACATGAAGCAGAAGCATAGGTTTAAGATTTAAGTAAGTGCAAGTTATACTTTTAAGGAAGTAGAAATACTTTTTAAGTGCCTTGAGAAACTGTGTTAGCTAGTAAAGGCCCTAAGGCCTAGTTTAAAGTTCAGTAATTTAGCTCCAGACATTAAAAAAAAAATAGTAACTTTGCATCTTTATAGAATAGATACAACTATATGCATATATAGATAGAACTATTAATGTAAATAAACTTACACACATAAATTTTAAGTAGCAAAACAGATAGTATATTTGTGGAAATAGATAATACTATATGTGTCATTTTTTACTACTTTTGTACATTAGAATCAAGTTTAGATTGGTTTAGAAAGAATGTTTAAGAATTGTGGTTTTAGCTGATTGAACATTTTTTAATAAAATGCCCTGTAAGAAGAAGAAGAAGAAGAAGAAGGAGAAGAAGATGAAGAAGAAGAAGAAGCAGAAGGAGAAGAAGATGAAGAAGAAGAAGAAGAAGAAGAAGCAGAAGGAGAAGAAGAAGAAGATGAAGAAGACAAAGATGAAGAAGAAGATGAAGAAGAAGAAGAAGAAGAAGAAGCAGAAGGAGAAGAAGAAGAAGAAGAAGAAGAAGAAGAAGAAGAAGAAGAAGAAGAAGAAGAAGAAGAAGAAGAAGAAGAAGACTCCACCTGCTCAGGACTTTATACCAGAGAGCAGCTGTTACAGCTGCAGCTTTTGCTTGGGACTCTATGGCAGAAATATTTTAGTATGGATTTTAAAACTTTAGAATGGACTTTAATACTTTGAACTCTTTTCCTTTGAGAAAGAAAGAAAGAAAGAAAGAAAGAAAGAAAGAAAGAAAGAAAGAAAGAAAGAAAGAAAGAAAGAAAGAAAGAAAGAAAGAAAGAAAGAGAGAAAGAAAGAAAGAAAAAGAGAAGGGTGGTTTCCCACTCACCACAGGCCCTACATTGAGTGCGATAGAAAGCATCCTGACTTGTGAGTTTTTCATCAGAACAAAAGTCTGTGTTGAGAACCATAAATATTTTGGTGGCCCAAAAAAGTTTTCTTTCTACAGAGAATTAATTAATGCTGCTGGGATGGGTTTAGGGTTGCTGTCATGGTTTTAGGTCCCAAAGAAAGATCTCTGTGTCCTACGGCACCATTGGATCACTCTTGGGAAAACCATTTCCAGTTTCACTGGAGTCCTCCTGCCGCAGAAGAGAAGGGGAAAAGGGCCCTTTGTGTCTTACAGGTGTCTGAAGTGGAAGGTGTAGCAAGAATCTTTCTAAATTCCATGATAAAAGCGAGAAGATGTATTTTTGGCAGGCAGAAGTTGTTCTGAGAGCAGTCAGCAGAACGAATTGCAACAATCACATGAAATCTTCTAAATTAAATTTCAGATTAAAAAAACCGCATGGAAATTAAGCTGATAATCCATGCATCAAAAGCAAAGCAAATCAGGCTACTTGAGAAGCACTTTGCAAAGAGGAAATCACAGCCCCACATCTCTAAACTGTGAGTTTTTGATACCCTGGTGCAGTGGAGCTGCAAGACCTTCAGATCACAGAGAAACTCTTTGTTCTCAGTGTTTATCAGCTGTTTCACCCCCATCTTGTCCAAACGGAGATGTTCAGGAAAATAAATCTATGCCAACAGAAATCACAATAGACTCAGCTTTTGCTGTTACAGAATTTGCAGCCTGGTTGGAGTTTGTTGTGGCTGAAGCTCTTCATCTAATGCTGATGACTGTGCTCTGTGCATCCCCCACACCCTCAAGGGTTTTTTTTTCTGGAGTTGTAGTCACTGTAGAAAACTTTCCTTGTCATTTAAAGTCCTCTCACAAAGTGTCTCAGTGCCTGCAGGGCACAAGTGAATATTTTCTTTGGTTTAAATGTGTTCTGGTCGAGGCAATGACAAGAGAGGCTGCAGGGATGATACAGGATCTGAAGTAGCTTCAAAAAAAAAAAAAAAAATAGTTCACAGAATTTTAGAGTGGTTTGGGCTGGAAGGAATGTTCTGGATTATTTTATTCCACTCTTCTGCCACGGGCAGGGATTCCTTCCACTAGATGGGGCTGCTCAAACTGAGCTTGAGTAGGACACAGAAAATCAACATGCTCAAAAATATTTGCCAGCTTTTAAGCTAATTTAATGAGTTTTAACTTCGGATTAAAATAGAAAATCTTGAATGTTGTTGGAATTCTGACAGAAGTTATAAGCAACTTTAAAACACAGGATGCTGACAAGCTGCCCATGATCTCTGGGCTGAAAAAGTAGGAGATATCCACCTGCTGTGTAATTCCTAAGGAGTTCTGCCCAAAATCCCTGGGATATGGGAGGGCTGGCACACAGAAGGAATGCACACAGAGAATGTGACAGTAAATTTTTATATTTGGCTTTATCTTACTGGCTTTTTCCTCAGATCAAACACACGGGCATCTTCCTGTCACATTCCCACTTGGACAGGCACCAGGATACTCTGGACCATCCCAGTTCAGAATAAACTTCATCTAAATCTGAGTTAGTAAACAATGGTGGCTCCAGGTCCCAGATTTATCAGTCCCAGACCAGCAGTGTCACATGATCCCCTTTGCTTTGAAAATTATTTAACAAGGAAGGAAAAACAACAGCATTTCTGCATGACCTGGGTCTTGCCCCTTCTCCCAGCTGTCTGAGGAGATGAGGTTTGAGGAGGCAACCAGCACAACAAGACCCTTTCTCAGCTCTGAGAGAGCCAGGGCAGGTAATTCTTACATAATTTGTGTGCTTCTTTTCTCAAACAACCCCAAAAAAAAAAACCCCCCAAAAAATAATAAAAAAAAACCCAACCAACAAACAACAACAAAAAAAAACCAGATAAAATGCCAAGTCTGTTAAGCAGAATTAGTCTCTGGCAGCAGCTTTCACCTTTGCTTGTGACATAATTTTAGTCATTTTAGTCTCAGAATCATTGAATGATTTGGGTTGGAAGAGACCTTTAAAAAAATCCAGTTCCAACACCTCCATGGGCAGGGACACCTTCTACAAGCTACTCAGAGTTCCATCTAAGCTGGACTTTTCCAACCAGGACATGCTTTTTTTAATCTTATTTTACCTTCTCCAAGCCCTGCAATCTTCCTTACTTCCTCTTGTGTGGTAGGAATATGAGGTGGGAACAGGAGGAATTTTCCTTTATTTGGTGATTTCCAAGTTTGTAGTCGCAAGTGATTCCCAAGGTGACTTTTCCTCTCTCAGGAGCTTTTTTTCCCCCCTCTAACCATCCCAGGACTGCTACCTCCTCAAGACTGAGGAGCTCCATGTGTTTCTTCATTCCTGAATTCCTGAGTGAAAATGGACTTTCCAATTGAGCTGCTGGTCTTGGTAACATTTAACTTTTCATTGCTCCCTAACTATGGCTCAGACGCCTGCTAAAATTAATTTCTTATTAATTGTTTTAAAACCGACAGCATCCTGTGCTGCTTTGGGTGAGCAATTGCCTTTCTCTGCTGGGAAATAATTTTGGCATTTCATTTGGAAAAAAGTAATTAACTGCATGGGTATGCTTAGTTGAGTAAGTCATTACAATCTCTGACTTATGCAAATGAGATCGTTCAAGTATAATTCTTACTGAGATAACTGCACACACACACAAACTTTTAAATTGCATGGTCCAGCTGAGTATTTGTGGGCAAATAAATGATGTTAATGGGTTAATTTATAAACTCTGCTGTGTAATCAATTTTAACGGAGCAGGGAGCTTGTTAGGAAGCTGGTCCCAGAGCTTCCAGGGATTTTTTGGCACATCATTGGATGAGGAACATGAGGAATCCACTGGTTCACACATCCCTGTGCTCATTGTGCAGCTGCTGCAGCATGGAACACATTTTCAGGGTCACCCTCCTCACATTCTGCGTGCTTTAATTAGATGTTTATAGTGTTATGGAGACAGGTGACCACGCTCATGGATTTTACTAACTCTCCTGGATTTTTTTGTTCCAACAAACTTAAACTTTCAAGTGAGTGTTGGTAATTTCTTTTTTCCTTCTTTGTCATCTCCTTGCACCATGCAGCTTTTTCTCTCCTTGAATGTAATCTTAATATGCAATTTCTTGTCCAGCTTGAAATAAAAAGATGGATGAAAAAGGTTGAATATGGACAATGAAAGAGTTAGGGAATCATTCTGTAGAATCATTAAATATCCTGAATTTGAAGGGTCCCATAAGGATCATTGAGCCCAAGCTCTTGGCCTTGTATCGGACAATCCCAAGAATTACCATAAGAATTTTCACCTAGAAAATTATTCACTTGCCTCAAATATGCTCATTTATCATGAAACCTCTTGGGAATTTGGAGAAAAGAGTATTTTGGGAGTAGCTTTCTAACACAAGGAACAAATATCCTAACTTTGCTCTCCACTGCTGATGCTGTACAAACTCAGCATTAAGCCAGGCAGTCAGACAGGAAAAAAAATATTCTCAGTTGGAAGAATTCCATTTTATTACAAGGCTCTGAGTTAAACCAAGGATCTTATATCTCTGGAGAAACCCCTGAGTTTGGAAAACCCTCTGCTAGGAGGTCAAAAGAGTTCCTGTAGGATTTGATTTATATTCTCTGGGGTACTGATTTGGTGGGACTTAATTTTCTGCCTCCCGAGTAATCAGGAGCTTGCATCCACCTCCTCCTCTTGATTGATGAACATGACTTGGAATGGAAGAAGGAATGAACCCTTGGATGGAGGAGGTGGAGAGATAGGGAGTGAGAGATTTCTCCCTGGGAGAGCCAGGCTTTGACAAGGCTGATTAACGGAGAAATGGCTTTGGAAGCACGAGGTCAGTGGCTCTGCCCAAGCTGCTGCTTCATTTTGAGAGGGACTGCTCTGAGGCTCTCACAGCAGCAGAGATGTTTAATCCTCTCTGGCTGGCAGGGAGCTGCCAAGATGCTTGGAAAGCCTTCCTGTGCTCCTGGAAAGACAGGTCTGTACAGATGCTGAGGTTGGAAAAGGAGCGGTCAGTCATTCCTGACAGAATCAACAGGGATTTAAATTTGGGTTTCCTTGGAGCGTGGCACAGAATCTTCCCCACATGTATAGACCACAAATTATTGGATCAGAATTGATCAGAATATATGAGGTGGTATTCAAATCTGTAACAGCTCTGAATTGCTTAGGATTAGTAAATAAAACAGGTCAAAATGAACATGAACAGTAGAACTGCTGACTGTGACTACTGAGTTGAGGCATCCAGCTGTAATTCCAGAGGGAATTACATCCAGAGCCAGTTGCAGGGCTTTCTCAACAGCTGGAGCTGTTCCCTAATTACTGAACTGTCCTATGGAATCCCTTTTAATTTTTTTTTTTTTAATTTGAGTGGTTAACAGTCGAGTGGAGATGTGCAAAGTCTGGTTCTCTGCTCTCGGGAGAACTGAATGTTTCTCCTGGTTAAAGTATCCCAGTTTAACTAGTCAGTACCAGAGAGACTCTGCTCAGTACCAGAGAATCTCCTCAGAGCCATCTTTTTCTCTCAGTTGAAAATGATTTAACAAGGAAGGAAAAACAACAGCATTTCTGCATGACCTGGGTCTTGCCCCTTCTCCCACCTGTCTGAGGAGATGAGGTTTGAGGAGGCAACCAGCACAACAAGCCCCTTTCTCAGCTCTGAGAGAGCCAGGGCAGGTATTTCCTGCAGAATTTGTGTGCTTTTTTTCTCAAACAACCCAAAAAAAAAAAACAACCTAGAGAAAATGTCAAGTCTATTAAGCAGAATTATTCTCTGGCAGTAGCTTTCACCTTTGTTAGTTCCTTAATGGAAGTTTTTCAACTCAGTATCAAGCAGTAAAAAAAAAAAAAAAAAAAAAAAAAAAAAAAAGCAAAAAGTTGTTTCTTTGAAACACAAATCCTATCGCAAGGTCAAGCTGAGATTGTTGCTGCTTTAATAAACACCTCAAATTGTCTCTGATTAATTCTAAATAAATTTTGTGTGTGATAAGTGATTTTGAGCAAGTGCTGTTGACACACAGAGCTGATGAAGATTAAGGGGAGAAAGAGATGAACAATGGGGTGAGATTAGAAACTTGTTGTCACTCGGAACAGGACCCTGGAGTGGAAGGATGACACAATCATTTGTCATTGTGGAGGTGAGGGGAATGAACAAGGATTTTCAGGGAGATGGCCAGAGATTTGGAGCATGGCTGAGCTGCTCAGGAGGCAAAGTCAGTTCAAGCCATAAGAAAAGCAAACAGTGGGGCAGAATACTAAAATAACACCTTATTTTGTACTGGTGGGAGTAGAAAAAGTGGGGCAAAGCAGTGAGAACTTGTGGTCCAAGTGAGTCAGGGGATGTTTACAGTGGTTGGTAAAAAGAGAAAATCAACTCCAGGTGTGGGACGGATTTGTGGGACTGATGCCTCAAGTTTTAGCTTTTATATTTTTCAGGTTCTGTCCTGCTTTAGCGTGTAATTCTGAGCTTTGTATTAGGGGACAGTGAGCTCTCTTCACAGAGCAGGGAGACAAAACAATTCCTTTTCCAGCTGGGCACCAAGGACAAATGATCCAAATCTCAGGCCCAGGAGCATAAACAAAGGTGGACTGAAGAGAGAAGAACAAGAAGGACGGGGCATCATGGGCTAAAGCTATAACTGGACAATTAACTCCAATATGCAAATGGACAAAAACTTATCAAAATTAGAGACCCCATGACAGTCATCCATTTTGTGACCATTTTGGGTCCATCTTGGGTGTAGCCCTGGCTGGGCTCTTGTGCTGCCCAAGGTGGATCCATTGAGGCCTTTTAATAAATCCCTACCTTATTCTTTAGCTCCATCTGGTCTCTGCCCTGGGTCAGCCTTCACAAGGTATCAGGACCAAGACCATAGAATCCCAGAATGGTTTGGATTGGAATGGACCTTCCAGATCATCTCATTCCAGGTCCTTGCCATGGGCAGGGACACCTTCCACTATCCCAGGTTGATCCAATCCCATCCAACCTGGCCTTGAACACTTCCAGGGATGAGGTATCCACAGCATTTCTGGGCAGCCTGTTCCAGGGCTTCACCACCCTTCCAGGGAAGAATTTTTTCCTAATATTCAGTCTAAACCTGGTCTTTCAGTTTAAAGCCATTCCCCCATGTCCTGCCTCCTTATGTTGGACCAGGAGTGCGTTTTAACCAGGGAGAGTCACGGAAATACAAGACAAGTAGTGATTGTATCCATCAGAAATTCAATTTTCTGGTTTTCTTGGATGGCTTGGGATAACAAGGACTGCTCCCTGCCCATGGCACAGGGGTTGGAATTGGATGATTTTTAAGGTTCCTTCCAACCAAACCATTCTAGTCTTCTATGAGTTGCTCATCAGAGCCAAAGCCACTTGAGAGGATGATGGAACCAGAGAACAGCTCTTAAGTGGTGTAAAAGGAAAGGAGACAGATGGAGTCAGAGTGGAAACACCCCCAGGGCTGAAGGAAAGGGAGGGAAAGGGGTGCTGTGGATTATAATATTCAAAATAGTCCAGATATAAACTTGGAAATGGCTCCAGGGAATGAGACTTTGCTGCCTCTCAGGTCTCAGTGTCCGAGAATTTCTTTCCAGCTCAGAGAGCAGGGATTTTTGCATATTCTGTGGGACAACAGAAATAAGGCTTTTTATTTTTTCAAATTCTATAAATGTATTTTAGTCTAATAAAATTACATAACAACATATTCCCTTCCCCCACTGAAGGACATTAATTGCAACAACTTATTTTTTATCAAATCTTAATTAGACCTTTAACAGGAACACCACAGAAACTTAAATCTTTCCCATTCACAGGTGAGAGATGTTTATTAATGAACCCCACACTGGGTCTGATATGAAAAATTCTTGTGAAAATTTATTCCTCTCTAAAATAGCAATGACTTATTCAAAAGAAGGAGATTATTTGTGTGCAGGCAGGGAGGGGGGAGCCTCGATGAAGTTTCTGGGACTGGTACATTTGAAAAATCAGCTCTTCAGGGCAACATAAATAAATACAGCGGAGCCCCGAAGAAAATAAAATAACATGAATCATAAATCAAAGCAACGTAGTGGAGATGCAGAGGACATCACAAATGGATGGGATAACAGAAGGAAATATTGGCTGTGGCATAAATAGCTCTTAATAAATCATGAGTCAACAGGAGCAGGGCAGCAGCTTCCCCACTGAAGATAAGGACAGCTGGAAACATCTTGGTGGTGCTTGTGCAGGCACTGCAGACATGGGCTGGGGATCAGGGAATGTGCTGGAGACCTCTGGAGTCCTTCTGCATTCGATGGGAATGTCACTGGACCGAGAGGATGTGGGAGATTAAACATGTTAATGGTTCAGGGGTCAAGTAAAATACCCAGCCAGGAGCAGAGGGGGAGCAGAGCCCACCTCAGGCTACACCTGGGTGTTGAACAAGGTAGGAGGCAAATCCTGTGAGGAGGGAACTGTCACTTTGTCCTTCATTAGGATATTCAGGATTTAGGATTTTAGGATAATTAGGATTTTAGGATAATCAGGATTTATCTTTAATTAGTGTACTCAGCTGGGATAAATCCCTTGCCTGGGAAGGACCGGGACATTCTCACGTGGCCTCAATGGCCTCGAGGAGCTCATCTCTGCTGAAGGGCCATAATGGGCCCAACTGGGCTGATTTAATGGCAGCTGTGTCTTAGAAGGTGTCAAAAATTCCCCAAGTCTTCCATGATCCACAACATTACCTCATCCATGTATCCTGTGATTCCATCATTCAGTCAAAACTCCTCACCCCAGGGGTGGTATCTGGGCTTTCCTGCCTAAACCTGAGTGAATATAAACCCAATAGAGGGTCTATTCCGGGGATTTCTCCTCACCATTTCTTTGGGACCTCCCCCAACACCTGGTGGATCCAACCTGTGACCATCATTTTGACCAACATTTTAACCTCTGTCCCTGAAGATTTTTAAGACCAGATGTGGCACTCAGTGCCATGGTCTGGCGGACAAGGTGGTGTTGGGTCATAGTTTGGATTTGATGACCTCGAATATCTTTTCCAGCCTCACTGATTCTGTGATTCTGTGATCTCTGGGGTGACTGATGACGACATGGCCTTGAGAAGATCCCACCTGCAGAGCTGCCTCTAGCTCTGGAAGGACACGGAGATGTTGGAGTGAGTCCAGAGAAGGCCACCAGGATGACCAGAGGGATGAAGCAAATACCATGAGGAAAGACTAGGAGAACTGGGATTGGTCACCCTGGAGAGGAGAAACTTTGGGATGACCTAATTATGGTTTTCTGGTACTGAAAGGAGCCAGGAAAGATGGAGGAGAGACAATTTAAGAAGGCCTGGAGTGACAGGACAGGGGGCAGTGACTTTAATCTGAGAGAGGACAGATTAGATATTAGGAATAAATTCTTTTTGTGATGGTGGCCCATCATTGAATCTGGCTGCTCAGAGAAATTTTGGCCACCTCATCGTGGGAAGTGCTCAAGGCCAGATTGGTTTGGACTTAGAACAACCTGAAATATCCAAAGGAGTGAGAAAAAAAGTGTGACATAGGACCACAGAATCATGGAATGGCCTGGGTTGGAAGGGACCTTCAAGTTTATCTCATTCCAAACCCCTGCTATGGGCAGGGATACCTTCCCCTAGGCCATGTTGCTCCAAAACCCATCCAAACTGGTCTTAAATGCATCTGGAACAAGATTTTAGTTCTTCATAATGGCTCTTTTCTCACAGGGAGGTGCTGGTGGATTTCTGTGTCCTGGATGAGGCAGGTGGTCAAACGAGTTTAGAACACTGGGTTCTCCTCTCCTAAATTCAGTGAGGTTTTGTAAAAATAAAACATTTGTAAGATGGAAGGAATGGAGGAAAAGAAGTCCGTGTCATTTTTCAATCAGGTTAGTGGGGGAAAAAAAGGAAATACAAATTAAAACTCCTGTACTATGAATTTTATCTGTCTTTGGTAGAACTGTCAGTTTTAACACAGCCTTTTTGGATAACAAAAATTATAAGGTCTGTCGTGAATTCTAATAAAACAAACAGCAGCACCAGGACTGATTGGGTTGTTTCATTTTCTCTGCTAACCTTGAGAAAAAGAATATGGGGATTGATATGTAAATGAATTTTCAACCCTGGCTGTGGATATGGTGACACTTTAATAGAAAGCAATGCCAAAGTTACTGCTGATGAAGAGCTCCAATCAATCAAGTTGGTTTATTTAAAAGAAACACTGGCTTGTGAACAAGCTCCTGACTCCCATGTTCCCTGTGGCTTATGATCCCAAACACAAATGTAGGTTTAAATGTCTGAGCTATTCACCACCCTGGCAAATCCCAGTGTTTCACTTGGGAGTTCCCAAAGAGAGGAAGTAAAACCTGGCAGTCAAGGTAAAAGTGGATTGTGTCTGATTGGGTACTATTTGGGAGATGTTTTTCTCTTTTTGTTGGCACTGCCACTGATAGGGAACCCTTGAAGCCTGAAGACACAAAATTGGAGCAGCTGCAGGAGAGTAGATGCATTTTTAGAGACATCCCTGAATATTCAACTCAAAGCCCTAAAGTGACCATAATTTGTATTCAGAGAAGGACAACAAAGCTGGTGAAGGGTCTGGAACATAAATCCTACAAGGAGAAGCTGAGGATACTCAGATTTCTCAGTCTGGATAAAAAACAGGCTCAGGGAAAACCTTATTGCCCTCCCCAGCTCCCTGAAAGGAGCTTGTGGCAAGGTGGGTGTTGATCCCTTTTTCCCAGGCAACAAGAGACAGGACAAGAGGAATCAAACTCAGCTTGCATCAGGGAAAATTCAGGTTTGATTTTGGAAAAGTGTTTTGACTGAAAGAGAGGTTAAGCACTGGAAGAGTTTTCCAAGGGAAGTGATGAAGTCACCATCCCTAGAAATGTTCAAAAAGTGAGTGGACCTGGCATTTCATTATGTGATTTAGTAGGAATGATGGTGTTTGGTCAAAATTTGATTATCCTGGAGATCTTTTCCTAACTTAATGATTCTATGATCCTTTATTGTTTTTCTCCCTCCTTGGCAGTGAGGAGCCAGGAGGAACTGGAATGTCCTGGCATGATACAGTGTGTGTAAAACCCACACCAGAACCTCATGCCTGTAACTCCTACATGTACAACAATAACCTCTTGTCACATCTTTCCAAGGTGCCCACATTTGTCATTTATGCACCCAAAATAACCCCTCTATTCTGAGGTGTCATCTTTCCTGCAGTGATTAATTACACCTGCTTTTAAAAAAATCCACATTTCCCAGTGTGAATGTTTTGTTAGAATTCCTCAAATTGCCTTTGGCAGTGGTTGTCTCTTCTTGTCCTCAACAACTTTTTGAAGCTGTGGGTTCCTGTGAAATACCTGCTGTGATCCACCTCGGGAATCCTCACAGGGAATATGACAGGGTTTAAATATAAAATCTGAATAAGATTAGTCTGGAGGAATTGTCTGTTCCAAAGTAATTCACGCCATTATCATAATGGGAATCAGAGTTAGCAAAAAAGTGTCAAAATGTTATGGTGGAAGCAGCAGTTCTGTGCCAGGCAGGGGGAGACAGTGCATCCCAGCTCCGTGTTTTTTAGGGAATAGCAGTGAGGGATGCCACAGGCTCGTGGCACGTGTGTGGGTGACTCTGGCAGAGCTGAGCTTGGGACAGGCTGAGTGCCAGCTGGAAGCACTAAATCCTGGAGAAAACACCTCTGGAGCACAGAGGAAATCCTTTTAAAGACCTCAGCATGGCTCAGCTGCTCTGCTCGTTCTCCAAGGGTCAGGGGCTGGCTTTGCAATTGCTGAATTTATTGGAAGAATTTTGCCTTTATGGAGTGGAATGATTTCAGGATAGGTGTTGGACTGATGAAAACACGAGGCTGAGACAGGAGTTCAGAGGTCAGGACAGGTCAAGCCAACATCAACTTACGTGAGGAAGGCAGTGCCGGACTTACATCCCATCTGGATTCAGCTCTGGCTCCCAGCACAGGAAGGACATGGAGCAGTTGGAGCAAGTCCAGAGGAGGCACCAAGGTGATCAGAGGGATGGAGCAGCTCTGCTGTGAGGAAAGGCTGACAAAAATGGGAATGTTCAGCCTGGAAAAGAGAAACTTTGGGGTGATCTAGTTGTGGCCTTCCAGTACCTGGAGGAGCTGGATAAAAAAGTGGAGAGAGATTTTTATGTGTGCCTAGGGTGGCAGGAAAAGGGGAGTCTTTTTAAAGTTTAAAAGTTATCTTTGGAACTGATAACAGATAAGTTTAAGATTAGAAATTAGGAAGAAATTCTTGGCTGTGAGGGTGGTGAGGTCCTGGCACAGGTTGTCCAGAGAAGCTGTGGCTTCCCTGGAAGTGTCAAAGGCAGGGTTGGATAGGATTGGAGCAACCTGGGATAGTGGAAGGTGTCCCTGCCCATGGCAGGGGGTGGGAATGAAATGGTCTGGCAGGTCCATTCCAACCAAAACTATTCTATAATTATTTTAACTTCCTCCTCAGAGCCAAAGACAGCAGAGAGGGTGGAACTGGGGAGGAGCTGATGAAATGGTTGAGCGGAAGAACAAGGAGGGGACAACCCAGGGTTGGTCTAAGATGAGCAGGTGGCACCATTGTAGTGATTAAGGATTAAAATCTGATATAAAAAGCTCAGCCTAAAGGCCATGCACAGCTTGTGGAAAGAAGGTCACGAAGGGAGTGAGGGGACAGAGGCGCTACAAGGTGTGAAGGCACCTGCCAGGCAAACCCCGAACTTGGACAGATTTTACAGATACACAGCAAGAGAAGAGGAAAGATAACATCTGTTGCTGTCTTTTTTTTTTGTTTTAGTTCCAGAAACTGTCACGGTGTTACAGAAACGGCTCCAGTGCCTCATGCTATGCAAAGCAAGGCTTGGAGCACAAATTTCCTGATTTTTTATGCAACTCTTACCACCAGCAGACCTCGTGTCTCTCAGACTGGGGAGCTGTGTGAACAGGGAGTCTCCCTCACGGGGTGATTTTCTTGTTAAAACAGCAGTGAGGCTCTGCTTTGTGTTGTTTGGGGTGAATGTTTTTTGCACTGAAGCCAAACATTTTCTTAAAAAATCCCTGTAGCAGGACCCCATCAAGCCAAATTTTATCCCAAGCAGCCACAGTGAGAAGCTGGGAGCTGTTTCAGGTCAGCTAAACCATGTGTGAGAATATGTGGCAGCCCGATGCCAGTCTGTTTGCTGGGACCAAGGGGAATGTTTGCTGCTAATGTAAAAAAACAGGAGATAGAAACATGTTCTGCTTGCTGATTTTAACAGGGAAGAATGAACACTGATCCTAAATTTTTCGTACCTGCAAATTTGCTTTTTGGTTTTTGTTGCCTCCCACCACCTTTTCAGCAGTGGGGGCAGCTGTTTCCATCACCTGCCTTTGACAGCCAGGAGAAAAAATTAACTTTTTTTTTTTTCAATCAGAAGCAATGGGCAAAGGACTCCTCTCAGGGCAGGAGGCTTCAGCTCATTCAGCCCAGGAAAAGGACAACTAAGAAAGATATTAAAGAAGCTTTTAAATACTATTTATTTGCCTGGAGAGAGCAGATGAGGAAAAACTGTCACCGAGTTTAAAACTTGTGGGTTCAAAGGTGGCAAATTTAGAACAAAAAGAGTTTGGTTTTTCCCAAAGCCTTATGAAGCTGTGGAGGTCTTGGCTGCAGAGTTTTCAAAGCAATGGGGTAAATCCATGGAAGGAAAATAATTTAGATTTTTATAGTTTGAAGATAAGGCCCCTGGCTCAGGATCTCTTCACACAGAGCTCACTGGAAGTGGGAAGAACATCCTTGTGAGTATCATGGGATCACAGAAGACCCTGAGTTTTGAAGGGATCCACAAGGATCATCAAGCAATATTTAATTTGTTATCAGATATCCAATATATAATTTGTATATTAAGACCAGAAGGAGGAGGCTCTGATCAACCTGGTCTAGGGGAAGGTGCCCCTGCCCATGGCAGGAATTCAATGATTTTCAGGTCCCTTCCAAACCAAACTATTCCATGATTCTACGATTTATTTCAAAAAATGAAACTTCCCAGGTCTGGACCTGAAAGAAGAATTTGTTTTCTTTGCTCTGAGTGGAGATTTTAATTCTTAGTTTCACTTCAGATGTCTCATTAGCAGGGTAGCATCTTCCTATTAAGATCAAAAACACTGAACACAGATTTCCTTGCCTCCACATTGCTGCCATCCTGTCTTTTGCTGTCCTGGATGGATCAGCTTGTTGTGATACATTACCCTTTTGTGGAATGCCATCATTACTCTTTTCCCTCTTCCTCATCCTTTTTCTCCTGGCAGCAATTAAAAAAAAAATAAATAAAAGCAAAAAAACCAAAGTACAAATGCCTTTGTGACTGGATGATTTCCTTGCTGCATTAGGAAATTCCTGCTGTGCCAGCACCTCTCCTGAATTCTCAGGATGTTCTGCTGTGTTCCTGAGAGCTGCTTTGCCCTGATGGCCCCATGCACAGCCGCTTATTTGGAAGCAGCCTCATGATTCTGGACATCCAGGATTTCTCCACTTGGCTTTGTAGCCAGGAGGGGGGGGTCTGTGCTTTACAAATCAGCTCTGCCTGGATAAAGCAGCTTCCAGCTGCGCTGCCAAATGTCCCTGTGAGCTGTGCAGAGCAGAGGGAGGACTGGGATGGGCAGCACCACTGTGGGAACTGCAGGAAAAATGGATATGGAGGTGGCCTGGGGTGTGGGGAGCAGCACAGGGAAGGCAGGGGAAAGGGATTTTTGGGATGTAACAGAACATGTCAGATCTTAGTCATTGTGCTGCCCCTGATACTCACTTTGTATTTAGCCCAAAAATCATGGAATTGTGGAAAAGACTTTTAAAGGTCATCTCATTCCAACTAAATCTGCCAGGGACACCTCCCACTATCCCAGGTTGCTCCAACCTTTGTCCAACCTGGCCTCGGACATTTCCAGGAATGGGGTAGCCACAGCTTCTCTGGGCAACCTCTGCCCTCTCAAGGGAGAATTTTTACCTAATATCCAGTCTAAACCTACCCTTGTAGGTTCTGGTTGAATTTTCCACCCTTTTTGTATGGAACTTTTTTTTGGACTTCAGCATGGTGTCCATGCCTGTGGCATGGGAGTTAAATTGACAGAGCTCCTGCTCTTCTGTTTTCCCTGAAAACCCCTTGGAATCCCTTCTTGAAACAGGAATGTTGTCTAATGTCTCCCCTGGGGTAGCTAAATTGGGATGAAAACACCATGCAAAGGCATCAGTTCAATCAGGCAGAGAATATTCCCCTGGGGGAAAACTGGGTTTTGCTTTGAATATCTGACAATTTAGTGAGAGAACAGCTCCAGCCTCATTAGGCTCCTCATTTTGTGAGATAAGGAACAGAGGGATTCAACAACCTGCTGCTAACAGAGCCAGACTTCTGTGCTAAAGCTGGGAAATGTCACTTTGGAGAGGATGAAAATATCACAGCAGAAAGGTTGTGCCACTTTGCAGAATACAGCCATCAACAGGAGCTGGAAGGGAATGGAGCTGGGAAGGAACTGGGGCATTTGGGAAAATAATAAAAATAACTCCGTCTCTGATATCAGGGCTCAGTCACTGGAACAGTCAGAGGAAATGAGATCTGAGCACAGGCCTGGAGAGGGTTTGGAGAGGTGTTTCCAGAAGAAATCAGGAGATGTTCTTGCTTTTGTACTGATAAGATCCCACCTGGAAGAAAAACTCAACACTTCCATAAGCAGAGAAAATCCATTAAGACAACCTCTTTTATGAGAAGAGACCTAGGAGGAAATTTCTTTAATCAGCTTTAAAATAACATCCAAGCCCCTTGCGGCACAATTTTTCATCTTTTTTTTTTTCCTAGGCAGCACCTGCAGAACCCCAAGGTAAAGAAGGCAGAGCATCAGTGTAGCACGGAATCATTAAATATCCTGAGTTGCAAGGGACCCACAGAGACCATGGATAATCCCAAAAATCCCACCATAGACAGACAGTGCTGGCATAGACGAAAGAGAAGAATGAAAAAGAATAAAAATATATATTTTTTTAAAGAATACATTAAAGAAATAATAAGAACAGGAAGGTCATGGAGCTGTATCCCAGCTGGAGCCCAGGCAACCAAATCTACAAGAAAAAACAAGAGTAGGTCATGAGGAATTGCTTGACTACTAAACAAGCATTTTCTGCTTGTACCAGAACGGATTTTTTTTGTTGTTGTTGATTTGTTTTATTTTGCTTTTTCTCTCCAGCTTGGTACAAGCACTTTGACTGTCCCTGATGCCAGTTATGATCTGTTAGAGGTTGTTAAATCCAATAACCCAATATATGAGCTGCTGCTGTAGCTCCATGCCCTCAGGTGCAGCCAGCAGGAAAACCGAGGACGTTTTCCAGCTGGGAGCCCCCAATATGTTTTATTTTATATTTATATACCCATTTATCTGCATATCCATGGCCAGTCACACAGATCAATAGGGACAGGAAACACAAACCAATGCCATCCACAGAAATAATGTCCACTTAAATGAACAGCACTCCCAGAAACATGAAAAGCTCCGATGGATCGATGCTGCTCCTCCTCTGAGCTGACCAGGACTGAAGTTACTCCAGGAATACTCACACACACTCCATGGATTTTTTCCAGGCTTGGATGGACTGTGCAGGAGCAGGCCTTCAAACCCTCAAGTCTTCCCCCTTGCTGCCACCTGAACTTTTGAATCCTGATGCTTCAAAAGAGTAATAAAATATCCCACATTGGAAGGGACCCACAGGGATCAAGTCCAACTCCTCACCCTGCACAGGACACCCCAAAAATCCAACCCTTTTGCCTGAGAGCATTGTCCAAACAAGCTCTGGCATCCTTGGGGGTGTGACCATTCCCTGGGGAGCAATTCCAGTGCCCAACCACCCTCTGGGGGAAGAATATTTTCCTGGTATCCAAATAAATCTCCCCTGGCATGACTTGAGGCCATTTACGCTTGTCTTTTTGTTGTTGACTGGGAGAAGAGGCCCAACCCGTTTTTCTCAACAACTCTGATAAATTCACACACTGCCATTAAAACCACCTCAGAATAAGTTTACAAAGTCCCCAGTTCTCCTCTTTCTGCATCCCATAATGAGTGCTGTTTGCTTTATGTCCTATTAGCCTACAACTCACTGGGTTCCTTGTTTTGTGGGATGATGGTTTTGTTGTTCTCCTGAGGGATAAGCAGTTCAGTTCCCTTTGAGGTGATAATTCTCCATCTGTTTTCAGTCCCTTGACCTTCCTGAAGCCTTTGTGCTGATGGTGATGAAGAGTTAATATCTCATGTCTTGAAAAAATAGGAGATCCAGCTCTTTTTTATACTAAAATATTCCTTGACCTCACACATCCTTGTGGTGTCACTTCCCTCCTTGCAAAATCCGCTTGGGATGAGCAGATCAAGAGAAGATGGAAAAAAAATAATGCAGAAGCCACAGTGATGGCAGGGAATAAACTTAGAATTTTAGTTTATTTCTCTTTTCCAGTTTATCCCATGGATGTCATGAAGCTGTTGGCAGCTGGTAATCCCTGGTGTCATGAGGGATGGAGCTGGGAAATGCTGAAAACTTGTTCCTCATACCACCTTTAGGACTTTTAGGACATATTTTGTCTTACAGAGACAGCTGTTTCTTGGAAAGCGGACTGAGGAAGTTCACCGAGTTACCCAACTGGAGAAGCCCCCTATAGATTTGGAAGTTATTGTCATGGAAAATGAGGGAAAATGTTTGGGTTACGGGAACAGCAAGAGCTGGAGCCAAAGAGGAAAGGACAATCATTTCATTGTGTGAAAAGTCAGCTCTTGTCCCCAGCTCTGTGCAGAGCCAATGCCCTCAGGTCATTCCTTACTTCCTGAGCAATCTTTTCTCTGAGTGGCTGTAACCACCCAAGCTCCCTGCAGTTAGGAGGATTTACTCAGGAGTTATCTGGGGACAAGTGCACAGGAGCTGGAAAATCTAATTATTGGAGAGGTTTTGATCCAGGAGCCTATGCAAAGTTAAAAGTGCTTTGCTGGGGAAAAGAACTTAAAGAAGAACTTAAAGGTCATTTAACAACCTGTCTGATAAAAGTGAAATGTTCTCACTTCACACGGATTGTAGCTAGACAAACTTTCATGATTATATTTAATGCCACCAGCTCTGAAAAACTGAAATCTCCCATACTTAGATGCCTCTAATTCTTTTCCATACAAGCGCTGAGGCGATGAATATTTTCACATTAAAAAAAATGCAGCAGCTGATTGACTGTGAGGGGAACTGTTCCCAAAATGAAATTGTAGCAGTTGGGCTGGAGAATATTTCCCATAGCCAAAAGCACTCTGGAAAGGTTATTATTACATAATGATGGAGAAGTCAAAATTAAAGCAGAACAAGGCCAGGATAATTAGGATTCAGCTCACCCAGGTTTAGTTGTCTAAAGGGAAGGCTTGCAGTCAAATTCCAGTCAGGGCTACCAAGCTAGGAGGGGTTGATATGAATAAATCCATGGATTTTATGCCCTCACAAATCCATTTGGAAGCTTTGGAGATGCTCTGGGGAATTGCAGATGGCTTCTAGCCATGGATCCAGAAGGACATGAGTGAGCTCTATGTCTCATGGATACCCTTAGATGCCACAATGTGGAAGAGGTTTTACAGCAACTTCCGTGAACCAGAGAGAAATTTGATAAGTTTACCCCTGAAAGAATTTTCTACCATTTTTCGTTGACATAGAAAACAAGAAAGAAAGAAGGATTAATAAGAGAAACCTGCACCTGCCTGTTCCAATGAGCTCTTTGTTTTTCTCACCAGTGACCAATGAGTAAAGTGCAAACTTATGGATTTTTCAAGAATGTATAAAAAACATGCATGCTATAAAAACAACAGTTTGAAGCCTTCTGAAAACGGAGTGTGTCGCTTCGGATTGTCTCCATCTCACCTGTGACACCACAAAATCCCAAAGTGTGGGGAAGAGTCAAGCCCAGATTTTGCTCCACAGCGATGTGTCCACCTCAGCTCCTGGTGGGCACCTTTTCCACAGGAACTGGGGCTCTGGCTCACTGTGGGAGAGGGATGATGTTGTTCCAAGTATCTTATCCCACAGTAGATGTTTGTTTGGATGGGGCTTTAAATCCCACTATCCCCCGCTTACTGTTATTTATCTCCCTTTCCTCCTTATCTCCCTTTCTTCTATTTCATCCAAGACTTCTCTGATATTCTGGTATTTCCAAACACGTCTCCAGCTCTGGAAAGATGTGAGTAACTCCAGATTTCCACTCCTGTGTGGATGTGTTTAATATCCCAGAGCATCCCAAATGCCACAAAGCATCTTTTGTCAGCAACTGAGTGGAGCCCTCAGCGTGTGCTCATTGCCCTCAAAATAAGATAAATGTTTGTATCATGTTCCGGAAATAATTGTGGAGTTTGGGATTTCCCTCTGTGTGATTTTGGAAATGTGTTGCTGAGGAAAAAATTGCCTTGGATTCAATGTTTGTATTTTTAAAAATGCCCAATGTCTATCTTTGATTTTTTTGTGATTCTTATTGTTGATTTTTTCCCCTCCTATTGTTTATAATTAAGTCATCAAAAAAAACCAAAACCCTCAGCTTGTCTTTTTTCCAACAGAAACTCCAAAACTTTGAAATGGAAATTTATTTGTTTTTCCATAAAGTCCATGGAAAATAAGCTGCACTTTTGTGTAAGCTCAATACTGGTTTGTTTACTTGTTTGTTTTCTATTCCGTGAGCTTTATGCATTCCACTTTATCACTGCAGGGTCACATGAAAGTCATCTTCTTTTCCCTTTTTTTTTTTTTTTAATTTTTATCCCTTCAAATAAATGATGGAAAGGCAGCATGGAAGGTACTGGGTAAAAGGCACTCTGATATCATTAACATGTGAAAAGAACTTGTCAAGTATAAAGTAATGCCAGTTCTGCCCCCATGACTGCAAACATTTCCTTCCTGCCCCTCTGTTTTTTTCCAAGTATTCCTCAGCAGGGCTGTTCCCTGTGCTGAAGTTGCCATTTCCAACAAAGCAGATGATTTATCACTTCTATATCTACATTGATTCCGATGTCAAACTGGACAAAGATGCATCTGAAACAGAAATGATTGAAGAGCGAGGAAAATTGATTTATGGAATGTTGATGTATGGAAGAGCTCTAGTGCTTTGCACTTTGGAAGAGCAATGGGAATTTTTATAGGAGCATGGTCAAACTGGCTGGAGGCAACAGGGAGTGAAGATCTTCACTGGGGTGAGCTGAACTTTAGTCATTTTTAGGGTGGAGTCCTCGTTTCAGGCACTGTTGATCATCCGTAAGAAAACACAAATTTAGAGACCTTTAATAACGTGGAATCATGGAAAGTTTTGGGTTGGAAGAAACCTTAAGGATGATCCTATTCCACCTCCTGCCACCTATTCCACCTCCTGATCCTATTCAACCTCCCACTATCCCAGGTTGCTCCAAGCCCCATCCGGGCCTTGGATATTTCCAGGGATGGGGCGGACACAGCTTCTCTGAGCAACCTGTGCCAAGGCCTCACCACCCTCTGAAGGAAGGATTTCTTTCTTCTATTTAATCTAAATTTACCCTCTTTTAATTTAAAACTATTCTGGAAAAATCTTTCTGAAGGATTTTTAAGCTTGTGGTTAATTAGCAGGTTTAACAGATGTTTTTAACCATGAAATTTGGAGTTCACACAACATAAGATTGGGGGGTAATGGGCAAAATCCAGCTGTGCTTTGTCACTGAGCTGGTGGTGGTTGCTGCTGATGGGACTCCAGAAAGGAGAAATGAGATGGAATTCTCTGGACTTTCTGTTTGAGATGGAAAATTTCCACTATAGCACCATGATCATATTTTGGATGGGCTTGGTGGAAAGAAATCCCCATCCTGTGGATCATTTACATCACTCCTCACATCGTCATCATCACAGAGGATGATGTCATCAGACATCATCCATTATCCCTGGCAAAGGCTTCTCTGGGAAAAGAGTCCAGAAATGTTACAATTCTATGAATGGAATGGTTTTCACAGAATCACAGAATCACCAGGTTTAAAGAGATCTTCAAGATCATCAAGTCCAACCCATGCCCTAACACCTCAACTTAACCATGGCACCGAGTGCCCCATCCAGTCTTTGTTTAAACACATCCAGGGATGGTGACTCCGCCACCTCCCCGGGCTGACCATTCCATTACTTTATCACTCTTTCCATAAAAAACTGTTTAATATCCAACGTATATTTCCCTTGACACAGCTTGAGGCTGTATCCTCTGGTTCTGTCAGTGCTGCCTGGTGAAAGAGACCAACCCCACCTGACTACAGCCACCTTTCAATGAGTGAACTTATGAGTTTTGTAAGAACGTATAATTGGTAGAAATGGTATAAAAAGGTGAATGGTATGTACAAAAGGGAGTTGTAGAGAGTGATAAGGTCACCCCTGAGTCTCCTTTTCTCCAGGCTAAACACCCCCAACTCCCTCAGTTGTTCCTCACGGGATTTGTGTTCCCAGCCCCTCTCCAGCCTCGTTGCCTCCTCTGGACATGCTCGACCATCTCAACGTCCTTCCCAAACTGAGGGCCCAGAACTGGACACAGCACTCGAGGTGTGCCCTCACCAGTGCCGAGTGCAGGGGAAGGATGACCCCCCGCTCCTGCTGGCCACACCATTCCTGATCCAAGCCAGGAGCTAATGGCCTTCTTGGCCACCAGGACACACTGCTGGCTCATGTTCAGCCGGCTGTTGATCAGCACCTCCAGGTCCCTTTCTACCTGGGCAGCCTTTCTGTTCACCCTTGTGTGGAAAGAGTCCTTAAAGATCATCCAGTTCCAACCCCAGGGAAATCTTCCACTATCCCAGGTTGCTCCAAGCCCCATCCAAGTTGGCCTTGAATATTTCTAAGGGTGGAACAGCCACAGCTCCTCTGGGCAAACTCTACCAGGGCCTCACTACCCTCACAGAGAAGAATTTCTTCCTAATATCCCATCTAACACTATCCTCCTTCCATGTGAACTCATTCCCCCTTGTCCTGTTGCTCCAGGCTCTTGGGATACATGGATGTGATCCCAAAGAGGGAAACTGAGGCATGAAGGAATAGGTTCCCTGCTGTGACTTGGTCTGTGGGGTATAAATGAAACCTCAAAGCTGTCTTTTGTGTGCTAAGAGCCACCGTCTTCTCATCTACAGGTGAGAAATAATTTGAATTTCAGCATTCACTCCGCCTTAATAAAAATGAGAAAACTGAATCCTCGAAGAGATCAGTTTCCATTGATGAAAAAATAGAGATTAAAATGTTCAGAAGAGATTAAAGATCTCTCAGCTCCTCTGGAGAAATTCTGTATTCTTCATATAGCCCTCATGGATTTCAGGGAAGAAGGCAAAAGAGGGATTAAGAGAAGGCATCGAGATCTCCCTGGTTTGTGAGGGGAAAGAAAACACAGAGATAAGAGTGTCTTATCTTGTGTTTCATAGCTGTGCTAGTGTCTGCTGAAGGATTAGGATTTGTAATATCCAGATGCTGGATAAGTAGGGTTCTCCCTCAGGTGAAGGTGTCTGAAAGGTGTCTGAGGGTATCTGAAACATCTGTACTGGGCTCAGAGGCCGACAGGGAGACCCACACCCCTCTGGAATGGTATTTGGATGCTGGGAATCCTCCTGGGATATCACTAAGAGCTCTAAATAGAACCATAGAATCGTAAAATATCCTGACTTGGAACAGACCCACAAGGATCATCAAGTCTAGCTCCTGGCCCTGCGCAGGACAAACCCAAAAATCCCTTCTTGAACTTCTGGACCTCAGCAGAAAGTTCTTCTCTCCCTCACAGCTCCTCTGGATTTGCATTATCTTTGATTTATCTTAATTTTGCACAACAAAAATGTCATTTATTATTATAAAATCCACATTATTTGTAGCAGTGCAATGTTCTCTGCAATGACATTCAGACCAGGAAGGTCCAAAACCGCATTTCCCACCTCAGCCGTCACAGGCCACTATAAGAATTATAAGGAATGTCACATTCCCAGGAGCTGGAGCTGGGAGAAAGGATCCTTTCTGATTAGACTTCAAACCAAGAAAGAATTGAAGTTATAAAATGGAAGGAACTCTGGGATAGCTGTTGCATACCCAGCCCAAGTGGCCTGGATTCCTTGGAGCAGGCGGACAGCCTGGTGTTTGATGCTCTGCTTGATGCTCCCATTTCTATCCAAGAGACACAAAGAAAAATGAAATCAGTAAAATAAAACAAACCAAAATAAACCAAAACAAAATAAAAACCAATAAAATAAAATAAAACTAAACAAAATAAAACCGAACAATTTATTGACTCCGTTGTCACTGTGAAGGGTTCATGGTGGGATCCTTGAGGTGCGCGGTGCAGGACCAGGAGTCAGGCTTGATGATCTTTGTGGGTCCCTTCCAACTCAAGATATTCCATGGTTTTTAAACATCCTGGGCACCTGTTTGACAGAATCAAGATGGGACAAGGCAACATCCATGCTGAGAACTCCAATTGCTGTTAATTCTTGTTTTCAGCAGACCTGGCCTCTGGCACTCACACCAAGCTTTGTCATTCCTTCAATCTTATTTTCTTTAGCTCAAATAAACTCCTGTTTTCCATGTTCCACTGCCCAAACCCCATGAAGTTTGCAATGTCCTATTAATTTGGAATGTCACTAGAAATAAGCACTTGTATTTTACACAGTTTTTCTGAGATGGAAATAACAGATTTTTCAAAAACAAACAGCAAAACCGTGCCATTTTCTATTTTTTCTCCCAAAGCTGATGGAAAGCAAGAGGGTGCCTTCCTTTGTCTCATCATGAAGATGCAAACACAGCCAAGAGATGAGCTGAGCTTAGATCAAGCCCTTGGTGAGCCAGGCTTACTCATGCAGAGAGTTTGTAACACATTTAACAGCAATAGAAAGCACGAGTCCTGCAGCAGTGCTAGATTAGCAGGGACCTGGAACAAGATATTAATTATTTAGAGCTACATCTGGAGAAATTGAGTCCTTTACCCTCTGGGACCACCCTCCCCTCTCTCTCAACTTGCTGTCAATTTATTCCTGAGATTAATTCAGAACATGTTTCTCCTTCCCCAACACTGCTTTAAACTGAGGGAAAGCACATTGTTGAAAGCAGTGGAATTAAATTGGCCATACAGAGATGTGACTAAGAGATGAAATAGGCTCAGCAATGTCTAAAACTTGATATAAACCCTGAAATTTTGGGATTATTATGTCTGAATCTTTATTTTTCTGTGGAAAGCCAAAAGTCACTGGGATACGTTCTGAAAAAGGTTTATCACACGTTTGGATTAAGCTCCTTTTTATTTTTCATGTATTTATTTATTCTTCCCTTCCCATCCTGTCACTGGATCCCATGAGAAGAGCTCAGCACTTCTTGGGATCAATGACAGCCCAAAACCATCTTGGTCCCAAGATCTGTTTTGGGCTTGATATGGTTTTGGGCTTTTTTTTTTTTTTTTAAGTAAAAGGATATGGTTTTGGTCTTTTTTTAAAGTAAAAGGATCACAGTGGAGATTAAGTTCTGCCCCAAGTCTTTAGTCCCCATTCCAGCTCCAGGGAGAGGCTTCAGGCTGCTCTGGTGAATCTGGGCTTCCTTCAAACTCATCGTTTCCACAATCATTTACTAATCCTAATTTTAAGGCACTTTTTAGTCCTTTAACAGGTAAACTCTTTGAAAAAATAGTCTATTTTGGATCCTTGATAGCACAAAAGTCAGAATCTCATCTTGTAAGTGAGGAACACTAAACCTTCCAGCTCCAAGTGCTGTCTGACCTGCAATTGTGACTACAAATTTCCAAACCTTGTCCCCTCACATCTCCTGGGCTCCATTATCCTGATTTTACCAGCACAAAATCTGGGACTGTGGGAGCTGGTGGCTGAATTAGGGTTTCTTCAGCATCCTCATCTGCAGGAGCATCTGGCGGTGATTTCTCTTTGCACATGGCTCGTTGCCTGAGTGAGATTTATTGTGATTTATGTAAACACAGCAGGCAGAGGCTTTGCCAGCTTCACAGGGAAACGGCTCATCAGCTTTGCTGCGGGAAAACAGACCCAGGGGAGGCCTGGAATCTCCTCACTTCCACCTTTAAGGCTGGCAAACAATTCTGGCCAGAGAGTGACGGCACCTGTACCACAAAACCCAGCTCAGCAGAAAGTCTGGGCTTGCCAGGACCAGAGAGTGGCTGGTGAACAGGGAGTAGCCAACACATCCCTCTGGAGCAGATGGGGAGGATGGATTTGGGATTAATGGACTGGACTTGGATGCATAAGCCTGGGTTGTGTCTAGAGAGAGATTAATATTTAGCTTATCTCTCCTTGGGGCTGAAGGATGTACTTGAGGTGTCTCCATGTGGGTTTTGGTGCCACGATTCTGATTTTAAGCAAATTGTTTTCTGGGTCTCAGTTTGCACATCAGTTTCACGTCAAGGACAAGGGGCTGCTCCCAAATCCAGGGAATGCTGAGATTCCCAGAAACTTCCATGGGTTGAAGTCTTAAATCAAAAAGAACTATTAGGAGACAACACAATGCTCCAAATTTTTAAATCAAGGATCACAATCAAAAGAAAATAAAGCAAAAGGAAAATGAAAGTGGAGATGATAGTGATCTCCAGGAAATAAGTCCATGCATCATCATTCCTTCCTCCTCCTCTTCCCACCCCTGCTACAGCTGCAGCCATGGAGATTTATGGATGCACACATTCTAATTTGCTTTATGTTTTCTCTGGAGGAAGACACAGCTGTACAGAGCTACTTTGTCAGGAAAATGTCACATTGCACTTAATTGTCTGATAAAGAATGACAAGTCAGAAACAATATCATTATCGTGTTTAACTTTTACTTTTTTCCTCCCAACATATAATTTAAATTTTATAAAGTTTGGGTTTAAAGGGAAGAAACTTGTTGTGAGATTCTCAGTAATGATTTTCCACCTGAAAAAACACCCAGTGAGATGCTGCCATCTCCTCCCACTTTCCCTTCATATTTTAAGGTAATAATCAGAGTTGACTCCTTTCTTACTGAAGCATCTGCTTTGTGCTTCCATGGGTGAGATGAAAAACACAAAGAAATTAATTTGGGCAGTAATTAATTGATTAATGGGTTTAGGAAATGGAGCTAAACTCTCCTGGAGCACCTCAGTTCGGGAATCAGGCTGGGAATGTTCAGCCTGGAGAAGGCTCCAGGGAGATCTCAGAGCCTCTTCCAGTGCCTAAAGGGGCTCCAGGAGATCTGGAGAGCGACTTGGGACAAGCGATGGAGGGACAGGACACTGGGAATGGCTTTAAGATGACAGAGAGAAGGTTTATATGGGATTTGGAAGGAATTCTTCCCTGTGAGGGTGGTGAGGCCCTGGCACACATTGCCCAGAGAGGTTGTGGAGTTCCCATCCCTGGAAGTGTCCAAGGCCAAGTTGGACAGGGCTTGGACCAGCCTGGGATAGTGGAAGGTGTCCCTGCCCATGGCAGGGGATGGAACTGGATGATTTTTAGATCCCTTCTAACCCAAACCACCCCGGATTCCATTTCATGATTTCTGGAGTGGACAGGCAGCACCGGGTGCAACCTTGATTTGTGTCAGCACCTGAAATCTCTGGGAAAGGAATAAGGACTTCTAACAAAATCCCTGTCTGGGAACAGTCACTTCCTTTAGAAAGGGAGAAAAGAGGAACCAAGAAAAGCCCCACATAATCTCCATTTAATTCTGTGTGAAGTTCCCTCACGAAATCACGCCCTGTTTTCAGCTGTGTTTCCATCAAAATATGGGGATTCAAATTAGAGGATTCCAGGATTCAACAAAACCATCTCCTGCCACCTCTCATGCCACCAATGGCCAGGTTGTACCAGTGACCATCCTTCTGCTTCAGCCCATGGATTTACAACAGTCTGGTTTGGGATAAAATAAAACACAAGGTTCCAAGCTCACAATCATCCTTGGATCAAACAAAACACCTTAAAATTTCTGGAAGAATATTTCAATATTTTAGGAAGTTAAAAGAATCTGTTGCTCCTTTTTCAGCTCTTGGTGTCTGCATAGAATCTCTGTTGCATTTTGTAGGATATTGAGTAGGGGAATCTGAATCTCTCTGGCTGCTGGGAGAGATATCCTGGAAATAGTGACTTTGTGCATGTCATTTTTATACTTTTCCTTTTGAATGTGTGATTCTGGGAAGGAGGAGATGTATAATATTTGCAGAAAATAATCTCAGGTTTGGGAGCAATCCCTGAAGAACCTCCTGGGTTATTTTTTGCCTTTTCCAATAATTATCCATGGGTAGGTACCTGAAATCTGTGGTTTAGATGGGTTTTAATCTTTTTTTTTTTTTTTTTTTTTTTTTTTTTTTTTTTTGCTCATTAGTCACAAAATGAGTATGAGAAGTCACTTGTTCACAAAGGTTAGAGGGGATTGTTTGGGAAAAATACTTAGGTAAAATCCCCTGGATAATGGGTTGGAACATTTTATTCAGCCATGGGAATATCAGTCAAGGGAAATGCCTGTGGGAAATAACAGGAATACATAATAGCTGACATTTCCATTGCTGCAGGAATTGTTCACAATTACTATACAACTCCATTAGTTTTCCTAAAGAAATTGTTCTTTCTTGAAGCTGGAGATTAACACTTTTGTATCAGGGCTTTCAATGTGTCAGTGGAAATTTATTTTGCAGGATGCTGTGGCAGGAACCAAACCACAGTCTCTTTTTTTTAGATTCACTGCAGGATAATTTTGGAAAGAGCCAAACTGGAATAAAACCACTTACTGTGCATCTTACTAATGGTGTAGCCATGAAAATGTGGGATTGGCGAATCTGTTTCACAACCTGCAGAGCTCTAACCACAGAATATTTTGTGTGAAAAGATGGATATTTTAACCTCCATCCCAGGACATTGTCACCACAGCACTTTGCTGGGCTCCATTTCCCTGCCTGGAGTAATGTAATGCTTTCAGTCTCAATTTTTATTGCTGAATATAAAGATAAACCCATTTATCTTTTTGTTGTTGTTGTTGTTGTTGTTTATTAGAAGAGCAGTTGCTCTTTTCTGAAGTTAATGGTAGCAATCAATGAGCAAATGAAAATATTTCCCTGTTTTGGAAGTTTGCAGAATTATTGAGGGTTTTTTCTTCTCTGTTTTTCTCAGGTGTGAGAGGCTGCCCTGGCTGAAGCATCCAGGATTTATGGCTGCATTTTTAGATCTGGATTTTGGGGCATTATGAGTTGGAGCCCTTTCCTTGTTTCCTCTTTGATAAGTGTGAATTACCACAAGCAAGTCCAGTCTCCACAGTGGCTCCTGAAAATCTTTTCCTCAAGAATTACAGACCCTGTTTTGTTGGATCAATTGGACCAAGGGTGAAGAACTTGCACCTCCCACTGTCTGGGCACTGGATTATTTTTTTGTTTCTCCTCCTTCCTGAAGAAGATTCCCACTCAAATCTCCTTTCTCTTGTCTCTGTGACATCAAAGGTGGGTGACACCAGCCCCTCCAAAGAGGCTGCTCCCCATTCCTTGGAAAACTGCTCAAGTTGCCTCTGTCTCACACATTTTGGGCTCTGGATCCCGAAAGGACAAAGATACCTCTCCAAAAGTCTTGTCTCTGTTGCCACATCTGCCTATTCTCTGTTCATTATCCAAGTCTTTCCTGTTGAATATTCCTGGAAGCTCCAATATTATTCAGGTGCTCCAATATTATGCAGAACCAAAGTGCAACCAATTGTATGACCAACAAAATTCTTCAGTGAGAAACGAGGTCTTAGCTTCCCATCCCTGGAAATTCTAAAAAAGGACATGGGGTTTCCAGATTTCTGAATTAAAATGTGGGCAGGTGAACAAGGCCCTCAGTTCAAGTCAAACTTCTCTCTGTCCTAAAGAGCTTTTTCTCTTGGCAGATGTCTACAAACAAGTTTGTGAAGCCCAAGAGAGATTTCTCTCTCTCAGGGAGCCTAAAACTTTCTCTTTTCTCTTAGTTCCCGACGGTAGAGTTTCTTTCTACTTTGTTCACTTGAATATTGTGGGGATTAAAAAAAAAAATCAATTTTAAAATAAGATAAAAGATACCATGAGATATAGAACTGGTTTTAACTGCCACCAATCCATCTGAATAACTGGAGATGTCGTATCAAGGGCACGTGACCCTTGTATGAAATGTGATTCAAAGATGACAAGGTCTTGTGTCCAGGCTGGAAAACAAAGGGATCACAAAGTGTCAGAAAAGCCCATGAGAGCCTGAGACTTTAATTTTTATTCCTGTTTGCACATTCCTCTTAGGAATATGGAAAAAGGCACAACTCTTAAATTAATCTTAGTGTCCTGGATTAGTACAGAGGGCCCATTCTTCATTAGAAAGATAGGTTAGGAAAAGCAGCTGTGAGGGAAAATGCAATTTGATTCCAAATATTGGTGACTGCAAAATTTGGGATTCAGTCAGGATTTAATCAGAGTTCTAACTTATCACTTATGAGGGAACTTTTAGCTGTCAGGAGAAGAAGAAAACATCCCTCCAAAGGCTGGAGAGAATAGTGAAGAAAATTCACACCAGACTTGCCCAAAAGCTTCTTTCCCAATCTAAAAACTACAGGGATGCAAATAATCTCTCAGCCTCCATTAATGTTTCCCTGAAAGAGCGAGGCATTTGGGAGGTTTGTGACAATGAAATGTCAATGATGATGTTAAAAGGGAAAAAAAAATGTTCCCCACGGATGCTTGGAGAAAGGAGCTGCAATGGATCTGAGGAGCTTGGCTCTGTCTGCACAGGAATTTTTCCCCTCTGCATATCTCCTTTGTCTTTTATAATTTCTCTGTCTGGATGAACTGCAGAGGCAGCTCCTGAAAAGTCAGGAGACATCAAGACCCCGTGGGCTTTCCTTATGCCCCTTTTAATTGCCAAATTCGCTGTCAATCCCAGGTTTTATGGCTATTCCAAGGTAAGATAATGGCTCCTGAGAGAGTCCCAGGGGTCACAGTTGCCACCCTGCAGGCCGTCAGTGCCCAGAAGCTGATGGAGAAACCAAAACAGGAAAATTACATCTCAGCAAATCATTACCTCCGGATGTTCTTAGTTCTGCTGGAGGGGAAGAGCTGGAAAATAGAGAAAGTTGGAAAATGGAGGAGCTCTGGAGAGCAACTTTAAAACTCGAGCAGAATCTCTTGTACCTGAAGATCTCACTGAGAAGAGTTGCCTTGGCATGGTCCGGATTCCATGATCCTGTTTCTCCTGCTCTGTCAGAACTTCTCAGCCTTCTGTAGCCACCACAGCAACCTGCTTAAGGACTTGCAAGCCCACAGAAATCACCCATCCCATCCCATCCCATCCCATCCCATCCCATCCCATCCCATCCCATCCCATCCCATCCCATCCCATCCCACAGATGGAAGAATGCTGTGGATGGATGAATCCATGAATGGCAATTAAGTACCTGTCAAAAAAAAACCCAAAAAACAAACCGTAATTTGGATTTTCCTACATTTGTGTTGAGGTGTGCTGCCCTCAGGCTCAGGGATACTCCAAACCAGAGTCTTGCACTTATTCCTGCTGGAGCTGCCCTGTTTATGAAATCATGGAATGGTTTAGGTTGGAAAAGACTTCCAAGATTATCTCATTTCAGCTCCCTGCTATGGACAGGGACACCTTCCACTATCCCAGGTTGCTCCAAGCCCCATCCAACCTGGACTTCAACACTTCCAGGGATGGGGCAGCCACAGCTTCTCTGGGAAAACCTTTCCCAGGGCATCATCATCCTCACAGGGAAGAATTTCTTCCCAATATCCCACCAAAATCTACTCTTTTTCAGATCTAGAGCCATTCCCCCTTGTCCTGTCACTGCACATCCTTGTAAAAGGCCCCTTCAAACCCAAAGCATTGCATGATTCTATGATTAGTTTATTAACATCTGTTAATTAAGTGGCAGTAGGTGAACCTCACATTCAAGACTGGTATCAGCAATACAATGGATAAGTTGTAATATGAGGCATACAAAAATGTCAACACTCTAAGAAATCCAAACACCCTTCTTTAATTATTGCTGAGTGTGAACACTTCACCTCCCTCACAAAACTTATGGATTGAAGGGAATCTGGATTTGTTCTCTCTCCTCCGTCATCCTGCAGAAGATGTGGCTGCCAAAATCAATGCGTTTATAAATTAACATGTAATTTCATAAAACTGCTGTGTTTTAACCCCAGGGATGCTCAGTCATCCCCCCAGTGAATGGAGGAGAGAATTGCAAGGATAAAAGTGACAAAACTCATGAGTTGAGATAAAATCAGTTTAATAATTTCACCAATAAAGTCCAGTTTTATGGGTGTGTGGCTTTGCCTCCAACCGCCCCCTTTTGCACAATTTGATAAAACCAGGCCATAAAAAGTAAAATAAAAGAGATGACTTCCAAATTAGATAATAAAGCTAGGGCCAAGCAGGTCATTAGTGGCTGTGAATTTCTTTATGGCTGTGCCATAGAGCAAGGTGGGGAGGGAAACAGGATTGGTCTCTCCTTGGATTTAACAGAACAGAGAGTGCAGGACCCTGCTGAAGTCATCCAAAACAAAAACAAGAACAGTCACAAATCTTTCCAAAACCCTTCTGCTGATTGCAGGTAAGACCTGGGGCAGTAAGAGCTCAGACTTCAGTGGTTTCCAGCTTGTATTACAAATTCAGGTTGTGTGTAAAAGGTGCATCAATTGTTTTTCGTCTCTTTCTTTGCACTTGTTCAGGTGATAAAGTGGAGTAATGAAGGCAGGATAAAAACTCTCTTGGTTAAATGAACCCAAAACAATCAACTCCTTTTGTTGAAATAAACTTTCAGCTTGGGTTGAGCGAAGCAGTTACTCAACCAGCATCAAAAGCTTTTTGACTCTTAATGGTTTGTTGTTTGGGGCTAAATTTCTAAATTAAATATTGCCTGTGAGCAAAGAAAAAAGACTTCATCCCTAGAGAAATCGTTCTTTTCCACTGAGGAATTCAGCTGTTAAATGGACCTGAATTGTTTCAGTCCAGCAGTTCTGAAGAACAAAAAGACTTCAGCTCATTTTTTTCCTTTTTTCTTTTCTTTCTGCATTAATGCCAATTCACTGGGTTTTTTGGGGGGCTTATTCTATTACTCCTCTGCTGGTATCTGTGGAACTGCTTATGGCACTGTTTCTCTGTGTAGATAAGTGTAGTGTAAAGTCTACAGTAACGATGGAAAGGAGGAAAATGCCATGATTCCTATAATTCCTATTCCCTATGGGGAATAGCCTCAAGTTTCTCCAGGAGCAGTTCAGGATGGATATCCTGAACAAATTTTTCATAGAAAGTGTAGTTAAGAACTGGAACAGGCAGGCCAGGGAAATGCTGGAGTCACCATTGCTGGAAGTGCTCAAAAACGAGTAGATGTGTCACTTTATTACATGGATTAGTGAACATGGTGGTGGTGCTCAGTCAAAGGTTGGACTGGATGATTCTGGAGGTCTTTTCCAGCCTTAATGAATCCATGATTCTGTGGTTCTTTGGAAGTAGATGTACATTGTCCTGGCTGGGCCTGAGCCAGCTGTGAACGGGAGGGAATGTGGGTACGGATTGCACAATGATAATTGAAGTAGAATTAAAAAGAAATTGTCCATTCAACTCTTTTTCCATATGTGAGAAGCACTGCAATATATTTATCACATGTAGAATCCCAGAATGGTTTGGGTTGCAAAGGACCTTAAAGATCATCTCCTTCCACCCCCTGACATGAGACACCTTCCACTAATCCAGGCTGATCCAAGTTCCATCCAACCTGGCCTTGGACACTTCCAGGAATGGGACAGCGACAGCTTCTCTGGGAATCCTGAGAGGTTTCACCTTCCCAGAGATGAATTTCTTCCCAATATCCCATTTCACCATATAAAATAAACCAATTCCAGACCACAGCAGTCCATGCAGACCAGAGAGGATAGATGGGCTTGCTCTGTTCCACTCCTGATATATTTTCTCCTTATTTTGATGTTGTTTTTCACTTTCAAACCTCCACCATGGTTATGAAAGTTCTGCTTTGTTTCTCACGACGATGGACACTGTTAAGCTGTGAGTCACAGTCACTGTTCAGCCAGGAGAAAATACAAAATCCACATCTAAACAGAGATGGGGAAGTGGGGACAGATCTGATTGTTTCTCTCCTCCCAAAGTGGATGAGCAAACCCAGAATTCTCAAGGATTTATCCAGCCCTCAGATGATTAAATCCGTATTATTTCACTCCCACCAAAGGAGGCTTTCTCGTGAGGAGCAGGATTGAAATGAAGAAGGTTGAGGTGCCCTAAACCCTTCTGATCTCTCTCTAACTCACAGATCCTTGTTATTCATCACCGCACAGACTTGAGGGAACTGTTAAGTGAGGTATCACTTAGTCCTGTGGTGTTTTGAGAGGGCCACGTTATCTGCCTTAACCAGGAGCCTGCAGTGAATTAGATCATTAGGCAGAGATGGATTTGGCGCATAAAAACCTCATATCTCACATCATTAACGTTCAAATCACCTTCTACATTTTATTTCCCTAAATAAAATTATTTGGAAGCTTGCAACAATAGGGGTTGGTAGCACTGAAGTCCCGCCAGGTACAATTTCAGGGGATAAAACATGAGAGGAAAGATCAGACATGTTTTTAACATCTCCAAATATTAAAATATTTCATTTTTTAAATATGCTGTTTCCTTTTTATTTCTCTGAGTGAACAAACCCAGATCTCAGAAATAATGTTACCCCAAGAGTCTAATTGCTCTGGGAAGTACTTGGTCCCTGTAGTGATAAGAAAAATAGTTGGAGATGTGGATGAGGGAAACCTGAAGAGGTGGGATGATACAACCCTGCAGCCTTGAGCTCTAGAAGAGTTTTTTTATCTCCAAATTAAGATTATTTTATTCCTTCCTCTGCTTCTTTAGCATAAGCTCTTTAAAATGCCTCTGGATTGCCAAAATCATAAAAAACCCTGAATTTTGAGTGCCCACCCTGAGCTGTGCCAAACTTTGTTGAACAAGGATATCTCAGTGAACTCTGGGATGAGTCCTTGGGATCAGTTCCAGAATCTGTCTCCACTAAACATGGCTCCAACAGCCTTCAGGTCCATTGGATTTGAGCTCAAATTCACATTCCCTACATTCTCTGAGTGCCCAAAATCTTGTTTTCATGGCAATTTAGCCATGATTGTCCAGGGTGGACTGGATGGGGTAACCTCCCCATCTGGACCAGCAGATGAAGGTTTGAGGGACATCCTGAGGTCTGGAAAACCCATATTGGGCAATCAAACTATATTTGATTTGCAATCATATTGCCCTCCAAACAGAAGATGTTCCAGACTGATGTGGAGGAGGCAATTTTTGCAAGAGATTTGAGAAACAGTGGCTGAAAGTGGAAATAAGAGCAAAAACAAAGTGGAAATTTTTTACGGATAATATAATTAACTGTCAGACACGGTTACCACAAGAGGGAGGAAATTTTCAGCTTCGAAATGACTCAAAAAAGAACAGGTTTTAAAAATTTAATCTTCTGTTCTTATGTACTGTTCTAGAGAATAGACAGGAAAAGTTGAAACAAGATTTTTGCAGAAAGATGAACTTGACAATCAGTAATGCTCTATCAGAGGATCACAGAGTGACAGAAGGGTTTGGGTTGGAAGGGACCTAAAAGATCAACTATTTCCATGCCCCTGTCATGGGCAGGGACATCTTCCACTTGACCAAGTTGAAATATCCATATTTCCTGATTACTTCAGTGTGAACCACCCAAAAGTAAACCTTTCTGCACGATCTCAGACCAGAATTCAATGGGAGAGCAGAGATGGCAGCAGGTTCTCCGTGAGCTTCCTCACAACATTAAATTCCTCTTACATTTCCCTTCAGAATCCCAGAATCATTTAGGTTGGAAAAGACCTCCAAGATCAGAGTCCAACCTGTGACTCATCTTCACCTTGTCACCCAGCCCAGAGCTGTGAGTGTCACATTCTTGGACACCTCCAGGGATTGGGACTCTGCCACCTCCATGGGCAGCCCCTTCCAGTGCCTGACAACCCTTTCCATGAAGAAATTCTTCCTAATGTCAACCTTGTTTCAAAAAAAATCCATGTTCAAAACCATGGCCTTGCAATTTTTAACCAAACCACACTGATATTTGAGTGCCTACTTGGAAATTATGACAGGGTAGCTGAATATCATGGAAATTATCTGCATGGAAATTCCTGAGGCAGCTGAGGCCCTGAGGACTCAAAGAGCGCAATTGTCAGAAAGTTGATATTCCCTCAGAATTGGCCCCTGCTCACAGTGAAAACAGCCAGGCAGTTAGGCTGGAAGAGAACTCAGGATGTTAAGGAAATATGATGTTTATTTGACAGCAAAGGTGGATTTCCTGAGCAGATGGAGAAGCTGAAATATACCTGCTCATTTTGTATTTTCAGAGGGAAAATACTGCTGATCATGGGGCGAAGAGCTTCATTTAGGAATCAAAGAATCTCAGGATGGTTTGGGTTGGAAAAGACTTGAAGATCATCTTATTCCAACCCACCCTTCCACAGGCAGGGACATCTTCTTCCAGGTCAGGTTATTTCAAACCCCATCGAACTTTGCCTTGAGCATTTCCATGGATGGAACATGTAGTATATTTGAGAGACAGATTTGGTTTAGCAAGACACCAGACATGGAAACTGGGAAGACCTTCTAGAACCAAGACTAAAACGCTCAGGAGTGAAGATTTATGAATATGGAATTGTGGTAGGTGTCAAACTTTGCTACTCAAACTTCCAGGTGTTCTAATCCTCATAGAATCTTACAGAGTTTGCAATAATTCTTTAATGTTAGTTGATGAAAACAAAGTCCCCTTGATCTGCATGCTGAAGGCCAGAGGGGAATGTTTAGGCATTTATTAAGCATGGATGAATATTATTTTAAGGTAATATGGAGACAATTTCTATAACTGCTCACAGTGTCTTCTCTAACTCTGATTGTTTTCCAGTTAATTGTCCCTTGTTAGTCAGGCTCTGTTGCTGTTTTCATGGTTAAAAGGAAGCAAAATTTAACACTGTCTGGCTGTTAAATCTCTGAGAGCTTTTTAATTCCAGCAGTTGGTCATCCAGGAACATTCAGCAAGATCCAAGCTTTTTATTTTGCGGAATATCTCACTGGGAAAGGAAGAGATTCTCTTCCCTCCTGGTATCCCTTACTCTCAGTGTGGGATCATGGCCTGTTGCTGACTCACCTGAGAGAAAAATGAAAGAAAAAAGAAAATAAAAAAATAAAAATCAAATAATAGAAAAGAGTAAGAATTAATGCTTCTGGTAACAGGTCCTGACTCCTGGGGATTTTTTTGTGGATTTGGATCAGTGGCAGCCCATTCATCATTGTCCCTCAGAGAGTTACTACAGACAACTGGAGATTGGAGTTGCCCTGCTGAGAATAAAGCCAAATCCAGCCTTATGACAGGGTTTTCCAACAGAAATCCTAGCCTGGTGAAAGGGCACAGGTAAGGAGACAGGAGCACAGAGCAGGCTGTTCAGCAGCTATGTGCACTGGGTAGTTTTCAGAGACCTGGCAGTTTTCCTTCTCTGGGAGATTTTTTTTTTTTCCTCAGGGAAGCAAAACCCAATGGAAAACTGGAAAAGTCCCATGGAAACCATCAAGCTGGTCAGGAAGCTGGAGCACAAGCACAGAAAATGGGTGAAGGCGTGGACCTGTTGGAATGAGTCCAGAGGAGGCCACAAAGATCTGAGGACTGGAGCCCCTCTGCTCTGGAGCCAGGCTGAGGGAGCTGGAAGTGTTCACCTGGAGAGGAGAAGGTTTCAGGGAGACCTCAGAGCCCCTTCCAGTGCATAAAGAGGCTCCAGGAGAGCTGGAAAGGGATTTTGGACAAGGAATAGAGTGGCAGAACAAGAGGGAATGGCTTCCCACTGCCAGAGAGCAGGGTTAGATGGGATATTAGGAAGAAATTCTTCCCCATGAGGGTGATGAGACCCTGGCACAGGTTTCCCAGAGAAGCTGTGGCTGCCCCATCCCTGGAAGTGTCCAAGGCTAGATTTGATGGAGCTTGGATCAACCTGGGATAGTGGAAGGTGTCTCTGCTCATGGCAGGGGTGGAAATGAGGTCATCTTGAAGACCCCCTCTAACCCAAACCATTCCATGACTCCATGATTCTTCTGGAGCTAAATTTCATGGGATCAGAGTTATATCCATGGTCTCCATGGTGTCCCCAGATCCTCAGTTTTGCTCCTCTGGAAGGCATCACTGGGACTGGGCATGAAAAAAAATGTGTGGGATCTGAAGTAAATGCCCACACCAAGGGTTTCCATGTGGGCATCATGGACTTCTCAACAGAAACACAAAATCTTCGAGATGAACTAAGGAAAAAGTGGCTTCTATTTGGAAAAAGGCAGCAGATTCCAGGAGATTTTGAGGAATAAAGCTCAGCAAAAGCCAGGTCGAGTTCCCTTAAGGAGATGATAATGCCAGTTGAGGAATGCTGATGTTGATGTTTGTTGAGAAATAAGAACCTGTGACACTGCAGGAACTTCCTTAGGCTGCTGAGCTCTCTGGAAATTGAGCCACAGCCACGGCCCTGGCCAAGAACTCCCCTGGGGGAGCACTGATAAATGGTACAACATACCACGAATTAATTCAGTTCCTGAGGAGTCCAAAGAACAGCAAAGTGCTGACACAATTTTTTTTTTTTCTTTCAGATTCTGAGTTTCATTGCAAATATGTCTCCTCCTTATTTTAGGAGAGTTTCAAGAGATTTATATAAAGGCGATCCCAAACTTCACTTCAGAAAGCCCTCTTGACACAAAAAAGGTATCTGCAGCCTGATCTGTCCTCTTGTTGCACTGAACAGAACATTTTTGCACTTTAGGTGAAAAAAGAACTGATTTTGGGATAAAATATACAGAAGTTGGATATCCCGAAACACTCAGATCAGTGGAGAGACCTTGCTTTATTATAGTTTGTGTGTGGGACGTGATTTTTAATTTTCACCTCCTTTGTGTTCCAAAATACCCCGGAGCCCATTGAACCAGGCTGAAATTTTGCAACGGCAATAAAGTAAAATAATAATAAAAAAAGGTGCTGTTTCAAATGATAAAATAATTAAATACAGCTAAAATTTGAAGCGGCTCTGGCAAAGTGTAATAGCAAAAAGGCCATTAAATGAGCTGTCCATTTATAGAAAACATAAGCTATAAAATTCATTTTTAATGGACTGTTTCCATGGAAATGTTCTTTAGGAGGGCCATTTTATAGGATATTAAACAGCACAAGGAGTTGAGCTGAGTAGAGTGGTGGCTGTAATGCAGGGTCTATGGTTTGTAAAAAATTGAAGCTGTTAAAAGGTTTATGGCTAAGAGAGTGAGGAATAATTCAGAGCCGTTTATCACTCACCCGGCAAAATTAAGTGCTAAAGCTCAGCATACCTGAAGTGGAATCCCCTCATTAGCTCCTTACCCAAATGTCTTGGAAAGAGAGGGAAAATCTGTTCCCTGATTATGGAGGCAATAATAATTATAGGTAATTTGTACATCCTCGTTCCGTTAATTGATGGAATCTTGAGGTGTTTTTTAAATATTAATTAAATAACTCACTCTGCACAATGAAATCACTCTGCACAATGAAATCACTCTGCACAATAAACCCTTGCTTTTATTTGCAGCCTGCTCCTTATGCCCAGGCCTAATGGCTGTCATTTAATGTTGGAATTTCATTAACGTGCTGCTGAGGCTGTGGTCTAGGCAGAAATCCATGGCTGAGCTCCAGAGGCAACCTGCTCCATGTTCCAGGGACTGGAAAATCCAGGTAAAAATGAAAAAGGCTGGGAGGAAAAAACCCAGAGGCTCAGAAGGGGACAGGTATACTTGTGATTTTGGACATTTGTAGACAAAGAAGATACCCCAGATAGGTTCAGTCAGTATTTATTTGCCAGTGAGTCAGAAAGATGGTTTGGGCTGTGAGGGAGCATGTTGTGACACCTGAGACTGAGAAATTGTGGTTGTCCCATCCCTGGAAGGGGTCAAGGCCAAGCTGGGTGGTGCTTGGAGCAACCTGATCCAGGGGAAGGCGTCCCTGCTCATGGAGGGGTTGGAACAAGCTGATCTTGGAGGTCCCTCCCAACCCAAACTATTCTGTGATTCCATGATTGAATTCCCCCTCCATTTTAGGGCAGAAGGTGCAGAACTGGGAAAAAAACCCAAACAAAACCAAAAACAAACCAAAACCAAAACCAAAAACAAAAACAAAACAAAAGCCCAAAAACAAAAACAAAAAACAAACAAAAAACCAAAAACAAAAACAAAAAGAAGAAAACCCCCCAAAAAACAAAAAACCAAACAAAAAAAACCCCCAACAACAACAACAACAAAAAAAAGAAACCACCACCACCTAAGTGACAGAAATGCATTTAAAATGCAGCCTGGCTACATCTAGCTCTGACTGTAGAGACAGAAATTAAATTTGGAGAAGATTTTCTTTGACCCTCTGGTAAGGTTCAGCCATAAGAACATTTTGGAAATACTCTGAAACACTCAAATTCTGGCACAGCAGGAGCATCCCCCCCTGCTCTGTCTGAATATGGATGAGGGCAACCACAGCTGAGGGTCTGTGGATTATTTCAGCCTCACACACATGGGTGAGAGCTTTTCCTTTCTACGTGGCCACCAGCACATTCCTCTGACACAGCTGACCCCACACAGCCCAGCAGGAATTTCATCCAGATGTGAAACTGCCGGGAGTTTGGCAAGCAAAGGATCTCCTGGAAATCCACAGGGAGGCTGCACCCAAAACCACATTTATCCAGCACCTTCCTACCTCCAGCCTGTTCCACAGAGCTCTGGAAAGAGCTGTGACAAATGACCCTGCTCCTTCCTCCACACAGCAATGGGAAGGGTTTATTTGGCAGCCAGCTGGCCCTGGTGAGTGAAGGGTTCTTACCAATGACCCTGAGGGATGTTCAGACAATTCTCTGATTTTTTGTTTTTGTTTTTGTTTCCCTCTCTGGAGCTCAGAGAAGCAGAAGAAAGTTGCATTAATGGGAAGTGACAACTCACAACTGAGACAATTTCTTTCCATCAAGGAGGGTAAACGGCCAGGAAGAGCCTTCAGGTCTGCAGATGTCCAGCCACAGGAGTTTGCTCTAATGTCACTTCTTGTCCCTTCTCTGAGGGGCAATTTGCAGAGTTCAAGTGATGCCCCAGCAACCCCCATCCTCCCTGAATCATTCCTACTCAGCCAGTTATGTCTTGAAGCTTTAATCACTGCAAATCTGGGCTTTCATGCTGCTCCAGCAGCATTTTTAACCTCTCCTTTAACCAATTCTTCAAGGATTTTGAGCATTTTAGTATAAGCACACACAAGGTTTTATTATGTAGGGTTTAAAACAGCTTCCTTCATCTGTTTCATTTCCCTTTTTATTTAAAAATGCTATATATTGTTTCTGGTGATGGGGTTTGTGCCAGCCCAGTGATATCCCATGAATTTATGCTTAATTCTGGATGGAATGTTTTGGGACAAAGCAAAGAAATATTTTTTGGGGTTTTTTTTTGGTTTTGTGTGTGGGAATTCACAAGCATAAATGCAGACCAATCTCTTGCACAAACCTTCAAGGGAGTCATGACCCAGCTTCTAAAACACCACAGACCCTGTGGGTAGAAAAAATTCCCCAAAATTGCAGTGAACACATTGCAGCACTCCCTTTATTAACACCATTACATTCATTTCCCTTCTATATTTGCTCTTTCTATGGACAAATGGGTATTGTTTATTGGTTTAATCTTTCTTTTTTTCAGGTGGTTGATGGTGTAACTTGGCCAGTGAGATACAATTAAATGTCTTTTACTCCTCTCCTTGGCTGTGGTTGTGATTCCAGACTGGACATTTAAGACCCTTATACATTAAAAAAATGAGTGAAAACCACTTTGCTAATCAGATTACCTCTAAATAAATAAAAGAAAAAAAATTAGGAAGCAAGACAG